>NC_137775.1:9336432-10536432 GCF_963455305.1 Plecotus auritus | reverse complement strand
TTTATTGATTTTTTTTAAAATATATTTTATTGATTTTTTATAGAGAGGAAGGGAGAGGGATAGAGAGTTAGAAACATCGATGAGAGAGAAACATCGATCAGCTGCCTCCTGCACACTCCCCACTGGGGATGTGCCCGCAACCAAGGTACATGCCCTTGACCGGAATCGAACCCGGGACCCTTCAGTCCGCAGGCTGACGCTCTATCCACTGAGCCAAACAGGTCAGGGCTATTTTATTGATTTTTACAGAGAGGAAGGGAGATAGAGAGTTAGAAACATTGATGAGAGGGAAACATTGATCAGCTTCTTCCCATTGGGGACGGAGCCCACAACCAAGGTACATGCCCTTTGCCAGAAGCCAATTCCAGCATGTCAGCAGGGCTGAATCATCTGGGATGGCTAAAAAGCATCTCCCCCAAACCTGAATAGGACATTTCACCAAACCTGAATAGGATAATCGTTTGCTGCCAGATAGCTCAGGGCATTTTATTGCCTCATGTTGGGCAAACACCTGAACAGCTGCAGGCTATTCCCCAAAGTGAGAATGCTTCTGTAAAACTACCCTTTGAAACTGTACTCTTTGAAGTGTATGTCTCCACCTTGCCTTAGGACAAATTGTGTTAATAAATAGCATGGGGTCCTTAGACAAGGGGTAGTCTTTAGCTCCTTTTAGCTGAAGCTCCTCTGACCCCCAATGCCTTTCAAAATTATCTTTCGTCTTTGGACTCCTTCTGAATCTACGCATCAGCTCCTTTCTCCAGATTGCTGAACCCTTTGTACGGCTGGGACAAGAACCCCGGCAGCCCTTGACCAGAATTGAACCCAGGATCCTTCAGTCCACAGGCTGATGCTCAGTGGATACTGAGCCAAACCGGTTAGAGTGGAAACATCTCTACTTCTCAAAGCTGTTTAATCCCCTCATAACAAAGAGTCAGCATCGAGGATATATAAAGAATTGCAAATAAATTAGATCCCATCAAATTGTTCAAAGATGTAGGAGAAAGGTTGTGAGGAGTCTAAGGAAAATAAAATTTTAAAAAATAACCTGGCTATTTTATGGGATGTGCTTTGCATTCTTGGATGAGGGGGTGTCTTCAGTCTCCCAGAATATTTTATTCTGGTGTTTCCCTCTTGGCATGAGATGCAGGTAATTTTTATTTCATTTCCTTTTGGATCTTTATATCATGAGGTACATTATTATTGATTATTGTCCATATCAGTCTACTTCCTCCGTGATCTTGTATTTTTAAGGACAGCACGATCCTCTGTCAAGTTTCCTTTTTTGTGAAGACAAAACTAATGCGTCAGGCAAAGACCCAATCCATCTTCAGAATTCCCGATGATAGCTGCTGTGAAACTCCCACACGGATCTGGAGTTGGGGGTGAGGGGCGGGGGCGGGGGGAGTGGTATAAATGAGGAGAATTGGAAGATGGATGCTCAGATTTCTTCACAAAACTGTCAGTCCGCAGGAATCTCAATTGGAGATCTCAAGAGCAGGAGAACCAAAGGAGTTGGTGGGGCCTGATAAACCATAATTCCTGAGCCCACCTTGGGCGCCCCTCTGATTAAACTCCCCAGGGCAAATGCGTTTTGCGAAATGTGCCCGGTCTCGGGGCGGTCTCGGGGCTTGGCGTGGCCGGGGAAGCCTGCATTGTGTGTAGTGCAGCGAGGGGTGGGGAGGAGAAGATGGTGGGAGAGGCTTTTGCTTTTTTCTTCTTTTCCTAAAAAGGATGACTGCTACGAAGTTCTCCCCCGTGGATTCCCTCTTCCGCTGTATCCCACCGGTGCACCCCGCCTCCGGGCTGAGCACCCTTTCTCCTCCTCCTGCTCCAGCGCGCTAGCGGGGAGGGCTTGGCGCCCGGTACCTTCGCTGGCAGAGGTGGTGGACCTGCAGCGAAATCCAGAGTGGCCGGCAGGGGGGAGGGCCGGTGGGCGCGCTGATGGAAAATACATTTTTGAAAAGATTGGAAATCTCACAAATAATCCAGATAATACAAATAAAAAGTACAATAGATATCCTCACACACCCATAAAAGTGTCAAATATTTTAAATTGTGTCAGCCCTAACCAGTGGACAGGAAATTCAGTGACAGGAATTCTCTTGCATGGTTGTTATAAGTCTGAATTGAATCAACCCTGTGAAATATAATTTAACAATATCCAGTACAGTGGACTATATACTCAACGTACATGGCAATCTGAGTTAGTTCAAGTCTTACACATATGGACCAGAAAGTATGTATGTGGATACTATATGTTATTTTTTTTATTGTAGCATTGTTTGTCACAGCAAAAAATTAGCAACCAGTTAAACATCCAGAAAAGGAACATCTATTGAAAATGCAGGTAAAATATTTCTATTTCTCTCTAGCTGACAGACGAAATAATCTAAACCGCTCTTACAAATGAAACACCCAAGATGCTGAATGAAAAAATCGAAATCTTTAAAATACATTAATGATGGCATCTGGGTGTCCCACAAGAACAGTGGCATCTAAATACAAATCTCTCCATATATATATATTTAAAATATATTTTATTGATTTTTTTTCAGAGAGAAAGGAAGAGGGATAGAGTTAGAAACATCGATCAGCTGCCTCCTGCACGCCCCCTACTGGGGATGTGCCCGCAACTAAGGTACATGCCCTTGACCGGAATCGAATCCCTGACCCTTGAGTCCAAGGCTGACGCTCTATACACTGAGCCAAACCGGTTTTGGTTCCCCATATTTTAAAAAGTATACAAAGCATGGAAGGAGCAAATAAAACACCTATAAATCACAACTTGAACATAATAAGGAGATGGGAACTATCTAAATCCATCAGGTCCTTTTGCTGGGTGTCACTGGTGAGTAGAGGACATTCCTGGTGAAACTTGCTGGGGACTAAGGATGCGGTGGCTCTAGTGCAGTGGTTCCCAACGTGGGGCACACATCCCACAGGGGGGCAATTTGATTTTTTAGGGGGCAATTCAAGCATGAGTTATTCATAGTGATTTTTTTGCATTGCTTATGGTTCTGGAGGCCTCATATACAGTATATAACATATTATGACATATTTATGCATTTCAGTTCTCTATTATATGTTTTGAAACTTTATTTGCCATTTTTCTTATACTTTCATGTTATTATTATTATTTTAAACAATTTCTTAGTGATTTCTTCTTCAACTGTCTTTTCCTTCTTTTATTTTTCTCTTTCATGGATGCCATGTTCTTTGGAAGCTTGTTTGGAGCAAGTTAATGGCCTTTTGCGCTTCCTCCATGTGAACAGGAGTTCAGTTTTTGAATAATAAGAATTTTGGGTCACAGGAGGACATCAGGATTTTGGAGATGCTTAGTTGGGGCATAGCCACAAAAGGTTGGGAACCACTGCTCTAGGGTATTAATGTGAAATCTACTTTGGTGGCTGTGCTGGGGTGTTAAGAGGCCTGGTTATTTGGGAAATATACTCTAGAGCAGCGGTTCTCAACATTCCTAATGCCGCAACCCATTAATACAGTTCCTCATGTTGTGGGGACCCCCAACCACAAAATTATTTTCGTTGCTACTTCATAACTGTAATTTTGCTACTGTTATGAATCATAATGAAAATACTGATATGCAGGGTATCTTAGGTGACCCCTGTGAAAGTGTTGTTCGACCCGCAAAGGGGTCGCGACCCACAGGTTGAGAACCGCTGCTCTAGAGAATGCGGCAGTGATGGGATATTCCCAGCTTACTGCCCAGTAGCTCAGGAATAGACTTTCTGTTATGCATTCGGAATGCTTTTTTAAGATTTTTCTTGTTTTAAAAATTCTGGAACAGGTTTTAAAAGTGAGAATTTAGGAAAAACTTAACTTTCAGAATATGCTATATGACAGGAGGTACCTCAATAAATGCAACAGAGATGGGGAAAATTGTCTCCCCTGCCTCTGCCTCAGATCCTTCTCTTTGTATAAAGTCAGGTCCTCCTCCTTCATTTTCTACTGACCCTTCCGTGCTCCAGTCTTCCTCAGCTTCCCCCTCCTCCACCTCCACAGCATGGTCAGCCCAGGCCTGGAGTGGGAGGTGCTCAAACTCACTGTATGCACCTGACCCTCACTGTGAGCCAGGAGCTCCCAAGTAGCCAAATCAGAGAGAAGGGCTTGCAGCTCTTCTGAGATAGATCAACCCTGTAAGCAGTGTGTGTGTGTGTGTGTGTGTGTGTGTGTGTGTGTGTGTGTGTGTGTGTTTGTTCCTCATACAGTTTGTTTCTGGAACTCATGATTGCCATTGGTTATTTCCCACACACCCACCCTATCCCATGGCTCTGCCTGTCCTCTTCTGTTCTCCATTTTCTTGTGGTATAGCCCCCTTGGCCTACCCACTGGTCCTCACCATCTTGCCTCCAAGCTTCTGTTCTGGCTCCTTCCTTGGGCTGGTATCCTCTGTCCCATCACCAAGAGCTGGTTCTGCTTCAGAGCTGAACACAACTATCTCCTGTCTTTAAGTCTTCCTGACCCTCCTCTGGCTAAACTGTCTCCTCCTGTGTGTACTGACACCCGAGTCCACAGGGAGACTGCTGCACTTGGTGAGGGGTGTTTGTATACTGTGTGCTCCCCACCTCACATGCTTACGGGGAGTAGATTGTGTTCTTTTACCACGTCTATTCTACAAGGTGTAATATGTTCTGTTGCTCAATCAAATGTGACAAATTGAATTACCCAGGGAGCAGGAGATTAGGGGCAGTTCTTCTTAAGGTTGGAGATGGTTTGCCACAGTGGTTATGTTTATAGTGAGACCCACACATGAGGAGACCCTCCCTCAGCTCCTGTTCTTCAAGGTAATGCAATTGATCAGAAATGACTGAGCATCAGCATGTATTGCTCCCTGTTTTCCAAAAGGGACACATTGCATTTCCAATGACCACAGGAAGAATGGAGCACAAAATATAAAGGGTCCACCTGCAGGTGTGATATTCTGACTATGGAGAGCAGACTGCTGGGGCGGTACCATGGTTCACCCCACCACATTAAGGGGCAGAGTATTATGTATTTCTCTCTGGAAGGCGACCAGCGCTGCTAGAGAACGGACACAAGTCCTGAGAAGGGGCGATGGGGGAATGAGAAAATGAAAGAGACAGACGCAGAAACAGTAGGGAAAGCTGGGACTGGGTGGGAGAGCTGTCCTCTGATGGAGAGACAGTGACCCAGACCCGGTGCAGCACGTTTATTTTATACAGTATGATTCCAGGAAGTTTTACTAGAGTTTAAAACAAAGGAAATTATAAGAAATCATGGTTAAAGATCAAGCTATAATTTTTCATTCTTGTGGCTTCTTTGTAATCGTCACTCCTGGCTGGGACCAGTTAATTGCATCCATTCCTTATGTCTGGCTGAACTTAGATAATGAAACCTACGCCCTGGCACCTGAGCTAAGGGTCAGGCTGATAACGTACCTGCCTCTGGCATGGTGCGTTTCTAGGGCATGGCTCTGCCAACGTCCCTGGATTCAGCTGACAATAATGTAAGAAATGCTCATGTGCCTTCCCAGGCGCTCTCTACAGCAGAGTACTGGGGACACCAGCTCAGCTGCCAATGCTTTGGCCACCACAGACCCTGGACCAACCTGTGCTGTGCAATAGGCAGGATGGGAAGGGAGAGTCCACAAGCCAGGGAAGCTGCCTGGCCAGCCTGGATTCCACAGCAGCAGGGGGGGAGTGGTCCGGTGTGAAGGGGGCATTTCTCTTCCCTGTCTTCTAGGGTCAATGGAGAGAAGGTGGGTTGGGAGTTGGTGGAGGTGAGAGGCTGGTGTTGTGGGTTTTCAGCGCATGGGGGTGGGGTGAGGAAGGGCTCCCTGCAGGCAGAGTGTCTGACCTGGAGTAGTAGGGCTCATCAGGGATCACATCCTAGTGGAAAGGGGTCGCCTTCAGGAGTGGACCTTGGCTCTGGGAGTCTGAGTCAGGCTCAGTGTGCTGGGGCCACAGCTTCCCTGAGATGGGGCAGGGTCAGCTGGCCAGCAAGGGAAGGTGCCTGGCCGGCCTGTTTTCCACAGTGACAGAGTGGGTGGCATGGATGCCTTGACTCTGGGAGTCTGACTCAGGCACTGGAAATGTTGCAACAGCAGGACCTAAGCTCACACCTATGGTTTCACCATCTACAGAAAGGTGGGGGCCCTGTTGCTGTGGAACTCAGGCTGGCCAAGCACCTACCCTAGCTGGCTGGCTAGCCCCGCCATGCCTATGGGAAGCTGTGGCCCCAGCACACTGCACCCAGACAGTGCTGGATGTAAATAATAAAATCAAAGACAAAACACAAGAATAAATGCTTGGCAGGCTAAAAGCAGCCTCCTGAGAAAGAGGCTGGGTCTTTTGCCAGTTTTGAGAACTGAGCCACTTCTGAGACCAGTAACCATTACTAGAAGGAGAGGCCCGGTTCCAATGAGGAGGGGCCCTTCAAGTTGACAGCAAGTGCCACATGGCCGTTGACCTGGCTAAGTGTACACCGGGAAACAGAAACCACCCAGACATTCACACTGGATCCAATGTGTGAGCTGACATCATTTCCAGACACCAGCAGTATCATCATTGGTCCCATTATGAAAGTGGTGCATGGGGGTGGGGCCCAGGTAATGAATAGACACGTGTCCCAGGCCCTGCTCACAGTGGTGTCTTCTCTTTCCTCCAAATAGGTTGTTCAAACAGTATCCTTTCCTCAGTGAAATGACAGAAAAGAGTACTAACCTTAAACCTTCTAAGGATGCAGTGGTGTGATCCCTTTCCCAGCTGGATTATGTTTCCAGCCTGGTCAGAAGACGTTCTATAGATGGCATATATCACATACTTCAGGCGTTGCAGATCAGAAGTCTCTTGCAACGACTCAGCTCTGCTGTTGTAGCGTGAAAGCAGTGATAGACAATACTTGGTTGGGTGAATGTGGCTGGATCTCATTCTTGGTCCATAAAAGCCAGCAAACCTATGATCTGAGAGGTATCTGTAGTAGTGCAAGGTGCTAAGGGGCGTTCATGGCCTTCCTACCTGAGGATCACAACACAGACCCCTAATGTTCTGAGGCAAGGCTATGTCTCTTGCTACAAGGAGACCCACAGCATTTAAAGAGGGACCTGGGAGAGATGAGGCCTCTGGCTATGGGGCATTAGAGTTGTCCATTGTGAGTGTCATTAGGTCAGCTAGGCCCAGCAGTCAGAGAATAGAAGTGAGCAGGTCACAGGGAACATGCAAGAAATAAAGAGAGACGTCCCTGATCTCGACACCAGAAATGTTGCACCAGCGCTACTCTCAGGTTGCACCGATGACTTCCTGCAGGGTCTCACAGAACGGAGTGGAGCAGGTGCCTATTGCTGCACGATCCACATTCTCTCACTCTGACTCGACCCAGAAGCCACAGGCTGGACAGTGATCAGTTCTGGCTCTTCAGCACCGAGGACAAATTGGACGGGACACCCATATGTGTGACACACTACATACTCTAAATGTTCAGTCCACAAAGTAGTACAGTGGCCACATCTGGTCCCCCATTCCTTCGCAGGTGGTCTCTGGCTGCTACTGCACCGTGAAGGGTGAGGTGTGTGGTGTGTACAGAGACAGGCACTACGTGGCCTGCGAAGATGATAACACTCACTATCGGTCAGTATATAGAAAGCACCAGCAGACGTGAGCCTAAATCCATGACCATCATGTGCTGTGCCTCCTCAGTAGGTGGAAAATATGGGTTTGGGACCCCAAAGAATTGGGCGGTAAAACCAGTTGAGCTGGGGAGAAGAGCAGTGACGGGTGAGGGCAGGTGTCTGAATGAGTGCCTGGGGTTGCAGGTTCTGTAATCCCTGGAAGAGTTCGCTTTGAAGCTCTAGGTGAAGAGAAATGGTTATGATGGAGGGTTTGCTGTGTGTGGCCAAGTGTGGGAGCAGGGAAGAGGCAAGGGTTGTGTGTTGGTGCCTGTGGGTGGAGACCCTGCAGAACATCCCTGTCCTGATAAACCTCTTGTTCCTGCTTCCCCAGATGTGGGCTGGTGGAGGGAAGGAGGGGTCCTGGGGTGGAAGAGTGTGTTGGGAGAGTGTGGGGAGAGTTGGGAGAGTGGTGGTTTTGTGGGCCTAAGCACCGCAGGCTCCGTATTAAGGAGGCATCTCCCTTCCCCTCTCCTTGGCTGCTGGTGGTGGGAAGGGTGGGGGTAGGAAGTGGACTGAGCTTGTGTGTCCGTGGTGCCATCCAGAGAGGCTGCTTTGGGGAGGGGTTGCCAGAGGAGTGGCAGGGCAAGGCCAGGCAGCCTGGACTCAGCGGGAGGGGGAAGTGGGTGGGCGGGGCCAGGCTGCGCAGCTCTGATTGGCGGGAGGAAAAGCGGTGCGGGCCACCGGTAGGAGGCGGGAAGGACAAGACCCAGACGTAAGGCTGGCATTCCACCTGCGCTCATTCACTGAGGGTACTTTTTCGCGGGGCGCCTCCTGTCCACCTCTCCTTGTCACGAAAGCGACAACCCCGGAAAAGGGCGGGGGGACGAACGGTCTCGGCCTGAGACACCTTTCCCCGGCCCTCTGCGCCTCACGCCGCCGCCGCCCGCCCAGAGCCGCCTGCCGCCCGCCAGTCCGCCGCGTTTCGCCCAACTCCCCTCAGCCGCCCGCCAGCCCGGAGGGAGCACATTCAACCGCTGCTGCTCGCCATGGCGAGGACCCCGGGCTCCGCGTTCAGCCCCGTCCTCCTGCTGCTCGCGGCGCCCTGCGCCTGGGGGCGCGGAGGTGAGTTCCCGGGTAATCTCAGCGGCGGGCACGGGGACAGGGGCGGGGAGGGAGGGAGCAGAGGCTTTAAACTCGCGGGCGGTGCCCCTGGCAGTTCCAGAACCTTCCCTCCTCAGTCCCCTCCACGGGCTCCTTCCCACCTCGGCGTCCGGGCAGCGTGTTGTCTTCCGGGCAAGACGGGGACCAAACGAGTGGCCACCGGACAAAGTGCTGCGGGGCCAGCTCGCCAGGGAGCAGAGAGGAGAGGAGGCCTGCGGCTCCCAGTCCGCTCTCCGCCCGCCCCAGTGCTTCTGGGGAACTGGGACCCCTGTCCCCGCACCCGGCGTTTCTCGGAGTCGGGACCCACAGACAGGAACCCACTCTTCTCCCAGCACTTTCACCCACGCCCTGCATCTCCCCACTCTGTCCACCTCTGAACTTCCCGCGCGCGCTCTGCCTGCAGTTCCAGGAGGAATTGCTGACGTCACCAGCGCGGCTGACGTCACCGGCCTCTTCTCCTCTGGAGCCCTGCTCTGCAGGTTCTACCTCCCGCCCCTCTGCAGCAGCCAGCCTGTCCCATACCTGTTATCTTGGAGCCACTGCTGCCCTCCCTAGCGTACCCAGGTTCATTACCAAATTCTCTGGGGTCCAAAACCGGTGCTTCCAATACCTTTTTATCCCTGACGTGAGCCTAATCACTCCTCCGCCAAGTGGCAATTTTGCCTGTTGCCTGAGGACACACCAGCCATAGCCTCAGCTCCTGGAGCAGGAGGGACAGCAGTGCATTTTTCCAAAGTATGACCCTGGGATGCTCCTAACACAGAGCACCTATCCCTGTGATTTATTATGTTGACAGTGTCCATCCCCATTATACTGGAAGCCATTTTGGGGACTATAGACTCCAACCACATTCCTGACCTTCAGCTAAAGTCATCAGTGAGCTTCTTGAGAATTCTGGTGCTCTTCTCATCCATGCTTTCCTCATCAGCTTGATAAACAAGAGTTTAGCTTTAGGCTTTCTCAGGGAGCAGGTTGATTGGACACTTTTCTGCCTTTTCATATTATCTTTTCCTGACATATTCACTCTTGTGAGCCATCTGGTCCCTTCCTCCCCTATGTGCCTCAGAAGTTCTGGCTTTCCTGTTCCAGGCATGGTAGCCATGCCTTCTTCCAAGCTTGCAAGATCTATCCTAGCTGCAGGTTAGCACTACCTCCCTGGGCCATGCAAAATCCCATGACCCATAATTGTAAAGTCTCCCTTCTCCAACCTTGGAATGTATCCACATTCCCCCACCTGCCACCCAGCTTCCCCAGCAGCAGCCCCTCCATGCTCTCCATGTCCCTGGAGGGAACTGGGCCAGTTTCTGACAATCCTCGGGCATCGAGAACTATCCTCCCAGCCACCTGGCATGTCCCTGCATTGGTTATGGGCTGATGATGAGTTTTGGCCTGGTGGACGCAGGGAGGACGTATCTGGAGATGTGTGGTTTCCTGGCAGGCAGAGGCCTCCTGGTCCTCCTCAAGCAAGGGAGGGGCACCAACCTTCCCCTGGTGAAGGGAGGCACTGGGCAGGGTCAGGCCTTGCTCTGCCAGCCCAGCCATCAGGGGGATTGTCTTGCTGTCACAGAGATGGGGGAGTGGTGTTTTGGGTCTTTTTCTTCCAACTCCAATCCTCAGCAGCATTTTTCCTCCACAGATTCTCACACTCTTCACTATGATTTCAACATTTCTTCTCATAAACAACCATGGTGTACGGTCCAAGGACAGCTGGAAGAAGGGAAGTATCTTTTATATGACTGTGGCCGCAATAAGCTCATATCTATGAATCTCCTCAGAGAGGAGGGAAAGGCCATGGATTCCTGTAAAGAAGAGTTAGGTACCCTGAGCGACATGGGAAACCAATTAAAAGCATTACTGCCTGACGTTCAACAGGAGAAATACGCAGATGGAGGTAAGTTTGAAAAATCAAAGGGCAGAAGTGAGCAGATTGTGGAGCTGGCTACATGGATTGTATTCATTAAAAAACAACAACTGGATGTTGGGCCTTCCCACGTAGCCAGCAGAAAGGTCAGGGAGAGCAGGGCAGGGTTAGAAGTGTTCAGAAGAGGTGAACACCCGGTGGGGCAAAGCATTTGTCAAGACCAGAGGCGGGCCCTAGCCGGTTTGGCTCAGTGGATAGAGCATCGGCCTGTGGACTCAAGGGTCCCAGGTTCGATTCCAATCAAGGGCATGTACCTTGGTTGCGGGCACATACCCAGGAGGGAGTGTGCAAGTGGCAGCTGATCGATGTTTCTCTCTCTCATCGATGTTTCTAACTCTCTATCCCTCTCCCTTCCTCTCTGTAAAAAAATCAATAAAATATATTAAAAAAAAAAAAAAAAGACCAGAGGCTGATGTCTTTCCCATGGGGACTGTGGGGCAGCTTCTTTCCCCCTGCAGGTCAGTTGGAAGCACCTGTGGAATCTTGGAGTTTTCCTTGGTTGGACAGAGGCTCCTTACCTTTGACTCTGAGACAGAAGAATATAGAACGGATAATTCCGTAGGTGAACGGCTGAAAAAGAAGTGGGAGAATAATGAGGATTTGAACAAGTTCTTCAACATGACCTTAAGTGGAGACTGTAAGAAATTGCATGAATGCTGGGTGCACTGGAAGAGAGAGCCGGAGACAACAGGTAACAGGGGAGACAGGGATGGTGTTGTTCTCTTGAGATAAGCTAGACCTACATTATGTGAATGTGTGTGTGTAAGTGAGTGTATATGTGTCTCAGCGTGTAAGCGTGTGTGTGAATGGGTGTGAGTGTGTTTGAAAAGTGACTAAGCTGCTGTGAGTTCTTGAGAGAGTAATGGCCATGGGTGTGTTCTACCATCTCTCCTTTCCCTTCTCATCTCCTCAGGAGTCTGTTTTCAGACCTGTTCTTTACTGTTCCCTCTTCTCGGCATCACTTTTCTTCTTCATCTCACCTGGCCTATTTCTGGAAATCCTTCAATATGACCTCAAATCAGCTCCTGGGAAGACTTCTTTCCCACCTTCCTCATGAGTGTCCTCCTCTTCTGTCGCAGCAGGAGTGACTGGTATATTATAACCCTTACTTCCCTCATTAGCTTTATAGACCCAAGGGGGCAGTGTCCATGTCCTATCGTTGCTCCAAGCCCAGGATCTGTCACTATTGCTGTCACACGTAGAGGGTAGAATCTGTCTGCATAACAAGATCACCTGGGATAGTAAGGGCTGAGGAGGCATCTTCTCAGAATTGTTTCTGTACAGATGTCACTCTTGTGTTCCATTGCAGCTGCATCACCCACTGCCCCAGCCACAGTCCCGTCCAAGGCCACAACCAATACGCCCATCGCCTGGATCTTCCCTGTGATCCTCACCTGCGCAACCATAGTTGGCATCCTAGGTGGGTCCTTGCAATTACAGTTACTGAGGGCAGGATTGAGTGGGAAGTGAGGGGCAGATGGCCTGCAATGAGGTTATGGAAAGGTGAATTCCCAGCCCGACCACTGCGACCTCAATGAAACTTCTCCTCCTGGAAATTAGCCCAAGAGTCTAACACGTATTATCACGCCATAGCCATTACTTAGACAAGCTCAGCCCTGAGTTGGGCATCTGCTCAGTGTTAATGCCAGTGGGACAGGGAAGGGCCCAGACCAAGCTTAAGGCCTGTAGGTGCTGAAGGGGTTTAGCGAATTCAGTTCTGACTCAGATTCTCTGTTTGGAAAGGGTGTTTGGGCCCAGTGTGGGTGGTGTGGGGCAGAGGCACACAGGGCATGGGCAGTACTCGCATTCAGGTGAGAGCAGCATGCTGGCGCATGTGCTGTGTCCAGGGGAAGGGAATATCCAGGGGGCTGAGAGGAGAGGGGCCTGGGCCTAATCCCAGGAAGGGGTGGAAGGCCTTGCAGACCCAACTCAAAAGGCTGGAGTTCACACCCCCCTTCCCAGAAAGTGGCTTCAAAAGAGCCAGTAAGGAGGGAGGCAAACAGGAAGGACTGTGTAGGGGGCCAGAGTAAGGTTAGAAGGAGGCCAGTTCTCAGGGAATCTTTGGGATTCCCGGCTGAGCCCTGGTGCAGTCCATCACCTGGAAGCCAGCCTCCTCCTCACTCCAGATCCTGAGCCTCTGAGTGGCTCCTGCCTTGAGCTGGGGCTGACCATGAATGGATGGGGAAGGGTTGGGACCTTCATACTGAGAGTTCAGTGTGCTGCTAGGTAACAGGCTGGGAGTGAAGGGGAAAAAAAGGGTGTTTGTCTGCAACCCTCCCCAAGCTGTCAGGTGATAGGATGGGTCTTCCTGTCCATCAGAGCTCCCACCAGGTCTTTAGTCCCTCTGGGCCCGGCCCCCCCCTCCCCCCCCCCCGGAAGTTCTGACTTGAGTGAAAGAAGGCTAATGAGCCATTCATTACTCACTTTAGCCTGAGCCCAGAACATCTGTAGCAGGGCTGGGGTGACGCTGTGATGTGCAAAGGGTGGGCAGAGCTTGGTACAGGCAGCTGGTCCCAGGGCAGGGTGGCAGGTTCAGGGAAAGACATGACTCTGGTGGGGGCAGGGCTGACAATAGGGAGTGACTGGGGTGCTGTAGCCCCAGGAGAACTGACCCAGGATTTCCTCAGCCACTGGGACCAACACTCGCCCTTTTCTGCAGGCTGCTGATGCGATGCGACCAAGGAGGCCCTGGTGCTGTGGACTAGCTCAGCGACTGCCTTTCGCTTGGCTGCCTCCGGATCACCTGCTGTACTTAAAAAAAAATTCATTTATCTTTTTAAATCTTTATTGTTGCAAGCATCACATATGCTTTTCATTTTCATTTTGTTTTAAAAATCATTATATTTTGTAGCTTATTGGGGTGGCAGGTTAATAAAATTATATAGGTTTCAATTCTATAATACATCGTCTGTGTCCTGTATTGTATGTTCACCACCCCAAGTCAAATCTCCTTTCATCACCATTTATCTCCTTCACCCTCGTCTACCTCCCCCAGCCCCCTTTACCTCTGATCATCACCATATTGTTGTCTGTGTCTATGAGTTTGTTGGGTTTTTGCTTAATCCTTGACTATTTTGACCCAGCTCCCCTCTAACAGCTGTCAGTCTGTTCTCTGTATCTAAGAGTCTGTTTCTATTTTTTTTTGTGAGCTTATTTTATTCTTTAGATTCCATATATACGTGAGATCATATAGTATTTGTCTTTCTCTGACTGGCTTATTTCACTTAGCATAATATACTTCAGGTCCATCCATGCTGTTGCAAAAGGTAAGATTTCCTACCTTTTTTACAGCCAAGTAGTATTCCATTGTTTAAATGTATCAGAGCTGTTTTATCCACTCATCTATTGATGGGCACTTGGGTCTCTTTCAAATATTGGCTTTTTTTAAAAAAAATATGTTTTATTGATTTTTTACAGAGAGGAAGGGAGAGGGATAGAGAGTTAGAAACATCGATGAGAGAGAAACATCGATCAGCTGCCTCCTGCACACCCCCTACTGGGGATGTGCCCGCAACCAAGGTACATGCCCTTGACTGTAATCGAACCTGGGACCCTTCAGTCCGCAGGCGGATGCTCTATCCCCTGAGCCAAACCGGTTAGGGCTCAAATGTTGGCTTTTGTAAATAATGCTGCAATGAACATAGGAGTGAATATATTCTTTCCTATCAGTGTTTCAGATTTCTTTGGATATATTCCCAGGAATGGAATGGCTGGATCATATGGCAGTTCCACTTTTAATTGTTTGAGATATGGAGATTTGTTTTATAACCCAGCAGAGAATTCACAGCATCTCACTGTTCCTCCATGTTAGGGGTAAACATTGCCAGTGATTCTGCTAGAACTTCTTGTGGAAACAGAGAATGTAAGGGTCACTCTTCAGTTAGCAGGCATCTTGCATTGGTCTCAAATATTTCGCTGATGCTCTGGATGCAAACAAATGTTCTGGGACTTAACCAATGAGAAGATCATGATTTCTCCAGTTCCACCACCCAACACAGCAACTTTCCTGTTGGTGATCTCTTCCTCCCCTGACTCACCTCCTTCAGTGAGAAGTAAGCCTTCATGCAGAAACACCTGTACTTCTCAGAGTTGTATAATCCCCTTATAACAAAGGATCAGTATCCGGAATATATAAAGAGCTCCTCCAAATAAATTACAACCTGTCAGATTCCTCCAAGTGCAGGATAAAGGATGTGAGGAGTTTATAGATGGAAAATACACTTTGAAATGATTGAAAATCTCATAAATAATATAATACAAATGAAAAGTATGAGAGATACCTTTACACACCCATGAAATTGTTAAATACTTTAAACTATATGAACCCTAATCGCTGGGCAGGAAAGAAAACAACAGGAATTCTGTGCATGGTTGTTATGTCTATGAATTGAATCAACCCTGCGAAATATAATGTAATAACATCTGGTACCGTGGACTGTATACTCTTCCTGCAACATGGCAATCTGAGTGTTAGTTCCAGTCTTACAAATTTGGACCAGAAAGTATGTGGATACTATATGGTTTTTTATTGTAGAACTAGAGGCCTGGTGCATGAAATTCATGCACTGGGAGGGGAGGGTGTCCTTCAGCCCTGCCTGCACCCTCTCCAATCTGGGACCCATCAGGGGATGTCCGACTCTTAGGCCTAAACCAGTAGTTGGACATCCCTCTCACAATCCGGACTGCTGGCTCCTAACCGCTCGCCTGCCTGCCAGCCTGATTGCCCCCTAACCACTCCCTTGCCGTCCTGATTGATGCCTAACTGCTCCCCTGCTGTCCTGATCCCCCCCCAACTGCCTTCCCCTGCTGGCCCGATGACCCCTAACTGCCCTCCCCTGCCGGCCTGGTTGCCCCCAACTGCCCTCCCCTGTCGGCCATCTTTTGTTGGCTATCTTGTGATGATGCGAGGGCATGAGGACCACCTAGGCTTTTATTAGTATAGATTGCTTTTCATAGCAAAAAATTTGCAAAAGGTTAAATATCCAGAAGAGGAAAATCTATTGAAAATATCAGCAAAATATTTCTATTTCTTTCTACCTGATAGACTAAACAATCTAAACCACTGTCAAAAATGAAACAACCAAATTGTTGGATGAAAAATTTTAAATAACCTATAATAATAAAAGCGTAATATGCTAATTATACCAGAGTGCTAAACGACCCTCTGGACGTCATTTCAGATGTCCTTCTGAACATACGTGCCACTGCGGGGGCCGAGGCAGAGGCTGTTAGGGGTGATCAGGCAGGCAGGCGAGTGGTTAGGGGCAATCAGGCAGACAGGTGAGCAGTTAGGGGCGATGAAGCAGGCAGGCAGCGTGGTTAGAGGCGATGAGGCAGGCAGGCAGGCAGGCAGAGTGGTTAGGGGCGATGAGTTAGGCATTCGAGTGGTTAGGGGTGATGAGGCTGGCAGGCAGGTTGAGCGGTCAAGTGCCAGTGGTACCGGATTGCCTGGGATCGGGCCTAAACTGGCAGTCAGACACCCCCTCGGGGTCCTGGATTGCGAGAGGTTGCAGGCTGGGTTGAGGGATCCTCCCGCCCCTCCTCCCCTCGTGCTTGAATTTCGTTCACCTATAATTTTGTGCACCTTGAATTTCTAGTCTATAATAATAAAAGTGTAATATGCTAATTAGACCAGAGAGCCGAAAGACCTTCCAGAAGTCCTTCCGCATGACTTTCTGGACAAAGCTGGGGCTGCCAGGGCTGGCCAAGGTAGGGAGGGCTGCGAGGGCTGAGCCCCTTACATGCCTTTCGTGCATCGGGCCTCTAGCTCAGGAGTAGACTTTCCATTGTGAGTGTCATTAGGTCAGCTAGGCCCAGCAGTCAGAGAATAGAAGTGAGCAGGGTCACAGGGAACATCCTATATAATAAAAGGGTAATATGCTAAAAAGATAGAGCGCAAGTCATTCTGGACCTCCGCCCTTCCTTCTGGACCTTCCAGCTCCTCTGGGAGGAATGAGGCTGCAGGATCCAGGGAGCTGCTGTGGCTGCGAGGGAGGGACCTGGCCCAGGCAGCCTGCCACCTGCCCGCCCAAGGCTGAGAGGGAGGGAGCCAGGCAGCCACCCATGGTTAGGGGTGATCAGGAAGGCAGGCAGAGTGGTTAGGGGTGATCAGGAAGGCAGGCAGGCAGGTGAGCAGTTAGGAGCCAGAGTTCCTGGATTGGGAGAGGGATGTCTGACTGCTGGTTTAGGCAGGAATGGACCATCGGGTCTAAACCGTCAGTCGGATATCCCCCAAAGGGTCCCTGATTGTGAGAGGGCATAGTCCAGGCTGAGGGACTCCGCCCCCCCTCCCCAACACGGCAACCCGTGCATGAATTTTGTGCAGCAGGCCCTCTAGTGTAAGAAATAAAGAGAGACGTCCCTGATCTCCATACCAGAAATGTTGCACCAGCACTACTCTCAGGTTGCATCGATGACTTCCTGCAGGGTCTCACAGAACGGAGTGGAGCAGGTGCCTATTGCTGCACGATCCACATTCTCTCACTCTGACTGTACCCAGAAGCCACAGGCTGGACAGTGATCAGTTCTGGCTCTTCAGCACCGAGGACAAATTGGACGGGACACCCATATGTGTGACTCGCTACATACTCTAAATGTTCGGTCCACAAAGTAGTACAGTGGCCACATCTGGTCCCCCATTCCTTCGCAGGTGGTCTCTGGCTGCTACTGCACCGTGAAGGTGGAGGTGTGTGGTGTGTACGGAGACAGGCACTACGTGGCCTGCGAAGATGATAACACTCACTATCGGTCAGTATATAGAAAGCACCAGCAGACGTGAGCCTAAATCCATGACCATCATGTGCTGTGCCTCCTCAGTAGGTGGAAAATATGGGTTTGGGACCCCAAAGAATTGGGCGGTAAAACCAGTTGAGCTGGGGAGAAGAGCAGTGACGGGTGAGGGCAGGTGTCTGAATGAGTGCCTGGGGTTGCAGGTTCTGTAATCCCTGGAAGAGTTCGCTTTGAAGCTCTAGGTGAAGAGAAATGGTTATGATGGAGGGTTTGCTGTGTGTGGCCAAGTGTGGGAGCAGGGAAGAGGCAAGGGTTGTGTGTTGGTGCCTGTGGGTGGAGACCCTGCAGAACATCCCTGTCCTGATAAACCTCTTGTTCCTGCTTCCCCAGATGTGGGCTGGTGGAGGGAAGGAGGGGTCCTGGGGTGGAAGAGTGTGTTGGGAGAGTGTGGGGAGAGTTGGGAGAGTGGTGGTTTTGTGGGCCTAAGCACCGCAGGCTCCGTATTAAGGAGGCATCTCCCTTCCCCTCTCCTTGGCTGCTGGTGGTGGGAAGGGTGGGGGTAGGAAGTGGACTGAGCTTGTGTGTCCGTGGTGCCATCCAGAGAGGCTGCTTTGGGGAGGGGTTGCCAGAGGAGTGGCAGGGCGCAGGGTGGAGGCCTGAACTTAGCCGGAGGGGGAAGTGGGTGGGCGGGGCCAGGCTGCGCAGCTCTGATTGGCGGGAGGAAAAGTGGTGCGGGCCACCGGTAGGTGGCGGGAAGGACAAGACCCAGATTTGAGGCTGGCATTTCACCTGCGCTCATTCACCTGCCGGCACTCTTCGCCGGGCGCCTCCTGTCCACCTCTCCTTGTCGCGAAAGCGACAACACCGGAAAAGGGCGGGGGGAGGAACGGTCTCGGCCTGGGACACTTTTCCCCGGCCCTCTGCGCCTCACGCCGCCGCAGCCCGCCCACAGCCGCCCGCCAGCCCGGAGGGAGCACATTCAACCGCTGCTGCTCGCCATGGCGAGGACCACGGGCTCCGCGTTCAGCCCCGTCCTCCTGCTGCTCGCGGCGCCCTGCGCCTGGGGGCGCGGAGGTGAGTTCCCGGGTAATCTCAGCGGCGGGCACGGGGACAGGGGCGGGGAGGGAGGGAGCAGAGGCTTTAAACTCGCGGGCGGTGCCCCTGGCAGGTCCAGAACCTTCCCTCCTCAGTCCCCTCCACGGGCTCCTTCCCACCTCGGCGTCCGGGCAGCGTGTCGTCTTCCGGGCAAGACGGGGACCAAACGAGTGGCCACGGGACAAAGTGCTGCGGGGCCAGCTCGCCAGGGAGCAGAGAGGAGAGGAGGCCTGCGGCTCCCAGTCCGCTCTCCGCCCGCCCCAGTGCTTCTGGGGAACTGGGACCCCTGTCCCCGCACCCGGCGTTTCTCGGAGTCGGGACCCACAGACAGGAGCCCACTCTTCTCCCAGCACTTTCACCCACGCCCTGCATCTCCCCACTCTGTCCACCTCTGAACTTCCCAAGGGCGCTCTGCCCGCACTTCCAGGAGGAATTGCTGAGTTACCAGGGTGCCTGTCATTACAGGCCTCTTCTCCTCTGGAGGCCCTGCTCTGCAGGTTCTGCCTCCCCACCCCTCTGCAGCAGCCAGCCTGTCCCACTCCTGTTACCTAGGAGCCACTGCTGCCCTCACCAGCCCACCCAGGTTAATTACCCATTTGTTTATGGTCCGGAAAACCAGTGCTTCCAATACCTTTTTATCCCTGACGTGAGCCCAATCACTCCTCAGCTAAGTGGCAATTTTGCCTGTTGCCTGAGGACACACCAGCCATAGCCTCAGCTCCTGGAGCAGGAGGGACAGCAGCGCATTTTTCCAAAGTATGACCCTGGCATGCTCCTGACACAGAGCACCTATACCTGTGATTTATTATGTTGACAGTGTCCATCCCCATTATACTGGAAGCCATTTTGGGGACTATAGACTCCAACCACATTCCTGACCTTCAGCTAAAGTCATCAGTGAGCTTCTTGAGAATTCTGGTGCTCTTCTCATCCATGCTTTCCTCATCAGCTTGATAAACAAGAGTTTAGCGTTAGGCTTTCTCAGGGAGCAGGTTGATTGGACACTTTTCTGCCTTTTCATATTATCTTCCCCTGGCATATTCACTCTTGTGAGCCATCTGGTCCCTTCCTCCCCTATGTGCCTCAGAAGTTCTGGCTTTTCTGTTCCACGCATGGTAGCCATGCCTTCTTCCAAGCTTGCAAGATCTATCCTAGCAGCAGGTAAGCACTACCTCCCTGGGCCATGCAAAATCCCATGACCCATAATTGTAAAGTCTCCCTTCTCCAACCTTGGACTCTATCCACATTCCCCCACCTGCCACCCACCTTCCCCAGCAGCAGCCCCTCCATGCTCTCCATGTCCCTGGAGGGTACTGGGCTAGTTTCTGACAATCCTCGGGCATCGAGAACTATCCTCCCAGCCACCTGGCATGTCCCTGCATTGGTTATGGGCTGATGATGAGTTTTGGCCTGGTGGACGTAGGGAGGACGTATCTGGAGATGTGTGGTTTCCTGGCAGGCAGAGGCCTCCTGGTCCTCCTCAAGCAAGGGAGGGGCACCAACCTTCCCCTGGTGAAGAGAGGCACTGGGCAGGGTCAGGCCTTGCTCTGCCAGCCCAGCCATCAGGGAGATTGTCTTGCTGTCACAGAGATGGGGGAGTGGTGTTTTGGGTCTTTTTCTTCCAACTGCAATCCTCAGCAGCATTTTTCCTCCACAGAGTCTCACTCTCTTCACTATGATTTCAACATTTCTTCTCATAAACAACCATGGTGTACGGTCCAAGGACAACTGGAAGAAGGGAAGTATCTTTTATATGACTGTGGCCACAATAAGCTCATTTCTATGAATCTCCTGAGAGAGGAGGGAAAGGCCATGGATTCCTGTAAAGAAGAGTTAGGTACCCTGAGCGACATGGGAAACGAATTAAAAGCATTACTGCCTGACATTCAACAGGAGAAATACGCAGATGGAGGTAAGTTTGAAAAATCAAAGGGCAGAAGTGAGCAGATTGTGGAGCTAGCTACATGGATTGTACTCATTAAAAAACAACAACTGGATGTTGGGCCTTCCCACGTAGCCAGTAGAAAGGTCAGGGAGAGCAGGGCAGGGTTAGAAGTGTTCAGAAGAGGTGGACACCAGGTGGGGCAAAGCATTTGTCAAGACCAGAGGCGGGCCCTAGCCGGTTTGGCTCAGTGGATAGAGCGTCGGCCTGTGGACTCAAGGGTCCCAGGTTCGATTCCAATCAAGGGCATGTACCTTGGTTGTGGGCACATACCCAGTAGGGAGTGTGCAGGTGGCAGCTGATCCATGTTTCTCTCTCATTGATGTTTTTAACTCTCTATCCCTCTCCCTTCCTCTCTGTAAAAAAATCAGTAAAATATATTAAAAAAAAAAAAAAAAAAAGACCAGAGGCTGATGTCTTTCCCATGGGGACTGTGGGGCAGTTTCTTTCACCCTGCAGGTCAGGATGACGTGCCAGGTCAAAGTTGATGGAAGCACCTGTGGAATCTTGGAGTTTTCCTTGGGTGGACAGAGGCTCCTTACCTTTGACTCTGAGACAGGAGAATATAGAGCGGATAATTCTGTAGGTGAACGGCTGAGAAAGAAGTGGGAGAATAATGAGGATTTGAACAAGTTCTTCAACATGACCTTAAGTGGAGACTGTAAGAAATTGCATCAATGCTGGGTGCACAGGAAGACAGAGCCGGAGACAACAGGTATCAGGGGAGACAGGGATGGTGTTGTTCTCTTGAGATAATCTAGACCTACATTTGTGTGAATGTGTGCATGTAAGTGTGTGTGTATATGTGTCTCAGCGTGTAAGCGTGTGTGTGAATGGGTGTGAGTGTGTTTGAAAAGTGACTAATCTGCGGTGAGTTCTTGGGAGAGTAATGGCCATGGGTGTGTCTACCATCTCTCTTTTCCCTTCTCATCTCCTCAGGAGTCTGTTTTCAGACCTGTTCTTTACTGTTCTCTCTTCTCGGCATCACTTTTCTTCTTCATCTCACCTGGCCTATTTCTGGAAATCCTTCAATATGACCTCAAATCAGCTCCTGGGAAGACTTCTTTCCCACCTTCCTCATGAGTGTCCTCCTCTTCTGTCGCAGCAGGAGTGACTGGTATATTATAACCCTTACTTCCCTCATTAGCTTTATAGACCCAAGGGGGCAGTGTCCATCTCCTATCCTTGCTCCAAGCCCAGGATCTGTCACTATTGCTGTCACACGTAGAGGGTAGAATCTGTCTGCATAACAGGATTGCCTGGGATTGTAAGGGCTGAGGAGGCATATCCATAGAATTGGGTTCTGTACAGATGTCACTCTTGTGTTCCATTGTAGCTGCATCACCCACTGCCCCAGCCACAATCCCGTCCAAGGCCACAACCAATACGCCCATCGCCTGGATCTACCCTGTGATCCTCACCTGCGCAACCATAGTTGGCATCCTAGGTGGGTCCTTGCAATTACAGTTACTGAGGGCAGGGTTGAGTGGGAAGTGAGGGGCAGATGGCCTGCAATGAGGTTATGGAAAGGTGAATTCCCAGCCCGAACACTGGGACACCAATGAAACTTCTCCTCCTGGAAATTAGCCCAAGAGTCTAACACATATTATCACGTCATAGCCATTACTTAGACAAGCTCAGCCCTGAGTTGGGCATCTGCTCACTGTTAATGCCAGTGGGACAGGGAAGGGCCCAGACCAAGCTTAAGGCCTGTAGGTGCTGAAGGGGTTTAGCGAATTCAGTTCTGACTCAGATTCTCTGTTTGGAAAGGGTGTTTGGGCCCAGTGTGGGTGGTGTGGGGCAGAGGCACACAGGGCATGGGCAGTACTCGCATTCAGGTGAGAGCAGCATGCTGGCGCATGTGCTGTGTCCAGGGGAAGGGAATATCCAGGGGGCTGAGAGGAGAGGGGCCTGGGCCTAATCCCAGGAAGGGGTGGCAGGCCTTGCAGACCCAACTCAAAAGGCTGGAGTTCACATCCGCCTTCCCAGAAAGTGGCTTAAAAAGAGCCAGTAAGGAGGGAGGCAAACAAGAAGGACTGTGTAGGGGGGCCAGAGTAAGGTTAGAAGGAGGCCAGTTCTCAGGGAATCCTTGGGATTCCCGGCTGAGCCCTGGTGCAGTCCATCACCTGGAAGCCAGCCTCCTCCTCACTCCAGATCCTGAGCCTCTGAGTGGCTCCTGCCTTGAGCTGGGGCTGACCATGAATGGATGGGGAAGGGTTGGGACCTTCATACTGAGAGTTCCGTGTGCTGCTAGGTAACAGGCTGGGAGTGAAGGGAAAAAAAAGGGTGTTTGTCTGCAACCCTCCCCAAGCTGTCAGGTGTTAGGATGGGCCTTCCTGTCCATCAGAGCTCCCACCAGGTCTTTAGCCCCTCTGTGCCCGGTCCCCCCCCCCCCCCCCCGGAAGTTCTGACTTGAGTGAAAGAAGGCTAATGAGCCATTCATTACTCACTTTAGCCTGAGCCCAGAACATCTGTAGCAGGGCTGGGGTGACGCTGTGATGTGCAAAGGGTGGGCAGAGCTTGGTACAGGCAGCTTGTCCCAGGGCAGGGTGGCAGGTTCAGGGAAAGACGTGACTCTGGTGGGGGCAGGGCTGACAATAGGGAGTGACTGGGGTGCTGTAGCCCCAGGAGAACTGACCCAGGATTTCCTCAGCCACTGGGACCAACACTCGCCCTTTTCTGCAGGCTGCTGATGCGATGCGACCAAGGAGGCCCTGGTGCTGTGGACTAGCTCAGCGACTGCCTTTCGCTTGGCTGCCTCCGGATCACCTGCTGTACTTAAAAAAAAATTCATTTATCTTTTTAAATCTTTATTGTTGCAAGCATCACATATGCTTTTCATTTTCATTTTGTTTTAAAAATCATTATATTTTTTAGCTTATTGGGGTGGCAGGTTAATGAAATTATATAGGTTTCAATTCTATAATACATCGTCTGTGTCCTGTATTGTATGTTCACCACCCCAAGTCAAATCTCCTTTCATCACCATTTATCTCCTTCACCCTCGTCTACCTCCCCCAGCCCCCTTTACTTTGGATCATCACCATATTGTTGTCTGTGTCTATGAGTTTGTGGGGTTTTTGCTTAATCCTTGACTATTTTCACCCAGCTCTCCTCCCCTCTAATAGCTGTCAGTCTGTTCTCTGTATCTAAGAGTCTGTTTCTATTTTTTTTGTAAGCTTATTTTATTCTTTAGATTCCACATATAAATGAGATCATATGGCATTTGTCTTTCTCTGACCGGTTTATTTCACTTAGCATAATATTCTCCAGGTCCATCCATGCTGTCACCAAAGGTAAGATTTCCTACCTTTTTTACAGCCAAGTAGTATTCCATTGTTTAAATGTACCAGAGCTGTTTTATCCACTCATCTACCCTGTTTCCCTGAAAATAAGACAGTGCCTTATATTAATTTTTGCCCCCAAAGACACGCTACGTCTTATTTTCAGGGGATGTCTTATTTTTCCATTAAGAAGAATACGGTACACATTTATTGTTAAATGAAAATAAAGGAAATTTATTACCCGTATACGGTACGGTAGTACGGTAGTTGTCAATACAAACCAGACAAACTGTGAATCCTACAGTATCAAGAATTTACTCATTTATTCAATGACAATCATGTCATCATCTTCTGGAACATCATCATAACAATCCAATTCCTGAATTTCCTGGTGAATTTCTTGTGACTCCATTTCTTTCAGAATCAGTGGACCAAATCTCTCATGTTTAGCAATAGCACTGTCTTTAAATGAGTACTTCTTGTCAAGGTAGCCTGCTCGCAGTGCATTTGCAATGCAACTGTCAGTGATTTTCTCCCATGAATTCTTCACCCAAGTCAGAACTTCTTGCAGTTTAGGTTTCACAAAGTTTCCACGCTGATTTCTCTCCATTCTATTTTCAATGTAGTCATTAATTTCCATGCGCAAATTGTCTTTGAATGGCTTGTTTATTGCAATATCAAGAGTCTGGAGATAGGCTGTCATTCCTGTGGGAATCATTATCTGATCTATTTTTCTTTCGTGCAGAAATGTCTTCATGTCTTTAGTGCGGTGAGTGCTGGCTGCTTCCCAGACTAGCAGACCTCTTTGGCTCTCTCGCATAACAAGCAGCAGTATTAAATCGACCCACTTCCTTATAACTGCTTGTGTGGCCCAGGCTTTTTCAGTTTCAAGAATAAAAATGGATGTTTTATTTTCGGGGAAACATGGTATTGATGGGCACTTGGGTCTCTTTCAGATGTTGGCTGTTGTAAATAATGCTGCAATGAACACAGGAGTGAATATATTCTTTCCTATCAGTGGTTCAGGTTTCTTTGGATATATTCCCAGGAATGGAATGGCTGGATCTTATGGCAGTTCCACTTTTAATTGTTTGAGATATGGAGATTTGTTTTATAGCCCAGCAGAGAATTCACAGCATCTCACTGTTCCTCCACGTTAGGGGTAAACATTGCCAGTGATTCTGCTAGAACTTCTTGTGGAAACAGAGAATGTAAGGGTCACTCTTCAGTTAGCAGGCATCTTGCATTGGTCTCAAACATTTCGCTGATGCTCTGGATGCCAACAAATGTTCTGGGACTTAACCAATGGGAAGATCATGATTTCTCCAGTTCCCCCACCCAACACAGCAACTTTCCTGTTGGTGATCTCTTCCTCCCCTGACTCACCTCCTTCAGTGAGAAGTAAGCCTTCATGGCAGAAACACCTGTACTTCCCAGAGTTGTATAATCCCCTTATAACAAAGGATCAGTATCCGGAATATATAAAGAGCTCCTCCAAATAAATTAAAACCTGTCAGATTCCTCCAAGTGCAGGTTAAAGGATGTGAGGAGTTTATAGATGGAAAATACACTTTGAAATGATTGAAAATCTCACAAATAATCAATATAATGCAAATTAAAAGTACAAGGGATACCCTTACACACCCATGAAATTGTCAAATATTTTAAACTGTAATAACTTTAATTGCTGGACAGAAAAGAAAACAACAGGAATTCTGTGCATGGTCGTTAAGTCTATGAATTGTATCAACCCTATGAAATATAATGTAATAACATCTAGTACAGTGGACTATATGCTCTTCCTACAACATGGCAGTATGAGTGTTAGTTCCAGTCTTACAAACTTGGACCAGAAAGTATGTGGATGGGCAGAGCTTGGTACAGGCTGCGGGTCCCAGAGCAAGGGTGGCAGTTTCAGGGGAAGATGTGACTCTAGTGTGGGCAGGGGTGACGATGGGGAATGACTATATGGTTTTTTTTTTTATCATAGCATTGTTTTTCATAGCAAAAAATTAGCAACAGGATAAATATCCAGAAAAGGAAAATCTATTGAAAATGTTGGCAGAATAGTTTTTTATTTTTATTTATTTATTTATTTATTTATTTATTTATTTATTTATTTAATTTAATAAATCTTTATTGTTCAGATTATTACAATTGTTTCTCCTTTTTCCCCCCATAGCTCCCCTCCACCCGGTTCCTACCCCACCCTTTGCCCTTACCTCCCCCCACACTGTCCTCATCCATAGGTGTATGATTTTTGTCCAGTCTCTTCCTGCACCCCCCATACCCCTTTCCCCCTGAGAATTATCAGTCCACTCCCTTTCTATGCCCCTGATTCTATTATATTCACCAGTTCTGTTCTTCTTAAAGAATACCTTTCAGCATTTCATATAATACTGGTTTGGTGGTGATGAACTCCTTTAGCTTTTTCTTATCTGTGAAGCTCTTTATCTGACCTTCCATTCTGAATAATAGCTTTGCTGGGTAGAGTAGTCTTGGTTGTAGATTCTTGCTATTCATCTCTTTTAATATTTCTTGCCACTCCCGTCTGGCCTGCATAGTTTCTGTTGAGAAATCTGCTGACAATCGTATGGGTGCTCCCTTGTAGGTAATTAACTGTTTTTCTCTTGCTGCTTTTAAGATTCTCTCTTTGTCTTTTGCTCTTGGCATTTTAATTATTATGTGTCTTGGTGTGGTCCTCTTTGGATTCCTTTTGTTTGGGGTTCTGTGCACTTCCTGGACTTGTAAGTCTATTTCTTTCACCAGGTGGGGGAAGTTTTCTGTCATTATTTCTTCAAATAGGTTTTCAATATCTTGCTCTCTCTCTTGTTCTGGCACCCGCATAATTCTGATGTTGGTACGCTTGAAGTTGTCCCAGAGGCTTCTTACACTATCTTCAACTTTTTAGATTCTTTTTTCTTTTTTTTGCTTTTCCGGTTGAGTGTTTTTTGCTTCTTTGTATTTCAAATCTTTGACTTGATTCTTGCGTTCCTTTAGTCTGCTGTTGGGTCTCTGTATAATATTTTTTATTTCAGTCAGTGTATGTTTAATTTCTAGTTGGTCCTTTTTCATATCTTCGAGGGTCTCGTTATATTTATCAGCCTTTTCTAGGATATTCTTGAAAAGCCTTATAACCGTGGTTTTGAATTCTATATCCAGTTGTTTGTTTTCCTCCATTTCTTTATTTTGTGATCTGTTTCTTTGTCTCCCCATTTTTCACTGCTTCCCTGAGTTGGTAGGGTGGCTTTGTGTGCTAGGTTTCCAATATGGCCCAGTGGGTTGGCCTCCCCAGTTAACCTGAGGTGGACACTCCTGGTGCACCCCTTTGTGGATTGTGTGTACAGCCTTGTTGTACTTAAGTCTTGATTGTTGTTGGTATCACTGGGAGGAATTGACCTGCAGGCCAGTTGGCTATGAGGATCAGCTGTGTCTACACTGGGAGAAGTTTGGTGCTGGAGACAGCCTTATAGGATTAGCCTTGCCAGATTGCAAAAGCCTCTGTGCTCAGCTTGGAAGGGGTAGAGTCTCAGGGCGGAGCAGACAGTCTTGGCTTCCTGTCAGCCCTGCCCTTGCGCGCGTGCCTCCAGACCTCTGCCTTCCGCGACCCTCCTGAGTTTTTCTCCTGGCAGTCCAGATTCCCCCTGTAAGAGCGTGGGTCCCCAAGGGCTCGCCCGGAACTGGGGTTCAGTGCAGTCGGAACTAGGGTTCAGTGCAGTCAGGAGCTTCCTACTCCCTTCCGCTAGGGAATGCCTGTGGCAACCTCCGCATTCAGCTTTCTCTGCGAGCACTTGCATGCGCTCGCGCGAGTGCACTCGCGCCTCCAGACCCCTGCCGCTGCAGCTCCCCTGAGTCTCCGAGTCTCCGTGTGCCTTTCTCTCTACCTGACAGTCCAAACTCCTCCTGTATGAGCCTGGGTCCACAGGGTTTCGCTCGGAACTGAGGTTCAGTGCAGTCGGGGGCTTCCTTCCCCCTCCCGCCAGAGAAAGCCAGCCAGGCACTCCGCCGCTCTTCTTCTCTGCGCGCGTGTCTCCGTACCTCAGCTCTTTGCTGCTCCTTCTCCGTGAGCTTTCCTCTTTCCTTCTAGTTGTAGAATTTCTGCTCAGCCAGCTTTGCTGTGGTTCTGGATGGTGTCTGTTCTATCTTTTAGTTGTAGTTTTGAAATTGTTGTGCGGGGCAGCAGTTTAGGTGCTTACCTATGCCGCCATCTTGGTTTCTCTCACCGGCAAAATAGTTTTTTTTTTTTTAAAATATATTTTATTGATATTTTACAGAGAGGAAGGGAGAGGGATAGAGAGTTAGAAACATCCATGAGAGAGAAACATCCATCAGCTGCCTCCTGCACACCCCCTACTGGGGATGTGCCCGCAACCAAGGTACATGCCCTTGACCGGAATCGAACCTGGGACCCTTGAGTCCACAGGCCGATGCTCTATCCACTGAGCCAAACCAGTTTAGGCCAAAATAGTTTTATTTCTCTCTACCTGACAGACTAAACAATCTGAGTTCTGGGGAGGTCTTAGTCTATTGTGAAGACTGGGGGAGTCCCTCAACCCCACTCTGTCTTCATCTACTGAGCCCTGTCTTCACTTACATGAGAGAAATAGAGAAAACCTCCTATTCTACACACTCAAAATGTAGGAAGTGTTTTATTTGCCCCTTCTATTGTCCAGACCTGACCCACCTCTCAATCTGCCATCTATTACTAGAAAGAGAAGCCAAGATCCAATGAGAACTCACGTCAAATCAACAAGTGCAAAGGTTCTTCTGGCCTTTCCCAAAGAGGCTCATGGCCATTGACTGGGGTATGTGGGTACTAGAAACAGATAATACCCTGACATTCATATTGGTATGTTCTGTTTATGTTCTTCACACATACACACCCACACCCACACACACACACCTACACACACTAATCTTCACCCGAGGATGTTTATTGATGAGAGAGAGAGAGAGAGAGAGAGAGAGAGAGAGATTGTTTGCTTCCCATACGTACCCCAACTGGGGATTGAATCCACAACCTTTTGTTGTAAGGGACAATGCTCCAATCAACTGAGCCATCCAGCCAGTGCTTTTTAGATGCTTTTTACTTTTCTTTTGAATTCTTCTTTGACTCATTGGCTGTTTGGAGTTTGTTGTTTAATTTTCACATATTTGTTGTTGATTTCTAGTTTCATACCATTGTTGCTGGAAAATACACTTGGGTAATTTCAATCTTCCTAAATTTGCTAAGACCTATTTTGTGTCCTGTCACATTGTATATCCTGGACAATGATTGGTGTGTACTTTAGAGGACCATGTATTCTGCCTCTGTTGGATGAAATTTTCTATAAATGTCTATTGGATCCATTTGATCTAACATACAGTTCACATTCATTGTTTCTTTGTAGATTTTCTGTCTGGATGATCTAGCCATTGCTGAGAATGTGTTATTGAAGTCTTCTACTCAAAAAAAAAAAAAAAAAAAAAGAATAAAGAAAGAAATCCATGATGCTTCTATCTATCTATTATCTATCTATATCTATCTATCTATCTATCTATCTATCTATCTATCTATCTATCTATCTATCTATCTATCGATAACAGATAGAAGCATCATGGATTTCTATATATCTTCTATTCCTCACCTAAGAACATGCTTAGAGAGAGGCAGGGAAAGAGAGAGGGAAACATTGATCGGTTGCCTTCTGTATATTCCCTGACGGGGGATGTAACCTACAATCCAGATGTGTGTCCCGACCAGGAATCGAACCTGCAACGTTTGGGTATATAGGACGATGCTGAACCAACTGAACCACTACGGCTGGACAAATCCCCTGCTATTATTATATTGTTGTCTATTTCTCCCTTTATATTTATTAGTATTTGCTTAGTATACTTAGGTCCCCATATGGTTCCATATATACCCGTAATTTTAATATGTTCTCTATGAATTGACCATTATATAAAGGTCATTATGTAAAGATCTGTGTCTCTTGTTACTGTTTTTGGCTTAAAATGTTTTTAGTCTGATATAAATATTGTTACCTTTGCTGCTTTTGTTTTGTTCTCGCACAGGCTGTCTTTCTCATCCCTTTACGTTGAGCCTATGAGTGTCTTTAAAGCTGAAATGAGTGTCTTGTGGGCAGCATATATTTGAGTGTTTAAAAATTTTTGTTATCATCCTGCCATTCTGTGCCTTTGTTTTTTGGCCTTACTAGTATTTCTTATATATACATGCCATCAACAGGTATCATTCTCACTTTATAATGAAAAGGGCCAAGTTAGGTAATGGGCCAAGGCCTCTAAGTGTCTGTGCTATCTCTAGTACAGCGGTCGCCAACCAGTGGTCCGCAGACCACTGGTGGTCTGTGAGGTCCAAAAGGTTGGCGACCACTGATCTAGTACACTTTCCTTCTCGGGAGGGTTGGCAAAGGAGTCCAGGCCCTCAAACCCTTAACACTAGGACCTATTAGGCAGGTTTTTGATGTCCAGGTAGGTAGGTAGGTAGGTAGAGGTGCCCCCAAACCTACACTCAGATCAGAAGAGAAAAGCACTTGTAAGCATGTAATGAACTTCCCTCCACGTGGCTTCAAGCTACCTGGACAGAGGCCCCCTCCACACCATTAATCTCGTCAGCCCTCCTGTTGAAGAACTTGGCCTACACCTTGACAAACTGTTTGGGGAGCTTCCCCTTCACCAGAACATTGCATTGTGGGAGCCGGTTGCACCACACCTGTGATAGGGCAGCTCCAGACTTGTTTTGGGCAGCACTTACCCGTCTGCTCATTGACTAAGGCCACAGTTTATCAAGGTTGATAGTTGGGCAGAAGCTCTGGTTCCTCTTGAAGTGGCAATGACTCATTCCACTTTTCCCACGTGACCTGGGTGATATTTGTCTTACTTAATGTTGTGATGATGCATGCCACCAGCATTACCTCAGCCTCCCGGGGGCTTCTGGGGTTTGCTGAGGCCACTGCCCTGGCCCTCCCTGGCCCAGGCTCACAGGACCCTGAAGTTTCTGGGTCTTCCTCAGCCTGGATGGCATGTCAGCAGATGAGATGAAAGCCACTGTGCGCCTTTTATTTTGTGCACTCAACCCGTTTACATTTACTACATTTATTGATGTGTATCTTTTAAATTGTTTTCTGGGTGTTTCCTTCCACTGTTTCTTTTCCTTTGTTTCTGCAAATTGGGGATTTCCCGTGCTGGCATGCTCTGGGTCCCCCATCTTTATCTTTAGTGCCTCTACTCTGGGTTTTACTCAGTGGTTTCCATGAAGTTTACATGAGACATTTCATTGACGAAACAGTCCATTTTAAGTGATAGCAACTTGACTTAGTCTACAAAAGCTTCTCTCCTTTATTCTTCATTGATTTTTGATGTTCCTTGTAGTTTTGAGTTGCTGCTTTTGCACATGAAGTGTTAGACACTTCCTGAAATCTTTGCTAGTTACCTTCAGATGGGGTGTTCTGTTAGATGGTGGTGCTATTATTAGAGGTTTTCTGTGTTTCTATATGGTACACCTGCTTCACTCTTCTTGTTCTTTTAATGGCAGAATTCGTAAGCATTTTTGTTTTGTTTTTTGCATCTCATCAGCCTGGCTAATAGAAACTCCTCTTTAGTTTTCCAGAAGATGGTGCTGTAATTCCAGCTTGTGGTTTCTCCCTTGCTCTTGCACCAAGGCATGCTTTCAGAGTGATTTCCTGATTCCTGGAGCTCTCCCACACCACACACAGAAGCTCACACAAGGAGCCAGCTGAAGAGTTGGGGGAGGTGTGGCTTTAGCACTTGCAGTGTTGGGGTGCTCACAGACCTGGTAGGGATCCTGGGGTGTGGCACTTCCTGTTTGTGGTGAAGTATAGTCACCAGGAATTACCTTCTTTATCTACCTTTTTCCCAGTCTCCTCCTGCCCCTCATTCATGCAGGTACCGCCTCTGAAGTCTGGTGTTGCTAGAGAGAAAGGGGTGTTCTCCAGCCACATCTCTCACAACTGAGGTAGCCAGGGCACTAACTTACACCACTATCCCCCATCCCCGCAACTCTCCCCAGAAGTCCTGACCCACAATTATATCAGCCTTGGCAGTGATTCCTTTGGTGGGAGGGGCAGCTGTGTGACCAAAGTCGTATATTTTTCCTCCAATGGCATGCTGGAATCTGCCCTAGAGAATACTGAACTTCTGCACCTTCTCTCATCTGTGGGTATCTGCTCAAAGTCAGCACTCTCTGACTGCCCAGAGAGAGGCCTTGGCAGGTTCCTCAGCCTGAGCTGGGGTCTGTCTCCCTATTACCAGGTGCTCAGGTGGATGAGACTTCTTGGTCCCTTAGCATATGGTGCTAGGTCCAACAATACCCACAAAGGTGCTTTTGTCATAGATAAACATCTAATCCATTGTTAACAAAGAGGGATACAAAGGAAGAATGTCTTACACCACCACGACATCACTCTTTGTAAATGACTCAATTTTTTAATTCCCAGTACACTGCATCTTAATCAAATTGTTTTATTGAGTCTCAAGAGATGTGGGGTGGAGAGGATGGTTGTGTTAGTGGGAATAGGATGTGCCAATCTCACAGAATAGATTTCTAGAGATTTCCAACCCTCAATGTTGTCCTTGATTTTTATGAGCAGAGTTCTTGCTGACCCACATTGGACATAGGACATGAGGAAGATATTAATGGCTGTTGAAAAAATAATGTAAAAATGTAAATTGTGATCAAAATACATAAAATGTATCATCTTAACCATTTTTTGGTGTATAATCTAAAAAGTGTACAATCTAAAAACTACCTAGTTTAAGTGTTGCTATGAAAGGCTTTGCAGACATAATTAAAGTTACCAATCACTGGCTTAAAAATAGATTATTTTAAAAAAATAAAGATAAAATAAAGAGATTACCTGGGGTTTTCTGAGTGGGCCCATGTAATCACACAAACCCTCAGAAGAAAGCACTTTATCAGCCCAGAAGCAAAACAGATGCTGTAGAAGAAGTCAGAGAGAGTTCACGCACCGTTGCTGGCTCTGAGATGTAGGGGACTAAGTGCAAAGACAGGAGAGAGGCCCTTAGGAGACAAGGAGAGCCTCCAGCTGGAGCCAGCAAGTCAGCGGGGACTTCATTCCTGAAACCCCCAAGGAACTGTATTCTACCAGCACCCTGCATGAGCTTGCTAATAGATTTCTCTCGGGGACTCTGGCTAAGAGCCCAGCTGGTCTACACCTTGATTTTGGCCTTGTGAGACCCAGAGCAGAGAAACCAACTGAGCCAGCTCAGACTTCTGACCTTCAGAACCATGAGGTCATAAATAAGTGTAGATTCAAGCAAAGCAGGTAAGTTTGTGATGATATGTTATGGCTGCAATAAAAAATGAATACACATACTTTCTTCATCTATCTATCTATCTATCTATCTATCTATCTATCTATCTATCTACCTATCTACCTATCATCTATCTATCTCCTATTTAATGAGAATTTGACTGGATATAAAGTTCTAGGCCCACAGTGCTTTTCCTTCACGTCTCTGGGATAATACGCCTTGGTCCTCTTGCAACCAGGATTGCTGTAGAGAAGACTGCTATTAATCTGCTTCTTCTATAGTTTCAGGACTCATGGGGCAGGGGCGAGGGCAGGAAGATTGTGCTCCTTTGCCCTCTCCGTTCAGTTGATTTTGCACTATACTAGGTTGCCAGTCATAGTCTCATGGTGGTGAGGGAAGGTTTAAAAAAGTTATAAACCAATAGATCAATAAGTGCACTTATAGGTGTGACAAGTTCCATGTTTTTCTTTTCTTCAGCTCTACTGGTCTTCTCTCCCTCCACCTTGTGTAAAAATCAAGTGTATTGAGATATCATTTACATTCAATATTCTCCTTTTTGAATCCAAGCACTTACAGTCACTCATCTTTGGGAGTACATGAGAAACCCAGAGGCATTTGACCAAATCCTAAGGCATGTTTCAGGCTGTGGAAGTAGAAGCAGATGAATGATATTACCTCAGCTAAGAATCATCTTACCAACCTGTAGATTCTACAGAGAATCATATTTCCAAGCAGTGCTATCTTCAGGTTTGCAGAGGGAAACAAAAGAATGATATTTTCACTGAACATGCTTTAGTTTTGAGACAAAGTGAATGCTGGGACTAGAATAAGTCACTTTTGCTTACTCTCATTTTTATATTTTATAAATTTCATAAAATCAGTCCACATAATCCTAGACTTGTTGTGAGTATGATAGATACTTTAATAAAATACCCAACCCCTTTTAGTCATTGGAAACACATATTAATTCTAGACTTTTAACAATAAGTAGCCACCTTGTAGAACCACAGCACTCTTTAAAAACTGAACTCAGCAGAATTAATCAGATGTTACTAGATAGTTTTAGGACTCCAACAGAAGCTTAATAAATAATTTTAAAGAGTTTAAAATGCATTTTTTAGAATATACTTGAACTATGTGATTTATAGTAACACCGTGCCTTTGAAGAGAAACTATTAATTGTGGATTTAACAAACAGAGTGGCACTATAGGGAAATATGTCAAGTCTGGAGACTTGTACCTTTAAGAGTACAAGGGAGTGACGAAAATACACATTACTAGGGTTACCTCATGGGATGCGTAGACATTTCCTTGCAATGTGAGCATTTTTCTGCCTAGAAACTGCATAATTGACTGTTCAGCTCTAGCTGGCAGACACCACGTGGCATAGCAACAGCAAAGCAAGAAAACCAGGAAATTTTCTGCTAGAAATTATGATTTCAGCTCTTCTTTTGAAAAGCATTTTGGCTAAGGTACCTCTTCTTCCCAACAAACTAACAAACAAGGAGCAACAGCAATGATATGAACAACAGTTAAGCTGTTCATTTCTGCAATAATGGGTTAATCTGTCAATAGAGGGAATTAATATTTGCCTTTGAAAAAAGATGTATGGACATAAAAAGAAAAGCTAATACACATTTTTCATGAAAAATTTTGCTTTATTAGTAGGTACATGCTAAACATTTAATTACACATGCAATTAACAAATCAGATAATTTTGTTTTCTAATTTTTCTGATTTTTTTTGGTGTATTACAAGACATTTCCTCTTACTTTTTCTTCCACAATATTAAAAAATGCTGAGAAATTTGCTCTTGTCAGAGAATGCCATCCATTTTAATTACTGTCAAAATATGCCTTATGTCTTCCTAAAAGTGAACCTTGCCTCAAAGGAGTGTGCTTTTCTATTTGATTTTTGCTTGCAGAACATTCTTACCTGATGTTATTGGAATTCTCTCTACCCCTCTCTCTTTTTTTATAAGGACCCTTCCTGGTCTCCATTCTGAGCCAAAAAGATTCATCTTTGTGATTATTGAGTTTAGTATCTCTGCTTTCCCACCTGGATAGCATTAAGTCAGCCACTGATACTGCACAGCTGAGTCTAAGTTTGCTGCAAACAATGCTCATTTTCTCACAAAGCCAGGTCTAATTGTTTGGTAGCCATTGGTGGGGAAGAGAATGGATTGGGCCTTAGGGTGAGCAGTCAAGGACATGCCCTGGGAAAGAAGGAGAAGGAGGAGAATGGGAAGAAACCCGAGACAGAATTGTATGAATTGTGAACAGAGGGATTAGGTAGTGTTTAGAACATTGCAGTTGTTCATGTGATAAACACTTGCCCAGGAATTCTTTTTTTAAAAAAAAAACTAAATTTATTAGAGTGACATTGGTGAATAAAATTGTATAGGTTTCAAGTGTACAATTTTATGATACATCATGTGTATATTGCATTGTGTGCTGACCACCCAAAGTCAAATCATCTTTCGTTACCATATATTTAACCCCCTTTACCTGTTACTATCTGTCCCCCCACCCTCCCTTCCCTCTGGTAACCACCATACTGTTGTCTGTGTCTATGAATTTTTGTTTGTCTTGTTTGTTCATTTGTTACTTTCAGTTTCATATCCCATGTATGAGTGAAATCATATAGTTTTTTACTTTTTCTGGCTTATTTTGAGAAGGGAAACCCCTATTTTGTAAAAACTGCTGTTTGGAATTCTCTGCTGTTTTTCTTAGACGGCCTCTTATTCTAAAAAAATAACTTTGCTTTCTAGCCTGCTTGAATAATGAGGACCATAAACTTAGCTGTCTGACCTGGTAGGCCAGAGACTAGATATGCCCATAATTTTAGCTGTCTGACCTTGTAGGCCAGAGACTAGATATGCCCATAATTTTTAGAACTGTGTTTGTTTTCAAAGACAGCAGCGAGATAACCACTAATTGCACAGAGGGCTGGCTCCTTAATAAAAAGGGAAGTCCTGCTTGTAGCCTTGCTTAGAATTTGAATTCATTTTCTCTAAGCCCACCGCGGTGAATAAAGTGTGACTCCAAACTCCCCTGCATTGTTTGATTATTCCGGTTTTCTGTAACAATTTCACTTAGCATGATATTCTGAAGATCCATCCATGCTGTCACAAATGGCAATATTTCATCTTTTCTTACAGCTGAGTAGTATTCTATTATATGTATATATCATGTCTTTATCTAATTATCTATAGAAGAACACTTTGGTTGTTTTCAAGCCTCGGCCACAGTGAAAATGCTGCAATGAACATAGGGGTACAACTCTTCAACTGATTTATCACTGTCTCCTTGGGCTCTCTAGTGCAGGGAAATTTTTTCTTGATGTTTCTTGAAAACACTATCTACATATTTCTCTCAGACCTTACAATTTTGGAAAAAAGAAAAAGACTCCCCCCCCCCCCCCCCATGAATCTCCCCTGAGGGCACAGACCCAGAGAGCTAGTAGCTTACTGGGAGAGAAGGGGCGTTGGAAACACATGGAGAAACATCTAGTTATCCTTCATATTGCTACAATAAAGTCCACTCAGTTGGACTTTATTCTTTGAAAGTTAAGCTGGGTAAGGACATCTGAGAATCATTTACTGCTGCTCTTCCTGTGCGTTCTAACTGGTTAAGATTCAAGATGAATCTGTCTATCTTTAAATGAGAAATATGACGTTTGAGGTGTAGAGTTTCAGCTCTCTGTCTCCAAAGTGAGAGGGATCTGTAACTCCCTTTTTAAAAACTCAGCTCAGTTTACATGAGAGGGAAATGTATATGGGCCCAAGGTGGAATGGGAGCAGGAAAGCAGAGTGGTGAACCAAGGGTAGACATTGTGGCTTTCCGGAGGTTGGTCGAAGGGCAGGGAAGGGAAGTGGAGGTTCTTGGCCTCAGTATGCTGGGGGTTTAGATTTCACTCCTATTCAGGGACCAGAGATTAGGTTATGGGCTTTATCCAGGTGGCCAATTGGACTGAGGCACCATATAAAGATGAGATATAGGGAAGCAGTGTATTAGAAAAAAGTCTGCTAGAGGGCACAGGGAGACAAGGCAAAAAGAGAGGGAAGGCCTGCCTTGGCCTGGGTTCTGTGTATAAAAACAAAATCAGCAAACAAATAACTGCAAGTTGTCCTCTCTGATATGGTGGCAGAAGGTCACTGGTTATATCACCGTGGCAAGACCCTTTCCTTCTCTGGGTCTTGATTTCTTTGCCTTGCAGATGAGGGAGTCGTCTTTCTCGCTCTGTAGGCCGAGTCGTGAGCTAACAATCTCCAAGTTTCTTACTGTAGAAAGCGAGGCTCTGGAAGAAGCGACTTACTTAGCATTTTACTAAGAAAGCAGTTGCAGATTATGGCTCCTAAGCACTTATTTATTTATTTATTTTACAAAGTCACACTTCTAATTTATCTCCAGATGCTACTTAAAAGAAACAGATGATAAAAATCACCACCGTGAAACACTTTGAAACAGGAGGCAAAGGCCAATGACTTCGGTTGCTTAAACCAAGAAAAATAGCAGAGGGCTCTTCAGTGAGAGTGAGGTGGGAGGGAGTACAAGCCGAATGTGGCCAATCTTTTTAGAGGGTGAGAAAAAGTGTGAGCAGAGGCCTGGTGGGGAACGTAGTAGGCCAGCAGTCTCCCATCGAGGACAAGTGAAAGCATGTCTGACTTTAGCCGCCAGCTCCCTGGGCGTGCATGCCTTCGGAGAGTGGTTGTGATAGCTTTGTTACCCTCGTCTGGACTGCTGCTATGAAGCTTAAAGGTTCGCATTAATAAAGTGAAAGCAAATAACAAGAACAAAACACTTTACCTTGTGCTGCAGGTCCGCATGCAGGGGAAGTGCTTCCAGGGTTCCAGTATTTGGTGACTGAGAAAACATTCTTGTTTACAGTGTCTGTCAACACAGGCTCCCATGGTACTTGGGGGAGAGGACCCCAGAAGTAAATGAACTTTGTGGCAGTTTACACACAGTGACTCCAGTCCTCAAGGAAACCAATTTTTTTAAAAATATATTTTATTGATTTTTTTACAGACAGGAAGAGAGAGGGATAGAGAGCCAGAAACATCGATGAGAGAGAAACATCGATCAGCTGCCTCCTGCACACCCTCCACTGGGGATGTGCCCGCAACCAATGTACATGCCCTTGACCGGAATCGAACCTGGGACCCTTCAGTCTGCAGGCCGACGCTCTATCCACTGAGCCAAACCGGTCAGGGCGGAAACCAAATTTGAAGTGCTGTAAAAAGAGAGGGAACCCGCTTTTTAACCAGGATGCTGGGAAGCTGGATGTCCACATGCAAAATGAATGAAGCGGGACCCTTACCTAACACCATATACAAAATTTAACTCAAAGTGGGACAAGGACCTAAGTGTTAGGCCTAAACCAATAAAACTCCTAGAGGAAATCACAGGACAAAAGCTTCAAGTCATTGGATTTGCAATAATTTTTTTTGGATATGACACCAATGGTACAGATAACAAAACACAGACAGATTGAACTTCAGGAAAATTAAAAATTTTGTGCATCAGAAAACACTATCCACAGCCCAGCCTGTGTGGTTCAGTGGTTGAGCATTGACCTATGAACCAGGAGGTCATGATTGGATTCCAGTTAGGGCACATGCCTGGGTTGCAGGCTTGATCTCTAGTAGGGGGCATACAGGAAGGAGCTTATCAGTGATTCTCTCATCATTGATATTTCTCTCTCTCTCCCTCTCCCTTCCTCTCTGAAATCAATAAAAATATATTTTAAAAACACACACATACCACTATTCATAGAGTGAAAAGACAACCCACAGGATAGGAGAAAATATTTGCAAATTATGTATGTAATATGAGTTTAATATTCAGAATATAAGAACTAGAACTCAACAAAAACACACATGCAATCTGATTCAAACATGGGCAAAGAACTTGAATAGACATTTCTGCAAAGTAAGTATACAACTGTCCAATAAGCACATAAAAAGATGCTCAACGCCACTAATCACTGAGGGAAATGCAAATCAAAACTGTGTGTGAGCCCTAACTGGTTTGGCTCAGTGGATAGAGCGTCGGCCTGCAGACTGAAGGGTCCCAGGTTTGATTCCGGTCAAGGGCATGTACCTTGGTTGCAGGCACATACCCAGTGGGAGGTGTGCAGGAGGCAGCTGATCAATATTTCTCTCTCATCGATGTTTCTAACTCTCTATCCCTCTCCCTTCCTCTCTGTAAAAAATCAATAAAATATATTAAAAAAAAACACTGTGTGATACCACCTTATACCCATTAGAATGGCTACTATCAAAAAAGCAGAACACAGCAAACGTTGGTGAGGACGTGGAGAAACGGGAGCACTGTGCACTGTTGGTGGGAATGTACTAGCAAAATGGTGCAGTTGCTCTGGAAAACAGTATGATGGTTCTTAAAACAAACAAACAGAATTTACCATATGATCCAGTAATCTCCACTGCTCGGCATATACCCCAAAGGACTTAGAGCAGCGTCTCCAGGAGACATGCGCACCTCATACTTGGAGCAGCATTATTCACAGTAGCTAAATTGAGGAAGCAACTCAGATGTTCATCAGCAGATACATGGATAACAAAATGTGCCACATAAATGCCATGGATTGTTATTCAGCCTTCAAAGGGAAAGGGAATCCTGCAATATGCTTCCACATGGCTGAGCCTTCAGGACGTTATGCTCTGTGAAGTAAGCCAGTCACAAAAAGTCAAATTCTGCATGCTTCCACTTATATGAGGTACTTTTAAAGTAGTCCAAATCATGGAGACAGAAAGTATAACAGTGGTTTCCAGGAGCTGGGGGCAGGGGAGAATGGGGAGTTATATTATTGAAAAGGTATAGAATTTCAGTTTTACAAGATAATAGAGTTATGGGGATGATGGTGGTGATGGTTGCACAGCAATGTGAATGTATTCAATACCATCAAACTGCACACTTAAAAATAAACAAGATGGCGACTTTTACATTATGTGTATTTTAGAGAGAGAGGGAGATGGGGCACAAGGCTTTAACGCCAGCGCTTGAAGGCACTTGGATAAGGGACGGAAGTGGGTTTACCAGGAACAATTCTAATTTCAAGCTATTGTACTTGATTGCTGCTCTGTCCGCACAGCTGTTGTCAGTGATTCATTAATTGGCACTATTGCTAAGCTTTGCTTTATTCCTTGGCTCCAGGCTCTCCTAATTCTGGCCCGTGGATACTAGAAACACACACCCAGGCCATCAGTGGTCAAGAAGGAATCTGCATCAATCCACCCCCCACTGTGGGGAAGCCAGGTCCACCAGAGTGTAAGCCCTAGGCAGGGGTCCTCAAACTTTTTAAACAGGGGGCCAGTTCACTGTCCCTCAGACCGTTGGAGGGCCGGACTATAGTTAAAAAAAAAAAAAACTATGAACAAATTCCTTTGCGCACTGCGGGCCTGGGAGGAGTCGGCTGCTAAGCAGGACAGGCAGCGGCAACCGGCGGGCCAGATAAATGTCCTCGGTGGGCCGCATGTGGCCCGCGGGCCGTAGTTTGAGGACCCCTGCCTGTGTGATTGCCAGGCACTGCGCTCACCCTGGCTCCACTCCTCCCAGGAATGTCCTTAGGTTGAGCCTAGGCCTTCCCTGATTTTAGAGACAAAGAAATGGAAGATTCCAGAGGTAAGTGCTTTACTCTTGTATCCTTCTATCGGCAATGCCTACCTACCCCCCTCCAGCCTGAGGAACGACCTCCTGGCCCCCACTTATCCCCCAGCTCCTTGTCACCTCCCCCAGGAGCCCTCCGGGTGCTCCTGTGATGTGATACACGTAGTTCCCCCACTTTTCTCGAGAGGGATTGAGATTGCCTGGGGAGCAGGCGCTGTGCGTACATGACTTCATGTCCCTGTCACCTAGTGTAGCCTGGCCTAGGGAATGTGAAATCCACAGATAAACGAGTGAATGGACGCACAAATGAATAAATAAACAGTATTTTAAGGTAGTAAATCCCCAAATGAGGAATTCATCCTGGTTTATGATCCCTTCGAATTTCTTATCAAGTCTCCCTCTTTACAGCTATTAACAGCCCTGGCCTGATCCCAGCCAGTAGGGGTTCAACTATCGCTGAGACAATATTTGGAAGTTTTGTTTAGATCAGCGGTGGGCAAACTTTTTGACTCGAGGGCCACAATGGGTCTTAAACTGGACCGGAGGGCCAGAACAAAAGCATGGATGGAGTGTTTGTGTGAACTAATATAAATTCAAAGTAAACATCATTACAAAAAAGGTCTTTTTTAAAATTTCAATAGTTTTATTCATTTCAAACATTTTAACAAGAAGAATGTAAACACTAATTATTATAATTTGAAACTTCAAAAAATGGAGGAATCATAGCACAATAACATACCTTATATTGAAGATGGCAAAGGCAAAATAAAATTGCCTAACAAAGGAAAGGTACAAAAGTCTTTCAAATTAAACTTAAATATAATAAAATAATTTAAAACTAAAACAAACAGAAAAGAACAAAATGTGTAAACAGTAAATTAAACATTTTCTTTAGTGCAACTTCCAAATGATGCCCGGGACGTAGATGTAGATGGCAATGTAGACTGGGTTGAAAGGTTTTTGGTCTTTAAAACACCAACTTCAGTGGGAACAGTGTTGTTGGTCTCCTTTTTTAGCTAATGCATCAAAGTCTGGAGTTAGTTTTGTTGTGGCTATTCTCAGGATAGATCTGAGGTGTTCGTCAGTTAAGCTGGATCTGTGAGGGGCTTTGTTGATGTTCATGACGCTAAATGTCTGCTCACAAACATAGGTTGATCCAAACAGCACCGGTATCTTCTGTGCCATCCTCCGGATGTTTGGAAAAGTGGCTTCATTAAGTGAAGCATAAAAGTCTCTTAGTTCAAGAGAGCTGAATTTCTCCTTTAGGACAAAGTCAGACTGAAGATCGATGAGTTCCAGTTGCACCTCTTCTGGTGCTGTTTCAGGGTTTTGTGACAAAGGACAGGCCACCAGTTGAAGTGACTAAAAGCTGAAAGTCTTTGTTGTTTTATTAACAAGTCATTGTGATGTACAGAATGTGGGAACAGGAAAAAATTGTGTTTGAGTAGAGCTCTTAATCTTACCTCAGAAAGGCTCTGATACTGTGCTCTCCAGGGGCGTGTCTCCCTACATCACCACGATAACGTGTCTACGCATTCCCAGGGTGATGTCGGGGGACGCGTCCGCGGGCATTACAAGGAGCCTCTGGAAGATGGAGAGGTTGTTCCTTCTACTGAATGGGCGGATATAAATCCACCCACTCAGAAGAAGGAGCTGCGGCCGTGTTTGCTGACGTTGCCATGTTAACACTGCTGCTGGTGAAGGAGCGGAGGGGAGAGCAAGAGAACCCTCCGCTCTTTTGGCTCCGCGGGCCGGATAGAACAGCCGAACGGGCCGGATCCGGCCCGCGGGCCGTAGTTTGCCCACGGCTGGTTTAGATCCTGCTGGCTCCATCCCAGTCAATGCTTTTGAGCCTCATGCCAAAAAGTTCTTCCATGGCGCAGCGTCTTGAGTCGGAACAGGCCAGTTTAAAGCATCTCACCTGTTGGCAATTGTTTTCAGCCCTTCCGTAATTAACTTCAGACTCATTAATCCTGTGTGCCCTTCAGGGAGACAGCAAATCCTCTGCAGGTTGTGCTGGTTTCGGGAAAGGTTTGCTTTCTTTCTTTTTTTAATAGTAAAAAAGGTTTGATGGCCCCCAAGAGTTCTCTCCTTCTGTGGGTAAATAACAGGCTGGAAGGAGTGCCCTGTAGAAAGGCTGATCAAGACCTTGCACCTGGGGCTTGGTTTGTGAGGTTCATTAGGGCAGTAAGTGACTTCCCATCCACTGCAGTCACTCCAGGGAGGAGCACAGATGTGCCTCTGAGACCTTAGCTGCTAGCAATGACCTGGAGGGGGACAGGCTGGGGGAGGAGCGTCACTTGAAAGCTTTTGAGCTGTAGCTCCTTCTCATCTCAAACTTGGCCCTTTCTACTTGAAGGTGTTATTTCACTACCCGTGTCACGGCTGCACCTAGTCAGGACAAGAGGCTGCTGACCCGACAGCTAAAGTAACTGGGATGCAAGTTCACTTTGGCTGCTGGAAGGCTTACAGAGCCATTTCAAAGTGTCCCTCAAAGAGCTCACCGTAGCGTTGCTTTAATTTGGTGCTGATGGTGTCCTTCCCAAGTGACCGTTGCCCACTCTATGCAGCAGGGCTGGGCCACAGAGCTGGTTCACTGGTTTCCCTTGGGCATGGCCTGTGCCAGGCCCTGTGGTCACTGTGCTACTGGCATGAGTCCCTGTCTTTGACACATGCAGGTAGGTTGGGCTTCCAGTCCTAAATCTCTGTGATTATTGCTGGATCAGGCAAGGGCAGTACAGAGGGAAATGGAAAACAGCACTACTTTCCATCTGCAGAAAGGAAGAAATCTTGGTGCTGTGAGGTGTTTTAAGTTAATTTCAGTGCTTTTTCTTCTGTAAACATGGTACTTCATTCCAGACTGGGGAGGGCATGAATTCACTCTTCTCACAAAGGTGAGCCCTCTGTTGACATGAGAATGGGTAAGTGGTCATCTGGGATGAAGCACAATTTCTCTTAGAGTGTGTTAGCTACACCCACTGCTCCCCAGTGAGACCCTGTATGATATATCCAGAGCAAAAGAGAAATACCAGAAGGATAAGAAAATGTAAAGCTTATGCATTGGGACCAGTCTTTGAAAGCTGCCTGGGGAGAGTGAACACAGTTTTAAGGAGGCAGGATTGAGAGAGGGGAAACGAGAGAGAGACCTGCACAGTTAGACCAGCTGGGCCGTGTGGCTTTGGAAACCTGTATCAGATCTGCCACTGGGCTGAACAGAGAAGGGTCAGGGGCAGCTTCCATGCCTCTGCCTTTCTGTCCACCCTTATACAACCATCTCGCTCACTCTCAAAGCAGAACCCCTGTGTGGCCAGATCTTTCCACGGTACACACTGGACTCACGTTGCAAATGGCTGAGGAAATGTTATTTACTCCATTTCTTAGGTGAGGAAACAGATGTGGAAAGGTGAACCAGCAGGCCCAAGGACACCCCAGTTAGTAAAGGTCGTTGAATTCAAACCCAAATCACTTGATGTCCAATGGCATGCTTTCTCTGCATTCTGGTTCTGAGAGAGATTCTAGGAACACTTCCTGCACTGATCTGCTGCCTTGCCATCATTCAACTTCCAGCAGAGTGTTAATACCATCCTCTGTGACCCAGTGGTTTAGAACTATTCACGACTCTATGAAAATCTTACATCCCATTGCCATGGGGAAGCCAGCTGCCACGCTCCCAAAGAGGGGGGAGGTGTCAAGATGGGATGGCTGTGTGTGGACCAGCCGGTGCTTCTCCGAGGCTGGCCTGTGGCCGGGTAGTTGCAGGAGTCCGGGAGTCTTAGCTTTGTTCCCTGGTGGCGGTAGTGGTGGTGGTGGGGAGCTAGGGGAGATGTGAGTTGACATGTATGGGGGACCTGCCACATTCAAGCACGGTGCTCCCTTATGCTGCATGGTGGGGAGGACCTAGGAAGGCAGATATTCTCTCTTCCAGCTCCTGGCAACCAGGCAGCAGGCTTGTGGCCTAAGTGTGCTGACTGGATGCTTCTGCCTGGGATTCTGACGTGACTGGGGTGGCCCATGGTGCAGAGTGAGCTGGGGGTGACACAGCAGCAGCAGGGAGCCAGTGCCTGGTAAGGCAAGCGTGGTGGCCAAGCAGAATGCCCCTGTGGGTGATCCTGGCTGGGCCTGGCCTGGCTCCTGTGGTTTGCAAGCCCGGATCCCCAGCCCTCCCTGAGAGTCTCTCTTTCAATGAACTCTTTCTTCAATGATGGCCTCTGCTGTTTGCATCTGAAAACCCAACTCAGCAGCCAGAAAGAGGTAGAATCAGGGTTCAAATTGGGTTTCTCCAGATACTATAAGCCCATTATGTATTCTTCTATACCCCCCAAAAAAACCTATGAGAACCTCAGTGACTGCCAGATCCTGTCCAGTTTAAGCCTTCATGGGAAATAGATTTATGAGTAGATCAATGATTAAATAGATCAATGGTGATCATATGCACACATACGTATAGTCACACACACACACACACACACACACACATTTAAATTGATTGGAAAGTTTTAATGAAAGAAATGAGTTAAGCTTTATGTTGCTGGCGTTTCCAAAGGAGGAAAGTGGACAGAACATTTTCTGAGTGGCTGTGGGCACAAGAGGCATGGGTAGGCGATAGAAGTGATGTGTTGGTTAAGAAGAGATTGGGGCATTAGGCAGATTGACTTCCATTCTAGGTCTACTATTTATTATTCCCTGTGACCTTGGATCAATTATGTATCTTCCTTGGACCTCAGTTTTATTATCTGCAGCATGGGGATAGCAATACCTATTTTATAGAGATTCAAAGCAGCGTTCAGTGCTTGGCCCATGGTAAGTGCTTAGTAAATGGAAGTTATTGTTTTTATTTAAGTGTATTGCCTAGTTCTCACAGCAATGCTAGTAGTAGATGTTTATCCTTTCCTGAATAAGTTTAGGAATCTTAACTTGTTGGCATGGCCTCTTACCTCCTTCTAGAACGGGAATGTGGGAGTGGGCGAGGAGCAGAAGAGATGGGGGGAAAAATCAAACACTCTTTATATAGTTCCGTTTGAGCCTAAAGTGTCTTCTGTTTATCTGTTTTCGGGTTTATTATTGAACTGTTAGTCAATAATGAACTTAACCTATTCATTTTACTTGCCATTATACCCAAGACAAACTTAGATTTAAAAGAGGCTGCTATAAAGGAGGGTTCCTCAGCATTTTATGATAAACTATGATACAATTCCTGATTGGGGTTCACCATGTTATCCCTGGCTTCCTGACATTCAGATGCTGATGCACCAGGCAAGGCCCACAGCTCTGAGCATCCCTGCAGAGCTAGCTCCTCATCCTGGGGATGCTGCTCACCCCGTGTCCCAGGCACCACGGGCAGGTCCTGAGTGGCACCAGTCCCCAAGCAGCCCCTTTACCAAGGAAGTGATGATGGTTTGGAGGAAGCAACTGAATCCATTTAGAAAATAAGTCAGTCAACACATATTCATTAATGAATACTTAGTAGTAATTCATGTTGTATTCTATCACAGGAAGTAACAAATACAAAGTCTTCGCCAGGATGCTTCGCAAATAGCAGGCACTAAGGGAATTTTCAGATCCCTTCTCCCTTTCTCATGCAAACGCTGTAACTTGTAAAAAATTTTCATTTGAATTACCATGTAATTCTCACAATGATTTTAAGAGATGTGTATTGTTTTTCATCTCTGCTCAACAGAGGTGGAAATCGAGAATTTGGAAACAGAATTTTTATAGGATTGTGCTGTCTGAAATGGTAGAATAGAGGCTTAACACCAAATCTTTTGACACCAATTCTATATTCATGCATTCTCCATTTGTGGATCAGCTGCCTTGTGCTGGGCTGGGCCCTGCCTGAAAGGAACTCGCAGTGGTTAGGAGAGTCTTTGCTTTTTGCCATCCTGTTTGAGACAGCACCATTTTTGTTTCTGGCCCTAATTAATGATCCATTCATACCCCAAGGCCAGAGGATGAATAGCTATATTCAGGTTTCCAATTTATGGTAATTTTCTTTGGAAACCAACCAGTTTCAGGTCTCTGTTTCAATCTGCCCACACAATTCATAGCTCAACTGTCAAAAATGATATGGAATGTGTAAATATTTTTACAAGGCCCCAAAGAGGGCCATTTCAGGGGTTCATGAAATGAACTCCCTTTAGTCTGGGAAAACAGGGAGGAAGCTGCCCCAGAGTCAATGCATGCCCAACGGTTGTGTTTTTGTTTTTAGTTTGTTAGTGTTTGTTTTACAAGACACAGCTGGGTTTATTGCTCACCCTGGTAAGGGAGACAGCTACTTCAACAGAGGCTTGCTAACATCTCAGAGGTGTGAGGGTAAAGTTGGGTTATTTATTGAGACTTTGAAGTCTGCTCTAATGCAAGCCTTTCAATGTGGTGCTTGATTTTGATTGTGTTATTGTTTTAAAGCTTGAGAATTATTATCTGGAGAGGAAAGGCTTACAAAGCCCTTCTAAAGTTTGGGGCTATTATCCAGGTCTTCCTTTGGTCACTCTGTAACATAATTAGTCCCAAGACAGCGGTGACATATATATGAGCACATGTGGCCACTTTGATGTTTCTTAGTTCACTAATACTTCCAATTTAATCCTAGGACAAATCCTCCTTTCCTCCCCATACCTCCAAAGATGGATCTTTCTGGAAGCACCATCTATATATGACACAATAATAATCATAACAATCAAAATAATACTCATGGCCAACATTTATTTGAGCATCATATACATGACAATGGAGTAATCATACCAATCACAGCAATGCTTATTGCTAACATATGCTGACCCCCACTTTGTTCAGAGAACAGGGCTAAGTACTTTACATGATTCTTCCTATTAAGCTATTAGTCCCCCTAACAATGCTGTGAGGTGGGTATGTTTTCTTCTTATTTATAAATTGGGATAATGAGACTCACCAAGGTTAAATAACTGGGACAAGGTGTTAAATAGTGCCGGGGCCAGAGTTCAAGCCAAGGCTATCTGAGCCCAAACCCACTTGCTCTTAACTATTATGCTATAGAAGCCCTCTCTCCTTTTAAAATTATGGTTTCTACAACTAACTTTCCTAAAGCAATGTGCAGATGTTTGCTCACCAGGGGAAAGACTGACTCTCTCACTACAGAACTCTCTTCTTTCAACCCCGAAGGAAGTTTGGCCTTTTATCCACAGGTAAGTGACCAGGTGGAGGCTGCCTCACTTTGTGCTGTTCCAACTGGTTTCCTGATTTCCCAGGGAAGCGCTCCAGGTAGAAAACCATTTCCTCAGTGACTGATAGCCCACCTCCTGGCCCCTCCGCCAGAGTGAGTCCATAGCTTTCTGATGAGTCCATAGCTTTCTGACTATTGGTTTAATTTTTAAAAAATATATTTTTATTGATTTTAGAGAGAAAGGAAGGGAGAGGGAGAGAGAGATAGAAACATCAATGAGAGAGAAACATCAATTAGCTGCCTCCCGCACGCCCCCTCCTGGGGATATAGCTGAAACCTGTGCATGTGTCCTGATGGGAATCAAACCAATCAAACTTCTTGGTGTCAACCACTGAGCCACACCAGCTGGACATGACTCTTGGTTTCTTAAAGGTGTTTCTGTTGGTTCCCAATTGCTTGGCTCATGTTATGACAAATTAGTGATGAAGACACTCCCTTGGGCTAGAAGGAATGAATATTCAAATAACTAAGATAAAACTGTCAACATAAGCGGTGGCTGCTATAGAGTGGGAGGACTTTGAGCAACTGGTTCATTTATCTCCCTGGCTTTCGGCAGACATATCTGATTGTTCCTGGCAGATGAAAGTCTACCATTTTCAAAAGCGCCGTAGAGAAGGAGATTTCACTGTTCCCTGTAACTGTGCAGAACAGTTGGGTAATTATTTTCACAGCTAATCGAATACTTCCACCTGGCAATCTTGATTTTATTTCCAATTGTTTTTTAGGGAGCAATGGGCAAAGGATTGCCCACCTAATAGAAGGGGTCACACTTGTTCTGCTTGCATGTCTTAGGAATTGGGGCTACAGTGGAGGAAAGGGCTCGCTGGCCTTTGTGGAAGTATGGAGGGTGAGGGGAGAAGTGAGCCCCAAACCCAAGCTCAAACGTGGAGGGCCAAGTTCTGGAAATCAGGAACCGTGGCCTTAGGACTTCTGGAGTTTCTGTAAGTTCTGTTTGCTTAGCTGGTGCTGTCTTCCTATTGTGAAAACACTTTATAAAGAAAGGCTTCGGGTACTTGCTTCCAGGGTAGCCAAGAGGAGGATGAGGAGGCGGCAGGGTGCTGGTTGAATCGACTTAGGAAATTGGGGGGGGGGAATGGCCTCGAGGGGCTTCTCTGTCAGGAGAGGGTGCAGGCTGTCTCCGCCACCTGAAGGACAAAGAGATAAGAAGCATGGGGAGTGACCTGGGGTCTCAGAGAGGATCCTGACATTGAGCAGTGGAACCCATCAGAGTTGATATGAGTCCTACCACGGTCTTTAACACCGGGAGTAAAATTCACGGCAGCCTGACACAGCCCTGGGAAAATCACACCTCCTCCCGAATTGTGGCTTCTGCACTTTTCGTATTTTTATCTGTTCCAGGCAAAGAGTATAATTTTATTTTTTATATTTCAATTATAGTTTACATTTAATTTTATTTTGTATTAGTTTTAGGTGTACAGCATAGTAGTTAGACAATAATATACTTTGCAAAATGATCCCCCTGATATTTCAAGGACCCTCCTGGCACCACAATAGTTATTACAATATTATTGAGTATATTCCCTGTGCTATACTTTACATCCCCATGACTATTTTGTAACTACTACTTTGTACTTCTTAATCCTTTCACCTTTTTCACCCATTCCCCTAACCCTCCTCCCCTCTAGCTACCATCAGGCTGTTCTCTGTATCTGTGAGTCTGTTTCAAAAAGCTATGGTACATATACACAATGGAATATTTACTTGATCATTCAAAAGAATGAGATATTATTTGTAACAGCTGGATAAATCTAGAAGATATTCTGCTAAGTGAAATAAGTTTGTGAAAGACAAATACCAGATGATTTCACTTATATGTAGAATCTAAAGGACAGAATAAATGGACAAACAAAATTGAATGAGAAATGAGTTATTTTATATGGAAAGAAAAAAATGGGGTAAGAAAAGAAAACATTTCTTGAAACAGGTGGACCTTTGGAAACACAGGTTTTCTATTTAGAAGGCAGGCACCAACAAATAAATAAGCAAAACAAAATAATAAGTGAGGAAAAAGAAGACAATAAAGAGAGAACACAGATGCATTATTCCAATATCACGTGTCTTATCATATGCAGTGACTTTCCAGTCTTCCATGTATTACATAAGTGTTTATTAAATACTCTTTTATGTCTAGGAATGGCACTGTTTGCCCTGGACGAAGCATACATGAACTGTATAGGCCCTGACGTAAAGGAGGTAGATGGTGATAAGTGAAAGATGGAGGTCCAGAGACAGTGCCGTGGGGCTCAGCGAAGGCCAGATCCATCTCAGCTGTGACCAGGAAAAGCTGGGGAGAAGGAAGCCTGAAAACTTGGACTTGAGGAGTGGCAGGTGGCATTTGGTCATGTCAGTCTGCTGGGAGGATGTCCTCGGTGGGGAGAGTAGCAAGGACCCAGGCATAGAATGAGACAGTGCAGGGCTCAGTACGAGGAGAAAGCTGGGACTACAGGAGGCCTGAATGGGCTGGAAGAAAACAGTGTTGGAAGGAAATTCAGAGCCAAGATGTGGAGGTTCTTGAATTCCTCCATTTGGTGGCCAGTGGGCAGTCATTGGAAGCTTTTGGCTTGTCAATAAGTGGCTGGAAGAAGTGGGGTGCAGACTGTGGGTAATGCTCTGGTTCTAGGGTGACTGCGAAAGCCCATCTCCTCCTGCCCACTGAAAATGATAAAGTTATCTGGGTAATTATCAGCGAAACCAGGAACCAATAGCCTGCTTCAGGGTACAGGGATGGTGCTGCTGGGAAAAGAACTGTGAGTTAGAAAAATGTTATGAAGGTTGCTAGGCAACTCTGGGTGATGTAAATGATGACTTCTGACCCCATCAACACCTCTCAGCTACGGTTTGCTCTGAGTCCTGCTAGTCCCAGCTCATGCTTCACTCTCTGATCATTGGGAAGCTGAACAACACCCCGTTTTTTGGAGAGTTTACATATGACGCATTAGGGAATTGCCTGTAGAGGATATACTGTAAACATACACAAATAGTCACTGTTCACGGGATGGCGGCTTTGTGTTCCCCCATCACACGGACCTTCCACGCTGTGGAATTGTGAAGAACTAAGTGAAGTTATATGAAAAACCCAACCCCAGGTGATCATGACCAAATCACATGTGTTCCTAAGTGTCGTTCCTCCCTCCTAAGGTGAACAATCCTGTAGCCGCAAGGAAGTATTATCTGGAAGTTGTGTACCTTAAGGGCAGTTCAGCATGCCGTCACCTCATACTCATTCTGAGGCCAGGTGGGCAACACATGTATTTAAAACTCCATCTGTCTCACTGTTGCGCTCAGGTCTGGAACAGCGGGGAACATCCATCTCCCTTCCTTCTACTTGCATGGCCCTCTCTGGGGTCTGACCTCCAGATGTGAACACTCTTCATCAGCCCCCCTGGCCCTTCCTCTTACGTTAAGCATTAATTACTGTAGAAGCTAGAAGTAGGGCTTGCTTAAATAGGTGCTCATTAAACTTTGTGGTCAGAGGGAACAGCACCTGCCTTTTCACTGACACCCTTCGACATTGGTTTATAATATAGAAGTCTAAGTCTTTAAAGAAGGGCCCACGGGTTTATATTGAAATATGTTTCATCTTGTTTTCTGTGTTTATGATACTTCCCAATGACACGGAATGGGAAGGCGGGAAGGCAGGAAGCCGATGACATCACTCTCCATCCTGAGACCACCAAGGAGCTCAGCTGTGGTTGAGCAGATGGGGTTTGTTACTCATTGTAGTGGGGAGGACACACAGCGAGGGGGTTATGGGGCGTGTCAGCAAGAGGGTGTGAGACAGGAATTACAGGGTTTGGGCTGCATTAGGTGCTTTGGGGGAGGGTTGGAGGAAGGGTTGCTTTGATCTGCATTGGATGCTGTCAGGAAGTAGGGAAAATCCCATGGCTGGGGGTCTTAATCATTCTTCTGTAGAAGGCAAAAAGGACAGAGAGGCTGGAGCTGTGACTGGGAGAGAGCAGCGGCCACTCCTACTTGCCAGGGCAGGGAGATGTTGGTCATTTGTTTCAGCAATGCTCTAATCTTTGCGTTCAGACGGATGGTCCTGTTTTTGTCTTGATCCATCCTGGTCAGAGAATGGCTGTGCGGTGTCGATGTTCTGTGAAAGTGTTTATGTTCCACAGAGGAACGCCAGGGCCTGGCTGGGAGTGTCAGGCCAGCTTCGGGGATGAGAGCTTGTGTCTTTGTCACCGACATAGCAGAGAGAGCGTGGAGCCTCAGCCTTGATTGTGTGTAAGTGCCACAGGAAGCAGGTACCAGGGGTCCTCAAACTTTTTAAACAGGGGGCCAGTTCACTGTCCCTCAGACCGTTGGAGGGCCGGACTATAGTTTTTTAAAAAAAACTATGAACAAATTCCTATGCGCACTGCGGGCCCGGGACGAGTCGGCTGCTAAGCAGGACAGGCAGCGGCACCCGGCGGGCTGGATCAATGTCCTCGGTGGGCCGCATGTGGCCCGCGGGCCGTAGTTTGAGGACGCCTGAGTCGATGATTGGGCTGCAAACAGAAAAGGCCTACCTTGAAACTCTCAGTCCAAAGCAGGTTCCATTCCTAACGCATACACATTCTTTATGAAGGGGAAATTTGCATTTAACGTTTTAGTTGGTACTGCCTGTTTGGGAACATGAAAAAAGTTTTCTCTAAGTTACATAAACGGGTCTTAGTTTATTTCAGTGTGGACAAGAGCCTTGTCTTTTTAAGTTCTCTGTTCCTCCCAACGCTGTCAGCATCTTCATGGTGCACCGTGAGGGATTTCTTTTCTTGGGATCCACAGATATAGAGGGTGACCCTTAGGTACACAAGCTGAGGAGCAAGCAGGTTTGAAGTGGGATGTGGTTACATGCTTTTCAGAAAGACTGCTTTCTGTTAAAACTTGGTGGGGGACATAGGAGTGTCCTAAGAGAGGCAGGAGGGTTATTGCTTAGCCCAGTAGACTTTGTATTCAGGCAGACCTGGGTTTGAGTGATCCCATACCTCCCATTTACCTGCTGTGTGACCTTGACCAAGTTACTGAACCTCAGTTACTTCCATTGTAAAGTGGGGATATCTACCTACCCATAAGTTTGTTGAGAGGAACACACCCACTGTGACAAAGGGAAACACATTGCTTGCATATGTGTGTCAAATGTGGTGCTTTATTTGTAGTTACCAGATAATTGCTGCCCACCATTCAGTCCTCAGAGTCCAGGGGGATTGAAGGGCGATGACAGTGAAGGTCTTCTGAGGGTCTTCCTTTCATTCTTGGATGCTGGGGTGATGGCTGACTGTTGTGAAAGGATTATTTATTTGATTTGGAGTCAGGTGACCTGAGTTCTAACTCTGGCTTGGTCATCAATTAATTGTAAAACTTTGAACAAGTCTCTTAATCCTTTGATCCTCAATTTGTTTATTTATAACAATGAAGTAATAATGTCTGATCCTTTGCACCACCCAGAGGTATTGTGAGAATGAAATGAAAACTAGTAACTATCAATAAATACTTACGTGACGGTACCACATGCAAAAAAAAGCGTGTCTCAGAAGCACACAGCATTATGAGATGTAAGACTCTGTTAAAGAAACGTAGGAATTGATCATAAATTTGTTCTAAAAAGTTGAGTTTAAAGTGGATGTCTATAGAGCATATTCTTTTTTCTTTCTATTTTCTCTTTGAGATATAACATACAAAAGTACACATTTTGACACGTTGACCTTCATGTAACTGCCACCCAGATTAAAGTCAATGTTTCTAGAAGTCTTCCAGAAATCTGCATTACGTCCCTTCCTAGCCAACACCTCTCCCCTCCAGAGGTCACCACTTGTGTCTCCGTTGATTCGTTTTTGCCTGTTCGTTAACATCATATAAATAGAATCATACAGTATGTTCTGGCTTCTTTTGTTCTCATAAAGACTGTGAAAGTCATTTCAGTTGTTTGTAGCAGTAGTTTGTTACTTTTGGAAATGATGAGTAGTGTTCCTTTATATGATCACACACACTTCCTCTGTCTACACCAACCATTCTACTGTTGGTGGACATTTGGGCTGTTTCTGACTTCTACCTGTTATAAGTAAAGCTGCTAGGAACTTTCTTATCTTGTAATATTGGCTTTCATTATAAAATTTTAGAAGTGTTTCCCAGAAAACATTTGGACTATGATGAGTAATACAAAGCATCAAACATCTGCACTCACCTAAGTATGTGTCCATCATTTTACTTTTTATCCAATCCCAGGGATTTCCCACTGCTTTGCTTTATCCCACCTCCTTAATCTATCACCAATGAATTTCATGTAACCCACCTATGTCCCTCCTTTAATTGCAGGGTATAAATACAAATGTAACACGCCATTCTCCGGAGCATTATCTCAATTCGTTGAGGTTCTGCTTCCCGGCATATGTCGACAGTTTGGCTCAAATAAACTCACAAAAATTCTTAAAACAAAAACAAAAACAAAAACAAAACAACAAAAAAACATTGAAACAAAGGCCTCCACACCTCAAGGGCAGTGAGAATTTTGAATGCAACTTTCCTGTAAGGAAGTGACAACCTCGTAGAGCAGGGTTCAGCATTACCCTCCCTTTGGCACAGAAGCACAAGTGGCCACAGCGGCGGTTTTCATGCTGAGATTGGTTGTAAAGTGAAAAAGCATTTTTTTAAAGAAGTAGAAAATAAGAGAAAAATGCAAACTCTTTAGGCCTGGGAAGGGAAGAATTGTATATTAGGACTTTCGTGTAAGTGATACATGCAAGTGTTTTCTGAGTTGCCACTCTAAAGGGAAAATTGTCCCAAACCCCACCTGGGACAGAATCCTGAGAGTGATGAAATTCACAACCTCCTTCTGGGAAGAAATTAGCATTCCAGGTAAAACACCAGAGTGATTTTCTGATGAACTTTCAAGGTATAAGACTTACCTACCTACCCTTTTGACTGTTAATGAGTATCAGTCACGAATCTAGTGACCTTTAGGCAAACATTTATTTTCTTTTCATTGTTAGTCTAACAATGAACCATCTTCTTCTTTTTCTTTCTTTTTTTTTTTTAAATAAAGTGTCCCCACCACAAATAGATCTTTGGATGGCCTACCAGAGGCCTTTTCCTTTGCAGCAAGATTGTAGAAATAACTTTAAAATGTAATTCATAAATTAGACTGATGAAAAGTCTCCTTAACACCATGTAAAATGTATTTCTTTATATTTTATGGGGCAGAACAAGTGGAATTAAATAATTTCCTGGATTCAGACATCAGATCTCTGCAGCGGTCAGAAGCAGGGCTCTAGGACTGTCCCATCCCCAGACGACACCTTCAAGAGAGGAGACCAGGTGAAGGGCTCGCCCAGGGGACAGAGCCTGCACAACAAGTGAGGCAAACAGGGTTCATGCCGGGACACTGGCTGTGGGCTGAGCCAGGCCCTGGGAGGGAGGGCTCAGTGGCCTTGGAGAGCTGACGAGAGTGGCCAACAGATGGAGGGCAGGGTGTGAGGACAGAGAGGGAGAAGGTGGAGTCTGCAGTCAGCCACAGGGACAATCAGCCCTGGGTCTTGTGTCTTCTTAGAGGTCCTGGCCCTGGCAAGCAGCATCTGGTGGCCTCACTAGATGGTAAGATCCAGGAAGGCAGCATGTTGCCTGTCTTGCTCTGTGATATGTACCCTAGCACATAGTGGGTACGGAATAAACATCTGTTGAAAGAATGAACGTGCTCTTTCTGCCACCAGGGTCCTGACTCGGGACTGGTTGGCAATGAATCTCCCTGGTTCCTGGGTTTCTACATTACCTGCTTCTTTCCCAAAGGGTCAGGGGCTGGAGCCTGACAGGTGGGCTTTGACCGGGGCCCAACAAATATGTGGTTACCTGGAACCTATTTCCAGGGACTTAGTGGAAGCTGGATCAGAGTATGAGCAGTCAGAGAAAGGAGGAAATTAACAGAGGAAGAAAAATAAAGCATAGATGATTATTGTGAACAGCACAGAAGATGAAGGGAAAAGAGAGTGTATTTATGAACCAATAAACAGTGAATGAATATTAAATGAGCAAATTCCTGAAAATGACTCAAGATACCTTATAATTCCATGTAGGTTACGATGCATTCAACTGGTGACCTGCTAATCTACATTTTGAAATGACAAATTTTAGAATATAAAACCTAAGACAAACCATGTTGCATATCTCTTCGTTTATTGACTCTGCTGGAAGCATTTGAACCTGAGTTATAAAAAGCAACTTTCAGAATGAGCTGGTACTACATATTCCAGAAAATATGTCATCGACTTTCCTTCCCCCACATCGCTGAGTATTTAAAAGCAGGTTGATGGTTTATTTCTTTACTTGCTTGTTTCCATTGTGTGTCAGCCTGGGTTCTGCAGAAAGAGAGGCTGAACAAAAGGCTTATGGATGAGGATTTTACTGCGGAGTGTGATCCCGGGGAACGGAGTCACTTAGCTCTTAGCCTGGCCTTGATTTTCTGTCCCACTGGCTGGTTAAAGGGGAAAAATAATGTTCATCAAAGTCCCCGAGGAGAGGAGGGAAAATTCAATTGAGTGACTGTTGGAAAGCATTGTTGAAATCAGCGGAATAGCCCTGAACTTTATAACATGTAAACTATCTCCTAATATTATGGTAATAAGGATTTTCCATGGGCGACCTATGTGAGAGGCATTGTGAGAGACATAAAACATGTCAGATATACTCCCCCAAAATGCAGGGGGAACTTATACACGTGCTTCATTAATGAGAGGTCAGAGAACCAGGTGCTGAGCGGTGTGGGGCAGAGATGGAGGCTGGCAGAGGGGATTTTGCCACATCCTGAGAGCCACCGTGGGAAAATCTAAGGAAGCACCTTAGGCTTAGATTGTATTTCACAACATGGTCAATGTTTTTGTTTGTCTGGTTTTCATAAAGTAGAATGGCGAGAAAATATTTTATCTAATAAGAGTTTCACTGAAAGTTCACAAGGTACCTTTTCTAGTAATTCTAGTTCCTGGCCATTTTTCCTGTGATGCTGAAACATGTGGATGAAGAGAGAAACATTCAATCATCTGTCTGGTTTCTTTTGTTTCTTTGCTTGATTGAATTTTAAACTGTTCTTCCAAATGTTGGCAGCATGCAAGCTGAGACAGGGCAAATGACAGAGATCCGATCCTGGGTTAATGAGAGCTGTAAGGGAATAATCACGGACATGTTGCCTTGCGTCAGTGTTTACTGCATGAGCCCGAGATTAATTTTATTTTAATTAGGATCATCACTGTGCCTTCAATTTCTTTAATAAATGCCAGGTCAAACCCATTACTTACTTCACAGCTGCGAATGAGTTCCATTCTTGGTTAACATTTGCATATTCCGGAGGTCCTCTTTTCTTTGTGCAAGAGGAAATCCTCTTTCTGTTTCATGTTTAGGATATTTAACTGGTTGGTTCTGTCAAAAACTGAACAGACATAACATTCATGATCACTGCTCCTTAGGTCGAATGGACTCATTTGACTTAGGGTAAAACTTGCCAACATCTAACAAAAATGATCTATTCTTAAGACAAACCTTAGATGACTCTTTCAGTTAGGTCAACCTCAACATATCCACCATGTACTGAATTGTGTCCTCCTTTCCCCATTCATATTTTGAAGCCCCAATTCCCAATACCGAAGAGTATGACTGTGTATGGAGATAGGGCTTTGAAAGAGGTGATTAAGTTAAAATAAGGCTATTAGGGTGGACCCTAATCCAATCTGACTGATGTGCTTGTAAGAAGAGGGAATTTGGACACAGGATGAGACACCAGGGATGGGCACAAGATGGCCATCTGTAAGCCCAGGAGAAAGGCCTCAGGAGAAACCAAACCTGCCGATACTTGGATCTTGGACTTCTGACCTCCATAACTGTGAGAAAATACATTTCTGTTGTTTAAGCTATCCTATCTATGGTATTTTCTTATGGTAGCCCTAGCAAACTAATACAACATCCCAAACCAAATTTATTTCTTTCCCTACCTAAACTCATTCATTCTGCAACAGAGGCATTTACTGAATAGCCACGAAATATCCTTAGAATCCCTGCCCACCTCTAGTTGGGTGGGGCCACGAACTAGTTCTGGTCTTGGGCAACAACAATCTTATCCCCTGTCACAAGAGGAAGCTACTGTTCCAGAGGCATAGCTCCAAGATGGTGGGGTTTCCATCTGGCCCCTGGGAGTCTGAGTGGAGCAAAACCTCCACAGGGTGTGTCTCCCAGGCGAGAAATAATTCATTACTTTGTTAAGCCTGGGATTTGGGAGATTCATTTGTTTCTTCAGCTAACTATATTTATTATTCCAACCAGTACAATCTCCATCCAGCTTCGTTCTCCTGGGACTGTAAACTTAGACATGTATCTGGATTCCTCTCACTTCATAGTTTCACATATTTCCTCTTACATGAAGAAAAAAGGTCCTTTCTATTCTACCTTTGCAACATTCCACAGATCTGCCCTTATTTTCCATACACAGAGCTGCCTTTTTTATCTCCCTGAACAAATGGTGATGACAATGATGATGATGGGACACTGTTCCAGGCACTGTTCTTCGTTCTTATAGAAAATATTTTAATCTCATACGTAACCCGTGAAGTAAGTATTATTACCATCTCCTTTTTAAAAATATGTATTTTTACTGATTGTAGAGAGGAAGGGAGAGGGAGAGAGAGATAGAAACTTCAATGATGAGGGAGAATCATTGATTGGCTGTCTCCTGCATGCCCCACCCTGGGGATCAAGCCTGCAATTCGGTCATGTGCCCTGACTAGGAATCGAATTATGGCTTACCATCTCCTTTTTCAGATGAAGAAATTGAGGTGCAGAGGGTTTAAGTAACTTGTTCAAGCTCATGCAGCTGATAAGTGGCAGAGCTGGGATTTGAACCTTGTCAACATGGTTTCCATTGCTTTCAAATAAACTCATGGCATTAATGACCCTGCATGTCCTAGTCTCAGTGCACCCTTTTAGTCTCTTCTCCTATCAAGGACAACCCTCTACCACTGATCACTTCCAAGCTTTCACTCTAGCTACAGTCTAAATTGTTTCTGTTCTCCAGACAAATCCTGCATTTGCCAACCTCTGTTGCATTGTCTAAGCTCTTCCATTAGAATTGCTCTCCCCCTTGGTCCTATGCATCAGCATCCTATGCATCCTGCAATGCCCCACTCAATAGCCACCTCTTCTGGGAAGCCTTCCTTGGGTCATATTCATTCAGCACTCTCATAATCCCTTGCCTGTATTTCCCTGTGGTCACTCATGGTTGACTTATCTGTGTGTGTGCCTCTCTTCTCATAAAGTATAAGCTCCCTGAGCAATGGGACCATGTTTTCTTTGTTTTTAGATGTCCCCTCTAAGTAATTAGCATAGTGCACTGCACACAATCTTTGGGTGACAAAGGTTGATTGCAATTAATTGAAAGGGAAGTTTCCTTGAATGCCTTGATATTTGACAGAAGATAATAATTGTTATCCCCTCTCACTTTGGCCACCATGGCTGAGAATTCCAAACCAATCTGTGTGAAAGTGACTTTGTTAACATCAGAACATTTTTTTTCTTCACTCCTCTATTGGCTGTCATTTCTCTGAGTTTGGTGCTATCACATCTCATCTGTGTCATGTTAGCAAATTGCTCCTTTGGTCTTTATATTAGAACTGAATTTCACTGGATTTCAATTATTGCTTCGCTTTGATTTGTTGATTAAGAGCAGTCTTTTATCTTGGTGGCAGTTTTCAAGCAAGTGGTAATATATGTTCCAGTGACTTGAAAGACAAGAGGATGGTGTTTCTGCCTCTCTTTTTCCCTGGGAGTCTCACCTTCGAGCGTTTCATGAAATCTGAGTCCTTTTCTTTCAGGGGTGAGCAGAAAGATGAAAGAAAAGTGGAGTTTGGTATTGCTGGTAAGAATGCAGGATGGGTTTGAAACTTGGACACCATTGGATTTTCTGAGGATTTCAGTTGATCGTTTCTCCTAAGAATGCACTGGTGTTACATGCGTTCTAACACATGCATTTTCCATGGCATGGCAGCCATCCTCCAGCATGGCCTCCAGTGGCCCTCGCCTCCTGGTATTCATGCTTTTGAATTGTCCCTCCCACACTCAATAGGGTAGCAATCTTGTGTAAACAGTAGGACACTGCAGAAGTGACAGGGTGTGACTTCCAAGACTGGATTACTAAAGACATTGTGGTGTCCACCTTGCTCTGTTGAACCATTTGCTCTGGGGGAAGCCAGCCTCCGGGTTGTGAGGACCTGGAGCAATCCTGCAGAGACGTGCATGTGAGAATGAACTGAGGCCCCCTGCCAACCGCCGGCACCAGCTTGACAACCATGTAAGTGCCAGACGTAACCAAGCCCTCAGATGATTGTAGCCCCAACTTTAATTCATGAGAGACGAAGCTAGATCAGCCCAGCAAAGCTGACCCTTAGAATCTGTGTGAGATGATATATGTTTGTATTTGTTTTAAGCAGCTAAGTTTTGAGGTAATTTGCTGTGCAGCAGTACAGAACTAGTGTACATGGCACATGAAGTTTGATTTTCCTGGTTGGTTTTCTATGAATCCATAGTCATGCATTTTCAGTCCTAACAATATTTTGGGCAGTATACAGAGAGATGGCTCTTTGTACGGTACAAGACAAATCAATGGTGTACAAACAAGATGGTGCAATGCTCAGTATAGAGAGATTGCCTCAGTTTCCTGCTTCGAATTGGGCCTGAATCCCCGGAACAGTTCCAAGTCATGCTCCCCTTACCTGCTCCACCCACCCCAAGACTCCCTTTGCTCCCTCCTCTCAGCCACCCTCACCCCTCTCCCAGGTGCTCTGCTACCCCTCTCTCAGGACTCAGAGGCACCCCCTTGGGCCGCCACACTCCTTACATCTACCACCATGCCTGGCTGCTCCGATGGGGGTGCCATGACTCTGAAGAACGTTAAATATTTTCTTCATCAGTCCCGTAAGGAGAGACAACACACTGAGAAAGAGACACAAGTGGAAAATCACAGAGAGTCCACAGCCTCTTTTTTTTTGCTAAAAGAAAGAACTGAAAGCTGTGACTTGTGCATTTCACTGGGTGGGAAGAGAGCGCGAGTGATTCAGCACTTCAGTAGAACAAACCAGCTCCAGACACAGAAGATCGTACATGAGGGACCTCCTTGACACCCATTACCTGCAGGAGCAGGTGAAGCCACCAGAGCTGACCTGCACAAGACGGGGCCTCAGAATCTGACATCTCCTGGACGAGTACCCCTGGGACAGCCACTCGTCAGGTATGGGCGGCTCCCCTCTGCCTGGGAAAAGGTGGCCTCGTCCACTCCTGTCTGTTTCAGAAGGTGCTGCTGGCTACCTGGGGAGGTTTGCAACACCTTTCCCTCTCCTCCGCCTTTCCTCCCTCTCCCCTCCTCCTTCTTTACACTCCTACACACAGGCACAATTATAAAATCAGTCCTTACATTTCAGCCCAGCTGGTGTGGCTTAATGGTTGAGCATCAACCTATGAAACAGAAGGTCATGGTTCGATGCCTAGGTTGAGGGCTCGATCCCCGTGGCAGGGGAGGGGGGTTTTGTGTGTGCAGGGGGCAGCCAATCAATGATTCTCTCTCATCATTGATGTTTCTCTCTCTTCCTCTGCCTTCCTCTCTGAAATCAATAAAAATATATTTTAAAAAAGAAATAATATATTTAAGGCACTTAGTTAATTAGTTGAAAGTTTGCATTGCTTTATAGGCAAGAAGTATGGAGAAAATTTGTGTAAAATTCCGTAAAAGTAATTTTATTACTTTAGGAATATAAAAATTGAAGCAAATATATTAAGTGTATATTTGTTTCCTATAAAATTTTTAAAATACAAGTCATTTCTAACTTAAATATTTGCCATGTATCTGCACAATTTAGAGAGAAGTAGAAGTTAAAATCTGCATGGTTAATGTAGTCAGTGTTCAAAACCATACTGGGTAATTTAGACAAAAAAATATACTTCATCTCCTTTGATTAAATCTGCAAGGTACTGTAGCTGCCAAATTTGCACTTGGCCCATATTGCACGGGTAGATTTGAAAGCTATTGTCAATAGTTCCGGCTATCAGGATACATTCAACACCTGCCACTACCCACCTCAGATCACTTCGGGTTTTAATCTACTGATGCTCACACCTGTGAATGGGTCAAGCTTGGCTAAGTGTCCATGACAGTGGCCTTTGGTGATCTGAAGCCATCCTGGTCATTTATCTGAGCCCCAGAGTCTCAGGGACAACAGAGGGCTCTGGTCCTTTCAGGCCTCCTAGAGGCTCATCTGCCCTGAGAATCACGGTCAAGTCCAGGCCTGCCTATGGGGCAGGGTCAGCTGTTTGCCCCTCAGCTCCTACCCTGCCTTCCCTCGTACCCCAGGGCTGGTCCATATAGCCTGGCTCCAGGTAACACAGCTCAGTTCTGGGAAGGAATGGTGTCTGGCTGCCTTTTCCTATTCATGGTGTTAGTTGTCCCTCTCCACCACCACCACCACCCCGACAAGAGCTATTGTGTTATTGAAACTGCTGTGGGCACTTCCTGGAAGCCTGTAATTCATCAAACAGAAACACACAATGAGAAGTATGAGCAAATTCTGCAAGTGTTTGCTCCTCTCCGAGCTGCCAGGGGAGGAGAGCACTTTGTGCTTCTTGCCCTTGGAGGGATCTTGAGGGTGCCCAGCTAGCCGACTCTCACTCAGTCACAAGTCATGCTCATGCTGCGCTGAGGGGAATGTCTGGAAGGGAGCACTGTTCTCCAGGAGTGGACTCCACCACCCAGGGCCAAAGGCCACTTCTGTGGCCAGTTCTCTGATGAGGCCTGGACTCTGAGGGACAGCCTTGGGCAAAACTCTGAGGTGGGTGGGCTTGTCTTACGGGTCTCTCCTTTGAGTCCTCTCCTCCAGCACATCCTTTCCTGGTTTCCTCACCCTCTATTCTCACCACTCCCAGTCCATGGCACTTCCTTGTTATATTGTAAATCAGAAGTCACCTTAATCAATAAGCCAAATTTATTTGGAGTCTTGTTCATTTCGCTAGCGCTAGCGGGCCCAGAGGAAATCTTGCTTCTCAAATTCTGGGGCCCAATGTGGTGGAAGTCTTTCCTATTTATATGTTTTTCAGCTCTTTGTTTTCCAAATTTGGAATGAGACTCCCGGACCTTCTGAGAAAAAGTCCCATGTGCTGGGACAGGGCCATGAGACCATATCTCAAGGCCTAGCCTGGTGCCAGCACTGACAACTCTGTCTGGGGCATAGTTTATGGCCTCTCTGGAATGGGGAGTAGTCTTATTTTTCCCTATTATTTAAGCAAGCAAACATTTACAGGAGCCAGAATAGCAGGGCTAAATTTTAAACAGCAGTTTTTACCCAAGATGGAGGTTACTATGCTTCATCCTTCTCTTCACTGGCTCCCAACCATCCAGGCTAACAGGCTTCATCCAAGGCCAACTTCCCCTCCGTCTAGGACACCCCAAGCTTCATCTTCTCATCCTCTCCCCTGGCTTGTAATTGAGAAGGTCCTCCCACTCATGGGATAAATAAAGAGACTCTAGCACCCCATGGTCTGCTCTGCTTTTGAGGGAGCTCGGGGCATCCCAAGATGCTCTGTATGTACATGTAAAATCACACCTTTCTGTAACCAAGCCTATGGGGGAGAAGGTGCAGCCTTAAGGTGGGGACATCACTGTGGGCAGGCTGTGGGGGCCACCCCTAGGGGCAGTGTAGGTCCTGCAGAGGTAACCCTCAACTGGGACAAAATTAGTTAACTGTTAGTTCACAACTAAATAATGTTCATGGGCATCTTTTGTTTTGCTTGCAGTTTACTTAAATTTTATTTTAGTTGACATTTTAAAATGAGGAGATTTCACATGAAAAATCGGTATTTCTGGATTCTCTTGAAAATCTAAAGAGGTGGCCCTGTGGGCACTGACTACATCGATGTTGGTGGACATGAAGAATGCACCTGTATTTGTGTGCAAATAGGTCTGTTGTACTCCCTTTGGGGGCTCAGGGCTGCGGGCTGGGGAAGGCCTTGCAGGTGGAGATGCGGTGCCACCGGGCCCCTGGGGAACTAGTGCCTGGTGCTGTTTTGGAGGAAGTTAGAGTCGAGATTCTTTGCTCAAAACCCCATGTCTGGAATCAAAAGAAAGTGACAAAAGTGATCCACTTGCACCTGAATAAACATGGTTTCGCAATGAAGCTGATGTCAGCACTTCTAACCAACTCTGAGGCTGTATTACTCAGGAAGTTCCTCAGAGTCAAGGAAAGTCAGTTCTGGGGCCGTGGGGGGTGGGGCTTACAGCGAAGACCTGTGCAGTCCCACAGGGCCGCATGCTTGGTTTCATGCCCTGCTGATGTTGTCTTGAAATTACTGATAATCTTGGAATAGTTTCATTTTACACTATGCGGCCTCCCCAAATTATGTAACCAGTCCCAGCGGAGCTTAACCAAAGCAGGACCTCCTACATCACCAAGGAGATCTTTTTGAGAGTGGTTTTAAAAAGATATAAAATGTTGAAGGATGCCCTGCTGCTCTGGGGTTTTGAGCAGAGAATAATTTTGTATAATACTGTGCTCATCGGTGAAATTAGGGAATCTGGTCAGTGAATGATCAAGTTCCTAGGAGAATGTGGGGACAACTTAACACGTTAAATGACCAGATAGCTATTTCTCTCTCCAGGAGGGTGAAGTTAACCTCTCTGCTTTAAGAACTGTTATCAGCCTAGCCAGTGTGGCTCAGTGGTTGAGTGTCACCTATGAACCAGGAGGTCACAGTTGGATGGATGGGCCAGGGCTGGCTAGGACCACGTGTGGAGTAATCGTGTCTGAAGCTGAAATTCCTCATGGGCTTTCAGGCTTTGGAAGCTTCTGGAAGGTGATCTACTCAGTGTTGCTACTTTTCTTGCAAAGGAATAGAGTGTAAATACAGGGCTCCCCCAGCATTAGCTCAACCAAATCAGTGCAGGGCAGGCCCTCTTCTGAAGGCCTGCCTCCAGGGGCATTTGACCTGGGCGGTTACAGAGGGCCCATGCTTGTTTAATGCAACCACCTCTTCTTGCTCTGCTGCCCGGCAGCCAGACAGCCAGGCTCAAGTAGGTTCCCCAGGCCTGAGTCAGGCACTGGTCCACCGTGTTCCCAAGCGCTATTGCTGAAGCCTTCCCCTCAGGATCTGAACTCAGGGGCCAAGAGCCTTCAGCCTGCCCCCTTGTGCGTGGGTGAGGGGGACTCCCAGCAACAACCCCCCCAACTCTTCTCTGAATTCCCTCAATGTGAGAGAGGGGTGTGCGAGTTGCATGACCCCTTCTCCCCACTTCCTTTTTGCAGTCCTAGGCTATGTTCTCACACTTAATTTGTTTGGGGGTCTCAGTGAAATGTGATTTGACTCCTTTTACAAGGGTTTACTCTGTGTCGGGCCCCATGTTAATCACTCTATACTATAGAGTCTAAGTGCGTGATCTTATTTCATCCTCGTGACACCGTTATGAGGTAGGTACTGTTCTTGTACCCATTTTACTGAAGCTAGGAAAATTTAACATCTGGCCAAGATCAACCAGCTACTCAGCGACAGAGCGCAGATTCAAAGCTAGGTCCAGCTGACTCCAGGGCCTAATGTGGATCACCGCAATCGTTAAGATTTTATCAGTTTTCAGTTGTCCAGAAAAGCCCTAGAAACAGAACTTTAAAATATTAACTAAAAGTCTCCCTATACCTTCCATTGTTCAGAATGGAACATCTTTGCTGAAAGTAGGAAATAAGGTTCAGGGCTTATCCATAATCTCACAACTCATTATGAGGCAGAGGTTGCTGTGGGCTCATCAAAACCTTGTTCTCCTTTCTGCCTGGGCACATAGCTAAACTCTCTTTCCCAGATTCCCTTGCAATTAGGAGTGGCCCACGTGACCGAGTCCTACCCAATAGAATGTGATGTGTGCTGGTTCCTGTCCTGGCCTCTGAAAAGCTACCCTATACCATCTTCTAGGCTTTCCCTCCTCGCCTAGGACTGTCAGGAGCGGAAGTTAGCAGTTTTTATGAGTCTGGCTGTCTTTCTAAGTGACTGCATGGAGGAGGGCCGCTATGGGGGAGGGCTGTGCATCTCCTTAGAATTAAAATATACACGAGCACGGAATACACTGGGTAGTAGTGCAGCCATTACATAGTTTGGGTCTTTGCCATAGCAGTTAGCTATTCTAATGAGCACACACTGTGTTACTAAGACACGAGCAGGTGCACAAGCAGAGTGTGCGGCTCACAGGCCAGATGGAGATAAGCGCAGCATAAACTCCATGGGTGGCACTACTTCCCAGAAAAATAAGTGTAAGGATTAAAGTTTTTTTCTGAATAGTTTCAAAATATCATTTCATGCCAATATAGGGTCAGCTAACTAGCTACAGCCTGGGAAGTGTCCTGGGGCAGTTTGAGGAGTTCATAAATAAACATGATCCAGCCTGGCCGTGTGTGACTCAGCCGTTGAGCACCGACCCAGGAACCAAGAGGTCACTGGTTCAATTTCCGGTCAGGGCACATGCCCAGGTTGTGGGCTTAATCCCCAGTAGGGGATGTGCAGGAGGCAGCCAATCAATGATTCTCTCTCATCATTGATGTTTCTATCTCTCTCTCCCTCTCCCTTCCTCTCTGAAATCAATAAAAATATATTGAATAAATAAATAGGATCCACATATTATCTTGACCTCATCAGGTAAATGATCCCCATTAACAAAACTCCCGCCGTCCCATTCTAATTTCTCATGTGAACTCAGGAGGTTTGAAAAAAAGAAGTCATCAGTCTTGACCCTGTGAATAGAATGATCACCACCGTCCTCTTGTTTGTCTGTTTAAAAATTTCACTTTTAATTCTGGCCTTTCTAACCATGTTCTGGGGTACATGCGACATCTGGGAAGACAGCTATTTAAGCAAACAAAGAGGTCAGCTTTTAAGTAAGCAAAGTGAGTTTATTTGCAAACACTAACTTTCCTCCTCAGGAAGACAAGCCACAACTCTAGGTCCTTCCAATTACAAAGTGATGTGTACCTTGCTCTTGGGTGTTACATTGGAAAGGACTCCTTGTACCTGCCTGATGGAGGTGGCGGGGGAGAGAATGGAGTGAGAGCTCGCTGAGTCTGGACATGAGCTTTCTGAAGGAGGCTGTGGGCTGTCAGACTCTTGGGTTTGGAGGAATGTGAGTGGGCGGTGCCCAGGAAGAGCTTGCCCCTCAGAGACTCAGAGTGATGGCCAGATGTGCTACTGGCATGCAGTGGGCACTTCATAAACATCTGCTGGAGATGTTTATGATGAGAGGGGGAAGGGGCTGCATTGGCTGGCTCTGCCTTTACCAGCTGTGTGATTTGGGCAAGTTACTTAACCTCTCTGTGTTTCCATTGCCTTATCTGCAAAATGATGAGTGAAGATTAAATAGTTATGTAAGCAAGTATGACAGTCACTGGCATTTTGTAGAGTTATATAAGTATTGCTGTTATTATAGTAGTAGTATTAATATTCTCCTGAATATTGACTTTTAGAACAGTTAAATAATTCTTAATGTTTCTTTCACAATGAGCCAAGTAGAAGAGTATAGAAGAGTTACAGATTACCAACATGACATTTTTATGTCCAAATAGCATTTGGTATTTAAATATCTTTTATATTTAAAAAATTAACATATTTAGTCATGTATTTATTCATTAAATCTACTGCTTGCCAAATACCATGCTAAGCACAAGGTAATAGAGGAAGCCAAATCATTTTTTTAATGAAATTTTATAATCTAAACCCTGTTGGTTAAAACTAATTTTTTTACAGCCTCACAAATTTTCTAAAAACACTTTTATTTTATATCTTAAAATGTTTAAACTTTTATAAGCTGGACTTTTCTTGCAGGATTCTTTTCTAACATTTTGGCCTACTAACTAGGTACTGGGTCCAGTTTCTGTTAATTAAAAACATCAACTGACACTCAGTGCATTTGAACAAGAATGAATAATCCCAGCCTTTTAAAAACATTTCGAAAAAGACATTTGTAAAAGATTACTTCTAATTCTAATTGTGGTATTTTGTATTTATTTCCATTTTCCCCCTGTAAGGTGAAAAACAAACCATTTCAACAGGCAGGACAGTGGGTGAGAGTGGGAACCGCTGACTGGAACCTGGGTGCCGAGCTCTGAGCCCTGGGAAGTGCCTCCAGCAGGACTGGCAGGAGGTGGCATGAGCTGCCGCTCTCTCTTCGGGGTGATGGCTGACAATACCAGTGCCCGATGGCATTCTTCCTTGCAGAGCCTGGACGCTGCCTCGCAGCCCTCCACCAAGCAGAGAGCATAGTGGCCCCTGTGAAGCCACACGAACCGTCATTTGAGATAAAACGTATTTTCCACCCCAAGTCTGCAGGAGACTGTAGTTAGCACACTCGCCTTTAAAGGCTCTGCATCGGTTCTTAGTGCTGGAGTAACAGAGTGCTACAGACTGGGAGGCTTAAAACAGCAGACATTTATTCTCTCCCAGTTCTGGAGACGTGGTCGAAAAGCCAGGTGTTGGCAGGGCCACCCTCTCTCTGAAGACTCTGGGAGAGGACCCTTCCTCCCCTCTTCTAGCTTCTGGTGTTTCTGACTTGTAGATGTACCGTGTGGCTTGGCATTCCTTGGCTTGTAGACACATCACTCCAATCTCTGCCTCCGTGATGACAAGCATTCTCTCGTTTTCCTCCTATAAGGACACCAGTCTTCCTGGACTAAAGGCCCACCCTACCTTAGTATGATCATATCCTCACTAATCCTAGCTAATAAAAGAGTAATATGCAGATTGACCATCACTCCAACACACAAGATGGCTGCCCCCATGTGGTCAAAGATCCTGCCCCCATGTGGACACAAGATGGCCACCACAAGATGGCCATCAAGGGAGGGCAGTTGGGAGGGACCAGGCCTGCAAGGGAGGGCAGTTGGGGGTTATCAAGCCTGCAGGGGAGGGCAGTTAGGAGTGACCAAGCCGGCAGAGGAGGGAAGTTGGGGGCGACCAGGCCTGCAGGGAAAGGCAGTTGGGAGGGACCCAGGCCTGCAGAGGAGAGCAGTTGGGGGGGACCAGGCCTGCAGGGGAGGGCAGTTGGGGGTGACCAGGCCTGCAGGGGAGGGCAGTTGGGGGGGACCAGGCCTGCAGGGGACGGTAGTTAGGGGTGACCAGGCCTGCAGGGGAGGGCAGTTGGGGGTGACCAGGCCTGCAGGGGAGGGCAGTTGGGGGGGACCCAGGCCTGCAGGGGAGGGCAGTTGGGGGGGACCAGGCCTGCAGGGGACGGTAGTTAGGGGTGACCAGGCCTGCAGGGGAGGGCAGTTAGGGGTGACCAGGCCTGCAGGGGAGGGCAGTTAGGGGGCAAACAGGCTGGCAGGGGAGTGGTTAGGGGGTGATCAGGCTGGCAGGCAGAAGTGGTTAAGGGCAATCAGGAAGGCAGGCAGGTGAGCAGTTGGGAGCCAGCAGTTTTGGATTGTGAGAGGGATGTCCAACTGCCCATTTAGGCCCGATCCTACCGGAATCAGGCTTAAACGGGCAGTCGGACATCCCTCGAGGGGTCCCAGATTGGAGAGGGCGCAGGCTGGGCTGAGGGACAACCCCCCCACCGTGCACAAATTTTGTGCACCGGGCCTCTAGTTTCCTAATAAAGTCACATTCTGAGTGTCCAGGAAGGACATGAATTTTGGGGGGTGGAGACACTATTCAACCCAGCACAGGACCTTTGCTGACTGTCATCACACAGCTGGTGTACCCCAGTCATTGGCTGCTTCCTTGGTCCTGGAGGATGAGAGGGAGGGCTGGCCTTGGGGAGAGAGAGGGGTAGGGGCCATGTGGGAGGGGAAAGGCTTGTGCGAAGCTCTGCCAGCGAAGGGTTGTGATGAGGGACAGAGCACTTGGAATCTGCACGCGAGGGAGGACAGGACCTGGAAATTAGGAAGAGAGACACAAATCACCCGTTCACAGCTTGGCTCCAGCCTGGAACCCAACCAGAACCGCATTCCAGGATTAGCAACCACAGATGGCCCAGCTCACCCGCTGCGTGCGTGTGGAGTCTGGCTTGCTCCTTCCCCGCCTGGCTGATTTCGCAGCACAATAGGTAAATTAGATTCTTCCTGTTTCCCAGGAACACTCCACATTTCTTGGTTCTCTAGAAGCATGCATTTACTAGCACTTTTATTTTCTGAAAGGATGGCTCCGATGACAATCGCAGTTCTGAGATATATACAGTGACAGTTCAGGAAGGACCTCGAGGCTTATCTTCCTTCATTATGCACTCCCGCATTCCAGGGCTGTTCTGTATAGAAACTCCTTCTAGGGGGTCAGACAGCCTGAGGGCATCTGTGGGGTTTTTAATAATTTTCTCTCTCTGTGGGTTGGGCAGTTGGGGCAGAGGAGGGTAAAGTTAGTTATTACTTATTCTATAGTGTGTGGCTCTGCTGTCTACACTGAGGACATTATATACACTGACTGCTTGGGTCCTTTTCTGGGCTGTAGCATTATTGCTCTACCATGACATACAGGGTTATAATTTGGTCTATATTTCAAACATTATGTATGCAACACAGTGCAATAGATCTTTGTTATTTTAACTATGAAAGCTGGAAAAAAACGCTATTCTCTACTTAAGGTGTTTTGTTTGTATGCTTGTTTTTTCTACTTAGGTCATTAGCTTTCTTGGTGGTGTGATAGATTTACACAACTGTATAATTCCATCTGATTCTTCTATTATTCTATAAATGAGGTGCTTTTGTCTGTTCCTAAAGGTACACTCTTTTTATATTTCAAATTGCTTCACCAGTTTCAAATTGTACAATGAAATTCCCACTGTGGCTGACTCGGGCATTTCTATAGAAATCGACCTGTTTGATTACACACTTACAGAGGAGCTGATGATGATGATTCTGCGTTTTTGTGTGGAGCAAAGCCACAGAGGAGAGAGCAGTTAAGAGTGGGGAAGAATGGGAGATGGCTGAGGAGAGGGCAGGGTGTGGGGGGTCCAGGTATTGCATGTGAGACTGTCCCTGAGAGCTGGGGACAGTGCTTCTCAACCCAGGCTGCGCAGAGGGATCACCCAGGCATTTTAAGCAGCATCAATGCCCAGGCCTGGCCTCCAGGGACTTGGACTTAGTTGGTGTGGGGTGGCCCAGCATGGGATTTGCATCCAATTTGTAACTGATGGTCGATTCCAGAGGCTCTCAGTTCTCAAAGCAGAGAAGGAGAAAGGAAAGACTGCCTTTATCAACAAAACAAAACTGGACCACTCCCAATTTGCAACGAGACTAGCAGTCTTTGTGAGGAGTGGATGCCACCTGTCCCTGAGGCTCCCTCACAATGACCCCAGGTTCCCCCACAATGGCCTCAGGTTCCCCATCATGACCCCAGGCACTCTCACAATGACCCCAGGCTCCACCAAGCCAAGATAGCAGGAAGGAAAGGGGATGCTTCATGTCTATAACCCCATCACCTGCCCTAAACACATAGCTCTGCCCTAAAGACCCTGCACAGGACTGAGAGAAGGCTGGGACATTCAAGTAAGATTTTACTAAGGACTTGGCCAGCAGCTAAAAAATAAGATCCCAACTCCATTGCACTTTTTATTTTAATTTTATGTGCCTCAGGCATGAAACAGGTCTGGCCACTGACACAGGCCTCAAGCGAGGATGAACTAAGGACTGTACATCTGCTTTGCCCCTGATTGATATAAGAGCAACACCACCATCATTGCACTTTAAACTCAGGGCGGGAGTAGGGCTCACTTAGCTTCTCGGAGCTTGGTTTCTTTATCTTTCCAACATGATCATCAACCTTGCATGTAGCTTACCATGCAGGGTTGTGGGGAAATTTAATGAAGTAACGTTTATATTAAAGCACCTGACACATAACGGGTGTCAGTGATGGGTAGCTTTTGGTAGTGTTAGACCCAAACTGTTAGAAACCTGGGTCATCTGCTCCAGACAAGACTAGCTCCGAACCTGCCGGCCATGGCTGTGGGTCCACTTCCCTGTGGAGGACACCTCAGAATCTAAGAATGAGGCTGGAGAAAAATTGCTTTGTTTTCCTTCCTCAGTGGTGCCTAAGGCGTTTGGCTAAATTTCAGGTAATTGACACTGGAATGTTAGGCCCTTCTTTGTTACCCAGCGCCTTGTCACTGGGATGGAGCCCATTGTAACACAATGTAACACACAATGCTACACAACGCAACACACAACACAGTGCAACTATCCCAGCATCCTGAGAGGCACATATGGAAACAGACAAAGGAAGGATCCTCACGCCACCCTCTCTAGCACACGGTATGCAGACAGAGCGATGGCTACGTGGCCTTGGCAGAAGGTGGCCATCTTTCTGGGTCACTGGACTCAGCCCTACTTTTTATTTTATTTTATATTTTATTGATTTTTTTACAGAGAGGAAGGGAGAGGGAGAGAGAGTTAGAAACATCGATAAGAGAGAAACATCAATCAGCTGCCTCCTGCAAACCCCCTACTGGGGATGTGCCCTCAACCAAGGTACATGCCCTTGACTGGAATTGAACCTGGGACCCTTGAGTCTACAGGCCGACGCTCTATCCACTGAGCCAAACCGGTTAGGGCTCAGCCTTACTTGTAACAAAGATTTTCAGAGGAAGAAATTAAAACCAGTGTCTCATTCTCTCAAGCTGGAAGGAAGTGCCCAGTTATTACTGCTATTATTGTAACCATGAAAGTTTATAAGCCAGTCCTAATGACAAAACAGGACCTTTGGTACTGCTTTCCCGACTGTGCTCCTGACCTGGTGCAGCTGCTCGCTGCTCGCTTGTGGTCCGTGGTGATGTAAGTGCAGAACTCGAGAGTAGATGCTTGGAAAGTTTTAGACATTTACATTTTTTTTCGGTTGCAGTTGACATATTATATTACTTTCAGGTGTACGACATAATGATTAGACGTTTATGTAACTAATGGAGTGATTGCCCCAATAAGTCTAGTACCCAGCTGGCACCATACATAGTTATTAGAATATTATTGACTATATTCCCTATTCTGTACTTTATACCCCCATGACTAATTTGAAACTACTAATTTATACTTCTAAATCTCTTCACCTTTTGCCAGGTGGGGTGGGGGGTTGCGGGAGGTAGGGGCTAACCAAGTTTCAGAGACATTTGATATTGTCGTGGACCCAATGGTACGGACTGGTGTCAGAGGGCAGGCTTTAGACCAGCGGTCGCCAACTGGTGGTCCGCGGACCACTAGTGGTCCGTGAGGTCTGAAAGGCTGGTGACCGCTGCTTTAGAGCACTCTTGGCGTCGTCAGATGTCCTTGGTGAGTGGAAGGTGACACGTGCTGCAGATGAATTGTGCACTGTAGGACCACACCTTGGTCCAATGACCTGGGATGGAACAAAGCTGGTCCTTCTCCACAGATGGCCTTAGGTAGTTGTCTTTGGAATAATTCCCACTTTTGCAGATGCAAAGCACCGCTGGGCGATGGCCTAGTCGGATAAGGGGAGGGTGATGGCCTAGTTGGACAAGGGGAGGGTCAGAGTCATAATCTGATTTTACACCTTATTTCTTAGTCATTGTCTCATAACGGCCTCAAACCAACAAGGTGTCGAAAAGCTGGAGCTGGACGCTGGAGGAAAAGGTGACTGTGTAGTACCCTGGGTCAATTGGGTGACAGTTGTTCCCTTTGTTACTGTGGAAACAGTAAAAACCCAGGGATCTGTAGATGGGAGAATTGTGACTTGCTATGATTTAAAGGGATAGACACACCAGACTGGGCCTTATTGAGGGAAGATGAGACAGACCTGCATTTTTGCATATTTGCATTGGAGAATGAAGAAAAAAATGTGGCATTGCTGGTGTGGCTCAGTGGTTGAGCATTGACCTTCGATTCTCAGCTGGGGCACATGCCCTGGTTGCTGGCGTGATCCCCCAGTAGGGGCTGCACAGGGGGCAGCCGATCAATGATTCTCTCTCATCATTGATGTTTCTATCTCTGTCTCCCTCTCCCTCTCTGAATTCAGTAAAAATATATTTAAAAAAATGTGCACAACCAGAAATGGAGAGAATTTCACTTGTCCACTATTTGGGGCCCCTGCCATGTGGTAAGTGCCGCTCTTGGTTCTAAGAACACAAATTCCAGTTAGGCATGTCCTCATCTTCAAGAGTTTACCATGTGGTGGGAGGGACAGATGACCTAACAGGCTCCTCTGTCACAGGGAGGTGCCTTGTGCTATTGACAGTCTCACACTATTTCAGGAAGTTGAGATATCAAGGTGAATGATAGAGTCCTGCCCGAATGAAGTTTCCATTCTGGTGGGAGACCGAGGCAGTCAACAACTACATATACATTTTCAAGTCGTCATAAGAATGAGGACGAGACAGAGAGGGTGAGGGGGTGGGGTGGTGGTGCAAAAACAAGGCCTGTGTGAGGAGGTGACACGTGGGCAGAGACGTGATCACTTAAAAGGTGTGATGGGTGATATGTGATGGGTGATATGATAGAGAGACAGATGGTGGGCAAACATGAGTGACACCTCGCTAGGAAATGGAGAAGAGCTTAGTTGGGAGTGTGTGGGCACAGGCAGAAATAGAGAGGGGCGATTTTTGATTTGAGAACTCCAAGTTGAGTGACATATTAGGCAGCATGGCCTGTGTGTGTGATGGGGTGGGGGTGGAGAATGTCTACACAGATGCTGGAGCAGAAAGCAAGGGCCAGAGCAAGAAAAGGCTCCTGTGCAATGCTACGTTGTTTGGACCTTACCTGAAGAGAATGGGGAGGGAAGTGATATGATCTCATTTGCTTAGTAATACGGAGAGTGGGTGGGAGGTTGGGCAGGGGAACAAGCTAAGAAAGCACAGGAGAAATCTGGGAGGGAGCGTGGGGACAGACAGGAGGGGACAGACCTGAGATCCAGATAAATGTGGGATCATTGGGATTTGCTTATTAATTGGGTACAGTGGATAAAGTTTCTAGATTGGACAAAGAAGGGGATGGTGCTAAACAGTCCCAGCAATAGGAAGATAGGAAGTGGAGCAGGTTCATCTGGAGAAGGCGGGGACTTCAGTTTGAATTTGTAACTTGCAGTGACTGCAAGGCCATCAAGGGGCAGGTGTCAACCGGGTAAGCAGTTGGATGTTGGCGTTCACCTCCACTTATTGGGACTTGTCAACGGGAACAATAACTGGACCGTGCTGTGTGGGGAGTGGGAGCAGGATCCCTATGGAGATGTTTTCTCACTGTTCTCCTCACATCCCTGAAGTCAGGATATGGTGTGGCCACAGACTCTTGGGGACATTGTTGGAACAATGGTGAGCCAGTCCTGTCTGCTATGGTCATGATTCCTTCACATATAACATAACAGCAGGCATCATTCTAGGTGCTTTATTCCCAGGAACTCATTTTCTCTCCGGACAGCCTGTGACACAAGCACTACTGATCATTTTACAGATGGAGAAATGGAGGCACAGAGAGGTTAAGTAACTTACAAAGGTCACACGGTGCCCAAGTGGCAGAGGCCAGACTCCATCCACGCAGTTGGGACCTCAGGTTTTTGCTGGAACCCATCACTGTATACCTGTCCTCAAGCTGGAGGCTCTACCAACCGCTAAGGGCCTTCTGATCTTATCCTCAGGCACTCGGCCATTTCCCGAGGGAGCGTGGAGGTCAGTGGAGGTGCATCTTAATGTCCAACATTCTTCTTCTTTAGTTTTTTTTTGTGGCACCTGCAGGAGGCTCACATGCATGCCCTATGCCAGCCATTTTGGGTCAACATTGTTTACATGAACACTAAGTAACTTAGTAATGACAGAAAGAGAGTGCCAGGCAAGTAAATAACCAGGCTGGAGTGTGCCATTAAGACTGAGGAGAGCCAGGGCTGGCACCTGAGGGCACTGTTCTGGCTGACAGCAGCAGTTTTCAAGTTCTGGGTTGCAACCCTTTAGTGGGCTGGAAATCAGTTTAGTCGATTGTGAGCAGCATTCCTTAAAAATAAGGAAACACAACAGAATAGAATAGCATGTGTCAGAGTACATCACGTAATTTGGGTAAGCTATGTGTGTGGATATATGTATTTGGGTCATGACATAAAATATATTTCTTACTGTGGTTTGGGGTAAATTAAATGTTTAAAAGATACTAAGCTAGAATATTCAAGAACATTTAATTGTACTGGACAAAAAGCTGTTCCTAAAGTGGTAACTAAAATTTCTATTGGTAGTTCATCTCATGGTAAAATTCCTGAACATGCAATGAAACTAAAGCAGTCATATTTTTGTGCAAAAAATTAAAATTTAAAGTTATCAAGACTGCATTATAAAATTTACAAAAGCCTCCATTAATCAAAAAAGGGGGGATAGTAGGGTAATATCATGTAAGGAAAAATATCCTATAAGTAAATTACATCTAGAAAATTTTTACTTTACAAAATTAATTTTCATTTGTAATGCTAACAGCAAGACACCCATGAAAAACACACATGATGTCTAAATAAGACAAAGGAAAATCGTTTGGGCAAAAATAAAAAGGATCCTCCCCCCCCCCCAAAAAAAAAAGATACTAAGCTAGAGCATCCTTTACTGTACTGACCATCCATAGCCAAAAATATATTCACTCTACTATTTTGTTCTCTATTGAGTTGATAAAGTTGTATATTAGTGTACTTCCAATAGAAATGTATTTGCATAGAGCATTGGGACTAAATGCAGTCTACCTGTGGATGTAAATCTCAGATCAGAAATCCGCTTTGATTTGGGGAGTTTGTGGCAGGTAGATGGTGGGAGGGGGTCAAAGCGGGCGCTTCAGCAGGAGACAAAATCACCTGGGGAGAGCCTGTGCATGAGCAAAGGAGGAACTGAGGGAACCACCCAGCTTTTACAAAAATATGTTTTTATTGATTTGTAGAGAGAGAGGAAGGGAGAGGGATAGAGAGATAGAAACATCAATGATGAGACAGGACCAGTGACCAGCTGACTCCTGCACCCCCTTCCCCCACCCCCCCGACTGGGGATTGAGCCTGCAACCTGGGCATGTGCCCTGTCTGGGGAATCAAACCAGTGACATCTTGGTTCCTGGGTCCACGCTCAACTGCTGAGCCACACTAGCTGAGGGGAACCACCTACCTTTAAGGCAGGGATGTAGGAAAGGAGCACACGCCAGTTGCTGCAATGGAAGAAACAAAGAGGTGGGTGTTGGCATGGGAGCCTGGAGAGAGTCTGAAGAGGAGGGAGAGGTTCAAGATGGTCAAAGGTGGCAGGAGGTCAAGTTAGATAAGAGCTGAAAAGCACCTGAGGATTGAGCAACGTGAAGTTTGATGGTGACCCTGGTTGTAGTGGTGATAGTTGGATGCAGAAGGTCGAGTGGCAAGAGGAAAAGACAGAGACATGGGCCAATGGGCAGCTCTTCCCAAACATTTGGCAGTGCAGGGGGAAGGCAAGAGGCTACTTGCTAGAGAGGGATCACTGTCCTCTCAAAACAACTTTGACCCTAGTTTACAGAAAGAGGCAATATTCCACAAGCTGGGTTTACAGGCAGGCCCAGGGATAGTTAACCTTTCTTAGGAGAAATGACATGAAGCTTCATTTCTATCCCCCTTACTTTTCATCATCTCTGAACAGTCAGGGGAGAATTTCTTCCTTCCTCCCTCCCTCCCTCCCTCCCTTCCTTCCTTCCTTCCTTCCTTCCTTCCTTCCTTCCTTCCTTCCTTCCTTTCTTTTTTTTAAAATATATTTTTATTGATTTCAGAGAGGAAGGGAGAGAGAGATAGAAACATCAATGATGAGAGAGAATCATTGATTGGGGCTGCCTCCTGCAAACCCCCCACTGGGGAATGAGCCTGCAACCCAGGCATGTGCTCTTGACCAGAATAGAACTGGGACCCTTCGGTCCGCAGGCGGGCGCTCTATCCACTGAGCCAAACCAGCCAGGGTGGGAAGAATTTCTTTTAATTGCTGAGACAAAATTTTACAACTGTGACAATGACAGCGGTTGTTCTGGTTGTTTATACAAGTAATGGCCAAATTGATTTTGGAAGTAGGATTCCAAATTGTAGCGCGTAATACAATCCAAGGTCCAGAATTAGGAGGAGGAAGAGAAAGAGAGAGGATGAAACAGGAAAACCACCATTGCTGCTATCACTCCATAAAGAATATTGAAATAATGGACCATATTCTGAAAACTCAAAGTGCTCTGAGTAATAGATCAATCCCAAAGGACAGATTAAATTTCTTCTACTTTTAGGAGGAAAACCAGTTTTAAAATTACCTTTGATTTGTCCTTTTGCTTTATGGAATCTTGGAGAGAATTTGGGTGTAGGCACCATATCACCTACACTGTTACTCAAGGTAAGAATTCCATGCTGAGGTCTGTGGGCCTTGGGGCTGTAGTTATCACAGTCTCAAAGTAGATTACCAGGTGTGGCATAATTATTGCAACACCTAGTGTGCAAAAAATAAGGAAATTTGCATCTGAGTATAAACATTTGCAGTTAATCCTTGTTTCCCTGGGGAGAGGAGAAAGCCCTGGGACCCCTGATTAAGTCACCTTGCCTACCAAGCTTTGGGCATAAAGATGGTTTCCAGGGGTGAAGGGGTGGCGGGTGACTTATATTATATTATTATATAATTCCTAAAATAAACTTTCCCCAAATGAGAGAGCAAGTAAAAATATTCAGTTAAGAAAATACAAAGCTATGCAGAAAGGATATCGACAAAGGAACTTTCCTTAGGTTGCTCTCACATCGGCAGGTAATTGCCTTAAGGTAAAAGCTCATTCCCTGTGTTCTAGAATGTTCTCAGGCCATTCAATTCTCTAAAAACTATTCGCTGTTTTTGATGAACCAGCATTTTGAAAAACTTGTCTATATAGGTTAGAAATAAAAAAGCATGCCTTGAACAAAATATCTGCATATCTCTCTGTCTTGTAGATGAGAAATATTGCTGTTTTTCCTGAATTTAAACAGCCATCCATGGGGGTCTCTAGCCTGAGAATAATTTCCTATTCCCGAATATTTTGAAACATAGAATTAAAAGTGTGTATGTGTGTGTATGGTGGGGGTGCAGACTATAGAGTTCACTCCAGGTGTAAATTGTGTCCAGGATGGAGCAAGAGGATTTAAAGGAAGAGGAACTCTCCTGTTAGTTCGACTCGTAGTTGCCAGTCAAGGTGACTCATTTTGGCATCTGAAGATCAATGTACCTGTGCAGAGACTGAATCTTCACTGGCTATTTTCCTATAAGATGCCTAAAACCCCACATTTCTTCTTACTATCTCTTAGTACCTGTCACTTTTGAAGTCATACGTGAGAGCTGAGTTTTAAGCACAAAGGAGGAAGTATGCTACGTAGTGAGAGAAAATTAACACAAGAATTTCTCAGGAAGAACTTAGTGAATTGTGACAAGTTCCTTGAAGTTTCTCTTGAATATATGTAGTTTCTTCTTCATGAACTAAAATGATGGCTGTTTTTGTTTCCATTGACATTCTCTTGGTTGGTTCGGCTGGTGAAAGCTGTTTCCAGCTAACTTGGATACTTGCCACATGTCCAGAGAGAGACAAGCTTATCCTGTGTGGGGAGATTTCATCTCAGGGCCTTCCCACCTCCTCCTCCTGCCCCACAGAGTCCCTTTTTGTTGAGGTGCTCACCCTCTTGGCTGTGTGTTCAGGGTTTAAAATGATCTAGATCTGTGGTCGGCAAACTGCGGCTCGAGAGCCACATGCGGCTCTTTGGCCCCTTGAATGTGGCTCTTCCACAAAATACCACGGCCTGGGCGAGTCTATTTTGAAGAAGTGGCGTTAGAAGAAGTTTAAAAAATTTGGCTCTCAAAAGAAATTTCAATCGTTGTACTGTTGATATTTGGCTCTGTTGACTAATGAGTTTGCCGACCACTGATCTAGATGCCTCCCGCAGGTGAGGGCGGAGGTGATGTGGAAATTGGTAATCCACCTTTAGGGCCCAATCACAGTAGTTCCATCTCCCCTGTCCCTGAAAGGGTGGGTGGGAAAGCCACCTTCTGATGGACAGCTGGCCTGTTCCATGGGGCGGAGATCTTTGATCCTCGACCCCCTCTATTATGACAGGGGTCCAAGACCCACACCCGCCACCCTATTCCACACCATTCTCACTAGATCCGTTCCTTTCACTGTTCGAGGCCAGGCCTGTCCTGTCCTGATGGCAAGCTTCAGGCATGAAACAATTTGGGAAATTCCCTACTCAGGCTCTTGCTGGAAAACCCCAAACGGAAGACTCAGAGCCGATCATAAATCTGGGAGGAGCAGACCTGGGCACTGTTGATGGAGAGCCAGAAGAGCCAGGAGATAGTTGCTGGTAGCTTCTTTTGTTTTCTGGGCCTTTACAGCTGTTGGTCTAACAGGGGTGGGCAAACTTTTTGACTCGAGGGCCACAATGGGTTCTTAAACTGGACCGGAGGGCCGGAACAAAAGCATGGATGGAGTGTTTGTGTGAACTAATATAAATTCAAAGTAAAGGAGCGGAGGGGAGACCAAGAGAACCGGATAGAATAGCCGGATCCGGCCCGCGGGCCGTAGTTCGCCCACGGCTGGCACAGAATCTTCACCATTGGCAGTGTCCACAGTAAAATGACTGGTTTACCTGTTTTATCTCTGAGAAACTTCTTTGTGTAGCTGCCAGTAACCTTTACCAGCTTAAAAAAAATCGTAAAAGCTCCTTACTGCGTTTGAGTATCTTTGTGGCTTCTTTCACTTGCCTGAACAGAAATGTAATGTTATGTACAACAGAAATATATTTAGTGTCTCCTTATAATTTTACACACACACACACACACACACACACACACACACACACACGTACGCACGCACACACGTACGCGCGCGCGCGCACACACACGCGCGCACACACACATGCACACACGCAGTTTTCTGTTTATAATTTCCGTCCCCATCTCTTTGCCCCAAACCTTATAATAATAAGCTCATTCATTCCCAACGCCACTTGGCTGCATGATGTTTTTAAAGTGGTTAGTCCTGCAGTGCTTTCCGGGTAAAAAGAGGTTGTTTGGAAATGGTATTGGGAAAGAAGCAAGCTGGCTATGCAGGGAACACACTACCAGTAAGACGTGTAAGACCAGTAAACCGGCCCTGACTCCTAGAGAAATGCTCGCTGTCTGGACGTCCCCAGCCCCTTACCCCAAGGGACAGCACGCCCGCTGCCCTTTAGATATGGAGATATTCCAATGCTCTGCCTATGAGCAAGCAGGCAGTTAGTCAGGAGCGAAAACTGGTCTGAAGAGTTCTCAGGCGTGGCGATCGCCCGATTGCACAAACATTGCCTCCTTGATTTTTCTCATCGTCTGATAGAGGAAGAGGCATGAATAGGAATGTGTGTGTGGAGCGGCGGGGTGGGGCTGGGAGCGGAGGAGACACTTCCCCGCCCTCGGAGGAGACGGTAGAAAGAAGAAAACCCTCGTGGGGAACCGGCGGCGCGGTTCCTTTCCCTGTCCCCTTCCCGGCGACCGCCGGCCCAGGGCCCAGGCCGCAGGAGGCGGAGGGTCCGTGCGCTCTGGAACGGCAGGGGGACGCGCGATTCCCGTCTCCGGGAGAAGAGGACACGCTGGCCCGCGCAGAGGACCATCCCTGGCACTAGACCCGCGCCTGTCCTCTCGGTGTCCATACAACGGCTGCAGCGCGTCTAGGCGCTCACATTCCCGCTTCTGCGCGCAACTCCCACGCCCGGGCCCCCTGCCCGCCAGGCGCCAGATCCGCCTCCCGGGCTGGACCGAGGGTCCTCGGCGGCGTCTTTAAGGCTGCGGTCCCCGCCCTCCCTCCTCCCCGCCCTCGTGGTGTAGCCGCGGCTCCTCCGACCTCCCGGAGAGCCCGGCAGCCAGGCGTGCGCGGCGCGCAGAGCAGGTGCGGGCGAGCCCCTCGCATGCCGCTGCCCGGCCCGCGGTGGTAGCGGCGCCGCGCGCTCCGCCCGCCCCTCCTCCCGGCCGCACTCGGCTCCGGCGCGCGGGGACATGTCGGTGGCGACGGGAAGCAGCGAGGCGGCCGGTGGGGCTGGTGGCGGCGGCGGCGCGCGGGTTTTCTTCCAGAGCCCCCGGGGCGGCAGCCCGGGCTCCAGCAGCGGCGCGGGCTCCTCCCGGGAGGACTCGGCGCCCGTGGCCCCTGCGGCCGCGGCCGGGCAGGTTCAGCAGCAGCAACAGCAGCAGCAGCAGCAGCAGCGGCGCCACCAGCAGGGAAAAGTGACGGTGAAATACGATCGCAAGGAGCTTCGGAAGCGGCTGGTGCTGGAGGAGTGGATCGTGGAGCAGCTGGGACAGCTGTACGGCTGCGAGGTACCTACCTGGACTCGGGGCCTGGAGGGCGGGGGCCTCCCTCTCCCCATGTGCCCACCCAGGAATTCTCCAGGGCCGGGCGCGCACCGTCCTGGCTCCCCAGGACCCAGCGCCGTGGCCGGGCGCGGCGCGTTCTCGATCCAGGGTGCCCTCTGGCCCCGGGGAGCCGCGAGTGGGATGCCTCTGACTGGGTTCAGCTGCCGGGTGCCCCGGAGAGCTGCAGGCCCCCTTGCTGGCTGTGGGGGACGGTGTGGGGTTAGGTCTTGTTAAGCATATTGCATTTCTGGGTCCCCAGGGGCTCACCCCAGCTGCGCTTAACCCCCTGGAGAACACTCGCCCCTGGGATCCTGGTAGTCCCGATTTTTGTGGAGAGGGAACCGAAAGGAGAGGTTCTGGGGATCTCAGAGGCCCCCCACTGCTCCTGAAATTCTACATCCATCCAAATCAGGAGAGGAACGCGTTCCCTCCCCCCCCCCCCCAAAAAAAAGCGTGTCCCCATAATTAATCCTTTCATTGCCCAAAGCTGCACACGTTGAGCTTTGTGGAAGCGGCTTTCTTGCTTCCTGGCCAAGCTCGGCTGCTCCTGTTGATGGTGCAGAATTTGAAAGCCTCAGGCGACCTCGAAGGGCGCCTGGGTGCCAGGAAGGTAGCTCAGCGGTGGTCAGGACGCTGTGACCTCCCACCGTTCAGGGGCGCAGGCCACACGCCACTCCGCCTGACTGTTTACATTTGATGCCGGGAGGAATATTCAGAATAAGCTGTGACAAAGGTAGGCTAGAAAAAGGACCAAAGCCAGTATGATCTCTCCGCAGAGTCTTTAATAACAGTAATTTAAAATGAAGTACTCTACTTCCGTTGCAGGAGTGGAATTTGGGAAGGGTGGAGGAGTGAGGAGGATTAGTAATTGAGGACATGGCGTCTAAGTTGAAGCTAGGTCTGTGTCCATACCACTGTTCAGGCTCTTCAGTAACAATGGAAGCCAGATGGACTCACTGGCTCTCCCATTGGTTTGGGGAAAACTAGATTTTCACACCTTTTGTGGCCAGTTGTGAATACATATCTTCCTTAACATTCTCATCACACAAGGAAACAGCATTCTCATTATGGACTACCGCTGAAGGGTTATGCTATAACGAAGCTTGACTATATGACTCATGGGCTTGTAAAATATATTGGTTTTCCAGCCCAGCTCTTATAAAAAGCCATTTTAATGTCACGAATAAAAACTGGCCAGCGTCGGAAGTGTTCATGTTTTTCCTTAAATAGGAAGTTGGCAAAACTCTCCAAAGGAACAATATATTTGATTTGGATGGGATTACTGTACGCTCTGTCTTGCTTCTGTAGAATCCAATTAATTTTCATTTGTTGGTTTCATTTATTTCATACAGGCCTTTATACTCCATTTTGAAATGGAAAGATTTGAGTTCATAGAAAAACTGTTGTTGAAGTGAACAATGCTTTGGCAACGCTCCTTTTATGGGAGACTGACTAGATGGAGCTTGGGCAACTTGAGAGCGTTCCAGACTCTCAGGAGGTTGGCAATTAATATGTTTTAAAAACTCCTCACAATAATTGGGGGGAAAAAACGGAGGATTGTTTGTTCACTGTATTGAACATGTAGGTATATTTTTTTAAAGGGTAAATATGACCTTGAATCTTTTCTTTGTATTTCTTCTTCTCTCATTTTAGACCTCCAACGTATAGCAAACAGCTTTGATTGGGAAGCTAGGTTTTGTGGTGAAGTGATACAAGATGCTATGTGCTGCCCCCCTGTCATTAAAATGTGGCAAGCACTTCTCTTCCAGTTGTTTGTTCTGTCATTTTGGAGTGAAGGAAGATAAATATTGAGAAGGTTATTGGCAATTTGTAATTACTATGCTGATGGCCCGCCTCCTTTAATAAGCGAAAGCACGTGGACAGATAATTAGCCATATAAAGGATTGTCTTCTTCCATCTAGTTCTCCTCTGGTAGGGTTCTCTTTTAGCCTGTTTCTCTGGCCTGGGAGCCTTTCCTTGCTGACAGCTTCAAGTAGTTCAGCCTGTGACATGTGAATCGAGAAGGACCTACCCTGGCTTAAAGCTCTGAATCTCATGAATATGAAGGTTAGGAAATACCCTTTTTTAACACCTTAAGTTGGTAATTTTTTCAAATGTTTATCACATGAAATTGACACAGAAAGCCAATATGCCTGAGCTAACAGCCAAGTTGGGGGTGGGGTATGGGGAGAGGGGTTTGAACACGTATTTAATTTCAGAAGAACTTTTATCAGGCAGGTCAGCAGTTAGATGACTTGTCCTTCACAGAGTAGACAATAATGATCTTTGGGAGCAGCATAAAGCATGAGATTTAAAATTAGAAAAGAGTGGGAAGGAAGAAATACACTTCCTGGCTGTGGTCTTATCTGGAAATTTGCACTGCAATCAGTTTTGTATGGAGAATAATGTAAAGGCAGGATGTGAGGAGAGCTTACTAGGTACCAGGTGCTGTTCTAGGCACTCATTCACTTAGTCTTTACAACAACCCTGTGAAGAGGGTGCTGCTAGCATCTCTGTCTCACAGATGAGGAAACGGAGACAGAAAGACTAAGAGGCTTTCCCAGCTCACATAGCTGGTGAATGGCAGGGTGGGGGTGGGAGTTGTACCCAGGCTTGCCTGAACCTTGGCAGGATCTCATGTAAGAGAACAGATGGAGGCCCTCACAGCACACATCTAAATGTTTTAAAGTTATAAATTAAGTCAACAAACGAGCATTTATCTACCTGCCTGGATACCAGTAGCTTCAGAATGGCCTGGAAGGTTAGGTTTGGATCTGGAATTCTCAGGCTTCCCAGAGCTCACAGCTGGAATGCGGTTGGGGGAATCTCCCCTGGGCCTGGGGTCTGCCTCCCTTTGCCTCCCACCCCTGGTGCAGTCCACCTGGTGAAGGGTATAGTGTCCATGGGCATGTCCAGTCTTTGTCCACACCCTCTGCCCCCCCTAAACCATGTCTCTGGCTCAGTGCCCATTGGGAAGACAGATCTGGGAGGAGCCCTGGAAGTGGCTTGGTGTTTGATCAGGGGATTCTGAGGACCTGCAACATAGCCCACAGCCAGTTTTGGCTAGCTCCACTTGGGTCCAGGAACTCTTCAGGAAAATGAGTGTGACAGGAGCGGGCCCGGCCTCCTCACCCAGTTGAAGGCATATGATTTCACACCACGTCTTACAGCTTTTTGGATGCATAGATAAGTGCTTTTTTTTTTTAGATTCAAAAATGCTTAGTTATTATGTTTACATTTGTTTTCCATTTCATCTCCTTGTACAGTTTCCATCTAGGAATTTGGTTATAATGGGACTGTTAGGTTAAGTCTATATCCACATTTAAGGCTTTCTGGTTTAAGACAATTTCCTATCTCTTCCAAACCCTGTCTGGTTTTAAGAGCATTTGAAATCCGGCATAGCATCTACGTGGACAAGTATTGCAAGATGACTTACTGAACAAGTCCTATCAGTTTTTCCCATCTTTCCCAACATCTAGATAATATCTGTACTCCCAACATCTAGATAATATCTGTACAGTTGTGCAATTCCATTTGCTTTGGAAATAAAAGCCTGTTGTTAATCTCAGAATGCCGGGGGAAGCCTCGCCATAAACAGGTTTGTGCATCGAGGGTTTTCCTGAGTTGCTATGCAGACTGTCCATTTCGGAGGCCTTTCTCTTTGCTGAAGCTGGCTGCATTTTAAAAAGTGGTTTCTGGCATATTACACCTTTTCTTCCTCCCTGACTCCCTACCATCCTCTGACTGTAAATCAGTTTTTTTTTTAATGGTGACTCATAAGAAGAAATACTCTTTGGATTGCTGCCTGATATACACACACAGGCACGTGGATGTATGAGCAGAGCCACAAGCACCCCCTAATGTTACTATGTACGCTAGAGAAAAAGTTACAAAGGAAATATAAGATGTGACTTCATTAATGCTTAAATCTGATGTTCTGTTCTATTTCATTTCCCAAAGTTGCTGGCTGTGACCCTCTAGATTGATCTCATAACACATTTCTGGACCGTGTTCTGTAGTTTAAAAAATACTGTAAGGTACAGCATAGGGAATATAGTCAGTAATATTCTAATAACTAGGCATGGTGCTGGATGGGTACAGGATTTATTGGGTGATCACTTGTTAATTTATGTCTGGCCACTGAAACTAACATAATGATCTATGTCAACTGTAGTTAAAAATAAAAAATGATAAAAAAAATACTACTTTAAAAAGGGAAAAGTCTAAACATATGTAATAAAATTAGCTGACATAGCCGAAACCGGTTTGGCTCAGTGGATAGAGCGTCGGCCTGTGGACTGAAGGGTCCCGGGTTCGATTCCAGTCAAGGGCATGTACCTTGGTTGCGGGCACATCCCCAGTGGGAGGTGTGCAGGAGGCAGCTGATCGATGTTTCTCTCTCATCGATGTTTCTAGCTCTCTATCCCTCTTCCTTCCTCTCTGTAAAATATCAATAAAAATATAAAAAAAATGTGGCCTTTAAAAATAAAATAAAATAATATAAAATTAGCTGACATTTATTGAGTGCTTTCTATGTAACAGGTATGATTTGTGTAATCCAACCTCTGATATTCCATTTCATGGATGTGGAAATGGAGGCACAGAGAAGTCTGGAAGTTGCTCCAGGGCCCTCAGGTGAGACTTGGCCGAGCAGGGATGTGCCTAGGAAGTCGGGTGGCACCTTAACCACCACTGCGCTGTCCCGCTTCCTGAGGGAGGACCGTGGGTCCCTTCTGTGAGCCCCGTCTTTCCCCCACTCTCCAGGTGTGATGGTTGGAACTTCTAAGCTGACTGACAGGGCCTGTGTGGGGATCCCACTGTCAGCAGGTGTGTTCTTGCGCCTGCGTCAGGCCTCTTGTTTGAAGTCCGGGTCCTTGCTTTGTATGTAGATCCATTGCTACAACATCACGTTAGCCTTAGCCTGCCGTGCTGCTTTGTGAGGCCGGGGCGGGAGGTAGAAACTGCTGCTTAGGATGTGGCCTGTGGATTGTTTGGTGAAACACCATTTGTGTGTTTGAGAATGAATAGCATTTTAAACAAAACTGCTTTAAGAAATCTCCACAAAGTCAACCTGTAAAATATTAAGGAATAAATTAAACATGTTAAAAGTCCATGAATAAAAGAATTCTAAGTTGCCAAAGGAAGAAAGGAAAACTGTACTTAGCACATTTCTGTTTGCAACAATGGTTACAGGAACTTGATGTGGAGGCTGTGGTTGAAAGAATAAATGCTTTGAAGCCAGGTGAACCTGAAGTTACCTCAGGCCCCAGCATTCATTCATTCATTCATTCATTCATTATTTTAAAATATATTCTTATTGATTTCAGAGAGGAAGGAAGAGGGAGAGAGAGATAAAAACATCAACGAGGAGAATCATTGATCGGCTGCCTCCTGCACACCCCTCAATGGGGATTGCGCCCACAACCCGGGTATGTGCTCCAACTGGGAATTGAACTGAGAGCTCCTGGTTCCTAAGTTGATGCTCAACCACTGAGCCACACAGGCTGGACAGGCCCCAGCCTTTAGTGGTAGTTAGAGATTAGGCAATTCTTTAACCTCTCTGAGCCTCGCTTTCTCCCTATATTTAAGGGAATCATCCTGGCCTCTTTGTAGGGTTGTCATGAGGACTGAATGCGTAAGACACAGAACCTGGTAGCTGGAACCTAGTAGGTGCCCAGTCATTGTTGTAATTTGAACCATACCCAGCCTCTAACTGTTGGTTATTCTCTACGATGTGGGGAGAGGGCAGGAGGAGGAAGAAAACAGGTATTCCCATCTACCTGGTGAAAGAATTTGGAGAAGGATGTGTGGGTACTTTGGGGTCAGAGATGGTGTGTCTATGCATTTGAACATTCTCTGTATCAGCGATCGCCAACCGGTGGTCCGCGGACCACTGATGGTCCGTGAGGTCCGAAAGGTTGGCAACCGCTGCTCTATATCATTTCCCTTTTTCCTAGAGCCTTCCTCATTCTGGAAGTTTCTGTGGTTTTCGGGGTATATATGCGTAGAGAAATTAGACTTCAACAATTCGAAGGCGGGGTCTGTCTTAATTTTCTTTGTCTATGGCCCTAGCAGAGCACAGTTCTTCAACCATGAAGCATTTGTTTGAATGAATAAAAAAGGGTCAGTCCTCAGAAAATCTTTGAAAAGCCACCAGTGTTTTAATATTGAATTAGTTGGTGGTGTTTCTTCGTCATAATCATGGCTAAGAAATAAAACTGACCCATGATTTTGTTACAATAATCCATATCGTATTCTTGCATCACTACTGTTTCATGTCAGCATTGTTGGAAAATATACCTTCCTTCATTGACTTATTTGCTTCAAGCAGGGATTTAAAAATAGCAGTGGCAGCTAATTGATTTTTAAGCTTAGATTGAGAGCATTCTTTTGAAAATTTGACCTTCCCTGCGTCCCCCGTCCACTCTCTTTTTCTTCGCTTCTACTGGGTCCCCTGCCACACTAGTTCTGCCTGCTGCTCTCACCTCTGTGTGTTCGCATCCAGCGTCTTCTGTTTTCCTCCCAGCTTTGAATCAACCTGGCTGCCCGTGGCACACCTGGCCTCGCTCATAGCTCTCCTCAAAGAAGCCACTCTTTCCAGCTGGAGGGAAGGCTGAAGGCTGAATTGTTCTGTTCTCCACGGGGTGTGCGCACGATTTCATTCTGTAGTTCACTCTGTTCAGTCTCCCTTCCTTGCACTTGGCTATTCCACACCTTCACCTGTCTTCAAGGCGCCTTTGCTCCATCTCTCTTCCCTTCAGAGGTGTCCTCGCAGCCTCCTGTTCAAGCCAGTCCAGCACCCTCCCAGCCCTTCCTCCCCTCATTACCCTCCTTTCTCAGCTGCATTTTCAACCTCCCCCTTGCGCCCAGCACGTACACAAGTTGAAGTCTTTCATTTGGGTTAACAACTACGCCCCTGTCCCAAAAAAACACTCCCCTTTCTCAATCCTGTATCTCCTCTGGTTGGCACCCTATCTTTCTCTCTCCTTTACTATCTGTTTTTCCAGATCTTTCTCCACCCACAGTCTGATGTCAGCGCTCCCCACGGCTTTCCTGAGGACCTTGTGGTTTCTCAGTCCAGTGGGTTTGTTTGGGTCTTATTTTACTTGGCCTTCTGTGCCATCGGGTGCCCATCTCCATTTCCTCTAGAAGGCCTTCTCATCCAGTTGCTCCCTAGCTCCTCTGGCAAACTCCTCCCTGGTTTTCTTTCTCTGCCCGCCTCCTCAGTGCTGATGTCACACAGGGTCTGCCCCTGGGCCCCGGCTCTGTCTTCTCTGTTTTTTTCACCCCTGCACGCTCTTTCTGGGTGTTAGGAATATTCCCGTGACTGCAGTTGCTGTCCATATGCCGACAACGCTTCAATCTACATTTTTAGCCCCGGTCTGTTTTCTGAGCCCCAGACATATTCAGTGAGTTTCGAAATGGACAACTCCACTCAGATGCTCCTAGCAACCTCATATTCAACTCGTCTGAAAATGAGTTTATCATCTTCCTCTGCAGGCCTACTCCTCTTCCTCACTTCTCTCACGTGTTGCCATCCACAGACGTCCCAGCCAAAGGCTGCGCTGGCGTCCTCCTCTCCCGCCGCTCCCTGGCCCGCCACACCCAGTGGTCACGAAGTCTTGTTCATGCTTGCTCCTACGGCTCTGGAGACTGATTCCTTTGTCTCCCAGCCACCGCTTTGGCCCAGCAGCTTGTAATTTCTCCCCTGTATTATAGCAATAGACACTTCAGTCTCGTTTCCCTCAAATTACTGCTAGTACTATAGTACTGCTGCTATTACCAGTCCTCTGTGCTTGCTGTTATTATTACTATTTCTGCCACTAGTGCCGCTCTGTGAGGGCCAGGTGATTTATCCGTCTTGTCTCCTACAGTCAAACCTCCCAATGCCTCGGTGCGGTGGCTGGTATCATCTTCATTGCTCATGGTTTGGAGGAAGACACTGAGATCAGAGAAGTTGTTACTTGTCCTTGTGTAAGATCATGCTGATTCCAGAGTCACCTAGCCACGATGCTACCATTGATCCCTGCAGCTACGTTTATTAAGTGCCTACTGCATACCCCGTCCTTCACAAGCTCTCACTGAATCCTTGCAAGGGTTCACGAACTCTTCAAGGTAGGTGAAGAGACTCAGCCCCTGCTGAGGAGGCCGCATCCCTGAAGTGGCCAAGTCAGGATGGCCCTCCGTCCTGTCTCTGACTCCCAGGCTGGGGCCTCTTCCTCTGAGCCCTCATCTCCATCTCTGTGACGCTTCAGAGCCCCCTCCACCCTGCCAGGGCATCTCTAAAATCCAGACTGGAGCTTGCTATTCCCCATGGCCTTCAGGATAAAGTGTGAGCACCTTAGCCTGTGACAAGGGCTCAGGGGACTGCCCCACCCACCTCTCTAGTCTCCTCTCTTGCCACCGTCCCCACCCCACTTCTTCAGTTATGAACCGAGATCTAATCAGGGAAGGCAGGAGCCCCTTCACATTTGCTTCTCCCTCTGCCAAACTCACCTCTCCCTCCCTCCCCACCTTACCTGTCTACTTGTTACCTGTTCTTCAGGCTCACCCTGGTGCTGCCTCCTCCAGGCAGCCTCTCTGATATGTCTCCTCACCGGCTGGCTTACAGGCCTTTGCTGGCTTCTTCTTACCCCTTCCTCAGCACTCTTTCTATAATCCTGCCTCCACCCAGGGCCCCCCACTCCTGTCCGCCCAGCAGCTTCAAGGGGGCAGAACCTTGTGGTCTTTGCAGCCCCACTGCCTCTTGCACACCTGGCTGCACCCGTGCCTGGCTGCTAAGTGAGTGAGACAAACTGGGCCTCACGGGCAGTTGGCAAATTTTCTGGTGCTTCGCTTTTCAGAAATACAGGCTGCATTCATGTAATTTGGCTCTGCCGGCATTAAAAGCCTGCTCTTCCATTGTGACTGGAAGTTTCGGCCCTTTTTCGTGGTTATGGGGTATGTCCATGCAGTCCTTTGAACCTGTGAACTAAAAGGAAGTTGTTATGGAATACAGCACAGATGCACGGGCAGTGAAAGTCTCCCAAGGAAGTAATCGCGGGTTCCTGCCTTTCTCTCCTGTCATTTTCAGTTTCCGGGATGTGCATGAATTCTGCTGTATTTGCCCAGTGATCGTTCATTTCTTTGGGAGGGGACGTGCTCGCTGTGCTGGGGAGTGGTGAGCGCTCCACCAGCAGAGAAGACCAGAGCGACAGGCTCGCACAAGTCCTGCGAGAACAGGAGTGAAAGCCAGGATTCCTGCCTCTGCTCAAAAGTTCCGGCAATGACTTCTCCCCAGACCCTCTTAGTCAGCACCGGCATTTTGGAAATCTGTTCCACTGCGTGAAAGCTTAGAAAAAAGAGGAGAGCAGAGTGCGGATTAGGCTCTAAAGCATCACTTTGTGGTCGAGGAAAAGTGATCAAAGAAGGGCTTTTTCTCTTTGAAAGAATCCGGAGGGCTGGTTGTGACAGGAGCTATGGAGGGCAGAGGTATTCATTCATTCATTCATTCATTCATTCGTTCACTCGTTCAGCACATATTTACATAGAGGAGGAAAGGGGAACAAGAAGACTTCATCCTTCTAAACTGTGTGAAGTTAGAAGTTGAAAAGTCCAGGAACCCTTCCCATGGGAGAAGAATGTGGGCATCCTTTGTGTTAGCGCATCCAGGAAATGATTCCCTGCATAGCGCACGTGTGCTTCCTTTACTCAAAGCCTGTTTTCAGGAAGGGTATGCTGAACGCATTGACACTGTAATGACAGCAACTGAAAACACTTTATCTTTCATTTTAATGGACAGTAAGTAAGAGAAAGTAATCTCTTACCAGCTGAGCTTTGGGAATTAATAAATCTGGGCAGGCTTATAAATAAATAACATTATTTGTGGGCTGTGGGACCTTGTTGGAATCTATGAGATCTATGAAATCAAAACATGTCCGCTGTTCCCAGCATGACGGTGCAGGCAGGGCTCTGGTCGTGGGACTCTGTTACAGCTCAGTGACCTTGGCAAGTAATGCTCCTGATAGACTTTTGTTCCTAGGTTTTCTTTCCCCATCTAAAAACGTGAGGGGGATCTAGGTCTTTCAAGCTCCAGACTTTAGAGATTCTTTAATAAAGTTGGCCCCACATTAGAAAAGATGAGATTTATTTAAGAGAAGGTTCTATTTAAAGCGGTGATAGAGCCCGGCCAGTGTTGCTCAGTGGTTGAGTGTCAATCTGTGAACCAGGAGGTCACGGTTTGATTATAGGTCAGGGCACATGCCTGGGTTGTGGGCTGGATTCCCAATAGGGGGTGTGCAGGAGGCATCTGATCAATGATTCTCTCTAATCATTGGTGCTTCTCTCTCTCCCTCCCTCTCCCTTCATCTCTGAAATCAATAAAAAATATATATTTAAAAATAACTAAGGCAATAATAGAAAGGTCTTTCACTTGCAAACCTAGATGAGAGCTAGACTAGTTCACTAAAGGATCATCCAATTTACATAGTTAATTTTAGTAGCTAAAGTGAACCTGTATTTATCCATCCTTTCCTTGGCATGATCTCTGGTGTGATGAGACTTAGGAAGGATCAGATCAAGAAGCATTAAAAAAAAAAAAAAAATCCTTCTAACCCCCTCCAGCACTTCCTCCCCACTATAAACTTCCAACTTAAATTTGAAATCTGGCAAGTACAGTTATTCATAGCTAACCTATCTGCCTTTTTGCTTTAATTGGGTTAACCTTTGAGAAGAGCTGGCCTATTTGACTTAAACACTTGCAGCGTATAATTTATAATATTGGCTGTCGGAGGGCCTTTCCTGTTCTTATTATTTGTCCTTTAGCTTGGCAGCTCATAATTAACCAATAGTGGTATTTATTTGAACTTGAGGAACATTTGTGTTGAGGTATAAAATGAGCATCTGAGTAGAATCACAGCAGCTTTAGGAAATAAAATTTAAAAACCGCGAAGGCTACAAATTAGCCTAAATAAGAAGCCAAATGAATCTGCACTAAACAAATTAATTTTCACTGGGGAGTTTTTTTCTGTAACATCCCTTTATAGTTGGTCTCAGAACTAACATGACAGGATAGAAAAAAAAATGTAGATTTCTCATGGACAGTGTTGGTAGGAAGTGAAAAGCAGAATTTAGCCCTCTTTGTAATGTTTATTTATTTTGTGTGATGATAGAATCCATAAAGCACCACCAGATAATCCCATTCAATCCACACAAAAACTCTTCGATGTGAGTCGTTTTCTCATTTTTTAAATGAGAAAACGGAGGCTCAGGGGGACTTAGTACCTGCCCAAGTTTAGATTGCCAGGAGGAAGAGGGGGAAGACTCAGACTTGCAAACAGCTGTGAGCATCCGTTTCCCCTTCACCACCTGACCATTTCCGTGAAGTCTAGTATGTTTGACCTCTACACCAGGCAAGGCTTTTCTGCTTAATTTATGTAATACATTTTCAAATAAGCTTCATCTTTAACAATTTACAGGCTGCCTTCGAGAAGCCATTTATAGGGTTAAGCTATTTCTTTAGAAAAATTTAAATCCGTTAGTTTTCAAGTATATATTCCCGTGAGCGTGTTACTTATTTCACTGATGGCCAGGTTTACACGAGCCCTTAGTCTTAGAGCCTTGTGCTCTCCATCTATCCATTCAGATGGAGTGTTGAGGTGAAAAGTTAGAAACTCACCTGAAATAAGCCCGAGGATACAGAGAGGGTATTTTATTCTGCATGTTTGAAAGGACCAGCTATTATTACCTTTGGCACGGTAGAAGTAAAGAAATAGAGCTTCTTCTAAATAAAATGCGAAAAATCCTTAACAACTTGTTCAGCTTCTATTAAAGGCTGCTCTTGTTCTGTGCACTGTGGTCAGTCATCTGTTGATATCTTTTATATTTTATATGTCGGAAGTGTGGCTGACGTTGCTGTTTCATTCATTTCTCCTAATATTAAATCAAATTTGATTCAAGCGATATAGCTAGGGTGTTGAGTTTTCAGATTGGCAAAAATGTCTTTTCTGCCTAGTTCTTGTGAGCTAATACTCTATGTAAGAACTCTAATTAGTTAACTGGTTTTTCTCCTGTTTGTCTTGGGGTGTGGAAGCTCTGACAGGTCACAAGAAGATGAGTCATGGATTTGATGCTAAAACATGATTATGCTTGCTATAATGAAAACACCCTACAAATATTACAATTACAAAATAACATATCATCTCTGGTAGACAAGTGCCTTTTGTTCAGCTAAAATATTCCATTTAAAAAATATATTTTTATTGATTTCAGAGAGGAAGGGAGAGGGAGAGATAGAAACATCAGTAATGAGAGAGAATCATTGATCAGCTGCCTCTTGCATGCCTCCTACTGGGGATCAAGCCCGCAACCCGAGCATGGGCCCTTGACCGGAATTGAACCCAGGACCCTTCAGTCCGCAGGCTGAGGCTCTATCCGCTGAGCCAAACCAGCTAGGGCAATATTCCATTTCCTCATCAAAGCCCCGATGGTTCAGTATTAAGTAATCTCATGCCAGAGCAGTGTTTAAGGGCGGCTAATGAGAACGTTTGTGTATCTAGGTAAACCGACTATCCCCTGAACTAGCCTGAGCCTCTCACAGCACTGAGCTGTCTCGTGCTGCCTCAAACCTTTGGGATATGCCCATTATAAACTTTGGGGAGGACTAGAGGGCTGTGTTTAATAAGAGCCCAAGCTTGTGTTAACTTCTTACTCCAGAGGAGGAAAAAATGAGGAACTAGTTTATTTATCATTGACACCTTACATAAATTGCCTTGCATAAAGCAATTTAAAACAGGGAAGGAGGGCAAAGAATGAGATTCAGAGCCTATATAAAACATTGAGCAAAATGAAATTCAAATTCTCAAGCCAGACATTGAGACTAAGACGCTGACCAACCTCTCCTGGGGTGCGAGGCGTTGAGTAGGCTGGAGGTGTGGGTGTGGACCTGCCTTCCTCTCAGGAACTCAGCTCCTCTCTTTCCCCCTCCTGGCCCCACTTCACAAAATCAAAATAAATGAAAAAGTCCCCAGATATGGCTTTTTACTAGTTGTGGGAACTAGTTTGTCCCATCTCAGAGATTCCTATTGGTTGTGATCAGGGTTTTGTTTTGTTTTGTTTTTTCATTTTTATGATATATATTTTAATCATATATTATATATTATGGGTTCTTTTCACATCTTTTTGTCCGAATGCAAGGAGTCCCATTCTGAGATAGACCCTTCCTTCTCCCAGGTGTGGGCTTGGTCCACCCAGGAGGATGGAGAGCTCTCCTGACCCGCCTTCATTCACAGCATGGCTGAGTCTTCATCCTTGGCTTCCTTTAACCCCCCTTTAAATGATAGAGCCCTTTCAGGGGTGTTTTCAGCATCAATAGTGTTAAAAATCATAATAATCACCCCAAGAAAAGCCCAGGGTATTTATGAAAGCTTCATTAGCAACATCTCTGACCTTTTTGCCATAATTAATTCTGCCTCATTAATACATATATTCAAATGAAAGGTATGTTCTTTGGCCAAAAAGAGAGCAGACATTTTTATCATTTGTTAATTTGAGGGTTTCTTTGGTGGAGTATAGGGCTTGATTGAAAATTTTGGTTACACATCAGGTTTTACGAATATAGAATAATCTAGTCAATATCTCAGAACAAAATATCTTGCTGAGAATTACCTTTTTAATTCAACAGAATTATGACATTTGAATTAAGTGATAATTGATAATAATCTTTTCCATAAGATACCTTTATAATTGCCTAAAATAGATTGCAAAGATTGCAAAGATATGTAATAAATATTAATTAGTGTCATTATGGGCAATGTTTATTTAATTTATGTTTCGTATAATGAACATGTATTCATTTTATTAGAGAAGGAATAATCTAAAGTTACAATGTTAAGACCATCTTTCTTAAAGAAGAAAAGAAAAAGACCACCTTTCGTGGTGTTTTGCCTTCTCTTCTTTATGAAGCAGCCAGGGTTTAAAAAAATGTAAATTGTACTAATAAATAAGGAAAAAATAAGCCAACAATTGTGTTCATATTCAGCTCTTTACACTTCCAGAATAAGCACTGATAACCCTTTTAGAAATTAGGGTGTCATCGTTATCTTTTTGGGTGAAAAGACCATCTCCAGTAAGGATGGTCGCCCACCATAGGTCAGAGGAAAGTTAGAAGTAAGATTGCGTCACCTTGACCTTCTCTCAGGAGCCAATCCGTTCCATCTGCTCAGGGACTTTCCTCTTCTTTACCTGCAGCCTCTCCTCCATTTCAGGAGCCCTCGAGCTGCACACTTAAGATCTGTGCATCTCATGATGTGGACGATATACCTCAATACAGCAGTAGGACACGCCCACAAAACTCTCCTTCCTCTCTCCTCAGTTTGTCTATGCTCTCCTGTCAGCCCCCTGCTGTGTCGCTTATCTCTATGGAGAGGATCATGCCCTCCATGTTACTAAGTCCCAGGTGCCCATCCCAGTTCTCATCGTCATGCTCTCAGAATGTTTGACTGTCCTGCTTCCCAGAGCCACTCCATCTATTATCCATCCATCAGCCATCCCAACCTCTGTCCATCCTCCATCAGCCACTGTGCTGTCCATCTGTTCCTCCCTCCAATATCCATCCACCTTCTGCCAGGCCCACTTAAAAAAAATAAACTTAACTTTTTAAAGATGGTTAGAGTTACGAAAACATTTTACGATAGTTCCCATATACTCTGCAACCATTTTCACCAATTAGTAACATCTTAAATTAGGATGGTACATCGGTCACAATTAATGAGCCATTATTGGTATATCATTATTAGTAACTAAAATCCACACTTTACTCAGACTCCTTAGCTTTTACCTAGAGTCCTTTACCTGTTCCCAGATTCCATCCAGGGCACCGCATTACATGCAGTTGTCATGTTTCTCAGATCATCTCAGCTATGACAGTTTCTCAGACTCTCCTTGTTTTTAATGACCTTGACAGTTGTGTGGAGGACTGTTTGGGTATTTTGTAGAATGCCCCTCAAATGGGATTTTTCTGATGTTTTTTTCTCATGATTAAACTGGGTAGACTGGGGTTACGGGTTATACAAGGGGTGGGGAGCATCCGGCCCACGGGCTATACAAGGCCCGAGAAATCATTTGGTCTGGCCCTGCCAAGGCATTAGGGATGAATTAATTAAATGTTTGACCAACTATAGCAGATTAATTTTTAAGTTGACCATTTTCTATGGCCCATGAATGACATTATAAATATCCAAATGGCCCTTGGCAGAAAAAAAAAGGTTCCCCACCCCTGAGTTATACAAATAGTGGTGAGATTACTGGTCTATAAGGTCTGTTCAGCTTCCCTAGATATTCCCAGGCAATTTTCTTAAGTAATTTCCTGACTTGCATTCCCACAGAAGTAATGAAAGTCCAGTTGTTTTGCATCTTTACCAACACTTGGTATTTTATCTTTTCCGTGTTACCATCTGTTAGGTACATAGTGGTATTGCATTGTGGTTGTGATGTGCACTTACTGGGACTAATGAGATCTAGCCCCTTTTCATATGCTTCTTGGTCTCCTGGGTGTCCCTTTTGTGAAGTGCCTGTTCAACTCTTTTCCCATTAAAGAAAAAAAACAACTTTGGATTGAACTGTCTGTCTTGTTCTTACTGATTTTTATATAGATCCTGGATACTAATCTTTATGCATACATCCCAGATATCAGTCTGTTGTCAGAATGTATGTTGTAAGTATTTTCTCTCACTTTGTGAGTTGCCTTTTTCACTTCTGTTAATTTTTAGTGTCTTTTGATGAACAGATGTTCTTAATCTTGTCCAGTTTATCAGTTTTTTTTTCCTTTGTAGTTAGTGTATTTTGCATCCTGTTTAAGAAATTTTTGTCTGCTCAAAGGTCAAGATGTTCTCCTATGTTGACTTTTAGATGCTTCATTGTTTCATCATTTATATTTAGATCTGAAATCTAAAATAGATTTTTATGTCTGGTATCATGTAGGCAACAAGATTCTTTGCTTTCTGCCTGGCCGGCATCGCTCAGTGGTTGAGCGTCAACTATGAACCTGGAGGTCGTGGTTCAATTCCCGGTCAGAGCACATGCCCAGGTTGCAGGCTTGATCTCCAGTGTGGGGTGAGCAGGAGACAGCTGATTAATGATCCTCTCTTTTCATTGATGTTTCTCTCTCTCTCTCCATCTCCCTTCCTCTCTGAAATCAATAAAAATTATATTTAAAAGAAAAGATTCTTTACTTTCCCACCAGGATATCCAGTTGACCCAGCACCATGCATTGAAAAGATCATCCCCTCGCCACTGCACTGTAGTCACAAACCAGGGACCTTGTATATATGGGTCTGTTATAGATTCTGGTGAGTGTGCTTTAATGTTGGGTGGGGCCTTCCCATCTTGCTCACTATACTCCCTCTCTATTTCCTGGCACAATGGCCCATGAGCGATAAATGATCAGTAAGTAGCTAGTTGATGGACTGGTTTGGACTTGCCTTCACGCATGAGTATTGAAAATACCTAGGCTAGCCCTAACCGGTTTGGCTCGGTGGATAGAGCGTTGGCCTGCGGACTGAAGGGTCCCAGATTCGATTTTGGTCAAGGGCATGTACCTTGGTTGCAGGCATATCCCCAGTAGGGGGTGTGCAGGAGGCAGCTGATTGATGTTTCTCTCTCATTGATGTTTCTACCTCTCTATTATCCTTCTCCCTTCCTCTCTGTAAAAAAATCAATTAGGTACACACACACACACACATACAGAAAATACCTAGGCTCAGGCTCAAAGTAAAGATACTCAGATTTCATTTCAGAGAAAACTTTACTTGACTAGTCATATTGTTTCAACAGGCCCAAATATGGGTTGGGCAAGTTCTGCTGGCTGAAGTCCTAAGGAAGGCCCGTCAGCTTCAGACTACCCTGTCATTAGTAGTGCATCTATCCAGCCATCCAGCCAGCCACACTAACATATTAGTTATGGGCCTACTTTGTGCGAGGCATGAAGTATAACTATGGAATAATGGGGTTCTTTTTAGAGTTTCTATTTTTAATATTAGAACATTTGTGTTTCTTTACAAATTAATGCTCAGTGCAAGAAGGTAATTTTTAGAATTTTCTTCTATTTCTTGTGTAGTTTGTTGTTCTGTTCTAGTTATTTAAAAAATTTTTTACGTGACAGTCTGGGTAACAAGCAACAGGCCTAAGAATTAGAGTGTCTACGTTGTTATCAGAATGTTTTAAAACAAACAAAACCTTACAAGAGAAAGGAGATTTTTTATTTTTGCAAAGTACATGATTTTATCTGGTAAATTCAACGAGCAGTTCAGTACTTTCCTTGTTGGCAGAATTTAGTGCCAGCCCAGAGACCACATTCAGAGAAAGACGTGTATTTCCCAAGGCTGGCGCTGTGCTCAGGAGGGGCCAGTGTTATGTCAGATGCAGGGTACGTGGGTCCCGCGCTGAGTGCTGGGTTGGTCCTGGCACCTGTCAATCAGGGAACCTGTCCATCAGGGCACTTGTCCATTGATGGCTTCTCCCCAGCTGCCATCTTGCCTGGTTATACCAGGGCCCTGGTTCCTGGCACAGGCCGCTCTGCTCCTTGTTCTCTTGGGCATGTGAAAGAGGAGTGGCAGGGAGGGCACATAGCCTAGGCTGGGGCCGGCCCTAGCATTCCCTAGCGGTGGGGCTGTCCCTCCCAGCTTCCTCGTCCACTGCTGCCCGTGCTGGTGGCCGCCAGGTCCAGCTGCTCAGAGGGCTTTGTGGACGTGGGGAGAGGCAGCCGGGGAGCTGGGCCGTGGGGCCCCACCCCTGCCTCAGGGAAAGGAAGGAGCCTGGCTACAGAACAGGGTGTCCGCTCTGGCGATTACCCCTTACACAACAGGACTTGCTCAGTGAGTCAAGTTGGCTCCATTTGCTTTATTTTCTAGTTTGTCTCAATGGGATGTTTTCTTTATTTAATGAAACCTCACCTATCTGCAGGTCACCAACCTCAATAATTGGGAACACAGTTAAAAACCTAGAAGAAAGCAGCTGAAACCGGTTTGGCTCAGTGGATAGAGCATCGGCCTGTGGACTCAAGGGTCCCAGGTTCAATTCCGGTCAAGGGCATGTACTGTGGTTGCGGGCACATCCCCAGTGGGAGGTGTGCAGGAGGCAGCTGATCGATGTTTCTCTCTCATCGATGTTTCTAGCTCTCTATCTCTCTCCCTTTCTCTCTGTAAAATATCAATAAAAACAAACAAACAAACAAAAAAACCTAGAAGAAAGCAGAGTGGGTGCTTTTGAGGACGTAAGGAGTTGTTCTTTATTTTTCAGAGAGACCCATAGGCTTTGCCTTGGTCTTTCCTTTTTCACATGCAATTTTTTTTCAATTTTCAATTACAGTTGACATACAATATTGTATTAGTTTCAGGTGTACAACTTAGTTTGTTGACTCTCCCTTTAGCCACAGTTCTTACGAGCTTGGTTTTCTTCCTCGTTCACTATGATTTAGAAGCAACAGACCAGGCTGCTACATGTAAGTCCTGGGGGAACCTCTAGAAGTGGCAGCTGACAGTCTGACAGCAAAGGGTTGAGAGCGAGTCTATAAAAAGCTCGGAGGGCTGGAGCCGTTCTGTATGAGAGAGAAAGAGCGGGAGCGTGTCAGCGGCCTGGAGGGTGACGCAGCGCAGTAGGACGTCTCAGGCGCTGACGTGAGTCATTGACAAAACACTGGATTCTATTGGTAGCCTCTGCCTCAGAGGCAGGCACGTGAGTGACACATTTAGAGGGATGTTCAGAGAATTTTAAGTGTTGGTATCTGAAAAAATTGCTTATACAGAGCCATTGTTTTCCTCAGGATACTACATAGGTACAGTAATGCTCCCTTTTTTTCTCGGTCGTCCCTTCTCTCTCCTCTCTTACTATGGGCCCCCTTTTGATTTCTGTCCCCTTCCCCTCCCCACTGTCCTTTACCTCCATTTCCTCCCCCCACCTCCCTATCTCCCAGACTGCCTTCTCTTCCCCCGTTTCACTTTCTCTTCTCCCCGCTTCCCTCCTCCAACACAATACACTTCCCCATTTTTCTCTGTCTTTGAAGGACACGAATGTTCATTGGCTGCTGGTAAATGTTTAACAGTGGGCTCTCAGGAGAAAACCTCCCTGATTCACAGCACTTGCCCATTTCCTTGGTGTAAATACTCCCACCATGGTTGATTCCAGGCTGCGATTGTGAAGTCGCCAGGCATGGAGCAGTAGCAGTGTTTCCTCCATATGGACACAATAGGCCTAATTAACCTCAAGAACACAGATAAGGGAAATATAATGAAATTGTTAGAAAGTGATGAGTTTTGAGTGTTATATTAACTTCATTTTAATTATAATTGATTTATTTGTATGTTTACATTGTTTAATTTTTAATAACGACTGTATTGAACAGCTGGTTTGTAAAATTCCTGAAAATGTAACAGTCATCTCTCATGAGCGGCTACAAGCCAGCACCAGTGCACTATGGCACATAACCAACACCGTATAGCTGAGAGATGCCTTGTTATCTTATTCGAGCATAACAACCTAAATTTTATAAGACTTCCAGAGCTCACAGTTAAAGAGCCCCTAGCGATGATCTCTTCTGCTCTCTCCACCTGACACATTAATTCCATCTACAGCCTGGTATACAGAATATTCCAGGGCTTCTGCTGCTCAGATTTCTCACGTCCCCACACAGAGCCCATGATTGGCGCACACATTTCAGAGTGAAGGGAAGTTCTTCAGGCTCCAAACCAGGATTGGAATTTAATCTCTTTCTCCTGTTGCTCTTTAATTTCATTTTCATGAAAACAATCCAATTCCTGATTGCATAATTTAGCACAAGATATTTTATTTGTAGAGATTGATATAAAAACTACCAAACCATGTCATTAAATAAAATGAACACATGCTTATTGCCACTTATAGTGTGATAGATGTTAAGAAATCTGTCCTATTTTTTTGTTAAATAATTTACTGATTCATCAACCATCTATCAAGGACATTCATTATATAGGTTTTATATAATTTTATTACATTTCCCTCTTATCTATGCTGTTTAGGTTACATAATTTATTACATGATATATTCATTCATAGGTGTATATATAAAACATGTATGTATATATATTCATTATATGATACTTTTGACATTTATAACTAATGAGAGTCCTGGTGCATGAAATCGTGCACTCGGGCAGAGGGTGGGGGGATCCCTCAGCCAGGATTGGGAGAGGGCGCAGGCCAGGCCGAGGGACCCCACCAGTGCACGATCGGGGTCGGGGAGGGACACGGGAAGTTGGCCAGCTGGGGAGAAACTGCAGGAGGGCTCCAGGGCATGTCTGGCTCCTCTTGCTCAGTCCTGATTGGCCAGACCCCAGCAGCAAGCTAACCTACTGGTTGGAGCGTCTGCCCCCTAGTGGTCAGTGCACGTCATAGCGACTGGTCAACTGGTCGACTGCCTGCCCCTGGTGGTCAGTGAATGTCATAGTGAGCAGTTGAGTGGCCTTAGCATATCATGAGCAATCATTAGCATGATTGGTTGAATGGACAGTCGGACACTTAGCATATTAGGCTTTTTTATGTAGGATGATTCAGGTTACTATAGGTAGGAAATAAGCAATTCCCTCAGGCCAGTGCAATGACACCTTTCTAGAAGATCTCTCTAACTCCAGACATTGGTGCTTTTATGACAAGGTGACCCTCTTTTGTAAAGCTGCAATTCTGTGTTTGTGAAAGCAGCAGCCCATACCTGGCCTACTGCACAAGGCCCCTGGTATAGTGGGAAGAAGATAGCCTTCAGAGCAAGCCAGTCCTCAGTCTAAAATCCAGCTCCGCCATCCTTCATCTTATTCAGTCTTCAGGACAGTACCTATGAGGAACAATTCGGAAACTGAGGCACAAAGAGGGTTAAATAACTGGCCATGGATGGTCCCACACAGCTAGTGTGTGGTTGAAGGAGGATTTGGGCTGACACAGTCTGACTATAGACCTCAGGTTCTTAAGCACCCTTGTTTCTCATCTCAAATTCAAGATGGCCCCGTGGGTTTTGCTCATCCCATTCCTAGTACTTTCCCCCAAATACTCCCTCTCTCAGTGAAGAGCCTCTCCAGCCTCCAAAGCCCGGCTCGGATCCCGTTTCCATGATGTTTATCATTTTGGGCTGAAACCAGTCTGCTCACCCAGCACTTCTTATTATTTACTAGAGGCCTAGAGCGCGATTGAAATCATGCAAGGATGTGCCCTGCCTCCCGCTGTGAGAGGAGGCACCCCGCGGGGGGCTGGGACCCATGCCTGACTTGCGCAGCACTGGCCACTGTGGGAGTTAGGCCGGACCAGCGCCGCAGGAGGTCAGACCGGCACCATGGGGGGCCGGGACCCGTGCCTGACTGGCAGGGTCCCCTGGCCCCCCTGCCTGTGTCTGCTCCAGGGCCACCAGAGCCACTGTGCCAGCTCGGGCAGGCCCCCCTGTCTCTGTGTCCGTCTCCGCTCCGGGCCTTACCTGCACACACAACCTCCTCCTGTCTGGTCGTGACCCTTTACAGTGTCCCGGCCTAATTTGCATATTACCTTTTTATATATACTAGAGGCCCGGTGCATGAAATTCATGACAAGAGGGGTGTGTCCCTTAGCCCAGCCTGCACCCTCTCCAATCCAGGACTGCTGCCTCCCAATCGCTTGCCTGCCTGCCTGATTGCCCCTAACCACTTCTGCCTGCCAGCTTGATCATCCCCTAACCACTCCCCTGCCAGCCTGATTGACGCCTAACTGCTCCCCTGCTGGCCCAATTGCCCCTAACTGCTCTCCCCTGCAGGCCTGGTTCCCCCACAACTGTCCTCCCCTGCAGGCCTGGGTCCCCCCCAACTGTCCTCCTCTGCAGGCCTGGTCACCCCCAACTGCCCTCCTCTGCCGGCCCTGTCACCCCTAACTGCCCTCCCCTGCAGGTCTGATCACCCCCAACTGCCCTCCCTTGCAGGCCTGGTCCCTCCCAACTGCCTTCCCCTGCTGGCCTGATCGCCCACAACTGCCCTCCCCTGCTGGCCATCTTGTCGCGGCCATCTTGTGTCCACATGGGGACGGCCATCTTTGACCACATGGGGGTGGCCATCTTGTGTGTTGGAGTGATGGTCAATTTGCATATTACCTCTTATTATATAGGATAGATAAATCAATTAAAAATAAATGCTATAGGCTCACCAAGCTGGCACTTATTCTATGCTGCCTGTGGTTTCTTATGGGTATGTACCTTTCCAATTCGACTGGAAGCTCCCAGAGGGTAGGGACTTTGCTTTATAATATGTTGTGTCCTTCAAAAAGCCCAGCAGATAGTCTCTATTGAATAAATGTGTTTTAAATAAATGTGATTTCTTGGAATTTTATTTGATACACACTGAAGAGAGTGTTTCCTTTTGGTCTGATTCTATTGGAAACAGAATCAATGGCTTGAATGTGGCTTATGGTGTTGCTATGGCATTTAATCCCTGTTGACTAAATAAGAAGACCACAAGAACAGTGACTCACACGGTGCTCACTGTGTGCTGGGCCCTGTTCTAAAGGCCTTTTCCACATCAGCTCTTCATTCCCTTAACAAACGTATGAGGGGCTGCTATCACTAAGTCCCATTTTAAAAGGGTGGGAACCAGGCACAGACAGGTTCACTCACTCACTGAGAGCCACCGAGGAGCTGGTGAAGCAGGAGGGATTGTCCCCGTGGGCCAGCTCTCCTGGATCTGCCCCTGTGGGGTCTTTGCCAGCACAGGTCACAGATGGACACAGACCCCACTTCCTCTTTTTGTGAAATCAGGGTGGTCATGGACTGAGGATTCAGAACATGGATATATTGAGTGCATCTTGGGGAAAGTGAGTTGGCGAATGTTGTGAGCCTTTATCCATATTTAACTTCTTGCCCTTCAGGACTGCCTAGTAACTTCCTTTGTAAAGTATTACTTCACCAGCAAACAGCACAAATAATGGCAGCCCCGGAGCACGGCACATGGGAGGGTGCCTTTAACTGCAAGGAAGTGGCTCTGACAGTTTCTGGGTGGTGGGGTTTGGGTTTCCCCAGGGTGCAGGTACTGCCAGAACTCTTACTTTCTGTGCCTTCCCTGTCTTCATGTTTAGTCATTTTATAGCATCTAAGCAGCCACCTGTTATGGGTAACCATTGACTCTGCTGGGATTTAACATTAGTATTTTTCTCAGCAGAATTCGTTAAAGTAAAACTGGATGTCACACCCTGGTCTGGGAAATGCCATCTGAACCACAGGCACAGATTACTGGGTGTTCTTAACCGCCATCTCCATCTCTACAGGGTGCCATGGCCTCCTTCAGTCATTAAGGCAGTCATTACTCTGAAATATCAAGCGTGAGGCAGGCTGCCCATGGTGCAAATTGTGTCTGGCTCCTCTGGCAACTGCCCCCTGTCTTGTTTTCTGCTTCAAGGCAGTATCTTCCGGTTTAAACTGAACTTTCTCCTGATTGTATGTCTTAGAGCCAAAGGGATCACAGAAAAGCGACTTCCTGTTTCTGTCTATGCTATCTTATTCAAAGAATCAAGTGCCTGGCCAGAGTGGCTCAGTTGGGCATTGTCCCACACACCAAAAGGTTGCTGGTTCTATTCCTAGTCAGGGCACATACCTGGGTTGTGGGTTCTATCCCCAGTTGGGGCATGTATGGAAGGCAGCCATCAATGTTTCTCTCTCTCTCTCTACTTCCTTCCTCTCTCTAAGCATGTCCTCGGGTGAGGATGAAAAAATAAAAATAAACATGTGAGAACTTCCTTAGTTCATTTGAAGGAATTATTCTCTGTTCTAATCACAAATCTGCTTCTTTCTACGGCTATTTTAGTGATCTAGTGGATTGGTGTCTCGGGCGCCATAGAGTTGTTATGATCATCGTCAACTAGTCCACATTCTAACAAATCCCTTTCAGGCCACAGAAGTGAGATCTTTCCTTTACTCTGTTATTGGGGGTGAGGCCCATGTAAGGGCAGGTCCCTGCCATTGCTACCGGTATCTGGTTTGGCAGTGAAATTGAAGGAGTGGCTGAATCAGGAGAATCTGGTTCACTGTGAGGGGGAACCTAGGGGAGAGACAGGGGGTTTACACTGATTGACGAGACCATTCAGGAAAGTGAGAAGCAAGACTGCTAGGAATAGCCAATTAGTTAAGGCAAGTCCCACTGGGCAAGTGATCTGGCCTTACCCTGTATACCAGCTAGCCCGTCATTCTCCTCCTCTGGCTTCCTGTGTTTTTTTTTTTTTTTTTTTTTTTTTTTTTAATATATTTTATTGATTTTTTACAGAGAGGAAGGGAGAGGGATAGAGAGTTAGAAACATTGATGAGAGAGAAACATCGATCAGCTGCCTCCTGCATACCCCCTACTGGGGATGTGCCTGCAACCAAGGTACATGCCCTTGACCGGAATCGAACCTGGGATCCTTCAGTCCCCAGGCCGACGCTTTATCCACTGAGCCAAACCGGTTTCGGCTGGCTTCCTGTGTTCTTGATTCCGTGTCCTGTTTGCCAGAAATCCTAATATTCGTGTTTTCCAGCCTGCAAACTTCACCCAAACCTGACAGATGCCTTGCTGGGTGGGTTTGCTGTAGAGTTTCTGATGCTGCAATGCCCTCTGGACAGGATTTAGCCCGTCGTAACGCTCAGCAGGAGCGTGCAGGCCTTTCCCTGCACTGCCAGTTGGAGAGGGCATGGCACACATCTGCCCAGTCCCAGGAGCACCTAGATGGTGCCTTGAAGCAGAAAACAAGACAACCGTCTTGTTGCAGAACCCTCTGCCTGTTGTCTCTGTGACGGGATCTGCAGAGAAGAGAGGGAAGGTGAAGTCAGAGTTTGGACCCATATATGGGTCTCACTTAATGGTGCTCTCAGGCCAGGGTTTATACTGGGACAGGAACTATCTTGGTTGATAAGAAGTGAAAAGTCTTGCCCATGTGACCGAGGACTGGACCCTGTCTGTTGACAGCAAAGAGGGTAAAGACAGGGTCCGGTGTGGAGTGGCCAAGGGGCTGTGACTTGGCTTTTTGAACATGCAGTGGCTTTCCACGTAGCCGCCACTTCCTTCCTTCTTTCCAAACTGCTTTGCTGTCTTTTTCTCCTTGGTACAGGGAGGCAGAGGGCAGGTGGGCGTGAGTTACTTTAACTGGGCCAAGTGGACCTGTGTCAGAACCCCAGGGGCCGGTTCTGCCCAGTGACTCCCAGTGTGTAGACGGGGACAAACTTTATCCCTGGGCATGGGAGATGGGCTTCTCTCTGCTGCCTGTGTCTTTCCCCTTTGCTCTACTGTTAGCCTGGGTCGTGGTATAAATATTGTCCAGCTACTCATCAGCTTAATGTTTTACCTCACTGGTGAGTAGGCTGCATACTGTGACCATAATCTCCCAGAGGGCTTTGTGTGTGTCTCTCTCTCCTGCCCCCCCCAGGGGGCCCTGCACCCCCACCTGCAGACACCTGGGGCTTTTGTGGAGGCTCTGTGCCCTCCCCGTCCACCTGTGCCCTGTGATCAGGGGCTGGCACCACACTGGAAAGGTTTATGCTGACCTATCTCTGGGCCACGTGGGAGCTGTGATAGATTTGGGCTAAGGGTCCAGCGGGTCTGTCTGATAACCCAGCCCAGGTGGGAGATGGAGGAAACCCTCAAGTGTGGGCAGAGGAATGGGGTCCCAGGGACGCCGGAAGCCCTATGTAGGTTGACAGAGGGGCAGGACCAGCATGAGAATCTCGGGAGGCTCCAGCTGCAATGGGAGGGGAAGGGGGTTACGGGATAATATCTGTTGTTCTCCTAACATGCAGGACCAGCCCTTGGAGTTGAGTTCTTCAATCTAAGTAAAGTGAACACAATTGATTTATAGACTTACTGGACGTATCTCAACCAAGAGATGACTGTGTCTAACCTAAACATAGTAACAGATGTGTTATCTTGACTGCTGCTTCCTCTTTCTTTCTTTTGAATCATTAAAGATAAAACATGCCTGGCTTTCAAAATTACCATTGTTTTACAAAAGCGAGTATCGGAAATACGACAGAGGATCTTTTTTCGCTCTTGGCGATCGTGTTCCTATGAGTGGAAGTGATCATCTAAGATGAAGAAAGAGCTAGCTTCTCTTTGTCTCACATACCCTGACCCAGCTTAAGGAGATATGGAGGCAGCTCAGTGTGCTCTCTGATAGGCAGGTTTCCAGTCTCACAGGTGACTGACTTCTTCAGCCACAGAGAAGGAGAGAAAATGAGACCTGGTGCCTCCTGGATGCCTGGCCCAAAACCGGCATGCGCAGGCAAAGCCCGCTCTCCAGGGAGGCCAGCCAGCTGCACTTGCCACTTTCTAGACGCTCTCTTCCTGTGTGGAGAGAAGGCCTACTCAAAGCTCTGTTCGGCTTCCTCACATCCCCTCCAAATCACTTCCTCCTGGTGGAAGGCAGGCCTGTGGGTCTGCCTGTCCAGAGACTAGAGCCAGGACGGGGAGGCGTGCCGGGGGTCCCAGTGAGGAAAGAGTGAAGGGAGGGAACTGCCCAGGTGAGGAGAGTCCCAGGCAGCGTCTAGATTTGGGGGTCTGGACACACAGGCCTGTCTTTTATATGGAAACTAACTACCGATTTGCCCTTTATTAGACTTGGAATCCCCCAATACACATGTCATGTTAAGTCTTTGACATTGGTTCATGGACTATTAAAAATAGTTGATAACATCCATGATGAGGCTTTCATATTGGTGAGATGAGACAACCTTATTATTATTATTTAGTATAGTTGTGGTGTGAGTAAATAACGTCATGCATAGAATGAGTGAGAAAGACAAGAGTCTGAGTCAGTCTGACCCTACACTGACTGACGGGGGAAATTACTCAGCCTTTTTGTTCTTTGGTTTCCGCCAGATTTTACCCAAACAATTGGGGTAACAGAAGGGATGTGAGATGTAACTGAGGTGATCCGCGTAATACATAGCATTTAGCACACAGTCTGGTAGAGAGTAAGCACTCAGTCAATGTTAGCTGTTACTATGTTTGAGACAGAGTGAGGCTGGTACAAGTCTTGGCTTCCCCTCCGAGGCAAATAACTGAACCTCCCTCTCTGAGCCTCAGCTTCCTCATCTGTAAAATGGGGATATTGGTTCCACCTACATAAAAGGGTTGTTGTGAAAGCTATGCATCGTGGGCTTTGGGGAAAGTACTGTAATGAAATATAAACACTTCGGACTGTCGGACGTGTGAGTTTTAGATTTCATCCAGCATCGCATAAGGAGCGCTACCCGTGTAGATAAAGCACGTGTTTTCTCTTATGTAAGTGTGGCCACAGCCGTACAGGCCCTTCTTGGAAGAGCTGTTTTAAGCCTGTGTCTTGAAGACCTCCCTGTAGTCACTTCAATAGGTGACACACAGGTTGCGGTCTGTGTCAGCAGCTTGAGAACGTGTAACACGGAGATAAGAGTGAACCCAGCATGATTTTGAGGACAGGGCTGTGGCCAAACAGGGCAGCTGGGGGTTGGGTTGAGTGAATGAAAATCGCAGGTTTGAGTCTGGAGGAAGCTCAGTGTATTTGCAACCAGCAGTGTGGTTTTGCTGGATGACTCACTGCCTATGTCTTGATCACCGAATGGTCGCTGTGGGGTTCGCCTGAGATGGGTGGGAGGAAGGCAGAGAAACTCTAGCTTCTCCCTTAGGAACCAACGGTCGGATTTAAATGTAGTAATGAGTGATTATGTTTTGAAAAAGTGAAATCAAATAGCACTGTCTTCAGAAGTACAGCTTTCATCCCCTCTACTGTGTCTGCTGATGAGTAAGTGGCTGACCGCTTCCAGGGAGGCTGGCATCTTAGGAAAGATTCTTGAAAGGGTTGCCTGGCCTGGCCTGCACCAGATTCATCTGTGGGAGGGAGTATTCGGGTGTGTTTCAGGGAGGACAGTGGGCCTTTCTCTTCCTTTCCACTTGAGGATTCAGGGTGTCCTCAGAGGAGAAGATCTAACAGTATGGTGGAACATTTTAAAAAAATCTCATCTTGAATTTCAACTGTTGATAGCATTGTCCTTGGCTGTTACCCCAGCTCTTCACTGTTGGGCTATTTCCTGTTTTCCCAAGTACCCTACTTCTCAAATTAAAAAATGTTTTTTTTTCACACAATGTTTTTTGTTCATTTTATTTTATTTTGTTCTGCTTACACCTTAATTAGGAGAAATGTCACATATGAGCCGAGTTTTCTTGTTTCTAATCTAGTGAGATGCTTTGACCTTTGCCCTAATTGCAGCATGCTGGAGAGCCAGGCCACCGAGGTTTGGGTGGAGACTGTGAGTCACCTTTCTGAAAAACAGCACACTGTGTGTATCTTTAAGATCTTTCATTAATGTGATGATGTCTTTTTTATTTGGGTTGTGACAGATTTTTTTTTTCATTGCTTCTCTAACTTGGGACCTGAAACACAACTGTGTTGTGCAGTAAACAGTTTTCGGTATGGTTATCCCCTTTGTCTCCTTCCATAGCAATTGCTTGATGAAGTGAGAAGTTCGAGGCAGGGGTAGGATAAGAATTCGTTTTTCTGGAAATGCTGAGTTTGACACAGACTATATAACTAACCAGCATAGGTGTAAATGATATTAAAGACATCAAGACTAAACCTTGTCATTTGACTAAATTCAGCCTCTTTGTCCATAATAGGAACCTAGTGATCATTTATCATTCCAATAAATAGTCAGTGACAATAATCAGCTCAGTGTATCAATCAAGACAGACTAGGTTACCAGTAGACTACAGTGAAGAAAGTCCCAAAATTTCAGTGGCTTAAAACAACCAGGTTGTATTTCTCACCCGTGCTATGTACACAGTGTTGGCTGACATGGGTGTTCTGTTCCTCATTGTCACCCAGGGACCCAGGCCAATGACGCTTCATCAGGACACATGATTACATGATTATGAAAGCAGGTCACTGGCCATGGGAGGCACCCATTGTCTCTGAAAGCTTCCAGCAGGAAGGGTATAATCACTTCTACCTTCCAGGTTATTCCAAAGCAAGTCACACGTTTATGTCTGTCTTCTGAGGGAGCTCAGACCTACCCATGTTCCAGGAAGGACCACCAGAATATTGTGCTGATGAGTGTTACCATCAGTCCCCAAAAGGATTGCTCATTGCCACGTCTCTACCCTCATTTGAAATAATCAGTTTATTTAGTCAGGGACAAAGGACATCATTCCCTGGAAGTTTAGCAAATGGGGTTTTCTCTTGTGATGGTCTTTCAAAGCCCCAGGAACAATGTTCCTCTCCACTTTGAAGGAAAGAAGTCCACTGTCTAAAGAGCAAATGTGCTACATGATCTAGAGGCAGACCTCGAGAGGGAGTGTTTTACATGAAAGGCACCTCAGTGAACTCACTTATTTATTTAAAATATATTTTTATTGATTTCAGAGAGGAAGGGAGAGGGAGAGAGAGATAGAAACATCAATGATGAGAGAGAATCGTTGATTAGCTGCCTCCTGCACGCCCCACACTGGGGATCGAGCCTGCAACCTGGGCATGTGCCCTGACTTGGAATTGAACCATGACCTCCTGGTTCATAGGTCAATGCTCAACCACTGAGCCACCCCAGCCAGGCCGAACTCACTTATTTTATTGGGCTTTTGCTGAGCCTCTCCATGGCCTTTGGTTCAGAGGCATATGTGACTTGTCATCGTATGAATTGGCTGCATGTCCAGTAAACCAGCTTTGGTAATCCATGCAGGAAGCTAAGCCAGCCTCTGGGGAGTAACCCCTCTGTGCTCAGCACTGAGCTAGGAGCTGGGGTCCCTGGTTATGTGGTAAAGTGGTTAATAGACAAAACGATGGCTGCTTGGAAGAAGGAGAAGGAAAGGGAAGTGTTGTGTTAGAGCAAGGGAAGGTTAGGCCACCTGAGAGCAGGTAGGGGAGGGCCTCTCTTAGGTGAGGACTGGAAGCTGAGAAGTCAGCTAGCCGAAGGGAAAAGGAGGGATACGGTCAGAGCATGAGACCCTTGGGGGCCAAGTCTGGGAGTCAGAATTTTATGTTTAGCTAGAAGCCATTGAAGCAAGGGAGAGAGGTGATCAGATTTGAATTATTTTTATGACTATTACAAAAGTTTGTTTAACAACAAAGTTCACTAGGGAAATGTACACAACCTGATTTTCATGTCATAGTAAAGCAGGTGCTCTGGAGATCAGAGCCATTGTGTGTGCTGGTCCCAAGGCTTCCAACATGATGGTACTATTACCTCGTATTACCTCCATTGCAATATCGTTCTGTTGCCCACTAGCTGCCATCACCACACATTCATCTATCACAAGATTCATAAAGGGATCAGAGCTCCACAGTATTCCTTGGACTTGTCTGCCATCATTTCATTTCAATGATAATTTCTTGTCCACAAATTTTTTTCATCTTGGGAGAATGAGCTTTGCTCATGGTGTCTACTTGGTGAGCTCAAAGATACCTCCCTCAAAACAAATTCCTTGATTTTTTTTGGTTTAAGTTATATTTGATTTATTCATTATTGTCTACTTGCTTTTTGGGGTTTAATTTATATCTCCACAACTAATTTCTCTATACAATATTTCCAGAGGCATATGTTTTAAACCTAAAATTATATTTTACACTGAATGACCACATTTAAGTCTGATCCTTTCCAATATTTTTCATTCACACAGAAAATTCAACAATGTGAAAAAAATCAAAGTAGAATATTATACTCTAACATAAATTCAGTCACTGTGGAGAGAGAGAGATTTATCACTGGGACTTTTTTATTTCATTAGGTGATGACTACAACTTGTTGTCAAAATTTAACTTTGTATGTATTACTTAAAGCATTAAGGGCTTCTAATTCAGAACACATTCAACTATTTCTGGTTTTGCTGGTTTTGTGGTGAGATAATCTACTTATTTGAATCTTTCTTCTTTTGGTAATAGCTTAATTAGATGGCCAGACAAATCTTTACACAACACATTCAAAAACTATTAATTTTGTTCCTAAGTGGTTGAAGGTAGGTTAGAGTTTTGAAAAGACAGTGTGGCTACTCTGTGGAGAATGGCCAAGTGGGCAGTGTAGAAGGTCAGGTGACAGTTAGGAAGCCAGATGAGGCTGTGTGGCCCAGACCAAGGTGTTGAAGGCGGGAATGGGGAAGGGTGGGCAGATGTGGGTGCTCTTTGGAGGTAGGATCAACAGAATTTGCCAGTGAATGAATGTGACATCTGGCAGGAAGGTGACAGTAGTCATTTGCTCAGAACACATTGTCCTGGTGGGTGGGTGCCCTTGGGAAATGAGACAGGAAATCAGAAGCTTGCTTGGTGAACAGAACAAAGGGCACCGCCTTCTTGAGAGGTATTTTAATTTACACTTTGTTCACTCATTAATTTCCCTTCTTGGCGTTAGTTTTGTGGATATAACCCTCGAGGGTCTGTGTGATCTTTTTCCTACAAAGTGTAAGATGAAGAGTGTTGCATTTAAAATGTTTGAGTCTACTCCCCATCTCCCACGTCTTAATATATTTCTTTCTGTTGACACAGTGTCAGCTCAGAGGCCTTAATGCAATAGAGCAGATTGCAATGTTCTTTGGTGACTTAATTGACACCCTCATCCCATTTTTCATGGTCACAGTTATTGGATTTGAAGAAGACTCTGGTCTCTCGATTGGATAAGCAAGCCCTCTGGGTGTCTCTGATTGAATTCAGCCAACATTCCAGCCTTGTTGTGGAGGACTGGGGAAATACCTGAGTCTCATTTATAATATATCATCAAAGCATCTTTTACGTTGGAGGGATTTCTGGTGATGGCTAAGCTCCTCATGTTGATATTGATTGTTTTAGGTTTTCTTTCAGTGGAAACATTTCCTGACCTTGAATTCTAGGGCTGCTGCCATTTGGAACCCTTAAAACCTTTCTCCAGACCAATATGGAATGTTTTATTATCAAGTGTGCCTCTGGATAGAGTTTGAAAGCTGTGGACACTTTAACACCAACAACCACAGTTTGGAATCTTAACCTGAGCCAGTTCTACACTGAATCCAGCCCCTCCTCTTAGTTCTTATGAATCCACCAGCCCTATCTCTACCCCCTAAAACAGAACACCTCTAGGAAGCTATAGGAAGTCCAAGGCCAAGGCCGTCACTGTTCAGCAAGGCCCTCCAAGCTCTTAGTCTGGCCTTGATTCCTCATCTCACTTTAGGTCAAATCACATAAGTTCCCAAAGTCTTCATTTTCTCACTTGTAATGATAGCACCTGCTACTAGGGTTGAGATGAGAAGTAATTAAACTCTTGATTTTAAAAGTTATTCACACAGTGCCTGGTTCAATCATACTGATAAATATTAGCTATTATTGTTTTTATAAAAGAGGACTGTCTTACTCAAATTTGCACTTCTTGACCAGGCCTAGGAATGTACTTTGTGATAGTTTATGTTTTACATAGATATTTTATTTTATTTTTATGTGCCTCAGGCATGAAACAGTTCTGGCCATTGACACAGGCATCAAGCTAGGATGAACTAAGGACTGTACATCTGCTTTGCCCCTGATTGATATAAGAACAACACCACCAATCAGGTGTCTCTTTGCTATGGGGTTACACAGATACTTTAAAGCAAACAAACACGTGGGCTCCAAGTCACTGATTCATAGCTGATTTATGGTTCAGAACTTTGCCTCTTTATATTAACCAAAGTCCCCACTCTGGGACTGATTTACTGATTCTTAGAGGGTGTAGATCAGGTGAATTGCTAATCAGTCTTCTGGACAGAGACCCACAATCCTTAAAAGATGCATAATAAAACTGACATTTTGAGCTCTGTAAACAAAGGCATCACCCAGATCTGATAAAAATTTGAATCAAGACTAATCTTTTCCCTGGCCCAGGTCCACTGTTGATTTCTTCAGACTTACAGTAGCTCTCATTGGTGAAACACTTACTATAAGGCAGGCACCGTGTTAGGCAAAGACATACTATCTAATCCTTGAGGCCCAGTGAGGTGAGTTCTATTTTTATTTATTCCAATTTTTTTGGATGAGGAAATTGAGGTACAGAGAGGTTATGTCACGCAAATAGTAATTGCTAGAGCAGGTACCAGAACCCAAGTCTGCTTGGCTTAAAATCTGTTCTGAAATACTATTAGGTCAAGCTGATGTCGGGTTTCAGAAATATTCCTTTAAGAGCAAATATTTAATGGAGTGTCAACAATGTGTAAGGTGATGCTTGAGGTCCACTAAGAAGGAACCTGCTTTAAGTGTCCAATTACACACTGTCCCCCGTGTTGGTGTTACTTGTTCTGGAGGGAAAAAAGAGCTAGCCAAACTTTCTTTGTCCAGTTTGTGGTTTGTTGATCTCTTCTGAAATATTTGTGAATCCACTCATTCATTCTCTGCGGGGGTTCACTATGAATTCATGATGGGTAACTACAAGCTGGCCCTCATACTTACACTATGTTTGTCTAGAGACCACCAGTTCTCCCATTTTCCTAGGTGACATATGCATACCATTCCTCTTCCTCCATTCTCCAACACCTCATCTCAGCCATCAGCCTTGTTTCCTGTTTCACTGAGAAAATAAAGACAATCGGAGGGAACTTCCACAAGTCCCCACATGTCCTCACTGGCACGTGTCCACACACACTGTGTGTCTTCTTACAGTGGATGAACTGTCCACATCCCAAACTAGGGACTGTAACTTCTTGCCCACCCAGCAATAGTGCTCTGATAATTTCACCTCACTGTCCTGTGTCATAATTATTTCCTTCTCTGCTGGTAGTTTCCATCAGAGTATAAACATGCTTATTATTTCTTCACTTTTAAAATCTAAAATTCTTTCTTAACCTTCTTCTTCCTCCTCTAGCTAGTAAACCCTTTCCTTTTCTTCGAAACAAAACTTGAAAAACCTATTCTATATTCTTGAACACCAAACCCAGTCCCAGCTGTCCTTTGTCTTGTGAAATGACTCAGGGTTTCCCCACCAACACTGCACCAAAGCTGTCTTGTTAAGTAACCATGACTCTGTGTTGCTCAATCCAATGGCCCGTTCTCATTCCTTATCTCGCTTGTGCGTTTGACACAATTGATCAGCCCCTCCTCCCTTAAGACACTTTATCTTCATCTGGCTTCCTAGGCAGCAAACTCTTCCCATTCTCTTTGCTGATTCTAACACATTTTTCTAATTTTTACACATTGGGATAAGCCCTCAGACCTCTTCTCTGAGCTTCTTACATTCCATCTCTTGGGGTTCTTTTTTTAGTCTCATGTTTAAGTTGTCTTCTGTATACTGATGAATCCCCTATTTATTTATCTCTAGTCTATACCTCTCCACCAGACTTCATTCTTATGTATTCAACTATCTCCTTGACATCTCCACTTGGATACCTAGTAGGCAGCTCAGCTTTAACATTCAAATACAAGCTCTCAGCCCTGTCCTTCTCCCAACCACTCTTTCTGCCTGCCTTGTTCTTCTTAGTAATGGCAACCTCATCCCAACAGTTATTCAACTCAGAAACATTGGTGTCATCCTATCCTTGTATCCTATATTCAGTTGGTCAGTAAATCCCATTGGTTCAACTTTCAAAATATACCCAGAGTCTGACCTCCTCTTCCTTGGTCTGTAACACCAACTTCTCTTGCCTGGATTATTTTAGTAAGTTCCACCTGCTCTCCCTTCTTCCTCCTTCATCCCCTACCACTTTATTCTCAACACAGAAGCTAGAGTGATACTAGTCATATAAATCAAATTATATATATACTAGAAGCCTGGTACATGAATAACTCCTGGTCGAGGGGACAATTTGCATATTAGGCTTTTATTATATAGGATGTAGCATGTGTCTTTACACTGATCTACAAGGTCCCCCACCTCATTGCCTCTCTGATCTTGCACTTCTTTCCCCTTTACTCTGCTCCCCCTACTCCCCACTGGCTTCCTCATTTCTTAAACATGCCACAAGTGTTTCCTCCTCAGGGCTTTGCAACTTGCTGTTCCCTCTGCCTGGAACATTCTTCCCCTAGATATCTGCGTGGCTCACCCCTCACCTCCTTCAGAGCTTTACCTACAGTGAACCTTTCAGGATCATCTTTTTTTGTTGTTGTTTGTTTGTTTGTTTGGAATCACAACACCCTCAACACTTTCTATTTCCCTTTCCTGCTTTAATTGTTTTTACAGCTCTTATCTCCATCTAACACTGTTTTGCTTATCTAAGTTCCAGGAGGGCCAGAATTTTGTCTGTTTTGTTTCCTACTCGATCCCCAGTACCTAGAATAATGCCGAGCATATAGTAGGCACTCAAAAACTATCTGTGGGATGAATTTATCCACAAAGTGTTTATTTATTGTAACTATGCACAAAGAAGAGTGCTTAGGGTTGGGAGGGGCACAAAAATAAATCGACATGTATAATATTCTTCGATTGTCCCCCACAGTATGACACAAGCGTGCACACGGACCCTCCTTTTTATTATCATGAAGTGTCCTGGTGATAAGAGACTAAAAGACAGAGAGAGACCTGACACTGCCAGCTGTTCTGGAAGGAATGGTCTCAGGCATGGGAGTGGTCTGCAGCTGGAATGTGAGGTGTGGGTGGGGCGGGAGAGCATTCCAGGTGGGGATGCTCCTGTGCCCGAGTGAGGCGGGAGCACTCAGTGTGGGGAATGAGTCACTTGGTTTAGCAATTTTCATTGGCTTCTAAGTTTTCTGTTTGTGAAGTGCAGCGTCTCCCTGGAGGGGTGCTGAATGCTTACCTAGGGTCCTCACAATGTAGAAATTCAAGGCAGGAGATTTGATTGGCTGCAGGAGTAGGCTGATCCATTTAGACTTTTCTCACCCATTTTGTGGACTTGATTTGGACATAGTTACTTAACTGTCTCTAAGATGTGGCCCGCATTATTCACATCGTGCTTGAGCATGCTATAGGATGACATGGGTACAGTACATTCGGTTGGCCTTTTAGTGGGATGGAGATAGACCCTATAATAGACTGAGGGCTCAGTTCCCTTTTTCTGCAGTCTCTTTTCTTGATCTCTTATTTAACTACAAAGTAAAAATCATTTATATAGGCTGCCACTAGCAGACCTGGGCCAGACTTTGATTCATGCAGAGAAGGAAGCTTAGAGGTTACCAAGTACTGTGTTTTGAGAACTTGTTGCTTATCAGAGTCATCTGGGAGCTTTTAGAAACCACTCCAGGCCTCCTTAGTCAGCATCTCCAGAGAACACGCCCAGTAATACATACTTTACATATGTAAAGAAGTTGTCTGTGATCTGGAGGAGGGAGGGAGCTCTCCCATCAGCCTCTCTGGGTCACTTGGATCTGTCCTTCCGAGGCAGCCATTCGTGATAACAGCTCAGGCCCCATTCCCTTCAACTGCCATTTCTGTGATGTGGCTCCTGCCCTGCTGCCCCAAACCTCCTCACCCTGGCTCTCCTCCAATTCCTCAGCAGATGTTTACTGAATGCCTGATGTGGGCATGGCTTTCTTATCGCCTTTCTTTCTCCAAAGCCCTCTTCTATTTTGGAGACAACACATATACATCTCCAAATGGTTACTCAGCCACTTCATAACCCTTCTGGGGGTTTGGACACAGCTCGAGCCAAGATTTATCTTTGTAGTGCACACCCCTGTTTATTTTCTGGTTAAAGAATGTGCACGAAATGATGCAGGACTTTAAACGGTGTGTGTAACGTAGCGAAGAGAACCAAATAATGTTCCACCACCATTTGTATGTCAAGTACCAATCATCCTTTTATCAATAATTAAAGGAAGACTTCTTCAATCGTCTACCAAGCAGCAGTTTATTATCCTAGGATGGTTTTTTGAATGTTACTTAAAAATGATGAAATATCTTTCCGTATAAGATACTTTACGTTTTATTAAATTACGCTGGCTTCTCCTCACTCTGAAATGACTCTCCCTTTTGCACAGACAGAGACGGGCTCCTCTGGTCTCATGTCACCTTCAGCACAAATAGTCCTGTCGTTTGTGAACCTGATGAAATGCCTGGCGCGGGCGGCTGGAAAGCGTACAAGTTGCTTTTACAATTTGTTCCATAATTTAAGACCCTGTGCATTTATTTAAATTGCTTGGCAATAGATGGTTGCTGTTTTTTTTTTTTTTTTTTAGCAGCTCAATGAATAAGTGGGAAGTCTGCTCAAGTACTTACGCATGCTGACTACTAGTATTGACATGGAATTTAAAGGTGAGATGGAGCCAATTCATAAATATAACAATTGACCCAAGAGGCTCTCTGTCTGGGATGAACCGATCAATGAAGGCTAGAGTTAGAAAAAGAATATAGCTCCACTGTCCCTTTGGACTTCCTTTGCTTACACACCTAGGGCAGTTGCTGTTTATAGCCTTCCTTATATAACCTGCGTGACCATCGCATCTCCAGTCCTCAGTCAATTTCGAGGGGAAATAAAGCACCCGTGCAATTATGTGGGTTCCTCTTCCTCTTAAATCAAATACGCTAGGAAATAGGTTGTGTGATAGTTTTAGGCTTAAACGTTGTATCTGGGAGAGAGCTTCCATTTATTTACTCACTCAATAGAAAAAAATGCACGTGTAAGTATGTGGGTTGGCTATCATGCTATGTATGGGGGTTACAAAAAGAAATGAAACACCGTCCCTGTCCTCAGGGGGTTTTTAGTGTGCTGGTGGAGGCAACACATACACATCTCGATGGGCTTTAATGTGTTGGTGACTATGATGAGATTTAATGTGCGAATGACCACAGAGCTGTGGGAGGTCAGAGGACAGGAACTCCCGGTGCGGACACAGTGTCACGTCTTGGGCAGTGGTCAGCCTGCATGACCTTCACCCCACCTCCAGATGCACACTGGATACGGAGGGTGGAAGGCCTGACACCCTTCAGCCTGCTCATCATCGGGGCTGCAGGACCCGCCTCAGTGAGTGGGGCTATGGGATTCCCCTGGCCTGTGTCATAGGGACTGAAGCTGTGGGCCTAGGAGACTCCCTCTTTCTAAGCAAGAGCACCCTCAGGGCCTTCTGAAGGGAGTGCTCACAATATACCGTTTTTTCTGCCCTTGGGGCCCCTTGGAACAGCTAGAGCAGCCGTGGGCAAACTACGGCCCACGGGCCGGATCCGGCCCGTTCGGCTGTTCTATCTGGCCCGTGGAGCCAAAAGACCGTACCCTTTTATGTAATGATGTTTACTTTGAATTTATATTAGTTCACACAAACACTCCATCCATGCTTTTGTTCCGGCCCTCCGGTCCAGTTTAAGAACCCATTGTGGCCCTCGAGTCAAAAAGTTTGCCCACCCCTGCCAAGGATTTATGGTCATGGGGGTGTGTGTGGCACCTGGGCAATCATAAATCTTCAGCCCTGCCTGCCTTTCTAACAACGAGTTCGCTTGCCAGTGCAGAGAGCCATTGGAATTCAAAACAAACCATTCTGTGGGTCACTCCACAGGTAATTATGGAGTGTCCACTGGGGTGAGGCACGGTTTCCTCTCCCTTTATGCCATTCCTCAGCAAAGGGGGAGGAGCAAGGCATCAGGTTCTGGAATCTAATTTCTGTTCCAAGGCCTCTCTTTGTTTTAATTCCAAGGTTGTTGTGAGTGTGTCATTTTCCATCCAAAGTGTTTTCTGCTCAGGAGAAAAACCAATAAAACTTTGGGGAAAGATTTGACCATTCAGCACCTCTTTCTGGGAATAAAAATATAGAACAGTGTAAGGCAGTGATTTGTGTGTGCCGCAAGTGTTTTTAAAACATGCAAATACCGAACTATTTAGGCAGGGCGCTGACCTCTTTTCCCTTAGATTGTCAAATAAAAAAAGAAAAAAAAGACAACAGCCAACACAACAATAGCCATCCAGTGTGAATGAATCCAAATTATACCTATTTTTTGGTCAGATTGGCAAAAAACAGAAATATTTTTTGTTGTGCCACAGCATTTTAGAAGTTTATGTGTGCCATGAGATGAAAAAGGTAGAAAATCACTGGTGTAAGGAATTTCCCCCCTTGTTATTGGCCATCAGTTTTTTTTTTTTTCCTTTGAAAAATATATGTGTAGTTCAGTTGATCCATTCGTTGAAATTAAAGATAAGGCCTGGCATCCCCCTTCCCTTCCACCTGTTGTCACTTGTCGTCTAAGACGATGTCTGTTCCAGGAGCAGAAGTCACAGATGTCGGTGCGATACCAGCGCGCTGCTTTCCACTGGAAGCTTAACTTCTTGACTGAGTCCGAATAGCTCACCCGGAGCTTTGGGAGTTATTGGAGTTGGGTTATACGCTGCTTGTCTGGATCTGAGCTACCAAGCTGTTACTTTAAAGGTGAAACTGTCACCGTCAGGGGACGTTTGTGGAAGACAGATGAGGGTTTCTGGGGCCGAGGAAGGAAGGCGAGAATGCTCTTTCCTGCCCTCCCTGCGCTTCACACAAACCTAGCCTTTCACCCCACCCCCGACGAAAGCTTGAACTTCTGCTACTTGCTTCACCCTTGTGGTTTCCAGACACGGAACCTTGGGCAATGACTCAAATCTCAATCCTCGAAGGCCCGCAGAGGGTTACAAGGATTATCAGCCACGCGTGCCTTCCTCAGGCCTTGGAGAGGTTCCGGATGGAGTGTTTTTGAGGGAGAGGAGAAAGCTAGGAGGGGAGCCCAGTGTAGGAGGCACTGCCATGTCCCTCGGGGAGGAGCCCTGACTCTCTAGTTCCTGCTGTTTGTCTAGGAAGTGACACTGTGGGTCTCTCACCACCAGCAGCCGGAGGGAGAGGCGGGGTCAGTGGGCAAGGCTCCCAGGCTGGCAGTCACATGGCCTGCACAGAGCAAGCACTCACTCAGTGGACGTCTTTACGGTAATTATTAACAAAGCCGCAGACACGCAGCCGCGTCACTATTTCCAGGAAGCTCTGCATCTGGGGGCTTTTGCTCGCGTTTTCTTTTCATCCTTATGGGTTGGAGCACATTGGGAAGGTGTTAGGTCTTTACTTGCAATATCCAGGCACCGGAAGTGAAAGGTTCCTGGGAAGAGACACTTGCATTGGACTTCTTTGTAAAAAGAGGAACCGATGGTCCTCGGTGCCCAGATGCTTAGCACCGTCTGCGGTCTTTGCTCCCCTTGCTGCGTGTGCGCTCCCCGCCCGGCCAGCTCCACGCGGGCTTTGCATTGAGCTCTTGGAGTTAGATCAGGCGTCCTCAAACTACGGCCCGCGGGCCACATGCGGCCCGCGAGGACATGTATCCGGCCCGCCGGGTGCCGCTGCCTGTCCTGCTTAGCAGCCGACTCGTCCCGGGCCCGCAGTGCGCATAGGAATTTGTTCATAGTTTTTTTTTTTTTTAAACTATAGTCCGGCCCTCCCACGGTCTGAGGGACAGTGAACTGGCCCCCTGTTTAAAAAGTTTGAGGACCCCTGGGTTAGATAGTCGCCCCCGTTTTACATGTGTGGGGCAAGGGTTGGGAGGGTGAGCTCGCTTTCCCCAGCTCACACTGGTAGTGAGGGGCTGAGATGGAATTGAAACCTGGGCCGGTCTCTCTCTCTCAACTCCGTGCACTTGGCCACTCACCCCCAGGGTCTCATTTGTGCTGAGAGGCAGGTCAGCGGGGCCTGGGAGGGAAGATGGAGGATTTGTTCCCTGGGTTCCTTCTGTGCCCTGTTGACCCAGACCCTCCCCACCCCCCCCCCCAGGTCCTTTTATCTCACGAAAGAGTGGCCTCATGACCCCCTGAGACCAAGGGTGGGACACGTAACACCATTTCTGCCCGACTCTGAGTCCTTTTCTAGAAACCGTGTCTGGAGAGTACGATGATCTCTCCAGAAATACTCATTTGTTCAACAAGTCACTGTATGTTGGTTTTAAGAGGGACAGAGATTGGGGGTGGAGGAGGAGCGCCCTGCATGGGGGGTGGGGAAGGGAAATGGGGTTCAGACTTGGGAGAGCACCTCCTCGGCTTGGCTCCACGTCACCCCGCCGCTGTCCCCCCAGCTTCTCCCTCCTGCAGTCAGCATCCAGTGCTCCCCTAACTCCTCGGACTGAGCACCTCCTCACCAAGTTCCCCTCTCTGCGGAGTCCACAGCGCCAGTGCTCACACCCACCATTGCGCCCAGCTGCTGCCCCGCTCAATGGGTGGCATTGCTTCCTCGGCTTCCTGCGGGCAGCGGAGCTGCTGGGAGGCCTGAGGGCACTGCTCCCCTGTCCTTCCGTGACCTGTTTTCCTTCTGAGAGCATCCCCGTCTCCCTTCATCCGATGTTCTGATGCCCCTTCAGTGATGTGGCAAAGCTGGGCTCCTTGTTCAGTGAAGAAATGTCTTGCAGATCCCAGGGCTGATTTAAACGTTTAATAATATAATATTGAAACATGTACCGCTCAATACCAAGTATAAACTCCTTCTGCTTATGGTTCTTCCAATGATAAAATCAAATCAAAATTGCAAATCAAACATAAATAGCCAGCCAACGGCACTCAGCTGTACAGCCCGAGGTCCCTGTGAGGCTGGTGACACGAGTGTGGGTTGGGAATGAGGTTCAGACGGCTGCCGCTCAGCATGCTCGGAGCGACATCTCTGGCTTCGCTTGGTGTAAATAAGTCATTTAAGTATTAAATCTACCCTTTGGCCCTTTTCTCAGTCGCCCATGACAACGTAATTCTGCTCGATGCCAATGTGTACACACAGAGCCGACTTGGCTAGCGGGCGGCCATCCAGACGATTCTTAGAATAAATAGGCTTGCTTATAGACATGGTTTGGATTGTCATTAAAGTGAAACCATGGTATATAAATATTTTCACAGGGCACTCACACAACCCCCAGGCTGCAGGCTGCAGGTTGCCTCTGCTCTCCGGCGTCTTCCCGTGTGGGTTTCTCCTGCAGGTCTAGAGCAAGGGGTGCTCAGGGGTGCTGGCTGTCATCACAGGTTGTCTCCACCCCCGGCCCCGCTGCCCATGTGTCTCCCTCAGCTGCCGTGTTCGCAGCGCTGCCATCCCAGGGCACTTCACACCCCCATTTCGAGGTGGAGACTGTGCTGTGAGCCACTGTCACCTTCGGCGAGCTGTTAAGCTGGTTGTCATGGAGCTTGAAAACCATAATCCATTTTCAAGCTGTTTTAGCTTGAGCAGTCCTGCCCCCTTCACTGTGGAGAGAGGTGAGCGTGTGTATTTTTTAAAAGCTGACACCCCACTTGACAGGCTTCATGGTGTAAAATTTCTGGCTAGTTAGAAGTGTGTGTGCGTGTGGTGTGCGTTGAGTGTATGTGTGGTGTGTGCATGTGAATGTATGTATGTGGTATGTGCATGTGAATGTGTGTATGTGAGTGTATGTGTGTGTGTGGTGTGTGCATGTGAATGTGTGTATATGAGTGTATGTGAGTATGTGTTTGTGTGTGGTGTGTGCATGTGAATGTGTGTGTGTGGCATGTGCATGTGAATGTGTGCATGTGAATGTGTGCGTGTGGCATGTGCATGTGTGTATGTGAGTGTATGTGCATGTGAGTGTGTGTGTGGTGTGTGGCGTGTGCGGTGACCCAGGCTGACTGTTTCGGGGACCTGCCTCAGTTGCATTGCTGCAGCCTGGCGCCTGAGCCAGTGGGGAGCTCCTGGCTGTTGCAGGCCTGGTGGCAGGCCGAGGGTTCTGCCTGCAGGGCTGTGCCTCTGTCACTCAGCACGGCAGCGTGCCCCTGGGTGTGCCAGGAGGGCAGCTGGCCCAGCTGCAGGGCCTGGGCAAAGGGAGGAGGGGAGGAGGCTGCTGAGAGGCACTTTGCTCATGGATCATGGGGCGGGCACTGGAAATGGCTTACCTGGAAACTGCTTGTTGGTTTGTGAAATGTCCTCAAGGCCCCAGCGTGGTCTTATTAGGGCGTCTTTCTCCAAAACCTCTCAGCTCAAAACCTGGATCTGCTCTGCTTTGTCCTTCTCCCTCGTCCACTATCCAAGTCATCTCCAGATTTCAGCTGGTTTGCCCTCCCTGTTTATCAGTGTTTGAAATCTTCGTTCTCACCACAACTTGTGTTCAAGCCCTGACACGTGGTGCCTCATACACAGTGGATTCCCGGCAGGAAAGATGCACCAAATAATCAGGTGCCTTGTTCCGTGGGTCCCTACAGGAGGGCCTGTGGCTAATGGCGCCTTGTTCTGTGGGTCCCTACAGGAGGGCCTGTGGCTAATGGCGCCTTGTTCCGTGGGTCCCTACAGGAGGGCCTGTGACTAATGGCTTACCACAGCGACTCTGAAGAGATTGTTTGATCTGTTTTTAATGTGGGGAAATGCCCAAACCCAAATGAACTCTGGTACACCAGAGTGGCTGTGAGGATGGCATGTCACCTGTTTATAGGTTACCTGATTTGTCGCTGTGGTTACACTCAGTGATACTGCTTTATACAGAAGGTAGAGACACAGAAAACTTCAATAGAATATAGACTGTTTCCACACACCTCATTAAAAATATTAAATGCCAATAGACACAGGGTTCTGTACCCGATACTAGATCGGCCTTTGCTTCCCAGGCCTCTCCCACACGTGCCTCTGTGGCCCGTGTCCCCATGTCCTTCTCATCCAGGCCTTGGTTTGGCATCATGGATGGTGGGACTGCACCTGGGCTCAGGCTCCCCCTGCCCTCTGATGGATGAGGGTGGGCAGCAACATAGGTTGGTCGCTGGTGCCGATGCCTCATGATTATTGTAATGCCTCAGGGACTAGTTTGTGTCAGCTTTCCCACCGGATAGCCACGCCCAGGGTTTCCCAGCCACCTGCCTTGGGTAATGGCGGTGGCCTGGCGATGCATTTTCTTCACTCCTGTTGAGGGTCTCTGAGAAGGGAGGGAGCTTTGCTTCCCACCTCTAGTGTGTGGGCTCCAGGGCAGTGCTGTCCAGAGGAATGAGAGCCTCTATGGGGACCGTCCAGGCAGTAGCCACTCACCACAGGCGGTAATTGAGCACTGAAATGTGGCTCATGTGACTGAGGAACTGAATCCTCTGTCGATTTCATTTCAGTGAATTTAAATTTAAACACCACAGAGAAGCATCGATCAGACCATCAAACCTCAGAGGGAAGGTTGGGGAGGGTGGGGGTAAGGGGGAGAGATCAACCAAGGGACTTGTATGCATGCGTATAAGCCTAACCAATGGACACAGACAACAGGGGGGTGAGGACATGAGTGGGGGGGGGGTGCAATGGGAAGATAAGGACACATATGTAATACCTTAATCAATAGAGAAAAAAACTAAACACCACCTGTGGCTGCCATGTTGGGCGGCCTGGATCTCGAGGACTGGGGAAAATGGGTCATGTGGGGCCTGAGGGAGAGCTGGGTGGAGGGCACCTAATTGCTGGGGCCTCCGACGTGGGCGGGCCTCGATCTTGCAACACAAGTAAAAGCCCTTTTGACCAAATTGGGCGGGTCATCAAAGCTGAAAACAACTGCAGGAATATCCTTCGGCGCTGTTCTGGGCAAGCTATTATTTACTTCTGATTTCCTTTAAGAAGAGCAGACACAGAGGTCCCTGTACCTGTGACTCCTGGAGCAGGTCCTACACTGTCTTCCTCTGCTTGATTTCATGAACTGTCACATAAATATAACCTGCTGCTCAAACCTAATATAAATGCTGCACCCAAATGACTGATTTGGGGAGAGGAGGGAACTAGACCATGACGGAGATAGGCCATGGCCGGGCAGGCCCCGAGGCTGATCTGTGCTCACTGTGCCTGCCCAGCATCACTCCGAGTTCAGGGGCTGCCAGTGGGGTTGTCATCAAGGGGATTTCTTGGATGGTGTCTCAGGTCTCACCAGTCCTTTCACTCTGAGAAGTCCAGCACCCTTGACAGCTCTACAACTGTCATCTTAAATTCTCCCTAAACGAGTCTTCCTTTCAGCAGGGTTTCACATAGACACAAAAAGAGGCAGTGGGGCAGGCACAGGCAGGCGATGGAGGGGAAGGTTAGGGCTGGGTAGGCGGCAAGGAGACCAGCACCCCGGGAGCGGGGTGGGGGGGGGCAGCACACATGTCCAGTGTGGTCTTTCCGGTGTCCTGACAACGGAGTGGAGCCTTGGGGTCCTCCCGGCATCCTCTGCCCAAAAAAGAGGCCACATCTGTACCCACCTCTCTGCTCTGCCCCAGGAGGGCTGAAAGTGGCCCCGAACACTCAGAGAGACAGAAGGACTGGAACAGCCGTGGGCAAACTACGGCCCGTGGGCCGGATCCGGCTGTTCTATCCGGTTCTCTTGCTCTCCCCTTCACTCCTTTACTTTGAATTTATATTAGTTCACACAAACACTCCATCCATGCTTTTGTTCCGGCCCTCCGGTCCAGTTTAAGAACCCATTGTGGCCCTCGAGTCAAAAAGTTTGCCCACCCCTGGACTGGAAGCAAGTGGGCCCGGTGCATTCCAGTTCAGGGCAGCTGCCCCTATGGTTTCACAGCAGTGCATCAGAGTCCTCAGTGTCCTCAAAACACTTGGGTCTGCTTTTGTGTTGGAACAGGGAAGAAAATGTTCTTAGTAACTGTAATTTACCAGAAAGGAAAGACTCAGGAAGTCAGCCTTGCTCTGAGGACCAGATGATGCAGCTGACACAGAGCGGCTAAGCCGGGCGGATGCACAGGTGTCCCCCGACAGGTTTCTCAGTCGCTTCTCGCCCATCCCTGTGGCTGGGGGGTTGGAGTGCAGGTGACTCCTAATGGGAAGGTGCAATGCAAAATGACAGCGTTTCTTAGATGTGATTTGACTTCAGCATTCTCAGGGGTATGGGGGAAGATCAGGTAACAGAAGAAATGAGAAGCAGCAAAGACCTACTTTGGGTTGGAAGTACGGGTTCCAAATCAGTGAGGCCTTTCACACATTCCAGCCGGACTTCCTAGCCCTCCTTTCCGGATTGGATGTCTTTAGTTTTGGGAATATTAAACTCCGGTCATTCTGGCTGAAATGATAACAGGGATTTACTTGTGAAGGTGCCCGTTTTAGAAGAGGTTTGACTTGGTGACTGAGTGACATTCTCCAGAGCCCCCTTACCCTGTTTCTCTGACCCCGCCCCTTGTGGAGTCGGCCCCACTCCTTTCCGGTCCCATGAGGACGGCAGGCAATGTTCAGGTGCAGAGCTTCCCCAGCCACCATCAGATGGGAGGGAGAGCGGAGGGATGCGTCTGTTGGAAGAGCTTCTATTCCCAGAGTCCCTCACTGGTCTCAGTTGGGTCTGAGTCATCTCTTGAGTCAGTAACTGGGGCTGGGCTCAGGTGAGGCTCATCCAAGTGCCCCACCTCAGAAACCTGTGATAAAATCAGGTTTGCCTGAGCCCCAGAATCATAAAAGAAGTTATCCAACCCCCCGGAAAGAATCAAAGATCCGGTAGTCACTGAGAGAAGGGTGGTCCTTGGGTAGGAAACGACGACTCTCACCACTCTTTCTGTAATTTACCAATCTTTATTGTGTACTTACCATTGCAGTTTTCTGCCCAAAAGCAGGAAGTTATTTTTGAAAATTTACCTTTTACTGCTTTGTGACTCTTAAACTTGCTTTGTTCCCCCTCCTCCATCCCCCTCCTCCCTCCCTTCTCTTTTTTCTCCCTCCTTCTCTCTATTTTTCCTTCCCCCCTTTTCCTCTCTCCCATTTCCCCTTCCTTCCCCTCCTTTCCCTCCTCTTCCTCCTAGTCTCTTCTTCCCCCTTTATTGTCAACTGGTGATCTAGTCATGTATTTAACTCAACTAAGTTGGTTTAGCACAATGTAGTTTCTCGCTAAATAGAATGCCCTCCCATTTGTCCTCCAGGAAGAAGAAATGCCAGATGTAGAAATTGATATTGATGATCTTCTTGATGCAGACAGTGAAGAAGAGAGAGCTTTAAAATTACGGGTAAGCAGCTTTCAAAATCTAGAACCTTCCGGTCGTAGCTGCTTGGGCTCCTGAGCTTGCAGAGGGGAAAGCGGTGGGATGCTAAGTATTCACCCTCATAAAGCTCATCTTTGATGGTAAAGCAGTTCTTGACAACAGTCAGTTTTTCTTTCTTTTTTTTTTTATAATATATTTTATTGATTTTTTTTACAGAGAGGAAGGGAGAGAGATAGAGAGTCAGAAACATCGATGAGAGAGAAACATGGATCAGCTGCCTCCTGCACACCTCCCACTGGGGATGTGCCTGCAACCAAGGTACATGCCCCTGACCGGAATAGAACCTGGGACCCTTCAGTCCACAGGCTGACGCTCTATCCACTGAGCAAAACCAGCTTCGGCAACAACAGTCAGTTCTTGAAGCACCTTATGGATGTGAGTTTCGCCAGCCTCTTCTTCTTAGGAGGGAGAGCTGGCTCTGCCTCCTGAGATCCATTTGCCAGAGAAGGAAGAGATGCCCCACAACTGTATGAAAAGGGCTGAGCTAGAACTGGGTGTCTAAACCCAGGACTCCGGTCTTGCAGTTGTGAATTATATCATTCATGACATTCATTTCTACGTAAGATTATGTACAACACAATTCCGTTTAATAAAGTTTCTTTTATTAGACTATGCTCACCTGATAGCATCCTGGCACATGCTGAGATGTCTCATGTTTCCTTGGTCCACAGTAATACAATATTTATTTCCTTTCCCAGAGGAGGTCAAATCTATCATTTAAATATCTGTATTTGGGAGTTTCTAAAACCAGTCAACCTTTGACCTGCCAATGTTTTTAACATACACAGAAAATTACTGTTAATGGCAGTTGGTTATTACCAGTGGCAAATGATTGCTAAAGGCAATTAAAGGGCACATTTTAATATAATAATGTGTTAATCATTACTAACATCTCTTGAGTGGTGAACAGTCTCCGTTTAATGATTATTTCTTGTTGGTAAATTTAAGCGGGAGATGAAAGTTAAAAAAAAAGTGAAGCAGGCATCAGTTTTATACAGCATGGAATAGCATCAAGTTTTCTTAACATTGAGAACTTGAACTTTGGTGCCCAGGTGGGGGCACTGAAACCTGCAGAGCCGTGACAAGCTGGTTTGTGGTTGACTCACAGGCAGGCCCCTGACGCTCCAGTGCGATTATCCAGTGTGATTGTCACTGTCTTTCATAGGCTGTCTCAATTTAAGTATATCCCATTTATTATTAACCAAGTTGGCAGCCCAAAGGAAACGTGTGTGTATGCCCGTGCGTGCATGTGTTCTGGAAGGTGTAAGGCATTCCTGCATATGAAGGACACAACTCTTTATATCTTTTTAAAAGTATGTTTATATTGATTTTTAGACAGAGGAAGGGAGATATAGAACCATCAATAAGAGAAAAACGTTATCGATTGGCTGCCTTCTGCATGCCCCCTACTGGGGTTCGAGCCCAAAATCCCGGCTCATGCTCTGACCAAGAATCAAACCCGTGACCTCTTGGTTCCTGGGTCAAAGCTCAACCACCGAACCACACCAGCCCCGCACAACTCTTTCTATCTCTAGGTGGCCAGTGGGTATTGAAATAAAGTATAATTCTAGATAGTCAATATGAAATGTTGATTCACCATATTTAGAATAATACTATAAAGAAGAAATAATTTTTAATTTCACCTTTAAAATGATACTGATTTTTAAAATAATAAAACTTACCTTCTGTGTATTTCATTCTAGGAAGCTCTCGTAGACTGCTACAAACCAACAGAGGTAAACAAATCATGTTTCCTAAATGCCATGTTTGAATTGGTTTTTATTAAATCAATTTGTCTATTTTTAAAGCCAAACCACAATAAGTGGGTTTGATTAAGTATATACTAAGTAGCAATTATTCCCCATAATTATTTGTAAGCCTGAATATGCCTGGTTTAGGAAGACTTAAAATGAATTGATTTTCATGCGTTGCTTGCTTTTATATAAAAGCCAAACTTCAGAGGTAATTGTGAGAGGTTTTGGAATCATTTTAGCAGGGGTTTTAGGTTGTAACTGGAGAATACATTCTATTGGTGTCTAGGTGTGTATTCTTAAGAAGCTTACAGCTAATTCTGTTGTTCAAAATTGAACATTTGCCTTTCTTGGAAGGAGCAATTTTATGTTTTGTCTGGATACTTATCAAGTGTATAAGTACTACTGTGAAAAACAATGGATATTAGTTTGGTTAGACCGAAGCATTTAATGTATACACTAAAGACCAAAAGAACAGTGTAGGAATTGAGCATTTGATAAGTTAAGAAAATATTGCTGAAAGAAGTACTTCCGCTGTATCTCTGTGATAAATCAGAGAAATAGGAAGATTTATCAGATGCTTTGGAGTGCATTGGGTGGTAGGACTTCTGCTTTTTGAAGTGACATAATTATAAAGTGAGGGGAAAGCATGCTTTTATAAGAATGTGTAAGATTTAAATGACTGGGGTGTTTTATGATCATTTGGTTTGTGGCCAGTTACTAACTTGAGCTTTATTCTTACAATCTCCAGTTCTTTATATTGATTTTATCTTGCGGTCACAGAGATTTTTAATTTTAGTTATTAAAAGTATTTTTAATCAATATACTACATAGTCATAATTTCGAAAGCCAGATATAAGATTAGGCTTCTAAAGAAAAAAAATAGCAGTGTCTTTATTAAATCAATTTGTCACCGCCCCAGATTTGGACATCCATTTTTTTTTTTTTCTGGAGAGGCATTAAAATAGAGCTGATTGAAATGTAGGAAAAGGATGTCTTTATGTAATGCAAGAAGAAAAGGAGTATTTTTGTTTGGTTATTACTTGGATTTGGAGGATCCGTAGTTAACAGCGTAGTGGACATTGTAGCAATCAGGGGTGGGGGTACTAGGAGGAGCTTGCTTTTCTATTTCTCACTCTAACTTTGCATGATTTTCAGATCTTAAGATCACATAGGAGCACCCCCATTGTATTGGGGTGTGGACAGAAAATACATTCAATATGGGCTTGAGGGCACCTGTCTTAGCATCTGTTAAGGTAGTTGCCAGTCCAACCAATGGGCTTTCAGAAATCTCTTCTTATAGCTGAAGGTGGCTGTGCCGTTGTTGGATAAACATCCAATTTGTCTTCTGTGCATCTCATGTCTGAGAAACAGAGGTTGTGGTATTTCCTATCACTTTGGCAATCAAAGCCTGTAAGTAGATATGATCAGGGGTTCATGCAGATGACTAAGTCTAAGAGTAGGTGGTGGAAGCATCTCCGGGCCTCAGTAACCTGCCAGGTCATGGAAATGTCACAGCCACATGTGCTCACACACTTAGAATAGGGCTCTTTATACACCAGGCCTCCTCGGCCCAGGAAAAAGAGCCGGGCCGTGCTGGAGCTGGCGTTTGGACCCACATTTGAGTTGACATCCTGTGCTCTGTCTACTTCTCACCTCCTTTCTCTGAATTCTTACTGGGTGAGCACACGCTCCACTCTGGAATATTTATTTATAAACCTGATTAAGATGATCTTCATTGAGGAAAATCAAGCCAGAAACATTACTAGTAGGTGAGCTTGCCAAAGTCACGAAGTCATGGAGCAAAACTCTGCATTTATTTCCTGGTCTTCATTCTACATCCTCTGCCAAGTTAGGGAACCATCCACACCACCATTCTCACTTCTGACACCAATGGCAAGTGCAAGACCATACTCATGTCTGCTATTTTGCTAGAAGGACCCACAGGACTCACTGAAAGTTGTCACGCTCACAGTCATGGTTCGTCACAGTGAAAGGCTACAGATGAAAGTCAGCCAAGGGAAGAGATGCTTGGGACAGAGTCCAGGGAAGTTCCAAATGCAGAGCCTCCAGCCTTCCTCTCCCAGGGGAGTCACAGTGTTGACTCTCAGCTACGATGTGTGGCCGTGTGGAGAGTATTGCCAACCAGGGAAGCTCATCTGAGCCAAATATTTTTTATTGGGACTTGGTCACATAGTCATGGTTGACTGCCCACAATGACCTCAAGTCACCAGCCTCTCTGGACGTTGAGCTGGTACCATGTGACCCAAAGCCCCCACCCTACATCACATTGTTAGACTGTCTTTCATGTCCCAAGGCCCCAGGTGAACAAAGACACTCTCATCAGGCAGAACATTCCAAGGGCTTACAGGCGTCCTCAAACTACGGCCCGCGGGCCACAGGCGGCCCGCTGAGGACATTTATCCGGCCCACCGGGTGCCGCTGCCTGTCCTGCTTAGCAGCCGACGACTCGTCCCGGGCCCGCAGTGCGCATAGGAATTTGTTCATAGTTTGTTTTTTTTAAACTATAGTCCGGCCCTCCAACGGTCTGAGGGACAGTGAACTGGCCCCCTGTTTAAAAAGTTTGAGGACCCCTGGCTTAGAGCTTGCCTCCCAGGAGCTGAGGGCAAAAACCAGACATCTTTTTGGGCAAGGTTAAATTCTTTACTACACACTCTTAGAAGCAGTTTGACCATGAGAATAGTGATGATGATGATGATAACAATAATTGTGATGTAACATAAGGAAAGGAAAAAGAGATGCCTTGATAGGAAGAGCCACACGTATTTTGCTTTTGGATACTTTTCTTCCAGTAATTAATGATTGTTTTGTTGTTGTTGTTTTTTTAAAGTGAGATGGAGGAGGAGGAGGGTACAGGTTTTAAAGGGCAGTGGACCTTTAAAATGGTTGGCATTTTTGAGTGATTGGTTGTGATTTTGTGGCCTTTCCTTTTTTCATTAAACTCAAAATGAATGATCGAGTTTTAAAAGCTGGTCAACTCTATCTTAAAAACAGCTCCACATTCTCTTCTTGTGTTCAGATTTATCTAGACAGAAGAAGGATGAGTTAAGAGCAATTTAACACATGACATTTGGATTGTTATATTTTTTAGCAAAGGGAGTTGCTATCAAAACCAAATTTCAAAGTTTGGAAATGGGTTTCTTTCATTTAGTTGAGATTGAGGTTCTTATAGGAAATACTATTGTCCCTTATTGGTAATGGGATCCTTGATGAAATTATTTTTGTGGTGATTATAAAATGGGAGATTATAATTTTGCTGAATTAACTCCATTGGTTATTTGCATTGGTTGGATTACTTATGTGGATTTTATGTTATGTTGTCTGAATCCCAAGTGTGTGGAATTTGAGAAAATTATTAGTAAGTGAAAGAAGAACTAAATGCTGGTACGGTTGAATATGGTGAGAGCAAAGGAACTGTTGTTCTGCATACAAATAAGGGCTAGAATTTGGGTACAAAATAAATTTGCCTAAGAGCAGTGGTCTGAATCTAAAGTAGATTAAGGGGACTGCTCTTATCAGCAGAACAAATTCATTTTTAAAGGCATATAGTCAAGAAAATTAATGGACAAAATAGTGTCAGTGGTTTTTAAGTTAAAGGAGATGGGGTGTGGGGGTCTTAGGCATCCTGTCAGCCAGGATGCCTAAGACCTTCAGGAATTTCTGTTGGCAGAAGTGATTATAACAACAGCAGGCACAAACCTTTACTCATAACAGATTCATGAGCCTCTTTTCAGATAATGAAAAATAGGATCAGTTCTGGTGTGCCCTGCTAGCAAATGAACCTCTCCAATGATAAACAGCACTATTCACCCTCTCCTCTGAGAGGAAAGAAATTAAATATCTCAGTGGGTAGTGATGACAATGATGCTGAAAGCCTGTGACTGCAGGGAGCAAATCCCAGTGTCACAAGGGGCTGGGGACACTGAAGCGGTGTTCTCAGTGCTGAATCACTGCCTGTCCCTTTGGCCTCCTGTGTGACATGAATATTTAAGCCAATAAAAGTTTACAGTGTGATGTTTAAATGCTTTTCTGGTTCCTTGGGTGAGGATATATTGCTATTTGGAACCATTTTCAGGGTTGCCATCATGTTTTAAAAGAGATACCTATTATCCTTCCATTGTCCTCACTTACCTAAACTTTGTTAAATCTAGAAATTCATCTTGAGAGTATGGTAACTAGAATTAATACGGTATTGTATATTTGAAAGTTGCTAAGAGAGTAGATCTTAAAAGTTCCCATCACAGAAAAAATTAGGATAGCTATGTAGTAGTGAATGTTAACTAGACTTATTATGGTGAGTATGCCATGATATTGCTGGTGGGAATGAGGTCCTTCCACTGAGTTGCAAGAAAAGCATTTTGGGGACCCACGTATGGGAGGATGAGATGTAGTGGTAAGATTTATTGGAACAGAAATAAAAGACTGTTCCCAAGTTCCTGATGTCCCATCTCCGTCTGTCCCACTGTGGAAGAAGTCCAGCTTTGTCTTCATCAAGCCCAGAAGTAGGGCCAGAGTCTAGAAATTCTGTGCCATTGCTTTGGAGCCTGCCTGGCTGCCTTGGAGGCTGAGCTTGGGGCCTGCGCAGCTGCTAGGCCCACATGGCTGCTATGGAGAGAGAATGCACAAGGGAACGGTGGAAAGCCCTTGTCATTGTTGAGCTTCGATTATATTATCTCAGGCTTTCCAACTTACCAATCTCTTTCCCAGTCCTTCGTGGTTTGTACTGGGTCCACCCCCTAACTAATCCCTTTTCTGGATCTTCCAGGGTTTTGTGTCCTTTATCCAATCCTACCCTTTTCCAAGGCTAGGCACCTCCCTTTTATGGGCACCATCTTGGCTCCTGCTACACATGCACCCAGCAAAGAAATGATCCCCTTTTTATGTTATTTCTCCCTCAGTCATCCTGGCTAGTGACCAGCAATGATCCTTCCACCCGTTTGGGGAATTAGGTGCTGAGGGCAGAGGATGCAGCCGTCCTGTGGGGAGCCTATGGATGCTGCAGCTTCCTAGTGAAGCAGGCTTAGTGTTCAACTCAGTTCCCTAGTTCATTATGCTTCATGTCTGATTCCCTTGCTCCCTTCCTTTATTAACATTTTTAAATCATTTCTTTTTATTCTTCAATTACAGTTGACACACAGTATTACATTAGTTTCAGGTGTACACACCAATGATTAGACATTATAAAAATTATTAAGTGATCATCTCCCAAAATCTCATGCCCATCTCATATTATACCTAGTTATAGAATATTATTGACTTGTATTCCCTATGCTCTACTTTACACCCCCATGACAACACTGTAACTACTAATTTGTGTTTCTAAATCCCTTCACCCAATCCCCTGACCCCCTCCCATCTGGTAACTGTCAAAATGTTCTCTGTGTCTATAAGTCTGTTTCTGTTCTGCTTGTTCATTTATTTTGGTTTTTAGATTCAATTATTGACAGATATCTATTTATTGTATTTTATTGTTCATATTTCTTCTTCTTCTTCATCTTCATCATCATCATCATCATCATCATCATCATCAGTTTCTTCTAGAAGATCCTTTAATATTTCATGTAATATTGGTTTGGTGGTGATGAACTCCTTCAGCTTTTTCTTGTATGTGAAGCTCTTTATCTGACCTTCAGTTCTAAATGATAATTTTGCTGAGTAGAATAATCTTGATTGTAGGTCCTTACTTTTCATTACTTTTAATATTTTTTTGGCACTGCCTTCTGGCCTGCAAAGTTTCTGTTGAGAAACCAGCTGACTGTCATATGGGTGCTCCCTTGTAGGTAATTAACTGCTTTCTCTTGCTGCTTTTAAGATTCCCTCTTTGTCTTTAACCTTTAGCATGTTAATTATGTATTTTGAAGTGGGCCTCTTTGGATTCATCTTGTTTGGGACTCTCTACTCTTCCTGGACTTGTATGTCTATTTCTTTCACCAGATAAGGGACATTTCCTGTCATTATTTTTTTCAAGTAGGTTTTCAATTTTTTGTTCCTTCTCTTCTCCTTTTGGCACCCCCATGATGTGAATGTTGGTATGCTTGAAGTTTTCCCAGAGGCACCTTATACTATCTGTATTATTTTTTATTATTTTTTCTGTTTGCTCTTCTGATTGCGTGTTTTGCTTCCTCATATTCCAAATCACTGACTTGATTCTCAGCATCCTCTACTGTTGTTTTCCTATAAATTATTCTTTATTTCAGTTAGTGTATCCTTCATTTCTGACTGATCCTTTTTTAAAAAAATATTTTTATTGATTTCAGAGAGGAAAGAAGAGGGAGAGAGAGAGAGAGAAACATCAATGAGAGAGAATCATTGGTTGGCTGCCTTCTGCATGCCCCCTACGGGGGATTGAGCCCACAACCCAGGCATGTGCCCTTGGCCAGAATTGAACCTGGGACTCTTCAGTCGGCAGGCAGATGCTCTATCCACTGACCCAAACAGGCTAGGGCTCTGACTGATCCTTTTTAATGTTGTTGATGTTCTCATTAAGTTCCTTGAAGTTTTAAGTTCCTTGAGTATCCTTACAACCTTATTGCAGGTGCCCCACGTTGGGCTGCCAGTTGCAAGTGTCCTTTCCATGTCCCGCGTGGTTCAGGGTTCAGGCTCTGGAGGAGGCTGCACACAAATGAAAGAGACTAGAATAAATTTGGGAATTGGGGGCCAGGCGGGAGCCCAACTCAAGGGGAAGGACTCCACCCCGCACTGGCCTTGCTATCCCTTTTATTAAGACCAAGGGATACACCCATAGCCTTTAGGCAGGCAATTCCAATAATAGCCAATCAGCAAGGATTTATATAAAACTAAAAGGTGGAAGTTGCTTTAGCTACCATTGTCTCAACTAAACAGTGGGTGGTTGGCTCTGACCTTTCAGAGCTTCAAGGTTGACCAGCCTTCCTGGTTCCTTGTCCACACCTCTCTGCTAGTGAAGGCAATGGGCTGCTTCCAACACCTTATAACCATGGTAGTTTGCTTACTTCCATTTCATTTAGTTTTTTTTCTGGGGATTTCTTCTGTGTTTTTTTTTTTTTTTTTCATTTGCCACATGTTTCTTTGTCCCTGCATTTTTTTTTGTTTTTTTTATTTTTTCATTTTTTTTATTTTAATAAATCTTTATTCAGATTATTACAATTGTTTCTTTTTTTCCCCCCATAGCTCCCCTCCACCCAGTTCCCACCCCACCTTCTGCCCTAACCTCCCCCCCACTACTGTCCTCATCCATAGGTGTATGATTTTTGTCCAGTCTCTTCATGAACCCCCCATACCCCTTTCCCCCTGAGAATTATCAGTCCACTCCCTTTCTATGCCCCTGATTCTATTATATTCACCAGATTATTCTGTTCCTCAGGTTTTTAATTCACTTGATTTTTAGGTTCACTTGTTTTTTTTTTTTTTTTTTTTTTTAAATAAATCTTTATTCAGATTATTACAATTATTTCTCCTTTTTTCCCCCATAGTTCCCCTCCAGCCATTTCCCACCCCACCTTCTGCCCTTACCTACCCCCCACTGTCCTCATCCATAGGTGTATGATTTTTGTCCAGTCTCTTTATGAACCCCCCCATACCCCTTTCCCCCTGAGAATTATCAGTCCACTCCCTTTCTATGCCCCTGATTCTATTGTATTCACCAGATTATTCTGTTCCTCAGGTTTTTAATTCACTTGATTTTTAGGTTCACTTGTTGATAGATATGTATTTGTTGTTCATAATTTTTATCTTTCCTTTTTTCTTCTTCCTCTTCTTTAAGAATACCTTTCAGCATTTCATATAATACTGGTTTGGTGGTGATGAACTCCTTTAGCTTTTTCTTGTCTGTGAAACTCTTTATCTGCCCTTCAATTCTGAATGATAGCTTTGCTGGGTAGAGTAATCTTGGTTGTAGGTTCTTGCTATTCATCACATTGAAAATTTCTTGCCACTCCCGTCTGGCCTGCATAGTTTCCGTTGAAAAGTCAGCTGACAGTCGTATGGGTGCTCCCCTGTAGGTAACTAACTGTTTTTCTCTTGCTGCTTTTAATATTCTCTCTTTGTCTTTTGCTCTTGGCATTTTAATTATGATGTGTCTTGGTGTAGTCCTCTTTGGATTCCTTTTGTTTGGGGTTCTGTGGGCTTCCTGGACTTGTAAGTCTATTTCTTTCACCAGGTGGGGGAAGTTTTCGGTCATTATTTCTTCAAATAGGTTTTCAGTATTTTGCTCTCTCTCTTCTTCTGGCACCCCCATAATTCTGATGTTGGTACGCTTGAAGTTGTCCCAGAGTCTTCTTACATTATCTTCAACTTTTTGGATTTTTTTTTTTGCTTTTTGCTTTTTCGGTTGAGTGTTTTTTGCTTCTTTGTATTTCAATTCTTTGACTTGATTTTTGTGTTCCTCTTGTCTGTTTTTGGGTCTCTGTATAATATTTTTTATTTCAGTCAGTGTATGTTTAATTTCTAGTTGGTCCTTTTTCATCTCTTCGAGGGTCTCGTTATATTTATCGGCCTTTTCTAGGATATTCTTAAAAAGCCTTATAACCGTGGTTTTGAATTCTATATCCAGTCGTTTGTTTTCCTCCATTTCTTTCGTTTGTGATCTGATTCTTAGACGCCGCATTTTCACTGCTTCCCTGAGTTGGTAGATTTGTGTGCTAGGTTTCCAATTTGGCCCAGTGGGTCTGCCTCCCCAGTTAACCTGAGGTGGACACTCTTGGTGCACCCCTTTGTGGACTGTGTGTACAGCCTTGTTGTAATTAAGTCTTTATTGTTGTTGGTATCACTGGGAAGAATTGACCTCCAGGCCAGTTGGCTGTAAGGATCAGCTGTGTCTATGCTGGGAGAAGTCCGGTGCTGGAGACAGCCTTATAGGATTAGACTTGCCAAATTGCAATAGCCTCTGTGCTCAGCTTGGATGGGGTGGAGTCTCAGTCTTGGCTTCCCATCAGCCTTGCCCTTGCTAGCACGTGTGTGCCTTCAGTCCTCTGCTTTCCCGGCTCCCGATTCTCCGCCCGAGAGTCCAGACTCCCCCCACAAGAGCGTGGGTCTCCGGGGGCTCGCCTGGAACTGGGGTTCACTGCAGTCAGAACTGGGGCTCACTTCAGTCAGAACTGGTGTTCAGTGCCGTCAGGAGCCTCTGACTCCCTTCTGCTAGGGAAAGCCTGTGGCAGCCTCTGCAGCCTTTGTGCACACTGGCGCGAGCGGACTTTCAGTCTTCCGCCTTCCCCGGCTCCCGAGTCTCCGCCCGAGAGTCCAGACTCCCCCCACAAGAGCGTGGGTCCCCGGGGGCTCGCCTGGAACTGGGGTTCACTGCAGTCAGAACTGGGGCTCACTTCAGTCAGAACTGGGGTTTTGTGCCGTCAGGAGCCTCTCACTCCCTTCCGCTAGGGAAAGCCTGTGGCAGCCTCCCGCAGCCTTTGTGCGCACTGGCGCGAGCGGACTTTCAGTCTTCCGCCTTCCCCGGCTCCCGAGTCTCCGCCCGAGAGTCCAGACTCCCCCCACAAGAGCGTGGGTCCCCGGGGGCTCGCCTGGAACTGGGGTTCACTGCAGTCAGAACTGGGGCTCACTTCAGTCAGAACTGGGGTTTTGTGCCGTCAGGAGCCTCTCACTCCCTTCCGTTAGGGAAAGCCTGTGGCAGCCTCCCGCAGCCTTTGTGCGCACTGGCGCGAGCGGACTTTCAGTCTTCCGCCTTCCCCGGCTCCCGAGTCTCTGCCCGAGAGTCCAGACTCCCCCCACAAGAGCGTGGGTCCCCAGGGGCTCGCCCGGAATAGGTGTTCAGTGCAGTCAGAACTGGGGTTCAATGCGGTCGGGGGCTCCCTTCCCCCTTCCGCCAGAGAAAGCCAGCCAGGCACTCCGCCGCCCTTCCTCTCTGCGCGCACAAAGACCCTTTGCCGTACCTCCAATTCTCTGTGAGCTTTTCTCCTTCCTTCTAGTTGTAGAATTTTCACTCGGTCAGCTTTCCTGCGGTTCTGGATGGTGTCCGTTCTGTCTTTTAGTTGTAGTTTTGAAATTGTTGTGCGAGGCAGCAGTTTAGGTGTTTACCTATGCCGCCATCTTGGTTTCTCAACCTGTTCACTTGTTGATAGATATGTATTTGTTGTTCATAATTTTTATCTTTACTTTTTTCTTCTTCCTCTTCTTTAAGAATACCTTTCAGCATTTCATATAATACTGGTTTGGTGGTGATAAACTCCTTCAGCTTTTTCTTATCTGTGAAGCTCTTTATCTGTCCTTCAATTCTGAATGATAGCTTTGCTGGGTAGAGTAATCTTGGTTGTAGGTTCTTGCTATTCATCACATTGAAAATTTCTTGCCACTCCCGTCTGGCCTGCATAGTTTCTGTTGAGAAATCAGCTGACAGTTGTATGGGTGCTCCCTTGTAGGTAACTAACTGTTTTTCTCTTGCTGCTTTTAATATTCTCTCTTTGTCTTTTGCTCTTGGCATTTTAATTATAATGTGTCTTGGTGTGGTCCTCTTTGGATTCCTTTTGTTTGGGGTTCTGTGCGCTTCCTGGACTTGTAAGTCTATTTCTTTCGCCAGGTGGGGGAAGTTTTCGGTGATTATTTCTTCAAATAGGTTTTCAGTATCTTGCTCTCTCTCTTCTTCTGGCACCCCCATAATTCTGATGTTGGTACGCTTGAAGTTGTCCCAGAGTCTTCTTACACTATCTTCAACTTTTTGGATTTTTTTGTTTGCTTTTTACTTTTTCGGTTGAGTGTTTTTTGCTTCTTTGTATTTCAATTTTTTGACTTGATTTTTGTGTTCCTCTTGTCTGTTTTTGGGTCTCTGTATAATATTTTTTATTTCAGTCAGTGTATGTTTAATTTCTAGTTGGTCCTTTTTCATATCTTCGAGGGTCTCGTTATATTTATCGGCCTTTTCTAGGATATTCTTGAAAAGCCTTATAACCGTGGTTTTGAATTCTATATCCAGTCGTTTGTTTTCCTCCATTTCTTTCGTTTGTGATCTGATTCTTTGACGCCGCATTTTCACTGCTTCCCTGAGTTGGTAAGGTAGATTTGTGTGCTAGGTTTCCAATATGGCCCAGTGGGTCGGCCTCCCCAGTTAACCTGAGGTGGACACTCTTGGTGCACCCCTTTGTGGACTGTGTGTACAGCCTTGTTGTAATTAAGTCTTGATTGTTGTTGGTATCACTGGGAAGAATTGACCTCCAGGCCAGTTGGCTGTAAGGATCAGCTGTGTCTATGCTGGGAGAAGTTTGGTGCTGGAGACAGCCTTATAGGATTAGACTTGCCAAATTGCAATAGCCTCTGTGCTCAGCTTGGATGGGGTGGAGTCTCAGCCTTGGCTTCCCGTCAGCCTTGCCCTTGCGTGCACGTGCGCACCTTCAGACCTCTGCCTTCCCCAGCTCCCGAGTCTCCGCCCGAGAGTCCAGACTCCCCCCGTAAGAGCATGGGTCCCCAGGGGCTCGCCCGGAACTGGGGTTCAGTGCAGTCAGAACTGGGTTCAGTGCGGTCGGGGGCTTCCTTCCCCCTTCCGCCAGAGAAAGTCAGCCAGGCTCTCAGACGCCCTTCCTCTCTGCGCGCACAAAGACCCTTTGCCATACCTCCAATTCTCTGTGAGCGTTTCTCTTTCCTTCTAGTTGTAGAATTTTCACTCAGCCAGCTTTCCTGCGGTTCTGGATGGTGTTCGTTCTGTCTTTCAGTTGTAGTTTTGAAATTGTTGTGCGAGGCAGCAGTTTAGGTGCTTACCTATGCCGCCATCTTGTTTTTTTCTCTGTCCCTGCATTTTGACTGTGTCCCTGTGTCTGTTTCTATGGATTAGGTAGAGTTGCTAAGTCTATCAGACTTGGTAGAATGGCCTTGTGTAGTAGGTATTCTGTAGGACCCAGGAGTTTAGCCTCCCCAGTTACCTGAGCTGGGCAGTCCAGATGTGCCCCTGTTTGGGCTCTGTGTACTGTCCTATTATAGTTCAGCCTTGATTGCTGTTGACAGCACTGGGAGGGATTGATCCCTAGGCCAATTGGCTGAGAGGACCAACTGTGACTACAATGGAAGAGCTTCTGTGCAGGAGCTGACCCAGTCTTGATGTGGCTTCTCCTTTAATTCCCTAGTTGTAGGACTTCCATTCAGCCAGATTTCAGATGGTTCTAAATGATGGTTGTTTTTTAATTTAGTTGTCATTTTGATGTGCTTGTGAGAGGAAGCGAGTATTGTGTTTACCTATGCCGCCATCTTGACCTTCCTTTATTAGTATTAACTAGCTACCTACATTAACAATAGTGTGTGTGTGTGTGTATGTGTGTGTGTATATATATATATATAAAATCATTATGTTGTACTCCTGAGACTAATATAACATATGTCATTTATGTCTCAAATTAAAAAAAAATTCTTCCTCCACCTGATCACAACTTGCCTCACTCTCATGTCATCTATTCAATGTCATGCTTTTTGGAAGAAATGTTAGGTAGATGTGTGAGCTGGGGGCTGGGTGAAAAAGGGATTGAGAAGTACAAATTGGTAGTTGCAAAATAGTCATGGGGATGTAAAGTATAACATAGGAAATATAGTCAATAATATAGTAATAACTATGTATGGTGCCAGGTGGGTACTGGAAATATCACAGGGATTGCTTTGTAAAGTATATAATTTCTAACCACTATGCTGTACACCCGAAACTAATACAAAATTATATTGGGGCGGGGGAAGGGGGAAGCGCAAGCTGACTTGATTTGCTGTTATCCAGCAGAGAGTCTCAGACCAGGAGCAGATGGTCCCTGTGACTGTGCATTTTTAAGGAAATGACTGGTGCATCGACTAGGGTGACAAAGACAAGACAGAACACAGGGAAGTTGCTGACCCACGTGAATCTCAGCCTTCAGAATCCTCACCTGCTCTTTCTCCTCACTCCACCCTGTACTCTGTGTAAGGGGTGGATACTTTTTTGGAAAAGCAGGTCCAGCATTCAGAGTCCTGCTAGGCACGCTTTATTGGAGCTGGCATGATCTATATAATTAACGTGTTTGGTGACACCATTCACCAAGCGGTTTAAGCATTTCTTTCTAAATTTCTTTTTTTTTTTTCCAGAAAATACTTCTAATCAAAGGGCTACCACATAATATCCATTTACTTTATCTTTTTAAATGACTTGAAATGCTGCAATAATGACATAAAGGCAGTTTATGCACAGAGCAGTGATTTGCAACGATGCTGTGGTTTCTGCTTTTCCTACTTTCTGATGGAGCCATCTTCGCTTAAGCATTGCAATATCCTCAGTGAGAGTAACAGATGAGTCACTCAGTGTCTAGGTAGGTTCCCAGACGCCTGGCCCTGGTGATAATTACAAAACCGGTGTCCATCTGCCACTTCCTGCACAGGATGGAGCTGGTGGGGGGAGGTAGAAGCTGAGAGCCACAGGGCCCAGGAGGGACCGAGGGATGAGAGCTCAGAGTACAGTGTGGCCACTGTGATTTCATGCCCTCTGACAGTGCCACATGGCTGAAACTCCAGAGTGAGGAAGGACCTTCTGTGTTCACAGTGGCTGCCAGGCCCCCTCGGAAACCTGCTTTGGCTTCTTTGTTTCTTAGAAGTCTCTTGTAAGTCGGGTGGCTGCATGTAATATAAAGTCAGGTTTCCAAGGTTACTGGAAATGCTAATTTTCTTTCTATTGCTTTTTTGATCTCTCAGGTAGGGCTTCGTGTGCACGCTCATACACACACACACACACACACACACACACACACACACACACACACACACACGCGCATCCTAGACTCTGCCCTTTCCTAAATGCTTCCTGTCTTCCCTAACTTCCCCCAGGCTGGCTAGTGTTTCAGGGCTTAAAGGAAAAATCTCTAGAACCTTCCTCCATAGTAGCTGCTGCCAGTTGATAACTGTATATAATCCCACACACCCCAGTTGATACACAACGGCCCCTTTCTTGCCAATTGAATAGCTTTGTTTGTCTTTGACTTTCTCAACTTTTATCAGCTCTTGACTTCATTGAGCACCTCTTCCTTCTAGAAACACTAGAAAACCTTCTAGCCAACACTTCCCTTGTCTTTTTAATAGCACACTCTAGCAAGCATGTCAAACTCGCGACCCATGGGCCGCATGCCTTGTTTAAATAAATGAGGTATGTGGACCACCGGCTGCGAGTTTGACATGCTTGCTATGGGTTTCCCCCATCTCTCTCTCTTTTTTTCAGTCTCCTTTTCTGACTCTAACTCCTCTACCAGACCTCACTTGTTAGAGGCCTCTGGCCTTGGGGTCTCCAGCCTTCTTTTCCTCTCTACTTATGCTTTTCTCCAATGTTACTGCATCTAGTCCTGTGATTCAAAGCATTGTCATCTGCTGTGTCCGGTAGAATTTTCTGAGATGATGGAACTAGTCTGTATCTGCTGTGTCCATTATGGTAGCCACTAGTCATATGTGGCTATTGAGTACTTGAAATGTGGCTAGTATGACTAAGGAACTAAATTTTAAATTTTATTTATTTTCATTAATCTGAATTTAAATAGACACATGTTAAGGGCTACTGTATTGAATAGACTCAGTTTAGATCATTGTGTTTATAAACTCTGGGTGATAACCCATTAGCTGGTTATGGCCTGTGTTTTTTCAAAATAAAATAGAATGAAAATACCAAGATGTATTACATATAGTAAGCATTATCTTTTAGTCACAAAACTTTGGTTTTAGTCTTTTTTCTCTGTCTACTAGGTTGCTATAATAATGTGTGGGTCACACATAGTATTTTAGTTTTTCAGTTTGTTTTTTAGTTGAAAGCCACTGATCTAGTGCTGGTGGTGCCCATATTTATGCATTCAACCATGAACTGAAACTCAAAGTCACATTTATCTATTCTCTTGATGTCTCCCCACAGATGTCTAGTAGACATCTCATATCTGTAAATCTTTCCCCCCCTTCAGTTATCCCCTGTCTCCGCAAATGCCACTGCCTTCTTCTAGTGACTTCTGAGGAGGTCCTTAATTCCCTTTTCTCCTGTCCCTGCTCCCCACTGCACCTTACCCCCATTCAGCCCACCAGCAAGGTCTTTTGGCTCTGCCTCTGAAATGGATCCCAAATCTATCCACTGATTTCCATTTCAGTTTCCATCAACTTAACTCCAAGACACTGGCATTTGGACCACTGCAACAGCTCCACACTGATCTCTCTTTCCCTCCTGTCTTCATAAAACCCATTCTCCACACAGCAGCCAACGGGATCTTTAAAAAACCCAAACCAGATGATGCTCTTGTCCTTGAAAGCGGCTGGTGACTTTGCATTGCACCGAGAACGATCTCTCATCATCTAACTGGCCAACAAGGCCCTAGCATCTCTACCAGGGCTCCCACCATGCTGACCTTGGCTTTCCTTTGCCAGGAATGCCCACTTTCTCGCTGGTTTCTCTGCAAGGCCTCTGCATGTGTGCGGTGACCTAGAGCCCCATGCTGGCTTTATTTTGTTAATTCAGGCTTAACTCAGATGTCATTTCCTCAAAGAGTTAACCCTTCTGTGACCAAATGAGTGTCCTTAACCCAAGTCTAAGTGATCTGTTTTGGAAGTAAATGAGATATGTTATTACTTATATAGAATATTCTTGAGTAATAGAAACCAAGAGCTATCAATCAGTATTTTTGATTACAGATCTTTGAATTTTCTTTGTGAATTGTCTTTAATCAACAAAATTTTGTTGCAAGTGGTGTTGTCAAGTTTCTATCTGGAGAGTAAATATTGATCTTGCTATTTTTTAACTTAGTGAGTTGAGCATCTCATTATGCAAATTTAATGAACAGTTTAAAACATGCACAATAGGCTATATTAAGTTATAGACATAAATTATGTTAATATAAAATTTAAAATGAGGCTTTTTAAATGTTAATATATCATATATACAAGATGAGTTATGTATTTTAACTTTTTAATCACTCAGATTTTTACACATCATAACTAATGTTTTAAGGAAATTTGAATTTGATTTAAATTACCAAATTACTCTTATCTTGAAGAAGAAAGGTCTGTAGTTTAGGTTACATCATTTCTTATATGATTTTAGTCTTTATTTTATAATGATCTTTATGAAAAATATTATTAAAATAGTGAAGGAAAGTTACCAGACTTATTAACAAGATAAATGATAGGGTTTGTAATTCTGACTTTTGCTTTAAAAAAAAAGAGAGAGAAAGGAAATCTTCACTTAAATGCTGGAACTTTTCACAGCAGTCAGCTGAATAACAGATTAAAAACCACACAAAATTGAAATGGTATGTGCAGCATACTCTGCATCGTTGAAATCACACAGTAAAAGGGGCAATAGGAAATGCATTTAACTTTTCAAAATGGAAACTGACTATAAGTGGGGAAATTCAGCATCATTTTATCCTAGAGAATTCTTTAAATTAGATGAAATAGTGTTCAGAAACTGAAAATAGGGCCTCATTTTATTCACATGGATTTCATTCTGTCCAAGTTCAGAAATGGGTGGCGATGAAAATGTTTTTGTCCTTCGCCCCACTTTGGGACTGCTGTCCAAAGGGAATAATCCAAATTGCAGGCGAAGACTGGTGCACAAAGACGTTAACTGTGGCATTGTTGATCATTTTGAAAAGCCAGGAACTAACCAAATATCCACTGGTGGGGGAAATTAAGCAGATTGTAAAAATTAATTTTAATGGTTATACAATCTTTTATTTTTAGAAAGACAATTTAATGTTGTGGGGAAAAGTTCTGACATAATGCTAAATGGAAAAAAAGGATATATTTATACAGTATAATCTTAATTAGGTAAAAAATACTTTCCATAGAAGAAAATATGTTAATAGTGGTTCATTCTGAGGAGTAATTATTGCTGGTTTGTATGTTCTACTTTTTCTAGGCCAAGCTCATACTGCTTTTATAATAGCAAAAAGATTATTCAAAAAGGAAATAGGGTGTCTAATAGAATATGAAATATTCAAGCTTATTGTGTCTTAGAGCCAGAGAATGGTTGCAGGCATCATTAGCCTGTGAGCTGGTGACTAAGGGCTGTAATTGGGGTAGGAGATAGTCTGAGAGCTTAAACAGTGCAGAGGCGTAATGCAGAGGAAGGTTCCTTCGTGTTTTTGCTCAGTTCTGCATTGCTGGCTGTCACTTGCTGATCAGAAAGTGTCTTTGACTAACACAAATAGGAAGGCAAAGTCATTATCTAATAAATATGATCTATTTAGTAGCCAAATATTTTTGTGTGAACACAGACTTTGAGTTTTATTTCATTGCAAGTGAGGCAACCTATGTGCATATTCTTTTTCTCATCCAAGTTTTTTAACTGCTGAAATTGCCCTTAAAGAGACCACAAACATTGTAAAATGTGTTTAATTACTAATTCATTAAATTTTCCTGTCAATTGATACCAGATATTTTAAAACATGAGGCAACAGTGAAAGATTCCTGATACTGTAAATTGGAAACCATTCTAGATTGTTCTTCAATGTTTGGGTTCTCAGCCATGAATCATGAAATCACTTCAGTGGGTCTCCCAGCATTACATTGTAAGTGAAATTAGCATACATAGGAAATATAGGGTCCATTGTGTATAGTAAGTATGCGTTCTTTACATTTTTATTTTAGGGGTGAGTTTATATGTCCTGGATTGTAAATGGAAAACATGTGTGTTCTTAAAATGATGATTTGCAGTAAAAAAAAAAAAGTCTTCTTGTGACACCATCAGTATAGGTGTCACTTGAGCGTGTTACAGATGTGGATTCTCGGGCCCCACCCAGACCTACTGAATCGACACTCCGGGGGTAGGCCCAGCACTCTGTGGGTTAGCAAGGCCCCCTGGCCATTCTGGTGCACACTCACATTCAGAACCACTGGTCTCGCCCTGCCTTCCTGGGTGTGGTCCGGAGTCTAACACTGGCATCACCTGGCAGCTAGCTGGAAATGCAAAATCCCAAGCCCCAACCTGGACCTACTAAATCAGAATCTACAGGCTTCAGGGGTGATCTGTATGCTCGTATTAGAGGTTTGTCAAAGGTTTGGAAGCACTGATCTAAACCACATATGCCTTCAGGGGCCAAGTGGGCAATGTCAGTGAATGAAGGCAGCCTGGACTTCTCTGTAAAGAGCACAGCCCGTCCCTGACTTATGATGGTTCAACATATGATTTTTCTACTTCACGATGGTGCAAAAGTGATAGTTTAGTAGAAAATATACTTGGAATTGTGATATTCTCCCTACTAGCGATAAGCAGTACGATAATCTCTCATGATGCTGGACAGCGGCAGTGAGATGACTGCCTAATTGTAGCTCTGTTAGTGTTCTGAGCCTGTGTAAGGGATGCTAGGCTAAGCTATGATCTTCCATACGTTAGGTGTATTCAATGCATTTTTAACTTACAGTATTTTTTCCCCAAATATATTTTTATAATTTCAGAGAGGAAGGGAGAGGGAGAGATAGAAACATCAATGATGAGAGAGTATCATTGACTGGCTGCCTTCAGCATGTCTCCCACTGGGTCTCGAGTCCGCAACCCAGGCATGTGCCCTGACCAGAATTGAACCATGACCTCTTGGTTCATAGGTTGACACTCAGCCACCGAGCCACACCAGCCAGGCTCAACGTACAGTATTTTCAACTTAAATCCCTGGTACGTCGAGGAGCATTTGTATAGCAATTAGAAGGCATTATGGTGTGAAATTTAAGCACTCTTCATTTGTTTAGAAATGTCCTGCCTTATATCAGTTGGGGTTAATACATCCAAACAAACTCACCAACTGAGGTTAACTTCAATTGACATCAGTTACTTCAAGTAGATTTTCAACCCACATTTTAATAGAGTGACTCCCTCACATTAACTTCTGATCTCTTTTAGGAATTTATCAAGGAGCTGCTCTCTCGGATAAGAGGCATGAGGAAACTGAGCCCCCCGCAGAAGAAGGCTGTGTAATTCTGCACAGGATGGAGCTGCCTGGAGACCCAGACAGGGTCCCGGGAACTGGACTTTACTCAGACTATTCTTTAACTTTTTTGGGGGAGAGGGGGTCTGTTAGACATTTATTCAAGAGCGTTCCGTTTTTGGTTTCTAAAGGTTTTGTTAGTGTACTATTTTAATAGCAAAGATATCATGACTCTGGTTTCAGCCCAACCAGGAATTGTCAAACCAGACAGACACCCAAGGATGGGCTGGGTTAGGCAGTATTTTCTTTGAGAAATCCGATGTTGATGACATAACTATACAGGGATGATGGTTTTGTTTTTTTTTTAACAACTAGTTGGGTAATCCTTTTTTTCTTAAGTTCTGCATTTGACTCAGACGTCGGCTTTCTCATACTTGTATATATCCACACACAACAGAGTTACAATGTAGATGTGAGCTTTATTTCACATTGAGGAAATGAACATGTGGTCGTCCTTTAACTGGAGGTCACAGCACGTGTGTTGGCCAGAGGCCACTAGGTATTCTTCATGTGAGTGCTGCTGACCTCCAACATCCGCTTTATGCACCAAAGTGAAAGAATCCAGTGTATCCGTTGTTTGAATGAGCTACACTACAAAAGTGTTGAGTTGGTCAAGGGCTTAATTTATGGACTTTATATTATTTCATTCATTGGGATGCTTTGCCAGGTCGTGTACTTATTGCCTCATTTGTGGTATTTTAAAGTTTTACGAATCCTTCGTTGGAAGAACTACTGGGATGTCTAGAGAGGAGCCCACGCTATCTGAGCAGTGTTTTCTGTGGAAAATGGGAGCACTGGGTAGCAATGAATTCTCTGCTTTAAACCAAGTACTGTGTAATATTCTCTCCCTGAAAGCAGGTCAAAAGGAAGCCAGCCGATTATGCATCTCCCTTCTTAGAAGTAGGTTCTGGTCACTTCTGTGCTGGGGCAGCAGCAGACCGGAGGGGGTGCGCTCGGTGGTGAGCAGAGGGAGAGGTGGGGAAGCTTCTCCCACTCTCAGGAAAGTTGGTAGAGGAGCATTGGCTGGTCGGGAAGCTCGGTGGAGAGTGCGTTTCTGGTTTCTCTGAGCGGCATATGGTGAGGACTCTGGCTCTAGGCACCCCGATTCCCTTGCCTGGAGCTAGTTCTGGGGCGCCTGCCCTGCCCCTCTTAGTTACATACCAGCTCCCTGGGGGAGGCTCAAAATTCAGATGGACTCCGGTGGAGCAAAAGGTCAGAGTAGAAACTCTTGCTTCCCTCCAGGAGGTCCCGCTGCCTCCCCACAGAGGCCCCACCTACAGTGAGCTACGTCTGGGGGGATCCTGTTGGAGCACAGGGGTCAGGCATTTTCTATCAAGGGTGCTTTGAACATATTTTATTTTTTAAAAGAACTATGTTTGTGAATTTTATGTATACTGGCAAGCTTTTGAAAATGTATTTAATTTTGTAATGTTTACCAATGATTTCTTTACAAGCTATTTACTCAAATAAATGGAGCTGCTTACAACTCTGCTCACCGTTTGCCTCATAAAAAAAATGGCCACGTGCTGACTTCACCCTGTCAGGTGCTCTGCAGAGGAGGGGCCAGGCTGCTGTGTCTAGCCGTTCCTTCTCAGGCAGTGGGTCCCGGCCCTCTCCTGATGAGAGCAGCAGAGCTAGAGGACTTTCCAGGGTTGAGAAGGAAACAGAGGGTGAGTTCCGGGCACTTGGTCCCGTCTGCCTTCTGTTCCAACCCTCTCCTCGGCTGTGCCCCTTCATCTTATTAAAGCTCCCCTTTACCCATCTGATATAAATCCTCAAGAAGATTTCAAATCAATCAGGTATTCCAATTACCACGAGAATGCCATGCACCCTGTAAATACAGAAAAATGCAGGATTTGTACGATTTTCCTTTGGCATGACCAGCCCAAGTTATGGTCTTCAGATGAAGCAAGAATGAGCTTTTCCTCCGAAGGCCTCTGATCCTGCCACAGAACACACTCCCGCCTTCCCTCCCTTCCTTCACTCAGGGCCTGGCAGCACCTGATGTGCCCTGAGCACTCAAGCCACAAGCGTGGGTCATCTCTGCCCCCAACACTCCCCCCCTCCACAGTCACTATGCTCTTCTTCCCCTAATATCTCTCAGATTCGTCTCTTGTGAACGCTTGCCTTGATGGCTGGGACCGTTGGAGTTGGCTTCTCCATGTCCAGTCTTGCCTCTCTCTGATCTGCTCTCCACCCAGGAGCCAGCATAATCTTTCTGAAAGACAGCTCTGATCATTCTGCTTCCCTCCTAAAATCCACACATTGCTACGTTTCTTACAAGGAATTGGCCTCTGGCTCTCCAGCCCCACCTCTCTTGCAGTGATGGCTGGTCTGCTGAGTTCTTTGGGATATCTGGAACGTTGGACGCGTTTTCTCCTCTGGGGCTTTGCAGAAACTATTGCCTTGGTCTGGAACCTCCTCGCTGCCAGCAGGCTCTATCTGAACAGCTTCCAGTCTGACCCCTCATGGCACGTGTGTCCACAGTATTATTACTGTCAGTTCCCCTGTTCGTCTCTTCTGTTAAACTAGAACCCTTGAGGATGGGACTGGATTTTATAACTCAACACCTGGTCTTGTGCTCGGTCCATCACAGGGATCAATATATGTTTGCCAACGGAATCAATAACATAAAAGGTTCTTCAAGAAAACTCAGTTGTTTCCTTCCCAGCTGGGATAGGGGTTCTTAGACCTTAATGTACATTTGTTTCATGCGGGAAGCTTTCAAAACTGCTGAAGCCTAGACCCTCCTCCTGACCATTTTAATCAGCAGCTGTAGGAGCAGATTTTAGGCACGCATCTTTACTAGCTCCCGGACTGAGCACCCCTGGGCCACTGTGTCATTCTTGTGTCGCCTGATGCGTGAGTTTGACCTCACCTCACCATGTCTGTGCTGTTACAGCAGGTGGCAGCTATGACATCAGCACGCTGACTGTTTCTCATTTTATTTTCTGCTGGAGAGGAATGAAAGCACAGCAATGGGGGATGACTCCTCAGTCTCCAGCTTCTAGTCCAGTGCTCTCTTCAACACTGAGAAATCTGAGGTTCAACTTTACCGAGTGGCGTCTGTTCTCCACAATAATAGTAATGGTTCCTGTTTATGTATCACTGTGCAAAGGGCTTACATACCTTATCGTTATCAGGTAAATTGCACGATCCTCATTTTACAAATGAGAAAACGAAAGGTTGAGCAGTTTACCTGAGGCCATACAGTTACAGAGCTGAAATGCAAACCCAGTCCTGTTTGACTCCACACCCCTTGACCATGAGGCTTTCCTGCCTCTCACAGGGGGTTAATTTCATCCTCGCTCACATGAGTGAAAACCATGAGCCGCATCTGATGTGAGCTGGGCCCCCAAGCCTATGTGTGGGGGTTGGGGTGCTCTGTGATAGGAGAGGGTCCCTGGCCACCTGCCGGTTCTTCCTCACCCCAGGGGTTCCCTGTGCCTGAGCTGCAGGGCAGCTGGCTCTGTGCTGCTTCTCCCCTAACAAAAGGCTCCTGACGTGGCCGTAGCTGCTGAGCAAGGACTGTCCTTTCATCAGCCTCCTGAGAAGGCAAAATTGGGAGAAAGAGTGGCTCAGGGTAAGGTGGTTTGCAATTCCTGTAACAGGTAGGTATCTGATATCCCTGTACCACCTGGAGTCCCCACGAAAGATTGCGCAGAATCAGCTTCTCAACAGTAGGTGAGTATGTGATTATATCTTGCTCTTCCAAGATGATGCAGTGGTTGGAAACATGAGGTCTTTTTTTTAAAGAAACCTTTTTTTTTAATTGATTTCAGAGAGAGGAAGGGAAAGGGAGAGAGAGATAGAAACATCAATGAGAGAGAATTATTGATGGGCTGCCTCCTGTATACCCCCTAATGGGGATTGAGCCCCAAATCTTGGCGTATGTCCTGACTGGGAATTGAATCATGACTTCCTGGTTCACGGGTCAGTGCTCAAACACTGAGCCACACCAGCTGGACACATGAGGTGGTTTTGAGCCATGACTACCACTTCCCTACCACTGACTGAAGGGGCCAAGGCCAAGACAGAGCCAGACTGGCCCGGGCACTAGGCCTGCCACCTGGAGAAGCAGGTGGGAGAGGACCCCGTTCCCTTTCATAGCACAGGAGAGGCTGCAGGCGGGAGCCAGACACTTGCCCAGGGGCCTAGCTCTGCGCTGGGCACTGCTCCACACTCAGCCTGCTGCGATTGCGTCTGTCATTCTTTACGCATCTTCGTTTTTAACAAAAAGTTTTAAAAGTTAAAAAAAAATAGAAAAAAGCTTATAGGATAAGAATATAAATAAAGAAAATATGTTTGGATAGCTGTACAAAGTGTTTGTGTTTTAAGCTTAGTGCTATTACAAAAGAATCAAAAGTTAAAAAAAGTTTATAAAGTAAAAATAACATAGTAAGCTAAGGTTAATATTATTTTAAAAAGGTAAATTCTTTATAAATTGAGTGTAGCCTGAGTGTATAGTGTTTCTGAAGTCTCCAGTGTGTACAGTATGTTCCAGGCCTTCACACTCACTCATCCTCACTCACTCACTCACCCAGAGCAACGTCCAGTCCTGAGAGCTCTGCTCATGGTAAGTGCCCTCCCTATACAAGTGTACCATTTGTATCTTTAACCACATTTCTACTGAACCTTGTCTATGTGTAGATACACAAATATTTACCGCTAGAGGCCCGGTGCACAAATTTGTGCACAGATGAGGTCCCTCGGCCTGGCCGGCGAGCCGGGCTGATTGGGGCCCTCTCGCCCAGTCCCGATTAAGGCGATTGGGTCTGGCTGGCCAGGGGGAGGGACCGTGGGAGGCTGGTTGTGGGAGCGCACTGACCACCAGGGGGCAGCTCCTGTGTTGAGCATCTGCCCCCTGGTGGTCAGTGTGTGTCATAGAGACTGGTTGACTGGTTGCTTAGGCTTTTATATATATAGATTGTGTTACGATTGCCTACAGTATCAGTACAATAACATGCTGTATTGCTTTGTAGCAACAGGCTATAGTTTACAGTCTAGGTGTGTAATAGGCCAGACCAGTGGTCGGCAAACTGCAGCTCGCGAGCTTGCCACTCTGTTGACTAATGAGTTTGCCGACCCCTGGGCTAGACCATCTAGGTTTGTGTAAGTGCATTCTGTAATGTTTGCATGACCATAAAATCACCTAACGACACATTTCTCAGGACCTATCCCTGTTAAGTGACACACGACTCTATATACTTGATCATATTTATATTTTCAATTCAGTGTTACCCTTGTTGGGAGAAAATTCCATATGGGTCTCTCATGTTTCTGCATGTTTGTGATCAGAGAGGACCATAGTTCTGAATAATTGTTTTATGTAAGTATAGCAAATAGCCTTGGAAGATATAGTTTCTCCCTCTAGGGCAGTGATTTTCAACCAGTGTGCCCCAATAATTTTAAAAATATGCATGTATTGTGGCATATCGGTTGAAAATTATTGCTCTAGAGCAGCGGTCGCCAACTGGTGGTACATGAGGTCTGAAAGGTTGGCGACTGCTGCTGTAGAGCAAAGAGCAGGGGAGCTTACTGCCCATTATAAAAGATGAGGGTTCCCTAAGTTCAGAGTTCTTTCTCCTGTAATGTAACCCACAGCATGTGCAGCTGTCACCTAGCCTTCTTTGTAACCCCCTGTGGGAATTGGGGCTTGAGAAATCAGTGCCAAACTATGCTGCTATTCTGGCTACTGCTATTTCTGTGAGTAATAAACCATCCTTTCCTTGTGACCCAGGATTGTTCCGTCTTCCACAGGCAGCATTGATGACGCTGTCGCAGGCAAACTTGTCAGCTTGTGGTAGGGTCCGATTTCATAGCCTGCACAAATCTTGACAATAGTCACTCTTCTTGGTATCGTTCTTGTAGCTAGGAGATACCTTCTTATATTTAGACCCTAACTCAACTACTCATTTTCAACTATTAGGGTCAGAAGTTTCCTTTAAAGGGATCTGTGCCTGAAAATGGTTGTTCACAAAAGCCACTTTCTCCCTTCCTCCTTGTCAGCAGCTAAAAGGGAATGCTGCCTGGTGGAGATCCGAGAAAATGAGCGATGGAAGAGAGACACCCCAAATTTACAGAAAGATGACACCCCAGTGAAGTGGAGAAGACAGGCAAATGGCAATTCTTGCCACACATTTTTCCCTTTAAAATATGTGCCAAAATAATATGTGTAGCACATTATCACTTGCTATTTTGAAGTTTCTAAATTAAACTCCAAAAGCAGTTTTGAGACCAATTTATTTGCAGTATCATAGTCCACCCAGTGGTAACTGAAACCAGAAATAGAAACTGAGCTCATGGAATATCTGGTGTTACCAGATTGGTTCTCGTCAGGTCGAAAAGTGATCTATATAAAGTGTGACCCCACAAACCCCGTGGGTCACAAGTTGCTGTGAGTGATTTACCATCTGGTTTTTCTATTGTTGGCAACAGGTGCTGATTAGATTTATGAAAAGTGGACTCCAACTCCCTTTCTGATAGCTCCTGGAAAGGGGATAAATAAGATAATTTATCTTTTTAAAAAAATATTTTATTGACTTTTTACAGAGAGGAAGAGAGAGGGATAGAGAGTTAGAAACATCGATGAGAGAGAGACATCCATCAGCTGCCTCCTGCACGCCCCCTACTGGGGATGTGCCCGCAACCCAGGTACATGCCCTTGACCGGAATCGAACCTGGGACCCTTCAGTCCACAGGCCGACGCTCTATCCACTGAGCCAAACCGGTTAGGGCTAAGATAATTTATCTTTTAAAAAAATATCGTATAGCACTCAGCACAGCACCTCACTTTTCGGCTACAAACTACCGTGTAGGCTGGTGTCACTTTCACAGAATACCCCCAAAGCCTTCAAGCAGTGCATCTTTCTGAAACTGGTGATGAGTCAAACGTCTCAAACAGTTACAAAAAAAAGCACAGTTTGTGGTCTTTTTTCCTTCCCCCTTTGAGCCACCGAGAGAGACCATGTGCCGAGGAGAGAGTGCCAGAAAGAGGGGGACGGGAGAGTGGCAGACAGGAACGTGCAGAGGCGAGAACATTTCGGAAGGAGCGGGTCTGTTCTATCCTCAGGTTCTCTAAGGTTCACACCCACGACAGGTAAAGAGCCAGGCCCGCGACTCGGAGGCCCTGCCGGGCAGGAAGCCAGGCTGCCGGGTGCCCCTGCAGGCAGGCCGCCCTCGTCCTTCTTGGTCTGTTGCCATCATTCATCTGATGCTGCTCAGCCGCACGTGTGAGACCAGGACGTTCAGTGGAGTTGACAGCGCGTCCTAACTGCGAGGCCAGAATTAGGAGGTGTCGCCAGAAGCCAGGCTGTGCGGGACAGGCGCCTGCGCCCTCAGAATTCTCCAGCTCTCCAAGTCCAAGTTAGACATGGGAGACCTGAAACACTTACGTTTTCACCTTTGTTGTCTGTGTATTACACTTTCTACTTCCTAATTTTGAAATGTGTTTTTGTCATTTCTCTCTCTTGGGGTCATATTTGGCTGGGGGTGAAGGTCGCAGTTGAGCAAAAATCCCATATCCAATGGCCATCCCAGAGGGCCAAATTCTTTTTTTTTAAAAAAAAATCATTGATTTGAGATAGAGAGAGAGAGACATCCATTTGTTGTCCCACTTAATTGTGCTTTTTTATTTTTTCCATTGGATGGTTCTTCCATGGGCCCTGACTGAGGGTAGAACCCCCAACTGCGCTACCCAGCCAGGGCCCAGGGGGCCAAATGCTAGGTTCCCAGAAGGAGAAACCCATCTAACAAGGCACACGCTTTCCCAGCTCTCTCAGGGCCTAGGTTTTTAAATCAAGGACAAGGGTATGGCAGAGCATCTTTAATTAAAGCTGCAGCAGCCCCTCTGGCGCTTGGTGCTGTGCTCACCGCTCACGGGTACCGCCAGCCAGCAGAGCCCCTCCTCCGCCCCCAGGCTTTGTCTGCAGGTCTCCCGTTCTCTGGCAGCTCCAATGGGTTTGTTTCTCTCGGGAAGCTTCCTTGGCAGGATTCCTTTGTTCGCCGCCGCCTTAGGCTGCGTTCTTCTCTCCCAGTGTCTGTGGTGAGCCTGCTGAGGCCGCAGCCTGCTCTGTCCTCAAGCCACATGGCTGCCTGTCTCCGCGTGCCTGTCATCACCCCACGGCCACCACGCCTGCTTCTGCTCCCAATCTGTCTCCACTTAAAGTATTTTAAGGAGGATGTTGACCTGCATTTCCTGCTGCTTCCAGAAAGCAGCTTAGGGAAGCGATGTCTCTGCCTTCAGACAGAAAACCCCACGTTTCAAGGACTTCCAGAAGAAGAGGGGAAGAGCCCCCTCAGTCACGCCAGACCGGCGGACCTCCCCCTGAAAGGTTTAGAAAAAGTCAGCTGATGTTTAAAATCTTCATCACTTGATAAATTAATCTTTTGAAAGGGACCAGAAAGTATAGAGTTCCTTACATAGGATCCATATGCTAATTTTAAAAGACTTTGGCTTCCTGGGACATCTATTTAGAGTCGATTACTCAGCAGTAACTTAAAATCATAACAATAAAATGTTTATGGTGCACAAATAATGTAAGGGATAGTATTGAAATATCTATATTTCTCTATGTCGATATAAATATAACTGCCAATCGTCTATTTATCTATGTGTCATGAACTTTAAGAAGTGAACCGTGCTCATTAAGGCTTTTGATTTTTATTGTTATGCAGGGGGGAACGCATGGGAAATGGAGGGAATCCTGGAAGACAAAGATAATATTAACACAGAACCGTCTTGACAATACGAAAGTATGACAAGTCTCGTGGGGGGTGAGTATGAAGTCACATTTGTCATGAAAAGTATATCACAAGGAGCTTTAAGAAAACAGGGAAATCCCACACTCACTCTGGGCAGTGGGACTTGAAACAAGCTCACAGCTCTCTCCCTGGGCACTTTTTAAGTTGAAATTATAATCCTGGAGGAGTGGGCTGTCTGCTGGAATCGAGAAGAAAGCATTTTGTTCTCAGAATCGGTTTGTTGGCCTGGATGACACTTGGCACCCTGGAGGACCAGGGAAATACGAAAGTGCCCCTGCCTGCAGGCAGGGTGTCGCTGGGCTCTGTTAAAGCCATTGAAGAGATGGGCTGGGGGCAAGGCTGCCCGAAGCTCCGGGGGAGGCGCGGGTGCGGAGCAGACGGGCAGTCCCACGAGGCTTCAGGGAAACTCAGCCAAAGCAGCCGTTTGGCTCAGTGTGTGTAAAGAGGAGGACACCGCAGCGAGTCCCAGACAGGGCAGAGGGAGGCTGTGGGCAGTTTTGCAGCTGCCTTGTTCACACCCCTCCCCCCTGCCCCCCTGAGAGCATGCATGGGGCGTCACGCTCACAGTCACACACTCTGTGTGGTTACATCAGCATTCTGCACTCCACATCTTTCTCTGACTTCTTTCGTGTCTGCTGACCCAGGGGCACCAGCAAGGTGGCCCTCCTCGCAGCTGACCCCTCCTAATGCAGAAAAACAGCAGGCACACCCCTGAAGTCCATTTCTGCCCTGTGGTAGGTCTGGCGGCTCCCTCCCTGCCCCTCATGTCACACAGAGGCCTGCTCAGTGCTCAGGGACACCCGACACAAGCTCTCTGTGGCCCGGGACAGCAACTTCCCCCACCGCAGGGCTGAGGAGCAGCCACACTGCGACAGGCATGGCAGCTCACATGCCTGTCCGCTGTCCTGGTCATGCGTCTCCTAGGGAGGTTGCAGGACTGATGGAAAAGGCCTCCCTCCCTTCTGTCGCCATGGCAACAGTAAGCTTGTAGGCTGTGTCTGTCCTCCTCAAACCCAGCAAGGACAGCCCTTGGCAGTGTATCGATTACCCCCGGAAGTCACTCACTGTGACCTCAAGCACTCCGGCTTCACTCATTCTGTCCGAACCAAGCGCCCTCTTTTTATTGTTTCACTTTGAGGCCATGTTGCAAAGTCTGAGAGAAAAATAGTTGCCTATCATTTGTAAAAAAAAACATTCCCTTGGGATCTAATAACTGGTATTAGTGACATTTTATTAAGAAGTGTTTTCACTCATATCATTTGATATTCAAATCAACTCTATGCAGTAGGTGAGGCAAGTAGTATCACTCAAAGTTATTTTTATTGTCATGTTATACTTGAGAAATTTAAAGCTTGAAGAGAATTTTTGGCCTTTCAGAATCTTCTGAAGTTCTCAGAGCTGGTACATGATGGATCTGGGACTCGACCCAAACCTTCAACTCTGCAAAAATACTGTGATTTTTCAACTAGACTGTTGTTTAGATCAGGGTTCTCCAGAAAAACAGAACCAATCGGACACATACACATACACATATGCATATACCTATACAAATGCATATGTGTGCATACGTATATGCATACATATATGTGTGTAAATATATATAATATATTATTTAAGAAATTGCATAACTTTATATGTATACATAAATGTTTATATATTGTTTGTTATATAAAGAATGCATATAAATAAGGAATTACTATTATCTTGTAGAATTGGCTATGTGATTGTAGGGGCTGGTAAGTTCAAAGTCTGTTGGGCAAGCCGAAACCGGTTTGGCTCAGTGGATAGAGCGTCGGCCTGCGGACTGAAGGGTCCCGGGTTTGATTCCGGTCAAGGGCATGTACCTTGGTTGCGGGCACATCCCCTGTAGGGGGTGTGCAGGAGGCAGCTGATCGATGTTTCTCTCTCATCTATGTTTCTAACTCTCTATCCCTCTCCCTTCCTCTCTGTAAAAAAATCAATAAAAAAAATAAAAAAAAAGTCTGTTGGGCAGACCAGCAGGCTGGGAACTCAGGTAAGAGTTAATGCTGCAGTTTAGAGGCAGAATTTCTCTTCTCTCAGGATCTTGAACTGATTGCATGAGGCTGACCCACATTGCCAAGGTTAATCTCTATTTCCTGCCAACTGATTGTAGAAGTTATGCACATTTGCTAAATACCTTCTCAGCAACACCTAGACTTCTGTTTAACTGGGTTACTGAAGCCTAGCCATGTTGGCACACAACACTAACCATCACAACTGTATTTTAGAAATCCTCCTAGGATAAGTCCCAGTTTTCTTAGTGGGCAGACTTAAGCACCAGCACAGAGGAATAAAAATGAAACTGAAGACATATGCAGTGGCCCTTGTTCCATAGACAATGGTCCCCTGCAGGCAGGGTCTGCATCGAGTTCAACTTTGCACCCCAGAGCAACGCCTGGCTATGATAGGCCATCCGTGGATATGTGTGGAAGGAATACGTGTAAAACCTCCTTGTTATCTCAGAGATGCTGATCTTGGAATTAATCTTATAAAACTAATGGCTTCTAGGTCTTTCTAGCCAGGAGATGTGTGCTCTGAAGCCTGGCTGCCAAGGATCGAGCCACCTACCAGTTGAGCCACCATAGGCAGGTCACTCACCTCACTCTGACCCATTTTCCTCACTTGAAAGATGGGGGTGATCATTGTAACACTTACATGGGGTTGTTCTGCAGATTAAATGAGTTAATTCCTCTGAATGGCTCAACTCAGTGCCTGGCACATGGCAATAATCAATATGAATTGTGATTTGTTTTATTATTTATACATTTGTCCTAAAATCTTTTGCTTTGAGCCCTTCTTTCTTCACTTGTAGGATATCCAGGGTTCCACCAATTCTTCTCTCCCAAACATTTCCCACTTTCCTACAGATAATTGTGAACCCCAGAAGCACGATGGTTAAGTAATGGATAGAATATTACCTTATGGAAGAGAACCTCTCCAAATTAAACGAATCAAGAATAGTCTCGTATATTAGTTTGCTAGGGCTGCCATAGCAAAATATCACACGCAGGATGGTTTAAATAGGAACATATTCTCTCAGAGTTCAGTAGGCTAGATGTCCAAGATCGAGGTGTTGGCAGGGCTGGTTTCTTCTGAGGGCTGTAAGGGAGTACCTGCTCCATGTCTCTCTCCTGCTTCTGTAGCTGAGCCTCGGGCGTTCCTTGGCTTACAGATGGCTATCTTCTCCCTGTGTCTTCATGTTGTCATTGTCTTTTTTTCTATGTGTGTCTCTTCCTTATAAGGACACCGGTCATAGTGCATTGGGGTCTACCCTAATGACCTCATCTTAATTTGATCATTTATGAAAAACCTATCTCCAAACAAGGTACAATACACAGGTACTGGGGGCTAGGATTTCAATGTCTTTGGGTGAGGGAACAGGTAAACCCATAATAACCAGCTTTCATTCTGGACCCAGTGAATTGTAAAATGTGCTTATGCTCTGGCCCTGAGGCAGATGCATAAAGAGCTGATGACTAAATACCCAATTCCAAACTACACTGTGGGATGTGCAGAGGAACCCAGCCAGGGTGAAGTTGGGGCCATTGTGCCATTATTTTAAGGTGCATTGCTGTTATATTTTCACATACACTGCAGTTATATTGTATATCTCGCCATAAGCACTCATTTAGTTGGTGGTGCTCATGCTGAAAGATGGGTTGGAATGAACATGAGAAATAAAAAGCTAGCAGGAAGGCCCAGCACCAGGATGCACCATGCTATTAACTTCAGAAGAGAGCGAGCTTGCTGAAATATTAAAGATGATACTAGATCATTCTTAAAAAGCATGATTGCATGGCTGTTGATTTGCATGTTGTGGGAAGTTATTTTTTCCCCAATGTTACACTTATTTCTGTGTAAAAATTAGGTCGGATTACACAAAGTCTTCAGGCTGAATCCCTCTGCGTAAGCCCTGTACATGTGACATGCTGCATTCTCTCCCAGGCATTTCACAGGCATCCCCTCGTCGATATAGGTTAAATAATGCTTGTAGGTGTCATGTAACAAGCTGTCACCGATGTATACAGGGAGGGTGATCCTCCCTACTTTTAGGTGCAGTAACTGACAGAGAGAGAGTAGTGAGGGCCTGAATGGAGACCCTCACAGCCCAGGCAGAGACCCTCACAGCCCAGGCGGAGACCTTGTTAGGAGAACAATAAAACCCTTTCATGTCTGTACACTGCTGAGTCAGTCCAGACAACCCAAGGCACTGGCTCCAAGGCTCTCAGAAAGACAGGAAAACCCTTAATGATGGCAAAAGACAAAATTGCCCGATGTCAATTCATTCCACTGGGTCCTCTTTATCCTTGAAGTGGGAATCAAATTTTTGATAATGAGTTGTTCTGAGGTCTCCTCCTTTTGAAAGTGATTGGACACAAATCGGTTGCCTGATTGAAGAAGTCAGTCTTGCTGCTAACTGAAGGTCAAGCTGGTCACTAAAGAAAACACCTGTTGGGAATTGTTGTCCGTTTTCTGCTCCAGGCACTCCACAGCCTTCCACAAACATCTGTCCTGTCATCACCTCCCTTCAGACAAGATCAGATGCTTTTCCTTCCCACTGCGCCTGCCTGGAGGGAACTAATGCTGGCCGGGTTCTGGAAGGAGTCCCTGAGAGGCTCTTGGGCACAGACCCGGCTGCTGGCTTGGAAATGAGTCAGGGGTGTCATCCAAGTCTAATCAAGAGCACACTTTCTGGAAAGTGTGCTGGGTGCTCGAGTTCAATAGTGAATGAGGGTAGGAGCTTCTTTTTTCTGAGGACTTCCCCTGGGACTTCCCAGCACTGCTCTACACACTTCCCATGAGTTACTTCATTTAATCATCACAACATTCCTGTGAGGCTGGTGCATACTAAAACTATCCCTTTTACTGATAAGAAAACGGAGGCTCAGGAATGATAAGAAATGTGCCCAGGTATAGTGTTAAAAGTAAGAGAGCCAGAAAGTCAACCTAGTTGGTCCAACTTCAGAGCAAGGTCTTAAAGCATCACATAAACACGAAAGCATTCACAGACCTGGGATCCCTAGGACGAATGGGATGAATCGGGGAGAGGCCAAGCCAACAGGAATTATGACATGATAAGGATGGGGTTGAAGACTACAGGAGCAGAGAGAAAGGAGTCTTGGGGGTGGGGGCTCTTAGAAGCACTTCCAGAGTAGAGGTTCCAGCTATGTGTCCCTGAGACACCCTGTGATGGTTAATTTTATGTGTCAATTTGACTGGGCCATGGGTGTCCAGATATTAGGTCAAAGATTATTCTGGTGTTTCTGTGAAGGTGTTTTGGATGAGATTAACATTTAAAGTGGTAGATGGAGTAAAGCAGATTGCTCTCTCTAGAGTGGTGGGCCTCATCCCATCAGTTGAAGGCATGAATGACACAGAAAGACTGGTTTTTCACTGAGTAAGGGAGAATTTCTCCTGCCTGACTGCCTTTGAACTGGAACATCAGATCTTTTTCTGCCTTTGGATGAGAACTGAAACTTTGGCTCTTCCTGGACCTTGAGCCTGCTGGCTCACATGTGTCTCTAGCCTGCGCACTCACTCTGCACATCTTAAGACTTGTCCACCACCGTGATCCCATGATCCAACTGCTTATAATAAACCTCTTTAAAACCTCTCTGTCTCTCTCTGTCTCTCTCTCTCTCTCTCAAGGCACACACACTCACATTTTCTATAGCCTATTCCATTTGTCTGGAGAACACTTAATACACACATCCTGCTCTTATCCTATATTATACCACCCATCAAAGCATCTTATCACTGCCTGTTTAATTGTGTCCCTTCATAAGCTCTGGGGGCGGGGGGGGGGGGGCAGGGACCAGCTCTGCTTGTTGGAGGCGGTATCCTCAGTGTCTGGTGCACTTAGGATTAGCACTAGCAGAATGCCTGCAGACAGACTGACCAATGGAATGAATGAGGTGCTGGGACCCTTAGGACGCATGGGACTGGCCAGGAGGAGGCATAGGAGGCAGTAGGGTTGGAAGCTGGAGAAGGATGTGGTAGCAGAGGTAACAACAAACTCAAGCATCTGGCCAAGAATGGGCTGGGGAGGGTGAGTCTAGGCCAGTGGTCGGCAAACTCATTAGTCAACAGAGTCAAATATCAACAGTACAACGATTGAAATTTCTTTTGAGAGCCAAATTTTTTAAACTTAAACTTCTTCTAATGCCACTTCTTCAAAATAGACTCGCCCAGGCTGTGGTATTTTGTGGAAGAGCCACACTCAAGGGGTCAAAGAGCTGCATGTGGCTCGCGAGCCTCAGTTTGCCGACCACGGCCCTAGTACATGAGAAGACCGACCTGGCTGGTGTGAGAGGCCCACAGCCTTCTTCAGACAACAAAGGAATTGCTTGGTAGACCCTCCAAGGGCCTGGTAGGCCTCTGGGGGTGGGAGGGCGTGCACTGAATTAACAAGGGTTTTCTGCTTCCACACGGTGTGTGGACAAAAGCTGTGCTTCGCAGGCAGCGTCTCCAGAGAGCTTCCTGACAGGTGCTCTGATTCTGCCACAGAAGCCACAGAAAGTTAGCATATGACTTTGCCTTCTCCGTCCCCAATGGAACATGACAGGCCGGGGCACGTCTGTCTAGCCTGCTGCAGCTCTTGCCTTGGCAAAAGGAGTGTCTGTGGCATCGCTGCCCATGAACATTCTTCTGAGGGCTCCCCACGGGCCAGGCCGCCTCTGATCCTGTGTGGGTGAGGGCAGATGGCCAATCTGGCAGACTCCTGGGCTGAATAACCAACCATCACAGCAGCTGGAGTTTGGGTTGGGTTTGAGGTTAAATAAAACCTCACACATCTTTTAGAGTCACATTTCAGTAGCTCAACAGGGCAAATTGGTCTTCAAATGATACTCTCAGGGGAAAACCACACGTCCGTTCTCCCTCCTCAAGCTCTGCAGTTGGCCCAAAAAGTTCTGAAATGAATTGCCTTCTCCGGTCTTTTGATGAGAGAGACCTGAAGGCACCAGGACGATGGTGAAACACTCACCCCGGGACAGTGTACTCTCCTTCACGCTCCTTCTCTCCACTAGGATTCTCCCCCCTGCTTTTCTTTTCATGGCTAACAAGTCAGAAGCATCCAGGAAACAGGGCCAGGGCCAGAGGAAGGGAACTTAGAAAACAGGAAAGTGGGGAGGTGCTGAGACGGTAGGGCTTCAGGTTAGAGGAGTGCCGGAAGCGTTGCCTTCTCTTCTTTGCCTTTACTTTTACCTGATGTCCTTTTTTCAGTTCTGGGATCCTATCCAAGGTACCACGTTGCATTTTTTCAGGTCTCCTTAGTCTTCTCTTCACTGGGGCAGTTTCACAGATTTCCCTTGTTTCTGATGACCGCGACAGTTGCGAGAAGTACTGACCAGGTATTTTGCAGGAAGTCTATCAACTGGCATTTTGGCTGAAAATTTTTCATGGTTAGACTGGGATTATGGTTTTGGGGAGCAAGGCCACAAGGGTCCACTTGCTGTCAACATGATTTACAACTGTTGATGTTGACCTTGATCACCTGGCTGAGGCAGTGTCTGTCAGTTTCTCCACTGTAAAGCTACTTGGGGGGTGGGAGGGGACAATGCTCTTTTAGCCACAAAAGAGCCATGTTCTCCAATTGGCTTTCTCAACAATAAAGCTGACATTTTGACCTCCATTTGTCTATCCCTTGTGTCTTATTTCTCTATTGGTTCCACACTTGAGAAAGGGAAAAATAAATGGATGTTAAATATTGAGCCCCTACGAATTCAATACTGTCCATCTGGCAAAATATTGTTCAGCCTTTAAGGCCCCACCAAGCATTGCCTTTGGAAGCCTTCCCTGATCTCCCCAGGCAGAGTCGATGTGCTCCCACAACCTCCACCTACATCCTGAGGGACCTCTCAGCTGGCTGTCATGATCCGTTCTCCCTGCTCTTTCCTCCACAGGACCATCACCCTCTCAAGGGCACTGGCCATGTTCTATTAGTCTCCATGTCCCTGCAACCCGTTCAGAGTCTGCAATTTAGAAGCTGTTTTGTAAATGTTCACAGAATGAAGAACCACTCCCCTGTCAGCAAGGGTGGCCTGACACCTCCAGGATGGTGACTTGGTGGGACCATCCTTGGGGATGGTTGGAGGAAGGCATGCATCCCTGAAGACCAGTCTCATTCTCCTTAGAGCTCCTTGGGAAGGAGACAGGGCTGACTCGCTGGTGCAGCTGGAATACTACTCGAGTCCAGGACCCATGTTCAATTTAGACTAAGGACACCATCAATATTTATAGTTGGTATTGAATGAGCAGCAGGAGGAAGGTCATCTTCTCTGGGTATTAGTCTTCCTGTTGGTTGAGCCTTTTTAAAAAATCTCAAAAAAGGAGTGTAGTTTTAGAAACTGATATATAGTAATCATCATAATAGTTATTATTGCTGAGCATATGTGGTAAGCACCATGTTAGATGTTTCATACATGTGATATTTAACTCTACAACTCTGCGGGATCATTGCCTGTACATTACCTGAAGGTCATATGACTAGAGACCCAGAGAGGTAAAGCAACTTGCTCAAGATCACACAGCCTTAAAGACCTGGACCTAAGTGGCTCTAATTCAAAGTTCATTCTACTTCTACTGATTGTACATGGATTCCCTTTATAAACTTTCTGCCTTTCTTCATTTCCTGCTTCTTTAAGTAGCTTAGTCTAAGAAACTGATGTGAGAAAGGACACAGTATTGGCCAGCAACGCACAGCAGATGGACTGAGGTTCTGTTATACATATATATTTTAAATAAGACTCCGTTTTGTAATCTTGCCCAAAAGAATGCTGAGTATAAACTGTTTCTGTACAGTTTACCTGAATCTTTATGCCACATGCATTCCTGCCACATAGAAACCTGATGGACATTTGCCCCAGAGGCCGAGACTGCCCCTTCTCACATCCACCCAACGGTTATTGAGACCCGTCTCAGTGCTGCCCAAAGAATATAGTCGCAAGTGCTCCATCACAAGGAAGACAGGTTTACAATAGCTGGGCCAAATGCCTAGCAAAGGCCCCAGGAAAGCGACAGAGTTGTTAGGCTGAGCTGAGGGATCCCCGCTCTTCCCAGCCTTTGTATTCCGTGATTCTTAGGAAGAGAGGAGCCAAACTCTGGTTTTGTGCAGTAATGAATAAAATGGCCTGGCTGTGTGTCAGCTGGCCTACCAAGTCTGACAGCTGGCAAGGAAGGAACAGAGAACTTTCAAGAAGCTGACTCGATTTGCATGTGTAATGTGTTCATATATGCTGTCTGCATATAGATTATATGGCATCCATGACATACAGAGAAGGACTTTGGGTTCCTGGGAAAGAAAGAGGCTCAGAAATAGACAATTCCGGGGTAGCACAAATCAGGATACAGATTCCGGTCTCACACAGGACGTGATCACAGCTGCCAGAGGACATTTTGGCAGCCAGGGAGGCACACGTGAGGACAAAGGAAGTCATTCCCACAGTCAGGGCTCCAACCTGAAGCTCAGAGAGGGAGGGGAGTTGCCTGGCAACAGCGGAGTCTTCCTGTCTCCCCAGCACCCCTGTCAAGAGCATGATGAGATGCCTTCTCCTTTTTTTTTTTCCTTTCTTGTTTTTTTTGTTCCTTCCCTAGACTTTCATTTTCTACTTGATTTCATCTGAAACTATTGGGAACCCAGTGTAATTTGTTTGAGGCCTCATAGGTTAGTGGGACCTTTCCTCATGGGGAAACTGAGTCCCAGGAAGCAAAATCTCATGTCACTGAAGAGTCTGGTTGCACTTATGGGCTTGTCAACTCCTCCTATGGGCAAAATGTGATGACAGATGCTCACAGCTAGAAGGGAGGTGACATGGTTCCAATGCCTGCAGAACAGCAAATAATTAATTTGTGTGCTTATTCCTACTGCAGCCCATCCTGATGTTTCAGAGACTCGGGCACTGGCTTCCAGTCCAAGATTCCCTCCTGGTTGTCGGAAGTCACTTTGCCTCTGGAGGCCTCTCACTCCCAACCTTCACTGAAAATGAACTCCCACCTCTCCCTGGTACTGTGCTCTTCTGAGATTTAGGTGAGGGTGAAAGAAAACTCATTGAATTATAAAAGCTCTTGAGGATGGGACCACCACTTTTTTTTTAATCACTGTGTTTTTAAAAAAATATACTTTTATTGATTTCAGAGAGGATGGGAGAGGGAGAGAGAGAGGAACATCAATGATGAGAGAGAGACATCGTTGGCTGCCTTCTGCAGGCCCCACACTGGGGATCAAGGCAACCTGGGCATGTGCCCTGACCGCTAATCGAACTTGTGACCTCCTGGTTCATAGGTCAACACTCAACCCCTGAGCCACGCCGGCCAGCTGGGAGCGCCTTTTTTTTTTTATTTTATTTTATTTTATTTTATTTTATTTTTATTTTTTTTTAAATAAATCTTTATTGTTCAGATTATTACAGGTGTTCCTCTTTTTTTCCCCCTAGCTCCCCTCTACCTGATTCCCCACCCCACCCCATGCCCTTATGCCCCGCCACTGTCTTCATCCATAGGTGTAAGCTTTTTGTCCAGTCTCTTCCCGCACCCCTCACACCCCCTCCCCTCTGAGAATTGTCAGTCCACTCCCTTTCTATGTCCCTGATTCTATTATATTCACCAGTCCATTCTGTTCTTCAGATTTTTTATTCACTTGATTTTTAGATTCACTTGTTGGTAGGTATGTATTTGATGTCATTTTGTTGTTCATAATTTTTATCTTTACCTTTTTCTTCTTCTTCCTCTTCTTAAAGAACACCCTTCAGCATTTCATGTAATCCTTGTTTGGTGGTGATGAACTCCTTTAGCTTTTTCTTGTCTGTGAAGCTCTTTATCTGACCTTCAACTCTGAATGATAGCTTTGCTGGGTAGAGTAATCTTGGTTGTAGGTTCTTGCTGTTCATCACTTTGAATATTTCTTGCCACTCCCTTCTGGCCTGCATAGTTTCTGCCGAGAAATCAGCTGACAGTCGTATGGGTGCTCCCTTGTAGGTAACTAACCGTTTTTCTCTTGCTGCTTTCAAGATTCTCTCTTTGTCTTTTGCTCTTGGCATTTTAATTATGATGTGTCTTGGTGTGGTCCTCTTTGGATTCCTCTTGTATGGGGTTCTGTGCACTTCCTGAACTTGTAAGTCTATTTCTTTCACCAGGTAGGGAAAGTTTTCTGTCATTATTTCTTCTAATAGGTTTTCAATATTTTGCTCTTTCTCTTCTTCTGGCACCCCAAAAATTCGGATGTTGGTACGCTTAAAGTTGTCCCAGAGGCTCCTTACACTATCTTCATATTTTTGGATTTTTTCTTTTTGTTTTTCTGGTTGGGTGTTTTTTATTTCCTCACATTTCAGATCTTTGGTTTGATTCTTGGGGTATGTTGATCTACAGTTGAGTTTCGGTATATTCTTTATTTCAGACAGTGTATGCTTAATTTCTGACTGGTCCTTTTCCATTTTTTTGGCATTCTCATTAAGGTCCTTGAAGGTCTCATCAAGTTTCTCGGCGGTTTTTAGAAGATTCTTGAGTAACCTTATAAATGTGGTTCTGAACACTATGTCGTCCATTAGTTTGCTTTCCTCCATTTCTCTCATTCGTGACATGTTTCTTTGTCTCCGCATTTTGCTGCTTCCTTATGTTGATGGAGTGGCTTTGTGTGGTAGGTGACCTATAGGGGCCAGTAGCTCAGCCTCCCCAATCACCTGAGGTGGACGCCTTTGGTACACCCCTTTGTGGGCTGAGTGCAAAGTGTTGGTGTAGTTAAGCCTTGATTGCTGTTGGTACACTGGGAGGAATTGACCTCCAGGCCAATTGGCTGTGAGGACCCGCTGTGTCTATAATGGAAGAACTGCTGCGCTGGAGACACGCTTATGGTGCAGGACTTGTTTCAGTGGGGCTTTGGTGCTCACTGAGTCTGCCTCTTGAATGTATCACTTATGGATGTGAGGAGTTGAAATCTGGTGTCTCACACTGACCACTAGGTACACTGGCTTCTGGATCTCCAATGGGGTGCAGGTCAGCTACTGTCTGAGGCCACCCAGCAGGAGCTACAGCAAGAACTATAGTTTTCTCCTCTTTGCTTGGAGTTTGGAGGTTTTGGAGCTGTCTGACCCGGGCTGCAAGTTTGCTAGGTTAAGCTGCGATAGGGCAGGCCATTCATATGCTAAAGCTGCTGCTTGGAGCTTGGGTGGGTTCGTAGATTGTGCAGGGCGGGGTCTCAGGGCGTGACTAGGCTAGGGCGTGGCAAACAGCCATGGCTGCCAGTAAGCCGGCTCTGCGGCTCCGACCCTGTCCCCGCGTCCTGCACCCCAGCACAGTAAACAATTGTTCCTGCGCACAGCCCTGCAAGCAAGCCTCCCTCACTTTCCGACCCCACGGCAGACAGTCCAGCTTCTCCCTGTAGGAGTTTGGGTCCCCCGCGTCTCCCCAGAAACGAGTTCGGAGTAATCGGGAGCTTATCTCCCTTCGGGCTGAAAACAGCAGCGCTCCCAGTCACCTGTCGCCAGCCCAATTCGCGCGTCTCCGTACCTCAGTTTTTCAGCGCTTGTGCACCCCTCAATGCTGTTTGCTCTTTCCGTCTAGTTGTAGAACTTCCACTCAGCCAGCTTTCCCGTGGTTCTGGGTGATAGACGTTCTGTCTTTTAGTTGTAGTTTTGAAATTGTTGTGCGAGGCAGCAGTTTAGGTGCTTACCTATGCCGCCATCTTGGTTTCTAAAGTCGGGAGCGCCACTTTTTAATCTCTGTGTACCTTGTAGGCACCTAGCATCAAGGCTTTTTTTTTTTTTTTTTTTTTTTTACATATCAGGTCCTCAAAAAATGTTCATTTTGTTGAATACTAAGATGCACATATTTCTGGGGCTGCCTGGCCCCTGGCCTTTCTAGTTACATCACACCATTTTGTTTGGATATTGAAAGCCAGGGTGACACCCAGAAGAAAGGCTTGGAACCGCAACAGCAAACACTTGGGTTACATTCTGAGACATTCCTGTGAAATGGCAGAGTTGGGATCACAGCACCCGGGCACTTGTGTAGATGGAGTTCGCCAGATATGCCCTCAGCCAGTACGTTCCGCCGGTGGAATACTGGAAGGGTCAAATGGGATTTAACACTCCTGGTCACTTCGAGTATCATGGGAAAGGGAGTTCACCGTGTGGTCGTGTGTCAGGTCAGAACTTCTCAGGGTTGTTTTACGGGGAAGATATGTTCTTCATTTCCTCGAAGCTTTGAGTTTTGGGACTGGGGAGAAGGGGAGAACTTGACTGGGAAGAGAAGTGATGTCGCTGACTGCTGGGCATTTCCTGACAACACAGGAGCAAATAAAGGGCAGGGGGCTCTGCAGGAAGCTCCGGACTTGGGACTGTGTGAGTGAGTCGGCAGGACTGGATGGAGACCCTAAGCTTTTGGTGGAGCTCTTGCATTAAGCCTTCGAGTTTGCATTTCTAGTGTGTGACCCAGCTACTTTTTAAGATGTCTCTTTTTTCTTGTTTTAAATTATAGTTTCTTTCTCTTGCCAGATCTGAACTCTCTACCACCGCCCCCCGCCCCTCCCCCAAAGTGAGCATTTATCTGCATGTCTGGTTTCTGAGTCCTAAACCTAGAGGAGAAGTAAAATGCCCCACTCCCTCCCCAAAGCGGACCAGTGAACTGAGCCCCATCCTCGTCTTTGTTCATTCTGACAGAGTAGAGGGTTCACTTGGTGTGTTGTTTTCTTTAGGAATGGTGGTGGTGGTGGCTGTCAATTTTGCAAAGTTTGGACATGGCTTTTCTAAGGCTTTCTCTGGTCATTCTAAGTCTTGAGCTTTAAGAACACTTATGCAAAGCTTACTTCTCTGATATTTCCTCCAAATAGCTGACAGTATCAAGTCTAAAGGTATGAAAGCTAAAGCTTATAAAGAGCCAGCTCATCTCTTTATAAAAACTAAAATGGATTCTTTAAACTTACCTCAGGGCATTCAGGTCTTTTTCCAGAGAAGAAGAGCGAGCACCAACTACACGGAAGGCCGCCGTCGAGCCCTGGTCATTGCTGTCAGAAGAGCAGCAACATTTCCAATGTGCGGAGACACATAGTAGGTTCTTCATCAGGCAGGTGAAGGAGCCCATGCACACCGAGGTGATATTATTGGCCTATAGCTTGGTCTCAAATAAATACTCAAATCATAATATTGTGATTTCTATATGTTTTTAGGGTTCATTGAAGTATAATTGACAATGAAAGTATAATATATTTAAAGCATACAGTGTGATGATTTGCTATACATAGATATTGTGGAGGGGTTCCCACCATTTCGTACTCCGCTAAAGGAATGAATATTAGCAATACTATTCTTAGGCAACAGGCAAGAGCCAAGATCTAGTCTCTTAAAAGTTTAACGAGTGCATCTGTTATCTATTGCTGCATAACAAATTATCCTTCCACTAAATGTCTGAACACAACAAACGTGTCTTATCTCACATAGTTGTCTGTAAGTCAGGCATCCAAGAGTAGTTCATGTGGGTGGTTCTGGCTCAGTCTCCCATGAGATCACAGCCAAGATGTTGGCCTGGGCTTGCTTGGAGATCTGGTTTCAGGATGGCTTCCTCTTATGACTATTGGCCAGAGGCAGCAATCATGGGGCTTTGATACTGAAAGAAAACCTTCTGAACTGAAGTGTCCCTCTGCGGCTTTTGTCAAGGGCCAGTTCAGCATGGTGGCTCCGAGCAAAGAGGAAAGTCGCTGGTGAATTGGTCCAGGGAAAGGCAGGTTTCAGTGCAGGCAGCCTGGGGAAGTGGCGGGGGGGAGGGGGGGGGAGGATGAGATCAGTTTAGGTTATACAATCCCAAAGAGCATCTTTGCGAAGCTGCTGTCTTCCTAGACACAAAGTGATGGCATTCAAAGCATGAGCGCATACCTGGGCAAGAGGTGTGGCATTTGATGAAGAGGATGTTGAGTTATGATGCAAAGGCCTTCAGCACCAGTGATAAGAGCTCGAAAAGAACCCACTTCTCCACCAATCACAGCTAGCCATGGGCGGAGTGGAGGCTGAACCATGGGTAAGCTGCTGCCAGAAAGAGTTTACTGAAAACTACTCATGAGGGGGAAAGAGCTGGATTCAACGGTTGCTTTTCATTTTCTAGAACTCCAGCCTATTCTAACTTTTATGTATCAGACATACATCTGTGAACTCTGCAGTAACATTCACATGCCTGAAATGTTAGCAGAATTTTTCCCTATCGAATTTAAGGATGATTCTTGTCCAACAACACCATCTTATAAGAATTCTAGGTTCCAAGAGTTAAACTGATATCCTCAAGGCCACAGAGTTGAGTGGCACATCCGAACCTCCTGTCTTCTGCCCGGAGGCCCAGACATTTTCTGTTTTTTCTATTATGTCACTAGAGAGCCTCAGGCAAGGCTTTAGAAGACAATGCCCGCCTCATTCCAATTCCCCAGCGAAAGTGCAGGGCGCACCACTCAGAGCTGCTCCACAGCTGGAAATACCCTTTCATCCGCAGACCTGAGGGCGAGGAGGCGGGAAGGGATTGCTTAGGAAATCCATTAGCGTGTCCTCTGACACCCAAGCCTTCTGCATTGTGACACAGGACACAGCTAACACTGACAAGCCCTCTGAAGGAATAAAGATTTGCGCCAGGAGCCCTGGCTCAGGGCTTTGTGCGGCTGTCCTGGGTTTCCAGAAACTAGCCTTCCCGTGACCTCAGGGGTCAGGGCACCCATGTCCTTTATTCCATTCCCTGCGGGCCACCCAAGGCCACCCAGGCGGACCCTGTTTCTGCCAGGAGAACCACAATTTTACTTCCCTGGGTCTTCAAAGCCTTCATGTGGGTGGCAGGGACTCCAGGCCATCCCCTGGCGAGATTGCGTTGACAGACGTCACCAACATATTAGTGTCAGCTTTTCAGAAACGCATGAAGACGTGTTCATGTCAAATCAGTCTCGACGGTGCATCATAGGAATTAGTGACTTGCTTTTTGAAGGCTGAGCCAGGAGAACAGAGGCTACAGAGCACCAAGCACTTAAAAGAGTGAGTCATTCATGACAGCGCTTCCTTCTCTTCATGACAGCGCTTCCTTCTCTGCGCTGTTCCTGTGTCAGGGCCTGGGGAGTTTGACAAGGAAGGAAAGAAGTCAAGATTGCAGCCCCAGGCTGATGGGCCCCTTCGGGGTATTTTCAGGAAGGCAATGGCTTTAGATGATGGCATTTGTCCCTAGATCCTGGCCACGATTTGCCTCTCACCCGCAAACTGACATCCTTTACAAGATAATTATTGAGATAATCTTTAAACTATGGTCCTAATTTAGTCTTAGCACTTATTGTCCCTTCGGCCCAACAATTTATCGCGCTCTTTCTGTGTGCAGCTGTTGAAGCACTGCGGTGTCTGCTCCAGGGCAGTGTGTGTGTGTGTGTGTGTGTGTGTGTGTGTGTGTGTGTGTGTGTGTGTGTTGGGGGAGGGTAGGGTGACCTAAACCAGTGGCTTGAGCAGCTAAGGAAGCAAAGATCAAAGCTTGATTGCAAGTGAGAATGTGAGTTTCACCCTGAGGCAGGAACCAGCGGGAATCAAGCAGTTAGGAGGTGTAGCAGACCAGTCACTGGGTGTCAGTTCAGCCTGATCCCACAGGCAGGGCTGTGCCAAATTTAGCATGTGGCTTTATTGGTGTTGACCAGTAGTATCCCAAGGATACAAGAGGCTAAGCAGAGTTTCCAGCAGCGTGGCCTGGGGCAGTGGTCGGCAAACTCATTAGTCAACAGAGCCAAATATCAACAGTACAACGATTGAAATTTCTTTTGAGAGCCAAATTTTTTAAACTTAAACTTCTTCTAACGCCACTGCTTCAAAATAGACTCGCCCAGGCCATGGTATTTTGTGGAAGAGCCACATTCAAGGGGCCAAAGAGCCTCATGTGGCTCGCGAACCGCAGTTTGCCGACCACGGGCCTGGGGTCAAGGGGGAAAGATAGCAGGAGTTGTGAGCTAGCTCCCTGGGCCCAGGAGCAGGCAGTGCTGGGTGTGAATAAGCAGGTCTCTGAGCTGGGGGTGGCAGGTCAGCTGGAGCCGTATGAGGCCAACTTTTCCCTTCACTGTGTGATAACATCAACAGCATGGCACAGAGGGAGCCAGGTTAGTTCTGGAAGATTCCCATCCCAGTGAATTTCAACTTTAACAATGAAAATAGGTTTCTCTTTCTAGCATAGGACAAACCAGATTGATTACAGAGATGTCAAAGATTTCCAGAACAAGTCACCCCGCGGAAAGGGTGTGACAATTATCTGCCTTCTGAATGCCAAGGGTGAAGGTACATTTTTATCTTTTTAAAAAAATATATACATTTTGTATTGATTTCAGAGAGGGAAGAAGAGGCAGAGAGAGATAGAAACATCAATGATGGGAGAGAATCATTGACTGGCTGCCTCCTGCACATCCCACACCAGGGATTAAGTCAGTAACCTGGGCATGTGCCCTGATCGGGAATCGAACTGTGACCTCCTGGTTCATAGGTCAACGCTCAACCACTGAACCATGCAGGCCGGGCACATTTTATCTTTTTTAGAAAATTGAAGCCTTTACCTGCCATCAGTGGGATGTATTGCTATGTATTCTAAGAGGGGTGGTGGGATTGGCCAGGGAGGCAGGGGCTGCTGGGAGTCAGAGCCAGCTTGTCTCCGTGTTTGTTTTATGTCAAGTAGCCTCATTAGCGTCTTCTCTACATGGAAAGTGACACGAGCATTGGAAAAGCGTACCTCTCCTTCCAAAGGCTTGGCTATTTCTGCATGAAATTTATGAATGAAGCTACAGATTTGTTTTCTTTTTTAGGAATCTGTTAAGTCCCTGGGGACTGTCCCTGAAGGCAGCATCCAAGGTGTTTGGTTCAGAGTCTGCCAGCGGCGGAGATCCTGGCTCAGCAGCACTGCCAGAGGCATGATGGGATCCTATGAACCTGCTCCCAAAGCGGGCTCTCCAGGCGCCCCCATCTGTGATTTAACAACAACAACAAAAAATGAGTCTAGATAAAGAGAAAAGCTTGATTTAGGGCTTAACCAATGACTCTGATAATGGTCATTTAAAGATAACAAACCCTTCTTTGGCTCCAACTTGGACCCATCACTCTATGACCTGGCTCAGAGCTTTCTTATCTGAGGTGAAAGGGCAGGTAAACAGCTCTTAGTTCCCCAGTTGCCCGAGAAGGCTCCGGACAGGGAACAGTGTCCCAGGCTCTTCCTTCTGCCTCTGGCCCAGAAGAGCCCCTCACCTGTGAGTCAGAGCTCGTCATTCCTCCTGCTTGGCTTTAACTCCGTGGGGAGGGCACCCATCACACCACGTTAGAGCTGGCTGTTTGCCTGCCGTTTTCCCAGCCAGACAGTGATCCAGTTCTATTACTGTGTTGCAAGTAAGAGAAATTTCAAACCAAGCCAACTTGGATAATCATTTATTGACTCATGCAACAAAAAAGTGCAGTTAGTTGTAGGCCTGGCCTGAGGTCTGGCTGGGTTCAGGCTGGGCCCCAGTCTCTCTCCTCCCATGGTGTTGGCCCCGTTCACAGGTGGACACGAGACATCTGCCAGCATCCTGTGATCACGCCCACCCTCTGTCACTTCCCATGGTTCCAAGGGGAAGAGACTTTTTCTTTCCCAGGAGCCCCTACACATCTCCTGCTTTATTAACTGTTCAGGTCAAACGTCTAATCTTTGAACCAATCACGAAGGCCAACAGGATGATGGGAAATAACAATAATTAGCAAAGGCTACTCAGGCTTCCCTGCCTCCTGGGCAGCTCACCCACCTGCCTGGCTGGGGACAGGGAAGCAGTGAACCCTCAGATCCCCAGGTGACAAGAGAGGCGGGGGCAGATGCTACAATCCCCTTCACACCTGAGGAACACCTGCGCTACAGCACTCGCCGCTGCTTGCTCTACACGCAGCTGTCCTGTTCCCTCTTAGAGGGTGACGCCTGCCTCTGTGTGACGTTGGTCTGCACGCCCAGGGCCCAGCATGTGACATTGCACAGCAGAGGTTTCCTGTGATGCCTTTGCAGTCTCCACTCTCAGAGGTGCCTCTGGCTGCTCCCAGGAGCACTGGCTCCAGGTCCGGATGGAGCAGTGGGGTCGAGAGGAGGTAAGTGGGGAACGGCGGCTGCCTGGGCCTTTGGCGGGGGCTCTTCCTGGCCAAGGGAAGGGCGTGGGGCCTCCATCCGTTCACCGTGGAGCAGCGCTAGCGTATTCCAGCATCGTGGGAATTTAATGACCCCCCACATTTAGGTCTTGAGACGACATTTACCACAAAAGGACACAGGTGGGAATAAAAATAAAACACCAACAAGCAGCCCGAGTTCCTTTTCCCAGTGCTAAAACTGCCTCCTCCGATCTCTCACAGAAAGAGATGGGTGAGTGGCAGGAGTGGAAATTAGCTTCCCCGCATTCTTGAGGTGCAATCTGGCATTTAGCTGGAGGCAGCTACTGTGAAAAGATCTGTGGCAGCAACTGCGCAAGAGAAATGAAATGTCAGGGTTTGCTCCCCGGCGGGGCCGGCACCAGGTCACTGCACAGGCATCCCCACCGTGCAGCGAGCGTGCTGAGAATATATATTAAAAAGTATTTGCCAACTTAGCAAACTATGGCACCCGAACATAACGGAATAGGAGCTAGCTAATAGGATGCTGTGTGAAAATGTTGATTAACGTGGATATGGCACTTGAAATCATGTAAGTTTAAAAAAAACAACAAAAAACCCAGAACCTAGAGCTCAAAATAGCATGAACACATTGACTCTAGCTCCATAAAACATATGCTCATTTTTAAATACTAGAAGAGTGTTTGGAGTAAAGTAAATAGAGTTTATGAAGGTGGAAGCCATAATTCATAATTAAATTAAAAAGATTTCTGCAGAATGGTCTTCTCGGGGCAAATACGTAAGGCATTTTCGGGAATTGGAATCTGCTCATCCCAGGCCAGTTGGATGTGGGCAGTGGTTTTAATCTAAAAGCCAGGTGTGGAGGTGGGCAGGAGTGGGAGTGACCCACGTCCTGCGTGGTTCGGGGTTCAGGTTCAGGGTTTGGGTTCGGGCTCTGGAGGAGGCCGCACACAAATGAAAGAGACAAGATAAGAAATACTAATTTGGAAATTGGGGGCCAGGCGGAAGCCTAAGGAAGGACTCCGCTTTGCCCTGGCCTTGCCATCTCTTTTATTCAGGTTTGGGGTATACCCATAGCCCTTAGGCAGGCAATTCCAGTAATAGCTCGATGATAGCCCATGGGCAAGGATTTACATGAGACTAAAAGGTGGACGTTGCTTCAGCTCCCTTTGTCTCCACCAGACAGTGGGTGTCTGGCTCTGACAAGGTTGACCAGCCTTCCGGACTCCTTGTCCACACCTCTCTGCTAGTGAAGACAATGGGTGGCTTCCCGCAGGAGAGGAAGGAAGGAAGGTTGGAGGGAAGGGAGGAAGGAAGAGGCAATTCCGGGGTTTCCCTGTCTAAGGATATCAAAGCTCAACATGGTCACCCTGCAGTTCTGCCAACCTAGAAACTTTCTGACCCCAGAGAGACTTTGGACAGATTGCTGTCCCCTGTCCCTGAAGCCCAGTCTCAAACAATAACGGCATGTTTATGGAGGACCTGCTGCTAATCCCTTGGTTAACATGTGGTGTCTAGGCCTGTGCTCGGAGCTATAGAGGGAACCACAAAAGTGAGACCCTGAGTCCTATCTTTAGTAACTTTCCATTGGGGAGACAACTATATAGCATATTAAACAACTGGAAAAATGCATAGTGAAGTGCAAGGTTGGAAAGTACCAAGAAAAATGCACGTGTACTATAATTGAAAAGAGCAATCAAGGAAGGCTCCTGGGAGGAGGTGACACTTACGTTGGGTCTTAAAGTATGACTGTGATTTGAATGATCACATTTCAGAAAAGGCACAAGGAACCTGTCCCCCAGCCCTCCTGGGCTTTGCTCAAAGGACACGTGGCCGCTGGTGGAGGTCCCTGCGCCAGGAGAGGAGCCTGGCAGCGCTGGGCACTGCTCACCGCTGCAGGTGAGGCCGACGCAGGGTGTCCAGGACAGCTCTGGGAATCCAAACCATTGCTGTGTCCAAGTTGCTTTTTGGAAGAAAACCTCTGAGTAGTGAATGACTGCAGAGCTCAGGTAAGGTAAATGCTTGAATGTCACGGGTGTCTGTTGAAAGAAAACAATTGTACCCATGCTTACTTTGATCTTTCCTGATGTGGGCCATCTGCTTTTTCGATCAGAGCTGGATTGCGTTAGAGGACACGGGAATAATTCACTGTTGATCAGCTTGTAACTTCCTGGTGGGGCTGTGAGAGCTGAGAGCTGCCCAGGGTGGCGGGGGGGCGGGGCGGGCGGGGGCGGGGAACGGTGTCTTCAGCACCATGCCAGCTCCGCCCCAGCGACCTCATGTTCCTTAGATTCCTGCAGCCAGAAAGGCGGTCCCTAGAAACCCCACCTCTAAAAGCACGCTGGGCTGTGGGCTGACTAGGCAAAAGCCAACCCCCGCCTCCTGCTTATGTGTGGCCAGTACTGGCCCCTGGTGCTCGGCGAGCGTCTCCTTCCTGGGACCCTCCCTCCTGAGGGTCCTAAAACGCTGAGGTCTGCTTGTTGCCAAATAACGAAGTTCACCAGTCTCCCACCTCAGTGTCTCCCCTGTCACATCCGCTAGGAGAGGACGCCGTGAGCAGCAGACAGCAGGGGCTGGGAAAGACCATGCGGGTGTCCCCCTGCCTTTGAGTCCTGGTGGGCCGTCTCTGGGTTTAACCAGAACCTTGGCACTTGAGGCTGGGAACGAGGTTAGAGGCAAGCCTGGAACGCCCAGTGGTTTGCTGGCTGCAAAGTTGGTCACACAGCGAATGGTGGCTTGTGTGACGCCTCCGAGGCTGCCCCAACCCCACTCCGCGGAACACTGTTTCTGCAGCTTAGCTCAGAGCGGCCAAGCTGCCTGGGGTCTCCCCATGTCCAGGCGGCATTTAAACTACCAACGCTTTCAGCTTTGCCTCCCACCCACCTCTAGGCTTGGGACAGCACAGGGCTGCGGTCGGCGGAGGGGGCTGCGTCTCCACGGCTCACAAACCCTGTGGGAGAGGGGCAGTGCTGCCCAATGGTGAGACACAGACTCTGGAGCCCGGAGTGTGCTCGGCTGCCTCCTCGCTGTGGGCAGGTGACTTCACCCTCTGCGCCTTGGCTTCCACGCGGGGATAAGGATGTGACCTCACTCATAGATTGTTGTGAGGGCTGGCTGGAATAAGGATCTTGTGCCGGCTACAAAGCAAGTGTTTCGTACGGGGAATAGCTGAGATGCGCTGGAGACAGATGGGTGGGAACTTGTAGGGGGGTTAGTTTGGACGGTGCGAATCCGGTTTGCTTCTTTCACGCACTCTGATTTCCCTTTCCCAGGCGTGAGCGTGACGCCTCCCACCCAGGGGGCCGTGGTGAGCTGTTGGTGTCATTCGGAGACTTCCGCCTGGAAAATCTCATTATGTGAGTCTCGAAAGTGATTTGCTCACTGGGGAAGGGGCCCCCGGGCCCAGGATTCTCCGGGTGTCTCTCTATCTGGGACAAGTGGCCTCCCTAAGACCCCTAGTCCCTTGGCACATGCCTGTCACATAGTAGGCCCTCCATAAATGTCCACGGAGTAGAGGGAGGGCTGCAGTGGGTCATTCTGTCTCTGGGCGGAGTGTTGATTTCACGCTGGGACCCTGCGGAGGCCATGTCTTCTCGAAGACCACCATCCCTGGGCTTCATAAGAAATTTTCATGGAAAGGCAACACGTGCAGTGTGATAAATGCAATGCATCTATCAAATCAGGCTCAAAATACAGTTTCCAGTGAAATGACTATGGTTTGGACTAGAAGGGAGGGACGTGGTCTAATCCCAGCAGCAGAGGGCGGGAGGCAGCTGCGTGCCCTGGCGCTGAGCCAGGCCTCGCACTAAATGGACACTCGCTGCCTCTGTCGAGCCCGGATATGGTTTCAGCCCCATCAGCAGTGGCTTCTCCGTGTCCCTCAGGCCATCCCGGTGCAGACCACGTGGCGCGGGGACCGCTCACGCAGCTAGGAGAGCGTCCCCGGCGTAGAGTGTATTTTGCCATCACCCACACATGGGTGCTGAGATCTTGCAAAGGTGCTGATTCTTCTAGGACTAGGAGCCACATGGGGCCCTTCCTGGAATGCAGAGTTAGCCCAGGTACAACATTAAAGCAGCTTTTGTTCTGAGAATTGGTGTCTAGGAAAAACACATACTATTGTGCTATTGACCACTTCTAAAAAAGAGACCCCAGTTTGAATATTAACAGGCCATATTTCACAGAACTAAAGCCAGCTGGAACTTTTGTCCCCAATGATCACACCTGCCCCTGCCAAAAAAAAAAAAAGAGAGCATATTAGCAACATCGCCAGTAGTTGAAGCCAGAAAACCCTGAGTTAAACTTGACCCGCCCACCCTGTCCCAGCCCTGGCAACACCTAACCTGCTGAGGAGCCCTGTTTGTTCCACTTCTACCTGACATTTCCAGTCCTTCCACCTCCTCTTCTGTCCAAGCCCCCCTCCCCCATCTCTCTCTGCATCCACTGCAAAGCTTCCCACCCATTCTCCACTCTGCAGCCACATGATCGTCCTCTCTCTCTTTAAAACTTCTTATTGTGAAATAACTATAGATTCATAGAAGTTGCAAAAAACTATGTACAGGGAGATTCCATGGACCCATCACCCAGTTTCCCCCGGTGGTGACACAGCAAAGCAGGAAGTAGACCCAGGTGCAATGCACAGAGTGGATTGTGTGTGTGTCTGTGTGTGTGTATGTGCATGTGCACAACCATAGGGCATGTGTTGTTTGTGCAACCACCATGATGAAGAGAATGATCTTTAAAAGCTGTAAACCAGGGCTGTTATCTCCCTGCTGAACTCTTTCAGTGGCAGCCCATCCCTCTAGAACACAGTCAGGCTCCCACCCGGGCACCTGGTAGGCCTCCCGCCAGACCAGGGTGCGCTCGCCCTGCTGCCAGGCTGGGCCTGCACCAGCCCCCAGGGCCCCTGACTCTCTGCCGCTTCTCTGGGTTTGCTTTGCTCTTGATGATTTCCTGTGTGGGTCGGCTTGTTTTTCTCCTCTGGGCCTCGCTGCCCAGGCTGCCCCATCTGAGTCGCACCCTCTGTCACAGCCCCGGGCTTCACCCTGCCCCAAACGCTTGCTCACACTTTTCTTCATTCCTCGGGATATAAATACCACAGGGGCAGGCGCCTTGTCAACAGCTACCCCACAGAACGGACCGTGGGGCCTGGCAGCCTGTGAACATGTCAAATGCTGATGGAGGCCATCTGCGTCCTCAGGCCCAGAGCCAGCTCGTCTCCATCGGAACCCGCCTGCAGCTCCGGGACTGAGTCTGGTTCCCGGGGAAGGACTGCAGTTTCTTATCTGGGGGAAAATCTCATCCTCATTCTAACCGCCTTAAGCCGAATAGAAATAGTTCTTTAAGAGTAAAAGCGTTCCGATTTTTGTCCTGTAATGTTTTTTAAAGTCTGCATCCAGGACTTTCTGACTTTATATTCTTTATCAAACCCCCTTTTCGGTCAGTGCTTGACAGTTCTGTTTCGTTTGCCGCATCGTACTTGGAGTCCTTAGGAGAGCATGGAACCCATCTCTCTATAGATACTAAGAGTAAGTGCACATTCCCAACAGCGCGATGTTGCAGGGAGTGCAGAAGTCTGTGCCTGAAACCGGTTTACGCTGCTGCCTGGGCCAGTGGCCGCTGTCCTTGGCCGCGTCCACACCGGGGCTTCGTGCCTGGTGAGCGTTTAGGCATAGCGGTGAGGCTGCAGAGCGGACCGGCGTGAAGTGGGAACACTGCTGCTTCCTGCCCCTGGCCAGCAGCGTGGCACTGAGCATCTTCTGTTCACACAGTTTTTCCTCTTTGTCACCAGCCCTCGGGATGTGTCATCATTTAAAACATGGAGGACCTTTTTCTCAATGTAGCTGCACAGAAGCAATGTGCCTCCGTCGGGACAGAGGGCGCTGCCTCCGATCACGGTGAGCTGAGGGACTCCGCTGCAGTGCCCGGGCCAGAGGGGACACAGGCTCTCTGTCAGGTTCACTGGCCATGCCTCCCATTGGCGGGGGTGGGCACCCTGCTGTGTGGGAACGGTGGGGACAACACTGAGAGGTGGAAGAAAGTTGCTCTAACATTTCTCCTCATGTCCTCCCTCTGCCTCCTGAGGGTCGCCCACTCAGCTCTCTCCAGCCTCGCCTCGATGGGTGCACGCAGGCAGGGCCCAGCTCAACGTCTCTACGTCTCCTCGGTGCCAATCCGTTATTTCATGGAACACCCACGAACTGGCACTGCTGTGGGCCAGGCACAGTGTCAGAGATCCACAGATAAAAGACACGCGCGTCTGGTCATCGAGACACTTCCGGGGCCGGTGGGAGTGCGGCTGAACGGGCCAGCCGTCTCGGTAAAACGTGAGGCTGGAGCTCGTCGGGTGTCTGGTGGAACAAGCCTCTTGTTCCACTTGTGGAGTGTGGTCCCGGTAAAGGCAGCTGAGACGGATCAAAGGAAAGAGGTAGGAGCTCTGAGAAAGGCAGCTTCGTCAAGCAGTCCTTTCAACAAAAATCCAAGCCGCCCACGGACACCTCCTGCCGACAAGCTCAGGGACAAGTGGCTTGTCCTTCAGTTGTCCTGGGGGCCCACTTGCCCCCTTTCTGGGTTGGTGAAATCTTCCAGACCCTGACAAGTCTGGCCAGGAGGTGACGGGTGATCCCTTTCCCTGTTTTTTTCCTGTTGCTCTTGCCACCTTCTTGATGCCCTGGGAGATGTAGTGGCAAGGGCAGGAAGCTCTGTGCGACCCTGGTGCCACCCACTACATCCGAGACGGAGGCCCTGGCCAAGGGCCCACGTGGAGGTCTCAAGGTCACCACCTGCTCCACTTGTGAGCTCCATCTGATGAGGGGCCTTTGCAATGTCTGGATACACCCCAGTTTTTTTTTTTTTTAAAAAAAAGATGTATTTCACACTGCTGATTTGTCTTACACTTATAAGCGCTTTCTTAATTGCATTTAGGGCAAGGGCAGAAGAAGGAAGAACAGTTAGGAGGCGATTCCCTGAGGAGAAGGACTTGGATCAAGTCCTCCCGGGGGAGACCACAGCAAGGGCAGGCCTGGGAGAGAAGCATCAGTGCCCTGTGGTCAGAGTAGAGAGGTCAGGCGGCCTTGGCTGACAAGTCTGGAGTTGCGGCCAAGACTGAGTGTGGCCAGTAAGCAGTGGGATGTAAGCCAGAGGGTACGTAATCGCTTGTTCCCACTTTGAAATGTGACTGGGGATAATGTTTATAAATGGCAAAAAGGAAATATGAGGGCAGAAATACATGGAACCTGAGCGTTAGGGAGGACTCCTCTCCGTAGGCCCCCTCCTTCTGTTTTGAACTCTTTTATCTAATTTGCTATTCCTGCTGTCCCTCTGGCAGCGTTAGGAACTGGGTGAAGAGGACACAAGGACAGAAGAACCAGCACAAAATCAGATTGCTATTTTTGTGTTTTTTTTTTGCAAGATTACAGGAAATAACTTCAGCCTACATTTTATGTGGCAACCAAAGAGGAAGCAAGACAAACCAGCAGTGGTCTCCGAGGCTCCCTCTGGCTTATCTCAGTCTTTCACGGACAGAGTTCAGGTGACCGCAGAGGTTCTGTTCCCAGAGGCTTGGGTCAGGGGCTTGAACCTGTGGTTACTCAGGCATCTCCTCGAGTTAAATCACTGACCTGGGCCGGGAAGAGGAGCACAGTGGCCACGGGAGAGGACCTGCAGCTGGACCAGAAGGCTTCGTGCAAACCCTGGTCTTCCCACTCACCTGTGACACGACCTTGGGCAAGTCACTGCACAGCTGAGTCTTCCCTCCTGTGAGATGGGGGTAACAGCACAGCCAGTCCCCATTCCTCACGGGCTCAGCGTTTATGAGTGTGCCCACTTGCTAACATGTATTTGTGTCCCCAAGCCATCCCTTTGGCACTTTTGTCGTCATGGAAGGGCTTATGCAAAGCAGCGAAAAACTGGAGTCCCCGCTGCACACACTCCCGCTGCCCTGGTGGAAACAAGGGACCCCTTCGCTGTTTGCTTCGTGCTCCATTTTTGCGTGTGAAACTTAGTGTGTTCTTTGGTGACTTAAATGGCCCACATCTAGTGCTGAGGTGCTGTTTGGAGTTCCTAAGGCAAGAAGCTGTGGTGTGCCTTGTGGAGAAAATATGTCTTAGGTAAGCTTCATCCAGGCATGAGTCAGAGCTGTTGGCCAAGAGTGCGTATGAAATAAGGTGTTTGAACAGAAGCGTACACAAAGCAGGTTTAGGAGACAATGGACAGATGTACATGATATGAACAGCAGGCAGGGACTTAGGCCACGTTTCCTCCAGGAGCGGCCTTCAGTCTTCACTAATTCAGCGTTTGCTGAGACGCTATAGAACGTGTTGGGGAGTGGGAATTTTTGAGCATGCTTCCTCCTAGTGAGAAGGCTAACGCCTATTTTGTAAAACTACTGTTTGGAATTCTCTGCTGTTTTTTTAGACGAACTCTTATTCTAAAAAATAACTTTGCTTTCTAGCCTGCTTGAATAATGAGGAAGATAAACTTAGCTGTCTGACCTTGTAGGCCAGAGACTAGAGATGCCCACACTATCAATGCCATGCCAGGTGCATTTTTTAATTGGATAGAACTGTGTTGTTTTCAAGGCCAGCAGCGAGATAACCACTAAGCACACATAGGGCTGGCTCTTTAATTAAGGAAAACTGCTTTGTTTTAAATTGTTTTAGACTGTTTGCTCTGCAAAAAAAACAGGATGTAGTGAGTGGGTTTAAATACGGTCGGACACAAAGGGTCGGGGCTGCTCTCTGATCTCCCTGCGTGGAGAGGGGACAGTCGCCGGCCGGCAATAAAGGCTCCCTAAATTTTAATTTGGTCTGGACTCCAGTGGTCTTTACTCGCGTTCGCTCTACAACAAACGTAACTGCTAGGAATAATGAGAATCGACTCTACTTGTTCTACCCAACTCAGAAGATGGTTGTAAAGAGCGAATGAGATACGAAATGCAAAACTGCTTTCTAAACTATAAGCACCGAACAGTGAGAGGTGGTCCCACTTGTCCGGCGGTTGACAGTCTACAAGTACTTAGCCCTTCATGATCGCAGGAGATCTCCCCACATCCCTGTGAGAGAGGGTTTGCTGTGCTTGCTGCTGCTCCTGTCCCCAGTGTGAGGAAGTGAGGTGCCATCAGCAGTGGGAACTCAGGCTCTGCGCCAGCCCCAATAAAATGATGAGCGTGTGTGTCTCTCATACTTCCTGGACACCGGAGTGTGGCCCCGAGGCACCGACTTGTGTCCCGTCTAATGCATTTCTTCTCACCTGGGAGGATTCGGACTGAACAGCAGGACAGCCAGTAGGAAGCTTCCCAGGTGTGTCTCCCGCCTTCCCTCTGAGCTTTGGCCACGGGGAAGATACTTGGGATGAGCTGAGGAGTGCGTGGAGGTCAGGGGATCCTGCCCTCCCACTAAGGAGAGAGTCTGGGAGAGGGTAGTCAGGTGGATGCAGGCTCTCGGGAGTGGATTTGCCCAGCTTCCCTGAGGTGCTGAAGTGACCTAGGCATAACCCACAAGGAGCTGGGAATCCCCTGTAGGCCCTGCTGGAGAAGGTTCTGCAGGTGGGGACAGGGAGGCCTATGTCAGGGCTGGGGAGGCCACCAACTGGGCCCCCAGGCCTAGAGGGGTCTATTGCACTGTGATATGGAGTGAGGCCTACGAGGCCAGGGGCAGACCTTACCTCTAAGGCAGACCTTACCCCTAAAGACCTCCATGGCTAGATCCCCCAGGGCAAAGGGAGAGAGGCAGGGGAAGGCTCCCTAAGATCGCAGCATTGTTATATCAGAGAGGCTGAACACTGGCCCCAAAGGGCCTGTCTCAGAGCCTCTAAAAGTTTATGTGTGGGAAGGTTACCCAGGGATCTTATGCAATGCAGATTCTGCGCCATGTGGCCTGGGTGGGGCCCAAGACTTGAAGGAGCTCCAAGCTGATGTCATTGTCACTAAGTAGCCAGCTATGTTCAGACCACGTCCCAAATAGCAAGACTGTGAGTGAATCAGCTTGCAATCAAAGGCAGCTGGAGTTCCAGCGGTTTTTACTTCCTCTAGCAGTGGTGGAGACAGAAGGTGTCAGAGACCGCAGAACCAGTGACACCGCTTGCTCCCGTGTCTAAGTTGCAGGTGGTAGGAGAGCCAGAGAGCCTGGGGCTGGGCCCGGCCTCCACTGCTCCTCCATCTCACAGTTGAAATGCCCAGTGTGGCTCCAACTCCAGGGCCTCTGACTGTCAAGTTCCTGTGCTTCCCCTGGGCTGCCAGGGCCCCCAGTTTCCAAGGCCTCGAGGGGTTCCCCCACTTCAGTCCATCCAGACACAGCCCCAAGGGAAGGCCCCAGGAGAGAAGTTGGAGAGGTCAGGCGTGACCAAGTCAGGGTTCGAAGGTTCCTCTTGATGACAAAGACCTCAGTTCAACGAACATTCACTGACCACCTTTCAGGGCAGACGCAGTCCGCTCAGTGCCGGCGGTGCCAGGCCATCGGGCACACAGGGTGAGGAAAGACAGTCCTGCCCCAGGGGTTCCTGTCCAGCTGGGAGGAGAGGCCACCAACTGGGCCAAGTTGGGACTCCCGGTCAGGCTCCCCAGGTTCATATTTGGAAGCCTGACAAGAGTCCCACTTGGTCAAACTGGGACTCTTGTAAAACTTAGGGCTGTGAAGTGCCATTGTTTAGTAGGATCTAATCAGGCCATGTAGAGTCAACTGTCTTAATAGGAAGTACTAGAATGGAAAAATAAAAAGTGAATTTCAACTTTTCCTGGGAACTCTGCCATGGCCTTGATTCCCTGCTGACTGTTCCGCTCACGCCACCTAGTGGCCATTTACCTGAGGTTCAGTTCCTCGCACCTCCTTGAAATTGAATCTGCAAACCTAAATGTAGCATGAAATATTAGATGTTATCTCTTCGCCGTTGGATGGAAAAATCTTCCCCACTTTGGAACCCTGACAACTTATCACTGGTGTGCCCTCAGCTACTTTGAATTTGTGAAAAGTATTACCTTTTGGCTTATAAGGTTTTAGTGAGTTGATTTCTGAAAAGGAGAGTGTTCGAAAAATGTTTTCAGTCATGGTTTGGTGCACCATGATAATGAGAGAGAGGAAGTGGGGGGGGGGAGAGAGAGAGGAGAGAGAGAAGAGAGAGAGAGAGAGAGAGGTATTAAACATAATAAAATATAAACTATTTTTAATAAAAAGATAACTATTTCTGAAAGGAATAAACATTCAATAGCACCCAAAGTAATGCATTGTTGCAGCATGTCTGAAAAAAAATGTGTATAGTACCCCACTTAAAACCACTGTATGTTACTATATGTCTCCAAGATGGAGATATAGTTACTAAGCACCTTTTGTTCCGGTGCTAGGCATTTTAGAGTAGGCTAAGCAGATTATCTTACCACTGAAGGTTGAAAACAGCAATACTATTTTTAGAAGTTACTGCTAGGGAGCGGTGAGGAACAGAAAAAACCAGTAAGTAGAGACAACAGGAAGTCACATGCCACTTGGCACCCAGAGGTGGGGAATGGTGGACCTATACTAGTATGTAGCTTCCTTTCTCATAATCTTCACCAACCCACTTCCCCATGGCATAATGTGGACACTCGACATTTTTAACACAAAAGCAGCTTTAAGCTTCATCTTCCAACCATACTGCTTCCCGTAACTCACTCTTATATAAATTTCAGGGCCACCACCTCTACATATCCAGCCCAATGCCACTTCCAGAAGTTAAGCCAAAGGTCTTAACTTCTAGTTCATTGATGTAAATTTGGTCTCTGAACAGTGCTGGCATTTATGGATGAGTCATCTGGTTCAAGGACTGAAGAACTTTCTGGCCGGTGGCTATGGTTACCACTTTGACAAGGTACACACCAGCTGGGCAAGTGAATTTCACTAGTGTGACTCAGAGGCCTGCCAGTCATGAAACAAAGCAGGCCATCCATTGCATTTAACTGCCTGATCTGTGAGGCTCAACTCACAAGTTAGTTTCCTTCCGCTGAAAATTGCTTGCAATTCACATTTCTCATTCCCATGACCCTTAAGACTGCTAGCTGAGGCGAGGTCAAAAAGTATTCAAGATTTCAGGCGAGAATGCGTAATTCATACTTGAAATAAAAACGTGATGAAAAGAAAGAAGTTGTTTGAAAGGGGTTGGCTAATTGTAACAGCATCCACAAATAAGTTCAATGGTAAAACCAAAATTTAGCACAAAGCCTCCCAGTGTAACTACCGAAGAGAAGCTAAGATGGGAGGTTTAAAGACACATGATCCAGGTTATTTCAGCACTTTGTAGAAACCATGTATGTCACTGATAGCTGATCGGTATAAAAACTAAATCGTATGGGCTAACAGAGAGAAGACCAGAGCTGTGATAAAGAGGTTATGTAGCTCATTTATTTACTCAACATTTATTTATTGAATTTATTGAGCTCCTTCCTAGATTTATTTATTTATTCATTCACTTCAGCATTTGCGTGCCAGATTCTGTTTTAGGCAAGAGTATACCAAAGCCAGGCTGTCTCTGGGCTTATGGAGCTTACAACCTAGAGGGGGAGGTAGGTACATGAATATTAAGTATCCCGTTAAAGAGTGCCTACCAACCTAGCTGGTTTGGCTCAGTGGATAGAGCGTTGGCCTGTGGACTGAAGGGCCTTGGGTTTGACTCCAGTCCAGGGCACATGCCCAGGTTGCAGGCTCCATCCCCAGTAGGGGGTGTGCAGGAGGCAGCCAATCAATGATTCTCTCATCATGGATGTTTCCATCTTTCTCTCCCTCTCCCTTCCTCTCTGAAATGAATTTAAAAGAAAGAAGAAAGAAAGAAAGAAAGAAAGAAAGAAAGAAGGAAGGAAGGAAGGAAGGAAGGAAGGAAGGAAGGAAGAAAGAAAGAAAGAAAGAAAGAAAGAAAGAAAGAAAGAAAGGCTACCAGGAAGGGTATGCTGCACCATGAAATATTTTAAAAAGGGACAAACAGGTCCAGAAAGACTCCCGAGGAAGTGACATTTGAGGTGAAAGAGGTTAATGACTAGAGAAGAGGGTAAGAGTCTTCCAGATAGAGCAAACAGCATGTGCAAAGGCCCTGTGGTTTGAGGAGCCCAGTGAGTACCAAGGACTGGAAGGACCAGTGAGGCTTCTGTACAGGGAGGGGCAGGTGGTGTCCGCCCACCGATGGAGGCAGGTAAGAGCTGGAGGATGCAGGCCTCTCAGGGACACGCTGGGAGTGGATGGATAGTGTGCTAGGCTCTCATGTCCCCTTTCAAATGCCTAGGACAGTGGTCGGCGGCTCTTTGGCCCCTTGAGTGTGCCTCTTCCACAAAATACCACGGCCTGGGCGAGTCTATTTTGAAGAAGTGGCGTTAGAAGAAGTTTAAAAAATTTGGCTCTCAAAAGAAATTTCAATCGTTGTCCTGTTGATATTTGGCTCTGTTGACTAATGAGTTTGCCGACCACTGGGCTAGGAGATCTCTTCTCATCGCTCAGAAGAGGGATCGACAAGGCAGAAAGCAAAAAATGCCTGGCAAGACTCTTTCTATTGTTGGGAGCGACCTCAGTTGACAAAGTCCTGAGAGGGCAGGTGTCACAAAGTGGCCTGCCTGTTCCCAAGGTTAGTCATGCACCCTGCCACCCTTAGGCTTAGAGACCCTTAAGCACCATAGTTTAGTAATCACACATTCTGCCCCCTAGAGCTTAGTTAATCTTCAAGCACAGTTGATTTATAAGCGTAATTGTCCTTAAGCAAGAAGCATAGCTAGACTATCTCATGGAAAGGAACTTAGGTGGCGTCAAAGGTGTTTGTACAGGTTTAGCCATTGGAATCTTAGCCAAGATAAGGAACTTTGTGTAAAGATCAGTAGGAAACCTAAAACAAAGGGGTATAATTATGTTTACCACATACCAGGAATGATGTATTGTGTGGAATGTAACTGACCCTGTATAAATGTATGGTGAGAAATAAACTCGGGACTGTAAGCGGGAAGTGCTACAGTCCTCCCGATCCCATTCTGTTTTCTGTCTGTCTTTTCTCATCCTCTCCCCCCCTTGCAGGTACTGTTCGACTGATGCCGGCAGGCTCCGGCATTTTCTGGTGCCCGAACAGGAGACCTGATATAGGGGGAAACGGTGAAGGATACTGCAATTTAAGAAGAAGGTGCACCGAGTAAGGTAAGTGGAGCAGTGAGTTTATAGTCGGGAGAGATAAATTATGGGACAAAGTAATAGTAAAGAGTTGTTTGTACATGTGCTTAAAAATATGCTTCGCGCTCGGGGAACTAGGGTAGGGCATAAACAGCTTGAGCGCTTTCTGACTTTTGTGGTAGAAGTTTGTCCTTGGTTTCCAAAAGAAGGGACTGTGAATCTTGAGACTTGGATTAGGGTTGGAAAAAGAATACAAGATTATTATTCTGCTCATGGCCCGAAGAAGGTGCCTGTGGGTACATTTTCTTTGTGGATACTTATTCGGGATTGTCTTGACCCCCGCCATGAAGGGAAAAGGTGGAATGAGGGAATGAGGCAAAGAAGTCCATCATGTCCTAGTCTAGAGAAGCTGTCTTTAAAAGACAAGAACCTTTCTTGCCCCAGCCTAGAAAAGTTATCCCTTCCTGAGGGGTTTAATAAATCTCCTGAGCCTTCAGCACCGCTAGGACGGCTGCTGTCTGAAAACCCTCACTTAAAATCAGAGAAGAAAGAGCAGGAAGTGCTGCTAGCACAGAAAGAGGAAAACCCGTACTACGATGAGCCTTGGGATCTTCTTCCTCCCGAGGAAGAAGAGGCTTTAGAAGATGCAGCCGCTCATTATCATGATAATGATAACGGTTGGCTCTTCTTTCAGAGGGTGTTGGCAACAGTAACTGATCCAGCCCCCAGTCGTATGGAGAAAATTGAGGAGGAATTAGCTGAGATAAAAAGGGAATTAACACGGCTAAACTGTTCAGAGAAATTGGGAGAGGAGGTAGAAATGAAAGAGGGACTTAAAGAAATTAAGGAAGAACTGTTACGACTGGCCTCCAAGCCAAAGAATTGTGAGTTAATGTCACCACCTGAGGAAAAAACAATTAAGCTGCAAAGTAGATGTTCTACGCCTTCCTCTGGCATAGGAACGCCTCAGGAGCCCTCCGTCCTAAAAGTAGAAAAACCGGATGAAGGGGAACCGCGCCCAATACGGGTCCCTCCGTCAGAAAATAAAGAGCTATCCTGGGGACCTAGCCAGCTAGGTTTAAATTCCCCTCTGCAGCAGACGTTGCAGAGAGCAGCAGAAAAGGGTGAGGACACAGGAGGATTTCATATGGTGTTTCCCATACTGGAACGGCCAGATGGTCAGGGACAAATGCAGAGATATCACTCTCCCATTCCATTTAAACAACTAAAGGAACTTAAAGTAGCTTGTTCCCAGTATGGGCCAACAGCACCTTTTACTGAGGCGCTGCTGGACACTTTAGCTACGGATGCTCTGCCTCCTAATGATTGGAAGAACATGGCAAGAGCTTGCTTGGGAGGAAGAGATTATCTGTTGTGGAAATCAGAATTTATAGAACAGTGTCAAGCTACAGCAGAAATAAACAGAGGCCAAAATATTCCTTTTACTTTTGAGATGCTAGCAGGAGAAGGACCTTATGGAGGACTGAACAACCAACTTCAGTATCCTCCTGGGGCTTATGCTCAGGTCAATGCAGCTGCCACTAAGGCATGGAGAAAATTGCCTTCTACAGGAAGGCAAACAGAAGATTTATCTAAAATCAGGCAAGGACCTGATGAGCCTTTTCAGGATTTTGTATCCCGCCTGCTGCAAACAGCAGGACGGCTCATTGGTGATGGAGAATCAGGAATGTTACTGGTAAAACAACTGGCATTTGAGAATGCTAACACGGCCTGCCAGGCTGCGATAAGACCTTTTAGGAAGAAAGGGAATTTATCAGATTACATCCGGTTGTGCTCAGACATAGGACCATCCTATGTTCAAGGCTTAACTATAGCCGCAGCACTCCAAGGAAAAACTTTAAAGGATGTCCTCTTCCAACAAGGAAAGGCAGGGAGTCGCAATGTTCCCGGTAAAAAGGGAAGTTGTTTTGGATGTGGACAAATGGGCCATCAAGTTAAACAGTGCCCTCAGAGGCAAGGGAATTCCAGACAGCCAGGTTTATGTCCCAGGTGTAAAAGAGGAAATCATTGGGCCAAGGAATGCAAATCTAAGAAAGATATTCAAGGGAACATGCTGCCTCCCCAGCAGGGAAACGGGAGGTGGGGCCAGCCCCAGGCCCCTCAACAATGTTTTGGGGCACTGCAGAGCGGACCCAACCAACAACAGGGAAATCCGTTCAGGACTTACACAGAGCAACCTCAGGGAGTGCAGGACTGGACCTCTGTGCCACCTCCTACACGGTATTAACACCTGAAATGGGAGTACAGGCTCTGCCTACAGGGGTTCATGGGCCTTTGCCTCCAGGTACTATGGGACTAATCCTGGGACGCAGTAGCTCTACCATAAAGGGTTTATTCATAGCACCTGGAGTCGTAGATGAAGACTATACAGGAGAAATAAAAATCATGACTCATTCACCATCTACTATTTCTGTGATACAATCCGGACAAAGGATTGCTCAATTAATTCTATTGCCCTATGTCAGGACAGGTCATACAGCCACTAGCACCCAGAGAGGAACAGAGGGTTTCGGATACTCTGACTTATACTGGGTTCAAGCTATTAAGGCTCAACGCCCAGAGTTAACACTTACAGTAAATGGAAGAAAATTAACAGGGGTACTGGATACTGAAGCAGATGTTTCAGTTATTACTCAAGAACAATGGCCTTTATCCTGGCCAAAGCAGCCTGCTCTTACACAACTTCAAGGCATTGGCCAAGCTACTAGTCCAGAACAAAGTAGTAATCAATTACATTGGCAGGATAATGAAGGTCACAAGGGAATATTTCAACCATATGTTATTCCTAAGCTCCCTGTGAACTTATGGGGTAGAGATGTTATGCAAGAAATGGGAGTTTATATTTATAGTCCCAGCGCCCCAGTAACTAAGCAAGTGTTTAATCAAGGACTGCTGCCAGGCCAGGGGTTAGGAAAAGAGGGCCAAGGAAGAATAGAACCAATCATGCCAGAGCCCAGACCTCTTAGAGCAGGGTTAGGGTATTTCTAGGGGGGGGGGGGGGCCTTTGATTATCCTGCAACCCATGCAGATCCAATTCAATGGAAATCAGATAATCCAGTATGGGTTGATCAATGGACCCTAGCATCTGAAAAGATACAGGCCGCCAAGCAGCTGGTGCAGGAACAGCTGGACAAAGGCCATATAGCACCCTCTAACTCCCCCTGGAATTCTCCTATATTTGTCATCAAGAAAAAATCAGGAAAGTGGAGATTACTACAGGACTTAAGAAAGGTTAATGAGACAATGGAACTTATGGGAGCCTTACAACCAGGACTTCCCTCACCTTCTGCCATTCCTGCAGGTACTTACAAAATAATTCTTGATCTTAAGGACTGTTTTTATACAATTCCCCTAGCACCTCAAGATTGTAAAAGACTTGCTTTTAGTGTACCATCCACTAATTTTCAGGAACCTATGAGGAGATATCATTGGCTAGTTCTCCCCCAAGGGATGGCCAGTAGTCCCATGTTATGTCAAAAGTTTGTTGCTCAAGCTCTTATTAGTACTAGAAAGAAATTTCCTCAAGTTTATATTATACATTATATGGATGATATTCTGTTAGCTTATCAGAATGAAGGCATATTGCTAGCTGCATATGCTCAACTACAAGAAGGGCTTAAAGAAAAGGGACTGGTCATTGCCCCTGAGAAAGTACAGAGACAGTCTCCTTTCTCTTACTTGGGATATACTTTACATCAGAATTGTATTACCCCTCAGAAAATACAGCTAAGAAAGGATGGGTTAAAAACACAATGATTTTCAGAAACTGCTAGGAGACATTAATTGGCTAAGACCTTATCTTAAAATCACCACAGGACAACTTAAGCCTCTTTTTGAAGTCCTCAAGGGAGATTCTAATCCTAACTCTCCCAGAGAGCTATCAGAAGAAGCCAGACAGGCTTTACAGATAGTAGAGACAGCTATTGGTCAACAGCAGGTTACATATTTAGACTATTCTCGGCCATGGGGAGCTTACATTCTTGCTACTCAACACACCCCCACGGCAGTATTATGGCAGGAAGGTCCTTTATTATGGATTCACCTGCCTGTATCGCCTGCAAAAGTACTTACACCTTACTATGATCAAGTAGCTACTCTTATCCACATGGTAAGGACTGAAGCTTGCAAATTAATTGGACGTGAGCCGCCCTATATCTGTCTTCCTTACTCTAAACAGCAAGTAGATTGGTTATTACAACATAGTGACAACTGGGGAGCGGCTATGGCTAATTACCCTGGTCAAACAGATAATCATTACCCTCACAATAAACTTTTGCAGTTTGCAAGCCAGCATGCTTTTGTATTTCCCAAAATAGTACAAAAAGAACCTATTACAGAGGCTTTGTTAATTTTTACTGATGGTTCATCTAATGGTAATGCAGCCTACAGTATTCAGGGTAAAGTAACAACTTTTCAAACTACCTATACATCTGCGCAGGTAGTAGAACTGTGTGCCATCTTAGCAGTATTACAATGTGTTCCAAATCAAGCATTTAACCTGTATTCAGACAGTCAGTATGTAATAAAAGCAATGGAAGTAATTGAAACTGTTCCCTTTATTGGGACAACTAATTCCATAGTACAAAGTATGTTGAGAGACATACAGTGCGCCCTACAGCAGCGCATTCAGCCATGTTTCTTTGGTCATCTCAGAGCTCATACTGGACTGCCTGGACCGTTATCAAAAGGGAATGAACAGGTAGACATTGCGACTAGAATAATATTATATACCCAGGAACAATTGGCTGAGCAATCTCACGCGCTGCATCATCAAAATAGTAATAGTCTCAGGCAGCAATTTAAAATTACCAGGGAAGCTGCCAGACAAATAGTAAAACAATGTACAAATTGTCCTACTACTCAATCAGTGCCTCATTATGGGGTTAACCCAAGGGGACTAAAAGCTAATCATTTGTGGCAAATGGATGTGACTCATATCTCCAGTTTTGGGCAGGTAAAGTATGTACATGTCACTGTAGATACTTTTTCTGGCTTTATTATGGCTACAGCTCAGACTGGTGAAGCAAGTACGCACTGTATAGCCCACTGTTTAAAGTGCTTTGCAGTTATGGGACAGCCCAAATGTATTAAAACTGACAATGGCACAGGCTATACTGGAAAAAGTTTTCAACAGTTTTGCCAGAAGCTAAATATTACCCATAAAACAGGAATTCCATACAATCCCCAAAGACAGGGGATAGTAGAAAGAGCTCATTGCACTCTAAAGCTACAATTACAAAAAATAAAAAGGGGGGAGTTATATCCCCTGACACCACAGAACTTATTACATCATACTCTATTTATTCTTAATTTTTTAATTTTGGATGTACATGGGCGATCAGCTGCACAGCGTTTCTGGAATACAGGAAATGCATCCACCTATGCTCAGGTCAGGTGGAAGGGCCCTTTAACCGGACAATGGCATGGACCAGACCCCGTGCTCATTTGGGGACGAGGGCATGTTTGTGTTTTTCCCCAGGATGCCGAAAGTGCGAGGTGGCTTCCGGAGAGGCTTGTGCGCTTCGCAGGAGATGGGCGAGCTGGTCAAGGGAGTTCGACAACTGACTCTCCAAGAGTGACCCTACAACCTGGCTCAGACGACGCGGACAGCAGCGGTGCCCACCTGGGGACAGATGAAGAAGTTGGCGGTTGAAGCAGAACAGATGCTGATACAGACTTCTACTCCAAAGACAGGAGTCTCAATGTTCCTGGCAATGATGGCTATCCTAAGCTGCCAAGTACCGGGCGTCCGAGGAGACATCCACTGGGCCTACGTTCCTGACCCTCCTTTACTTCATCCAGCTGAATGGGGCGGACCGTCAGTTCCGGTATATGTGAATGACACTCACACCCTGGGGATACCTTCTAATGGACATATACGACCAGAACTACATGTGGGTTTTAACTATTTTGGACAAGGGAATGGAATGCCTATTTGTTTGTCATTAGAGGGTGATGTAACGGGATGTCTACAAATGGACTCTGTAGCAATGGCATCTCCCGGCTGGACAGTGTTTCTTAAAGGACTGAGCGGAAAGAAGGGAAAGGTAATCTACATCACTCCACCCCAGGACTTGCCCCCTTGTGAAAAAGAATCCCTGACTGCCAAGTACGCTGTGCCATGGAAACGCTGTCATGGTACTCAGGCAGTACAGTATGTACTCCCAGGAACTAATTTTTCCATTTATGACTGGTCTCAACCCAATAGGACAGACTCCTTAGAACTGGGAATGTATAAGGGAATATGGGGATCAAGTAATGGGAAATTCCAATATGGGTTATGGAAGTTAGGAGCAAGTATGGGTACTCCTCTGGTTCAGAAAGATAATAAGGACATCTCTCGCCTTGGACCAGAGTCATTACTTTATACTAATCTGCCTGAAAAAAGACCTGTCATTGCCTGTGTGCCTGAATCTTAATGCGTAGAGTAGGTAAAGGCATTCTTGCACTGCGCACTGGGCTACATGAACTAAAATTAAAAGCCCAACCTACTTAATTTTTAAGGAGGGGGGAATTGTTGGGAGCGACCTCAGTTGGCAAAGTCCTGAGAGGGCAGGTGTCACAAAGTGGCCTGCCTGTTCCCAAGGTTAGTCATGCACCCTGCCCCCCTTAGGCTTAGAGACCCTTAAGCACAATAGGTTAGTAATCACACATTCTGCCCCCTAGAGCTTAGTTAACCTTCAAGCACAGTTGATTTATAAGCGTAATTGTCCTTAAGCAAGAAGCATAGCTAGACTATCTCATGGAAAGGAACTTAGGTGGCGTCAAAGGTGTTTGTACAGGTTTAGCCATTGGAATCTTAGCCAAGATAAGGAACTTTGTGTAAAGATCAGTAGGAAACCTAAAACAAAGGGGTATAATTATGTTTACCACATACCAGGAATGATGTATTGTGTGGAATGTAACTGACCCTGTATAAATGTATGGTGAGAAATAAACTCGGGACTGTAAGCAGGAAGTGCTACAGTCCTCCCGATCCCATTCTGTTTTCTGTCTGTCTTTTCTCATCCTCTCCCCCCTTGCAGGTACTGTTCGACTGATGCCGGCAGGCTCCAGCATTCTATAAAAACGTTAGAGGAATGCAGGGGACTCTGAGCTCAGGCCAAATGTTTAGAGAGATGTCACGAGACAAAGAAAGGCCCCTTCCCTCCAACTAGAAAGGAAGAGAGGTGAGGGAAAGGGGCAAGGTGATGGGTGTTGAGGGCTCTACCTAGAGGGGTCCGGCTTCCCTGCAGAGTCCCTGGGAAGTCAGGCAGGTCGGGTCTTGGACAGCCTCCCAGCTGGGAAGCAGCAGCCCGTTGGGCCTGGGACTGTGTCCCAGAAAGGCTGGGAAGCTGTCAAAGGAGTCTTCGGGCCCAGCTGATCATGTGGGCCCAGGTGGGCAAGATGAGGGACGGCTCAGTGTGGCCTTGGAAGACCAGTGGCTGGACCAATGGTTTGGCCTCTGGGAGACCCCTGGACTGACCCAGTTCCAGGGAAGGCAGAGCAGGGTTTGTGAAATCTGCAAATTAATTGGGATTCAGTGGCTGCAAATGCTACCCCCCCCCCCCCCCCGCCAAAAAAAAAATAGAAAAGGAGGTGGGCGAGGAGAACACTATATTTATGTGCTCAGTGGCCATGGACTACCTCTGCAGTGCTGGGCAACCTGGTTGGCTGTGGTTGTCTTTGGGGAGGGGACCTTCCTCAATGACCTTTTGTCTTTTTGAATTTGTGTCTCGTGCACCTCTTACCTCTTCTCAAAAACGTGATGGGTGTGCCACACTCGACCTCTAGAAATAGATTTGTATTTTGTCTGTGGGCTTTCCTATCGGCTTAAGCAGGTAAGAAAACCTGCAACCCAGTGTTTTCACCAAGGGGCGCCAGGTTGCCTTACTCTGGGTGTTGCAGAAAACCGGAATAATCAAACAAGGCAGGAGAGTTTGGAGTCACACTTTATTCACCGCGGTGGGCTTAGAGAAAATGAATTCAAATTCTAAGCAAAGCTACAGGCAGGACTTCCCTTTTTATTAAAGAGCCGGCCCTATGTGCACTTAGTGGTTATCTCGCTGCTGGCCTTGAAAACAACCCAGTTCTATCCAATTAAAAAATGCACCTGGCATGGCATTGAGAGTATGGGCATATCTAGTCTCTGGCCTACAAGGTCAGACAGCTAAGTTTATGGTCCTCATTATTCAAGCAGGCTAAAGCAGGCTAGAAAGCAAAGTTACTTTTTAGAATAAGAGGCCATTTAAGAAAAACAGCAGAGAATTCTAAACAGCAGTTTTTACAAAATAGGGGTTTTCCTTCTCATGGGGAGTGAGTGCAGATTACTTTAGGTACAATCTTGTCTTTTTTCCTCCCAATGGTTAACATCTTGTATCTCTGTACTTACCCTGATTTTTAAGCTGCCTCAAATCCTTTCAGTACAACACGTGGTACAAAGAACATTATTTAGACTGTTTAAATTTTCCCTAGGAGAAGATTCCTGAATCATTCTAGATAAGTGAATGCATTTGTATTCCTGGTAATGATGGGGATGTTGGAGGATTTTATTGGCTCCTATATAATTTCTACTCCAGTGATGACAGTGATTTCTCATTCTGTGTCAGAATTTACCTCAAATCCTTAGTGAGTGGCAGGGGATTCCCAGTTACATGTATTCTGGCTCATTTTGAAGCCGAAATCCTATGTCTGTGGTCTGTTCTATGAGTTTTGTTTTTATTGTAATTTTAGTATGGGAATTTCAAAACTCCCCAAGCAGAATCCAAGAAAGCAAACTGATGGAATGCTGGCAAACATCTGTGGCGGTAGGAGCAGGATTTCATGACATTAACCTTTAAAGAGGGTGCTGGAACTCTGGGATCACGTTCTGGGAGGGATGTTTGCTCTGGAATTAGCAACAGCGGTGTTGGAACTCCTGGGTGGTGTCTTATGGTGAAAGTAGCAGGGTTGACTGCCCTTGGGTGAGGTCTCAGATGACTTCTTTTTTAGATACCTTTATCTCCGATGTAACCTCCAGAGTCCCAATGATCTGCAAGTGATCTGAAAGCCCCTGTGTGTAGCAACTTCTAGGCTGGTTGAGGCTAGAAACGGGGTGTGCCTCAGAGCTGGTGTGTAGAACAAATCTCTCAGCGGATGGGTGAGCCTAGCCCACCACCAATGTCCCTTTTTAAGTCTATTTCATCTCAGACTGAGGCACTGAAATAAGTTTACACATTTAATAGCACATCCTTACTACTTCATAACAGGTTTGAAAGTGGAAAGTACTACTGAGACTGTTACAGAGAGAAACTGAAATCGAAGAAGGTACCGTGTTTTTCCGAAAATAAGACATCCTCTGAAAATAAGACCTACTTACAGGTTTCCTTCTGAGTAAAATATAAGGCATCCCCCGAAAATAAGGCCCCAGGCTCTGTCTCAGAATGAAAATTAATTTACCATAAACTGGTCGCTAGGGCCGCTCCGACTGGCGTCTAGCAACCAGTGACGTTATGCGGAGTCCTCACGTCACTGCTGTGTGGAGGCAGAGCGGAGGTCGGAGTGAGCGGTGAGCGCGGGGTGGGAGAGAGGAGGAGACTTTCGCAGATGCGTGTAGAAGAACAGGAGGGTTAGAGCGGACGGGACACGGCGAAGGTGGTGAGTGCTGGTCTGTCTCTGGTGACACTACCTGATGCTCGCGGCCGCCTTCATGATGACTGAAGGTTCTCAGTCAGTGGCAGACCCTGCTCCAGCCCAGATCCAGGCCCCAGCAAGCCCAGTGACAGTCCCCAGGCAGGCCCCAGGGGGTAAATGTCTGATAAAGGGGTAGGGGGGATGTCTGGTGAAGGTGTTCAGTGGCACAGGGGTGGGGGGAGGGGGATCACTTAAAATGACACAGGAGGATCAGAGGGGGCAATCAAAATGACACAGGAGGATCAAAGGGGACAATCAAAATGACACAGGAGGATCAAAAGAGGTTATTAAAATGGTAATCCCCACTCTGATTCTCCTGTGCCATTTTGATTCCCCCTCTGATTCCCCCTGTGTCATTTTGAGTGATCCCCCTCCCCCCACCTTGATACCCCAATTCCTTTTTTTTTACCCCTAGAAATGAGCGCAAAAAGAAAAAGCTACTCCTTGGAGTACAAGAAAGGAATCGTGGAAGACTCTTGGGGCCAAAATCTTACTGCTTTCTGCAAAGAGAAGATGTTGAGTATCCGATTGGTCCGAAAATGGCAAGCAGAGTATGGTAACCTCATTGAAGAAGTGGACAAGGGAAATGATAAAAAGCGCAAGTGTGGATCAGGTCGGCAACCATTATTTTCCGAGCTGGAAGACCTGATCTGTGAATGGGTTGTTGACAGGAGAGCAAAGGCTTTGGTTGTGAATAGGGCTCAGATTCAAGAATTTGCCCTTGCAATGGCACCACAGTTTGACATAGCCCCCGAAGACTTCAAAACATCACAACACTGGCTGGATAATTTCCTTCAGCAAAGTGAACTGTCTTTAAGAAGATCTACAACATTGTTTAGGTTGGAAGATACTCAAGTTATTAAGCGAGCACTTGCATTCAAGTCCTTTATTGATGATGCTGACTTCTCTAAATACAATCTTTCCAACATGATTGCTATGGATGAAACTGCAGTGTTTATGGGCCAATCATCTCAAACAACAATTGAACAGCGGGGTGCCTCCTTAGCGTACATTCCCTCCACTGCTTATGAAAGTGCACATGTTTCCTGTATTTTGGCAATTCGTCTGGATGGCACTAAAATCCCACCTTTAATCATTTCTAAGGGCAAGAAGGAAAAGATTGAACGTGTTTTGGGCGTTTTTATTCCTGAAACTGAAAAAGCCTGGGCCACACAAGCAGTTATAAGGAAGTGGGTCGATTTAATGCTGCCGCTTGTTATGCAAGGGAGCCAAAGAGGTCTGCTAGTCTGGGATGCAGCCAGCACTCACCGCGCTAAAGGCATGAAGACATTTCTTCACGAAAGAAAAATAGATCAGATAATGATTCCCGCAGGAATGACGGCCTATCTCCAGACTCTTGATATTGCAATAAACAAGCCATTCAAAGACAATTTGCGCATGGAAATTAATGACTACATTGAAAATAGAATGGAGAGAAATCAGCGTGGAAACTTTGTGAAACCTAAACTGCAAGAAGTTGTGACTTGGGTGAAGAATTCATGGGAGAAAATCACTGACAGTTGCATTGCAAATGCACTGTGAGCAGGCTACCTTGACAAGAAGTACTCATTTAAAGACAGTGCTATTGCTAAACATGAGAGATTTGGTCCACTGATTCTGAAAGAAATGGAGTCACAAGAAATTCACCAGGAAATTCAGGAATTGGATTGTTATGATGATGTTCCAGAAGGTGATGACATGATTGTCATTGAATAAATGAGTAAATTCTTGATACTGTAGGATTCACAGTTTGTCTGGTTTGTGTTGACAACTACGGTACTACCGTACCGTATACAGGTAACAAATTTCCTTTATTTTCATTTAACAATAAATGTGTACCGTATTCTTCTTCATGGAAAAATAAGACATCCCCTGAATATAAGACCTAGCGTGTCTTTGGGGGCAAAAATTAATATAGGACACTGTCTTATTTTCGGGGAAACACGGTAGTTAAGATCTCACAGTAACTCTTGCTTCCCTTTTCAGGTTAAGGTGCAAGTCTGGCTGGAAGGATAAACAGCAGAACAACAATGGTGCCAGAAACTCCCTCCTTCTTCCCTGCTTCCTGCTTTCTCTCTTGGCAGGTGCTGGTGAGGGCTGGGTGTGACTGCGAGTTTCCCTCCGGGCCTGAAGGAAGTGGGAGAGGGAAGGTTATGACATATTTTGTGGCAGGAGGTTTGGCCACAAACCTTCTGGAAGCAATTCTGATGTGCCTGTTGTCCCAGCAGCCTGACATGCCCAGCCCAGGCCTACCTCTGCACACCAAGGCGTCTAGAGTTCTGTGTGTTTGGGTTAGCATCTTCCCGTCATGATCCAGGAGCCCTCCCGGCCGGCCATCACTCACATCAGCGGAGGGAAGTCCTGCCCTCAGAGGGCGAGTCAGAATGATAGTCTCCCTTTTGGACATTTGCCTGCCAAGTAGCACCACTTTCTTCACCTGTCTCACTTGAGCAGCCACCTGTGCAGTAGGAAGAGGCAAAGGCTTTGTGGGCCTCATTTTGCAGATAAGAAAACGGGGATCAGAGAGGGTAAGAGACTTGCCCAAGATCAAACAGCCTGGAAGTGGTTGAGGGGGGACCCGAGGGCTGGCTGGGAGAACCTTCAGGAGACCTGGTGGATATTTTAGGACTGACTGGTGGTCACCCTTGTAAGCCACTTCTCAACTGAGAAGGGAGAAGCTGCAGTTACCGGGGCGGGGGGGGGGGGGGGGGGGGGGAAATCCCCAAAGCTCTGTGATTCTCTGTGTTGTGGGAAGTGGGCTATCCACTATTCTCGCCCACAGACCCCTGGGAAGTAATTCTCAGGCATGGAAATGAGGGGTACAGGGGAATACCGTCCAGTGAGGTTCCATTTCTTTCCGATAAGTAAAGATATGCTGAAAAACCGCCGGGGAATCAGCAAAAGCCCTCGGCATGTACAAATCTCCCTAAGTAACGTGTGCCGCCTGAATGCCAGGGCGGGCTTGGCTGTGTGGGAGCAGCTGGCAAGCTGCCCGTCTGATTCAAGCAGGAATCTTGTTATGCCTCACAGAACAACAATTAACCTTTATTCGTAATTCTGCCTTAGGAAAACTCATTTTTTAAATCCGCATCCAAGGATATGTTTGTTTGTTTTAAATTGACTTTAGAAAGAGGAAGAGAAAAAGAGAGAGAGAGAGATCAATGTAAGAGAAATCTCAATCAGTTGTCTCCCATAAGCACCTGGATCAGGGATGGAACACACAGCCTCGGCATGTGCCCTGACCGGGAAGGAGCCCACCACCTTTCAGCGTACCGGGTGCCCTCCAACCATCGGAGCCACCTGGCCAGGGCAGGAAGAGGGTCATTTGTAGTTTGAGCCTTGGAGGATGTTGTGGTTGGGACTCCTGTCACTTCCCTGAAGTCACTTCCTGTTTCTTTCAGTGACCTTTCTGCTAGTACTAATGACTTCAAAACACCTCTTCTGCTAGTGTTACTGACTTCAAAAAGAACATTTTTCCTCCCAGTAATGAAATGCGGTTTTCTGAACATCGTCTTGATTTCTATGGTAACCCCCACGGGAGAAACAAAGAAATAATTTCACATCACAGAAAATCCATCTCAAATCCACATGGGGAAATGGATCTGTTCGGGTGAGACATCTCCCCCCACCACCTCACCCCCCCGCCCCCCGCCACACACACACACACACACACACACACACACACACACACACACACACACACACACACACACCGCCCTGGGACAATCCCGCCTTCAGCATCACTGGTAGTCCTTGCTTTACCGCAGGGCTGGGGTAATGGATGTGGATGTTCTATTAAACGGACGGGCGACGAGCCAGCAGCCTCTTAGTTAAAAGACAGTTTGATTCGATGGGGCTTGCTGAACCACTTGACTCTCTGATTTAATTTTATTCTCCTGGGATCAGGCGGGCGGCGGCTCCTGGTTCTCACTCAGGTGTCCTCGCGGCTACACTCTCTAGTCTAGACCTCTCTCTTGCCCCCTCCCCCAGATTCAGGGTGTGAGGTGGAGACATAAGCCACATCCCTTGGGGCGGGGGGGTGGGGGGTGCTCTCTCGTGTGAGGTCTCCTCTGCAGTGTGATACTAGTGATGCACCCAGTGAAGTATCCAGGCTGAGAAGAGAAGATAAAGAGGAATGAAAAGATATTTTTTTTAGAACTGTTTCTTTTAAGTAATATTCTGGGTCAGTGTGTCTCCACGCGTGGGCTTCTTGGCCCTTCAGGGTGGCGTATGGCCACTGTGACTCAGGAGCGGGGTGGTCGGTTCCCGAAGGCACGTACGGAGAAGTCTGATGTCTCAGTTCCCGGGGCTCCTTTAACAAAGCACCACAAACCAGGGGGCTGCATAACAGCGGTGTTGTGCCCGAGGCCTGCAGGCTGGAGTCCAGGGGTCGGCGGGCCGTGCGCCCTCCGAAACCTGTAGGAGAGGCCTGCCTGCCTCCGCCGGCTCCCCGTGTGTGCTGGCATGCCCTGCCGGCTCCCCACGTGTGCTGGCACGCCCTGGCGTTCCCTGGCTGGTAGGTGCATCGCTCTGATCTCTGCCTCCCACGCCCCGGGACTCTCTTTCTGTATCTCTGTGCCAGTATCTCTCCCTTATAAGGACACCAGGCATATGACCTGGTTTTAATTTACCTAATTACATCTGCAATGGCCCTAATTACATCTGCAATGGCCCTATTTAACCTAAGATCACACCCTGAGGGACCAGGGTTAGGCCTTCAACACATCTTCTGGGCACGCACCATTTCACCCTCACCAGGGGAAGATACAGAGTCCAAGCTTCCTCCCGCGTGTGTGTGCAGAGAGCTTCTGCAGAGAATCTGGGGAGCTGGTGACCTGTGGGACGTCTTTGTAAGACGATGCCCGCGGCCCCCTGGATGCTGGAATGTGACCTTCCACATTGCTCCCAGGTCTTTCAGGCGCTCACACCTCTGCTTCCCATTTCAGTTTCCTGGAGAACCCTGGGACTTGCCTCATGAGTGAGGTGAGGAACGCCCCTGCATTTTGAGGGCGGGGTGGGGGCGTGGGTGTGGGGGTGATATTTCTATTTCTCTCTCAAAGGGAAACTCTGACCCTTTCTAAGTACATGCCTGCCATCTTGTGGCTGAAAAGACTGATTTCCCAGGCAGGAATTTTGTGGTTTTTGTTTTTGTTTTGTTTCGTTTCTAAAGTAAAACAAGATTTTTTTTTTTGCCTCTGTGAAGACTGATGTTGCTTCAAAGCCCAAACCACTGGAGGTGGCCACTCCAGCTGCTCTCTGCCCTCCTCAGCAGGGCCGTGCTCCTCCTGAAACCTGTAGGAGACACCGCCTTTGCACTGGTCTTCAGAAGGCTAGACCAGTGCTGTTTGGCCTGGTCTGCCTCTTCTCACAGGTGTCTCTGATCCCACGGATGACCCTAGGACATCACACTCCCTGGGTGCTTTGCCCTACACTTAGTTCCTTTGTAGTGGTGCTTGCACACCAACATGAATGTCCTTAATACTATTGAACTGTACACTTCTGGTCTTGGTTAATGGACCCAACCTATAACTATCAATCAATGAGCTCAGTGGCTTTCTAACTTCATTGACCAAGCTCGACAGTGAGTTTGCTTTTGATCTTGAACCAATACACACATATAGAAATATTTTTAACTCCATTAGGTATCGTGAAACAATATTTACTTCTACAGAACCCACACACTCCACTTTCTATTCTATTTTATTCTTTTCAAGTCTAGCCTCAGCTATTTCACTTTTGGATGTGGTTCACAACCATTGATTTCACCACCCGTGAATAGGCTGCAACTCGCATTTTGAGCAAAGTGACCTAGATTAAGGCAGAAATCTTTTGAACAGCCTCCCTGCATCTATCCTCATTTCTCCTCAATTTGTTTTCCACCCAGCAGCAAGAATAATCTTTCAAAAACCGAAATTAGATCAGGTCTCTCAAGTACATGCTTAAAGACCTCCAGGGTCTTTTCTTCTCATTCACATACATGAAACCCAGACTCCTTCTCAGGGCCTTTAAATGTAAGTGTGGAAGGGGCCCTTTCCAGTTTTGTCTCGTTCCATACTGGCCCCGGCTCAGCCTCTCCAGCTCAGTGGCTTTCTTTCTGTTTTGCAAACACTTACTAATCCTGACCTTTGACTTCTTTGATGTTTCTTGTCTCAGTTCCTAAGTCATCCCCTCAGAGGCCTACCCTGACCACAGGATCTCTGCCCCATCCCTGCTTACCACTTCCCCTATTTCATATTCCTCCTGGTACTTAGTAGCTCCTGAAGTTACTGTTGGTTTGCTTGCTTGTTTGCTTTCTGTCTCCCACTAGGATAAAAGGCATCCAAAGTGGACAGGAGGAAGTGAAACTGTCATTATTTGCAGTTGACATATTGTACAAAGAGAACCCGAAAGACTCCACCAAAAAGTACCAGATTTAATAAATGAATTTGGCAATGTAGCAGGATACAAAATTAACACCCAGAAATTGATGGCAGTTTTACACACCAATAATGATTCCCCAGAAAGAGAAACTTAAAAACCAACAAACACCAAGACACATTTATCATTGCAACAACAAAAAAAATTTAAGATACTTAGGAATAAATTTAACCAAGGAGGTAAAAGACCTATAACTCAGAAAACTTTAGGACACTGAAAAGAGAGATAGAGAGATAGAGGAAGATATAAACAAGTGGGAGAATATACATGTTCATGGATTGGTAGAATTAACACCATTAAAATATGTAACCTTTGAGCCTATGGCCTTTCCAGAATCCAAGGCTGGATCTAGACACACATTTGTATTGAGCAATCGCACAGTCCCAGGTGACAGGTCATCACTGACAAGCCCTCACTCCCCACACCGATGACAGACAAGTTGGTTGGGTGAGCACGTTGTCTTCAAGGAGAGAGAGAGAAATGCGTGGAATTTCTCTTGTTGCCCTCACTTCACAATCAGGAAGACCAAAACCCTGGAGATGACATATGATTTGATTGGTGCTTCACAATTAACTTATCCTCATAGGAAAAGTTAAGGGTTAGGGGTTGAAATGTGTCCCCCAAAAAGATACGTGCACGTCCACCTGGAACCTGTGAGTGTGACTTTGAGGACTTTGTTCTAAGTCAGCTGCTGTGGTAAAAAATAACTGTACAAGCTCTTCATTTTCTCTTCAGATCAGAGGAGTTTCTTTTATTTTTTAATTTTTAACAAAAATTGTGGTAAAATACATACAACATAAAATTTACCGTCTTAGCTATTTTTAAGTGTACAGCTCAATAGTATTAAGGACATTCATGTTGGTGTGCAAGCACCACCACCACTCATCTCCAGAACTCTTTACATCTTGCAAAACTGAAACCCTGCACCCATTAGACAGCAATGCTCCTTTCCCCTCCCCCAGCCCAGGCAAGAGCCTTTCTTGGTTCTCTGGCACAGGCACCCTCGGACCCTCTCTAAGTACATGACTGTCATCTTGCGGCTGGGCCTGACTTTGTATTGGGTACCTCATGTATGCAGAATCATGTATTGGTCTTTTTGTGACTGGTTTATTTCACTGAGCATTAGTAGTGTCTTCAAAGTTCATCTATGGTGCACCATGTGTCAGAATTTCTTTCCTTTTTAAGGTCGGATAATACTCCTTTGGCTGTATATACCATATTTTATTTATCCATTCATCTGTCCAGGAACACTTGGGTTGTTTCCATCTCTTGGCTGTTGTAAAATGCTGCTATGAACATGGGTGTGCAATATCTCTTTGAGATCCTGCTTTCATTTCTCTGTCTATGACCAGAAGTGGAATTGCTGGAGCAATGGAGTTTCTTAGGAAGTGCCTCGTCTTGTGGATTAAATGGGATAATGTGGGTAAAGGGTCAACACAGTGCTGGCACATGGTAACATAAATGTCTGCACCATGCAGCCCTCTGAGCAGGAATCCTATCTAATAAAAGAGTAATATGCAAATTAACCATCACTCTGCTGCACCCACAAGCCACGGCCACCAGCCAATCAGGAGCAAGTATGCAAATTAACCCAACCAAGATGGCTGCAGCCACTGAGCGAGCAGGAGGCTTGGGTTTCCCCGGCAATGGAGGAAGCCAAGCTTTCTGCACACCCTGGCAGGCCCAGGCCTCCACTCAAGGCTACAAAGTTTCAATTATAGAAAATAAATAAATCCCAACAAAAATGGCTGTGGCCACAGAGCGAGCAGGAGGCTTGGCTCTGCTCAAGGCTACATAGTTCCAATTATAGAAGATAAATAAATCCCAGATACCAGGGCCTCTGCTTGGGTCACCGGGGGGCATGGCCGGCCTGCAAACCACCATAGGCCCCTTGCCCAGGCTGCCCCATACCCTAAGGGAACCCCCACCCTGATCCGGGACACCCTTCAGAGCAAACCAGTTGGCCCCCACTAGTGCACCAGGCCTCTATCCTATCTAATAAAAAAGTAATATGCAAATTGACCATCACTCCAACACACAAGATGGCTGCTGCCATGTGGACACAAGATGGCTGCCATAAGATGTTCAGCAGGGAAGGGCAGTTGGGAGGGACTAGGCCTGCAAGGGAGGGCAGTTGGGAGGAACCAGGCCTGTAAGGGAGGGCAGTTAGGGGCAATCAGGCCAGCAGGGGAGGGCAGTTAGGGGTGACCAGGCCGGCAGAGGAGGGAAGTTGGCGGCAACCGGGCCTGCAGGGAAGGGCAGCTAGGGGTGACCAGGCCTGCAGGGGAGGGCAGTTAGGGGCACACAGGCTGGCAGGGGAGCAGTTAGGCATCTATCAGGGGAGTGGTTAGGGGGTGATCAGGCTGGCAGGCAGAAGTGGTTAGGGGCAATCAGGAAGGCAGGCAGGCAAGCAGTTGGGAGCCAGCAGTCCTGGATTGTGAGAGGGATGCCTGACTGCCTGTTTAGGCCCGATCCTACTGGGATCAGGCTTAAATGGGCAGTCGGACATCCCTCGAGGGGTCCCAGATTGGAGAGGGTGCAGGCTGGGCTGAGGGACAACCCCCCCCCCCCCCGCCCCGTGCACAAATTTCATGCACCAGGCCTCTAGTCTATATATACAAAAGCCTAAGCAACCGTTATGACCAGATGACTAGCCGGTAGCTATGATGCGCACTGACCACCAAGGGGCAGATGCTCAACACAGGAGCTGCCCCCTGGTGGTCAGTGTGCTACCACAGCCAACCTCCCACTGCCAGCCAACCTCCCTCAGTCCCTCCCCCTGGCCGGCTGGCCCCAATCGGCCCCTATCACCAGCCAGGCTGATCTTCCTCTGCCGTGTGAGGGCTCAGGAAGAACACGTCTATCGGAGAACCAGGAAGAAGGTCCTTGCCAGGAGGGAAGGCGGTTGCACCTTGATCTTGGACTTCAGCCTCCAGAACGCTAAGAAATGAATTTCTGTTATTTAAGCCACCCAGGCTATGGTATTTCTGTTAGAGCAACCCAAATTAAGACATTTTTAAAAGAGGCCCTACTTAAATTATTATAAATTAATCAAACTGTCACTTAAAGTTTTTGTATCACTTTTCCTGGACCAACATTTCCCTCTAATGCAAAATAAGAATTTCTTTATGTGTTGACACAGGCTTTTTTTTTTTTTTAATATCAAAACCTCAGGGCAGTTTCAGGAACAATTTGTTTTAAAATGCAGATGACCAGGCCCCTCTCCTGGGAATTTTCTCTCAGCAGACCTGAGCTGTGTCTGGAAATCTGTTCTATTACAAAGGAATTCTCCAGGCGATTCCTAGCTTCGGGCACACTGAAGACACGTCTCGGCTCTCAGAGAAAACATCGGGAGGACGATGAATGCCTTCTCCCGCTGCCGGTGAGATCTGGTGCCTTGACATGTTCAGTGCGATCCTGGCAATCATTGTCTAAGGATGCATTGATTGAGTACACAATTTAAAAAGGTGAATGCACCCGTGCATTACCAAACCCACAACACATCCCAGCCCACTCAGCTGTGACCTTTGCTCCTTGGCAAGTCCTCAGAGCTGGAGTTCACTGGGTTCCTCCAGGCACGCCCCTCTCCCCCTCGTTACCTCTCCTGGCATCCCGCCTTCCCTCTGTTGACTTAAATACCAGCCTGGGGAGGTGAGCACTCCATTCTCCGACTTGTGAGCATGTTTTCCCTCACTCCGGTCTTGATAGCAGTTGTCTGCATTTTGATCGTGTGGATCTTTAAAAATGCGGATAGAAGCGTGGAGAGAAGGAAGGGGGAGGCGAGAGCCGGGTCCGAGGCTCGGCCCTGGGTGGATGAAGACCTGAAGGACAGCACTGACCTCCAGCAGGCGGGAGAAGGTAAAGCTCCAGCAGGTGGAAGGCCATGCTGTGTGGCTGACACCGTGGGCGTTTTTGTGATGGGCGCTAGCTGATGGCAGGTCAGCTTCCTCGTCCACCTCTATTACTAACAGACTCATGAGTGACAGGGACAGGTCGTTCCTCTCGGGTGGTCAGCCTTCGCCTGCTGGCACCAACCCCCCTTTGTTTCTGGATTCTCAGTAAAAAGCCAGGAGGGCTGATGTGTTCCTGGCTCCCACCTGCTGTGGCAGGTGAACCCTTTCTGAAGGGGCACATCACAGGCTGGGGGCGGCCGTGGGAGTGGTGGTCAGGTGTTGGTCAAGGACTTTGAAATTTAAAAAGTGGCCTTGATGTAGGGACTTGCTACCTTTGATTGTGCCAGGCCCTGTGGCTTAGAGACAGGAGTGGCTGCTGTCCTCAGAGCTGAACGTCTTATTCAGCAGACACGGCAATAAACAGGCAACAGAGGGTAACGAAGAGATGAACCAGGTGGAACTGATCATAAGCTGTTTGGAGAAGGCTCGGGGGTGTGATGAGGAGTTAGCACAAGGATGAACCAGGCTTGTGGAATTAGGAGGACATGACTAGCAGGGGTTAGGAGGCATCTCAGGTAAGCGGAGCAGAAAGAGCAACCCCCTGGGAAAGACGCCGAGAAGATGGGAGGACGGCGCTGATCCAGGAAGGGTGAAATGAAGTGGGGCAGTGAGCGGGGTGGGGGTGGGGAGGGTCAGGTCATGGCTGACCTGAGAAGGAAGAGGTGATGAACGGGGCAGGCAGGCAGGAAGAGGTTCTTGAGGAGCCCTGGGTAGTCTGTGTGTGAGGCTTGTCTGAGGTCGGCCTGTGGGACGGATTCAATTTGGAAGAGGCTCAGTGATTCTCAGCTGGGCTAGCAATGCTCCCACCCTCCAACAGAGGCCGCCGGGAAGTATGCATGTGTGGGCATGTGTGTGCGTGTGTGTGCGTGTGTGTGCGTGTGTGTGCGTGTGTGCGTGTGTGTTCTGAGGTGGCCTAATCTCAGGATCGGGGCGAGGTGCACCACTGGCAGTCAGTCTAGGAGTCAGCGATGCCGAATTATCGCCCAGGCTTCAAGCACACGGCCTCTCAGGAGTGCCGCGTCCTCTTCCTCTCCTACGTTAAGGATGTTGCCCTCCCTGGGGTGCCAATTATGCCCAATTGAGAAGCGCTCCCCTTAAATGACACAGGAGCTGCCCCTGGTGGTCAGTGCACTCCCACAGCGGGAGCTCCGCTCCGCCACAAGCGGGGCTGAAGGCTGCGAGTGCAGTGGTGGTGCCAGGGGCCGCTCCTGCCTCCTTGGCAGCTCTAGGATGTCTGACTGTGGGTTAGGCCCGCTGGGGGAGTGGGCCTAAGCTGGCAGGTGGACATCCCCCGAGGGGTCCCGGACTGCGAGAGGGTGCAGGCCGGGCTGAGGGACTCCCCCAAGTGCACGAATTTTTGTGCACTGGGCCTCTAGTAATAATAATAAGCCTGGCTGGCATGGCTCAGTAGTTGAGCGTCGACCTATGAACCAGAAGGTCACAGTTCAATTCGTAGTCAGGGCACATGCCTGGGTTGCAGGGTCGATCCCCAGTGTGGGGCATGCAGGAGGCACCCGATCAATGGTTCTCTCTCATCATTGATGTTTCTCTCTCTCTCCTTCTCCCTTCCTCTCTGAAATCAATAAAAATACATTAAAAAGTAATAATGACACGTAGCACTTACTGGCTCCAGTGTCACATTTTACATGTAGTATATTATTTAGTTTTCATAACAACATAGTGAAGTAGACACTATGATTACCCGCCATTTTGAAGATAAAGAAACTGAGACTCAAATATGCTAAGTCACTACCTGAGCAGGTAGTGTTTGAGCGAGGACCCAGCCAGTCTGGTTCCAGGGCCCAGGCACGTAGCCGGTTTGCTAGGCTGCCTTTGCAGTAGGAGAATGACCTAGAACAGAGGTGGCAGGCGATGGCCAGCAGGGTTAAAACTTCCCTGAGAGCTCAGAGGCAGAGTGCATGGAGGAAAGGCCACTGGATTTGAAGACCTAAGAGTTTGTGGGATACAAAAGGGATGGATAAGGCTGGCAGGGAATCAGAGGCCTGGGGGAGGAGGGGAGAGGGAGAGGGACTGAAGGTTGAGGACACAGAGCAAAGCTCTGTGTTCTGTTCTGGTTCTCTGCTGATTGTTTATTTTCCCAAATCCTCTACCGCTTCACTCTCCAGTCCTCCCACCGAGGAATGAATCTGACGCATAGGGGCCCCCTCAACGGCCATACGCAGATATGCCCTGAGTGAAGAGTTCACAGTTTCTTGTTGAAATGTTTGTTGTTTACACAAGTGAGAACAACTGAGGTCACACAGGGGGTAGGGGAGAATTAACGTTTAAACTCAGTCTCCTCTGCCACCCAAGTCCCAGCTCCTAACCACTGGCTGGTGGGGGTGGGGCAGGGAGGGCGGGCAGGGTCTAAGAGAGGACCACTGCCGGCACTGCAGGTTTGGAAGGGGCATAACTGGAGAAGAGAAAGGGTTCCATTACTGAAGAAACAGACGGTTTTGATGACAGCAAGTAGATACCAGCCCACACCATTTTGAAAATTAGCAGTAAGAGGCAAAGCAGTAAAATCAGGCCATTCTAGTGTTGAGCACCAGAGGACAGTTTGGGTACCAATCCAACCTCCTCCAGCTCTGACCCGCAGAGAATTCCTAGTCCACATTCAGAGACCAGGACTCAGCGTGCGTGTGGGCAGGGGGTGGGGGAGTGGTGGGCCGTTAGAGAGGCCCTGCTCCTTTGTGTCATGTCAGACACAAGCTCTTCTCAGAGCCGGTCAAGCATGGCGTCCTGCTAATACTTTCAGGTCCCTGTTTTTCTGTAGCCGAGGTCTAAGGATAAGTAGCAATGTTTATCCCAAAGTAAGAGCTTCAGAGTGCTCCCCTAAAATGTCACTGACTCATGAAGTTCCTGGAAATGGAAGTAGAACAAGGGTAGTGTTGCTCTCGTCAAGGTTCTTCAGCTGGGTGCCCCAGACTCCCTACCCTCACCCACCCCTGTTGCTGCCAGTGAAACAGTCCGTCTAGACCGCAGCTGGGGAAGTAGCTGACCGAGAGGCCACGCCGGAGTCAGAGTGATGGTGGGGCAGCTGGGAAGGAGGCGTCCCCAGGACAGGTGTTGAGCCCTGACGTCGCTCCCAACCTCCCCTTCAGAATCTGTCTACGAGCTAGCCCATCTCCCTCTGCCTCATCACATTGCTCCTCAAGGCTCCCAAAATTCGCAGGGAGGAAACAAGGATGCCATGACACTAATTGGCCTGTAGTTTCATAGCTTGAAAATATTTGGCCTTCTTGCCAAGTTTTTGGAGTAGAATCAGAAAACACGAAAGAAACTTCTGTAGAGATGGGGCCAAAAAAACCCACAAAAAAAACCAAAAACCAAAAAACCACGAAACAAAAAAACCCCAACACCTTCATGTTAAGCATTAAAGGAGAGACGTGACCTAGAATTACTTGGCCATTAAGCCGAATTATGGAGCAATTTTGTGTTCCTTGGCATTAAAGCAATGATAAAAGGTGAATTGCTTCTGGTATCAACAGCCAACCCCCAGTGTGGGAGCTGGGGACGTATATTAAAAAGCAGACCGCAATAGCACACATTTGTTTCAGAAATGCATGGGCTTCGCAGCCAGGGTGACTTGGCTGGCCCAGGATGGAGGCAGGACAGCTGTGCAGTTTCCAGAGGTGGTTCTCTTTCCTCTTGGCGAGGACCACATTCCTGGGGGCCGTCAGGAGGTCAAGGGGAAGGAGAGAGAATTGGTGCCTTTTGCATTTGTGTTGGCTCATGCCCTGGTGGTCGCTGGGTACTGTCTCTGAGCCTGGCTCTTTCCCTAGGCGGATGTAGACCCTCAGCCCTGGGAGAGGCTCCAGAAACAGCAGCCTCCCTTCACCCCCCTCTCCCCACCTTGCCCTGCTCAGACTGCCCTGCAGGACAATCCAGCCCAGCAGTGACCAGGCCAGTTCTTCATTCTGCAGAGTGAGAGCACCTGCCCTGTGTGCCTAGCTGGCAGCCCATGGGTGAAGCTGAGCGGGGGCGGTGAAGAATTTAGAAAAGACAAGAGAAGAAAGCTGGGTCTGTGCGGGTCCGGGACGCTGCCCTCTCTGATGGAGAGACAGCGCCACGGCCTGCAAGGCAAGTCTTCGTTTTATAGCCAGTTCCCAAGAGGCAAAGGGTGTGCTTACAACCTTCTCTCAGGTTTTGAATCTACTCAGTTACATGCACCTGATCCAGCTTTGTTTACTTGTTGCACCTCCCGCAGCCCATATCACTCAGCCACGTGGGGCCACAGGTTCTGACCATAAGGTCAAGCTTACAACTGTAGCCTTTGGCTCTAATTGTGCTGGGACTTGCACGTGGCTTTGCCAGGAGAGGATCGTGCCCTCTCATTAGTCCCAGGCTTGAACCTGTGCAAACGCTGTAGCCGCTCTCCACAACCCTGGACTTTAGAAGCTGCACAAATTGCCAAGTCATGCCCTTAAGCTGCCTTTAGTTTCTATCAATGCTGGTTGAATGGATCTTAAGAGTTAGTAACTTACGTTTCAGTTCAGGAAGCGTTTCATAGTCTTGCTCATTGACTGTGTACTGATTACAGAAGTGGCCAGACTTTGTAACAAATGGTGAAGAAAGTCTCATTGGTATTGAAAGTCTATATTGGCACATTTGAGGAAGTTCAGGGTTGGTGATGATGACATCTGGGTTTGATTCAGAATTGGTTGCTGGAAAGCCGATAGCTGATTGTTGCCATCCCCCCATCACACCTACTTCCTTTTAACGTAGTACCTGGGCCTTCTCATTAAATGTGTGTAGTCCCGGACCGGACTGCCCTGGCTAGTAAAATGTCAAAAGAAGTTTCTCACTCAGAGCTATGAGCCAAATGGAACCTGCTAGTATTGTAGTTGGGTTCTCAGTCCCTTTGGAGTCAGTCCCCCTTCAGGAGAGTCCCCTCCCTCCTGCCTCCTCCCCCCCCCATCCCCAGATACCTAGGAGTGAAGTGTGTGGGAGCCAGTATCAGAGAAGGTTAATCCTCTACCTGAATTCCACTTGGCATGTCCCAGACCCTCAGGCCCCGGATCTCCTTGCTCTCTTCCCTCTGTTTCCATGGGTAATTCTCATCTTTATGTGACATCTCGCCTCTTGGACATCTATTTTCTTTCTTTTGAAAAAAATGTATTGTTGTTGTTGAAAGTATTACAGATGTCCTCTTTTTTCTTCCCCCACGGACCCCTTCTAGTCCAGAACTGGTTCATGAGACCACCTGTGGCACTGAGCTTCAAGCCCATGGCCTCCTGATGTTTTTGTCAGTGGTTTTCCTCCCCACTCACACCTACTTGCCTATGGAAATCATCCCCCCCCCCCTTTTTTCCCTGTGATTTCCCCACCTCCCAACCACTTACCCAATGTATTCGTTTGGGGCAGCCTTTTTTTCCTTCCAAAGGTCTTATTTATTTATTTATTTATTTATTTCAAGGGAAACTTTATTGAGTACTAGGCCGGGCGAGCCCCAGATCAGGCAAGTTTGGACAGCACCTGCACTGCATCTGCCCGCCCTAGCTGGGCCAGGTGTGTGCCAAGCTGGCCCAGAGAAGCGGAGGGCTCCCTTGCCACCCCCATCTCCATCAGGGCACGCAGAGGCGAGTGGCTGGGTCGCAGTGAGTAGGCAAAGGTGGACCAGGAAGCAGGCAGTCCATATTTTGCAGCCAGGTGTCGAGTGGTACCACAGGCCAAAGCCCCCTCCCTCCCCCCCGCCCCCCTCCCCGGCCCAGGCTCAGGGTCCAGCAGCACAATCAGCTCCTCCAGCACCTCCAACTCATCCAGAAGGCGAGACAGGGGCTGTGATGCCAGATTGGGCAGCTCTGCCTCCGATGCCACCAGAGAGCCTCGAGGGGTGTTGGAGCCAGGAGAGAGGTAGGAGGGCCTGTGCCTTTGCAGGGTGAACAGGAGGATGGCTGCTGAGGTCACGAGCAGAACCAGCACCAGGGGCAGGCAAAAGGCAGCAAGGCCTGCCAAGGGGCGGTGTGTTCAGATGTTCGAGAGGGGCTGGGAATGGCTGGTGAGCTGGTCTCCCGGGAGCTTAGGCCACTGGGTGTTTCAGGCTTCAGGGGACAGGGCTCCTTGGGAGGGGCAGGCTTCTCTCCACAGCGCTGCCGGCTTCCCTTGGGAGTGGGGGCCCTGGTTCTGCTGCCACAGAGGCTACATAGCTCTGCGAGGTCCGATTGCACAGCCCACGAGGACACTCTTCGAAGGGATGCATTACGTGATCACCGAAGTCACTGAGCCCGCAGTTTTCCGAAAACTCATAGTCGGGACACGGGGGAGGCCCAAAGCGCTAGTACCAGGGGTCCTCAAACTTTTTAAACAGGGGGCCAGTTCACTGTCCCTCAGACCGTTGGAGGGCAGGACTATAGTTTAAAAAAAAACTATGAACAAATTCCTATGCGCACTGTGGGCCCGGGACGAGTCGGCTGCTAAGCAGGACAGGCAGCGGCACCCGGCGGGCCGGATACATGTCCTCGGCGGGCTGCGTGTGGCCCGCGGGCTGTAGTTTGAGGACCCCTGGACAGCTGCCACAGCACAGGTTGTCGGGGTTCCAGTACTCAAGGCGGCTGCAGTGTTGGGAGGCTTCATGCGGCACCGCCTGGGCCGGGAACAGCACAGCAGACAAGAGGAGGTGCTGGGGCCTCATCCCAGCGGCCCGCGCAGCCTGGGGGCCCGAGACTGCAGGACTTCCCGCCACAGCGCCTTGGATCCCAGCCCCAGTCTCCTCTGGGTCGGGAATCCTCCAATCTGCCACAACGAGGCGTCTTCCCTTTGAAAAGCCTCAGATGGATGTGAAGTTTCCAGCACGAAGGGGCTCCACCAGTCCCACTCAGGGCGTGGCGCCTCCAGAGGTGTTGACTACCGAACCTGACCCACTTCCGGCATGAAGAGGATGCTGAGCGGGCAGCAGCTGAACTCAGTAACCGCTGGTTCAGTGGGCAGGCTGTGCGGTGAGCCCTGAGTCCAATAATTTTCCACTTGTTGGAAGTTCTTCAGCTGCAGCTGTGGCTAGAGCCCAACCTACTTCCCCTTTTCGTCGGATGTCGGGGTGGAAGGAAACTCCAGCCCGCAGCTAGACTTAAGTTCAAAACACAGAACTTTATTCAGGGAGGAGTGGCAGACCCTAGAGCAGGGGTCCTCAAACTTTTTAAACAGGGGGCCAGTTCACTGTCCCTCAGACAGTTGGAGGGCCGGACTATAGTTTAAAAAAAAAAAACTATGAACAAATTCCTATGCACACTGCACATATCTTATTTTGAAGTAAAAAAACAAAACGGAAACAAATACAATATTTAAAATGAAGAACAAGTAAAGTTAAATGAACAAAGTTACCAGTATTTCAATGGGAACTATGGGCCTGCTTTTGGCTAATGAGATGGTCAATGTCCGGTTCCATATTTGTCACTGCTAGTTGTAACAAGTGATGCAAGTGTGAATCAGTTAGTCTAGATCTGGTTGGAAATTTCAGATGTTTCATTCTGGAAGAAGTCTGTTCACAGACATAAGTGCTGCCAAAGATGGTTGCCATTTTGAATGCATGGTTCCTGAGATTAGGATATGTCTCAGAGGGGAGAGATACATAGAAATTAGGAAGGCTGCTTGACTTGAATGCGTCTTTCAGAGAGTCACAATTCTGCAGTTCAGTCAGTTCCATTTGGTAAGTTGTATCCACATTTTCAATGTCAATAGAAAATGGGTTACGGAAAAGCTGTATGTCCTGTTCATGGAGATGAAGCTCTTTAAATCTAAATTGGAACTCCTTTTGCAACTTTTCCAGTGAATACACACATGTTTTGTTTGGAATGCAACCAATGGTTTTTCCGCTAACAAATTTTGAGTTGTGGGGAGATGGCAGAAATTTTCCTCCTTCACTTGTTTGATGAGGAGACCTAATTTTACTTCAGATGCTTTCACATGTGATTGCATATCACAGATGAGCTTCCCCTTTCCTTAAAGTTGCACATTGAAACTGTTGAGTAGCTCTGTTACATCTGTCAGAAAGGCAAGGTGCCATTTCCATTCTGCATCATTGAGCTCTGGTACTTCTTTGTTTTTTGAAAGCAGAAAAGCTGTAATCTGTGGAAGTAAGTCATAGAAATGTTTCAAAACTCTCCCTCAACTCAGCCAACGGACTTCTGTGTGGTACAGAACATCTTCATAGGCAACATTTAGCTCAGACAGAAATTCCTGAAATTGTCTGTGGTTTAGTGCATTAGCTCTAATGAAGTTAACACAAGATACCACAATTTTCATAACAGTCCCACTTCAGTGATTTACTACACAGTGCTTGTTGGTGGATGAGGCAGTGTATGGCTATTGGATGAGAATGGTTATGTTTGTCCATCTCTTGTTTAATGGGAGCAATTACTCCTTTCTTAGACCCCACCATGCTAGGAGCACCATCAGTTGTCACACTGGCTAGTTTAGCCCAGTCCAGCTCCAAACCATTCACAGCTTGGCAAACCTTTTCATAGATATCCTCTCCTGTAGTTGTTCCTTTGATGCTTTGCAGTGCAGCAAGCTCTTCTGTGACTTCGAAATAGTCATTCGTCCCACGAATAAAAATTAGAAGTTGTGCAGAATCACAAACATCATTACTTTCATCGAGTGCCAAGGAAAAATAGGAAAGTTTTTTTGCGGAGTTTTGCAAATGCTGATGCAAATTGTCTCCCATTTCTTCAATCCTTCGTGTAATTGTAGGTCCTGAAAGACTCACTGTACTAAATAAATCGGCCTTCTCTGGACACATCTCTTTGGCAACAGAAAGAAGGCATTCTTTAACAAATTCTCCCTCCACAAATGGTCTGCCAGTGCACGCTATTAGCTTGGCAACTTGAAAACTTGCTCGCAGTGATGAAATATTTAGCTGCTTCTGCTTCACAAAAGTATTTTGCTGAGTTGTCAATGTATTTTTCAGTTTTAATATTTTATCTTTTCTCACTTCTCCGACCAAACAATCATATTTATCTTTATTTTGAGTTTGATAGTGTTGACACAAATTGTATTCTTTGAACACAGACACTATATTCTGGCATATCAAACACACAGCTTTTTTCTTGTACTGCTTGAAAAAGTAATCATAAGTCCACTGTTCTCTGAATATCCTACACTCTGAGTCAATTTTTCTCTTTCTTGATATCATTGTTTTCTAGGGATTCCAAATTGCTATTAGTAAAATACCAATATATATATACAGCACTACAAAAACAATATACCAGCAATAACTTTGCCCACACAGAGACATATAGACTGCACTGCCCATCAATGCAGTCTGATCAGTGCCCATCAATGCAGTCTGATCAGTGTCCATCAATGCAGCCTTGCCAGTCCACATCATTTCAGCCTCACCAGTGCCCATATTGGTGGAACTCCGCTTTTACCTCAGGCTCACACTGGTGCGGTGCGGGAACTGGCACGATTACAGAGCCTGTTCCTCCACCACCTTTCCAGTTCACACTACCCTGTGCGAACCGCACTGCGATCTGTGAACTCGCACAGGAATCTGATCGCATGGGTGAGAAGATCCATGCAATCAGATTCCACTGCAGGAAAAAAGGAGGCACGTATGCTGGACTGGATTTAGTGATGGACCTCAAACTATGAAGCTTAAGCGGTGACCTTTAGGCACTGAAATGCCTCCAATTCTGGTCTCTAATGGGGGGAAAGCAGGCACATGGACACAGACATTGCCCATGAGGTGGTCCCCCAAGTTGTCGCACACATTCATCTCTTCAGTCTCCCCATACTTCTCCTGCTGTTCCATGATCACCTCCTCAAATAAGTTATCATAGTGTTCTTGCACCTCTACGTCACGCACGTGACCTGGAGCGGGTAGGGTGGAATCAAGGAGGTGGCCTGCAGAGGGCAGTCTGTTCTGCCCCCAAGAAATGGTCCCTCCAGTGCGATCCGTCTGCGGTTTGGGCGGTGTTCTGTGGATTCCGGTACAGGTTGAGCAGCACTATTGTCAGCCTTAAAGTTTGTTTGTCGTGAAGCCGGGAGCACTGGTCCCCATGCCGGCAGGCCCTGATCCCGAACTCTCCAACTCGATTGGCTCGAAGTCACTTCCGTTGCTTCAGATTCAGAACATTGGGAAGTGTCAGTGGTCGGCAAACTCATCAGTCAACAGAGCCAAATATCAACAGTACAACGATTGAAATTTCTTTTGAGAGCCAAATTTTTTAAACTTAAACTTCTTCTAATGCCACTTCTTTAAAATAGACTCGCCCAGGCCGTGGTATTTTGTGGAAGAGCCACACTCAAGGGGCCAAAGAGCCGCATGTGGCTCATGAGCCGCAGTTTGCCGACAACTGACCTAGGTTAAGAAATAAAAAATTTTAGCACTCCATAAAACCCCCTATGTCCCTTTCTAGTCACAACCTCTTCCTGACCCTATGAAAGTAGTTATTACTTTGAATTTTATGGGAATTATTTCTTTGCTTTTATTTACAGATTTATTGCCTATGTATCCATTCCTAAATGATAGGATCATCATGTTAAAATTCTTTTGACTTGCTTCTTTTGCTTAACATTATACTTGTAAAATTCATCCAGGTTAGGCATGTGACTAAAGTTCATTCATTTTCACATTCAGATAAAATGTTTTCATGTGTCTATTTCATTTCAAGAGGATATCACAATTTATTCATTCTGCTATTGGTTAACATTTGCATACACCTTTAAAATTTTCTTATAATAATGTTATTTACAATTTAATTAAATATTAATATTATAAAATGTAATGTAATTTTATGATTTATAATTTAATATTATAATAACTTTATAAAGTGATCCTTAATTTTTAAAAATGGGATATTGATATGCTTATGAGATGAATGGTATAACTTTTCTAGCCTTTTACTTTCAACCTCTCTAAATTCTTATGTTCTCGATGTGTTAAAAACAAAAAACAGGCCCAAATTGGAGTCACTCATGCTAAGTTCCACATCACCAAACCTAATTACAGTTTCAGATCCCCCAGAAATGGAATCTTAAACCAGTCAACCAGGAATCGCCCAATCGGCACTAGTGAGGCCATCTGCCCGATAGACCCCTGCCAGGTCCTAAAAGAATCTAACTTTGCAATTACCAACCCGATTTTTTGCCTACAACAGCTTCCTTGCCCCTGCTCCCTTCTGCCTACAAAAGTCTTTCACTTTGTACAATTCCTCAGAGGAACTATGCTTTACACTTGAAACTCATAATATTGTATGTCAGCCATACTTCCTAATAAAAAACACGTCAGGACTTAAACATATAACTCATCGGCCTGTATCAAGAGCATGTAGTCCCCTGGTGTTCCATGCGCTTATTCTTGCTGCTGTGAGGGTTTCAATTATTCTTGTTGGTCTTCCTATGGTAATATTTTCCCCTCTGACTGCTTTTAACATTTTATATTTTATCATAAAATATGTGGGTTTCTTTTTCTTATACTGCTTGGAGTTGACTGGCCTTCTTCAGTACGTAGATTTGGTATTTTTTCCTTATTTCTGGGAAGGTCCCAGACTATTAGATTCCCCATTGTGTTTGGGCCTGGGCTTTGATTTCTGTCCCTCTTGATTCCTGAAAATCTAAACATGGAAATTGAAATGTGTGGGGATTGACAAATACCATTAGGGAAAGGACAGCTTCTGTGCTCACCTCTATAGGTTCATATTTTCTCTTTAGTTTTGGCCTGGGGATTTCTTACTATGTTGTCAACAATTCGGTGATTTTAAAGGGACTTTAGCAATATTTTATTGAGTGATCTTAGTGGTTTTCAGCTGATGAGAGAGTGTTTCAAACTACTAGGTGTACCGGTTAATAATGTGGATTTTGTAATCAAAGAAAACACGCTAATTTCAAGAAAAATATCAAAAGTGCTTTATTCAAAGTAATGTCCATCACTAGCTATACATTTCCCCCATCTTTCAGGTAATTTGTGGGTACCGTCCCAATAGAACATTTCTTGTTTTGAGGCAAACCATTCAGAGACCCAATTTTCCACTTCTTTGTACGTTTTGAAGTGCTGCTCAGAAAGTGCGTGTGCCATCAATCGGAACAAGTGGTCATCTGAAGGAGCAAGGTCTGGTGAATACAGTGAGTGGGTTAATACTTCCCAGGCAAGATCTTTTAATGTGTCTTTAACTGGTTTTGAAGTGTGTGATGGTGCATCATCATGAAGCAACATTACTTTGCCGTGTCTTCTGGCCCATTCTGGTCATTTTACAATCAAAGCGTGGTTCAAATTTACCTGGACATTGTTTGTCTTTCACATCAAAATCATAATTTTAAAGCGTTTAAACCAGCGTTCACAAGTATCTTGAGATGGAGCATGTTCGCCATAAGCTTCCTAATGTATACGATAACTTACAGCAGCACTTTTCTTCAAAATAATGAATTAAAACTTCCCACAAATGCTCTTTTTTTGGCACGAAATTCGACATTTTTAAGTGTAAAAATATCTATGATGTCAAACCTTCAGAAAATTTGACATATGAACTTTTGAAGCTTTCTGTCAATATAACAAAATAGCGTACGTATCAAATCGCATATATATCAACATATATGTAACTCCATCTAGTGAAAAAAATCCGCATTATTAACTGGTACACTGGTAGCTAGTTCACAATAAATAAAAAGTTGCATTCCTCATCTTTGTGTAGGGGAAATTTTTCTTTTTCTTGATTTATAACCAATCTGGAGTTTAAAGGATTGTCAAGATCCAAGTCAAGATTCTGTAGATCTAGTCATCTCATTTTTTGTTGATGCTTATGAGCTCCTAAAGTTTTGAGAACTTGATCTCCTTCCCCCAAGTGGCCACCTGATGACTGAGAGAGATCATTTAATTTGCCACTCTTCTTGTTCTTATTTGCAGATGCTGATGAGTGGCAAGAGTCAGAGGAAAGTGTTGAACACATCCCATTCTCCCACACCCGGTATCCTGAGGAGGAAATGGTTACGAGATCCCAGGAATTTTATGAGCTTCTCAATAAGAGACGCTCAGTGAGATTCATAAGTAACGAGCAAGTCCCAATGGAAGTCATTGAGAATGTCATCAAAACAGCAGGTCTGTAATCGCACACTGGGTCTTTGAGAATGTCAGCATTACTTCTGTGACAATAATGAGCAATGTTGAAGCTCAAACACAATGAAGGAAGCCTAGAATGATAAGCTTACCTATAAAGTCTTACCCAGGTGCTGACTGATGCCAGAAACGTAATTATTCCCACTTTCTATAAACTTTTGACTATTATAAACTCCTTGGGAGCAGATGTGACAATAGTTCAAAACTTCTGAAATTACTGAACATTATGAACTTTCATTAAAAACAAAAATTTCTGAACACACTATTATACATTGGAAGAGAAACATCTTCCTTTCCCCTCCCCTTAAAACATACCACACACACACACACACACACACACACACACACACACACACACACTCACATTTATATATTTCTCTTTTTGGAACCAAGTCTCTTATATCATACTCCATAATGCTCTAACACTATATTCTGATGACCTACCAAATTTACTTGTGTGAATTTGCAAAATAAACCAAATAAGAAACACCTATTTTCAATGTAAATTGCCATCTCTACAGAGAAAACAAACAAACAAACAAACAAAACCACGAGAACTACAAGAAAGTGGGAAGAGAAATAAGAGCAAGCCCCTTGTTTGAGAGTCTTCTGTGATGGGAGTTTTATTCATTTCAGTTACGAGTACAAATGCACTAAATTGCTGAGTCCTTTATCTAACTAATAGCAGTTGTTAAATTGCTTCTGTATATATTATCTGTATCTATATATGTGTGTGCACATGTGGTACATAGATAAATTTGGTATAATTGAAAATATCAGGGATGAATTTATTTCTTAGGATAGTGATGCAGATACTTATTGGGCAGATAACATAGGTACAAACTAAACTGGAATCCCTCTGTGTAGAAATTTGTGCTTTATGTTTAGCTTCTGACTTGCCAAAGCATTTCACAATTTAATCATGCCCCTCTACCGTGAGGAGTCATGGGTGGCAAACAAGCACATCATTAAGGCTGGAGGCCTGAGCCCCCTCATGTAGAGTTTATGCCATTAAATTACTCACTAGGAAGAAAGCAATAGTTGCTTCTGAAATATCCCACCAGCGGGTCACTGTGGTCTAGGAACAGTGGGGCCATTTCTAGGACTGAGGGGTGATCAGATCCAGATCAGAAGCTGGCCCAGGCCGTGGCTGGAATCTAAAAGGGCAAGTTCCTTGGGCACCGAGATGTGCTATGAAGCTTTGCCGGGGTCCCTGGGATGATCAAGGTGTGGGCTGAGCGCTCCCGAAGCCTGTGAGAGGCGGAAGACACACTGATGTGTGTATTGAACCCAGGACCAAGAGTTCTTGTGTGTCCCCCACGAAACCACAAGCCCCCCAGTCCACACTCAGAGCTTTGATGTTGGCACTAAGCAAGTTATAGTTCCATTGCCTTTGGAGGCGTGTTTTAAAACTACTTAACCATTTAAATTTCACCATAAGCTTTATGACTTCATCCTTTTTCAAGAATACCAAGACAGATGACATTTTGGAGAATCTAGCCTATCAGAATTCCCCCTCTGAGTTCCCTCTGTGGTCAAGATTCAGTTCCTAGGGACGTTTTCTCCCACTTGGTTCAAGAAGCAGTGATAGGGCCCTCCAGCCCTAGAACCACTGGCCTTGACCTCAGCCAGCGGGTGCAGAGCCTCCTACAGTGAGGCAGAATGAAAGGAGGCAGCAGCAATACACCAGGGGCTGCCGCCAAACGCTCTGTTTGCCAGAAGAGGTAACTTCATTTTCAGCAAGTGTGAACTGCTCTATTTATTCTTAATTCACAGTCTCACATTTTCCTGCAGTCTTAATTTCTGATTTTAACGGGGGACAGGAACAGCCCCAAGTGGGGCCCACACAGAGCCCTGGACCTTCGTGGTTGTGAAGGACCCGGACATGAAGCATGAGATCCGGGAGATCATTGAGGAGGAGGAGAAGATAAACTACTTGAAAAGGATGGGACAACGATGGGTCACAGACCTGAAGAAACTGAGGTACAAGCGTTGGTGGCATGAGGGATGTTTGGTTTGACTTCTTAAAATGAAATAACGATGGCTTCAGTGTCCTGCTTTTGTTTCAGGTGTTCAAATGTTTGAATCTACCTCTGTGAGGAATTATGGAAGTTAGGCCTGGTCTCACCACTATATTGCCTTGAGCATATACACTGAGTGGCCAGATTATTATGATCTCTGAACGCATAATAATCTGGCCACTCAGTGTATATCCTATATAATAAAAGGCTAATATGCAAATTGTCCCCTCGACCAGGAGTTTGACCAGCAGGCACGCTGGCCAACCGCCCATGTCCCCTCCCCCTGGCCAGGCTGGCTGGACCCCACCCATGCACTGGGCCTCTAATACATACATATATATATATGTGTGTGTGTGTATATATATATGTTCAGAGATCATAATAATCTGCCCACTCAGTGTATATCAGGTCTGGGTCAAATCTTAGCTCTGGTCTTCTCATTGCAAAACCTTGTTATTTGCAACATAAATAAGCTAAGTAGTGAAAAGAACAAAAAGTCATAAGAGCAAATATTCTCTGGAATATCTTTTCTTTCCCCCCCATCAGAACTAATTGGATTAAAGAGTACTTGGACACAGCTCCTGTTTTGATTCTCATTTTCAAGCAAGTGCACGGCTTTACCGCCACTGGCAAAAGGAAGGTCCACTACTACAACGAGATCAGTGTGTCCATCGCGTGTGGCATCCTCCTCGCTGCCCTGCAGGTATGTCAGCCTCCCACCTGGCCCTGGAGAGAGAGGTGATGCGTGGGGGCCAAGCGGTGGCCTTGTTCACAGAGGGCGGCTGAGCTTCTGGTTCAGGGACATTTGGAAATTGTTATTCTAAAGTTGAATTCCTGAGGAGGTAACACTGTTGTGAAAACTGACTCTGAATCCAGGCTGGGTGAGTACAATGGTTCAATGAGCTGGAATTCTTCCTGGAAATTCACCTGAGACGTCATTGCAGGGTCAGAAGAAAGGCCCTTCTGTTTGCCTTCATCTGTGACATGTGAAGGTCAAGGGTGTTGGGAGACACACACTTTCAGAGCCTGGAAGTTCCAGGGACTGGTTTCCTAGCTGTGTTTGCTGTGATCTACGCTGATGGAATGTTTCAAATCTGTGAGAAGGACAATATGACAGAGCTCCCTTCCTGAGAAGTTGAGTTTACATTGTATTGCATTAGAAATAAGTTCATGTACTTTAAAAAAGTCCATCTGCCTAATAGCTAGAGCAGGGGTCCTCAAACTTTTTAAACAGGGGGCCAGTTCACTGTCCCTCAGACCGTTGGAGGGCCGGACTATAGTTTAAAAAAAAACTATGAACAAATTCCTATGCGCACTGGATAAATGTCCTCAGCGGGCTACCAGTAAACAAGTAAAGCAAACAAGACTGTAGGAGTGAGTGAGCATACTGCCCAGGAACAAATAAGTCACTGTGTGCGTCTTCACCATCTCAAAGAAAAGTCTGTGCGTCACAAACACCTCACAAAGTATCGTCATTGTTTCACAAAAGAGAAATAGATTATTTGAAAATTTGTCCTAAAGGAGCTGAAATATTTTCCCCTCTCCTGATTCTGTACGCGAATAAATAAAGGAATCACTGTGCCACAGGGCACCTCCATCCATCTTTTTTTTTCCTTTTAAATAGTTTTTTTATTTTTCGATTATAGTTGATGTACAGTATTAGATTAGTTTCAGGTGTCCTGGGAGAAGCGCGCTGGTCCTGGAGCGAGCTCAGATCACTGGTGGCCTTCAGCCTTTGACTCAGCAGCTTTTGCCATTTTAGCGTTGAGTTTGCTGCCCTCTAGCGTCCCATAAGGCATCATTCTGAGTGCAGGTCTTGATTTGCGAGGGAGGAAAGAGAAATCTCCCAAAGCCCCCCTCTGGACAGAGGGCATAGTGACTGGAGTTGTGCAGGACTCTCAAAGGCAGTTCCAGAACTTTCTGGCTCAGGCTTGGCGGTGATTGGAAAAGTGAGGGGTGAGAGGGTTGGAGGGTTGAGAGGGCCAGCTGGGAGGTGCCTTTAAGGCTACACATGATTTTTATTAGCTGTTTATTATCTGGGGGGCTTGGGAAGAGGTTGATGAAGTATTCTCTCTGCCTCCCCCCTTGGCTGCTGGGTCCTGTCTCACTGGATGTGGGGTTATCAGCTGGGACAGTCCATGGGTGGATCATAAGAACCACTTGTTTTTTTTTGTCATTCCTTTAATGTAGTTGGATTCCCCAAATTCCTTTCCATGAAATAATCATTTCTATTTCTTAAGCTTAAAGAAATGTAAGACTGGCATTTTTCTTCTTCAAGAACCTTCCTACTGTTTGGTTAAAAGAAGGTGGGGGCTTGGGAGAGTGAGGAGAGCAGGCATGAGTCACGTTACCCCTGTGCCTCTTTGCTGCCCAACGTCCGGGAACTGAAAGAACAGGCAGGTCTAACAGGGCCAGAATGCCCCCAGCCCTGAAGCAGAGCTGCCACTTTGCTGCTGACGTTGCCATGTACTCTGTCCTCTCCCGTTTCAGAACGCAGGACTGGTGACTGTCACTACCACTCCTCTCAACTGCGGCCCCCGTCTGAGGGTGCTCCTGAGCCGCCCCACAAATGAAAAGCTGCTGATGCTGCTCCCCGTGGGGTTCCCCAGCAAAGAGGCCACGGTGCCCGACCTCACACGGAAACCTCTGGATCAGGTCATGGTGACTGTGTAGGCCGGAGACCAGCGGGGAGATGCTGGAGGGGTTTTCGCCGCTCCCCTCTCCTGTCCCTCTTGGGCCTCTGGCTGCCCTTTCTCTGAGTTTAGGTCTCCCCAGCACTCCACGCTGGCGGGGGGGGGGGGGGGGGGGCGGGCACTCTGTGTGTGCAAAAACATGTCCACATTCTCCAGCACTTGGAGTCTGAGACCCCTGCTTCTGATAGTGGGGTTCGGGAAACATAGAGTAAGATCAACAGGTACGCTCTCTTCCATTTCTCACCCACGTTGGAAATGGATTACAATTTTATTAAAAACATGCTCTGGTGTTTAAGTGTTTTAAATTGTTCCTGAAAAATCATGGCTGATTTTTTTTCCTTTTACCTTAAATAAATCACACAGAAAGCACAGCCATCAGAAAATGTAATGTAGTCCCATGAATCCAGCTGTGATGATTCTTGAATTTAAACTTTTGACAAATCAAATGACCCTCTGCCCCTAGGATTTCTGGTGGTTTTTGAGATACTCTTTTACTGGATCTCATGAATATTCTATCAGTTTTGAATAATTAACCATCGAAAAAGTAAAATGTCATACAGAGCAGAACAGTGCATGCTTGAGTAGGGAGGTTGAATCAGCAACTGTCTGAACATGTAAGTGGTTAGTTGCACTGTCTATTGGAGTGTTGGAGCTGGCTCACATCAGCATGTGGAAGCTGATTGTTAATTATTCAGGAATTTGTGAGCCAGTTATTAAACCACTTGTTGCTTAAAAATGCCCACAGTGGGAGCATTTACACCACCATAATCAGCAGACACTACAAATCAGGACTTTTTTTTTTTTTTTTCCTTAAAGAGAAATGTGTTCCATTCACAGCACTAACCATGGCTCCCTTCTTTTCTACTCCATCCCATAAAACACACTTATCCCTTCTCTTCAGATGACAGTCAGGCTGTTCAGAGATGATGGGGTCATGGGTGCTAGGTTGGGAATGCCAGTCTTTCACCTGTCACCCCTGTCTTCCCCTCCAGGGAGACTGTACACCAAGGCACACTCATGGATCAAATAGTTGTTCATCAGGCACTCTACTCACCTCTTTATCCCCTTCTACTGTGTCCTCCCTCAACTTTTTTTCCCACTCAGTTCCCTCAGGAAAACCTCTCCTGCCTCTTTTCATTCCACGTGTGAGTCACACGACTCAAGAAAAGCCCAAGTATCATTGTTGAGAGTCAGAGCTGGTGACAAATCTGTGTCAGAGAAAAGGGAGACTTTTCCCCTTTGACATATAATTATATATTACAGGTACCCAAGCCCACAACCTCCAAAATCTTTTGAAGTACCCAGAAGTCTCTTTTAGAATCTCCCAAATCTTCCATCCCTATCTTCATTTTCCTTTAAACATGCTTTCCCCCAATTCTACACATTTTAATAAATACAAACTTTCTTACATTTTATTTCTATTCTTTTTGTAAAAAAAAAAAAATCATTAGTTTTGTGATAGGCATTTGTCCTGTACTCTTTATTGTAAACTAGAGGCCTGGTGCACGAAATTCGTGCATTTGAGGGGAGGGGTCCCCCAGCCTGGCCTGTGCCCTCTCATAGTACAGGAGCCCCACGATCAATAGCCCCAAAGAGGTAGGCCCCGCCCACCCATCTGGGGCTCCTTGATGTATTGCCCCAAAGCTAGAGCCAGGGGTTCCACCTCCGCACTGCATAGGGCTGCGGAACCCCCCGGCTTCACCACGCCGAGCCGCCAGGACCCGCCTTTACGCCATGCATGCAGCGTCAAGTCCCTGCCCACCTGCACACACCCACTGCACACGCAGCCTCCTGGTGATGGATTGTGATGGTGTGATGATGTGACGACCATTTGCATTTTAGCTCTTTATTATATAGGATGAGCTTGGCTCAAAGTACATATGGCTATTAGACTTAAGTGGGCTGGAATGGGAACCTAACCACTGTACTTCATAGTGTTTTTAATAGGAAAGACACTATTAGTTCCAAATATCAGGATAGTAAACACACTTTAGCATCACAGTGCAAAAAATTGAAGTTAAATAAACATCTATTTCGTATGTTTAGAAACTATTTGTGCCCAGGGAGTTCTTTGGTAGTTTCAGTTCACTGTGCTCAGGTGGGCTGAGAGCTTGGCCTTTGGGGTATGGAGTGGAGAGGGAATCTGGCCGGTGGTGGTGGCCTGAGTACAGTCATTCAAGTACAAAGCCACTTGAGAGGAAAGAAAAGTCTAGAGTGCGCATGAGTTAGGGGCCCCCGAGGAAAAGAGTGCAAAGGGCTGGCCACCCTCCAGATCACCACGCCCGGAAACAGCCCTGATTTGTCAGATGGCGAGCAGAGGTACAAAGGCATGGATTTGGGATGTGCTGCAGCCAGCTTTCTCTCTGGGGGATGGAATTAAAACTAACGCGGTCCCCAGAGCACAGCACAGATGGATCTGATTCAAGTTTCTCTTCGGGCATTCGCCAGCTGGAGGCCGTGGAAAACAATACTTTAAAGCCTCGTTTTCTTCATCTGTAAAATGAGGATAAACGTAGCACTTATCTCAGAGTTACTGAGGCAATTGAATGTGATGATTCACATGCAGTTCCTAGCTTATGGTGGTGAACACTAAGCTTTCAGGGTCGACTCCTGATATTATGGTTAGTACTGTTGTTACTACCATTTATACTTGTAATGTTTCAGTCCACACATATCTACACACAGTGATGAGACTAAAGCAGATGCTGCTCCAGCTCTGCTGCTCGGTGCCCTCACTCCCAGGAAGGCTGGGCAGCCTGGCCGGCATGGCTCAGTGGTTGAGCATCGACCTATGAACCAGGAGGTCACAGCTCGATTTCTGGTTGGGGCACCTGCCCCGGTTGCAGGCTCAATCCCCAGGAAGGGGCATGCAGGAGGCAGCCAATCGATGATTCTCTCTCATCACTGATGTTTCTCTCTCTCTCCCCGCGCCCCAGTGGAGAGAACGGGCTGATGCATCTGAGGTTGAGGAAGATTAGCTAATGAACAGGATGTCCTAGGCAGGCAACTCTGGAGGGTGAACAGCAGCACCTGGAGCCAAGATCCCGCCGAGTCAGATACAGTAGTTGTGAGGAAATGGGAGATGCTATCATCCCATTTGGGGAATTCCCAACAAGTCCCAAGGAAGAGGAATGGTTTGTGTCATTACCATGACTTTAGAGTAATGGCATGGGGCCAATTGTTCAGGATTAAACCCAACAGCCTTAAAATTCCCTTAGAGCAGCATGGAAATATGCTAGCAATGTCTGCAGAGCACCAAGAGCATAGAAGCCAATGAAGAAATAACGAAAGTGAGCTCACTTGGGTGGAGGTGGAGCTGCTGATTTTCATCTCTTCTAATAATTAAAAATAAAGGAGAATCATGAAGAGGAGACGGGCATTAAGGTTCTAAAATCAAAGCCCACTGAAGGATGTCCCCTGTTGTCAAAGTGACCACAGAAAGGGTCAGGGCACTCACATGCCGACTCTGCTCCTAAGCGACCTCAGCTTATCTGAGACGTTCACCATATTGTGGTCATGAGTTCCTGACCTGGTAACTCTGACTCCCTTGAGGCAGAAAATCTGTTCCCCGGTTGAGTAAGTGACTTTCCACATCTGGGAATGTTTAGAATTAAATATGGAGATGATGCAATAAATCAGACCCGTAATATTGGTACTTTCATGTTGAGCTTAGGAATAATCTTGTGTGTGTTTCTTATTTAAGTGATTCTTTAAGTGGAAACTTATGATTCCGATTTAAAACGTGAAATTGATTTTAGGCTTGTGATTTTAAGTTGGAAGATGTAAGAAAATGTGACTGAGCTCATTAATAGTTTTAGGATAGATTCACAATATGTGTAAATTGAACTTGTTAGATTTAGAAGAGATGTTTAAATAGCTGAGAACATTTTGGCTTACTTGGTTGTAAACTTGCCAGGTCAATTATTTGAAGTGTTAAACCAGAAACTCAACTATTATTCAGTCTATACAAGCAACTTAAAGTGTTTAAGAGATTTTACTAAATGATGCTTGTAAATGAGAACGATGGTTTAAGGGAGTTTAGCCTACTCAACTTGAGTTAATTAAACACTAATCATAATGATTCGTTTTATTTTATTTAAATTTACTAGATATATAAATATAGTAATAAAACATGTGTATTAGGTTAGAATGCTTTTGGCATAAAGCAACAAACAAACAACCCCCCGCCCCCAACTATAATGGACTAAATAAATAGGGGGTTATTTTTCCCCGTAATGACAAGTTTGGATGCTGGTCCATTGGTTCCATGAAATCTGCCAAGATCTCAGTGTTCCCTTGGCCTTTCTTCGTGACCACAGAATGCTGCTCTAGCTCCACCCATCACAACCAAGCACAGTGCTTGAAATGTAACAGGCACTCAATAAATATTGGTGAAAGCATTTATGCAAAAACTTTAGATAGATCATAAAGTTTTAGAATGTGAGATCTGAACGGGACCTGGGAGTCTATGTTTCTCACAAGCACTCCAGGTGATTCCACTGACCGAGAAGTCTGGTGAACTCGGAAAGCATTCTCTGGTGACCTCATTCACCTCAAGGCTCTAAGTACCTGTCATCCCACAGGGCCTCCCAGGTCTATTCCTCCAGCCATGCTCTCTTCCTTAAATTGCAAATGCTTGCACCCAACTTTTTTTTAAGAACCTAGATGTGCATTAGGCGTCTCAATGGTTACATGCTCTAAGTAGCACTTAGGTGACCTTGTCCTCCCTTGCCTCGACCCTCAATTTGTTCTTTTGTGGATGCAGCCCGACACCTAGAAAGCACCTTAAATTTCTACCATTCTCTTATCTCCCACATCCAAATCCACCAGCACGTCTTACTGACTTTACCTCTGAACAGTACCCCAGGGAAGGGAGCATGGAGGACCCATGTGAACACGAAGCTCACGCTGCCTGCTGGCATGAATAATAAAATCCTTTGCTCTGACCCAGATGTCTCGTGTCTCCTGCCAGCTCCCACGAAAATGGCAGGCTACCTTGCTAGCTTGCAAGCAATGTATAACCTCAGACCCTTCACAATTCCTGACATTTTGCACTAAAAGTTCTCTCTACCTGAAATGCTCCTTTCCCAGATGTGTTGTGGCTGGCTCCTTCATGTCATTCATGTTTTCAGCTCAACGGCTACGTGTCTGAGAAGCTTTCTTTGACCACTCAACCCAAATACCCCCATGCCAGCCACTCTTGATCACATCATAGCACCCATCAAGCCTTAATAAAGTAAAAAAATTTAAGGCAACATTTAAAATATACACACATTCTAAAGAACATTACAGTAAATACTGGCAGCTATGTATTCACAACTGAGGTTAAGATAAAGAACATTATCAGTACAGCTGATGACTCATATACCCCTCTCCAATTCCATGTTCTTCCTTCCCTCCATGGAGGAAAGCACCAACCCAAATTTGGTGTCTTTCATTCCCATCCACTAAAAAAATACCGCTGCTACTCAATAATATAGAATATTATTTTGCATATTTTAACTTTACACCGATGACATTGCACTTCACATGTTTTCTGCTACATGCTGCTTTAAGCCAGTATCATGTTTGTGAGACAGACTGTGCTGATGTGTGCAGCTTGGGTTCATTCACTTTCACTGCTGGACACCACTGTGGGAATATATCACGCATTATTCATTCTCTTGTGAGTTGACATTTAAATTCTTTTATCTTCATTTTTTTCTCCTTGTGTAAATGTATAAGAATTTTTTAGAGTACATACCCAAACTTAGAATTGTTGGATCAAAGGGCATTCATATTTCAACTTTTCTTAATATTACCAAATTGTTTTTTTAAAGTTCTCCCCCACCCCACCATGATTTTAAAAAATCATTTATCTCCCATGACCAGACATCTTCTAAGACATCTTCTCAATCATGTGCATCTCTACACCCCCAGTGCCAGTGGCTGCTACATGAATATTGGTTGAATGGCTGAAGGAATAGGTACTTAGAGGGTATGGTGACTTGCCCAGGATTACAAACGATCTTTAGTGACAAAGCTGGGATTGGAGCCCAGGGTGCCGACTCCCTAAAGCCTGACTAGGAGGAAGCAGTTATTGTGAATACCATCCCAGGTCCAAGGTCCTGTCCCGGGAAGGAAGTCTGGAATGAGATCACGGTGATGACCAGGGTCCCTCCCACAGTGCCTGCCTGCCCTGGTGTGGGCCAGACGCACGCTCCCCAGGAGGTGGGAGGTGTGGTTCCTGAAGATCCTTCAGAAGGTGAAGATCTGACTCAGGAGTACAGGGACAGAGCTGCTGGGACGACAAGGGGGGCTAAGTGTGTGTGTGTATGTGGCGGGGGACAGGCCACCGTGCTGGCAGAAGTACTGCCAACCTAGCAGAGGCTCCCAGTGGAAGCCGGAGACCACATTCATCTTCAAAAGGAAAAGAAGGGACGCCAAGGGACCTTCTTCCAGCGCCTGGCACGGCCTCGTGAGGACAGCTCGGAGTGAGCTGGAGAGGACAGACAGCTCAGATGGATACGCAGCCTTGGAAACTGTTAGTTTGAGGTCTTTAAGTTTGTGTTTATTCTGGCCTTTCCTTAGTCAATTTGCATTTGGTTTCCATCCCACATGGTCTTGGAACCAGCCTGGAATGTATAAATCATTGAGCAAGCAAGCAAACAGCAGGGCCACCAAAGGGATGGAAAATAAAACCCCCAAGGTGGGGTTGAGGAAAGGCAACGGGAGAAAGGAGAGCAGGGGGAAGAGTGGGCTGAGTTCAGGGAGTCACAGAGAGGGGATGTGAGTCACAAGCAGTCACAGTGTCTCCTAGTCCCTGAGGGCCAGTTCCACCAGACTCAGATACCGAGAGAGAGAGAAAGAGAGAGAGAGAGAGAGAGAGAGAGAGAGAGAGAGAGAGAGAGAGAGAGAGAATGGAGAGAATCTGTGCATGAAAGACAAGACGATTCTAGTATCAGGGTGTCTGACCGTCACTGAGATGATAGCCTTCCCCACTTAGGGTCCTCCTTGCTCAACATGGACCATCTTCTGCACCCCTCAATCCCCCATGGTTGCCCTTTCTGCTCAGACCCAGAATACCTTTCCATAGACTTCCGGGCTTTATCTTGAAGGCCTAACTTTCTGTCACTTTGTTGAAGGAGTCTCGCCAGATTCTCCAGCCTGGCTCTGTCAGGAAAGACCAAGGCTGGGCTCGCCTCTCTCCTGAGCAGCCACAGTGGCCTCTCATATGGCACCGGCCATCCTCTTCCTCAGGCCAGCCCTCTACCAGACGCTCAGCAGTTGGAGAGCAGGGACCGAGTCTAGCTCAGCTCTGTGCCCCCACCCAGCACGTGGCCTGGCCCATGCAGCCCTTGGTCAATATTGGCTGACAGCATGCACACTGCAGCGACCCCCCTGTGATCTGATGGTATCACTGGATGGTGGTTGGGAGACTTCCCCCAAACCATTTTTGCATTTTTGGTGGAAAACGCTTGAAAAAAAAGAAGAAGAAGAAGAAGAGCCTGAATCTCTTAGATTTAGTAGCTAGATAAAGCAGCTACAACAAAACCCACATGATTATGGGCAGAGGGGAGGTATGCGTTTGAAGGGCAGGGGTGGAATGAAGTTAAACTAAGTGCAACCTCTTTGCTCATTGGCATCCTGCATTTCTAATTTCATTTCTGGTCACAAAGTGGGAGCATTTGGGCTGACTTAACACTAGATTTCTGTAAATGTTTTGGACTAGAAAAGGAATTGAAAGGCTGCTTCTAAGGCCCATTCTCTGCACTGGGAAGGGATAGAGGCCACCCCTTAGCCGCATGCTAAGGGAAGTACTACAAGATGTATTAGGTCCCGCGAAATGATCAGGTAGCATTCTAGGCATTTCCATAACGGGATTTAAAACAAGAAACTGATTGTGCAGGTGATGGGAGCACTAGAACCCAAGATCACCATGCGGCAACAGCTGATGAACATTACCCTCTCCATCCTGGGGCGGGGTCGGGGCAGGAGGGGGTGGGAGAGGCTCAGCCTGGAGGAAGCTGGACCTGAATGACCTGCCGGTAGCTGCTGGTTTCCCAGGACTTTGTGGCCACACCCCAGGACACCACCTGAGACAGAGGTACCTGACTCTGTCCTTCCTCCCATCCCCCAAACAAACTTCCTACAAATGCTTCCCATTGCCTGAGCCTCCTTCCTTTCATCCCTGCCTATTTGCCTTCTTCCTTCCTTCTCTATCTTTGTTTTAAGATTTAAAAAAAAATTGTTTTAAGAACAGGGGGAAAATTTCCGGAGCTTTCCAGACATATCTAGCAAAGAAAAACCACACATTTAAAATTAAAAAGGAAAAACTCTAGGTAGCTCTGAAAGCAGCGAGGAGCTCTGCCTTTCCCTTCCTGACCTCAAGGCGCCACACAGACCGCAGGCGAATGGCCCCATCTCACCGGAGACGCGGGGGGCCCGGTGGGCGGGAGCGGGGAGCCAGGCCTCCTCCCTCCGAGTTCCAGGTCAGCTGTGTGCTCCCTGCAAGGGCCCACCTCCCCATCGGGGTCCTCAGGGGCGGGAAGCTGGAGATGGTCACGGTGGTCCTACCTCCTGGGATTCTTGTAGGGATTGTGGAGTTGACACGCTTAGGAGCCTAGGACAGTGCCTGGCAAACAGCAGGAGAAGATTCCAAGTGGCCCTGGGCTCCCCCCGTGTCTGCTGACAGCTCCAGGATAGAAAGCCTGCTCCACCTCTCCTGCTCTGATGGAAATATGGAGGCTCGGAGGTGAGGTAGCATCCATTTTCAGCCTTTAATCAAACACATACTATTTCCACCAAGGAGAGTCAGTGCTGTCCTGGTGTCCTGACAAATGTCCTCCAGTTGGAACCCTATTAAACCAGCAGCAGGAAGGACGAAAGACAAAATAAGCCCCTCTCTCATCTCAGGATGGCATTTCCAAGGCTGCCAGGCTCCGGCACAGACCGGGGGTGAGGTGCTGCGGAGTTAGGGCCCGGGGGTCGGCTTGTGCTGTGGCCACCCCCACCGGCCTCAGGGCCTGTGAGCCCACACTACCTGCAGGACGGTGCCGGGTTAGAGGCGGCTCCCACCCTGTTTAAACGGCAGGTTGGGCCTGTTCGTCCAAAGCATGCAGGTTGGTTTCTCGCATGAGCTGCCCCACTAGTTTCTGTATGGTCTTCCTTCTTTACCTTTTAAAGTAAAGTTATAGTATTTAAAGTTATAGTATTAATTTCTGAAAGAAAAATAATTGGGCTAGTGATTCCGGAAGGCTATCTGGCCTCAGACTCAACATATTAATCACTAAAACAAAACTAAACACACACACACACACACACACACACACACACACAACATATCAAACATTTGAGACCACCCAAGTATCAATAATTCAGTTCATAAAATTAAAATGGAATCTAATTTAAAAGCAGTCTAAAATCCACATTTTTTTTCTTTTTACAAATTCTCTGTGTACCTAGAAGTTGGTGGGCTTCTGATTTTCAATTAGGTTAAGTGTAATTAAATTAACACGTTTGCAGTCCCCTTAATTAAGGTCTAAGGAAATGAAGTGATTTAACTTATGCCAGTTTTCAGCCACGCATGAGGGGTTTTTTCCCATGTTGAAAGTAAACCTCAGAGTTTCCTAGCTTAGAGGCAGAAAGCAGAGCAGTGTCAGCATGAACTCCGGCCGTGACCTGGAAAGGGAAAATGGTGGGGCAGAAGCGGCAGAGAAAATGAAGCTTAAAAGAGGCAGATATCTAGTAATTAAAACTAACTGAACAGGAAAATGAAAGTTTTAATTCCTTAAGACTTCAATATCCAAACACTAGTTTTCATGGCCACGTCCATACTTGTTGAAATATGAGTATTTGCTAAATGCATGAATCTCTCTTATGTTTTGAATGTCAACTTAAATGAAGATTTAAGGCAGCTGACACTATTGAAACATATTTAAAAACAAACTAAAAACAGAAAAGTTAAGAACAACAAGAAAGGCAACTTCTAATAATATACCTTCCTTCTTCCAGCATTCTTGGGTGCAAAGATATAGAATTAAGATGATCACATTGCATTGTTATCTCAACATAAGATCTCTTGAAAACTGTGAGTGTGGAAAGACGTTTCTAAGGAATACGTCAGTGTTTGCTCATCACTTACAGCTGCTGTCTCAGCCCATTCTACTATGACATGTGGCCCATCAGTCGTGGAAAAAGCTATAGATCACAGCCATTGAGATAAATGGCTCACTTCAAAATGATGAATTATACGGAGGTATTAAAACAGCTCCGAGCCTTACATACAAATAGATATGATTTAAAATGTCGTTTTCCTTTTCATCAGCCATATTTCTATGATCCATCATAAAAAGTGGGCTATATGCCAGCCAATTACCAGAAGATTTGTCCGTTTCAAAGCCAGTGTTAGAGGGACAGCTCTCTGACGTTCTTCAGGCAGAAAGCTGTGAGCCTGGATGCCCTTACTGATAGCAGCTGGGGGCACTTAACTACCTAGAGCAGAGGTCGGCAAACTCATAAGTCAACAGAGCCAAATATCAACAGTACAACAATTGAAATTTCTTTTGAGAGCCAAATTTTTTAAACTTCTTCTAACGCCACTTCTTCAAAATAGACTTGCCCAGGCTGTGGTATTTTGTGGAAGAGCCACACTCAAGGGGCCAAAGAGCCGCATGTGGCTCTCGAGCCGCAGTTTGCCGACCACTGACCTAGAATACTTGCAGCTTTTAGTGTTAAAGGGTAGCATTCTGTTAATGTGTGCACACCTCTAGGTGAACAGTAAAACATTGGAAGACAAAGGACGTTATATTAAAATAAATTTTTCTTTTTATTTTCCTGTGGAAAATTTGGAACATATAAGAAGAGTATGAAAACCACACACACCCTGATCTTGTAACTCAAAAATAATTATTATTAACCATTTGTTTTATTTCCTCCTATTTGCCAACATGTGCAGTAAATTTGCAGAGCACTATGATTTTTTATTAGTTCATTTCCTAATGTCCTGGCCTAACTCTTTAAATAGAAGCTTATTGTTGGAGCTACTGATAGGAATCCACAGACCCAAAGGAAGTCTGGTTATTCTCTCTCCTCAGTGCTGTGGGGTGAATTGGTCTTCTAGAAGAATCTATGAGGAATATTGTAACCATCCCGAAGTGATTTTCTTATGTTTTGATTGAGGCGTCTTGAATGTGTTGTGGAGCAATGTAAAATCTGCTGACCCACCCACCTCCTTTAGCCGGGTCAGAAAGGATGGTGGCCCCAGCAGTTCCCCATGCATCTAAATGTCCACACATCTTGGATTTGCTCTTTGAAATATTCATTTGGTAACTTGAAAAATGAAGCCAAGTATAGAGAACAGAAAAGCACACATGCATCCAGCCTTTCAAATTAGTGACTATTTACATTTTATAATCCTGCAGCCTTGTTTTAAGTACAACAAATAAAGCATTAGAAATGAATGTGAAGGCCTTACTAGTCCCTGCTTGGTCTCAATTCATTCGGAAAGAAGGTTATCAGTCACCAGCATTAATCTGTGTATCTTAGGTTTGCTCTGAGAATAGGATGAGATAATATACATAAAATGCTTAGTCCAGATACTAGCACATATAAAAGACTAAAAAAATATATAAGCTATTAATAAGAAAGATGTTTAGGAAGTGAATTGCTAGCTATGCAAAAGGTATTAATGAACCAAGAACAGCTCTTTTTAATTTTTTTTCTTGACCATGGCTTCACATAGCTAAACATTTAGCAGGATTTTAGCAAGAGACAGGTGTCTCTTGTGTTTGGCAAGTGGTTCTATCAACAAAGCTCTAAGCTGGCATTTGAAAGTGAGATTCAGTTCAATTAGATTCAAGAAACATTTATTGAGTGACCAGTACTGACAAGAACAAAGAGAGTCCAATTTATAGAGAGATAAGCAAGTGAACAGGTATTTTAACGATATAACAGTGCTACATATAAGAAGAGGGGTTATCCTGGAAAGGAAACTTTCCATATGGTTCATAAAAATGAATTGGCCAAAGACCAATAAAAATGCCTTTCTAATTCGTGATTGACATAAAACTGAGAGAGGTAGTTAGTGAAGTGGAAACAGATTCATGAATCCAACAGATTCTAGCAAGCGGTTTTATAGACTAAAATTTAAAAGATGAGATTTAATAAAGATCAAGTCCTGCCCCGCCTGCCTGGCTCCTTGGTTGAGTGTCGACCTATGAACTTGGAGGTCATGGTTCAAATCCCGGTCAGGACACACACCCAGGTTTCTGGCTCCATCCCTATCGGGTGTGCAGGAGGCAACCAATCAGTGATTCTCTCTCATCATTGATGTTACTGTCTCTCTGTCCCTCTCCCTTCCTCTCTGAAATCAATAAAAATATATTTTAAAAACAAAAGATCAAGTCCCACGAGCTTTAAAAACTAACTGCTCGAGAACAACGGGATAATAGCAAATCATTCAATAAAAGTCTTGAGGGGCCCTGACCAGTTTGGCTCAGTGGATAGAGCGTCAGCCTGTGGACTGAAGGGTCCCAGGTTCAATTCCGGTCAAGGGCATGTACCTTGGTTGCGGGCATATCCCCAGTGTGGGGTGTGCAGGAGGCAGCTGATCAATGTTTCTCTCTCATCGATGTTTCTGGCTCTCTATCCATCTCCCTTCCTCTCTGTAAAAAAATCAATAAAATATATTTTTTAAAAAGTCTTGAGGGTTTTAGCTGATTGATGCAAGCGCAATTTGTGTTCATGTATTACATAGATGTAAGAAGTCAGTCTTAGAATACATTACTAAGTGTCATGGCCAAATGATGCTCTTGATGTATCCCTACCGCCAGGAGCACAGCTTGCTCACATTTGTGTGTGCATGTTTTGAAGGATGTTGACACATTTTAGTATCTAGAAGAAGGCATCAAAGATGCAAAGGAATGGGATCCATGACTTTGTAGAAAAGGTGAAGATCTGGAGATAGTTTAAAGGAGAGAGATGTTGAAGACAGGGACAGGGTAGGTGGCATGATATAGTTCAGGAGTTTTTATGGGATCTCAAACTTTACAAGGAATTATAAGATGGCAAGCTTTAAATGTAAGGAAGGGCATTCTAGAAATGATAAATAGAAAGGTGAGCCTTGTGAAGAAAAGAGGTCCCTGTCATTGCCTGAAGTGAATGAAATGACTGTCAGGAAAATCAGAGAGAACTTTTCTGCATCAGTTGGAGGAACTTCCTCTATGATGGTTTTGACGTTAAGACTCAGTGATTCTATAAACACCTTGGTAGCAGAATACATATGTAAACAAGCTGTGTAATCAATCCCCTCTGGTTAGAAAAGGTCAAATTTATACAACCTTAATATCTAGAGAGGTCTTTTCTATGCTCAAATGGCATCCATTTATTTTCCAGTCTATATTTGCATTAATAATTGCTCTTAAAAATCAGTGACCTCCTTCACACCCACTAGGATGGCAATAATAATATTAATATAAATAATTATAATTTTTAAAACAGAAAATAACAAGTGTTGGCAAGGTTAAAGAGAAATGAGAACCCTCATGCATTGCTGGCCACTAAGAGTTCAACATAGAATTACCATGTGACCCATCAATTCCACTCCTAGATATATACCTAAAAGCACTGAAAACATATGTTTACACAAAAACTTGTACATGAATGTTTATAGCAGGATAATTCATAATAGCCCCAAATAGAAACAACCCGAGTGTTCATATACTACTGAACATATAAATGAAGTATGATGTATCCATACAATGAAATACCATTTAGCCATAAAGGAATCAAGTACTATAATGCTACCAGATGAATGAACTTTGAAAACATGCTAAGTAAAAGGAGACAGCCAGTACAGGCCATATACTGTATAATCTCAGTTATCTGAAATACCTAGCACGGGCAAATCCATGGAGGTAAAAAGTAGATTATTGGCTGCCAAAGGCTGGAGTGGGAAGAGGTAATAGAAATGACCACCTGGGCCCTAGCTGGCTTGGCTCAGTGGATAGAGCGTTGGCCTGTGGACTGAAGGGTCCCAGGTTCAATTCTGGCCGGGGGCACATGCCTGGGTTGTGGGCTCGATCCCCAGTGGGGGGCATGCAGGGGGCGGCCGATCAGTGATTCTCTCTCATCATTGATGTTTCTATTTCTCCTTCTCCCTTACTCTCTGAAATCAATAAAGAAATATATATATATATATATATATATATATATATATATATATATATATATATATATAAAAGTCTGTGTCCCCAGTCTTAAAAAAAAAAAAAAAGAAAGAAATGACCACCTGGGTACGGGGTTTCTTTAAGGGGTAATGAAAATGTTCTAAAATTAGTTTGAAGTGATGACTGTACAACTCCACGAATGAACTAAAAACTGCTGAACTACATAACGTCCAAATGGTGAATTTTAGGTTCTGGGCATTGTTTCTCAAAAAGAAAGAAAGAAAGAAAGGACACCACCCCATGAAAGTCAAATATTTGAAATAGTCCAGTTTCAAAAGCAGCATGCATTTTAAAAATCCTGGCACATTTCAGTTGTCCAACTTTTCCAAAAGATACAGAGGCATTGGCCGCAGCCTTGCTTCCTTCTCGGCTCAGCTATTATTCCATTCGGAGTGTCCATGTGTTCTTATAGATGGACATGAAATGCGCAGCCCTTTCTAACCAACTTTAAAAGTAAACTATGGAAATCGTTTTCTTCCCTGGGTTTCTTCTGAGGCTGGCACCGAGCCCACCCATTGAGAGTGTAGGTGCTGAGCAGAGAACTGTGCAGAGTGGTGGGCATCTGAGGGCTGGGGACAACCTCAGGCAGGTAGGTAGTGGTGGCCTTCAGAGCACAGGATAGGAAGCAGGAGGTCGCAGGTAAAGTGAGAGGGAGCCAGAAGTTGGTGTGACAAGGCTTTACACTTGGAGCTAAAATGAGCGAAGATCGTCAAAATTTCAGAGCAAGAAATGTGGGAGGTTGATGTTGTTCCTGTGTGAAGAGCATCAGCTTTTGGTTATTTGAAGGATGGCTATTGAGCTTGGGGATTCTTCTTCTGTGTCTTTATTAGTTGCTACTAGTACCCTCCCCACCTTAAGAGAAGGAAAGGAAAGTCTATAACTTCTCTCCTCAGCATTGAACTTCTGGAGGGCAGTGACTGAGTCTACGAAGCTGGTTGGTGTCTCTGGTAAAGTCATGCTACATATTTTGGCACCGAGTGGATGCTCTTATATGATGAAACCAGTGGCGTGAAATCAGGCATCTGAGTGGAGTTCATGGGGCTTTCACTCCAAGACTGACTTGAGGAATTTGGAAATAGCTACATGCTATTTGGAAATAGCTTCATGCAGAGGCTGTGGAGTTACTCTTTCGACCCCCTTTGACAGGGAATTCCCACTGGAGGCAGTCCTGGGGAAACCACTAGATGGCACAGTCCTGCTAGATGTGATGGAATGGTAGCGGGCCGAGGAGAAAGAGTCTCACTGGATTACTTCATCTGATACTTAAGGAGCTGCAGTGTACTTCCCCGCCCCCCTCCGAATCTCCCTACGTGTTAGTAATTTCTGTCTTCCAGCTCATGTAAATACAGATGCGCCGGGATTAGTCATCCACATCCACCCTTCAGTGACTAGAGCCGGGCTGTAAAAATGACCCCTTCCCTTTGTTTTCAGTTCAAGTATTTGGATTACTCCTTTGCCACACATTCTTTTATTTTTATACAGTTACATCAGTGGCCTGGGTCTCTTCTCTTCTGTAAACACACTGATGGAGGGGGGCATTGCTATCTCTAATGTACTGGAAATTCTCTGACAGCACATCAACTTCCTCACCCTCTTCAAGATGTCCCTCACTTCATTGTGCACAGTGTGAGGGAGCTCCGGCCTCTGGAAAGATGTCAGAGAAAAGAAATGTCCCAAGACCACAGTAAATGATTGCTTTCTTTACCCAGCTTTATTTGTCTTTGTCTTTTTTGGGGGGACAGAAAAGTGGAGGAAACATTTTATTCACAGTCAGAGACTGGACCGGCGAGACCAGGCATGTCAGTGAGACCGTGTCCTGACATCACCTCCCAGTCTACCCCCGGCCCCAGCCAACACCCGCTCTAGAGCCAGACATACTCGGGCCCCCAGAGGCAAAGTTTGGTAGGGCATCATTTGGAGCAAATCCAGAGCCAACAAAGGAAAATAATGGAAGAGACTTGGGGGGTGAGGAGAGAGAAATGAGATTTCGTTAGCCTGAGGTCACAGTGTCACAAAGGTGGCCTGCGGGAGTCTCCTGGTGTGGAAATGCGAAGCCCTGCTGGGGACTGGGAGTCCCACCCATGCTGGGTTCCCGCTGCTATGCCAAGAAATGCTTGAGTTAGGGCTCTCACAAAACTTGAAGAAGAGTCCCACTGAGAGAGTGGCAACCCCTAGAGTGTAGGTGCTAAGAAAAGGTTAGCAGACCCGACCCAAGAGGATGGAAAGTGAAGGCGGTGAAGTGGACACATTGGCCATGCTCTCCCCAATTTCCTCATGTGCTCAGCTTCCCCAGGGAGAGGACAAAAATAATCGAGTCTCAATCACAAAACAAGGGTGTGAGCTCGTTTTTTATAGAAAAGGGTTGAGAAACAGCCCTTGATTGTGCAGACAGGATTTTAGAAACTATTAATAAGTATATTATTGAGGTCTCCAGAGATGACTTTAATTCTAGAGTATAGAGTTAAAGATTTTTTTTTTTTTTACTGGCCTAGTCCTTAGGATATAAAAAGAACCTTGTGGTATTTTGACATTTATGAAAAGGTAGAGTTCTTTCTATTTTTAAAAATATATTGGATCAATTTTATATAGTAGTGCATTTTTTATAACACATTCATTTTTTATTTTTAAACCCCACCTTCCTGTCTGTTCTTTGGATTTAGACATCTTGTAATAAGTTTTGACATTATACATTTGCACCTTAAAACTATGTTCTGGGGCTTTGGGGCTCTTATTATTTTTTAAAAAATAGTATGTCCCATGACAAAACACAAATATTAAAATAGACATGGATTCAGTTTTATAATAATTAAATTGAATTCTGGGATGACAAATATTTACAAATGATTTTTACTTGGCATTAGTGATAACAAGCAATGCTGGTCGCAGTAACAAAAAACTGAACATTTTGGTGGATTTTCAAAACGAAAGATTGTTTTTCACATTCATCACAGTTTGATGTGGCTCTCTCAGGAGGCAGGAGATCTGCTCCACGTACTCACTCAGGGATCCAGGCTCTTTCCATCTGGTGGCTTTGCCCTCTTCGGGTACCTTGGCTTCCTCTGTCAGTGCTTTGCAGTCTATCAGCAGATTAGAGAAGAGAAGAAGAATGAATAGACCACAGTCCACTTACCTGCCTCAGTCTGGAGGTGGTATACACCATTTCTACTTACATTCCATTGATGAGAACTAGTCCCAGGAACCCATACCAGGAAGAAGAGAACCTGGGTATTGGTGTAAAATAGTCCGGTATTTACACACATATACCAGCAATACAGAGTTCGGAAAGATACAGAAGTATTTGTAAGAAATGTCATGTTCCACCTCTTTTTTTCCTTTTCAATTTTCATCACCATTTATCCCCTCTATGCCCTCTTCCACCCACCACCCACACCCCTACAATCACCACAGTGTTGTCCATGTCCATGAGTTCTCTCTCTCTCTCTCTCTCTTTCTCTTTTGCTCAGTGTTCCACTTCTTGATGCACTCCTCCAACAGACCCAGCCCTCTCATACTCAGCCCCATCAAGCATAAGCAAAGTCTGGCCTTGGGAAATAGCTTCCCTTATCTAGCACTTGTCTAGATTCAGGAATCTTGGTGAAATTTTGACCAAGGAAGTTTACTATAAAACAGCATGATTTTTTTCTAAGTTGATTTAATCTAGTTCTTATGGATACAAGCTTTAAATCCTTTGTTAATGTGGCCAGCCTACTGCCAAGCCATCACAGCTTTCTCAGACACTTAGTTTATATAAATAAAGGACATGGCCTCATTATTTATTTTCCAAGTTCATTAAGAGGACCTCCAACAGGAAGTCATCCTTTTGCATTTTCTCAGATCAGGGACCTGAGGATATGATAATGTTCCAAAAGGCACTTTATAATCAGTAAATTTCATATGAAATGTCAGCTGCTATTGATCGACTGAGAGATAATAGTGGAACAGTTTATATATAGTTAAATATTGTCTTTTCTTCAATATGCATCATTATTGGTTTATCTTAGAGGTCTTCATTCTCGATTCACATTGAGTCACCCATCCTGTGGCTTTCAGCATGTGGTTGTGTCCAGGAGTTACTAGTTTAGCTAATAGGTGAATTCTCTCTTGCCATTCAATCTGTTCAGGGAGAACTAGCATAACCATCCTCCACTTGATGAACTCTAGAGAATTATACTCCATATTTTGGGGAAGGGGTGCGGAGTCTCAAGATCCATGACTACTCCAGATCTATGTCTGACTAATTAATGATTCAGAAGTCCTCTCAGTAACAGGTGAAGGACAGGAACGGCGGGAGGATGAAGCACTTCAGAGAATGTTCTTAACTTCAAGTCTACACAAGAAGCACCGCGTCCTGGCACTAAAACAAATGGCTCGGAAGCCACAGGTCATGCTTTCTCAGCACTATTTTGCTTTCATTTACGTTTTTTGGGAGGATGAAGTCAGAATTATTTTTAAACAATAAGGATGATAAAAACCAACCCATTAAAAGGTCTAAATTAAATATTCATAAACACAATCCCACATCCTTAGTGGGGAATCTTCCACGAGGAGGTGGGATGTCTCCCTCTTATTCAGGGAGGAAAACAATTTCAGCTGGAGCTGGCCCCGCAGACAACCGTCCTGATCCCACCTCCATATCCTGCATCTCAAGTCAACCATCTTTTGAGCATCAACCCTGCCTCCCATGTTCATATTCTTCACTTTTTGGATTTTTTTTTAAAACCATTGCCACAAATGCAGACTTAAGGTGGCTGAATTGGTCGTTTCCCCTAAAGGAGTAAATTGTCACCGTTTTATATCTGGGAGGAGGGCAGGTAGCAGAAATGTAGGCATGGGGCTGTGAACACAAACCTAGAGTAAGCAGGTAGGAAATAATGACCTTCCTTGTTTTTATGACTCTTTCTTAAATGTGTGTATAGCTCACATTTATCTCAGTGTTTAATATTAAACGTGTTTGGGATCAGACACATGGTTGCTAGAGGGGTATGGGGATGAAGGATGGGTGAAAAAGGTGAAGGGATTAAGAAGTACAAATGGGTAGTTACAAAACAGTTATGGGATGTAAAATGCAGCATTGGGAATAAATCAATTAGGTGTGGTGCCTGATGGGTACTTGAATAATTGGGGGGACCACTTTGTAAATTATATAACCACTATGCTGTCTATCTGAATTAAATATAAAATAATACTGAATGTCAACTGTAATTGAAAATAAAATCTTTTAAGAAGATAGTTACTCCATTTTACCAATGAGAACCCTAGGGCTGGTTAAGAATCAATGAAAAGTCAGTTTCTATAATGTGGTTAGGATTATACAACCCACTCGTTTGAATTATTTTTTTTCATTAGATGACCAATGGTACAATGTTTGGCTAAAAGGGCTTCTACCATGTGAATTGAGAGTCTGGATCTAGGCTTCTAAAATTTTTTTTCCAGTGAGCGAATAACCCATTTATATGTGCACGGTGCCTTTAAGTATTTGCATCAAGCGGTGCTGAGTTAGCAGGAGTTCCTGCCGGCTGTGACCTTGTGCACCATCTTGCAGGAAGAGGCCGCAGCTAAACAATGACAAGAAGAGCCGGCTGCTCCAGCCTTGCCCTGCTGCCTGGCTGCTGAGCCAGCGGCAAGGGGTGGGGGTGCAGGGCTCAGGCGGTGGGCTGGCCGGGCCCTGATTCCTGCCTGTGTAGGACCCGCCTGCCTGCCGTGCTGCTGAGGGGAGATAAGCAGTGTGAGCCAAGAGGTTATTATTCTACCCAGGTCCCCCTGGGGGTCGGGGTTAATATATGCAGGACGTCATGTTACCTCATCTCCTTTCGTAGGCACACCCTTCAGAGCACTGAAGTGCAAAGGCTCATTCTGTGCATCTTGTTTTTGTGTTGTTGTTTTTTTTTCACAGTAAAAATGTAGAAAAGAGGCAGGCGGGAACTGCACATAGTACATGTAACGTGTGTCCTTTGGAATATATGCTGTAGTTCACAATGGAGGAAATGTGTAAAAAGGAAAAGATGGAAGTTATTTTCCTATTACGTCCCTCTGGGCAGGTTTCTCATTTTCCTCCCTGGGAGGCTGTCTTCTGAGGAGGGCAGATCCCCTCGGGCTGGGCTGGGGCTCAGAGCTTCCTGCTCCAGCCTCGGTGTCTCCCTGTGAAATGGGGTGTCTCCCTGTGAAATGGGGTGTCTCCCTGTGAAATGGGGTGTCTCCCTGTGAAATGGGGGCAGGCGGTTGGGGGAGTGGATCTCTCCTGTCCTGAAGCATAATGCACAACCGGAATTTTTCCCTCTAGAAGGTAAAACCTACAGACCAACTTTATATTTAGGCCTGGCATTACACTCAAATTGCTACCTCAAACTGAGTTCAGAAAAGAAAGTATTTTATTTCACTTAAAGGGACATCTGGTTTGTTTACAACATCAACAATGTAAAAGAATTCAACCCCATTTCACCTTCGGCCCTGTGACAGTCAGTGTGAAGTGGTTCAGATTAGACTCTGCAGCCAGGAGGGGTGACGGACAGACAGCTTGATCCAGAGAGAGCCAGCCACCGCATTCAGATTTCTGTCTTGGGAGGGCTTGACTGCTTAGTTGGGACCCGACTGGGAAGCTTCGAATCACAGAGAGCAGAGTTTCAGATGCTTTATTCTGTGCCACCATCCAGACAGCACAAGGGGAGGCTGGCAGCCGGTCAGATCAGAGGAGACAGTGGAAGCATCGTGCCCCAGTAAGACTCCATCTCCGGGGCAGCCTCTGCTGACTCTGTAGCAGAACATCTTGGAAAAAAAATTGTCCCTACTGGATGTTTCCAGTTCTTCATCTCTCATTCTCTTCTCATGCTACTCCTGTTAGGTTTTCACCTACAGCTCTCTGTATCACCACCCTTGACAATATCATGGGCCATTTCCATCTAACTGAGTCCAGTGGACAAGCCTCAATCCACACTTACGTGACCTCTCAGCAGCATTGAACCAGCTGATCACTCTCCTAGTGTTTGGTTCAGGAGTGGCCTTGTGTTGAATTTTCTTCACCACCGACAAGGCCTGTTGGAGTCTTAACCCTCAGTACCTGAGAACTTGACCTTATTACTAAAGGCAGTAGGGTCTTACAGTGGCGATTAAGCTAAACGAAGGTCACAAGGGTGAGTTCTAATCCACTGTGACCATGTCCTCAAAAAAAAAGGAGGGGGTGGAATCTGGACACAGAGATCACATGCCTAGAGGAAAGACAATATAAAGGGACGAAGGATAACCAGTCAGGGACCAGCCCAGGAGAGAGGTCTGGGACAGGTGCTCCCGCCCAGCCCTGTGGACACCTTGATTTCAGACCACGAGCCTCCAGGATGGTGAGATGATACATTTTCATGATTTCGACCACAGTTTTGGTACTTTGTTATGGTAGCCCTAGGACAATAAGACAGCATATTCTGGTCCCTGTGCTCAGTGAGGAAATGCTGTCCCCAATAAAAAGGGGAGGTTGTGAGAAGAGCGTCCCTTCCCTTCCTGCTGCCTTGCACACGGTGCGTGGAGCCTTGGGGCTGATGCTCTGGCAGCCATCCTGGGACACCCCAGAACTGAGCCTTCTCAGGAGGAGGACAGAGTGGAAAGGAAGAGCCTGGGGCCTCAGACACGCGGAGACACTAATCTAACCCGGAACCATCTACTTGCAGACTTTGTGTTTTATGACATAATTACACATCTTTATTGCATAAGCCCAACCTTAGATATTAGGAAATAGGTTACGTTCCAACACAATATGACTCTAATTGTTTATCCTTTACCCCCGAAAGCCGATCTTTTTCTCTCTCTTAGTGCTGGTGACTAAAAGGGGAAAAAAAAAAAGTTATCTGGAAATTTTTGTTTGTTTGTTTTTAGAGAGCAAGGAAGGGAGAGAGAGAGAGGGACATCAGTGTGAGAGAGATACATCAACCTGCAACCTAGGTATGTGCCCTGACCAGGAATTGAACCCATGACCTTCCAACCAACTGAGCTACACCAGCCAGGGAAAGAAGCTATTGGTTTTCATAGAATACTTGCTGCAGAAGGAGGCTAGTGTTCTTTTTGATGTGATGTACAGACTACATGAAAAAGGTATTAAAGTCCGAGTGGCACATAAATCATATCCAAAGAAGAGTGGTGAGTACCAAGCATGATAAGTGAAGAGAAGCTGGCGAGGGAGAAAGGAAAACTGAGTCTGAAGCAGCAAGATAAGAACAGGGCAGGGGTGGTTCTGGAAGAGGCAAGCTAAGACCACGGGATACAGGGCTTCACAGTCCCATTTCATATGGTTCTGGCTATATAGACTGGGGGGAGTGGTGATAATTTAAAAGAAATCATGGGATTGGGCTCACTAAACATAATAGATTATTCTGATGCTGTCCCCGGAAGGACACCCCTTGGGCACTGCAATTTCTCTTGCACAATCCAGCACTGTGAGCCAGCACCCTCCTCTGCGATGAGATATGAGTAGCACTGGGAAAACATTCCTTTTCCCTAAGGATGTGACCTGACTCTCTATCCAGGGTCCTGAATCCACCCTTACCAGGTCTTTTCTTTGACTGCTATTAAATACAATTCCTCAACTTCTGTTTCTGGTAGCACGGCGGGCTGTGTTATCTGGATCAACCTGCTGACAACTAAAATTTCTGGACAAAAGATTCTAAAGTATCTTATTAAAACATTGAGAAGATAGTAAGGAACGATCAGGCCAAAACCTAAGCGAAAACTGAAACATAGAAAGGTAAGAAGAAGCACCAAAGGCACCTTTCTTTGCTCTGAGGGGACTGGCCAGCCTCGGTGAACTTGAGCTTCTGATATGACATCCACCTGGGGCATGGAGGGTGGAAGCAATTCATTCACACTGCTGCATGTATCAGTCCTTTATTCCCTTCTGCTGCTGAGTAGTATTCCAATATATGGAGGTGCCACCGACTGATTATATATCCACCAGTTCACGGATGTTTGAGTTGTTTCCAATTGGGAAATGAAAAATTAAGCCACCATGGACAATCACATTCAGGTTTTTGTGTGAAACTCAGTTATCATTCCACTTGGGTAAATATGTCGGAGTGAGATTGCTGAGTTGTATGAAACGTGTGTTTAATGTTACAGGAAACTGCTAAGGGCCTGTGGATGAGAGTTCCCGTTGCTCCACATGCTCACCAACACTTAACAGTGTCAGCTCTGTTTCAGTTTGGTTTGATTTTGTGCCATTCTAACGTGGTAGTGCCTTATTGTGGTTTAAATGCGAATTTCCTTAATGACTAATGATGTGGATCATCATTTCATACACCTCATTGTCACTTGTACATCTTGTTTGATGAAGTGCCTACTCAAACATTCTGCTACATTTTTTCATTGGGATGTTTGCTTAATATGGAGTTTTGAGAGTCCTTTATATGTTCTGGATACGGGCTCTCTATCAGATCTGTGATTTTGCAAATTTGTTTCCCCTTCTGTGGCTTGTCTTTTCATTTTCCTAACAGTGTCTTTTCAAAGATCAGACCTTTTAATTTTCATGAAGTTCAGCGTATCCATTTATGGGACATGGTGTGTGTGTGTTTTTTATTAGATGGAGTCCATTCTGAACCAGTTTTATGTTTCAGTGGCTGGCAGCTCCCAGGCTTTTATGTGGGTTCTGTCCTCCCTTTCCACTTAGAGCACTTTCCCAAACAAATGAAAAGCCAGTCATCTACTAAATCATACTGAGCAACTCAGAATCTCTTGTTTGCATAGCATCTCCATCTGTCAAAGTCTTGATAAAGACTTGGGGTGCCTGGAAGAAAAGGCAGCAAAACCTTGATAAACCCTCATAAAGAATAAATCATCTCCTACTGCTTGTATTGTGTCATCCATTCTAACTCAGTAATAAAAACAGCATGCCCAAACTAGGAGACAAAAGTGAACTTAAAATGAGACTTAAGAGCAGAAGCGCTAGGTAGCCAATAAGGTCACTCACAAAGAGAAAGTCACCCTGTACTGTTAATCTTTGAAGATTTGCTTTATCACCTCAACTCAACCTCCCCATGTAGCAAGGAGGGCATAGGTTTCTAAGACATGACAACGGATGCAGAGAAAAACTACTAGTAAATTTCTTATCTGAATAACTGCTCTTTTTTTTTTTGTCTTCTACTTTTCAAATTTAAGCATGAGTTTTTGGTTTTTGTTTGTCTGCTTTTCAACCATTAGTTTTTGAAGGGTAACAGCTTAGTAGTACAAGATTTTTCTTGTTTAATAACTTTATTACCTAAGATTATACCATTATTCCTAATACATTATGAAGTAATTTTTATATTTAAAAATCTCTAATTAATATGGAACTATTATTTTCTAATTATCTGTGATTATTGAAATATGGTCTTGATTGTTTCACACACATAAGTTTAAAATTCTTGTTATCCTCTTAAATGATCATCCCAGTATTTTGATTAAAAATTTCAAAAGTTTGGGAATATTTTTTATCTCCTCTTTAAATCTATAAATAACCCATTACATGCCAAAATAACACTGCATCTAAAACCTAATAAAAATTCTATCTGATTTAGAGTCCACTGAAACAAAGATCAATACATAATAGGTAAATAACACATAGGTTTTATTTCATTTGTATCATTCAAGAAATATTTCCCAAGCACCTTCAGAGTTCACATACTATTATAGTTGCTGGAGATGTAATAAGAACGAATAACTGATGTTCCCCCTACAATCTGGAGCTTGTGATCTAGTGTGAATACAAGCATTAACCAAAAATTTCACAAGTAAATGTATAATGACAAAATGTGGTGTACTATGAATGACAGCTAAATCATGACATGAGAGCTCTCTTGGGAGTAGCAAAAATTTTCCTGAGAAAAATCATGTTTGGCTTGAGATCTGAATAAAAGTAAAGATGAACAGGAAATGGGTGGTAGGGCAAGTGAACGTTCCAGGCAGAAGTAAAAGCCTATGAAAAGGCCCAGTGGCATGTTACAAGAAGGCTTAAGAGACGGGAGCAAAGACAGTACAGGAGAGAATAAGGTAAAGGTGAGGCCATGCAGGGCCTTTTAGGTCATGTGAAAGATTTTGCTTTAAGAACACGTTTCAAGGGGCTGTCAGTGGGTGGGTGTGTTCAGATTTTTCACTCTGATGCGTAAAGTGTTGGTGAAGACAGGTAAGAGTAGATTAAGGAGGACCAGCTAAGAGGCCATTGAAATAACTCCACTGAGAGGAGATGGTGGCTTGAATTGAAGTGGTAGCTATGGAGACAAAGAGGTGTAGAGAGATTTGTGAGCTCCATGTAGGTGGATACGCACTGGGGGTTGAGGGACAGGGAGGGCCTAGACTTCTGGCTTGTAGAACTAGGTGCTAAAGAGTACCAGCTGAGTAAGAAACCCAAAAGAGGAACAGGCTGCTGCAGAAGACCATGAGGTCATCTTTTTGTTTTTTTTTAAATATATTTTATTGATATTTTACAGAGAGGAAGGGAGAGGGATAGAGAGTTAGAAACATCGATGAGAGAGAAACATCGATCAGCTGCCTCCTGCACACCTCCTACTGGGGATGTGCTCGCAACCAAGGTACGTGCCCTTGACCGGAATCGAACCTGGGACCTTTCAGTCCACAGGCTGACGCTCTATCCACTGAGCCAAACCAGTTTTGGCCATGAGGTCATCTTTGATGCAGTTTGGTCATGCAGGTTTGAAGTCACTCTAATGGAGTTATTGACACCCATTGGTCTGGAGTCAGAAGAAGAGTCTGGGCTAGAAATACAAATTTGGGAGACTCTGAGGCATTCTCATGGAAAACATAGGCAAGCATGGAATCATCCAGAAAACCTGGGAAAGGTAAGAAGAGGGGCCCAGGCAGGGCTCTGAGGGGCTCTCCGTGTTAATGGCCAGTGAGAGGAGGAAAGCACAGAGCGAGGGGTCTGCCAGAGTCCACTGAGTGAAACCAGAGAGCGGCCACAGTGTGCAGTGCGGTTTGAAGGCTGCTGAGAAGCCCAAAGCCTAAAAGCTGTACTCGGATTCAGTGTCTGGGGGTTACTGTGCCTGGTTTTGACAGGGTGATGAGGAAAACCAATGGCCTGATTCCCCCCCCCCCCCGGCCCCCTTAACACACGTGCTTACCTTTTCTAGAAAAAAAGCACAAACTTGTTCATTAGTTTTCATTCTTATAAAAAGTAATGCACATTCATTACAAAGATGAAAAAAAATCTAAAATATAAAGCGCAAAATGTGTAATTTCCAGTAATCTCATCCCTCAGATTTCAGTTTAAGTATATTCTGCTGAGATTTTTGCATGCATGTACAGCACTACCAGGTGTCCTGGTTAATGCAGATTTTTTTTCAATAGATGGAGTCACACATATGTTGATATATATGCGATTTGATATGTATGCTATTTTGTTGTATTGAAAACAAGTTTCAAAACTTCATATGTCAAGTTTTCTGAAGGTTTTAACATCATAGATATTTTTACACTTAAAAATGTTGAATTTCATGCCAAAAAAAAGAGCATTTGCAGGAAGTTATAATTCATTACTTTATTTTGAAGAAAAGTGCTGCTAAAAGTTATCGTATACTTCGGGAAGCTTATGGTGAACATGCTCCATCTCAAGATACTTGTGAACACTGGTTTAAATGCTTTAAAAGTGATGATTTTGATGTGAAATACAAAGAACGTCCAGGTCAACCGAAAAAGTTTGAAGACCAACAATTACAAGCATTATTGGATGAAAATGCGTGTCAAACTCAAAAATAACTTGCAGAAAGATTAAATGTTGCTCAGCAAACAATTTCCGATCGTTTACAAGTAATGGGAACGGTTTTAAAGGAAGGAAAATGGGTGCCACATCAACTGAACGAAAGACAAATGAAAAACTGAAAAGTCATCAGTAAAATGTTGCTTCAACGGCACAAAAGAAAGTATTTTTTGCATTGAATTGTGACTGGCGATGAAAAGTGGATTTATTTTGAGAGTCCCAAACGCACAAAATCATGGGTTGATCCAGGTCAACCATCAACATTGACTGCAAGTCCAAATCGCTTTGGAAAGAAGACAATGCTTTGCATTTGGTGGGATCAGGAAGGTGTGGTGTATTATGAGCTTCTAAAACCAGGTGAAACCGTTAATACTGATCTTACCGACAACAAATAATCAATTTGAATCACGCTTTGATTGTAAAATGACCAGAATGTGCCAGAAGACATGGCAAAGTAATTTTGCTTCATGATGATGCACCATCACACACTTCAAATCCAGTTAAAGACACGTTAAAAGATCTTGCCTGGGAAGTATTAACCCACCCGCTGTATTCACCAGACCTTGCTCCTTCAGATTACCACTTGTTCTAATCCATGGCACACGCACTTTCTGAGCAGCACTTCAAAACGTATGAAGAAGTAGAAAATTGGGTCTCTGAATGGTTTGCCTCAAAACAAGAAAAGCTCTATTGAGACGGTACCCCACAGATTACCTGAAAGATGGGGAAAATGTGTAGCTAGTGATGGACATTACTTTGAATAAAGCACTTTTGATGTTCCTCTTGAAATTATCATGTTTTCTTTGATTACAAAATCTACAATATTAACCAGTACACCTAGTAATTTATGTACATATTTACACACTGGAATCATACCCTATCTAATGTGCTGAACTTCATCTTTTAATGACAATGGATCAGCTCATCATGTGAATGTAATTTAGTCAATCCCCTATTGACCAGTATTTGGGTGTTTCCATTTTTCTCACTATTAAAACCAATGCTTTCATGAGTTTTTCATAGGAATATTTTACAAAGTTCTTTTCAAGCTTCTCGGATTCCCTACCTGAACTTCCTGCTAGCAGGGCCTGATGCTAGCTCATTTGTCTTCTCTCTTTACCTTCAAAGTGACCTTGTGTTTTATTTCTTAAGGCCCTTACCTCTGTCGGATGACTCACAGCTCAGAAGAAAATTCCCTGCTCAATGTCACTGAGAACTAACGGCCTTGGAATTTTCTTTCCCAGTTAGTGCATTTCCATCGCAGCAGTGTCCTTCTAGAAACAATGTTTCGCCCACAGAGATGAACTTTTTGAAAGTTAGAGGCAGGTGAGCAGGTGAGGCGTCAGGCCAGATATAGTAGGCCGGCTGCCTAGAACCCAAGCCATTGTGAAAGTTCATGAACAGAGGACTAGCGTATGTGGGAGGCTCCCTAGCACCATGGTGAAGAGTGTAGACTCTGGAATCTAACTGGCTGGGTTTGAGTCCTGGCCCTCACACTAGCTGTGTGTGAACTTGGGCAACTTAGCTTCTCTCTGCTTGTTTCCTCATCTCTAAATTAGATATTACAGTGTTACGAAGACTAGTTGCATGCATTAATAACTATAAAGCACTTAGAACAATGCTGGCACATGGTGAACTATTGGAGTATTTAAATAACAAATGAAATCTACCCCCAACCCAATTTCTCTATGGCCAATCAACCCACTGGTTGCTAGATCAGTTCTTCATTTATATACTCGCTGCTATACCCGAAGTTTTATTTTGGTCAAATGCATCTTCCTACATGCTATTGAAAACACTTATTCTATTACTATGAAAATTACTATTTTTTGGATCAATTCATAACAGATTAGACATTAACTTAAGAAATGGGTACTATTGATAAGTTTGTAATAAATCAAATACTTTGGACACTGGAGAACATGGACTATAACTGTTGAATTATATTTTATTAAATTTAATTACTATAAGAATTTTTTAAAATTCCCAATTTAGTTCCAAAACAGAGTTGAAGAGGCTTAACAAAAATCACTTAAGGAAAGAAAATACTCCCTTAGTGTACCGCTAAGGACAGAGAAGGTTTCAAAGCACAGCCTCGCTCGGCGATGGATTTTACTAGGCTCTGTTCCAAATCGGCCTCGTAAATCAGTGTCATTATTTTTTGGTGAAGAAAAGCTCCACAATAAGCCGCCTTATTCACTTTCAGAAGCATCTTGTGGAGACATCCTTTTGAGTACTCGCAAACAATGACCGGTTTATACTCTGCCCAGTTTTCCGTGGAGGCCAGGCCCAGGTGCTTCAGGAGACCAAACATCAACGATGTTCATAAATATGCACGCTTCGCTCACTAATTTCTTGTGGGCTGCAGTGGTGGCCTACTGTGTCGTACAAAGCAGTTTCTCTCACAGAACCAGCTCCAGTTACAGAATACCTTGGACTAATACTTAGTGTTGCTTCTTAAAAAATATATATATATATATATGTGTGTGTGTGTGTGTGTGTGTGTGTGTTTTCAGAGAGGAAGGGAGAGGGAGAGAGAGTTAGAAACATCAATGATGAGGGAGAATCACTAATTGGCTGCCTCCTGCATGCCCCCAACTGGATAGCAAGCCCCAAACCCAGACATGTGCCCTGACCAGGAATCGAACCCTGGCCTCCTGGTTCATAGGTCAATGCTCAACCACTGAGACACGTGGGTCAGGCAGCGTTGTTTCTTTTTAATGGTCTGATGCCTGGCAACACCTCATGAGAATCTAAGCTAATGTAACTGTATTGACACTGTATTGCTTACTTAGCTTCATGATATGACAAGAAAAGACACTTTTATCTCCTTTTTTAGGAGAAAACATTAAACTTTTTCAGTAGTCAGGGCTTTAAATGCATGAACAAACACAGGATGCTTAATTTGGTGAAGGTTGTCTAAGTTAGCTGGTTGGTTAAAAATTGAATCAAAGAGTCAAGTTACCATCTCAGGTCCAATTAAAATTTTTTTTCTGAAAGTGTTTGTTTGGAAAGATTCCCTAAAAGAAGGTGTTATTTTGTTCAGTTGAAGACAGGAGCTGTAATTCTGTCCTCCCTATCTCAACCCAGACATGCTAGGTGCTTAACAACTGTTGAACAAAATTGACTGTTAAGAATTGGTGCTAAAAAAAAAAATTAGTGAACTTTTTTTTTTTTTTGGATGCTAGGCATAAAGGTAAGAACATCAACTTTGGAGTCAAGCAGGCCTCAGTTGAAAATACAGGCGTACCTCGGAGATATTGTGGGTTTGGTCCCCGACCACCCCAAAAAAGCAAGCATTGCAATAAAGTGAGTCACAGTCTCTGTGCTGGTGGAGGATCTTGCCTTCAATTTGTAAAAAAAATGTAACATCTGTGAAGTTCAGTCAAGCAAAGCACAACGAACGAGGTTTGTGTGTATGTCTGTCCTGCTTGCTTGCCCTAAGACCAGGCAGCTTAATGATCAGACGATCTCCAGCCTTCTCATTGACAAAAGGAGACTAAGAACACCTACATCTCCGGGCTGCTGGGAAGAGCTGTGGTAATGGATGTCAGGTACCCAGTACAATGAAAAGTAAGCTGTGATTCTGAGGTTTAAGAGAATAAGGCCTTGACCATAATCATCCGAAAATGAGTTTTTGCCTAAGAATGTCAGTCAATTCCTCTCTCTTTTTCTTTGTTATTCATTCTGTTCGTTGATATTTATTTTAGAAAACTCGGTTTGATTTCCTGCTTTAGGGTAAAATATTGAACCTAATGGTCTCTGTCTGATGCTTGATGAGGGGCCCCACAATAACCGTTCATTCTAAACACCAGGTAGGATTACTGAGTCCACGCTAATGTAGGAAGTGTAAGAACCTTAGCTAAATGTGTGTGGGACCCAACACATTCTGGAAGATGTTTGGTTGTTTATTTTTTCAAAAAGCCATGATATCGGTATGTTTCCTTTAGATGGCCTGGCTTCTTTCCCCTGAAAGTCAATTGCAGGAAACACTTCAGTGGGTGATCTTACTGGGGAGTTCCAGGGAGGATTTTAGCGAGCAGAGTAGACGTGCCAGCTTGACACACGGCACTGGGCAAGGAGCTGTTGCTTTATGAGAGGCAAAGGGAGGCCTCAACCTGCTCCAGGGGAAAAGGCAGAATCTCAGACGAGGGTTGGATGGTACAAGTAGGTGCCACCCACACAAATCCCGGATAAGCTCCAGGATGTGAAGTGTGAAAGGAACTGCTCACCACCCACTGGCTTTATCAGTGACAGCACGTGCACTTCCACACAGGGCTCTTTGTGGACCATCGATGGGCATCTTTGAATGACCCAGGGCACCAGCAGAGGGAATCTGCAAATAGCTTCTGCATCCAGGGGGCTGGGTGTGGAGGATGAGAGGTTCTGAGGCAGCTGAAGGGGTAAGACAAAGAGAGGAAGGCTTCATCACCTTATTTAGGAAGGCTTTGCCAAATGGGAATGAGGGATGTTTGCTCACACAACCCATCACTTGACTTAAGCTGGGCTGCACCTGTCATCAGGGGCTAATGAAGTGGAAAGGCAGGTCCCCATGCGGCTGCGCAGACCACACAGAACAACGTGCATGGTTTTGCCTTTGGAGCCCAAGGCGCTGCAATATTCCTGGCAAAGTGGAATATTAGCAACATTTTTAAATCAAAGAAAAGAGGTGTTTCTCCAGCTCAGGATCTAATATTGGTTTTAAAGGAGTTTCCTATGGTCCCACTGGGCAGGCATGCTGACTTCTGGGCCCCCTCCTTGTTTCATGACCATCTCCTGGAAATGACATTGCCGTGGGGGCCTGGTTGTCTTCCCACTAAAAGTGTGGTCCTCAGACCAGCACCTTCAACACCGAGAAGCATCACTCCGAGGAATGGAGCTGGAGGAGAAAAGTCTGAAACCCCATGAACATTTCTCGGCCTTCACCCAGAAAGGCCCTTAAAAAGGCTGGCCTCCGGGCCACACATGGGCTTGGTACTGGAGTCGCTGAAGGCCTCTCTTTCTGGTCCCGTGTTACATCCTTTAAGGCCATGCTGTGTCCACACCTATGACCCATGGCTAAAACCGGGGCCTCGTGTTACCAGGAGGGCCATGGAAAATAAAGCAGCCACCCAGCTTTTTGGATTGTTTCCCAACGGTCATGATTCCTGGCAACGGACAAGTGCTTCCAGGGATAGGCCTTGTGGTGGGCGGAAGAGGGAGGAGAGCAAAGTGAGGTGGATACTGCTGACACGGCGGAAAAGGTTGCCTGGGAGGGTCCTGAATCAGCGGGAGTTTACCTTCCTTCCTGTCCTGCTCTCAAGGCCCCGGGGTCAGTAGTTCAGGCGTAAGAAATCAGGATTCTTTGGAGCGATTCAGGCTGCCAAATCCACACTGACAGTCCAGGCCAGCCCCCTCCCTGCCTTGTATTTGAAGGTCACTTGCTGTGCGTCAAGCACACTTGACAATTGCTCAAAGGGAAATGAGGGAATTATTGTTTATAGATGAGTCAACTCGCCTTTAATTAACACAGCTTGACACCAACCTGTCAGTGATAGTCAGATGAGTTTGGGTGGCTTTACTGAATGTTCTCATGGAACACAACACAGACCATGTACTCTGAGATCCGGGGGAAGAAAGTCATTTGGACATAAATATATAGTCCAGGTAATTTCAGCACGATTGGAGGCAACATGCTTAAGAGCATGTTCACATTTTAATTATCCACAAAGAAGAAGGAGAAATGATGAAATTACTTAAGGCGGTAGGTAACCAGCCCCCACCTCTTCCTTCCTTTCGCTTCCCAGGCCTTTACATCACCCTCTCTCTGGGGGTGGCTGGCCCTCTGGGGAGGCGGGTACAATAGATATCCGAAATGCAGCCCACAAGGAAGCTTCTGGCAGGCTGAGGCAATGACGAGTTGCCCTATAGCCCGGCCAGCATGGCTCAGTGGTTGAGCATCGACCTCTGAACCAGGAGGTCACGATTCAAATCCCAGTCAGGGCACATGGCCGGGCTGCAGGCTCGATCCCCAGTGGGTGCTGTGTAGGAGGCAGTCAGCCAATGAGTCTCTCTCATCATTGATGTTTCTCTCTCTCTCTCCCTCTCCCTTCCTCTCTGAAATCAATAAAAATATATATAGTTTTAAAAAGAGTTGCCCTACAGAGTGTAGTTAACTTGCACCTCCGATAATGGAGAGCTGGCTATTCCTGGACAACTATCAGAGAACACATTCAATTGATGTAATATTTACAGTTGATACGGGCGAAGAAATGAGTCCATGCTGGGGGTGGTGAATAAAGAATCATATGTACAGTATGTTTAGACAAGATGAGTTTAGGGCAAGCCCTTTTTCATTTAAGAGAAAAATGGAGTTTTCCCATCTTTTCCAACTTGTGTTGGGCTATAGCGATGCTGGTGAAAGAAAACTTAATTCATGGTGTTGTTAACTGCTCGCATGGAGGCACGAGGCGAAGTTAACCTCTGAAGCTCTTTCAGGACTTTTATGATCCATGTTAAATAACTCCATGACCAAACTGGTTGCTTTTGCAGAGGGATTTGCCCTACTCACTAGGTTCTCAAAACCTGTACCTGCTTGGACATAAATTTTCAGTTAAAGCCATATTAGATGGGTATATGCGGGAAGAATATCTGCAGAGGAACCCAAATGCTATCTGAGAACCTATGAGGTCGGATGTTGTGGTCATATGGTGGGCTCTCCACCTGGCTGGGGCGGGGTGGGGGAACCCATGCACTCAGCCTCTGGGCTTACAACCTGACCTGGAAAAGGGGTTCCCGGCAGCATCTCCTTACCCTCTCCCTCCTACTTGGTATGCTCAAGACATTGGGGGAAAATGTAAAATTATATGTTCTGCCTCACAGAAGTTGAGGATTCAAGGTATAGATCGCACCTCACCTAGAAATCCAGGTGAGTCAGGGTGAGTGTCTCTTTTTCTTGACTTCTAAACTTGTGCTCTATCTATTTATTAGCCATCCTGCTCAGTATTTCTGCATTGTAAATTAATTCCCCAATTGTAGATACCTATGAGACTGAGTGTGTGTGCTTACGTGTGTGTGTGTATATATAATGTGTGCATGCATGCATGCATGCATGTTTGTGTGTGCTTGTACGTGCATGTGTGTGCGTGCATGTATGTTGGAGGAAGTGAAGCTGCCTTAGAGATGCTGAGGAAAGAGATGCCAAATATTAATCTAGCCTCATTGTCTGGTTGCACTATTATTTTTATAATATTAATTCTTCTGATTTTATTATTAGTGCATATGTATTTTTTATTTGCTTCCTCCCAATCCATTTTCCTTCTGGCCACAGCCCCAAATTAGATGTATCAAGATGTACTTCTCAAGTCCTTGGTATCGATGATGCTAATTGTAAAAATTCCATCTGCTTTTGGCATGTGGCCTTTTCCTTCTTACTACCCAGGAAATTTGCAAGCTTGTATTATTTTGGGGTAGGAGGGTAAATCAGTAGTATTCTCATGGAAATTAACAAAGATGCTTTAGGACTATCAGGCCTGACATCATATTAAATCAGAATCCCAGGATAAATCTGTTTGCCAATATCAAAGAGCATAATAAATTCTAGCTTTTAAAATTAGCTAATAATATATGAGTATCTATAATAATAAAAGCATAACATGCTCATTAGACTGGATGTCCTTCTGGACAAAGCCGGGCTGCGAGGGAAGTCTGAGTCCCAGGTGCCAGAGGGAAGCCGGTGCCGGCAGCCAGGGGAAGGAAGGCCTACTCTTGCACAAATTTCATGCATCGGGCCTCTAGTATATAATAAAAATAGTGAACATTTTCATTGGCTCAGTGAATGCCAGGCACTATTCCAAGTGCTTTAATATGAACTCATTTTACCCACAACAACCTGTTCTTGGATAGATGATAAAACTGAGGCACAGAGAGGTTAAGTAACTCAGGTTACACAGCTCACAAGCAGCAGAGCTGGGACTCAACCTGGAGATCTGGTCTGTCCTCTTAACACTACACAATATGAAATGAAGAGTCACTCACTGTGACCCTGATTTCAAATATGGTACTTTCACCCTCCTGTCATGCGTTGCTGTGCTATTCTGTTCTTGGTTATGCAGCTCTCTCTGGAAGTCGGGACAGTGGCTTTGCTAACCTGCTGCAGTGGTGCTGGAAGCTGAGCACACGCAACACTTGCCCCCCGCGCCCCCCCTCCCATATCCTGGAAGCCACGAAAGTAAAGGGGAATGTGCTGCTCTAGGTCTCCTGGGCCCATAGCTCTTGTATCTGCTTTCTTGTTTCATTTGTTGTTGAGTTTTTCTTATCTCTGCTCTTCTGGTTGGTGTAGACGCGCCCCAGGTTTTCCTCTGGATGTGAAGTTAGTAAACAATTTATGTGACTGAACATATGCTCTGGAAGTGGAAACAGCTGGTGCTGGGGAGCTGGTGGCCGTGGGTCGAGTCTATGTGGGGGAGTCACTAAAAAAAGCTCTCAAACCCGACCTGGAGTGTCCATCACCAGCTCCCATGGACTCCCTGCCCGCCTCCTCTCTACTTTCTCCCCTCTCCCATCTCCTTCCAACCCCCACCCCCTCTTTTCCCTCCATTCCATTGCTTCCCCTGCTGTGCTTTCCTGTTGAGAAGCACCAAGGCTTCCCTCCCAAACTCCTCTCCCTCCTCCTTTTTCTGGAGAGGGTGGCCATGGCCTTTATTTTTGCCTCCAACTCCACAGGACATACAAACTGGAGAAGGGGATGCAGTCTTTGGCCTGACAGAAGTGACAGGCAGCCTCAACCTGGGCAGCCACTGGCCAGAGCCGGATGTGGAGGGCGGGAACTCAGGCAGGGAAGCCTAGGGAAGGGCTGCCCATGAGAACAGGAACAGAGGGCCCCGAGGAGCCTCCTGGTGAGCTCAGGGATAGATTGGGACCCAACTAAATGATTCTCTTTCCATTAACAGTGGCAATATTAACATGGCCCAAGTAGCAAACACTTACACAGCACTATTGCCTTCCAGGTACTGTCCAAAGTACTTTATAGATATTAACTCTTCCTTCCTGATAACAGCCCTTTGAAGTAAGTAGTATTGTTATTGTCTCTGTTTTACAAATGAGGAAACTGAGATGCAGAGAGGTTAAGTAACTTGCCCCAGGCCACGCAGCCAGTACTAACAGTAAGTAACAATCCTAGGCAGAGGGTCTTCAGAGTTTGAGCTGCAGTTGTAAGTTAGCCCATTCTGGGCCTCACTTAACCATCATGGAAAGCCAGCCAACCTGACCGATCTGCATGTTCTCTCCATCTGAGTGCTCATGAGTAACATTTTCATGTAGTGGTGCCTAGTGGGATTTTGATGTTCTCTAAATCTTCTGACAATTTCATACATGATCACGTGGCTGGATGTAGGACTCTATTAGTGCACACATCTTGCCTACATGTGTGTATCCTCTGGGTGGTTGAGAAAGAATACTGGAAAAGCATTTTTTGATTCATTTATTTGATTATTTATTAATTGTCTACTGAGTGTCAAACACTGGGCTGGATGTGGGGATATAGAAAGAAAAGACTTGGTCCAGTTGAAAAGACACCAAAGAAACAAAATAAAATAACACAATGTGACAAGAACTGTCAAAGAGCTAAGCCCTGTATGTTAGATGCTGTAAGAACCTCTTTCCTGCCTCTCTGGTAAGCACAACTGAAGCTGAAGTGGGGGGCACCGCCAGGAGTGTCTTTCAGGAGAGGTGGTGTTTGTGCCTCGTCTTTGAGAATGAGCAGATGTTGAGTTAGTGAACGTAACATTTCATTTCTTCTCTCAGGATGGAGCACCAGGGCACACTGTGGTCCTCATGGGGACACGCCTGATTGCCCATGCTTCCTGGCTTGTCATCTGTACCATGAGTGAATCGGTATATTAATTTTCCTCTTGTCTGAAACAAGCCTCCCAGGTGGTGAGGGAGAAGTGTATGAAACAGCATTGTGCAATGCTTTTCAAGGGTGGCTCGTGGAAAAATCCTAGATACAGCCTGGATGGGCTGAATTGTGTCTCCCCCAAATTCATACATTGAATCCCTAACCCCTATACCTCAGAATGTTGACTGTATTTTGAGATGGAATTTTTAAAGACATGATTAAATTGAAATGGGGTCATCAGGGTGGGTCCTAATCTAATATGACTGGTGTCCTGCCAGGCCAGTGTGAGTCAGTGGTTGAGCATCGACCTATGAACTAGGAGGTCATGGTTTGATTCCCGGTCAGGGCACATGCCCAGGTTGCAGGCTTGACCCCTAGTAGGAGGGTGCAGGAGGCAACCGATCAATGATTCTCTCTCATCATTGATGTTTCTATCTCTCTCCTGTCCTCTCTGAAATCAATAAAAATGCATTGAAAGCATATATTAATATGACTGGTATCCTTATAAGAGGAGATTAGGACACAGACATGTTCAGAGGAAAGACCATGTGAAGACAAAAGGAAAAGATGGCCACCTACAAGCCAAGGAGAGGACTCAGAATGCAACCAACACCTTGATTTTGGACTTCCAGCCCCCAGAACTGTGAAGGAATGAATTTCTGTTGCTAAAGCCACCCAGTCTGTGGTAGTGGTTACGATAGCCCTCAGACATGAAGTCACAGCCTTACCTCACTAGCCTGTGCTGAATGAAAGCGTCCTTCATTGGTCCAATGTCTATGGAGAAACGTGTAGTTGAAAGCACCATGGTTGGTAAATGTGGGATTCAGAGAGAAAGTTACAGGTCCTTGTCTTAAGGAGCTCTGTGGTCTAAAGTGGCACCCCAAGAAGGCATCTTCCTCCAGGCCCAGCCTCTTGGCATGAGGCAGCCTCCAGAAACTCGGGCCTTCCTCTTAGTCCTACATGGCCGAAATTATAACAAGAGATTTTACAAATGCATATATTTAGCACATGTGTACTGTCAAATTTGGGATTTCATGGGTAGCAAAATTCAAACCCTTCCATTTGTATACACGTTAAATTTGATAAGCTTTAATACCACATTCTATCAAAAATATTTTTTAACAGAGTGGGACCATAATTTGCTTTGGCAACCAGATGGACAGACACTTGAAATTCTTGATCACACCGAGCAACTGAGTTGGCTGAATTTTTTTCTCCTAAAATAGTAAAAAGAGAATCATGCTATTTTTTTTAACCTAACATAATTTAGAAAGTAATTACAAGCCATTCTTCCCAAACACTTATTTCTAGTTATAAAAAATTAGCAGATGCGACAAGGCTGCTTATTAGCTAGAAATCTCATGTAATTACAGTGATAATATAATTTATCTTTCAAACTAGGCCTTTTTCAGTGTGAAAAAAGACACTATTAAAATCATGCCAGGATAAAGTCAGAAATGAGGGTTGTTCTAAGCAAACATACAATCATTGTGCTAGCTAGACAAACAAATACATTTGCCCTACTTAAGATATCATTGGAGAGCCTTCCAGCGCATTATCTCATTGTTTGTTAAATCTTGAAAATCACAACCACATTTTTTTTCTTCAGACAAAGCTATTTGGATAAGCTCACGATATTATGTATTTTTAGTAGTTCCCAAAGCGTTGCTGTGTGAAGAACTGCAATTTTGGGTGGTGGGGGGGGGGGGGTTTCCACATCTGATTGCCTCATGTGAGCGGAAATCTGCTGACTAACGAAGCTGGAGTCTAGTAGAACCCGTGGTTGTCTAGGAGCTGGGAGTCTGAAATTCCAGATCCAGCTGCTGCTGCAGGCTGGTGACGATGGACAGTTTTCTGTAAACCGAGAAGGTTGGACCTTGTGATTTCTAAGGTCGGCCATGGCTCTAGCATTCCCATGTAGGAGTAGCTTAGGAACCAGAAGTGGCTGGAGCAGCAGAAGACTGAGGAAACAACAATTGTCCACATCAAAAAGGGGAAGAGGACGCTGATGGAGGGTGCTTGGGCTAATGCAACTCTGTGGTGTTATTTCCACAATTTAGCTGTAAAGTTCTGCCATGCTTATATGGACCTAGGATTTAGTAAGGATGACAAAAAATAAAAGACGGACATTGACTACAAGATTGGAACGAGCCTGAAATGTTGACATTCTTAGAGAGTAGTAGAATATTGGGATTGTTATTTAAAAATGAAAGCAGGAGATAGCATAAATGATCACCCTCGTGACTCTCATTAGCAATAGCTTTATTGGCAATGACTTGTAGGCTATAACTCCATAGTGTGGTCTTCATTCTTAGATGCCTATCACATAACCCACAGGAGCTTTCTCAAAAGGTGAAAATTATACTTTTCACCAAAAATATGAAAGGTGCAATAATAAGTAGGATACAGAGGCTATCAGGAAATGGACACTGGTATATTGTTGGTATGAACTGTTGGAACCATTTTATTTTTACAATAAACTTTTAAATTGGGGTAAGGTTTACTTACAATTAAACATACACATTTTAGGTGAATGTTTTGATGAATTTTGACGAATACATGCATAATCACCACTACAACCATATATAGCATTTTTTGTCACCCCAAAAATGTTCCCTGTACCCCATTCTAGTGAATTTTCCTAATCCCCACCCAGATAACTATTGGTCTGTTTTCTGCCATCATACATTAAATGAGTCTTTTCTAGGATCTATAATAATAAAAGCATAATATGTTAATTAGACCAGATGTCCTTCCTTCCAGACAAAGTGGGAGCGGGTGGGGGCCGCAGGCAAGGCCCTTACACAAATTTCATGCATCGGGGCTCTAGTTTCATACACTAGTAAATGGAATCATATGCGCTCTTTTGTGCTTTTCGTCTTTCATTTAGTATCTCAGTGTAATGTTTTTAAGATTCATCTGTATTCCTGAATGTAACTTTCCTTTTTATTGATGAGTAATGGTCCATGGCACAGACAAGCCAAACTTTGTTTATCCACTCAGCTGCTGATGGACATTTGGGTTGTTTCTGGTCTTCAGATAATATGGACCAAGCTGTTACTGACATCTGAGTGCAGGTCTTTGTGTCGATACAGGTTTTCATTTCTCTTGGGTAAACACCTATGAGGGTTAATGGTTTATGATTCTTAATTTTATGTGTCAACTTGACTGGCCACAGAGTGCTCAGATTAATCATTACTTCTGGGTTGTCTCTGTGGGTGTTTCTGGATGAGATTAGCATTTGAATTGGTGGGCTCAGTAAGGCAGGTTGCTCTCTCCAGTGTGGGTAGGCATCACTCAGCCCATCGAGGGCCTGAATAAAACAAAAAGAGGAGAAAGGGAGGACTCACCCCTTTTTTCTGCCTTACTCTTTGAGTTGGGACATCACATCTCGTCTTTCCTGCCCTCAGACTGCAATCGGTTGCCCTGGTTCTCAGGCCTTTGGACCCAGATTGAAGAATACCATTGGCTCTCCTGGGTTTCCAGTTTGTGGACAGCAGATGGTGAGATTTCTCAATCTCCATAATTGTATGAGCCAATTCCCCATAACAAGTATCCATGTATATATACATATCTCCTATTGGTTCTGCTTCTCTGTAGAATCCTGACTAATATAACACCTGAGAGTGGAATTTGCTAGGTTGTATGATATGTATGTTTAACTATAAGAAATTTCCTTATTTGCAATCTGATCATCCCATTTTACAGTCCCACCAGCAATTGCAATGATGTGTAGTAGAATTCCATTGTGGATTTAATGTGCATTTCCCTGATGATTGATGATTTTGAACATCTTTTCATATGTTTATTAGCTTTTATGAAACATCAGTTCAGTAAGAATTCTTTATATGTTCTAGATGGAAAATATTTTGGACTATATATGTAATATTTTCTCTCAGTCTGTGACTTGTGTTTTCATTTAAAAATGTTAAGGAACAGAAATTTTAAATGTTGATTAATTTTGATTGAATGAATAAATCTGATTTGATTGAATACATATGTATAGTATAAGTTAGAGGACAAAGATTTTTTTCCCTGTAAGAATATCTAACTAACTTTGAACCAATTATTAAAAAGACCATTCTTTTCCCTGACTAAATTAGTGTTCTTCTTTTTATTGAATTGTGAAAGTTTTCATGTAGTCTAACAAATGCTTTGTTAGTTATATGTATTGAGATCATTTTCTTCCAGTCTGCCTCATATCTTTTCATTTTCTTAACAATATCTTTTGAAAGGCAGAAGCTTTTCATTTTGATTAACTCCAATTTATCATTTTTTTAATGACTTGCACTTTCTTTGTTCTTAGAAATCTTTGCCTAATACATAGTTAGAAATATTTATTCCTGTGTTGTTTTTCTAGAACTTTTATAGTTTTAGGTTTTACAGTCAGTTCTATGATTCATTTTGAGTTAATTTTTGTATGTGTGGTGAAGTAGTCCAAGTTCAATTTTTGGTTGTTACATATTTTTTATTAATAGACTTAATTTTTAGAACAATTTTAGGTTTACAAAAAAATTAAGCAGATAGTAGAAAATTTCCATATATTCCATACCCTATCTCCCCTATTATTAACATCTTACATTAGCATGCTATATTTATTATAATTAACTAGAGGCCCGGTGCATGAAATTCGTGCATGGGGGGGCGGTGTCCCTCAGCCCAGCCTGCACCCTCTCCAATCTGGGACCCCTCGAGGGATGTCTGACTGCTGATCCCACTGGGATCGGGCCTAAACGGGCAGTTGGACATCCCTCCCACAATCCAGGACTGCTGGCTCCCAACTGCTTGCCTGCTTGCCTTCCTGATTGCCCCTAACTGCTTTTGCCTGCCAGCCTGATCACCCCTTAACCACTCCCCTGCCAGCCTGATTGATGCCTAACTGCTCCCCTGCCAGCCTGTTTGCCCCTAACTGCCTTCCCCTGCAGGCCTGGTCACCCTTAACTGCCCTCCCCTGCAGGCTTGATCACCCCCAACTGCCCTCCCTTGCATTCCTGGTTCCTCCCAACTGCCCTTCCCTACTGGCCATCTTGTGGTGGCCATCTTATGTCCACATGGGGGCAGGATCTTTGACCACATGGGGACAGCCATCTTGTGTGTTGGAGTGATGGTCAATCTGCATATTACTCTTTTATTAGATAGGATAGAGGCCTGGTGCATGGGTGGGGGCCAGCTGGTTTGCCCTGAAGTGTGTCCTGGATCAGGGTGGGGGTTGCCTTGGGGTGTGGGGCGGCCTGGGCAAGGGGCCTGTGGTGGTTTGCAGGCCGGCCATGCCCCCTGGCAACCCAAGCAGAGGTTCTGAGATCTGGGATTTATTTATCTTCTACAATTGAAACTTTGTAGCCTGGAGTGGAGCCAAGCCTTCTGCTCGCTCAGTGGTGGCAGCCATTTCTGTTGTGATTTATGTATCTTCTATAATTGAAACTTTGTAGCCTTAAGCGGAGGCCAAAGCAGGCCAGGGCTGCAGAAGCTTGGCTTCCTCCATTGCCGTGGGCAACCCTAGCCTCCTGCTCTCTCCAGCTCCATGGCTGCCGCCATTTCTGTTGGGATTTATTTATCTTCTATAATTGAAACTTTGTAGCATTGAGTGGAAGCCTGGGCTGGCAAGGGCAGGCAGAAAGCTTGGCTTCCTCCATTGCCAGGGAAACCCAAGCCTCCCTCCTGCTCTCCGTGGCTGCAGCCATCTTGGTTGGGTTTATTTGCATATTCCCTCCTGATTGGCTGGTGGGCGTGGCTTATTGATGTAGTGGAGGTACGGTCAATTTGCATATTACTCTTTTATTAGATAGGATGAACCGATATTGATACATCATTATTAGCTGAAGTTCACAGTTTATTCAGATAGCCTTTGTTTTTGCTTAGTGTCTTTTTTTCTGTTCCAGGATCCCATCCACCCCATTACATTTAGTTGTCATGTCTCCTTAGTTTCCTCTTGGCTGTGACAGTTTCTCATACTTTCCTGTTTTTGATGACTTTGGCCTACAGCTTCTCTATACCCTTCAGCCCAGCTCTCTGCCAGTCCTGAATGTACAACTCCAAAAATGGATTGCTGTTGGATCTACCCACCCTTTGACTTGGTGAGTCTGACAGGACCTTGGTCATGATGGGTAGCTCTAAGCACATGGACACTCGATGTCTCATGGGTAAACACTCTATCTTTACCAGTGACAAGTAGCACACGAGGAGATGGTTTTTCAATGCTATAGAATTGTCTCCTATAGAAGGCATGGTTTTCTCTAGAACTCCAGGTTATACATTGAGGTTCTCCTATTGGGGCTTGCTTTCAACTCCACATGGTGACTTTTCCCACTACAGATACCTCTTGTACTATGGTGTCAGCTGGATCAAATGGCGTAAACATCAGGGATGCTCATATTTCTGTCTGGACTTAAGTAGAGCCCTTTCCTGCTCTGGGCCTGATTCAAATCTTGCAGCCCTTCCCTACCACTTAGTGGATGGGCCAAGCAGTATTCTCAAGTGTGAAATATACTGGTTCCAGAGCTGGAAGCCTACCAAGAATTGTGTTACCTTATTAGTGTTGAGAAGAAACAGATCCAATAATGTGTCCCTTAATTTGATGGAAAATTCTCGCACACCCTTAAATACTTCACTAATGTGTCAGGCCCCTGAATCTTTATGGGGTTTAACCTCCCAGTTTCCTGGGGCATACCAAGACTTCAGTTGGCCAGCCAACTTCTTGCTCATCTGAATAACATAATTTTGTGGGTGTAGACTCTCGATTCCAATAATTACAGGCTGTTGTTGTTCCTTGTGATTAAGCCCCTGTGATAGTCTATGGAATGTTCAGGTCCTTATGGATATATTATAAAAGATGGCAAGAGAGTTACCATAAATCTAGGGCAACACTGTAAATATATACTCTTGTCTATTCCGTATGTAAGAACTGTTTCTGATCATCCTATCTAGTGGAAAAGAACCACTCACCAAATCCATGGACCCGGCACTGTGTTAATCAGCTCTAACAAAGGCACCACATCTGGCATTGCGGCTGCAATTAGGGCCTGAAGAGAGGGAGTGTGGCAGAAGACAAGACTGGCAATGTAGATTGGTGCCAGATTGCAAATGGGCCTGAAGGGCTCATGATGGGTTGGACTTTAGCCTAAACACATTGAGCAGCCCTTACTGGTTTGTAAGCAATGTATTCTATCTACTAACTAGTTCCCAACAGAAACCCGTGTTTTCCAACATTCGCATAGCTTCCAGATGAACTGTCTCTCTGGGTAGAGTGGGTGCTGTGTGCTGTGATGAGCTGCCCAGGACTGAAGCACTCATTCTCCTGGCTGCCAGAAGTGTTGGCTGCTGGTGTCTCACAGCTGTGTCCCAACCACCATTAGTTCCAGAATATAACGTGCTCTGTCAACACTCTGCTCCTTTGCATTTGCTGTATTTCTCCGGACTGTCTCCCCGCCTTCATATGCCTGAAGAAATATTACTCATTCTGTAAGACTTCGTTAGGTGTCTCCTCTCACCACAGATAGGATTAACTGTGTCCTTCTGGTTCCAGCGCATTTTGTTCAGACTGTGAGTTTAGGACTTGAAGAGATTCTGTATATCATCTGCATGTCCTTGGCTCCCCTAGAACTGTGCACTCTGGACATCAGCCTAGGTCGTGTCTCAGTTATCTTCATGTGGTCAGAGGTTTGTGTAGAGCCTGACACACATAGACATTCAAGGGATGCAATTGAATTACATTAGTTATTTAATTGAATCTGATTCTGGTATTAAGAAAGGAAAGAATTTCAAGCTAAGATGCACATATTCATTTCTTTCATAAAATATGTATTTGTTGTCACATAATAATGGGCTCTAAGAAGACTTTCTGTGCTGATAAAATTTATCATTCTGAATTTGCCAAGTAAAACTATCATAAATCTAACCCTTTCTTTTCCCTTTCATCTGAATTAAAACTATTTAACCAGTAGTGCACATTACTCTAATATGTTTACAAACTCTTTAATTGTGTATGTGAGTGTGTGTGTGTGTGTGTGTGTGAGTGTGTGTGAACTCATGTTTAAAAACTCCCAGACACTCTGATTCATTGCTCTTTTACCTTCATGCATTAACCTCATAACAATTAAAGCAACAAAATAGTGCTGAAAGCAAAGGTACTTTGGTTTGTTGTCTCAAAATTACAACCTGGTTTTTAGTTTAACAAACCCCAATTCTATTTTAAATTTTTATTGAGGCATAAGCTATTTACTGCCATGAAAGATTATGAGTTTGACATATGTTTACACCTTTTCAGATGCAAAAATTCAGTGGGAGGATTTCCAAACTAAAGTTCCCAGTACTTTACCATTAAAAAACAACAACAAAAAAAACAAAACAAAACAAAAAAACACACCAAAAAAGTGAACCACAAATTGACATACATACACCTAGTGTCTGCATTATAGACCAAGTGTGTGTATTTAGGACAATAAACAAGACATCTAACCAAACTAGAAAAGTGTTCACTATGTTAGTTAAACCCAATTCACCACTAACTTTAAGGTCACTTAAATAAAAGGTTGCCGATTCAATTTCCGGTCAGGGCACACACCTAAGTTGTATATTCAGACCCCAGTAGGGGCGCCTAAGGGAGGCAACTGATTGATGTTTCTCTCTTCTCCTCCTCCTCCTCCTCCTCCTCCTCCTCCTCCTTCTCCTCCTCCTCCTCCTCCTCCTCCTCCTCCTCCTCCTCCTCCTCCTCTTCCTCCTCCTCCTCCTCCTCCTTCTCCTTCTCCTTCTTCTTTTTCTTCTTTTCCTTCTCCTTCTCTCTAAAATTAAAGGGGGGACAAAAAGTAACAAGATTAAAGAAAAAACATGATAGGAGGGTGTAGAGCAAACATCTCCCTCGTGCAAAAATCTGGGTGCAGGCAGGTCAGGGCTTTTATGGCAGCACTAGGATCACTTGGGCCCCACTCAAGTGCCTCCAGCTTTCTGTTCCACCAACCTGACTGTCTGATCCTCATTCTCATAACCCAAGAGGGAGCACTAGCCATCATATCTACATCACAATGCTGAATGGGGACCAGGGAGAAGAAGCGTCCCCTATCCCCTTTAGGGACCTATCCTAAACTTTTGAGTATCCCTTTCTTGCGTGTACCCTGGCCAGAACTGAGTGGCTACAAATAGCTTTCCAATGAGACTGGGAAATGCAGTCTATATTTAGTATGGCCATGTGCTCCACAATGAATTGATGGTCTTATTACTGCAGAAAAAGGGGAAAATAGACATTGGAAAGCACACTGTGATATCTTTGCCACATGCACACATACCAAAGGGAAGACACAATGTCCAGATGGCATTTTGCAAATAATAAACTGGAGGAGTCCGGCGTTGGGGTGGCTGTCTTCGTTTGTCTTCATTTCTTCGCTTGCCCAAACATGTCTCCCACTACCATTTCCTGTTTTCATGTGTGAGGCCTTGTGTTCATCAGAGCCTACAGCTCAGCAGGCTCATTCCACAGAGGGCCTTGGAGCTAGCTTTGGTTATTCAGGAATGTCGCTAATTCTCCCTGCAAGTGCTCAGCTCCAAGCATCAGGATCATTTGGCAAAATAATTGAGTTATAAATAATCATCAACCTTTCCTTAAGTTTTTTGTTTTGCATTTAGTTTGCTAAAACTAAAATGCTGGCTCTCTGGGGGTTTAGAAAAACAACACTAGCAAGTTGAGAAAGAGAACCAGGGATATGAGGTGGGAGTAGGAAACTGAAGTTGAAAATTACTTCAGTGGTTCTCTTGGAGCTGTTACAACTGCCAGGAGAGATTCCATCTCTTTCTGTTTTAACCTGGAATTTTCATCACTCCTCATAAACCACATCACTGGCAGAAGGTTTTATAGGGTAAGTTGCTGAGAGCTTAACATTATCCTTGGTGCGGCAGGAAATACAAAAGTTCATGCCCTGGACCTGGGGAGGTAAGCTTCTGTTATGGGAAAGACAAAGGTATAAATTTAGTCAGGATAAGTAAGCTATGCAGCAGTAACAAAATAGTTGTGAAATCTCAGTGGGTCAGCACAATAAACATTGATTTCTTGCTCACCTTGGAGTCTGAGGCACCTGTCAGCCCTTCTCCATCTCATAGGACCACCATCTGGAACTCACACCCTTCACACTTGCCATGGTAGAAGGGAGGACTGGGGCCTAAGCAGGGTGTTTTTCAGGGCCAGGCCTGGAAGTTTCTTTTGTAGAATCCAGAGTTCAGTCACACAGCAGGAATCAAATAATATCCTGTCCTAACAAGAAACCAGCAAGTATCAGAAACTTTCACACTCTACTTTCCCTCAAGTGACCTAGAACTTGAAGGATTCCCCACATGGACTTTCTTTATTTTTTTAAATATATTTTATTGATTTTTTACAGAGAGGAAGGGAGAGGGAGAGAGAGTTAGAAACATCGATGAGAGAGAAACATCAATCAGGTGCCTCCTGCACACCCCCTATTGGGGATGTGCCCGCAACCAAGGTACATGTCCTTGACTGAAATCGAACCTGGGACCCTTCAGTCCGCAGGCCAATGCTCTATCCACTGAGCCAAACCAGCTAGGACCCCACATGGACTTTCTTATTAGGAATAAACCATTGTCGATAAAGCTCCTAAACTTTCATAGTCTTCATAGGACTTCAAAGCCTTCGCTTTTTTCTGATCAGTCCAATATTCCATTTTTTGTTCTTTTCCCCCCTGTATTTTCTATCCTAAAATGTAAGATTCTAAACAATAAGGACCTTACTAGGAGTGAGAATAAGAGGAGGATTGGCTGGGCTGATAGGTCTTGGGGGCAGGGACTAAATCAGTTTTGTTCAGTACTGAGTCCTATGCCTTACCCACCCTTGACATGTAGGAAGAGACCAATCAAAGAAACATGGACTTGTGCCCCACTAGGCATCCTTCATCATAACCCATCATTGTTACTATTACTAATTCAAAGGACCAGATATTTTTATGAAAGACAACACATTGTCACATATGGCAGCATTGATAGTGATGACTCAGGAAAAAATGTTTAGTGAAAACTCTGAATGGGAAGAAGATTATTACACCTCCAATAACTACAGAGTTTAATAATTTATGAGCAGAGCAGGGCTGAGAAAACCATGCGGAGATAAAAAGAGCCTTAGCCGGTTTGACTCAGTGGATAGAGCATTGGCCTGTGGGCTGAAGGGGTCCTGGGTTTGATTCTGGTCAAAGGCACATGCCCAGGTTTTGGGTTCGATCCCTAGTAAGGGGCCTGCAGGAGGCAGCCGATCAATGATTCTCTCTCATCATTGATGTTTCAGTCTCTCTTTCTGTCTTCCTTCCTCTCTGAAATCAATAAAAATATATATATTTAAAAAAAAGGGAGCAAGGCAGGAAAGAAAAGAGGAAACAAACACAAAATGAAAACTAAACTATGTTTGCCTTGTGAATACACTTCTAGGCACACACTCACTTAGAACACCAGCAGTTTATCAGGGAGAATTACTCACTGAGCTTTGGTCATAGATATTTCTAGGAAGTAACCACCATTAGGAAATATACAGAAAGTTTGTAATCAGGCTGAGACTAGGCAAGGAAGTCTGTTGATGGGACAGTGTTCTAGGGCTCTGTATTAAGTATATTAAATCACTGACCTGTCTTAATCCTCACTGAGTCCCTGACGGTCATTAGAGCAAGAGGCCCCACAAAATCAGGACTTTCTGAATTGTGTTCATTAGGGAGTGTTTATGAAAGGGAAGCTCTGTAGGAGCAGCATGGTTTTCAGAGTTAATTATGCTTCTGGGCTCTGACTGTTGAAGCTCCTCCCACTCAGATCAATGATAGAAAACTCCAAGAGCTGTACGTTCAGTTATGAACCAAATTAAACCCCTAAAGAGGCAGTGAGAATAAAATACTAGGAGACCTGCAAACCCTCTCTTAAAAAATCCAAGATAAGGAGCCTGGGACTTGGCTAAACCCTTGGCCACCAAGACACAGCTAAGTTTTAACTAGGGACCATTCTTCACGTCATAGCAAGAAGCCAAACATCTTTCTGACACTGAAGGGAACTGGATGTGTAAAAGAACATGGCTTTCTTTGATTACCCAGTCAGGATGATCTTAGTATTAGAAATCAGAATTATTTGAGTTTGGGAGGCATGATGGTTAGTTTTATGTGTCATCTCGGCTAGGCTATAGTGCCTAGTTATGCAACCAATTACTAATCTAGGTGTTTCTGCAAAGGTATTTTATAGAGCGATTAACACCTACAATCAGTTGACTTTAAGTGGAGGAGATTACCCTTCAGAATATGGTGGGCCTCACCCAATTTGTTAAAGGATTGCAGACCAAAGCTGAAATTTATTTCTCTGAGAATGAAGAAATTCCACCTGTAAACTACATCATAAGCTCCTATTCTTATAAGCCAACTAGAGGCCCAGTACATGAAATACGGCGGTCCCTCAGCCTGGCCTGCACCCTCTTGCAGTCCAGGAGCTCTTGGGGGATGTCCGACTGACGGCTTAGGCCCAGAGAGTGGGCCTACACCATCAGTTGGACACCCTTAGCACTGCTGTGGAGGCGGGAGAGGCTTCTGCCACCACCACTGCTCTCGCCAACCATAAGCCTGGCTCAGGGCTTCTGGCTGAGCAGCGCTGCCCCTGTGGTCAGTGCACATCATAGCAAGCTGTTAAGCAACCTTAGCATATCATTAGCATATTATGCTTTGGTTGGTTGAACAGCCGGCCAGATGACTGGACACTTAGCATATTAGGCTTTTATTATAGTGGATTCATTAAAATCTATCCATCTGTCCATCCCCTACTGGTTCTGTTTCTCTGGTAGAATCTTAACTTATACAAGAGGATATCATTAATAAATTCAAATTCAAAGAGAATAATAGTTACAACTAATTAACAACAACAAAAGCTAATGGCCTAATCACTGTTAACCATCAAGTCTCATACCAAGACCAAAAGCTCTGAAACAAAGCCATGTGCTCCTGAGATGACTCACAGAAAGACCCACTCCGCTCATCTTAATTACAGACCTGCTCTGCCACAGACTGTGAGCTTGATCAAATTTTAAAAAAAGTCACAGTTTCCTTATCTGTAAGAGTAAAAAAAAAATTGCAGTGACTATTGATGAAATGATCTCTTTAAAATGTGTAGTTAAGAGAGCAGTACCTGATAGGGTAATAGCTATAATTCCTTTCTCTTCCCCCTCTGAATTGTTTGTCCCTAGGAAAGAGCTTTAACTGTTTTGCTCCTTTTATATGACCTTATGTAGAAAATGACCTATTAAAAATAGGCACCTTGGATTCTTATGATACCTTTTTGATTTGCTCACTTATTTGTTTGGTATACAACATTTGAGATTAATAAACAAGGAAAATGTAAGTGATGGACTCGCACTCATACATTTCCTTCCATAATTAATAACAAAATCAGGTTCTCAGTTAATCATAGAAATACATATATTAGCATCAATATCCAATTAAAATATGTAAATGTTCACTTATCCTGCCCACCTGGTCTGAACACACTTCCATTAGAAAATAGAATTTTTTTCAAATACACAGTTTCAACATAAAAACACAAAAGATGCAAGAATATTTTTAACCCGTCAATGTCGCCAACATCTTCCTAACCCTCCCCTGCTCTGTGGTAAGACCCAGTCATGCCTTCAGCCCCATCCTACAAATTCTATGTAGTTTTCCCCCACACAAATTTTCTGTTCTAGTTGGTTCTGCCTCCTACCTCAGGAACCAGACTCAGTCTCACCTCCCTCTCTATCTCAGGTGGAAAGCTGGTGACACGAGGTCAATGGATGGCCCCAACATCTGTTTTGTGTGGCTTTGGTGTTAAGACCACACAGGGGTTTAGGCACTAAGTTTGGACCCAGTGGCAATCAGCTTTGCCTGCTTTCTACCTGACCCACCACTGCACTGCCCACTTTGCTCTCTACCTGTAGTGCAAATTGTTTCATTTGCTTGGTCTACCCTTGTCCCCTCATCCCAAGTGTCCCTTAAATCCTGGCGTGCTCCCTGCTTTCCCTGGTCAATCCTCTGTGTCTTGGGTGTCATTTCAGCTCATCTTTGATGGGGATGGTGCTTATAGCTTGGTCCTGGATTTTTTTTCTATTTGTTCTTTTCACAGACTATCCTTGGATAACCATTTTTTATAAATTTTGACATAAATAACGAGTCAAATGCAAAAAGTTTCTTTCATTCTTTGAACTCACATGAGTACAAATAGATAAGATTACAAGCATAAGATTATTATCTATGCTTATCTAGCAGCAGTGATGGGTTCTCCGGGGCAATCTACCCATCTAGCCTGGCTCCTGGGTAAGCCAAGGTGTGAACTTGAGCTTGGAGCCAAAGAATTTAATTTTCAATCAAGTTGCTAAATGAGAAACAAGCAAATCATAGAGCAGCTCTTTCTGTCCACCCAGTGCCCGGACCAGAAACAAAAGGCACATTCAGATGGCCCTGCTTCGTTCCGACATAGCCTCAAGGACACTTTCTTCCGTCCCATGTCAAGAATTTGCTCCAGTTTCTGAAATGATTGCTCACCTCCTTGACAGGTCGCAGAATGAGTCCCATTTCCCTGTTGTTTCCTGAAGGATAAGCACTGACCTAATATCTCTTTTGTCAGTAAATCTGGAAGGAACCCATCTTCATGGGAGCACTCTTTCCGGTCCTGCTGGGGCTGTTTGTAGCCTCAAGGGCCACGGCAGGATGTTCCTCTCCTAAGTTCCTCAAGGCTTCTCGTCCCTCAGATGTCCTTGAGCAACTAAACAGAAATGATGTAATGCTCGGGAGATCTCCTAACCCGCATTCATTGGAACCAAATACCTCCCTATGTCTGACCTCGTAACTTTGTCTTAGTAGATGGAGAACCATGTATATGTGTATGTATAGATGGATGTATATTTATATTGTTTGTATTCATGTAAGTATATATATAATGTGGTATACATATATGTGTACATATATTCATACATGTGCATATATATGTGTGTATGTACATGTATATATATAAATGAGTGTGTGTGTGTGTGGTGCTTTGTCTATAACTACAGCTCTACACAAACATTGCAACAAAACTATTTGGGTTACTGCTAAGAGCAGCTTAACATTTTTGAGTGTGTCTACTATGTACCAAGTAACATGCCCGTGTCATATAATCCTGTGCGATGGTACCATTTTACAGATGAGTAAACAGGCCTGTATCACACAGCCTGTGCTGAGACGGGAACTCATGTCCATTAGGCTTACGGCCTTTCTCTCCATTTCCTCTCCTGCTCTTTACTCAGGCTGCTGCCTGTGGACGCCTCTTCCCCTTCCTCCTAAAACTGCCCATCCTTTAAAACCCGCGAAGATTCTGTTTCTACCTGAGACCTTCCTTCCCCGGCCCTCAGAGCTCTCACCTCGGTGGGTCGCTGGAGCCCTCACACTGGCTCAGCCAACACCCCAGGGCCAGTGGTTAACATCTTTTCCTGCAGCCTGTTCAGTAGCATCGCATTGGGAGCTTGAAACTGGCCAAGGTAGAACTATTCCCAACACAGAAATTGTCAGACAATATATATCCAGAACTTCTTATTAGAAAGTCAGTTGTTAAGTATTTGCCAGCACAACACCCTCCTCCTTTAAAGTTTAAACTTATATCCATTTGTGATGTATTTATTCCTTTCAAGATTACTCTTCACATATGCAGGACTAAATGATCTCTTGGTATGTGAGGCTTTCAGTGCTAAACACAGGAAAAAAAAACAGAATGGTTATCACCAAAACATCATCTCAGCTGTCAGTAAAATTTTTTTCTAATCTACACTAATAAAAGAGTAAGATGCAAATTGACCATACCTTCGTGACACCCAACAGCCAATCAGGAGTAAGTATGCAAATTAACCCAGTAAAGATGGAGGGTTAATTTGCATATGCAGGCGCCGTGTGGCCGAGGGCGGGGCGACAATGCAGGCGTTCTGCACCGCCCTAGCCGCTCTGGGCCTCTAGGCAGCTTGGGAAGGTGGAAAGGCGGCTCCGGGCCAAAGCGAAAAGGGGGCTCCGGGTCAGAGCGAAGGAGGTGCCAGCAGCCAGGGGAAGGAAGGCCCCTTCTTGCACAAATCTTTGTGCATTGGGCCTCTAGTTAAATATATAATCTAAAACCTGTTATTCACCTTTCCATTTAACTCTAGATCCTAAAGATCTCTTCCTATTAGAAATATATAGATAAATATTCCCATTTTTACTTTTTTATGCTGCATAATATTCCACTGTGTGGATCTACTACTATAGTTTAATGACTAATCTCTAATGGTTTTGTACTTGGGTCATTTCCCTTCTTTTGCTATTATAAATACTAGCACAATAAGTGACTGTCTGGGTATGTCATTTATTATGTGTACAGGTGTCTCAGTGAGATAGAAGTGGGGTTTCTGGATTACAGTGTAAACACACCTGTAATTTTGTTAGCTGTCTCCAGATACTTCTTCACAGGGACTAGGCCAACAATGCATGAGAATGTCTATTTCTCCCCTAGTGTTACCAAAGAGATTGTTGGATGTTTGTCAATTTGATAGGTTAGAGTGGTATTTTGTATACTTTCAATGTGCACTTCTCTATTGAAAATGAAGTTGAGCATCCTTTCATGTTTAAGAGCAGATAATCTACATTTTAAACAGAATCCTTCGGTAATCCTTATGCACATAGCTCTCTTAAAGTTTCTGGCCCAAAGCCAAAGGACTTGAAGGAAAAAATGGAGAAATGAATACTAGTGCTGAGAAGCAAGTTCCTGTCCCACTTACTTCCTGAGATGGTTAGCAGCTCTTCCAGGAAGTCTCCCACATGCACATGCTCCCTCAGTGACCTGAACCCAGAATGACCCCTTAACCCCATCCTACACAGATAAACTAACAGATTCTGTAAGGTGTGAGGTGTAGCCCATTACCCCTAGATAAGATGTTATGGGACATGGACATGCTGGTGGGAGGCAGGCTTTCTTTGGGGCGTTAATGGTCAAGTTCTGTTCTGCTTCAGGGAGGTGCTTGAGTTATAGGCAAGGTGTATCCCCTACAACTCAAGCCAAGAGTAGGGGCTTCCTGGGCCTCACTTGGAAGGCTTGGCATGACTCCCCAAGTTTGAGGGGCATGAACACTGATATTTGATTCACACCTGAACAGCCTAAAGGTGTGATGCTGTGGCTGAAGCCCGAGATGTGGCTGCTTTGGGCCCATATGTTCTAGGGTGATCAACCATCCCAGTTTGTCTAGGATTAAAAGATCTCTTGGCATGTGAGACTTTCAGTGCTAAAAACAGGAAAAAAAACAGAATGGTTGGCCACCAAGAGTGAGACAATTATATGCTTTCCAAGGAGCAGGACGTGGACTCTAGAGGCATTATCTAGCCGTGGGTCATCTTGAAAAGATCTCCATTCCCAAGGAGCCCTTGGAAGGGCCCATGGTCCCAACAGTAGGGCAAGCAACCAAATGCCAGGCCCACACAGGAACCCCAAGCAGCGAGATTCAGAGCCGTTGTCAGTGCAAAGATCTGCAAGGAGAAGAAACCCCAAAGCACCCACTGAGGATGAGCTTGCACCTGCATGTCTCCTAGAAGATGCCAATGGCAGGCCACACCTCTCCCAGCTAAAAAGGATGTGTCCCTTCCCGCCAGCCCCCTGTGGTGGGTGCTGTGATGTCCTGATATAGGACCAAGGACTTAGTCCCAGCTTTCCAGGCTGCTGGCAGAGACCCCTCAGCTATCAGCTGCCCAGGGTGGGCCTGTCTCTGCAGAGAGCCACCTGCTCAGGGCCACAGCCCTTCCTGGGGAGGCCAATATCCAATGACTGACAGATGTGGGAGAATACCAAGGCCTAATGCCCTGACCACAACTGGGGACAACTCCGAAGGGTCATCCCAGACTCCAAACTTTCTGGGGTCAGCGAAGGCCCCATCAAGACAACCTCACAGCTCAGCTTCGCCTTCTGCCCTCCCCCTCTCTCTCCCCTCTCCTCCTGGCAAGGTTTCATCCAGAGGCAGATAAAACAACTGGCACTGAATGAGTTGATGGGCCCAAGGAGGTTTGGCTCACACCCTGCTGGATTCAGTCATTCAATGTTAGCACGTAGAGTAGCTTCCAGTGACTCTCACTATGCACAGAAGGGGCAAATCAGTGCTCCATCTGCCGCTTCTTTCATAAAGACTCCCACAGCAAACCAAAGGAGATTCCAGCTCTGAGGTTAAGGTAGTCAAAGGTCTAAAGGTACTATTTCTGCATTTATTTTTCACTGAGGTAACATTGGCTTATAACATTATGCATGTTCCAGGTGTGCAGCAAAGCCCTCAGAACTGCCACTGTGGGTCACCACACATAGATGTGTTGATTTTATTTGAGTCACTTAACCCAACTAGTCATTAACCCAGTTAGCAAGGGAGCTTAGACTATCGACATAACAGACATGACAAGGTCATGTGCTAGCCCTGAGCAAATGCGAAAGTCTGTCCTCTTACCTGGACTCTTCCTGAACCTTCCAAGACCTCTAATCACAGTTGGTCAGGGGCATGAGTGAGTTCTGAAAACGCACTTCACATGTTTAACTGGGATCATGTCACTGATGGCCCCAGAAAAGAAACAGTGGCCTGTCTTTTCGGGGGAGGGGAGGTGAGTCATGGGACAGCAGGTTGCGCCCCCGCCAGCGCTTCCGCAGGTGTCCAGGCACTGGTGTATTTGAGGAGTTTAAGGAGCCTAAGAAATGGATGTGAATCGAGTTCTGTTTTCACTTCAAGGGTCAAGCCAAACAAACCACAGGTCAAAAGGAACCAGGAAAAGGAAAAAAAATACAATTTATCCACAAAGTGTATTTTTAAACATCTGTTTTTCCTGTGCAGCTGTCTGGCCTGATTCCTTCATTGAAGAGCAAAAAGTTTAAAATAATAATAATAATGAAAAATAAATCCTTTTTCTCAGTTTACCTCAGGATTAGAGTATGTTAGGATTGGAAAGGCTTTTATAGTTCATGTAATCAAATACTTACTTGCATATAAGTGAAGAAATTGCTCTAGAAAGGTTAGCTGGTTAAGTGAGGGGACCCAACTGTACTGACCCACGGAGGTCAATTGTGATAATCTCTTCTGTCTACATGTATTGTATTGTCTGACCAATCATCTCACTTGAGAATTTCCAGGTTCTTCAGTAGGTAGGATAGGTGTTGTCTCCTCAAGAATAACAGAGTATTGAAAACATTAGGTGATTGATTTGCTTCAAATCTCACAGCTAATACTTGTCACACCCCTGTTTCAAGTTCTTCAGTGGGCATGGTTCAGTTGTTGAGCATCAACCTGTGAACCAAGAAGTTGAGGTTCAATTCATGGTCAGGGCACATGCCCGGGTTGTGAGATCGATTCCCAGTGTGGGGCGTGCAGGAGGCATTCAATCAATGATTCTCTTTCTTTTTTAAAAATCTATTTTTATTGATTCCAGAGAGGAAGGGAGAGGGAGAGAGAGTTAGAAACATCAACAATGAGAGAGAATCATTGATTGGCTGCCTCCTTCACGCACCCTCGACTGGGGATTGAGCCCCAAACTCAGGCATGTGCCCTTGACTGGAATTGAACCTGGGATCCTTCCACTGAGCCAAACTGGCTAGGGCTCAATGATTCTCTTTCATCATTGATGTTTCTCTCTTTCCCTCTCCCTTCCTCTCTGAAATAAATAACATTGGCTGAAACTAAAACTAGGTTCCTTTCCAAGCTTCAGGTTATTTCATAAAGCTTATTTCCAATGCAGACATTTTATTTTCTTGAATGGGGATTGTGAATGAATGAATGACAAGTATAAATGTTTTGTTCAGAATTCAGGTGAAATGATACTTTTTTAGGGTTGCATTCTCTGCTATCCTCAAGTCCCTTGTTAACGGCTGACGTCACACCTAGAAATTTTCTCATCACAGCTGTAGTAAAATGATTACGAATGCAACTATTTAACATCCACTGCTTCAGCTAGAATATACACTCCATTTCTCTTTATCCCCAGTATCTACCTAGGACAGTGACAGAATTAAAGCTCAGTAAATATTTGTTGGGTGAGTAGCCAACCACATCTTGGCTCTCAAAGTGCAGTTGGTCTGCAGATCAGCAGCAGCCAGCCTCACCTGGGAACTGCAAATTCTGGGGCCTCACCACAGCCTTACTGAGTCAGAGTGTTGGGGGAGGGGGGAGTCTAGGTTGTAATAAGCTCTCTAGGTGATTCCATTGCCCATTCAAAGGTTGCAGTGAAATTGATTAAGGTTTAGCACAAAGCTCTATCCCACAAGGCAGTGGTCAGCAAACTCATTAGTCAACAGAGCCAAATATCAACAGTACAACGATTGAAATTTCTTTTGAGAGCCAAATTTTTTAAACTTAAACTTCTTCTAACGCCACTTCTTCAAAATAGACTCGCCCAGGCCGTGGTATTTTGTGGAAGAGCCACACTCAAGGGGCCAAAGAGCCTCAGAAAGAAATCTAAACTTATGGTTTTGGCAAACAGGACAGGGCAGGAGGAGGGGTGTGTGTGTGTGTGTGTGTGTGCGTGTGTGTGCGCGTGTGCGTGTGCGTGTGTGTGTGCGCGTGTGTGTGTGTGTGTATGTGTGTGTGTGTGTGTGTGTGTGTGTGTGTGTAATGGGGCTGCGGCTAGCTGCTTGGGCACAAGGGAACCCCTAACCCAGCATATAAATACTACATGTTTAAGGACCAGTTCCAGCTGACAACATTGAGACAGTGAGTGTGCACTTCCCTGGTAACAAGTTCCCTGGCCTCTGAAGGTCTGTTTTTCAGAGAAGCCAAGTAAGTTGGGTCCAGATTTTCAACCCTCTGGTGAGAGAGATTGCTGGTCCATAAGACCCTCCAAAGTATCCTAACTATTGCTCCCTGGAACCTGGGAAATAAATGACCCACTTTTGAGTATGGGTTGGCCATAAGGAGGACTGTTAGTCATTTTTAAATCTGTTGTTTCCTCCCTCGATAGCTATTCGGTGGCTGGCTGCAGGTCCTGGCCAGTGGTCTGAGGACTCCTGGCTCAAGATTGAGCAGCTCAGCTCCAAATTCCCTTTTCCCAGAATTAGTTACTTTTTTAAAAAAAAGTATTTAAAAGTTTGATTTCAAAATTACACATTTTGTAATGCTTGAGATTATTAAGACTCATATGAATACACAAGAGGGAATGGATTTAACATAGAGGAGACTTGGAGTCAACCACTTGGGCGACTATCCCCAAATGGACCAGATTCAAGCTCACCATCTCCCCCTCCCTATCCCAGTTAGTGTTCCTCCCTCCCTACTGCCCCCGCCCCCCCCCCACCCCCCCGCCAATCACCTACTCCTCCCGACTCCATCTCATTCTCTGTTACTCCAGCACAGTGCCCTTCCCTGCCTGGAGCTCCCAGCATGCCACCGGTTTGGGGCTTTGCCCAATATAATCCTTTCAATGATTAGCTCATAGTTTAATAAACTATTTTGTGACTTCTCACTTCATAAAAAACTGCCAAATTAGAATACAGCTATTTCAATGGAAAAGAGAAGGGTCCTAGTAAAGACCAAATCATCAGGTCTGATAGACATGGCAGCAATATGTTGGAAATGGTACATTTGAGGTCAGGTTGGCGAAGGGAGGCTTTTCAATCAGTAAATCACATGCGCAGGTGGCCCACACCCCCAAGTCACCAGTCTTCGAGGCACTGTGGCCTCTATCTTTGCTCATGATTGTGGCCTCATGGGTGTTCCCTATAACGTGCTAGGTAAGAGTGAGGAGAATTTTAAGTGGGGTACAGGAACAAAATGCCAAATACTAAGTTTCATTTTATAGAAAATTACCTACTGATTAAAATACACGTAAAGGATCCCCAGTGCCTTTGGAACAAAAGTCAGACTTCACTGTGTTGTCTTTGCCCTTCTGGTCTCTTTCAGTATGTGAGCTGCTCGGTTTATTCTTCTAGACCCGTGGTCGGCAAACTGCGGCTCGCGAGCCACATGCGGCTCTTTGACCCCTTGAGTGTGGCTCTTCCACAAAATACCACGGCCTGGGCAAGTCTATTTTGAAGAAGTGGCATTAGAAGAAGTTTAAGTTTAAAAAATTTGGCTCTCAAAAGAAATTTCAATCATTGTACTGTTGATATTTGGCTCTGTTGACTAATGAGCTTGCTGACCACTGTTCTATACTATTTCTGATAGTGAAAATGTTCTTCCAGAAATGCTCTGAAGTCTATTTCCAGTGAGTTAGAAAAAAATGAGCAAAAGAAAAGCCAGCTGCTGAGCTGGCCTGTAGGCCTTTCTAGCCCACTATTCATTAATGATCATTTTTTCGCAAGCGTGTATTATTCCTATGGGTGTGTCCCGCATTCCTGTCCTGCAAACATCCTTGATGACCGCAGCAGTCTTCTGATGAAGACCCAATGCTTTATCCTAAACGCCCCCGCGACTCAGTTCAGCCAACAGGGTGGGTCATGCCTGAAACAGATGTCCCGGCTTGCCCTGGCCAAGCAGATTCAGGGTCCTCCCAGTAGATGAGGCGTTTCATCCCTGAGACACCAGAAGCACTTCCTGATTTCACCAGACAAGATGAGATGTGTGTTTGGGGGATGACCCTGATGTCTTGGCCGAAGCAAACAAATGAAATGTGTGAACTTAGAGCACTGACCTGATATGTAGAATGTAACATTTAAGAAAATTCAGTTGGATTGAAAATAGCACATTCTTTTCCTGCTGAGCCGGCAACTTTGTAAGATGATTTTGCAAAAGGAAGGATAAAATTATCTCAGTAAAAATTCTTCATGTTCTAGAGAAGGTAATTGGAGAATTGCGGAGGACATAATATTTCTCAATAAGAACTGTAAGATTTAGTTAAAGCTTCATAGCAATGATAGCTAGTCCTTATCGAAATATATGGTTGACATATTGCTTTTGTGTGATCCATTCAACACCTCAGACTTGAACGTGCACCCAAATCACCTGGAGATCTTGTGAAGAGCCAGATTCTATTTCAGAAAGTCTCGGGGGCCTGGATTCTGTATTTCTAACCAGCTCCATCTATTGCAGATGCTGCTGCCTGTGGCCCACACTTAGAGTAGCAAAGATGTACAAGTACCCTGTTCTTAAGACAGTGTTTCTCCAAGGGTGGTCATTGGGTCACTCATGTGAGAATCACCCTGGTAATATGTTAAAAAACAGAGTCTTGGCTTCACTACAATTTACTATATCCAGCGTTTAGAGTGGGAGCCCAGGAACCTGTATTTAACAAACAATCCATATGATTCTTATCAATACTACTAGAGGCCCGGTGCACAAAATTCATGCATGGGGGGGTGGGGTCCCCTCAGCCCAGCCTGCACCCTCTCCAATCCAGGACTGCTGGCTCCTAACTGCTCACCTGCCTGCCTGCCTGATCACCCCTAACTGCCCCCCCTGCCAGCCTGATCACCCCTAAACACCTCTGCCTGCTGGCCTGATTGCCCTCAATGCCCCCGCCCCAACTGGCCTGGTCGCCCCCAACTGCCCCCCCTGCCAGCCTCGTTGCCCCATGCAGCCTGCTGTTCAGTCGTTTGGTCGTCCCTCACTAACCCCCCTGCCGGCCTGGTTGCCCCATGCAGCCTGCTTTTCAGTCATTTGGTCATCCCTCACTAACCCCCCTGCCAGCCTGGTCACCCCACGCAGTCTGCTGTTCAGTTGTCCGTCTGCTTGTTTCAGTCGTGACGGCCCCTGGCTTTTTATATGTTAGGATAGCTTGAGAATGGGCCTGTCTAATGGATAAGGGGTGAATTTGGGAGAACCAGGAAATGTGTGGGGAAGGCTTTGGCTGTGATAAGGGGGCTCTTGTGCAGTGAACAGGAAGGAAAAGTGCCAAGCACTTAAGCAGGTGGGGCATTCATAGATTGGCACATGCAAACCATTCAAGGCATCTACATGACAGGAAAGGAGCTCAGATAAGTGTTCATGATGATGTGATACTGTACTGATTTCTGTTGCTAAAGTAAACTTTAAGTTTCAGTATTAAGCATATGCTCCTCACTTTAAAAAATAATTATGATTTTGAAAAAATTGCAGAAAGTTAAGTTTTTATTTGTTTACCTTCTTATTGACTTACATGGCACTTTTAGAGGAGTCCATCATTGTTCATGTGGATTCTTTCAGTGGTGGAATATCCAGTCCTCAGTCCCTAGTCCCCATCTCTTTGATGGAGGAGAAAACAATCTGTAGACAAATGCTGACTTTTACCAAGTTCATTGCTTCTCAAAAAAACAAGTAGATGTATTAAAGTTTGTACTTGAGTAATAATAGCTAACTTTTTCAATGCATTTATTATGCACTTGGAACTGTGACAAATACATTAAAATTATAATTGTAATTAATCCCAAACCTGAGACAATGTGTCATTAAAATTTCGGAGGGCAGGTGCACTTCAAAGGGTCTCTTGAGCTGAGGGAGCCAGCGTGTCGCTGGCTTTGGCCAGTGCATCACTCTGCTTTCCCTGCTTTCTCAACCTTTTTTCCTTTCATAGGAACTTCCCAGATTGCCAAAGCCAGGCGTCGCCTGCTCCCTGTGGCTCTGACCCAGAGCGGGTGTGGTTTTTCTATGCAGCGAAGGGTGGTGATGCCAAACACAAACTTCTAGGCTAGAAATGTGTACGTGCCCCCAGCTGAAGGCCTGAAAGAGTGCTGGGGACACTTCAGCATGTTAGTCTGCAAGAGGCATGTCTGCCAGACGCTATAGCATGGCCTCAAGTCTACTTACCCGGTGTGTCTGAGCCCCTTCAGAATAAACATAGATTTATCTGGCTTATGAACTTTATTTATCTCTATTTATATAAGCTAATCCACTGAAGCTTCATTTAAATTCCCTAAATCCATAAAAATTAAAAGATTCTTAGAGTTTGAAGAAACCTGTTTGCTTGAACAATGCCCAGAAAGGTAAAGAACAAAGTTAAAATTCCATAGGAATAAAGAGAAAACTTGATTTAGAAAGAAGAGATCATTTTTGTGAGATGAGGTCATCTATGTGACAAAAAAAAAAGAGAGAGAGAGAGAAAGGAAAGAGAGAGGGAGGGAGGGAAGGGAGGGAAGGGAGAGAGCAAAGAAGGAAGAAAGAAAAGACATAAAAAGGGACCATTTAGGGGGAAAATACACATCACTCATGTTAAAGTAAGGAATTCCTTGTGCTTTGCAGTGAACATGTTTGTTTGGACTTTGAGTCCTAAAGTAAATGTTTTCACATTTTGCGAAGTATAGCCATCTAGCAGTGTTCTTTCCACACTGCCCCGCCTTGTAACACATCATAATCATAAAGTTTTAAGTCTTATATTCTCCCTTCCCCCCACTAGTCCACACCCAAGAAAACAGAGTTATCTTTTTTTTATGTAAGTGTGATCATATGGGAACTTGTGTCAATTTCTAGACACGAGACAATGTTTTATATATATATATTTTAAATCTTTATTGGTGAAAGTATTACATATGACCCCTTTTTTCACCCATTGATCCCCTCCAGCTTGCCCCCACCTCCCGCACCCCCCTACTCCGCCCCAGGCCTTCACCACCCTGTTGTCTGTGTCCATAGGTTATGCATTACCTCCCACCCACCTCCCCGCCGCCCCCCCCACCCCCCCCTTCCCTCCAAGATTCCGCACTCTGTCCCATGTTTCCATGCATGAGACAATATTTTAAAATGACTTTAGGCATAATACCTATCACATATAACCCTGATTTGGATTATAATCAGAGTCATGACACTACATGTACACTCCACCGTATAAAAATTACTGAAGGCTAACAACTCAAACACGCCAGCATTCTTTAAATTTTCTGAGCGTATGAGATTTCATCTTAACACAGGAAGGAACTCTCCCCAATCGAAAGCGCTCATGATTTCCCCAGATCATACACATCAACCTAAGCTCACTGGATTACTTAACAAAACAGGTGCGTTTGACAGTTATATGTTACAGATTAGCCCTTGACTTACTGCTTTTAATGACGCCCAAAACATGGAGCCGGGCTATTTCTTGTTTGCTAAACCCATATCCTCTGAGAATTTCTTCTGAGTGTTCTCCTAAGACGGCGCTCCGCATGGAAGGGACAGGAGCGGGAGTTTTGGAAAAAAATGGAACTGGCATGGGGGCTACCACCTGCCGCTGATCCGTGATAAAAGAAGTGCCCATCTCCTCCTTCACAAGTTGAGCAATATCCTCAGCTGTCAGAACCGGGGTCACACAGGCGTCCAGTTCCCCAAAGACCTTGCACCATTCCGCTTGCATCTTCTTGGCAAAGATGTCTGCAAAGAGCGTCTTCAGCCGGGGCCAGTCTGGCGAACTCATCTGCTTGGGAAGTTTTGAAGGGTCGAGCCCGAGTCCTTTCAGAAAGAGCTCATAGAGGGGGGCTTCCCAAGCGCCCACGGCCATGAACTTCCCATCCGAGGTCCGGTAGGTGTCATAGAAGGGCGCGCCCCCGTCATGTACATTGTCTCCCTTGGCTCCGTTGAAATTGTGCATCTTCTGCAGGTACCACAGCACAGAACTCGCATACGCTGTGCTTTCTATCACATTTGCATCAACTGTTTGTCCTTTCCCAGACTGGGCCCGTTCAAAAAGAGCCATCACCGTCCCCAAGGCACCGAGAAACCCTCCGGCCGAGGACGCCAGGAAATTGGGTGGTGCGTACGGTTTCTCGTGTTTCCGGCCAAAGGTTGACAGCACACCAGATAAAGCCAGAAAGTTAATGTCGTGCCCTCTGCGTTGGGAATACTTACTGGATAACTTCATCCCAGTGGAAACCTTCACATGGACGAGTCTCGGATTCTTCTGCAGCGTGTCCTCTGGCAACAGTTTCCCCGCCCCCAGCACCCCACCGGGGACAGGATCGATCAGCACATCAGCCTGAAGACAGATTTTCTCAAGGACCACGGCACCTTCGGGAGTGTTCAGATTTAGAGCCAGCGACAGCTTACCTCGATTCACAAACTCAAACATGTCTTTTTGGTGCCAGGCCACGCGAATCACCAGGGCTCCAAAGTCGGCTAGAATCATGCCGCAGAGGGAGGAAGGGTATTGTCCAGCCAGCTCCAGCACCCGCACGCTGCTCAAGGCCATGCCGGCTGTGCACCCGAGAGCTGGGAACAGCTGCCCTGTGCTCCAGGCTGTGGCTTTCGGTATAAGATCAGGACACTCTGGGGCAATACTGAAAAAAAAAAAAAACAAAGAGAGAAAGAAAGCCCCGCCCATTGAGAAGTCAGTGCATACCTTTGAGATTTACTTTACTGGCTATTTTCCACCCTTCTCTGCTTTTATAGCGCGTCTCCTGTAGCATGATTACCAAATAAGAGTAATTTTCTCCTTGAGATCCTTATCTCAAACTGCTGTAAAGGATTATATATCTTTAAAGTAATCGCAGAATAACACAACAATGAACAGAAATGTAAAATATCTCCATAGTGTTTTTATTGATACAAATTGAAATACTAACCTTTTGGATATGTTGACTTAAATATATGATTTAAAATTAATTCCATCTATTTCTTTGTGTGTGTGTGAGAGGTTACTAGAAATTTTAATTATATACATGGCGCTCATATTTGTATTGGATGGCATGGCTCAAAAGCTGTGGCCCTCATTACCACATACACTGCCCCTCCAACCAAAAGACCATCGAGTGTCGGGTGAGAAAATGTGGGTCCTATGAATTAAAAAGAATATTTGAAACAAAAGTCTGACATCCTAATAGGTTATCTCACTCTCCTAGTTCTACTTGGCCCCCACCTTAGGCTTACAGGAACCAGGGAGTTGGGACTGGTGAATCAGAATAAGAGAAACAATTGCTGAAAATCTTGGCTTTTCTTGAGAATTTAGAGTGTATGTTTAATGGTATTAGAATTGGTGCTATAGCTGTCAACCCACAGAGCAATGGGTATCTGTGAGGAAATGGAAATACGTGCTGATATCTTAGGAGGTCAGCAGACTGTGCATTGGTGCAAACCTGTGGTATTCCCAGTGTCTCTACACACTGAATGTCATGTGCAGAAGGACCTAGTCTCTGTTGATAACGTTGGCATCATGAAAAATGTAAGAAGGTATTGATCACTGCAAATGACAAAGATTAGAAAGGTTCATCTAAACATGGGGATTTTCCCTAAGAAGTGATCATTCCTGTATGTATCTAAATATTTGTGCAGTTTTGTGTTGTTATTGTTTTTTGTTAGTTTGTTTTTTCTTTTGACTGTAGTTTTATTATAAAAATAGTATAAACTCAAGAACAGGACTATTTCCTTCTAATGTTTGACAATGGGAAAATGCCTATGAAGAGAAATATGCAGAAGAAATTAATCATTACAACAGCCTTTGGCCAAATAATTTAAAACCATAACATTTGGAGGTTATTTCATAGGCTAGAAGACTTAATGTCAGATGTCACATCATTTTATGATTATTTTTATTAGCAAACATAAATCAGGAACAAAAGAGTCCTAATATAGTCATTGTAACCTAACAATTCCTCTTGCTGAGGAAAGCTAATGGATTTCTCACAGAGATCTTAGAGGACAATTGGCCATTTTCATCAGTTCAATTTACAAGCAATTCACCACAAACTAGACAGATGGGGAAGCTTACTAGTGTGAAAAAGAGCCAGTGTTTCTCTCTCCATGTGAGAGGTACCAAAAGCATGCGATCATTCTGGAAGAAAAACACTTTTCAGTTGTTTCTGTTATCTCTCCTATGAAGAAGGAAGCATGAGTATGGGGAATCTAAATAAATGCAGAGCCAAGGAATTTACAATGACTACAAAGATGTTTGCTGTCCATATTCGAATAAGGGTGTGTCCTGGGTTCTAGGAGCCCTCAATTCTGGTTACCATAATAAAGTCCATACGTGCATAGCACCTTGTTTCTCCCAAGGCCTTGGTGTCTGACAAAGGCTATAAGGTACATCTTGTAGGAAGACATGGCTATCACCTCTCATATGTTAGGACAGTGGTTGGCAAACTCATTAGTCAACAGAGCCAAATATCAACAGTACAACGATTGAAATTTCTTTTGAGAGCCAAATTTTTTAAACTTAAACTTCTTCTAACGCCACTTCTTCAAAATAGACTCACCCAGGCCGTGGTATTTTGTGGAAGAGCCACACTCAAGCGGCCAAAGAGCTGCATGTGGCTCGCGAGCCGCCGTTTGCCGACCATGGTGTTAGGATAATATACTGAAAATACCCATTTTCCTTAGTAACCCAACATGGCCCTGACCTTCTCTCTACACCTGTCCTTCCAGCTACCACATATGTTTCGTAAAGGATAATTGGAGTCCATGAACGTAATCCTGGAGTCTTTTCCTTGATCCAAAGTGTTCCAACTTCCTCTCATCCTTTAGTCCTGGTTGTATTTTCTCACCGTTTCCATCCTGACTTTATCCTTCTTGTTGACCCTCTGCATGAGTTTCCTTCCTTGTCACTCCTCCCAACAGAGATTCTGCTTGTCCACCTCGGCTGCTGTCCCTCATGGAACACCCCTTCCAAACAGTCTCTGCGTTAGACAGTCTCTGCGTACCAGGTTCATTATGGCCCTTTCTGCAGAAACCTGTCAAAACAAATGGTAAAGTTGTATTTATATGCTCATTTTGACGTTTTCTGAAGGCAATGAGCACAATGAGTAGAATTTCAAGTGTGCAGAAAATGATGGAAATTGGAACCATCTTCCTGCTTGCCCACACTCTTCCTAGTAATGTTTGCTATGTGGGTGTTTTCTTCTGGTCCCAGTAGGTCAATGGGTTGAACATTCTATAAGTGACTCCTAAATCCGAGGTGGCAACCATTATTTCAGCATTTATCACTTATGAGACAGAGTCAGTTCCCTGTATGACTTGACTTGCACACACCCACATGCAAACTCAACTACGCTTCTGGCCACTCTGTGAGTCTCTGGTGACCTTCTGGTTCCATTAGATCAGATCAGCATTTGACTATGTACACATGGTTAGTACCCTCTGCACATTTTGAAAATTCATTGTGTATTTTCTTTTTTTATTTCTAATAAATATATGAATAATTCTAAGGTACTATCCCAATCACATTTCAATTTTTAAAAATCTAGCCTGTGCTTGGGAAAAGCTATAGTCATTTGATCAATCAGTCAATCAACTATAGTTTATTGACAATGAATATGTATGTATAGGGAAGTGTGGAGATCGAATAAGGTTGTCTGACCAGCTAGTTGAGACTTGAAGTTTGAGCCACAGTTTTTGGCTCATGGCGTGTTCCTAAGTGACTCCTAGGCATAAAAATAATATTGACAGTTCAAGCAGTTCTCTGTGAAGCATGGTGTTCTTATAAAATTAAAGTTGCATATTTTGGTTAATTAGTCTACAATTTCACTCCATCCCTTCCTAATGACTTAGTTTCAGCTCTTCTGTCAATAGGTCTACTATGTCCTGTTTATTCACGTTCGCATTTCAAAAGCCAATTTGACAGTTAGAATCTCTCTCCAACTTTTTCTCCAAAGGCAATTCTGGAGAAGAACACATTCTTCCTTTCCTTTGAAAATAATCAGAAAGTAAACACAAGTGCCAGCACTGAGCAGCTTCTATTTTTTGGATTCCCCATCAAAGGAGCTCTTCCCTTACTTGGGAAGCCAATGTAGTTTCTGCTCATTCCTGACCCGGAACATTTTCAAAAGTTCTTGCTTGGGCCAACAAAACATGGTCTCCAGCCTCCCCAGAGCCCCCAATGCCACCTGGAAAACGATCTGCAATTTCTCAGAAGGCATTCTCAGTTGTCCCACACAAGAGCATTTCCAATCTAATCTTCTCCTTTTCAGAGAATGAAGACAAATAAACTCCAAGACGGAGTAGTGATTAGGATTGTGGCTCCAGAGCCAGGTTACCCGGTGTGAACCCGGGGTCCTTGTGATCTTGGGCAAATTAGTTGACCTATGTCCATGCTTCCCTTTCCTCAACTTTAATATGGTGATAATAATAGAACAACCCCTCAATAGGACTGTAAAATGCCTAAAATAGTGTAGGACATTGCAAGTGTTGATAATTGTTAGTATTATTTAGAGAAAATAGAATATAGCAATTGGAAAACCACTCAACTACTGACACCAAACCTATAAACTAACTTTCATTTACTTACATCCTTTCCTTGGTTCTTCTATTATCAAAGGAGAGGTACTTTTAGGCTATGTAAGATTCATTTCCCGCCCTGTACTTCAGATACACCCCATATTCCCTGCTTTCTTGGGAATTTCATGCATTCTTACCCCTCACCCTCTTTCTCTCTGATATCTTAAATCCTACTCACCCCTCTTCACTATAATTTATCTCATCAGCATCAAATGTAGTCAACTTTCTCATTGAAAAAATAACAGTAATTCCTCTTAACTCAGCCACTGTAATGATTATTGCATCTCCTACTATCTCTGTGCCAGGGTTCTTGTTCCCCAGCCTTACAAAGGGATCAGCATTTTGGAGAAAGGGCTGCACGTAGATGATTAAGAAGGAGTCTGTGGACGAAAGATATTTTTGAAAGGCATTAGGGGTCAGAGGAGCTTCCAGCTGAAGGAGCTAGAAGACTCTCACCTTGACCAAGGAACCTACTTTTATTAAACACAATTTGGCCCAAGGCAAAGTGGAAATATACACTTCAAAGGGTATGGTATCAAAGGGTATACAGAAACATTGAAAGTTTGGGGAATAGCCTACAGCTGTTCAGGTGTTTGGCCAACAGGAGGCAATAAAATGCCCTGAGCTGTCTGGCAGTTAACAATCCGATTCAGGTTTGGGGGGAGTGCCTTTTAGCCATTTCCAACAGGTAAACTACATATGACTCAACCCTGTTGAGCTCCCCAAGCTTCACCAACATTTTGGTAAAACTCTTGTAATTATTACCTGCTGGAATTGGTTCTCGGCATCTCTGCAAAGATGAAATGCTTGACAGAGTTACTTCTACTCTCTGTTACTCCCTCACTTCCATCATACCTCAGCCCCTGCATTCTGGCTCAGGGTTCTCTCTCCACTAAAACTGCTTTCATCCATGTTTCCCTTCTCATTAAACCCACGAGACACTTGCAGCCCTTAAAACACTTGAACTCTACTCAACCCTGTTGAGTACTCCCTACTTACAGCAATCTCTTCCCTGGGGTTCTCATACGTCACACTTCCTTAATTTTCCTCCATTATCTCTAGTTAGTTTTTCTCAATTAACTGGGCCTCTGTCTTGGTCTCTCTTCCTTTTCTACCAATATTTTCTTTGTAGTTAGTGCTTTGGTGTTCTGTTTAAGAAATGTTTCTTTACCCTTAGGTAACAGAAAGATAATTTTATAGTATCCTATCAAGACTTATTGTTTTACCATTCATATCTAATTTCAACCCAACTGGAAATTACAGGTTTTGGTATGGTGTGAGAAAGGGATCAATTTTATTTTTCCTCATATGAATATCCAATTGACGCAGCATCATTCAGTGAAAGGCCATCCTTTACCCACTGCTCTAGTGTGTCACCTTTGTCATAAATAAAACATACCTATGCAGTTGTGTGTCTCTTCCTAGGCTCTGTGTTCTGTTGCACAACCTGTTTGACTATACTTATATCAATACCAAGATTTATAATAGGTCTAGGTAACCAAGAGAGCAAATCTTCTTACATTTTTTTCTTCATAAATTTTGTTGGGATTTGTTTTCACTGGAATTAGACTTGCATTGAAAATATACATCAATTTAAAGAGAACTGATATCTTTACAATATTGACAATCCATAAACATGGTATATCCCCCAATTTATTTAGGTGCCTTGAATGTATCTTAACAATACTTCTTTATTTACAAAGAATTATTAAACATATTTCTTGGATTTATTTCTAAGCATTTTATATTTTTATAAAATTTAAATAGAATCATTGAAATTATATTTTGTAACTGTTTATTGCTGGCATGTAGAAATGAAATTGATTTTTGTAGTTTGTCACAAGGGCCAGCCCATGCTACACTCATTTTATTTATTCTAATAACATATTTGTTGAATATTATCTGGATTTCTATGTAAATCTGCTTATAATCATGTCATCAGTCTTTGAATCTCCAGTATAATGTTGAATAGAAATGACAATAAGTATACTTGTCTCTTTCCCTAATATTATTTTTCTAATATTTTTTCTCTACAATTATTTCTGTGGTTAATCCCAAAGAGTAATAGTAGAATTACAGAATAGTAGAGCTGGAAGAAACTTTGAAGGTCATCAGTTGAAATACCAAGAGGTAGGTTGGTAGAACCTACCAATAAGAGAGAACAGGGATCAGAATGCAGATATTCTGACTGGTAGTTTAGTGTTCCTTTCCCTATACAAAAAGTCTTTCCAAAAAAGGAATGCAATTAAGGCCATTTATTTTTATTGCCTTAAGTTAGAGAGTGCTTGAAGTTCAAAGTTTTTGAGTGGAATAACTTGTGGGCTATGTCACTAACAAAGCCACCACAAACAGGCCAGAAAAGGGGGCACCTCATTGGCAAGTCTAATTTATTTCATTAAACACTCAGGCCCATTTCACCTCCAGGAAGCTCCCAGAACGGGCACTTGTCTTACTCAGTTTGGGAATATCTAGTCATTTCACTGACCTTTCTCCTTGTTCCTGTGTCAGCCTATTCTGGCACCTTAAGAACAGTTGGTAGTGAACTATTTATAGGTGCCTCCTCTCCTTCAGTCTGATTTCCCATGAGATCAAAGGAAATGATTTTGTCCAGTTTCCTCTTTTCTCTTTGAAGTTAAACTACTGGCAGCTCATGACCCAGTGAAGAAACTTTCATCTGCCCCTTGCCATTGTCAGCACCTTCAATTCCATCAGCCCCTTGTCCTCTCACTGGCCTCTGCTTGGTAAACCCTACCAACCCCACAATCTGATTTCACTGCTCCTTACAACTAGATGGCTAAGCCCTGATGGGACCTAGCAGACATTAAATAGTATGATTAATTGATTTCAAGAGGCCATTGCAAATGGCAGTACAGATATCATCTGTAGTGCTAGACCTTTATTATGTAGCAGAGGAGACAAGGTTAACACACGTGGATTAATTAAAGAGCAGTAAATGATAATGTATGTGTAATCTCTTAGCAGATCATCAGCATACAAATAAATAGCTCCAACAGGTGGATACGTTCAGAAGTATTTAGCCTGGTGCCCATAGTCCTAACTTCCACATTGTAATTGCTCCTTCGTTCTCACAAGTTGTTACCCCCCACCCCTGCCCCGTCATCTCATTTCTACTTATTGGTTCTTTCTTCCCTCCTCCCCAGTCAAAGTCATTGAGGGAAATGTCTGCTTTGGGTATTCTTGGTTGGAACTTGAAATTCATTTTACTCCAAGAAACAGTGGTTAGGAATGATGTCAATACTTCAGTCACATTACAGGTTAAATGGGCTTTTGTGAACTGACTATTTATAACTATTTCTTTGGAAAAACTGTTCTGAATACAATATGACCTTTCAAATGAAGTTTCAGAATACAGACCCTTCTTTTAGCTTCAAATACTCAAAACAAAGCACTTAGGAAGTGTGTCCCGCCAGTGCCATGACACTCCTTCCTCGGCAATGTGGATTGTCTTCTGATTTTCCATATGCAAAGGAATAAGTATGGATGTATCGAGCATTAAAGCAGAGTGGGACACTTGTTCTCTGTTCCCATGGAGATGCGGTACTCCTCATGATCTTTACCTGTACAAGAGTAAAGTGGGTTAAAAATATTTCAGGAGAACTGAGACTAGACTGCACATGCTTTTTGTACAGCTCCCAAGTCTGCAAAGTGAACAGTGTTATCTTCTTTTGCACTCCTGGTCTAACCCAAGGAAGATAGCTTTTAGAATAAATATTGTTCATAATCATGAGGCTGCTAAATAATATATGTGGAGTCAGATCTGAAAAGGACAAATTCCCAGTATGCTCTTTGCCAATGCTACCCAAAGTGTGGTCCACAAATCAAAGCATCAGCCTCACAGGGAAAGTTGCTAGAAATACAGATTCTTGAGCCTGAACCAGAATCTGAATTCTGGGGTGAGACTCAAGTGTCTGGGCCTTTCCAAGTGATTTTTATGCACAACAAAGACAACTAGTGCTGGGGTTGTCTTCTCTGAGCTCTGTGGATGCAGCATTGGTGGTAGTCTGCTGGGATTTGTGAAGTTCCCATAGCCCCTAGAGATGCCTCCTCACTGGCCGTGTTGGGTCAGTGTGCTAAGCATGGGGCCCGGCACAGAGCAGGCACTTAATAGTTGTGGAATGAATGGATGTACATGGCCCCATGTACTGTCTGCTTCTCCTTATACGCTATATACTTCTTACTATCTGTTATTAACTGAATCATCTCCCCCTACAAATTCATATGTTGATGTGCTAGCCCCTAGTATGGCAGAAAGCAATGGTATTTGGAGATAAAGTCTTTAATGACATAATTAAGTTAAAATGAGGTCATTAGGGTGGACCCTAATCTGGTAGGACTGATGTTCTTATAGAGATTAGGACATTGACATACACAGTATGAATTCCAGAGAAGAGACAAGGAGGAGACAGCTGTACTCCTGCCCAGGAGAGAGGCCTCACAAGAAACTAACCCTGCTAATACCTTGAAATTGGACTTCTAGCATCCAGAACTGTGAGAGAATAAATCTCTGTTGTTTAAGCCCCCTAGTCTATGGTGGCTTTGTCATAGCATCCAAAGCAAACTAATACACTATCCCACCTCTGCCCTCACACATCTGGAGTGCTTTATACAAAGTTCTTCCCAGAGTAATTGCAAATTCCTATAGTGACACATCACTGGCCTTTAGAGTGGGGATGGCACATGAGATTTTCTTGTTGGACCATTTGTGCAGATCATCTGTGCGCAGTCCTGACTCTGGTGAGAGTGGGCTCTTCTGTGCTCTGATATCCAACCAGGAAGGGAGGGCAGCCTCAGCCTAACACTCAGGAGGTCAGAGTTCATGTTCACCACTAACTATATGTGTGTCTGTGGCAAAATGCCCTCACTCTGGGTTCGTTTCTTCACATATAAAAGGGAGATGTTAATGACCTCCATATTGACAACTTGCTCTCTGTGATGTTGAAAGGGTCAAGTGAGGCTACATATGTAAGAGCATAAAAATGCTTTGTAAGTGGAAGTGAGGATGTGGACTATTGTTCTCGCTTTATTATGAGGACTATTATTAGCAAAGCAGCTCAGGCTCTACAGCTTGGGCAGAGCAACAGCTGGGAGCCCAAAACAAAGCATCACCTCCACTCAGCTAAGTCACCTGGTGGAATCTAAGGGCCTCGGATCCAGCCCAGCAGTCATACACTCAGAAAGTTGCCAAAGGTCATATAAACATGTTTGTATTTTTTAATCTATTTGTCACTGTACATTTTCACCTCAGCTTCAGTGTGTGTGTGTGTGTGTGTGTGTGTTCCAACTCTAAGCAAACCAAGATAACACATCCATAATTTGGCTCCATTTTGCCTGTCTCCTTATTGAAACCATCCGATTCCTTCCTACTCTCATTAAAGCATGCCTGTTATCTTGGATCAATGTGGGTATAATTTGATTGCAGATAAAGGCCCCTTATTTCTGAGTTTAAGTCATCAGAACAAAGAAATCATGTCAAGGACTCTGTTCGGCCAGGAAATGCAACATATTGAGTGCTAAGGGACACCAGACAAAACAAGGGAATGTTTTGAGAGATTGTTGATGGGGTTTAGACTCAAAGACTTCTATTTAATTCAAACCACATAACAAATGATGGTGATATCATTAATATAAATATCCCACATGGGCCATCGTTTCCCCCTCCCATTTCATAGCACTGACATCACTTTTGCATATTATATCAATGGCATTTTCCATATTCTACTGAAAGGTCACAATTCTGTTAGTAATGAGATTCAGTCCCCAGCCAAACTATTCCAAGACACCACCGCCCATTTCCCAAACAGTTTTGAGGGCAGCTTCCAGCAGTATGAATTCCAGAGAGCAGATGTCTCCTTGGGTGAAAGCCATGAGTTGAATTGGGAGAAGTCCACTCCGATTTCTTTGGTCACTGAAGTGATGGTCAGGCCACCTAAGAGGACATAGAGTAGCATCCAATGTCCAGGAAGATGGGGATTCCATAGAGGATGGAAGCCGAAGGGCCCAGTGACACCATCTCTCTAGGTCTACCCCTCAAATCCTTGCTAGTGTAGACACGATTGTCAAACAATGAATCCCTAAAACAAGACTGGTAGGCATAATTTGCCTGAAGATTAAGACTTTCTTGGCATGAAGCAGAACTGGATGGAGACCTGGCTCTGTTTCTTGCATAGCTGTGTGGCTTTAAACAAATTGTCTAGCCTCTCTGTGCCTCAGGAACCCAGCTGTACAATAGGGATGGCAACAGTCTGTTCCTCAGTTAGTTTGTTGTAAGGATTTAAAAATAAGGCATGTAAGTAAGCCTTCCATAAATGCTGGCTCTATTATCACTATTAATGGGGATTTCAGGGTTGAACTTAACTTGAATCTCTGCGGCACTCCTCCTGTTGGGACTGGAGAAAGGGAGTAGAGGTGTATTTGACCACACTTGTTGAATTTGGTGATTCTTAGAACAGAAGGGGAAAGAAGAGCAAATTTGTCAACATTCATTGGAATCCTCAGAGAATATGTAATCAGTTATACATCTTGGTCTCTTTGTAATTGTGAATCTGTGCATGGGTCCATTCGGAGCTCATTTGCTAAGTCAATAACATTAGTTTTCATTCCCTAGTCTGCTGTGACTACACCCTTTTTACATTTCTTTAACAACCCTGGCTTCCTTCCTCCAGCATCCAGTGATTTCTCCATTCCCACCCGAGTTAATAGAAAGGTTAGATTACTGCCATATTAGTGCGAATCAATGCAACATACTAGCCCTCCCAGGAGTGTTTGCCTTTCAAAGGAGAATGCACAAGAGGAAGAGGATCTTCTGATTACTATGTTGGGAGAATGACACAGACATAGACTACCTGGATTTCAGCATGGCAATTGACAAAAACTTTCAATGTCCATGTGGAAGAGATGGAGAAACAGAGAGCAGAAAAGAGCACAGCTGTATCTGTAACTCACTGAATTCCTTGGCCAAAGAATGCTTATTAGAGAAAAAAGGCACAAGAAGGTGGTGTCCCTGCAGAGGGTCACACGGCTCTTTCTGAGGCCACGTCTTGGCCAACATTTTGATCAATAACGTAAAGGAAAACTCAGATGGCATGCTGAACACGCTCACAGATGTCTGGATTTGTAGCTGGTACATGCTAAGGATTAAGACTATTCCATGCTCTTATCTGACCTAATCACTGGGCATGATGGGCCAAATAGTCCTCATTAATTGCACTCCTGCTCAGCCCAGGCAATATGCCGAGCCATTTGCACTGTGATCTCTCTCCTTCCATTATAAATAAGGAAGTTTATGCTCATCATGGTTAAGAAACTTAATGGATGTCACAGATAAGTGGAAGAACAGGTTTGGAACTTGAATTCAGATCCATCCAAGTCCAAAGTCTATGCTCCGCTATTACCTTACTCATTCTACTGTAAATTCTGCACTTGCCCTCCAAATACAAGTGCACAAGTTATCTAGTGGAGGGGCAATGTGTCTGCACGTACAGATGCAAGGGAGAGGAAAGAAGAGAGAGGGGAACATGGTCTGCTTTAATCTGTGCTAGCCATCATGGCCAATGGGGAAGAGCTGATGACATTTAGTTTGGCTAATGGAGACCCACGAGTTCTTTTCAGATATCTTAAGGGCTGTTATGTGGAAGAAGTATTAAGGGTAACCCAGGGAGGTGGAACTTAATTCAACGTGAGCTGCATCTTTCTAAGATGACAAGCACTGTCTGTCCACGCAGCAGGCCCCTCCTGAGGGGGCATCTTGTCCCATGAGCTCCTGAGCTCCAGATCAGATCACTGCCCACCGGAGGAGAGCCACAGAGCAGGGACGAAAGTCTCCACTTGACAGATGTCCTGGTGGTATTCCTCATACTCTAGCACCTGGGATGGGGACACATTTTGGGACAGAGGGAGTTCTTTCTATCCTTAAATGTACCTCACAGGTTTCTGCCCCTTCTACTGAATATGCAAAAATTAGGCGTTAGAGATGGCCTCCCGTTATACAAATGCCAGCAAAACAGTGGCCTAATTTAGTCCTTTGTTTGAAGGAAAGGCCTAAAAAATCCCTCAAGCAGGCTTCTGGGGGAAAGAAAAACCCTCGAAAGTACAGCAGAGCTGCATTGAGAAGCACAAAACGGGCTTTGTTCTGCCGGGCCAGCCTGTGCCAGCGGTGCAGTGAGCAAATGGAAAACCATCCTGGCAGAGCGTGTTCATCAGCCTTGCCATCTCCCATTATTCACAGGTTCGTACGCAGACCTTCTTGCTGGGATGCTCACGCGCACGCATTTGAGCTACATGGAGACACTGTTTTCTTTTAATTTTCAAGGCAGTAAACCAGGAAGAGCTTTAGACACCCTCCCAGTAACTGGAATACTAACAATGAAACACACCAAGCCCACAGCCTGCCTGATTATTTCCTCATTTTCTCTTTATGCCGGTTCCAGCCCGGAGACCCTGCCAGATGCAGAAAGCTTCCTCCATGGCAGCACACATAGTTTCCATTTCCCAGCTCAGAGCCAGCATCCAAGAGGATCTTCTGATTTGAAGCTGAATGAAACAAAAGATGGCCCAGAACTCCGCGCAGCCAGGAAGCAGAGGCTCACCAGCCAGAAACCTCTGCCGCGTCCCAGAAATCCCGTGGGGCAGGGAGAGGGCTAGCAGGCTTGCAACACAGCCTCCCAGCAATTCTCCTACCAAAGATTTCTTCAGGTTCTTGATACAATTTTGTAAAACCACATCCCACGTTATATGCACAGTCATGTGTCCTCTGTCTCACTCTCTTCTCTCTCATACATACAGGATTTCACCCTCCAATCATATTTATTTATTTTTTAATATTTTTATTGATTTTAGAAAGGAAGGGAGAAGGAGAGATAGAATCATCAATGATGAGAGAGAATCACTGATGGGCTGCCTCCTGCATGCCCCCTTCTGGGTATCGAGCCCGCAACACGGGCATGTGCCCTTGACCGGAATTGAACCTGGGACCTTTCAGTCCTCAGGCCGATGCTCTATCCACTGAGCCAAACCAGCTAGGGCAGTCATTTATTTTTTTCATTCACTTCTTTCATTCATTAATTCAGCAAACATGTATTGAACATCTCATAATTAATTAATTTCTCCAACATTTTTTGAGCACTCATCACAGATAGGACTGGGTGGGTTAAAGAAGTTGATATGACAGTTTCTGCTCAATAGCAGGATCCTCACACATTGAACCCTTCCTAAGTGTTTGGCGCTTTCTAAGAGCTTTTGTCTATGTGAGAAATGTTCTCAAATGTGTATCTCCAACCCTGACTGCTTTCCAGAGCCACAGTCAGTTTTCAACCTAGATGCCGGCTACAGCAGCGTCATCCTGAATGTCCCACTGAAACCTCAACTTTGCACATGTTCAGAACTGACCTTATGTCCTCCTCCCTAAGCCTGGATTTCTTCATGGTTTTCCTTCCCTGTTAGACACAGCCATCTTTGTATTGCATGGGCTCAGGCTCAAAAATATCTTTGATATTCCTATACACTTTACCCAAGACAACAGTGAATTTCACCTCCAAAATGTCTCTCATTCGCACATGTTATATATCAACTTTCAAATATACAATATTTAAATTTTCAAATATACAACACAGTATTGTTAACTACCTTCACTATGCTTTACATTACATCCCCAAGACTTATTTATTTGGTAGCTGGAAGTTTGTACTTTTTAACCCCTTTTCTCCATCCCACCTCCTTTTGTCTTTCATTCCCCGCTCATCCCTTTTCATGAAAATGTTTTGTTCATTTAGTCTCTTGTGCAAAATAACACTTACCTTGAATAGACAGCCCCTTTCAATGATTTATTCAGCAGCGTGCTGACCTGGTGAAGCTCTGGCTTTGAAAGGGGAAATGAGATCTAAAGAAGCATTGCATGAGCACGAGAGACGAGAATTCAAGGGAGGAGAAAGCACTTACCAGCACAGAGGAGACAGGAAGGTTTCGTGAGGACCTGGGCTGGAAGGCTAAGTGTGGGGGGATTTCTGCTGGCAGAAACTGGGAAGAGGGCACCAGGCAGGGGTAATGGCATAAGAAAAGGCAGGAAAATCAGAGAGCGTCTGCAAAGGGTATTTCACCATGTGCGTGGGCATCCTGGGGAGGAGTGGGGGGTAAGGCTATATTGTAGAGAATATGCCATGCTAGGGTAGTATCTTGTAGGTAATGAGTAGAAAAATGACACTGTGAGAATGTGAATGAGGGAGATTATCTTGGTGGCAAAGTGAAGGACAAACTAGAGTGTGGAACTATGAAGTGGGGGAGACCCGTTGAAGGTTCTGGATCTAGAAGTGGCAGGAAGTGTAAAGATGATGTGAGGAGCTGAGGAAATAGATGCTGAAGGTGAGAAAAGGTGAAGTCAAAAAGGGGGGTGGGTATGATTAGTCAGCAGAGGGAGTCATTAGCAAGACAATCTCTGCCTTTACCAAGAATGTTAGAGATAGAGATTAGCTATTACCAAGAATGTTAGAGATAGAGATTAGCTATTAAGTAACACTTCCCAGAATGCTCAGGTAGTTTGGGTGTGCATTTGTAAGCAATGGGCCATATTAAGAATCTGTTGTAGAGAATGAAACAAATAAAGTTGAAAAGTCGCTTTCCTCCTGAATCCAGTTCTGTTCACAGTATCATCACTAAACCCTCCTTCTTCATTCTTTCCTTCCTAGGACTCATCTCTCCTCCTTTTCGACTCTGATACTGTCACAGGCACTTCACAGTGTGTGAGGGACAAACCTCAATGGCCAGAGCTCCCAGGCCCCATTAGCCGCTTCTCCAACAACTCACATGGTGGTCACACTCCCCTATATCATGGTGATTGGGGACTGAGGAGAGTAATTAAAGGCAAGTGTCCACCCACAAGAGGACCTTCTACTAATCACCTGGAGTAGTTTGTTAAAAATCAGCAGATTGTGGGGTCCATTCCCAGTGATCTTAGTTTAGAAAGTCAAGGGAGGGGCCTAGAAGTCTATATGTTTAGCAAGTTTTCAGGTGATTGATGCTCATTGGGGGTGGTCCACTGAACACATTTTGAGAAACACCACCAGGGAGAGCATGGCTGTTATAACATTTCCAAGAAAACTTTCAAAGCAAAATGTACAAATCACTTACTGTGCACAGGAGTGTACATTGATGCATGTGTATATATGTATATAAACACACACATACACAAAGAGCCCATAGAAGTCTAATTTTAAGCAATGCTACTTCCTGGTTAACCTTCCAACATAAACTGGTTGTAAAATGTATCCCTAGGAAGCTACATAAGTTGAGTTGCTATACATGGATTTGGGCTAGAAGCCAATTAAAACTCCCAGGTCTTTTTCACGTGTGCTGCCCTTGAGTTATTGACTTTAAAAAAAAAACACACTTAAACATAGGACTTTACATTTATTCATGTTATTTTCCACCCATGATTCCATCTGATTGGCTGGCAGTTGGGGTCGTGTGCCCAATACTCTAAACAGCTGAATTCATAAAAGACACCCCTACTTGTAAGCCCGTAGGACATTTATCAAAGCCAGTCCATTTTCCTAAATTGACAATGAACAACATATTCTATTTATAGTTTCTCATTTTCTTTCTAAATTTAATTTCTGATTTGGGCAGTTAAGAACTAAAAGAATGACTTAATGCTTCTGGAAGTCTCCGAAGGGTCATAACTGCATTCCATTCATCTTTAGGTGTCTCCAGCCTGTAGTGAGAGAGGGCAACAAATGATTGCTGAATGGGGAACGAGAAAGGAATAAATTCACATGTAAATTAGTCTAGACTTTGAACTACATTTTTTTAACAAGATCATATCTGATGGTTGAATGACCACAGTTGCACCAAAAAATAATTAACCAATGATTAATTAACCAATTAGTTCATATCGATCAGCCAGTCTCATCTGTGGTTTTCTCTTTCCCACTGTACCAGCAGCAGCAGCCACAGTGTGACCTGGAAATATTAGAGATGCAGACTAGGGAACCCACCCAGATCAACTGAATCGGAAACTCTCGGAATTTATGGTAGAGGGAATGTGCTAGTCAAGGACCGTGGTCAGGTAACTTGACCTTTATGTCTGGTTTTCCTAACTTAGTAAAAGAGCTCCCTGCCTCCTAGGACTGGGAGTATAAAATGAGTTAATATTAATCAACTTCTTGCACCAGTGCTGGCACATATTGCTACTCAAGTGTTAGCAAATTTCATTGTCAGTGCAATCAGAGAGACATAACCGGAAACAAGATATTACTTTTTATCCATCACATTGGTAGAAAAGTTTAAAGTCTGAAAATAGCAAATATTAAGGATATGGGGAAAATGTCTATCATACAATGCTGGTGTGGCGATTCAATGGAAGGGTCCCTCAGAAAGCAAGGTAGTAGCGTCGAGTAAAGATGAATCTGTGCCCATCCTGTAATCAGACAATTCCACTTTGGAATGCATGACCCAGGCTGCACTCTCCAGACCTCCCTGACTGTGAGAACTCTGGAATGGTGGTTAAGCACAGATTCCTGGAGCACCCCAGACCCACCGAGTCAGAATCGCCAGGGAGAAGGCCTGGGAATCCAGATGTTTCACCAGGACCACGGAGCATCCTTATTATCAGACACATTCTTGTCCTCTTATTCAAGATTATCAAGGGAGGCTAAATGCAGCCTTCTTTGCAAAAACAAAATGCCAACAGATGAACCATGAAGAAATGAAGTAATTTTTCTGAGTCATTTTTATAAGAATAACATTTTAAGAAAATCTTTGTAACAACTGAATTTGGAGAGCAAAATGAAGCCGTCATGTTAATTCCACCCTTCAGCCCATCCACCCACTGCTACAATATCCTGCAGAAATTCCCTGGATGGTCACAACGTCTCGTCTATTGTTAGTAACAAAACTGAGAAAACGTTGTTTACTTGTTGGGACACAAAGGTCGAAGCTGGCCAACCTCTGGCTAACAGCTGCAAAATAGCAACAAATTAAAAGGATGTGGAATAAGATGAAGCTTAATATTCTCATCCAAAGAAGAGGAAATAATCGTACTTTACAAACAAGGTCAGAGCATTGTGAACCCTCGGGGACTCTTACACATGGACTTTTGGGAAAGCCCGTGGGGGCCCCTAGCAAACAATCGAAGAGCGCCACAGACAAGTGGGCTGTCTGCAGCCTGAGATGCTGCTGGGCCCAGAGGGTGCTCCAGCCAACACAATTGACTTCCTGGTCTCAGCCCTGAGATAAAGCCATCCTAGGAAGGGTGCCAAAAATAGGAAATCCTAAAATAAAAAGAAAACAAACACTGTTTTTTCCTGACACTGATCCTCTTCACGTGGGCCACCAAAAGATAAGTTACCCCCTTAAGAGAACATCTCCCAGAAAAAGAGGGGGCGGGGGGAAATGCAATGACACCATGAGCCACCTGATTCTAGACTGGACATTTCGGAGGCACAGGGGCTGCGTTTTGACCATGGTCAAAAGCCACGGGACAGCTGGATTTCCAGCATCAGCACTTTCCCTGAATCTCCACGTACCTCCATGGCAGCTGTTCATGCCTGCCATTTACAACCAATAATTAAGCTTATAACTGTTATTCTTTGCCCGGGTATTTGCTCAGACGTGAAAGCTCTGCTGCTCGTTGTTTACTTAGCTTGCTCAGCCTGGTGGGTTGAAAAAGGAGCAGGCTGACTCATCCAGAGGAGAGGCAGATCTGTGATCAGGCCCAGCAGCATGTTTGTTCTGAAGGCGACGTCTCCTGCAGACGCGCTGAAACTGCACTACGTTGGTTTGTTGTATGTTTGCTGGCTTCTGTTTTGTCCAGGACCTCTTCTTTCCTTTCGGCCAGAAGTTGCTTTTCCCACAGCATCTTAGGAACAGAGAGGAACGTAGTCTTCCGGGACCACCTCCTGCTTCTCTAAGGATGTGGTTTCTTGCCCTCAGACAGCCACCCTCATGAACATTCTGGTAAATATGACGATAGGTGCATCGGTTGTCTTCCAGAAGTGCTGCTCCTCGTAGGAGGTGCTCCCTCCTCCTCTGGGGCCATGCCACCCCTCAGTTCTGTCCTCCACATGCATCTCAATTCTGCATCAACACCTGCCTAACTCATTTCTCCAGGCCCTTGTGTTTTGTATCCAGGCAGCTGCCCAAGAGGGAGAGAGAAGGGGAAGGAAGGAAATAGAAAGGAAGGAGAAAGAGAGAGAGAGAGAGAGAGAGAGAGAGAGAGAGAGAGAGAGAGAGAGGAGAGCAGGGGCTGGAAGAGGTCAAGGAGCATGCAGTCCTTGGAGGTGAAGAATAAGAAGACTAAAAGGTTTTTGTGTGTGTGTGTGAGAGAGAGAGAGAGAGAGAGAGACTGTAAAGTAAGAAGCTAGTTTCTAATGTGGCTGGAAACTGGCTCTGAAGGCACTCCCTGGGGAAAAGTTTTAAAAAGTAAATATAAGGTGGATTTCGAAATGGTGTTTTTGTAGAGGGAGAAATCTGGGGACTGTAGAGGGATGTATTCGATCCTCACATATACTTGGCAAGCAGAAAATGTAGAGACATGGCAAGGGTTGCCTGTGGGAGGGTCAGTGCAGGAGTTGTGGCAGGATTCAATAGATTCTTGATTTTATGGCTTCAAGCTCAAACTCTGTACCATACACCTTTCACTTCGACTAAAGTAAAAATTTGAAGCTCACTGAAAAAAGGAAGTCACAGTGTTGTGAAGGATCAAAAGTAGGGCTATTTGGTGTTTGACATAAGAGAATAAACTGAACTAGCCAGTGACCATGAGAGGGAGACCCACAGAAAGATCCGAAGCTCGCTCTCTATTGCCCGAGGGCTAATTACAATGAGCCAGGGGAACAAAAGCCTAGCTCTTTGCCCTGGGGAGCTTCCATTAGTGGCTCTGGAGGTTGAAGGGATGGCCAGCCCTAAACCACGGAGCAAACAAATGTGGCATTTAGGCTCACCTCATGACCTGAGTTGAGAACCCCATTTCACCTCATAGCATCACCTGCAGCCTGGACTGATGTCTGCAGGCACCAGGGGATGGATCTGACTATCAGAAGAGGGTAAAGGGCTCTATTCTGGTGTCTGAGGGGCCACAGCTCTGCTGGGCCCATCCCATCTTGCCGGAGCCTAAGGCCTGGGGAGAATTGGGTCAGCCACATACAGAGAAACATCCATGCGTTATTCTGGTGCCTCTGAAGATATGGACTCAAAACTCTCACCCAAAAGGCTGCCAGGACCTTATAAAAGTGTTGCTACAGTCTCCAAAGCCATCTAGACCAAGTCTCATCCTCACATTCAAGACCTTTAGCCTCTCAGGTCCTTCTTGCTCTAGTGAGTTGAGGACATATGAGGATGTTTTTTCATCGCCCTTAAGTCTTGGTCAGACAAGAGTTTTTGGCTCTCACTCTCCTGACCCCCTCAAAGCACATGGGTGACTATCAGGTAGAACCTCAGTCCTGAAGGACCCAGGTCTGCAGGGCCTTCCCCGGCCAGGTTCTCCCTCCCTCTCATTATGAAATGTTAGAAATCAGAGCTGAGAGGACCACACAAGTCCTTTCACCCAACCTTCTCCTTATCTAGAAGGAGCTGAGGCTACAGATTTTCACAGGTCACTCCGCCAATCAAGCTAGCCCAGTGCTACACTCACAGACCCCTCACCTAGCCCAGCATGCTTTCTACAGAATGCATTCTCCTTTGACAAACACTGTAGTTATGGGTTTATTTCCATACTTTGTTGCCTTGGGGGATGTCTCAGGCCTAACCATACTTCAATACCCCTCATGCCTCTTTCCTCCCCACTGCATCTCTTGGCTCCCATCCTCCCCCATTCCTCTCTTTGTCCCTCCTCCCACTTATAGTCATCATCCCTCTCCTTCTGTCTCAGTGTCTCCCCTTCCAACTGCTTACAAGAGATTTGGAAAGGGTAGGGAGTAAGGAAAAGGCAAAGAACAGGAAAGACTGGCGAGTGGGGAGAAGGAAGAAGTACCTGGAGCTCTTGCTAAACTGTCTTTATATTATTGTACTTCGAATAAATGACCTCACTTCCCAGGGAGTGTGTTTATGTGAATTTTTCGTCGCACTCTATAATGAAGTTCTCCACATTCCAGTGACTAGAAAGCCCATCTGGTACTCTCTCTTTAATTAAGTGCACCACTCTTGATCCACTTACTGCCTTGGAAAATTCTTCTGGAGTGACTACATCTCTTCTTTGTTGAACCACTCTGGAAAAGTGGGGTGGGAAGGAGGATCGTGAGGAGAGAAAGGCCTAGCTGACAGCCGCTGCCCTGCCTTGCCCTGCTTGAGGCCTGACCAGGTTCTGCAATGACACAACAAAGCTCTGGGCACAGCTCTCCTAAACTGGCGCCTGTTGCTCTGCCCTGGTATCCATTCGCCTTTCCCCAGGCCCCTCCCTGCACAGAATATGACTTGTTTCTTAAAGGGCTGGCCTTTGTCCTCTAATCTGTACACAAATTGGTTTTATCGATCTCTAAATTCCTTGAGGCTCTCACCTTCTCTGAATCAAATGTCAATTAGTTCAGGGTGCTATTTGTGCACATGGGTACACACACACACACACCCTAGGTCTTCTTTATCAAATGTGCATTCATCATTGCATCTTTCATGTGTGCATTTTGTTGTTTAACCCACATGGCAATTCTGACTACACTCACTTCAAGCCAGGTGGACAGAATCTCTAGTACTGCGGGGCGACAAGTACATTTGGGCAGGTACAGCCCTTCCGTGGGATGTTCCTGCACCACACCATGTATCTCCCACATCAAATATGTGCCAAGAACGGCTCAGTACTCCCTTATGGGGCCTGACTGCTATTGATGACAACTTCTGATCGGTAAGAATGCACAAGTCAAGCAAAGACCATTCATATTCTCAAGTCAAGAAATTTGTTTCCTTATCTTTCCTAATGTGGCAGCTGTGTGTCATCCTGAGAGCAGTCCTGTAGGTTGCTCTGAAGCTGGAACAGAATTGCTACCTGAGAGGTTGCAAGCAGATGCTGCTTTCAGTGTAAAAGCTAGATTTTACACCAGGTGGAGTGTCCTTCTTATGGGGAAAGCTGCTTGGCTGGGCCCTTTTAATTCACTAATTCAATATAGACCTAGTGTAATACAAGTCTCCAGGGTTGTGGCAGTGAACAAAACAGAGGCTCTGCCGTCCTGAAGCCTGTCGCATAGTGAAGTATCCAGTTTACCCTTGAACCACCTGGGGGTTAGGGACACTGTCTTCCTGCCCCCTGCTCAGTCAAAAATCTGCATATAACTTTTGCCTCCCCCTAAAACTTAACTACTAATAGCCTACATTAACCAGAAGCCTTACCTATTACATAAACAGTCAATTAATACATATTTTGTATGTTATTTGTAAGCTAGGGAAAAGAAAATATTAAGAAAATCATAAGGAAAACACAGTTATAGTATTGATTGGGGGGAAAAATCCATGTATAAGTGCCACAGAGTTCAAGCCTATGTTTTTCAAGGGTCAACTCTAAACACAATCAAGTAACCAAATATTTAATTGCTCTGAAGGAAAAAACAAACAAACGGGATCCCTGATGTATAATAAGAAGGGAGGGTTAAATCAGACAAAGTATTCATTGGCATGGAAAGTGAAGACCTAAAGGATGAAAACACGTTAGTCGAGCATGATGGTAAGGGGGAGGATGTGCTAAGCAATGGAATGTTCCAAGCAAAGGAAACAACATGTGGAAAGGGCTGGGGGGCCCTGGGGGAGATGCAGCTTGTGGAGGAAGTGAAGGGAGGTTAGTACAGTGTGTGCAACAGGAGAGGAGGTTGGAGAGGGACGTGGAGGTTAGGTGACGAAGCACTGTGTAAGCCATGGAAATGGGTTTATATTCTAATCAAAACACAACGGGAAGCCACTGGACAGTTTTAAACAGGAGGGCAACACAGTTCATTTTATAGCTGGCACAGATAACTGGCTGCTGGGCAGAACAGGGCAGAGGGAGGCCAGGCTATATGGCAGAGACCCGGGGGGTGGCAATTGCTAGGTGTGGGCAGGAGATGGTCACTTGACCAGTGGGATGGAGACAAGCAAACTAACATGTGGCGCTTTGGCTCCTGAAGGAAAAGATCCAGGAGGAGTTCCTGAGGCCTTACCCGTGGCTGGTGAGGGAAGGACGAAATGAAGAATGAGATGCAGGGTTCTGGCATGAGAAGCTGAGTTCATGGAGTGCCATTTGTGGAGACAGAGCAGCCTGGGAAAGTAGCAGCTAGAGGAGAGTGTGGGGGTGAGCCGGGATTCCTGTTTTGAGGTGTACATGAGCTCTTTTGTGTCTGGACTTAGCCTGTGCCTGTTACTGGTGCGTGTCCCTGTGAATACACCTGCCACTTGAGCACTCGCTGCCCAAGGGGTGCGGTGTGGGCAAGGAGGAATGCAGGAGAGCCAGCTCTTCACCTCCGCGGGCTTGCTTTTGAGATACCCTCGTGTGATTCGGTGTTTTACACAAGATTTTAAATCTGATGTTTGTGAGATGTACTCTAGGTCCCGACTACACCCCATGGGTGAGCTGGGAGCGGAGGAAGATGGCTGGAGGGACTAGATGTCCACATTCCCAGTCATCCTCAGAAGTGAGTGGGAAGGCAGAACATGAGGACGTGGTGACACCCCTCTCAGGTAATAGTGTCTTGTCAATGTAAACATTCCACCTGCCACCTGAACAGAGAATACTCAGCTCAGCTCTTGAAAGAGCTATTGGACAATAAAGCTCCACAAGTAGTTCTGGAGTGGATATTGTTCTCATCCTAGGGCCCTATGCTTGTAAATACCTACAGATGGACAGACAGTTCATTTGAAACCAATTTAGGTATTTCAATGCATCTTAAAAAACAGGGTCTATCCTATATGACTACTGAAGATGCAATCGGTAAATTTTCACATCTGCAGCCAAATTGGGGAAAAGATTGCTTTGATTAGATAAAAACTACAATACAGACTTTAACTCATTTTGCAATCTGCAAGTCTAAGTAAATATTTCATTGAACTACCTACACATTTCAACAACCCTAATGAATAAGTAAACATTAGGTATGCAGGAACAACAAAGATAGTGGCTGATTCTCATCAATGCAGGTCACAAAACAATATTACATGTATTGTGCCAAAAAAGGCAAACAAACAAACATAAACCTGTTATTTTACATTAATATAGCCCAAAAAAATCCAGCAAAAAATAAGCAAAAAAGCTACCGTAATTAACACAGTGTGACAGTGGCATAATGACAGACAAATAGACTGATAGAATAAAATACAGAGCACAGATAGGGAGAAACCAAGATGGCGGCATAGGTAAGCACCTAAACTGCTGCCTCGCACAACAATTTCAAAACTACAACTAAAAGACAGAACGTCTATCACCCAGAACCACGGGAAAGCTGGCTGAGTGGAAGTTCTACAACTAGAAGGAAAGAGCAAACAGCATTGAGGGGTGCACAAGCGCTGAAAAGCTGAGGTACGGAGACGCGCGAATTGGGCTGGCGACGGGTGACTGAAAGCGCTGCTGTTTTCAACCCGAAGGGAGATAAGCTCCCGATTACTCTGAACCCATTTCTGGGGAGACGCGGGGGACCCAAACTCCTACAGGGAGAAGCTGGACTGTCTGCCGTGGGGTCGGAAAGTGAGGGAGGCTTGCTTGCAGGGCTGCGCGCAGGAACAATTGTTTATTGTGCTGGGGCGTGGGACGTGGGGACAGGGTCGGAGCCGCAGAGCCGGCTTACTGGCAGCCATCGCTGTTTGCCACGCCCTAGCCTAGTCACGCCCTGAGACCCCGCCCTGCACAATCTACGAACCCACCCAAGCTCCAAGCAGCAGCTTTAGCATATGAATGGCCTGCCCTATCGCAGCTTAACCTAGCAAACCTGCAGCCCGCTTCAGACAGCTCCAAAACCTCCAAACCCCAAGCAAAGAGGAGAAAACTGTAGTTCTTGCTGTAGCTCCTGCTGGGTGGCCTCAGACAGTAGCTGACCTGCACCCCATTGGAGATCCAGAAGCCAGTGTACCTAGTGGTCAGTGTGAGACACCAGATTGCAACTCCTCACATCCATAAGTGACACATTCAAGAGGCAGACTCAGTGAGCACCAAAGCCCCAATGAAACAAGTCCTGCCCCATAAGCGTGTCTCCAGTGCAGCAGTTCTTCCATTATAGACACAGCGGGTCCTCACAGCCAATTGGCCTGGAGTTCAATTCCTCCCAGTGTACCAACAGCAATCAAGGCTTAACTACACCAAGACTTTGCACTCAGCCCACAAAGGGGTGTACCAAAGGCGTCCACCTCAGGTGATTGGGGAGGCTGAGCTACTGGCCCCTATAGGTCACCTACCACACAAAGCCACTCCATCAACATAAGGAAGCAGCAAAATGTGGAGACAAAGAAACATGTCACGAATGAGAGAAATGGAGGAAAGCAAACTAATGGACGACATAGTGTTCAGAACCACATTTATAAGGTTACTCAAGAATCTTCTAAAAACCGCCGAGAAACTTGATGAGACCTTCAAGGACCTTAATGAGAATGCCAAAAAAATGGAAAAGGACCAGTCAGAAATTAAGCATACACTGTCTGAAATAAAGAATATACCGAAACTCAACTGTAGATCAACGTACCCCAAGAATCAAACCAAAGATCTGAAATATGAGGAAACAAAAAACACCCAACCAGAAAAACAAAAAGAAAAAATCCAAAAATATGAAGATAGTGTAAGGAGCCTCTGGGACAACTTTAAGCGTACCAACATCCGAATTTTTGGGGTGCCAGAAGAAGAGAGAGAGCAAAATATTGAAAACCTATTAGAAGAAATAATGACAGAAAACTTTCCCTACCTGGTGAAAGAAATAGACTTACAAGTTCAGGAAGCGCACAGAACCCCATACAAGAGGAATCCAAAGAGGACCACACCAAGACACATCATAATTAAAATGCCAAGAGCAAAAGACAAAGAGAGAATCTTGAAAGCAGCAAGAGAAAAACGGTTAGTTACCTACAAGGGAGCACCCATACGACTGTCAGCTGATTTCTCGGCAGAAACTATGCAGGCCAGAAGGGAGTGGCAACAAATATTCAAAGTGATGAACAGCAAGAACCTACAACCAAGATTACTCTACCCAGCAAAGCTATCATTCAGAATTGAAGGTCAGATAAAGAGCTTCACAGACAAAAAAAAGCTAAAGGAGTTCATCACCACCAAACCAGGATTACATGAAATGCTGAAGGGTGTTCTTTAAGAAGAGGAAGAAGAAGAAAAAGGTAAAGATAAAAATTATGAACAACAAAATGACATCAAATACATACCTACCAACAAGTGAATCTAAAAATCAAGTGAATAAAAAATCTGAAGAACAGAATGGACTGGTGAATATAATAGAATCAGGGACATAGAAAGGGAGTGGACTGACAATTCTCAGGGGGGAGGGGGTGTGAGGGGTGCGGGAAGAGACTGGACCAAAAGCTTATACCTATGGATGAAGACAGTGGCGGGGGGTAAGGGCATGGGGTGGGGTGGGGAATCAGGTGGAGGGGAGCTAGGGGGAAAAAAAGAGGAACATCTGTAATAATCTGAACAATAAAGATTTATTAAAAAAAATAAAAAAAATAAAATACAGAGCACAGAAATGAATCCTCATATGTATGGTCAGATAATTTTCTTTGAGGTAACAAGACATCCAATGAGGCAAGGATGGTCTTTTCAACAAATGATGCTGGGAAAACTGAACATCCAAATGCAAAACAATGAAGTTGGACCCTTACCTTACACCAGCGATTTTCAACCAGTATGCCACAAGAATTTTTAAAACATACCATACCTGACTATTTAGTCAGGGGCACTAACCTCTATTCCCTTAAATTTTCGAATGAAAAAATGAAGAAACAGCCATCCTAGGTGAATGAATCAAAATTATATCTCTTTTTTTGTCAGATTGGCAAAAAATATATTTTTTGTTGTGCCGTAGAATTTTAGTAATTAGTTTGTGTGCCATGAGATGAGAAAAGTTGAAAAATCACTGTCTTACATCACGTGCAAAAATTAACTTTAAATGGATCCCAGATCCATTGTAAGGCCCTAAATGTAAGAGTTAAAGCTATAAACTCTTAGAAGAAAACAGGTGAAAGCTTTATGACATTGGATTTGGCAATAATTTCTTGGGTATGACATGAGAAGTACCGCAACAAAAATAAAAATAGGTAAATTGGACTATATCAAAATTTAAAACTTTTGTGCATCAAAGGACACAACCAACAGAATGAAAAAGCAACTTACAGAATGGGAGAAGAGATTTACAAATTATATATCTGATAAGGAGTTTATATGTAGAATATATAAAATACTCCTGCAACTTAACAACACAAAGCAACCCAATCCTATCTAATAAAAGAGTAATATGCAAATTGACCATCACTCCAACACACAAGATGGCTGCCCCCATGTGTTCAAAGATGGCCACCCCCATGTGGACACAAGATGGCCACCACAAGATGGCTGGCAAGGAAGGGCAGTTGTGGGCGATCAGGCCAGCAGGGGAGGACAGTTGGGGGGGGGGGGACCCAGGCCTTCAGGGAAGGGCAGTTAGGGGCAACCAGGCCTGCAGGGGAGGGAAGTTAGGGGCAATTGGGCTGACAGGGGAGCAGTTAGGCCTCAATCAGGCTGGCAGGGGAGTGGTTAGGGGGTGATCAGGCTGGCAGGCAGAAGCGGTTAGGGGCAATCAGGAAGGCAGGCAGGCAAGCAGTTGGGAGCCAGCAGTCCTGGATTGTGAGAGGGATGCTGACTGCCCGTTTAGGCCCAATCCCGATAGGGCCTAAACAGGCAGTCGGACATCCCTTAAGGGGTCCCAGATTGGAGAGGGTGCAGGCTGCGCTGAGGAACAACCCCCCATGCACGAATTTCGTGCACCGGGCCTCTAGTTTACAAATAAGCAAAGGACTTGACTAGACATTTTTTTCAAAGAAGATATACACATGGCCAACAAGCACAGAAAAGATGCTCAGCATCACTAATCATTAGAGAAGCCATAATGCGCTATTACCTCACACGCTTAAAATGGCTACCAAAAAGAGTGAGGAAAAAATAAAATAGGTGTTGGCAAGGGTGTGGAAGAAATGGAATCCTTGGTAGAGAAACCAAGATGGCGGCATAGGTAAACACCTAAACTGCTGCCTCGCACAACAATTTCAAAACTACAACTAAAAGACAGAACGGACACCATCCAGAACCACAGGAAAGCTGGCTGAGTGAAAATTCTACAACTAGAAGCAAAGAGAAAAGCTCACAGAGAATTGGAGGTACGGCAAAGGGGCTTTGTGCGCGCAGAGAGGAAGGGCGGCTGAGAGCCTGGCTGACTTTCTCTGGCAGAAGGGGGAAGGAAGCCTCCGACCGCACTGAATCCCAGTTAGGTCTGAAGGCGCGCGCGGGCCAGTGCGCACAAAGGCTGCGGAAGTTGCCACAGGCTTTCCCTAGTGGAAGGGAGTCAGAGGATTCTGACTGCAGAGCCCCAGTTCTGACTGCAGTGAACCCCAGTTCCAGGCGAGCCCCTGGGGACCCACGCTCTTGTGGGGGGAGTCTGGACTCTCGGGCGGAGACTCGGGAGCCGGGGAAGGCAAAGGACTGAAAATGCGCGTGCGCGTGCCAGTGCGCACAAAGGCTGCGGAAGTTGCCACAGGCTTTCCCTAGTGGAAGGGAGTCAGAGGATTCTGACTGCAGAGCCCCAGTTCTGACTGCAGTGAACCCCAGTTCCAGGCGAGCCCCTGGGGACCCACGCTCTTGTGGGGGGAGTCTGGACTCTCGGGCGGAGACTCGGGAGCCGGGGAAGGCAAAGGACTGAAAGTGCGCGTGCGCGTGCCAGTGCGCACAAAGGCTGCGGAAGTTGCCACAGGCTTTCCCTAGTGGAAGGGAGTCAGAGGATTCTGACTGCAGAGCCCCAGTTCTGACTGCAGTGAACCCCAGTTCCAGGCGAGCCCCTGGGGACCCACGCTCTTGTGGGGGGAGTCTGGACTCTCAGGCGGAGACTCGAGCTGGGGAAGGCGGAGGACTGAAAGCGCACATGCGCGCAAGGGCAAGGCTGACAGGAAGCCAAGACTGAGACTCCACCCCATCCAAGCTGAGCACAGAGGCTATTGCAATTTGGCAAGTCTAATCCTATAAGGCTGTCTCCAGCACCGAACTTCTCCCAGCATAGACACAGCTGATCCTTACAGCCAACTGGCCCGGAGGTCAATTCTTCCCAGTGATACCAACAACAATCAAGACTTAATTACAACAAGGCTGTACACACAGTCCACAAAGGGGTGCACCAAGAGTGTCCACCTCAGGTTAACTGGGGAAGCAGACCCACTGGGCCATATTGGAAACCTAGCACAAATATCTACATTACCAACTCAGGGAATCAGTGAAAATGCGGGGTCAAAGAATCAGATCACAAACGAAAGAAATGGAGGAAAACAAACGACTGGATATAGAATTCAAAACCACGGTTATAAGACTTTTTAAGAATATCCTAGAAAAGGCTGATAAATATAACGAGACCCTCGAAGATATGAAAAAAGGACCAACTAGAAATTAAACATACACTGACTGAAATAAAAAATATTATACAGAGACCCAGAAACAGAATAGAGGAACACAAGAATCAAGTCAAAGAATCAATACAAAGAAGCAAAAAACACTCAACCGAAAAAGCAAAAAGCAAAAAAAAAAAAAAATCCAAAAAGTTGAAGATAATGTAAGAAGACTCTGGGACAACTTCAAGCGTACCAACATCAGAATTATGGGGGTGCCAGAAGAAGAGAGAGAGCAAGATACTGAAAACCTATTTGAAGAAATAATGACCGAAAACTTCCCCCACCTGGTGAAAGAAATAGACTTACAAGTCCAGGAAGCCCACAGAACCTCAAACAAAAGGAATCCAAAGAGGACCACACCAAGACACATCATAATTAAAATGCCAAGAGCAAAAGACAAAGAGAGAATATTAAAAGCAGCAAGAGAAAAACAGTTAATTAGCTACAAGGGAGCGCCCATACGACTGTCAGCTGACTTCTCAACAGAAACTATGCAGGCCAGACGGGAGTGGCAAGAAATTTTCAATGTGATGAATAGCAAGAACCTACAACCAAGATTACTCTACCCAGCAAAGCTATCATTCAGAATTGAAGGGCAGATAAAGAGCTTCACAGATAAGAAAAAGCTGAAGGAGTTCATCACCACCAAACCAGTATTATATGAAATGCTGAAAGGTATTCTTAAAGAAGAGGAAGAAGAAAAAAGTAAAGAGAAAAATTATGAACAACAAATACATATCTATCAACAAGCGAACCTAAAAATCAAGTGAATTAAAAACCTGAGGAACAGAATAATCTGGAGAATATAATAGAATCAGGGGCATAGAAAGGGAGTGGACTGATAATTCTCAGGGGGAAAGGGGTATGGGGGGTTCATGAAGAGAATGGACAAAAATCATACACCTATGGATGAGGACAGTGGGGGGGAGGTAAGGGCAGAAGGTGGGGTGGGAAATGGGTGGAGGGGAGCTATGGGGGGAAAAAGGAGAAATAATTGTAATAATCTGAATGAAGATTTATTTAAAAAAAAAAAAAAAAAAAAAGAACTGTTAGGCCGAAACCGGTTTGGCTCAGTGGATAGAGCGTCGGCCTGCGGACTGAAGGATCCCGGGTTCGATTCCGGTCAAGGGCATGTACCTTGGTTGCGGGCACATCCCCAGTGGGAGGTGTGCAGGAGGCAGCTGATCGATGTTTCTCTCTCATCGATGTTTCTAGCTCTCTATCCCTCTCCCTTCCTCTCTGTAAAATATCAATAAAATATATTTAAAAAAAAAAAAAAAAAAGAAATGGAATCCTTATGCATTGATGGTGGGAATGGAAAATGTTGCAATTTCTGTGGAAAACAGTATGGCAGTTCCTTTTAAAAAAGGAAAATATAATTACCAAATTATCTAGCAATTTCACTTCTGGGTGTATAGCAAAAGAATTGAAAGCGGGGTCTTAAAGAATATTTGTACACCCATGTTCATAGCAGCATAATTCACAATGGCTAGAACATTAAAGCAACCCAAGTGTTCACTGTGAGATAAATGAGTCAATAAAATTTCATGTATATGTACAATGGAATATTATTCATCCTTGAAAAGGATGGAAATTGTGACACATGCCTCAACTTAGATAAATGAACCTGGAGCACATTATGCCAAATGAAAAAAAAATCCAGTCACAAAAAGACAAATACTATATGATTTCATTTACATGATGTGCCTAGAGTAGTCAAATTCATAGAAACAGAAAGTAGAATGGTAGTTGCCAGGGGCTGAGGGGTGGAATGCAGAGTTGTTAAATAAGTACAGAGGTTCAGTTTTGCAAGATAAAAAGAGTTCTGGAGATTTATTTCACAACAATGTGAATATAGTTATCACCACTGAACTTTACACTTAAAAATGGTTAAGATGGTATATTTTATGTTATGTGTATTTAACCACAATAAAAAATAACCTGGCCAGTGTGCTCAGTGGTTGAGTGTTGACTATGAACCAGTCAGGGCACATGCCTAGGTTGTGGGCTCGATCCCAAGTGTGGGGCGTGCAGAAGGCAGCTGATCAAAGATTCATTCTCATCATTGTTTTTATCTCTCTCTCCCTCTCCCTTCCTCTCTGAAATCAATAAAAGTATATTTTTAAAAAAAACACAAATGAATAAAGCAATAAGGCACTTAAAAAAAAAAAGCTAAGATATTTTGCTTCTAACATCATCCTATATCTGTGGTCAGCAAACTGCAGCTTGAGCCACATGTGGCTCTTTGGCCCCTTGAGTGTGGCTCTTCCACAAAATACCATGGCCTGGGTGAGTCTATTTTGAAGAAGTGGCGTTAGAAGAAGTTTAAGTTTAAAAAATTTGGCTCTCAAAAGAAATTTCAATCGTTGTACTATTGATATTTGGCTCTGTTGACTAGAGTTTGCTGACCACTGTCCTATATCATAAAAGCCTAATATGTTAAGTGTCTGCTTGACTGGTTAGTCATTCAACCAATCAAAGTGTAATATGCTAATGATATGCTAAGGCCGCTCAACCACTTGCTATGACGGGCACTGACCACCAGGGGGCAGACGCTCCGACCGATAGGTTAACTTGCTGCTAGGGTCCAGCCAATAGGGACTGAGCGAGACAGGCTGGGTACACCCTGGAGCACTCCCGCGTTCCCTCCCCAGCTGGCCAAACTTGCGCATCCCTTCCGGCCTTGATCGTACACCAGTGGGGTCCCTCAACCTGGCCTGTGCCCTCTTGCAATCCAGTATTCCTCGGGGGATGTCGGGGAGCCAGTTTCGGCCTGATCCCGCAGGCCAAGACAAGGGACCCCTCTGGTGCACAAATTCGTGCATGGGGCCTCTAGCCTATATAATAAAAGCCTAAGCAACTGTTATGGCAGAACAACCGGTCGCTATGATGACCACTGACCACCAGGGGGCAGATGCTCAATGCAGGAGCTGCCCCCTGGTGGTCAGTGTGCTCCCACAGGGCTCATGGTTGGTGAGCGAAGCTGCCATGGTGGGATCCTCTCCTGACTCCATGGCAGCAGGTGCAGTGGGCCAGGATGAGCCTAATTCGGGCTCCTCCCTGACCGCCTACCGCTTGGCACACCGCCTACCGCTTGGCACACCGCCTACCGCTTGGCACACTGCTACATAACTTGGGTGATGACCACGGGGATTGGGCCTAGGCTGGCAGTTGGATATCCCCCGAGGGGCCCCAGACTACAAGAGGGCGCAGGCTGGGCTGAGGGACACCCCCCCCCCCAGTGCACGAATTTCATGCACTGGGCCTCTAGTTCCACTATAAAAATACTAATGGAAGTTCTGGCTAAAGATGGCAGTTAAACTAAAAAGCTTACTGAACTTACCTCAAATTTCAGATCATGATGGAATCTGGAACACATGACATCTTCGTGGTCCAGCAACTCCAGCTTATCCCATAGCCCAGACTTCGCCCAGGTCAGTACAAACTGGTAACAGCTGACAATTACTGAGTACCTATCATGTGTGAAACATTGTTCTAAGCACCTGGCGAATGTTGGCCAATTTAATTTTTACAACTACCTCTGGGGTAGGTTCTACTTTTCTCATTTGATAGGCAGGGAGAATGAGATCTAGAAAGGCCAAGTAAAGGGCCCACTTAGAGTTAGTGAGTGAGTACACAGGGTTCAAAGACTTATTGTTTAAATGTCTTGCTTTTCTTAAGAAAATCATCATTTGAAGAAAGAAATGTTTAAAGAATTGATTTTCCTTCTCCCTGAAATTCATTTCCCCTTTCCAAACTAAACAATCCCCCCCTGATCCCCCCAGCACATTTTCCCCCAGGGTTTTTTAAAAGCCAGTTACAGGTTACAACAACCTCTGGTATCCGAGACACTCTTAAGATTCCACTGTAGATTTAATCCTTATCAGCTTGAATGTGTTTACCGCGTCGCATAGTTCTGGTACAGAGTCAACGATAAATGCTAATATTCTACAAACGAAAGTCCTGCAGCCCTTGAAAGTTATGTTTTTTTAGACACAGCTCTGTCCCTTCGTGTACATCTCTCTTCCCCCAAGACAGAGCGCAAGGGCTTGTCATGAAGAGCATGGGACATCCACCTTCCCACGCTTCCATGTGAAAGCCCTACGATAAAAACATGGCACATTGTCTTTAAAACACATTTTTGCCCCGACTTCAGCGGCGTTCAAATGCACTGGAAACAATGGGGCTGGCGCGGTTCCAGTGCTTCTGGACACCGCTTCTTAACATACAGTGAGTTCACACAGGCTGCGGGCCCATTTCTGAGGATAGCGGATACTTTAAATACTGTGCACTTTTGTGTCCAACATACAAAGTCAAGCAGTGAATTGGGGCAATTATCCTGGTGACTCAAGTGCGCCCTTTCTCCCCAAATGCCTCTTTGGGCTTTAATTACCTGAACGTTTCAAATGAAACGTATCTTTCCCCACTAGGATAATTGCTTCATTTCCCTACTTTATTGTGTGTATGGAAATTCAAAGTATTCCCTAGTCCATACATACAGGTGAGAGAAACTTGTACAAATAAATCATTTTGGAAGCAACGCTTGTCTCTCTTCTAATGGAGAGCTGTAGAGTGCCTCAAATATGGTTCAATAGGCAAAAGGTAGCTTGCCTGTGAGGTTGGGGCCCTGCCCAGGCAGGGTCTTCCTGGCCTCCATCCTCCTGCCCCGAGGAACAGGGAGGGCAGTAGGCGCCCTGCCACAGGGGTCTGACGGAAGCTGTCATCCAGGAGGTGGGAGTGCAACTCACCTGTGGCCTGTGCATCATTACCAGGGGTGTTGACAGGCCCGGGGCTGGGGAGGAAGGCCAAGTCTTCTATGCCAACTGGTGAAAGGATGAGTGAGAGAGCCTGCTATTGGTGTCACTGATGGACAAGAGGCTTCGGGGCCATGGACAGAAAGTTTATGGACACTTTGTGGCGTCCTTCCCAGGACTTCATTCGGGGAAGGGGGTGGGGGGAGATTTCCAGGACAGGATTTAAAATTGTGGACCAGTCTTCAGTGTTGGAGTACCCATGTTATATGAATGGTTGGCGACCCGGGGCTGGGATGAAATCGCCCATTGTAGCGTATCCCCATCAGCTTAAGAAAATAGTGCTGAGGTTGGGCAGGTGAACTAACTAGTCCTTTTTTGTTGTTGTTTGTCCTCATTAAGCTATGAAAGGAATGTGCCGCTGCCTTTCAAAACTGTGTAGACATAGATAAGGAGTCTGTCTCAGGAACCCTTCATGGACTACAATTGGGTAAAAGGAAGAAATGTTTGACATACATATTAAGTTCATCCTCAGAACGTCCTGCTATGCCAGAACTTGGAAAATGACTGGTTGTGAGTGTCATGAAACATAGGAAAGGGAAGTGTAACCCCGAAAGACCTCACGAAACGGAAGGGGAAAACGGCAGTTTTTATGGTATCGTGACTAGGATTCCAGGGTTTCAGACTACCAGGGACTTGAAAATGTGCTTGGTTCCTTGGTTTTGAGGAGGCGAGCTTGTTGATTTCAAATAAATGCAGTGCTGAGCGTGGGTGGATTCAGCTCGGAAGTCCATTTTTTCATCAACCAGATGATAATGAAAACAAGATGCTTAGTTTCTGGAAAGGGGGAATCGACTGGCTGTACAACCAAGAGATGCCAAGGGGCTCGATTCATGAAAGCTGCGAAGAACCAGGTGACTGGTTGGAATCAACTAAGACGAATGGCCTGGATAAGAGGTCTGTTTCCAAGTCCTGGGGCTTGTCAGCAACTAAGGGGGCCATTATTTCATGATGCTAAGCTTTTCATTTTCCAGTCATTGATCAATATTTTTTTTTGTCATCCTTTTTTATTATTATTATTTTTTATTTTTTTATTTTTTTATTTTAATTTTTTAAAAATTGTTTGAAGTATTACAAATAGTAGTACATATGTCTCTTTTTTTTTCCCCCATTGACCTCCCCCCAGCCTCCCCTTCCCCCAGTACATGCCCGCCCCCCAGTGTCTTTTATCCATTGGTTATGCTTATATGCATGCGTACAAGTCCTTCAGTTGATCTCTTACAGCGCCCCCCGCAAAACCTCCTCTGCCTTCCCTCTGTAGTTTGACAGTCTGTTCAATGCTTCTTTGCTTCTGTATCTATTTTTTTCCCCTTTTCTTTCCTTTAAAAAATCTTGCCTCTGCAGACTAGTTGATCAATATTTTTTATGTCACTCTACCTTAAAAGGAACATTTAGTCACACGAGATATTTTAACATAATTTAGTATTGCTTCAGGCCCAAAGCACCACAAAGAGGTCAGAGACGCAAGGCTCTGTGGGGAATGAACCCTTGCTTAGAGCATGCAGTCATTTCTCTCTTCATTCATGGATGTGTTTAGGGAGCCAAAAAACTATCTCATGCTTAATCTTAATCCCTGTCTACCTACCTGCTATCCAATCTGGGCCATTTTCCTGCTAAAATCTTCAAGCCTGTGTCCACCCACTCAGTCCCTTTTGAACCCCTGAAATTTGCACATCCACCTCCAGATAGGACCGCCCCTTTCAAAGTGTTCCATGACCCCTTCTCTCTCCTCCTGCTCCTCCTCCTCTGCCTCCTTCTTCCTCCTTCTCCTCCTTCCTCCTTGTTTTTCTCTCCACTCTCTACCCCCTTCTCTCCCAAATTCAAATTCGGTGAGTTAGTTAATGTCTCATTCTTCTCAGCCCTTCTTTGATCTTGGACATTTTTGACCACTCTGTTCCTTTTAAAAATAATTCCTTTGCTTTCCATGTTCTCAGCCTTTCTTGGTCTAATTGTGTTAAGTTTGCATCGCCCTTCATCCTCCCACCCCTTACCTATGGGTACCTTTAAGTCTCTATCTTTGGCACTCTTTCCTCTCTCTGCCTTCCTCCCCAAATCATTTAAATTCTGCGTCATCTAAATTCTTACCTCTGGTATTAATCCCTTATGTGCCTGCAGTCAACTCAGTATGTATTGGGTGCCATCCCATGTGACCAACTGCCTATAAGATAGCTCTCCCAGTTTTTCCTGATGACACTGTAAGGCAAACATGTCCAAATTTAGCATCTTCCCTTCTAAAACTATCCTGTTTCCCAATGGCCCAGTTTCTGGTACCTCTCATCTTACTTCCTATCTCTGAAGTGAAAATCCCTGACATTTGATTCTTCCCTATTTTTTAATTGTCAAATCTGAACATTCATATTTCTTACTTCAACAAGACTCTTCTGTCCAGCCTTTCCTTGCCGCCTCACTCAAGCTGCAACTTTCATTTGGTTTCTTTCCTCTTTTGGCAGTCATTTCTATGTCTCCCGCACCAGTGTCTCTTCTGTCGCTTCCTGCACCACGCCTGCCTTTGATGCACCATACCTATCCCTCTGCCCATTGCTGCAAGAGCCCATGGCAGCTACTAGAACCTCTGCATGAGAACTTACAAGGGGGCTGGATTGGCCAGTGTTGAACCCTAACTGTAGCACTTACAGATTTCTGAATGCCCATCGCTAAGACCTGTAGATTCTTCCTTTGCAATATCGCTGACACTTGCCTCTTCCTTCGCACTCCTGCTTCCACCACCTCAGCTTAAGCCCACTCCATGGCTCATGTGGGCAGTGGCAGTAGCTCCCTAAGAAGTCCTCAGCTAGGTTCTGCTTTTCTTCATCATCATCATCATCATCATCATCATCATCATTCGTGTTATGGTTCTTAGTGTCACAGTTGACTAAAGACTTTCGTATATAGTCCCTTCATGTCATCCTCCTAACAATGCTTTGCAGGCTGGAGAGGAGAGGAGCCTTTGAATAAACTACAGACAGTACAGATGATGCAACTAAAGTTTAGGGTGGTGGTTCAGTGGTTGCCCAAAATTGTAGGTCAGGTGATTGGTGGAAACAGGGCCCACATTCCTCTAGTCCCCGGGTCTGAGCCCTGTGTTCCCTTATAGCTTTCATAAGCTAAGCAACGATCACATGCCTTATCTTCTTAAATCTCCCAGTGGCTCCTTGCTGTCTACAAAACAGTCTAATTTCATTCACTCAGCCCTCAAGGTAGAACCCTCGGGGTCTGATTTGAAGTTATTTCTCCAGGAAATAATTGTGTGCTTTATCTGTACACCATACTCCAGGAAAAGATACCTCATACAATTCTTAGCTTATCTCCCAGCTTCAGCCTATTTTACAGCCTATTCTGCGTGGTCTTTTAAACATGTAAGCAAGATCATGTCACTGCTTTGCCTAAAATCCTCTGAATAAAATACCAAGTAATTATCATGATACACAGAACCCCACAGGACCTGGTCCCAACACTCTCTTTAGCCTCATCTCCTATCAGTCGCCTCCTCAAACACTTGCCACATTGGTTCACCTGTGCTCCTCAGACACAGCCAGCGTGTTTCCTCTGTAGGACCTTTGCACATACCACATCTTGCCTGGGTTGTTTCAGCCCTAAAGCCCACCTGGCATCGGCGTCAGGATTTTGTTCGTCAGAAGAACTCTCCTGGCCATCATCTTTAACATAACACTTCTCTTGTCACTCTCGGCCCCTTATCTTGCTTTAATTTCCTTTTCAGCGCCTAACGTCACCTGGATGTTATAGTTTTACTTGCTAAGCTCCTTTCTCCTGCCACTGGAAGGTCAGCTCAGTGAGAGCAGGACTTCTGTGCCTAGTTTGCTGCTGGGTCCCCCACACCTAGAACCAGGCCTGGCACATAGCAGATGCTCCATTAACATTTGCCAAACAAATCAATAAGTGAAAATGAGGCTGCTTGACTGTGTTCACATTAGTATTCACGCTGGTCTTCCCACCTGGATTTGTGGAGTGTCCACTTTGTACTGGACCCTGCAAAAGAATCAGTGCCATGCTACCCAAGTCCGTCAATACTCTATTCATGAACCAATGTCAGACCTCCTCAGCACCCTGATCATGCCATCTGCAAGTAATCTCCTCTACACTCCAGGAGCAATTCTTTGTGGGTTGTTGTTGGTTTTTTATAAAATATTTATTTATTTATTTTTAAATATATTTTATTGATTTTTTACAGAGAGGAAGGGAGAGGGATAGAGAGTTAGAAACATCGATGAGAGAGAAACATTGATAGGAGCTGCCTCCTGCACACGCCCTACTGGGGCTGTGCCTGCAACCAAGGTACATGCCCTTGACCGGAATTAAACCTGGGACCCTTCAGTCCGCAGGCTGATGCTCTATCCACTGAGCCAAATCAGTCAGGGCTATAAAACATTTATTGCATTCTACCTATGGTGTGGATAGATAGAATGTGTGTCCCAGCTGCCCACCAGACTACGCCCTCCTGGTGGGCCAGAGACTTCCTGTGACAGCTCCAGGCACGTGCTTTAATTCATAGTACTAGTTTAAGTGAAGCAGTATTTACAGATATATTAGGAGGGTATGATTGCCTACTAAATTAAACATGTCAATAGGAAACTAAATACGAATGGGAGACAATAAGGTAGGTGCAAGAACATAGGTAACAAAGGGAAGAGAAAAAATTGAGGGGAAAACCAAGAGAAGCACAGATTTATTATCCTCCCAAAGAATACATAACGTTCTTCGGGTTCAACTCTGCCCTTGAGAAAATGCCCTGGAGAGTATGACTGCTTCATTTACGATGACCTCAACTGCCGTTTGCTCCCTCGAAGCCCACCGGCCAGACCTGAAGCTGGGAACGCCGAGATAAGCACAGGGAGCGAGTAGTCTTCCGCGGGGTGAGCCCGCTTTGCGAACACTCACAAGTGTCAGCACTTTCCCCCCCGGCCCTGCTGACACTGTGCTGCGGGACCTGTGCAACCCCAGAAAGTTCACTGACCCCCGGCAGCCAGAGGTCGCGGGTCTGTTTCCCAGCGTCATTGGCGATTACATCAGGCTGTGCAGTGACCCGGTTCAGGGACCAGTGGTCAGCAATGTCAGCCGGCAGGCGCCGGGCGAGGGAAGAATCGCACACCACCCAGAACCTTGGCTGCAGGGTCCTGTGTGCTGGAAACTCAGAAGCAGCCCCAGGCAGCCGATAAGCAGGAGGCCTCTCCACAAGGTAGCTTGGCGACGGCAGCAGTTTTCCTGGCTGTCCTGGTGATGGGCACATGGGCTCTGTGCACAGAGAGCAGGCTGTGGCGGGGGCTGGGGCACCAGGAGAGCAACAGGCAGGCTTGCCCTGCTTTAGGTCCTTTGGGGAAGGGTGTGGTCACTGCAACAGCTGTGCTGGCAGCTGGTCAGCAGCTGTCTGGCTTTGTCCCCCGCTGCTCAATGCCAGCAGCCCTCTGCATTCACCCAAGCTTGTCTGCGGTCTCTCCTCCCCACCTTTCCCCTCACTACCTCCCATGAGCGGTAGGGAACAGGCGCCAAGGGTGGCATCTACAAAAAGTCGTCAAGGAGAGCCAGATAACCCCTGCACCCCAATTTTCCCATCTGGAAAATGCGTGCTTAGTTGCTCAGTGCCTCAAACAAAATACTTAGGAAAACTTGCCTGGTAAACCATCACGCTTATGCTACTGATGTCATCTTTCTCCTGTGCATAAACCAAAACCAAAAGTTAACTTTCGTTCAGAATTTCAAGATCTGCAGATATTAAATGTTTTAGAATGTAACAATACGAGTTACTTAAAATGGATTGAAATCAGGTCGCACTAATTTCATTTCAAATCGCCTTTGGTGGGCGCAGGAAATGGAGCTTATTCAGTGGGTCTGAGCACCACGCAACTTTTACAACAGCAGAGCCCCTAGTTGCCTTTGGGGGGTGACTCTAAGTGCAGGCATCATTCTAGACCCGCATCATGTCTTCTACCCCCAAACGTCTCTCTCTTTCTAGCCAACACATGACCCTACCATGTCACCACATAAGGCAAGAGTCCCAGGCTACAGTGAGAAGCTCTGTTAACTCATTGGCGTGACAGAACTCCAGCTCCTTCCCAATAGACAAGAACGGCCTTCCAGAGAATGACGCAGGTGATACACAACTGTGTGTGTGGGGGGCAGGGTGAGGGGAGAGGTGATAAAAAGAGGGAGCTGTTTTATTTTTTTATTTTTTTATTTTTTTTTCAAATTTTTATTAAGGTATTATATGTGTACATATCTTATCATTGCCCCCCACCCCCACCCCACTCCCATATATGCCCTCACCCCCCAATGTTTTGCATCCGTTGGTTACTCTTATATACATGCATATAAGTCCTTCAGTTGATCTCTTATTTCCCCCACCTCTCCCTAACCTTACCACTGTAATTTGACAGTCTGTTTGATGCTTTACTGCCTCTGTAACTATCTTTTTGTTCATCAGTTTATAATGTTTTTCATTATCCCCAAATGAGTGGGATCATGTGGTATTTTTCTTTCATTGACTGGCTTATTTCACTTAGCATAATGTTCTCTAATTCCATCCAAGTGCCTACAAATGGTAGTAATTCCTTCTTTTTTACGGCAGCATAGTATTCCATTGTGTAGATGTACCATAGTTTTCTGATCCAGTCATCTGCTGATGGGCATTTAGGCTGTTTCCAAATCTTAGCTATTGTAAATTGTGCTGCTATGAACATAGGGGTGCATATATCCTTTCTGATTGGTGTTTCTGGTTTCTTAGGATATATTCCTAGGAGTGGGATTACTGGGTCAAATGGGAGTTCCATTTTCAGTTTTTTGAGGAAACTCCATACTGTTCTCCACAGTGGCTGCACCAGTCTGCATTCCCACCAGCAGTGCACGAGGGTTCCTTTTTCTCCGCATCCTCGCCAACACTTGTCGTTTGTTGATTTGTTGATGATAGCCATTCTGACAGGTGTGAGATGGTATCGCATTGTTGTTTTGATTTGCATCTCTCGGATAATTAGTGACTTTGAGCATGTTTTCATGTGTCTCTTGGCCTTCCTTCTGTCTTCTTTCGAAAAGCTTCTATTTAGGTCCGTTGCCCATTTTTTTATTGGATCATTTATCTTCCTTTTATTAAGTTGTATAAGCTGCCTGTAGATGTTGGAAATTAAACCTTTATCAGTGATACCATTTGCAAATATGTTCTCCCATACAGTGGGGTTTCTTGTTGTTTTGTTGATGGTTTCTTTTGCTGTGCAAAAGCTTTTTATTTTGATGTAGTCCCATTTGTTTATTTTCTGTTTGGCTTCCATTACCCTAGGGGCAGTATCACTGAAAAAGTTCTTTTGGCATATGTCTGAGATTTTGCTGCCTGTGGATTCCTCTAGTATTTTTATGGTTTCCCGTCTTATATTTAAGTCCTGTACCCATTTTGAGTTTATTTTTGTGTATGGTGTAAGTTGGTGATCTAGTTTCATTTTTTTGCATGTATCTGTCCAATTTTCCCAACACCATTTATTAAAGAGACTGTCTTGACTCCATTGTATGCTCATGCCTCCTTTGTCAAATATTAAATGCGCATATTGGTTTGGGTCGATATCTGGATTCTCTATTCTGTTCCATTGATCTATATGTCTGTTCTTGTGCCAGTACCAGGCTGTTTTGATGACAGTGGCTTTGTAATACAGCTTGAAATCTGGTATTGAGATCCCTCCTACTTTATTCTTCTTTCTCAGGATTGCTGTGGCTATTCGGGGTCTTTTTTTATTCCAGATGAATTTTTGGAGAGTTCTTTCTAGGTCTGTGAAATACGCCGTTGGTATTTTAATGGGGAGTGCATTGAATCTATAGATTGCTTTGGGTAGTATGGACATTTTAATGATGTTGATTCTACCAATCCATGAACATGGTATGTTCTTCCATCTGTTTACATCTTCCTCTATCTCTTTTTTCAGTGTCCTGTAGTTTTCCGCATATAGGTCTTTTACCTCCTTGGTTAGGTTTATTCCTAAGTATCTTAATTTTTTTGGTGCGATGGAAAATGGGATTGCTTTTTTAGTCTCTCTTTCTGTAAGTTCATTGTTGGTGTATAGAAATGCCATAGATTTCTTGGTGTTAATTTTGTATCCTGCTACATTGCCGAATTCATTTATTAAGTCTGTTAGTTTTTTGATGGAGTCTTTCGGGTTTTTTATGTACAATATCATGTCATCTGCAAATAAGGACAGCTTTACTTCTTCTTTTCCAATTTGGATGCCTTTTATTTCTTCTTCTTGTCTAATTGCAGTGGCTAATACTTCCAGTACTATGTCAAACAGGAGTGGTGAGAGTGGGCATCCCTGTCTTGTTCCTGTTCTTAGGGGAAATGGTTTTAGTTTTTGCCCATTGAGTATGATGTTAGCTGTGGGTTTATCATATATAGCTTTTATGATGTTGAGGTATGATCCTTCTATTCCCACCTTGTTGAGAGTTTTTATCAAGAAAGGGTGTTGGATTTTGTCAAATGCTTTTTCTGCATCAATTGATATGACTATGTGATTTTTATCTCTCAATTTGTTTATGTGATGTATCACATTTATTGATTTGCGGATATTGAACCATCCTTGCATTCCTGGGATAAATCCTACTTGGTCATGGTGTATGATCTTTCTGATGTACTGCTGGATCCTATTTGCTAGAATTTTATTGAGGATTTTGGCATCTACATTCATGAGGGATATTGGCCTGTAATTCTCCTTCATTGTGTTGTCTTTATCTGGTTTTTGTATTAGGGTGATGCTGGCTTCATAGAAGGAGCTGGGAAGTGTTCCTTCCTCTTGAATTTTTTGGAATAGTCTGAGAAGGATAGGTTTTAGTTCTTCCTTGAATGTTTGGTAGAACTCTCCTGTGAAGCCGTCTGGCCCCGGGCTTTTGTTTGCCGGAAGCTCTTTGATGACTGCTTCAATTTCTTCCATAGTTACTGGCATGTTGAGCTGTTTAGATTCTTCCTGATTGAGTTTTGGAAGGTTATATTTTTCTAGGAATATGTCCATTTCCTCCAGGTTGTCCAGTTTGTTGGAATAGAGTTGTTCGTAGTATTTTTTAACAATCCTTTGTATTTCGGCGGGATCTGTTGTTATTTCACCTCTTTCATTTCTGATCTTGTTTATTTGGGTCCTCTCCCTTTGCTTCTTGGTGAGCCTGGCTAGAGGTTCATCAATCTTGTTTATCCTTTCAAAGAACCAGCTCTTGGTTTTGTTGATCTTTTGTATTGTTTCTTTGGTCTCTATGTCGTTTATCTGTGCTCTGATCTTTATTATTTCCTTCCTTCTGCTTACACTGGGATTTTCTTGTTGCTCTTTTTCTAACTCTTTGAGTTGTTGGGTTAGGTAATTTATTACCCCTGTTTCTTGTTTTTTGCAGTAGGCTTGTAGAGCTATGAACTTCCCTCTCAAGACTGCTTTCGCTGTGTCCCATAGATTTTGGATTGTAGTGTTTTCATTGTCATTTGTTGTCATGATGTTTTTTATTTCTTCTTTGATCTCTCTGGTAACCCAGTCATGGTTTAATAGCATGCTGTTTAGTCTCCATGTGTTTGATTTCTTTGGGTTGTTTTTATTGTAGTTGATTTCCAGTTTTATGCCACTGTGGTCTGAGAAGATGCTTGATATGATTTCTATCTTCTTGAATTTGAAGAGACTTTGCCTATGTCCCAACATATGGTCTATCTTTGAAAATGACCCATGTGCGCTTGAGAAGAATGTATATTCTGTGGCTTTGGGGTGAAATGTTCTGAAGATGTCAATTAATTCCATCTGGTCTAGTGAGTCATTTAGGATTGATGTTTCTTTGCTGATGTTTTGTTTAGAGGATTTGTCCAATGGTGATAGTGGGGTATTAAAGTCTCCTACTATGATTGTATTGCTGTCAATGTCTCCCTTAATATCCTCCAGGAGTTTTTTTATGTATTTGGGTGCTCCTGTATTGGGTGCATATATGTTTACCAGAGTTATTTCTTCTTGTTGGATTGCTCCCTTTAGTATTATGAAATGGCCTTCCTTATCTCTTGTTATGTCCTTCAGTTTGAGATCTAATTTGTCAGAAATAAGTATTGCTACCCCAGCTTTTTTTTCAGTTCCATTTGCCTGGAAAACCTTTTTCCATCCCTTCACCCTCAGTCTGTGTGCGTCTTTTTTTCTGAGGTGGGTTTCTTGTAGACAGCAGATATATGGGTCGTGTTTTCTTATCCAATCTGTTACCCTATGTCTTTTGATTGGGGCATTTAATCCATTTACATTTAAAGTTATTATTGATAGGTACTTATTTGTCGCCATTCCTATTCTTTACCCCTGTGTTACTTCTTCGCTTCCTGTTTCTTTCTTTCTTTTTTTTTTTTTTTTTTTACAGTAGACCCTTTAGCATTTCTTGCATTGCTGGTTTGGTGGTAATAAATTCCCTTAGTCCTTTTTTGTCTGTGAAGCTCCTGATTTCACCTTCAATTTTGATTGACAGCCTTGCTGGGTACAGTATTCTTGGATTCAGCCCCTTCCTTTGCATGACTTTGTATATTTCATTCCATTCCCTTCTGGCCTGATGAGTTTCTGTTGAGAAATCAGTTGCTAGTCTGATGGGGGTTCCTTTGTATGTAACTTTCTGTCTCTCTCTTGCTGCTTTTAAGATTCTTACTTTGTCGTTGGTGTTTGCCAATTTAATTATAATGTGCCTTGGCGTCGGTCTTTTGGGGTTCATTTTGCTTGGGACTCTGTGAGCTTCTTGGATTTGTGTGGGTTTTTTCTTCCCTATATCTGGGAAATTTTCTGTCATTATTTCTTCAAAGAGGTTTTCTATTCCTTGCTCAGCTTCCTTTCCTTCTGGAACCCCTATTATGCGGATGTTGTTTTGTTTCGTGTTGTCCCAAAGTTCCCTTAGACTCTCCTCCTGCCTTTTAATTTTTTTTTCTAGAAGTTGCTTTTCTTGGGTATTTTTTTCCATCTTGTCTTCTAGCTCACTGATGCGGTCCTCTGCTTCTTCTAGTCTACTCTTGATGCTTTCTATTGAGTTCTTTACAGCAGCGATGTCATTTTTCATTTCTTCTTGGTTCTTCTTCATTTCCTCTTGGTTCTTGCTCATATTGTCGAATTTGTCTTCCATTCTTTTCAGCCACCTTATGACCATTTCTCTGAATTCTTTTTCTGGAAGGTTGCTTGCCTCCATTTCGTTTACTTCCTTTTCTGGTGATGCCTGCTTTTCTTTCATATGCGGGCTGCTTCTTTGTCTCCCCATGCTCTCTCTTCTCTGGGTGTCTGGTTATGTAGTTCTCTCTCTCCTGGGTTGATTTAAAGGCCCAAAATACAGCACTACCAGGTACCACTCACAAGGCACTGAACAGGAATGTATTCACGATATTAATAACCTCCAATAAAGGTGACCACCAGAGAAAGGCAAATTAGGTGATAGGAGAGAAAGAAGAAGAGGAAAAAAGAAAGAAAGAAAGAAAAAAAGAAAAAAGGAGTGTGAAAATGAAATTGGGAAAAGGGAAAGTAAAGAGAAAAAAAAAAGTAAGAGAGACAAGAAAGTGACTAAGAGAGAAAGGGGAACAGACTATATATATTGGGGATAATACTCCAATAGAACAATCACTAATCCCAGCAAATGCCAGCAACAAGTGCCTGGGGATTAATACAAACTACAACACCAACTAATATGGATTGAGGCAAGGGAAAGCTGAAGCACAAAACAAACAAAAAAATAAACAAAAGAAGAATAAGCAAAACAATCTCACAAAAACAGCATAAAAATTGGATATAATCTACATTCAAGCAAACAACAACAAAAGGACAGAGAGAAGGACAAGTTTATGGATAGCTCAGACAGCGAAGGGAGAGGTGTATGTGGACTTGGAGCAGGGGATTAGAGATTAGATATGTAAGTAGGGTGAAATTTTAACAAGGGGTAAACAGAAAGAATAGGGAAAATCTAAAGCAGTAAAAGGGTAAGACAAACAGGACACTGAAAAGGGGGAGGTTAGGAAGAGAGTGATGGCCTAAAGGTAGAGTTGAGATAGAGTAAAACGATGCTAAAGGAAAGATAAAAAATAGAATGTAGAACCCTAATCCCAAAATAAAATGAAGAGAAAATAAAATGACACTTTAAAAAAAAAAAAGATAAAATAGCAGTAGTAATAATACGGATTGAAAATAAAAATGTAATCATTAAAAAGGTAAAATCAAGTGATGAAAAAAGAAAAAAAAAGTTTCTTGATTAAAAGATGCAAAAAATGAAAATAAAAAAAAATAAAAAAATAAAAAAATAAAAGGTAAAAATAAAATGTGAAGTAGTGAAGGTCATTCACTTCCTCTGTTTTTCTGTTTGGCACGCCTGTTTCTCAGTCCAGACAGTATTGCAGTTCCCTGCGATCCACTGCTCTTCGGTGTTGTAAGCCAGTCCTGATTTTAAGCAGGCGGTGTGTCTTAATTTCTCTTATTCCTTTATTTTTGATTACGCAAGAGTCAATTTGTGATTCAGCCCCTGGGTGGCAGTGTTTCTGGATTGACTTCCGGGTCTATCTATGGCCTCTCTAGGCAGTGTTAGAGCCTTCTTTCCCTGTGGCACTCGCCACCGGCCTGTGGGCGTGGTCTGCCTCAGAGCTGACTCTCTGATGGTCACTCCCCGCTCCGATCCCCAGGTTCCAGAAAAACAACTTTCCCCTGCAGTCTCCCAGGGTGTCCCCAACTGGGTGATCCTATGTATTGGGCTTAGTAATCAGAAGCAAGGATTTGAAGAGGAAAAAGCCCAAGTGTGCGAACTCCAGGACTGCGAGTAAGCCCAGGCACCCAGGGAGCGCACGGGCTGCGCGTAAGTCTGGACAGCCTGAAATTCTTAGGGTGTCCCTGCACTTCAGATCAAAATGGGTTGCTTTTTAGAGTGCCCTTCTCTTAGCAGCTCTGAGGACCCCTTTCCACAATCACAGATCACGCCAGCCCCTACAGCCACGGATTTTTCTAGGCACAGACTTCCCTGGTCCTCCAGCTCCCGCAAAACGCGCGTTCCTCTCTCCCGCCGGGACCAGAGACCTCACCTTATCCCAGGCGAAATCTGACCTTTCCGTGGTGGAGTGTAGAGCTCCTCTGAACCCGTGTGCTTGCGCCAGTTGGGGAGCGTTGTTCTGGGGCTCGCAGCTGTTCCTGGGGTGCCGCAGTTGTGGATTCTCAGGCTTCAGATAAGCTCCACTTTCCGGATCAAGATGGCGCAGACTCCGCGTCCAAGCCCGCAGCTCCGGGAGGGGACCCAGCCAAAGTTGGTGCTGCCAGGTCAGGGGAACCCCGTTCAGCAGTCCCCCACCTCCTTCTGGAATTCAGCTATCTCCCAACCAGCCAACAAACATTCCTTGTGCGTCCCTCAGCTGTTCTTTCTTTCTGCTCCGGGACAAGGCTCGGAACACATCTGTCTATTCCGCCGCCATTATTCCCTCCCAAGAGGGAGCTGTTTTAAATGTCTGTGAAAAGAACAGAAAGAAAGGAGGTAAATAGGCCCTGCTTTTGCCCTCAGAGAGTTTCTAGCATTTTCAGGGGGTAGATGGATGGTGGTTCTCTACCTCCAGAACCAGGGTTCCGTCCAGTGTGAGCAGCCCTGCATGGTGACAATGTGACTCTAAACTATGAGCTCCAGGAGAATGGGGAACATTCCTTGGCCACTCTTGTTTCTACGAATCCTAGAAGAAGGCCGGGCCTACGGGAGGGGAGGAGGAATAGAAGGTGTAACTCAAACACCACCCTGCCTTCAGGGGCTCACACTCTCTCCAGGACAATGAGACCTGTACATTTCTAAAACTAGACATGAGGAACTTTCAGAGGACAGAGGATGACAGGGGTTGGGGGAGAAAGAAAAGACATCCGTTTGGGCAGATTTAGAAAGGTGAACACTCTGGCAGTGAAGATGGACCTAAAAGGACAGCTAGGATTTCAGGGGGCAGCAGAACAGGCCATGGGCAAGGCATGCTCTGGGGAAGCACGGGAATCGTCAGGAAACACGAGGTGGTTTCCTTTGGCTGGAACACAAGGTACATAAGAAAGAACAGCAGGACCCAGAGCAAGGACGGGGTCTGGGGCCCGAGGGGGAGGACCTGGGCGCCTCCAGCAGCACCGGGTGGTTGGGAAAGCAGGAAGGTCAAGGTGAAAGGGGCCGGCTGCCTTCCCTGTTGCCCCGCCTCGACTTCTCATCGGGTTCCGGGCATCAGTTCCTCTGCGTGAAGTGGATGGAGGGACTTTCCTGGTCTCCTTTCTGAGTTTGCAATGAGACTTAGTGGAGCCTGCCACAATGGCTCTCCACTGAGACCCAGAAACTGGGCGGCCTTCAGCTGGAGGAGGAAGGGGACCATTGTTTCTATTTGTGGGAAGACCGTAGGAAGCAGGGAACAATTCGAATCCCATCAAACTCCAAGAGGCTACTTTCTTTTTTATTAATAACAACGAGTAACACAGTCCTTTGGTCAAGAAGCACAGACTCAGCTCCCCAAATCTGAATCATTCATCTGGACTCCTTTAGTGGGGAATAATTCTCCTGAAGTGTAAGAATAATTTGCATCCTGGCAGAGGTTTCTAGGAATAAGGCCAATGAGTAAAAAATACTCTCCACATAACACATTGAAATGTTACAAATAAGCCTGAAGTCCCCTTTAACCAACCCCTCCTCCTCCGTCCACCCACTCCCATCCTTGCACTGAGCTAGCCGTTATCACCCTTCTGTTCTATGTGTTTCCAGAACTTTTCAATGGATCATTGTGTTTTGTGCTCATAAGCCTAAATATATTGCTTCTGTGGTTTTGAAATTCGTTTTCGAAAAGCCTGAAGGTGGATCATGAACAGAACCCTGAGCGCGCGCTGCAGTGGGAAGATGAAGCTTCTCATTCTGTAAATGAAAGCATTTGCCCGCTTAACCTTGGACTTCCCTTTCACGCCCTGGAAGACAGGGAAGGACAAAGCTGACTCTGTAGTTTCCTGCCTGGGTTTCTTATGACCTTCTGGAAATCTCTGCTAGACCCCTTCTCCCCGCTCCCCATAATCATTAGCACATCTAACACGTGCAAACGAAAGGAGAAACCCCTGGAGTGACAGGGCTGACACCATTCTGCTCAGACAGAGGTGGGGAACCTCGCCACCATCTGCTGAGGAACACTGACCCCTGGGGGCTCCTGACACTTGCACCCACCATTTCAGTCAGGAAAACCTGTCTCTGCCCACGGTTGAGGGACCTCCTCTCCACGGCTTGCTCAGATCTCTAATTTGATAGTGATATTGGGCCAGTTTTCTTGCCTGCTTTTACCTCAGCATTCTCTTCTCCCAGCAGGAGACACAGGGTTCAGAAGCCTTGCAGAGAGAGGCTTTCCCTCGAGAAAGACAGGCAGCTGGTTAGACAACGCACAGACTGGAAATGTTTCGGTGGATCCTGCATAAATTTAACAATAAAGAAGCTTTCTGCACTTGGGGGATAAGCTCTTTTGCATTTCCTGGGGTTCCTGGGAGTTAGCTGCCTTCGCCTACTACTTAGAAAGCTGGAGTGCATTTTCATGTCACCTGTTGGCCAGCGTCAGCTCTTACTCTGGATGCGTTAACTACCGATTCTTATGTCGCCTTCTTAAAGTGACACACACAGCCACTTTCACCGTGATCATTTCGCTAGGGGGCAAGCTGCGGGCACGCCCTCCTCCCCTGACGATTTGTCTTCCTTTTCATTTCTATGCGTCCCTTATCACAAAAAGCTCTCCAGCTTTCATTGTAAAGGCAAATGACAAATTGCTCTGGGGTCAGGTTTTATGAAGATGATAAAATCCTCTAATGGGTTTCAGGTGGTGCTTTGTACCAGCCAGTCGTGAGGCCATCCTGAGGTCACTGCGCGGGTATTATCACAGCTCAGCCGTAGTGATAGGACAGGTGCCTGGTGTTTTTCTTCCACCAGTCTCTTTCCAAGGGTTTCCGTGAAATCTGGAGGTCTTAGATGCCAAGGTTTGCTATATAAAGAGAAAGTGATTTCACCTTCCAACCTTCCTCAGAGATTCTATTTCTCCTTAAGAGCAATTCCCCCACCGCCTCTCCTGTGCAATGAAGCAACGCACCTCTGCTTAGCACCAAGCATGGCTCCTCAAACTCCTCGTGATCACGCCTGAGACAACATCCCGATGGTCTGCCCGAGGCAGCATCGGCTTGGGATGTCCCACAGTCCTTTGTCCCCTGGAGCTGCTGTCTTACCTGTGACTAAGTGGAGGCTCAGCACTGAACATTCTGGAAGTTGAGGTCCGATCGGATATGGCAGCATCAGGAAAATATATTTTGAAAGAGGGAGCGCTGTGCTATTCTGAAATAACTTGCTATTTTTCCAGCCTTGTACATTACAAATATGATTACACTCAACTGTAACGTTAATTTTAAAGCTCCATGTTAAAGTGTTCAGGATCTCTCTTAGAAGAGTTATCTCCAGGGGCCTGTGAGCCTGTTGGCAGAGGGAACGGGCTTTATCTTCCCTTCATCACTCCTCAGAGTGACAAGCACAGCCAGTGGGCACCTCTGGGGCATCTCAGGCGGCATACATGGCAGAAGACGGCGCTAATCCTGACTCATTCTCAGAAACGAGAGGGGCAGTGCCGCAGTGCCTCCTGGGACCATCCCCACCCTGGGATTCTACAGAATTCTACCTCCGGCTCCTTCCTGAGCAGAGCTCCACGCTTGCCTCTGCCCTACCTCCCACCCCCCACCTCAGGCCTGGCTGTGGGAACAATGAGCTCCCTGTGTCTAGCAGTGCACCCTGAGTGGCTGCCTGCGGTGACAGGGATTGTGGCAGCTCCATGCACCTCCCCAGAGGTTGGCAGGCCCCAGGCCACACCTCATCAGGATCTGGGTCTCAACCAAACCCAACCAAAGGGTCTCCGTATAACGTCACCTGTCCATCTGGTGTGGTTTCCTCTTCTGAAGAAAGGGCCTTTTAGTCCATTCAGTCTGCCCGTAAAGCACAGCTTAGCTTCCAGCAGGAGGCCATGCCATGCTCTCATACTACATATGGCCACAGAGCACATACAGCGCCCGCATTCCGGCACCAGTGTTGAATAGAACTGCACTCAGATTTGAGCCCCTGCACCTTCTAGCAAGCTGGGTGGTCCTGAGAAGACTCCCAGCTTCTCTAGGGCTCCATTTCTTTACCAGCAAAATGGGGGTGACGAGGACAACATGCTGAGGAGGATGTCACATCTTTTTCATAGGGTTCTTTGTTATATTTACTGTGACAACACAAGCAAAGCCTTAGCAGCATCTAGCAATATAGAAATCTCTCAGAGTAGCATTATTGAGTTTTCTTTAGTACATAGTATATATTTTGTCCATTTTTTAAACTATTAAAAAATGCTAGATAGTAGGATGGTAGAGCCAATGCCAATCATCCAGCTACTAACTAGACCTCAGTTAAGTAGATTAATTGTATGTGTCTTGTTGATGTTGAAAGAGGTAAACTAAGAAAAAATAACCTATGCAGCCGTGGGCAAACTACGGCCCGCGGGCCGGATCCGGCTGTTCTATCCGGTTCTCTTGCTCTCCCCTCCGCTCCTTTACTTTGAATTTATATTAGTTCACACAAACACTCCATCCATGCTTTTGTTCCGGCCCTCCGGTCCAGTTTAAGAACCCATTGTGGCCCTCGAGTCAAAAAGTTTGCCCACCCCTGTATTAGAGACACAGGCTGAGTTTTAAGGTGGTTCCTATGATGAGGCCTGAGTGCCAGTTCCGTCTGTGGGCAGGGTGGTCATCCTCGGCTTTGTACAGTAGGAATTAATGTTCAGGGAGGTAACCCTGAGCCACAAGATCTGTATCAGTGAGAAAAAGGCCCAATTGTTGTAAGACAACTTTTTAAAACACCGCTAGGTCTAATGGCTTTCTACGCAATGTATTGCAAAGGCAAGTATGTTTGGTGCCTCAAAAGTTCAGTAAGCCTCAGTTTCCCATTCCCCAAGCTTTGGTGTTTCGTTTTCCAGACTTGACTGAATTAAGTGAGTGGAGAACATCTGTGGATTGGGAGACCCCTGGGCTGTGTGTGTGTGCGGCCGAACCAGCCTACATCATGCTTCTTTCCTTCTGTCCTCCTCCAAGACTGTGTCATTAGTCATTATCTATGGCTTGGGCCTTGGAGTGGAGCACAGAAAATGCATAATCACCAGATAATATGCTCCAGTCAAAGCATTTTTCCATGTTATTACATTAACCCTGAAAATACTCCTACGAGGCAACTATTTATATGCAGAAATTACTTATTCCTTTCTGTCGCTGGAGAAGGAGGGGCAGGAAGCAGTTGAAAGGCCCCTTGAAATTCACAATAGGAGCTATTCTTCTCCCACCAACACCAGTATCTAGGTCTGTGGATCCCCCATCACCTACCACATTGCCTCTAAGACTTGTCAAGAGCTGCAGTTCTGACTTCGCCTAACCTGAGTATGACTGACTTAGGGGAGACTAACCATGGTGGGGAGGGTGTACTCTGTCTCCCGGGGGAACACAGTAGCCCATTCACTGTGCTGATCTCCGAGTGACTCATAACACAGCTGCTTAGATTTACGGCCAGTTGATGGATTTATGGGCTGTTGGCTCTTTTGTTGAAATTCATATTCATAAAGACAGGGGCTCTGTAAGAACTTACTGTTGCATGGAGGAAACGCACGAAGCATCACAGGGCAAAAATTAGGATGTCTTCTCTACTAAACAAGTAGGGGAGAGCCGTGCTTTCTTTCACCAGGTTCTGTGGTCTTAAAAGCAAGGAGGCTTTGAGGGAATTTACCCATAAAGTTTGCAGGACCAACTAAACACCAGCAATTATATGTAAACTCCTGTTTTCCTCTCACCCGCCACCAAGAAGTTCCTTTTACTGCCAAGACATAACATGTTTCTTTTTTTTTTTTTAAGGTCAGACATAAATACCCCAAGGTTGAATTCTGGCAAGTTCCTCACTTGACCAAGTTTGTACTTTATGCCTGCATGCAGCATACATCAGTTTTTAGCTACTTAAAATTGAATTGAATTTGAATTCAATTGAATCCTGTTTTATACAATAGAGTAGCATAAAACTCGGAAAGAGTTGGAAGGGGGAGAACCCTATAGAAAATCTCTGGCATTGGGAACTGGCCAGGCTCTCCAGGTACAAAGCTGAGCTGGAGATGCCAGGCAAAGGGCATTCACGTTTGTTGCATGTCTGCCATGTTTTAGGCACAATGTCCATCTGATTTTACTTACGCACAGAGTGATGCTTCAAGGTAGCATTTCACTCCATTGTACAGATGAGGGCACTAAGGCCAGTCATCTCATCAGGGTCCCCTTGAGAAATCATAGTAGGCAGAATTGTGAAACTGGCTCCTAAGATTCCATACCCTATTCCCCCCCAGAACCTGTGAATCTAATGAGATATCACCCCTATGGTGATGGTATACCACATGGCTTTGTTGACCTTAAAATAAGAAGATTATCCAGGGACCCGATTTAATCACATAAATTCTTAAGAGCACAGAGCTTTCTCTGCCTGCTCCTGGAAAAAGGCGTCAGAGAGATCTGAACCATGGAAGAACCCGTGTGTACGGCTGGCTGGAAGATGGAGGATGGAAGGGCCACATGCAAGGACTAGACAGAGGCCTCCAGGGGCTGAGAATGGCCCTCAGCATTCCCCAGCGAGGAAACCAGAACCTCAGTCCTACAACCCACAAGAAATTGAATTCTGCCAACAATCGGAATGAGCTTGGAAACAGACTCTTCCCCACAACTTCGGAGGAGAACACAGCTAGCCAGCACCTCGTATGTCAGGTCCTCAGCACAGCCCAGCTGAGCCAGGCCAGATTTCTGACCTGAGGAAACTGTGAGATAACAATGGGGGTTGCTCCAATCCACTAATTATGCAGAAACCTGTTATGTAGCCATAGAAAACGAATACAGCAGTGCAGTGGAGGAGCTGAGGTTCACACTCAGCTCCATGTGGCTTCAACCAAGTGGATAAGACAACTTCCAGCATGATCACAAAACTTGTGTAATCACTAGATGAACATGGAATAAAGAACCAACTCACTTCCATTACAGATTACAAAAATTAACTCTCAGTTTAGTGTTTGTCTTCATCCTCAGGAACATCCACATTTCTGCTGATGAAACTCAATGCATCACTCGTGTTATTCATATTATATTACTAACTGCATTATGTCATGCTTCCTAATTTTTCAAAGTGCTTTCCCATTCACTATCTAATTTTTTTCCACAACTACTCTGTAAAGCAGACAGGGAAGGAGTAATTATCCTCACTTTCGGGATGAAAAAGCTGAAGAGCAAAGAAGTTAACTAACGTTTCTTTTTCTTTTTCTTTTTTTATTCATTGTCTAAAGTTTTACATATGTCTCCCTTTTCCCCAATTGACCGCCCCAATAACTAACGTTTCTAATAGTAACCCCATCAATAAGTAAGAGAACCAAGAATCAATCCTGGCTTCCCTCCAAATGCAGTCTTTCTCTCGAGATTAAGAAAACGAAACTCAGAGGTTGCAAACTTCCTGGCCTCACAGTGGCTAGTCTCCACAGCACACTGAGCCCAAATTCCTTCCGCCTCGGCCATCGACCCCAATTCCCTGCCTCCTGCAGCCATTTACTTACTCAAGCACCCATAGCCTCCATCCAAAGCGACACCCCTCTGACTCCTTCGCGCCTCACTCAAAGCCCTCCAGCCTTCCCCGCCCCGCCGCCCTCCCCCCCCCAGCTACCCCCTCCTCCAGCCCAGGGCCTTTGCACTGGCTGCAAACTTTCTCTCCACCCGGAACACTCCATCTTCACCCTTCCCCTTTGTCATGTTAACTCTTACTCATTCTCACAATCCCAGCTCTAAGGGCAGTTTTAGGGACAACCTCCTTGAGCTTTTAGAGAAGGTTAACATCTCTGGATCCATCCTCATAATATCCTTTGATTTCCACAGTTGGCAATTTATACTGTTTTGGGTAGTAAATTATTGAAGGCTATCCTCCCACCCCCCCCCCCCCAATTAGGTGACAATTCCATGGGGACTAGAATAGCATCTCTTTTGCTCACCCATACCTAGCACGGTCCTGTGACATCATGGGGCTCAGCAAATACTGGATGAATTCGTGAATGCATTCATGCGTGTATGCATCAATGAAATGATGTAGCGACTCTTTAGGTAGGCAGGCCATTCCATCAAGGACTGCCCGTTCAAGTCAGCCAGGGGGGACACTTTGGCAATACCAGACCACATCTTTCCCTCTCCACCATTTCCACACCAAGCCCAAGAAGTGAGTGTGGGGCCTTTCCAGTAAAACACATTGCATTCCCACCGCTAACAAATCCGTTTGCAGTCCTGACTGGAAAGCACCCTGTACTGCCCAGGAACCTCCTCCACTTCATGGGCTGCTGTGGATGGTATTTCTCACCTCGTTGCACTTGCAGCTCTCCTGACAGATCTGCTTAAAGAGAGCCTCCATCGCCCTCCGCCCGGTGACCTGCTGTGACCCAGGGACACCCTGGGAACTGCTGTGGACCATAGCTCCCGTCCCTGGGCCCATCTCTCCCCACAGCCGAGATCAGGGGGAGCAACTGCTCCACATGTTAGCCATTCACAAACAGATTCACAGATTGTTGTATGTCCTTGACAGAGGTGATTCGGTCAATTGTTTGAAAGAGACGTGGCCGTCTCTGATTTCCCAGTCCTGAAAAATGGGCTGGGTTTGCATTTCAGAGGTAGCAGCTGAGTTTCACAGCATCATCTCACTCCTGGAAAGAAGGGGAATGGCATGAAGCTCCAGGAAGTTACACAGCCAAGTGCTAGATGCCCCCCTCTGCGGGGACGGGTACGAGTAACCCACCACCCTGATTTTTAATCTGGGTTAGGCTGGTTTATTCCCTGTTTCTGCCAACCAGTTAGCTGAGTGTACACTGTAACTGAAAAATAAAATGGCTTTTTAAAAAGTCCGAGGCAAGCCAAACGGTAACAATAATAGCCATACAAATACTTTAGTAGGGAGGCTAGGATTTTAAAGAACCCATCAGGGAATCCTTTAGTTCTGAATAGCCAGCTTCAGTTATAGCAGCGTTGTTTGCTGAGGTTTTTTAAACACAAACAGATCATGTGCAGACCACCTGCCCACTAGGAATTTCAGTGTCTCGCCTTGTCAGCAAGCACACGCGGAGTGCATGGCTGGTAAAATATTTTGGTCCTGGTTGTAGTTTGGGGGGAAGACAATATAGGCAATGAGGTTTGGGCATTCTGAGAGAGGAACTTATATACATGGGGTGTTTAGGAAAATCTAATGGAGGATGTGCAGCAAGAACTTCTCCTGGGAGTTCATCTTTGTAAAAAAACGTTTTATTTTTCAATTACAGTGTACATTCAGCTAACTGGTTGGCAACATCTCCTTAGAGAACATAGGAAAGCACATTCCAGCCTCAAACACAGACATTCACATACATGTGGGAACACGACTTATGGGTAAATTTAGTTAATTGAAAAGTTTGGGTGGCATAATGATAGTAGTAATAATAATAATAATAAAAACAACAGGCAAGGTAGTCAGATAGGGCTAGACTAATTGGCCTTGAATGTTGGGCTAACTAAGGCATTTGAACTTGATTCTAAACTATGGAGCCATTGGAGTTTGTTCAAGGGGTGGCTGGTGTGCATTTCAGTGAGGTACCTCTCTGAATGAGGCAGGCGTTCTTTACCTTGCCTGTGCCCTCTGCGTATCCAGATAAGAGTGGGGTCCCCCTGGTTCAAGCATCTTTCGTTAACAGTCCTTGAACATATAATATTGTGAAGTCGTCAGACAAGAAACTAACTGAAAATTCACATATCCCCATTATGGGGTGACCCGTGCAGGCTTTAAAGCAAGGAATGTAAGTAAATAGGTAACCAATAAACTGCAAATAGTACGCAGACATCCCAGGAAGTGTTTGAGACTTTCTTACTAAGAAATTTGTGAAACAAATAAGACTCACTGACCTGAGGGTTCATATCCCTCCCCTTCTCTTAAGGGAAATACCTTTGCCCAGGCCTGTCAAGCTCATCTTTCATCTTCCTGACGTGGGATAATCTGGGGAGCCTTGTAGGTACCTAACTGACCCACATTCCCCGAGTGAGTTGATTGTTTCCTTGCATCAGAGATAAAACAGAACCTGATTCAGAGATCAGCTCCCTATCCAGCTTGCAATTTAAGTGTGTAAGTAAAGACTTCCTCCACTATAATCCTAAACTCTAGCTGCATTTTCCCCACTTAACCCCTGTGCAAGCCTGGACAACGCTGACATTTAATTAGGTGTGTTCTCCAATGTGAGCGCCACCGCCCAGTGAAGGCCCAGGGAATTGCTTGCTTTCTGGACAGGACCACAGCAAAGGGGCGAGGGTCGGGGGGTGGGAGGGGGGCGTGGGGAGCAAAGGTGGGGATATTCCTCAGGGCTTGGAAAGAGTGGTGACCAGGGGCTAGTGTGAGATGGAGACTGCACAGGTTGCAGGCCCCTCTCCCCACTGCTCAGAAGCCTTTGCTTACTCCCTGGGTCACGCGCTCAGAGTCCTTCCTGCCCACACCCCTTGGTTTTGCTTTTAACCATTTGAGGGACCCTTGTGTGTTGTTAGCTCTGCAAACAGTAACCTATGGAGACCACGCTGGCAGCCACGTTATGCCCAGTGGGCGGGAGCCTGCAAGTGGACACATCCCAGCCGGAAATTACGCGATGAGGACTTGAATCACAGTTAGGCTAAGAAGGTTTGAAAGAAGAAATAGATGGTAGTGCTTCATCTTTAGTCTTTAGTTACTGAATTTTGCACGATTACAGAGGCTTTTGTTAATTTAATTAGCCCACATCAGGTTTTCTTCTTCTTCTTCTTCTTCTTTTTTTTTTTTTTTACTTGCTGAATAGTTTTTAAAGACCCCTTCTGTTCTTAAAAGGTGAAAGGATACATTTCCTAAAAGAAACAGGAGCTCAAAACATCTTGCTAGGAATGTGGGAGTCAATCTCAGGAAAGTATTGGGTTGCTGAAAAGTGATCATGAAATTGGGTTCTTCATAAACAAAGTCCTTCTGTAATCACAGAAAAAGTTACTTGGAAACCAGTATACTGGGTGTGCCTGAAGTTAACCTCATTACCAAGGACTCCAACCTACACCCGAAGTTGAGTCCGTGTAATTTGTGGGGTTTCCACCTTCTATCATATTTCTGTACAGGTACCTGGTAGGCGTTTTTTGACGATACCTAAGACACTTGTGTCCAACTATGGTAAATACGCCAAGGGAATTTATAAAAATGAAGACCCCAATTTTTAAAAGAATGATTCTTAGGATAGCAAATTCAGAAAAAGCATGATGCTTCTGTGGCTTCCCGTTTAATTTGTTCTATCACAAAATTCCAAAGAAAAATGGAATGTGTCAGAATTTGTACACGTTTATACTATGTAATCATGTTTTGCTGATTAAACCAGAAGGAAATGCTGATGGGAATAAGGATGTGATCATGTGAATAAGGTTGAGTTTTTTAGGGGAATGAGGGCTCAGAGATTCAAAGAGGGAAAGGAGGAACATCGGGGAGAATGGACCTGCACAGAGAGGCAGAGACATGTGTGCAAACGTGATTGTGATGGGGAGGTGGATTTGGCTTCCATTCTGAAGGGTGTGAGTGATACATATAAATGAAATGGATCTCACCAGTCTTTCACTGGTGCATAATGTGATTCTAAATTTTCAGGCTGCATCACAAAGGAACTAATATATATATTAAAAATATTTCATTTATTCTTAATAATTCCTAAGTTTATCCAAGATACTCTACTATATTAATAGAGTCTCATTGCTAAGTTAAGTAACAAAGGAACTTGGAGGAAAAAAAATGAGTTTGAGTTATTTTATTGTAAAGTTATTTTATTGTAAACTAGGGGCCCGGTGCATGAATTTGTGTATGGGGTGAGGTCCCTCGGCCTGGCTGGAGATCGAGGCCTATCAGGGGGCCAGCTGGCCTGGGGGAGGGAACCCCGGGAGGTTGGCTGGCTGCCCCGCCCTCTCCCCCCCATAGGGACCCCTATGGGGGGCTGGCCAACTGGGGGGGAGGGGCTGCGGGAGGTTGGCCGGCTGGGGGAGGTTGGCTGTGGGAGTGCATTGACTACCAGGGGGCAGCTCCTGCATTGAGCGTCTGCCCCCTGGTGGTCAGTGTACATCATAGCGACTGGTCGACCTGTCATTCCTGTCATTCGGTTATAACAGTCACTTAAGCTTTTATATATATAGATTGTACATATGGTAAAAACGCAGTTCACCATAATATTTTAGCAAATCAGAAAGTTGATCATGCTAACTTGAGAAAAGTATCTTGGGGTTGGAATGATCTCATCTTCAGTTCTCATTTTCCAGGAGCTCCCAGAGACAAAATAGACATGAAATCTTCCTCTGTTCACTGTTTAACTCACCCTTGATCTCCACATTGTCGCACTGGTCTTCCAAGACTGAGCATCACAAACCTACTGATAACTGCTTACTTCATTTTTAAACTCTTATTAAATTATTAAATTTTAGGTCTCCATGTTTTCAAATATCAATGTTCCCCATTCAAAATAAGTTCCCCTCCCTTTTTTTTTTTTTTTTTTGAGAAATTCATGGGATTTAATTTTTTAAAGTTTTCATTTGTCTTACTGGATTGACCTACACTGAGCTATATTTAAAAGTTTGTATTTTAATTTCTGAAACATGGGATATAAAATTCCAGTTCTAGCTCATTTTATTTCTATTAGCAAACATTTTAAATGACATTTTGCAGTTGATGGGAGAACAACCTTAAAGGCCTGGTTTCACTAGAATTTTTGCTTCTAGAGTTTTTGCCTGGAATAAGGTATTTTTTTTTTTTTTATTCTTCAGGAAACATAGCCTGCCACCATTTAAAATTAAAATGGAAAAAAAAAGAAATAGCATTCTGTTGAATATTCCCAAGTCTCCAAATTTTCCAGCAGCTTCTAAAGAGTTGCAGTAGAGACCTCAGTGCCGGCCCTACATAATTATTCCCAGGATGACGTTGTGTCTGAGAGAGCACTGCCAATTTATAGTCTCAAAGACCTTTTTTGGGCGTTAATGAATAAGGATAATTATGGGGCTTTTCCATTTTCTGATGATCACTTTGCTCTCTGTAATTATGCAGTTCCCTTTTTATTCCTCTCTATAGCACCTGCACTGAGATCTTGAATGTGAAATTCCTTTCCTCACAGGTAGTAGGGTAAGTCTTAAGATGCATAGCAGAAAGGAGAACTAGATAACCACTAAACTCCATTTGAAGGTAGCAACATACAAGGGCGTCGTCTGTGGCTAAAAATCTTTTCCCTCCAAATTTGTGTTAGTTCACTGAGCCTCCCGTTGCTCTTCCTCAACCTATACACTCCCCATGGCGAATAAGGTCCTACTATCTTATCTGGTTGAGTATGAGAAGGGATGGACCCAGGAACACCATAGGGGGCGCCATTCACTGGTCCTCTGCTCTGCCCAACACTCCAGGGGCCTGTGTTTCTGGTGTCCATTGCTGAAACATCTAACTTACCATTTTTTCATGTTTTCATTTAAAAAAGATTAGATAGGTAGATAGATAGATAGATAGATAGATAGATAAAGGAGGAAATTCACATCTTGGTCTTCATCACATTTGTAAAACTGAGCTTGCCCTATCGTGGCAGCAATAAGTTTTCACAGTACGGAATTTTCTAGAGAAAACTTGGATGGGCATTCTAAGGCAATTCCACGGGATCTACTCTTATTCATGCATTCACAAAACGTACCTGGGGTGTACAGCTCCTTGTTCCCCTGTGCCTCCAAATTCCTGCTCTTCTCCTCACGTCTATACAACTGCAGCCACAGTACCTAAGCCCTAGTTCCTGATGAGCCTTAGGGCACCACGCAATCCTGTCCCAGCACTGTTTAACTTACCCCAAGACAACAAGAGTCTATGAGAAGTGGTTGGCAGAGCTGGGACATGAAGGTGTTCAAAACCTGTAGCAATCATTCATGTGTTTAGCAACTTGTAAGGATTTGTCATAAAACTGCAAAAGGGAGAATGAACGGGAGGGCACACTTGAGGCCTCTGACATCAGTTTATTAGTTACATTTTTTAAATATATTTTATTGATATTTCAGAGAGGAAGGGAGAGGGATAGAGAGCTAGAAACATCGATGAGAGAGAGACATCGATCAGCTGCCTCCTGCACACCCCCCACTGGGGATGTGCCCGCAACCAAGGTACATGCCCTTGACCAGAATCGAACCCAGGACCCTTCAGTCCACAGGCCGACGCTCTATCCACTGAGCCAAACCGGTTTTGGCTATTAGTTACATTTTTTGACTAATTTCCTTTTTCACGGGTAAAAGTAGTCTTATATTCACCCCAATTCTTTTATTATTTTAAGTAGAGCATTCATGGCATTGAATTCTTACAGAGCAGCGAAAGTGTTTTCTATCAATGCTTTCTGTGCAGTTAACTACACCTTTTATAAAAAAAAAAAAAAAAAGGAGGTGGGGAGGAGGACCAAGGGAGGAGGGGGGAGTCATTCCGTTTTTGGGTTGTTTTTTTTTTTGGTCTGGAAAGTTACCCAGAAGCAGCTGGGAGTGAAAGGGAAGGAGCGAACTGGAGGCCCACAAGAAGAACTTCGCTATGGGAATGTCTTTTGCCTAAAGCAGTGTTTAAGAAAATCTGAATTTATATGCCTTAAATGTGCACCACATGCCCACAGCCCTGAGCTGCTGAACCTTTTCTAATTCATTTATTTAATTTTTACCAGCTTGGCTCAGCCCCTGAAAGCATTTAAATTTGAGATGCCCTATCTGCATGGACTCCTCACAGTGTGCCTTTAAGGAGATGCTATCGGTATTTAGGATGGGACAACTCTTTGTTGTGCAGGACTGTCCCCGCATGACAGGGAGTTTAGTGACCCTGGCACCCAAACACCAGCAGACTCCCCCTCCCTTGAAACCCACCCCACCACACACACACACACACACACACACACACACACACACACACACGCACGCGCGCGCGCACACACACACTCTTCCAAATGATTCTCAGGGGCATAGTACTACCCTTATGGAGAACTTCTAAACATAAAACTTTGGAGAAATAGAGTTGCAAGTAGCCCCCCTCCCCCAAACACATCTCACACAGAGAAAACAGCTCAAAAACAAAAAAACAAAAAACTAACTACATTTCAAAACCTTCCAAATCTATTCTCTATTATGAACTTGAAAACAAAGCTAATTTTGAAGCAGAAGCATAAAGTGTTCAGTGTTGCTTGATTTCAGAACAATACAATTAAGAATGTTCTGTTACAAAGATGCCAGCCATCTGTATAAAATAATACTGGATTGTTTAACCAAGATGAGTTAACTTTCAAAGTTTCAAGTTCTGGAAAAAATTTTTCTGCAAATATCTGCATTTACACAGCATGTGTAAACATCTTAGTTAACTATATTGGTCAGAACTGAGGAAGTGTCGGCAATTAGAGGAATAGAACAAAGGATGATGGTGAGCTGTTTGCACTTCTCATTTTCACACGTGTCTGTTGCCCAGACACATTTCTGTCGTCCTTTTTGCCTCTCTTGGTGCCCCTCTGCTGTCTTCTTGGCCTGGCAGGTATGTGGGGTCCCCCTCTCCTGCTGGGGCCTCCGAATGAGGCTCTTTGAGAAGGTCAGATGCCCCCACTCTGCTGGTATGCTACTGAGCAGGATAACCCTTCACCACCCTATCCTTGATAGATAATGAATTTGCACTTGCCTCCTGGACACCAGCCTTAATCCACTCGGCTACTAGTGAGGGGAATTTCAGACACTGTGTTGCAGGCCAGCAACGGAGATATTCTCAAGTATCAGGATTTCCAGGTGGCCTCAAGTTCCTCTACCTACTTCTAGGCCCAACTCAGCCAGATACCAGCCACCACGGACCTTTCTTACTTTATTTTTCACTCTTTGAGGTGATCACAGCTTCTTAATCTTAAATCTTCCAGCTAATCAGAGGCACCAGAAAAAGCAGCACCAACACCAGCGTAGACTCTGGTCCCACTCCTGGCGGAGGGAGGTGGAAGACACAGGCCATCCTACCACGCATGCCCTTATGTACGGAGTTTGGTTTTCTGTCTTCCCTGTGGGAGACCCTACATAAGTCCCTTCTCTTAGCCCAGTGGTCGGCAAACTGTGGCTTGCGAGCCACATGTGGCTCTTTGGCCCCTTGAGTGTGGCTCTCCACAAAATACCACAGCCTGGGTGAGTCTATTTTGAAGAAGTGGCGTTAGAAGAAGTTTAAGTTTAAAAAATTTGGCTCTCAAAAGACATTTCAATCGTTGTACTGTTGATATTTGGCTCTGTTGACTAATGAGTTTGCCGACCACTGGGTTAGCCTAATCACTTTAACACAGTTAGAAGATTTTTAGGTCACTGTCAAACCAAATTTGAAATTGAAATAGCTTTTTTTTTCAAAAACAAAAATAAAGGGATAAAAGCTACCTGTGTTTTTCCTGAGGAGCGCCTGTAATATTTCTGATCTTGTGTGATCACCAGCTCAGTCCAGCCATCATCAGCCTCATAAATGTTATCACCCAAAGTCGTAAAATGAAAGCAAGGTGTAACCCAGCCTTTTAACTCGGTAACCTTTGCCAGCATTAACTCCCATATGTGCACAGTAGATTGGTGATCCTGAAATGTGACTGCCTGGTTGCCCTGCCTTTCCTTAGGAACAGCTGGGTGAGTGGGACACACCCCAGAACTGGAACACACAGCTCCGGGTTCGAAACCTGCTCTGCCACGTGTGCCTGTGTGACCTTGAGCAAGTCACTGAAACCATGACCTTGCATGCGACTTAAGGATGATAGTATCTACCTTACCAGGTCTCCGTGAGGAATAAATGAGACGCTATGGGAGACACTCAGTGATCTCAAAAGGCAAAAACATTTCCTCCAAAGCAATCCAGTTGATAGACCCAATCTCATCTGAGAAAGAAAGAGGCATGATTTGAGGGCTATGCTGGGTCTAGGCTGGTTGCCCTCAGACCCTCCTTGCCCTTATCCTGCTCAGCATCCCGGGATCACAGGGGTGGCAAGGAGTGTCCCAAGCCCCCCTGTCAGCTGGGTTCAACCCATGGAAGGCACTGGACTGGAGGGTGAAGGAAGGGAGAAATCAGGGTAACCCCCCCCCCCCAAGTACTGTGTAAGGCAGTGCCTTGTTCTCCGGCTCCCACAGACAGCTTCCATCTGGAGCCGCTCCCCCTGCCCCTCCATCCTGTGGCGGTGGGGCTTTCTGCTGGTGTTCATTTCTGTGCTGCCTCACTGTCTTTCTTTTGGATTCTTGGTTTTTCCATCACTTGTGGAGCCAATTCCCTGCATTAAAGTCTCTCTTTTATAAATACGCTTAGTGGTTTCTGTTTCCCTCTTTTGACCTTGACTGATATTAGTATTAGTATTAAGAAGACCTCTCACCAGAAGAGCTTTGCCGGTACTGGATGCACCATAGAAAGTCGGTCTGTTGGCTACTTTTCCTTAAAGGGGAGCGTGGCATGTTGCTGTCATGGAATGCTACATAATAGCATTTTCACAACTCCTATTGTCCTCTCCTCCACCCATGCAATCCTGCACCCTTCAAACATTTCATATCCATTGCAAGTTAGGAGTTGGGCTGAGAGCTGGGCACACACAGGTAAACTAGTACATAGTGCATCAGACCAGGTAATTCCCAGGTCACTCTCTCAGGATCAGAGGGGCAGTGCACATTTATTTGGGAATTAGGCGTGATAAGGCGGGTTAGGTGCCTAGCGCTGTGCGTGGCCCTCAGCATCAATAAGAAATTTCCTGTTCCACTTCCCACCTCCCACCGCATTCATACACGGAGGTGAAGCAAAGTGGGGTGAGCAGGAACTATAATCGCCATTCCCAGGATAACCAAAGTTCAGGACTGCTATCTGCCTAAGGTGAGCAGAGTCTGTGGCTGGCGGTCAGATCACACCGCTTCCCTGGAAGTCAGCTGTGCTAAGAAATGCGTGATTAGATCAGAGTAGAGTAGCAGAGAGGGCGTTTGCAAGGAGTGAGGACACCTTTCCTCCCTGCGTTGTCCCCAGCCCCATCTGTCAGACACGCTCATCAGTCAGCTTCTTTGAACCTCGGGTCTTTTGAGTGTCCGGTGAGGGCCAGCACCTAGCTCACGGGATTGAAAGAGACCAAGACCTGCTGTCCATGCGTGAGGCGCTCACAGACGGGGTGATGGGCGGGGTTCTGTGTGAGCGCCAGGGACTGGAAAGGGTCTGATGGAGCCAGCTGGGCCTGCTTCCTGTCTGTGAAAGGAAACTGGCACCTGTGCTGTGGACCCCACAGGCTATTCAGGACCAACGGAAACTTCGCTTTGAAGGGGGCAAATGTCTGCTTTCGTCCCGTGGCAAATCGTCCGTGGGAAACGTATTCCAAGCATAACCTAGCCTCGGAGCTTTAGGTAATACCAGTCAGTTGTGGAGACCAAATAAATTGTACGACAGAACATCAACGGCCCGTTGCAGGGAGAGAACTGGGCCACGGTGTGGCCCTCCTGCACAAAACCTTACTTGGTTTCAAATCTTTATGATGCTTTCTACAACCATGTGCATGCGTAAACACAGGTAAAGGGGGGACGTCAACAACAAAAAAGGCTAATAGGTATCCAGGCTTCATTAAGTGTGGGGTCATCTGGGAAGCCTTTTCCCTGCGTGATCGTTCTTGCCACTTTACAGGTGAAGGACATGAGGCACAGAGAGGCAGGCAATGCCCTGGAGGCCACACAGCTGGTACCTGGCGGAGTTAAAAGCCTGTGAGCGAGAAATGCAGAAGGGCATTCCCACATCACAAAACCGAGTGGAGGCAGCAGGCCCACCGGACATGCGCGTCTGCCTTTGAAGGAGAGAGGTGTGAAGAAATCGCTCCGATGCCTTTGACCGGCGTCTCATAGGCACCTTGGACTCGTCATAACTTTATCACAGCTGTGCCTTTAAACATCTTTCCTGCTGATACAAAGGTTAGTCTTCCTTGTCTCCTTTTCACTTTTCCCTTCTCTAAGCAAAGGTTCTTTGGCACATTAGCTCAGGTGATTAGGGTAATGATGCCTGAGAAACAGCGAGCTTCCGCTTTTTCACATTTACCCAGAGCTTCTGTGTAACACCAGCAAGTTGACTTGGAAAGAATTATTTTTGTATGATTTTTAAAGAAAAGCCCCTGAAGATCCTGGAAAATGAAGAAAAGTGATGTGTCTGCAAAAACAGTAGCAGGATTTTTTTTTTTTTTACTTCCCCCCCAGGGGCTGTAATTTGACTGCTCTGTTTGGCAAGGCTCCAGAGACAAGTCCAAGTGCTCAATCTCTTTCGCTTTCTCTCTCCCTCTCTCCTCCTTCCCACCTTTCTGGCCCCTGGGCAGAGGGGGGCGGGACGGGGACCCGCTGCTCCAGGCCCGCGGAGCCCGCATCTCGGCGCGGAGAGGGGAGGGCCGGGGCGCGGCCGGCGGCGGGGCGAGCCGAGGAAGAGGAAGTCCGAGCCGAGCAGCGGTGCAAGGCGCTCGGCAGGCGCTGGAGCCGGAGCCGGAGCCGGCGCATCACTTCGCAGCGCAGCGCAGCCGCCCCTTCCCGGACCGGACCTGCGAGCGCGGCCCCGCGGCGGCCGCCCCTCTTCGGGTAAGCGCCGGCTCTGCGTTCACGCCGGGGTCCTTTCCAGCCGCTCTCCGGGAGCCCCGAAGAATGGGAAGGGGATCTAGGGACCCCCTGCTCGGAGCCCCAAGTCCGCAGGTGGAGGCGGCGAAGTGTGGTGCCGGGCCCCGCTCCCCTGCGCGCTCCCTCGGGGAGGAGACGGACGGGGTTGGGGGGCGCCTCCGCCGCCGGGACCCGGGGCCCGCCGCTGCCCGCCGCCGCCTGGAGGGGGCGACCCGCCGCCGCCGCCGCCCGGCTCTAGGCTCCTGGCTGCGAACCCCGGCCCGGCCTCGACCTGGCGGCCCCGCGCTGCACCCGTAGCCAGGGCGGCTGCAACGTGGGCTCCTCCGAGGAGCTCCTGCGTGAACCCCCGAGGTCTACGAACCCGGTTCCACCTCTCAAACAGGACGGCCCCTAAACGGGACCCGCCCGCCGGCCACCTTAGGGCAACTCCCGGCCCCGGTCCGGGCGCCCGGCCCTAGCGCAGAGGACCGAGGACCGCCGCGGAACCGGAGGCCAGGCGCCCGGTGCGTCGGGTGAGGAGGGTCCCTGCCTTTATAGAACCAGCCCGGGGGGCCCAGCCCCGCAAATATGCCTGGGGGTTGGGCTGGAGGGGGGTCGAAAGCCGACGGTCCCTTTGTCACGGGGGTAAAAGGGAACACCTGGTCTTCTCTGGGACTTTGCCGACCTTTCTGGCCTCGGAGGACCGCGGGGTCTGCGGGTGACGCGGCAGCTCGCCCCTCTTTGTGTCCTCTGATGAGAGTCTGGCTTTAAAGTTGGCGCATAAGGAGGGTCTAGTTGGGAAAAGTGGTTACACTGTTACATTTTATTCCGTTCATTGGAAACAATGAGGTGGGTGACTTTTTTAAAAAGCCGGGGGTGGGGGGAGGCTTGTTTGCAGAGCCGGTGTTCCGTGAAGTTCTGGTCCTCCCGCTCCCTCGGTACCACCCTCAGGTGGCCGCCGCTACTGCACATATTTTTGAAATCCCCGAGTGTGAGTCCCCCGGGAGGCTGTGTCCAGCCGGCCTCACAAAAGACACTGTGGATCCCAGAGGCAGAGTTGGTTTGGGGGTTTTCCGACAGATTGGATTCAGCACTGCCTCGTGTTTCCTATTCAAACCAGGAGGAGACCGGAAGGTCGACTTGGGTCAGATTTGGCATGGAGCAGAAGTGCAGGCCCAGCTAGGCCGGGTAACGCTGTAAAAACGGCTATGGAGTGTTAAAATCGGCATCTGCTGGCTTCTCGGTGTTCTGTAGCTGGCATGCTTTTCAATGATGTAGTATGGACTTTGGACTTTGAGTAAACGCTATTAAAACATCTCCAAGCCCATCGCTTCAAGGACTAAGAAAGCTCCATTGTAACGTGGGCTTTGCCAGGTGAGACCCTACAAGCTCCGAGGTGGCCCTGGCTACCTCCCTCACAAAGTGATTTAGATGAACCAGGTAAAGCTTCATGCTCAATCCTGCACCCCACCCCACCCTGCATGGTATACAATATTTAAGACTTAGATACAAAGGTGATGGTTTGATATATGGTCCTCTGGCTTCCCAATTCCACACTTTCCTTCTTGTCCGATGTGAGGCCCTCTATCTAAGCCACGGGGCCACCTGAGGAAAGAACTGTTTTTCCCCAGAGTCCTCCCATCTCACTGGCTTCCTCCTCGGCAGGACATCCCACAGCCCTCACTGCATCACCTTCCTCTTCCCTCCTGTAGCCACTCCCTGAACCCCTCTTCTCATGGTTGTCTGGCTGTCAGATCCATGCCCTAATCCCGCTTTTTCCTTGATCACCTTTTCCTGCTCATCAGCACCTTTCCCAAGGGCACCAGCTTCCTACAGCATCTAACACAGGAATGATCGTTACCAAATCCAAGGTTAAATATTGGGTAATTCAGTCTGTACTTCAAGGACTTTAAAGGATCACTTGTTAACAAACCAATGGGAAGTGGCAATCGTTTTTCAAATCCAGGAATAGCCAGTACTGTTTTGTTCTCCCCCAGTGAGGATATGAGTTTTTAAAGCGATTTAATTAAGAATTAATGGTTTCTGGTCTAGCACATGAAGATGGGAAATGCTTCAGCAGCTGTGATGTCTTTGGAGCCCTCAATAAACTAAAAGCAATTCCTGGATCTCTACTCTGATTCCTCCTGGCTGCAATGCACTTTTTGAGAGTTTCTGTCCCCTCTCGCCGTTCATTGCTGGTAGTTGGTCTTTCAAACAGTTGTCATCTTTCAATTCTCCTCCTGGATGATCCAGGGAATAGTGACGCTGGAATGTAGGGGCTAGGCTAAATCTCGGATGACCTACTTCAGCCCCATCCTCCTAAAGATTTAGGGGAGTGCTGGGGTGAGGACCGAGTGCTCTGGGAGGGGCCGGCTTGGGCGTGAAGTGTGCCTCTGCAGCTCATTGGCACGGAGACCTTGACCCCTCTAGGAAATTATTTAGACATAGATTATTTTACAGTCAGGAAAATGTAACAATCATAGCTGATTACTTTCTCCGGATTATCTCACCTTTGCTCATATCTTCCTCTGTAATTTAGGAAATAATGGCCTCTCTCTCTGGGTTCATGCTGAGGAGTGAGGATGATTAATGAAATAATTTGTGGAATTTGGCAGGCTATGCGCTTTAAAGACGATTGTTGTTGATCAACCGAGTCCCGGGAATGAATGATTTTGCTGGAGGTTCCGCAGTTCTCCATCGGCTGAGCTACGGTTTAACCCATGTTCACTTCTCTGTCCTCAGCTGCGCTACCTTGAAATAACGGTAGCATGGAGGCATATTTTTATTTTTATTTATTTATTATTATTTTTTTAAATATATTTTATTGATTTTTTACAGAGAGGAAGGGAGAGGGATAGAGAGCTAGAAACATCGATGAGAGAGAAACATCGATCAGCTGCCTCCTGCACACCCCCTACTGGGGATGTGCCCGCAACCAAGGTACATGCCCTTGACCGGAATCGAACCCGGGACCCCTCAGTCCGCAGGCCGACGCTCTATCCACTGAGCCAAACCGGTTTTGGCAGGAGGCATATTTTTAATGAAATGCAATGCTTCACTCTTTCAGAAAAAAAATCGCTGTCTCGTTTGACTTGGGGGAAATGTGGTTTCTAGGGCCAGATCTCATGTATTCAAGCAGGAATGGGAATGGAAACATTTTCTAGACAGAGACTCTAAGCAGCCTCGTACTCGTATGCATCGGCATCTGAAATACAACGTTTCATCCGCCTGCATCAACCTGCTCTATCAATGAAAAGCTGACCCCAAGTCTCAGCGGGCGTCCAGGGCCCTGGGTGTCTGTGCCAAGTAGAACTGACTGCAGGGCCAGCTTTCAAGTCATTAAGAGACGGTATGTGTTCCTCTTTCTATTGCAAAAAGCAGCAGGTGTTTTAGCAAAGACGGTAGAAACGTAGCTCAGCATCCCAGCCAGGGGGCCCGGGTTTGTTGTGGAATAACCGGGCCACGGGTCATGCAGAGGCTGCAGAAACCTTCAAGTCTGCCTGGGTGGCTCCCGCCCAGTGACTAGACCAGGGGTGGGCAAACTTTTTGACTCGAGGGCCACAATGGGTTCTTAAACTGGACCAGAGGGCCGGAACAAAAGCATGGATGGAGTGTTTGTGTGAACTAACATAAATTCAAAGTAAAGGAGCGGAGGGGAGAGCAAGAGAACCGGATAGAACAGCCGGATCCAGCCCGCGGGCCGTAGTTTGCCCACGGCTGGACTAGGTGGTGGCTGTGCACTATATCTAGAATAGTTTTCATGTTTGAGGCAGGCTGGAGTATCTTTTCAATCTGTGGACACAAGTTTACTCCCCCAAAAATGTTTTTTTCGATGAGATACAAGGCCAGTAAAAAATTTCCAAACCTGAACATCTGCTTCAGGTATACACTGAATTACTGTTTGATGGGAAGCTAAGGTATGCTGGATTCATGGACTGGAAAATCTACACGCCTCCTCTTCTTTGTCCTTCCCAGTATCATCAGAGAGGAAGGCACCTTGGAGGGTGCTAATGGTAGGCAAAGTTTTAAAAAGATTCCAGCTACACCCACTGGATGTCCTAACCCAGTGGTCGGCAAACTGTGGCTCGCGAGCCACATGCGGCTCTTTGGCCGCTTGAGTGTGGCTCTTCCACAAAATACCACGGCCTGGGCGAGTCTATTTTGAAGAAGTAGCATTAGAAGAAGTTTAAGTTTAAAAAATTTGGCTCTCAAAAGAAAGTTCAGTCGTTGTCCTGTTGGTATTTGGCTCTGTTGACTAATGAGTTTGCCAACCACTGGCCTAACCTGATGCAAGGGGAGGCGGGGTTTTCACGGGTCTCTCATTAAGAAGGTTGTTTGGGTAAGCTTTAATAACCAGTGTGCTGCCGAGGCTACAGAGCCACTTAGCACTGGCATTGGGAAGGTCAAACCGGTACAGCATTTGCCCCGAAGCTAGCAAGTCCGTAAGTGTAAGCAGGACATCTTTCTAAAATATCCAAGACGCCATTAAAATGCAGGTGAGTCTAGTAATCGCTCAAACTTTAGGATTCTCGTAAGAGGAATTATTAATCAATAAATCACCATGCCAAGAGGTTAGCTATACTTATTGAAGTGGTAAAGGGACCTAGTCCTCAAGTGTCTGGTCACATCAAGCACTTAAATGACCTGTGTCTGAATACAGATGGGGGAGGATGGCAAGTTCTAGGTCAGGGGTGGTGAACTCTTTCCTGTAAAGAGCCAGATAGTGAATATGTTAGGCTTCGTGGTCTGTATCTCATAGTCTTCGATCGGGTGGGGAGCTCTTTGTTTGCAACCCTTTAAAAATGTAAAAACCAGTCTTTGCTTGAGAGCCACTCAAAATGGGCTGTAGGCCGGGCTTGTCCAGCTCTGTGCTAAAGGAAACAGTTTATGTTTGTGATATCCTTCAGGGTTTTCGTGGAGACCCAAATTGACAATTCCATAGGCTCTAGTTGAGCTGAAGTGATAGAGACTAACTTATAACCAAATCTCCTTTGTCACTCCTTTGGCCAGCTGGTCTTCTTTATCCTCTCTTGGCACCGGGTTAGAAGTCTCTAATAGACATAGCAATCAGTTGATCTAAGAATGGCAGTGCCCAATTTCAGCCTTCTTCCTTGAGTTAGACGTGAATGGAGAGAGAGACTCGGCTGGGACAGAATAAAGCCCACATTGAAATAGGTCATTGATGACGATCATTGAACACATGAAATGAAGTTCAGACCCCCGAGCCTGGCACTCAGTGCTTTTGTACCTATTGTTCTTCTAGCTCCTCCCCAGAATACGCTACGTCCCTATCATAACACAAACTCCCAGAGCCTGAGGTGGGCTGTGCTCACTCTCACTGATGGAGGGATCCTTCCATACAAAGTTGAAGTCTCCATCTCTTTCTTGGATCCTCTCCTCATCTTATTGGGCAGAAATGTAGGTATCCCCACCTCTATGTTAACTCAGGACCTTATACCTAAAGCACTTGGAAAGACAGGGGAATGTGGCCATCCAGTAGATAAATATACCTTCCAAGGGAGGGGAACAGCTCTCTCCCTCTCCCTAGCTTCAGGGATCTTGTTGTACATCCTTGGACCAGACACAGAATTCAGCACAGAACTCCCAGGGCCTGTATGTGACACAGAGTATAACATAGCACCTGTGTGTCTGGCTTTGGAGTTACACTGAGCTGAGGTCTCGTCCCGGCTTCTACATGTACCTGCTACAGGTCCCCTCGTCTTTAAAGTTGCTAAGATAAATGAAATTTTCCTTTGTAAAGCATTTAGGTCAGGGCCCGACACGTAGTTATTGCTCAATAAATGGTAACTTTTCTTCATTCCAGAGCCATTTATTGGCACCTACTATGCCTAGCATGATGCCGATGCTGTTCTAGGCCAAGCAGTCAACACAAGAAGCGTGGTCTCCATAGAGATGTGATCAGCAGGCTGGGAGAATCCAGGTGATGGTTGGGCCACCTTGGTCTGGTGCTCTGGGAAGCCTTACAGGCAGCATTTGACGGCAACTTTAATGAAATTGATGAGTTCCTGTTTCATCAAGTCTACGATACTTTTGAAATACACCTTTTCTTTTTTTTAATTACTCTATTTTTTTTTTACATTCAGTATTATTTTGTGTTAATTTCAGGTGTACAGCATAGTGGTTAGACAACCATCTACTTTACAAAGGCCATTTTAAAAAAATGTACCACTAAGAAAAGAAATGTCCACAAAATTGGCATCACCTCTTGTAAGGTGTGTCTGTAAGTTGTGGGGGGGAAAGCATTTCTTAGCATCAGTAAAATGCATTTATATTTATGCCCAATAAATATTCATTAAATACACTAGTCTTACTCTGTGGTGGCCTACAGGATTAGGCTCCAAAGGTTTATATTGTAACAGAGTTTCTTTGCTTCTTGAGTTGGACCTGGCAAAGAGTTAAGTAATACAGTAAGTGAAAGTATTGTAAGGCATTTGTGATCTGATGTGTTTTTAAAAGTTTAAAACATTCACTCTGGTCATTTGCATGAACAAAGTGCATTAGGGAATCGTGTGGAAGCGAAACTGACTTACACATACTTGGGTAGGAGTGAAGTTGGGCGGTCCTTGCAGCTGGATATCCCTTTTGGCAGCTGTCTGCGGAGATGTGTGAATCCTTAATGCACATAAATGCCTTCTGAAGGGCAATGAAGGCATGAGCTCAGAGCTCACTGCCTTCTGTTTTCCAGATTTAATTTACTATAAATACTCCTCTCCCCGCATCTCAAGGGGCTGATCATCCCTCTGACCACGTAGGTCCTTTCTAACCATGAGAAGGGAGGATTTTCTCTCCTCTGGAAAGGCTATGGATTTTCACGCTCCAAGCAGGGTTCTCTTCCAATATGTTCCCACCCTCCTCCCTGTTTAGAGTAAAATACCACGGACATCTTCGCTTCCTGACCACCCTCTAAGCTCTAAATCCTCCTCGAGATCTTTTTCTGCACCCCGTTTAGAGCCTATTGTCTCTCCCCCACTTCCCCTGTTGTCCAAGATTCTTTAACTCAGTTTCAGGTTGACTGAATGGGAGCTTGGACGATACTTGGCTATTTCTAACTGTAATTAAGTGTTCTTTCATACTGTTTGATTTTAATTTCAACATGTTACCAGGTGGCATGCTGGCGCTCCATACATGGTGAGCATGCCCTTCCTAATACGCTCTGGAATCTGTTTTTTGGGGGGCACTCTTCAGCTCTCCCTACCCTCTCCCAACTCTGCGACTGAAACCCCAGCTAAGTTCCCTTCCTCCTCCTGTCTGTCTGAGAGGGGTCTGTCAGCCCCTGGCCAAGGAGGAAGCAAAGTGCAGACCTTCTTTCTTCTAGAGCAGCCGTGGGCAAACTACGGCCCGCGGGCCGGATCCGGCCCGTTTGGCTGTTCTATCCGGCCCGCGGAGCCGAAAGAGCGGAGGGTTCTCTTGCTCTCCCCTCCGCTCCTTTACTTTAAATTTATATTAGTTCACACAAATACTCCATCCATGCTTTTGTTCTGGCCCTCCAGTCCAGTTTAAGAACCCATTGTGGTCCTCGAGTCAAAAAGTTTGCCCACCCCTGTTCTAGAGCCACCTCCATCCTGCCTCTACCGTCTCATGTGACTGAAGTCCTCATGCTCCCAGCCGTCTTCAGAACTGACAGCAACTCTAGCAGAAATCCCGGTCTTTGGGAACAGGCAGATGCAAAGGAAAGGCCACTGTGGGGGTGCATGCTCACCAGAGTCCAGCCTTAGGGTGATGGAAGGCTGTGTCCGACCTGCGACCTGCGGGTTGGGGTGGAGGGGGTGGGGAAGCTGGGAGGCTGAGAGGAAGGGGTGGCGGGCGGATCCTGGTCCATCCCTGGGTGCAGCTTCCCATGGCGGTGTGATTACAGACGGTCCTCAAACACTGACATCTGCGCCTCTCTGATGTGCTGGGAGAGAGGAAAACTGTAATCTGGGGCATAAGTACACGACACTGCTTTTGTTCCCTTCAACCTGTTATTAGTTTAAGCATCTATGTTGTGCTAGAATATTATAGCTGCCTCAAAGGAGGCCACGGGAGCTGGTCTGAAACAGCTTACAGTTGAAAGTTTCAGGCATCCCACCCTTGTAAACTTTTGAATCAACAAAATACATGAAGTATGAAACGTAAGGGTCAAAATCAGGAGTGGGTGTGAGAGGAGCATACTGGGGGAATCATAGACTTTGTGAATTAATTTTTGTAGAAGAAAACCTTCGCTTACATCATGTCTTGCCCATCCTGGATCCGAGGTTTTAGAGTTAGTTCCTTGCTAAGGATGATGAGGGTGGGCTGTCAGGGTGTTGAGATGGTCAGGGAAGGAGCGGGAGATGTGGGTGAGCTGACGAGGATTGGCTCTGATGGGGAAAGTGCTTGGGGAGATGTTTGGACGCATTTGGAATATAGTGGTAGAGGAAAATCTTGGTGGTCTTGGCTTTTCTCCACGTTTCTTCACTTTCTCTATAAGATACATGCTCATCTCCCCCTCTCCTGTAACAGTTGTTGAGGCTAAAGTCTAAGGAACGCCCTTGAACCAGAATTCTTAATGAGATCTGATCTTGAAACTAAAATGGCAAAGAAAGTAACGTGAAAATAACGTTTCTGTGGCGTGTGGAACCCTGTGGCCCACGGGTGTACCGTATTATAATGAAACATTACCTTTAGCAACTTAGAAACCAGGTAACTTCCCAAAAGTGTCAGTATTATGAAACACTCTTACATTTTCTTTCTGTCTTTTTTTCCAGAACTTATCCTGATAGGAAAGCAAATATTATGAAATTCTAAAATTTGAGTTGTAATGAGCTCCATAATAGTAGTACCTTTCAAAATTCAAAATATCCCTGAGGAGCAAAATAAGCTTTGTTTTCTTTATGGATTGTGGCCCGCCTTGTCAAGATGTGATACTGTCTACTCTAACCCAGTACTGTCGTTTAAGAAATTTCCAAGTGGGAACTTAACAGGTATTTGTTTTTAACTTCTTACAGAAATGAAAACGAGAACACATGTCAGTAAAAGCTAATGACTTATGCTGATAACTATTCTAAAACTCTCCTTGGCTTTGGATTACTAATATATGCAGAAAACGCTGCACAAATGTTCAGAAACGTATACCGTGGTCTTGACCGAGAAAACTCTTACTTGGTACTTCAATATGCGTGATACATAGAGCAAGACAAGCTGATACTGTCTTTGCTTACTTGTTGCAGTATTAGTTCCAAACACTGTGATGTTAAGTATGGGGAAACGGTGTGCATGGAAGAGGTAGGTCTGTTTTTCCAAGGTCTGCGTACTCAGAGGTAAAATGCAAGGATAGGCTGAAATTCAGTAGTCTAGATCTATTATTTGGAAGTTATTTGAAAAGGCCTACTAAAATGGGGACAACACTATAATAAAGATGTTATAGTTTTAAAATATATATACCTAGTATGTAATAAACCCTTTTATTATGTGTATGGGTGTCGCCCTTAAGTTTTATTCCATGTTACTAGACGACAGGAACAATAAGACAACATGAAAATACTGGGGAAAACCATCCCAGTGGCAGGAGAAGGCCCTTCAGTCTCCTGGAGCAAAAGTCAATAGTAAGAGCCTAGTAATGGCGTGGTTCAGTGGTTGAGCGTCAAGCTATGAACCAGGAGGTCGCAGCTCAACTCCCAGTCAGGGCACATGCCCAGATTTCGGCCTCGATCCCCAATGTGGGGCGTGCATGAGGCAACTGATCAATGATTCTCTCTCATCATTGATATTTATCTCTCTCCCTCTTCCTTCCCCTCTGAAATCAATAAAAAATATATTTAAATAGTAAGAGAGAGGGAAGAGAAACACATTTGTTGTTTGTTTCACTGTCGTGGAGACATAATGTTCATTACCATTGGGAATTCATATTACAGTTACTCATTCAACAGATATAATTTCCTAAGTTCTGGGATACAGTGATGAACAAAACAAGCGAGATGTGGGGAGGGGGAACTATGTAATGAGAGCTTTAAAGAAAAGAAAACAGCCGAAACCAGTTTGGCTCAGTGGATAGAGCGTCAGCCTATGGACTGAAGGGTCCCAGGTTCGATTCCGGTCAAGGGCATGTACCTTGGTTGCGGGCACATCCCCAGGAGGGGGTGTGCAGGAGGCAGCTGATTGATATTTCTCTCTCATCGATGTTTCTAATTCTCTATCCCTCTCCCTTCCTCTCTGTAAAAAATCAATAAAATATATTCAAAAAAAAAAGAAAAAAAGAAAAGAAAACAGGGAAATGGGAAGGGGCACTCTCTTTGTCTGGGTGGTCAGAAGGCCCATGCAAGCAGGTAACATTGAGCCAAGGTTTAAATAACAAAGAATGATCCTGAGAAGGTCCGAGGAAAGAACATTCGAGGCAGAGAGAAAAAGTGTATAGAGAGGAATAAGCTCTGTGAGTTGGAGGAAAAGAAAGGCCGCTGTGTGTGAACAGCAAGAGTGGGAGATGAAGCTGGAGAGGTGGCAGGGCCTGGACTGTGTAGGGTTATAATACCAAAGGTCATTACCGTGGCTTAGAAGGGCCATGCAAAGCCACTGCTGGGTTTGACGCAGGAGAGCGATATGTCTGATGAATGCTGGTTGTCACTCAGGTAGAGCAGTGGGGAAGCTATGGCAGTGGTCCAAAGAGGATGCGGGAGAGGCGGGTTGATTCAGCACTGGAATGTCAGCAAGCCAATGCCTCACAAGAAGGGACTGATGGGAATTCGGAAGCAGCGTGGCCATCTTACTTGCTTCGTCCCACCTGCTTACCAGTCTCCATCCTGTGCTTCCATCGGCCTCTGTCAGGAAAGTGAGCAAGGCGGCACATGCCATGATGGATAAGCTCACCTCCACTCAGGGCCCAGGGCCCCCTTCTTCCAGCTCCGTAGCATGCTCCTTTCCTCAAGTCTAGCACATATGGTGTGGTTCTTTCCATAACCATTCAGCTGTCTGCTTCCCCTCACTAGACTCTGAGCTCCTGAGTGCAAGTGGTTGAACAAAATATTTGTCTACTAGTTGAAATGAACTTCAAGAAATTCAGGCAAAAACCTCAGTTTTCAAAAATTAGTTGAAGAAAGAAAATTCTGAGTAGGTAGCTAAATATTTAAAAAAGAAGATGGGGAGGAGGAGGAGGAGAAAAGAGGAGGAGGAGGAGGAAAAAGAGGAGATGAGAAGGAAAGAAAACCCACTGGAGAAATGGAAGGGGCTCTGACTTAACCCTTCATAAGGCTCTTTAGAAAAGTGTTTTCGTTCAGTCGATTTTCTATAAGGGCAGCCCAGTAGCGGTTGCTTTGGAAGTTGTATGGGCCTGCAGGAAATGCGGCGCTCTATAAATATTTATGCTCGTGGCCTGCCTTTCACTGGCTTACAGAGCACTTGGAAACTCAACAGTGTTTATTCTGGAATAGAAGCAACTATCAGAGAAACTGTCGTGGTAAGAAATCTTTCTAATGCTCCAAGCCAGTTGAGTGACTGCTATGCATTTCCAGAGAGGATACCAGCCCTACTCCAGCCCTATAAACATGCCTGCATTTGCATGGGGTGGGCACTTCAGACTTCTGGTGGGTTGAGCCTTTCCTGGGACATAGAGATTATGCTGTATTCATCCTCGTGTTCCCAGTAGAGAGCATATTCACGGGCACACCGTTGACCTTGAACCAGTTGTCTGACTTGAAGTGTGGTCCAGTTCTCATTTTTCAACTGTAGAGTGGAATTGGGAAGTCTCATGTTCAATGCTAGCATGTGGGATTTGGGTGAAACCCTTAATTCTAGTTTACCAACTTAGAGCTCAGAAATAGAAAAAAAAAACAAAAAAACAAGTTTAAGAAGTCTATATTTGTTATTCTCCTATTCAGATTTTAGCACGCTTACTGGAAAAAAACACACAAATATAGCCAAACCACATTGTTTAGTGTTGGTACAAAAATTGCTCTGTTACTTGTAAATTTAGTTTATTAAGACAGGTCTTTGAAGGATCCCATCATATTAAAAGGGGATGGATTCTGATAGCCTAGTTTTTAGTTACTATGCCTCTTGGAAAATATTAAAATAAAATTCCTCTTAGAATATCCTGATTTAAATTTTCTGGCTCAAACAGTGAGGGCCTATTGTGTTTCAAAATAAATCAAATGAAAAACTGTGCCATGGGCCTGTCTGAGCCTCCACTCCTATTCACATGCCTTCTGGGATTTATCTGTTGGCTTTTGCACAATTGATTCAAAGTCATCCACCCAGAAGTGGATTCATAATCTCTATTTCCAGACCTACCTCTGACTTCCTAGGGTTGTTCCCCCCGCGCCCCCGCCATCCAATTTTTAGTTAATAGCACCACGGTTCATTGGTCACAGCAAGCCACTTTCCTTCCTTGTGCAATCAGTTAGCAGCGACTCCCTAAAGATTCTCAATCTGTGTTCACTTACTCATGCCTCCGTCCCAGCCCTTTGGACACTTACCTCTTGCCTAGACAAGTAGAATAATTGCTGAGCCAGCATGGATTGCTATGTCTGGGGCTCAAATCTGACCAATGAGTGCATTTTCATAGAGGCCCTTCTAATGGCTTCACCCCAAGGGAAGGGCAATGGTAGAACTTAAGGTAGAGATAAAAGGCTTCCTTAGAGAGCCTTTAACGTTTCTCTGGTCACATTCCTCAGACCTCAGGTCCAGTCCACAGGCAAACCCTGCGGGCTCTCGCCCAAATGCGCAAGTCCTCCCACTCTTCACAGTCGTCGCTGCTCCCCCTTGATCCAGTCCGCTGCCTTCTCTCCCTGAATTCGTGCAGCTGGTTCCTAACTGGTCCCTTTGCTTAGCCAGGGGTGGGCAAACTTTTTGACTCGAGGGCCACAATGGGTTCTTAAACTGGACCGGAGGGCCAGAACAAAAGCATGGATGGAGTGTTTGTGTGAACTAACATAAATTCAAAGTAAAGGAGCGGAGGGAAGAGCAAGAGAACCGGATAGAACAGCCGGATCCGGCCCGCGGGCCGTAGTTTGCCCATGGCTGGCTTAGACCCATGCCCCTGACTATCTCACAGCAGCCCCAGTGGCCCTGCCTGTGTCGGCTAATGCAGACTCCTCTGTGGTTTCCTCTCTCACTCCGCAAGTCCACGGAACAGCCCCCAGGAGCCTCCCCAGCCTGGCCCCTGCTCTGCCCTCCGGCTCTGACCTCATCTGCTCCTCCCCGCGTGCCCACTCTGCCTCGCCCGGCCGGCCTCTCTGAGTCCCCAGTCTCCCTGACTTGCTCCAGCCTTGACGTGGTTTCTGCCTGGAGCACGCGTCCCGGAGAGGGAAGCCTGACTGTCTCCCTGGTCCCAGTGTCCTGGTCAAGTGTCCCCTCCTCAGAGAGGTCTTCCTGGTCCTGCTTTGTATGGCCTTGGCGGGCCATGTCCCTCTCACCCGACTTCAATTTTACGTCCTGGCATTTGTAACAAAGAGCGTATTTGTTTCCTGCCTGCTCTTCACGAGAAGAGAGAATTTGTGTTGTTCACACTGCATTTCCAATGTTGTAGGACAGTGCCCAGCACAGGGAAAACGTAAACATTTTTTTTTTTAATCAGTCACTAAATGCCCTAGGCAGTGGCCATGTCTGCCTCTCTGTCAGGTAAGTTCTGGAGTCTGATGCTGTTACAGCGCCATGTTCCAGAAGGAGATCAGCAGGCACGGCGCTGCGTGCAGGGGTGGATGGGTGGGTGGTGATGGTGGTGGGTGCCTGGGAAGAGAAGTGGCGGAGAACCTGGACTCCTTCCTCCTTTCCTGCCCTCACACTCCTGGCTTCTGAAGAAGTATCCTCGGAGTCTAACGGGGCCTCTTCCTCTATCTAGTGTCGTCTGCTCTCCAGCACCATCCTACCCAGAAAAGCTTGCTCTTGGCTCGTCCCCCATATCTGCCTTATTCCCCCACAGGACCCACAGCACCAAACAACATCTCAAGTGGGGCAGACTTTCAGGAAATATCCAGTCACTGCTTGATATTTATTCTTCATTTATTCAAATGCTGCCTATCCATCAGAGTCGGCAGTGTGATGTGACAAACATGCAGACTCTTGAGGGGACCACTTGGATTCAAACCAGGTTCCACCACTTAGACTCTGCATGACCTTGAACAAGCTGTCCAGACTCCCTAAGCTTCGGGGCAGCCTCTTAGAGATGAGGGAGACAGGTCCCGCTCCTGGGGTTATGATGAGGATCAAACCAATCATTCTTTACATGTTTGCAAAACCTGGTTGTATCACATAGAAAAGTTAGGGAAATGTTAGCCATTATTTTCATCGATGTTTCTTTAAAATTCACATCTTTCATAAAACTCAAATTCATCTCTTGTTTCCCAGAAAACTGGGTGCCCTTTAATTACCATTTCATTCACTTTGGTGTGTACTAATGCCTTACGCTGATGCAGGTGATCAGCTCATGTCTTCTTATGTTAAATGTAGAAAATAAAGAGTACAAGCATGCGGAAATATATTTATCCACCCCCTGTGCATTCCCCACCTCCCTTCCTTGCTTTATTTTTCTGCATAGATGTGCATCTGCCTGATGGACACACCATAAATTAATGTTTGTTTATCTTTTTAAGCTCCATGGAGGGAAGGATTCATCTTCTGATTAAGGAAATTTCCAAAATCACAGGAGAGAAACAGTATCATGAGCCCCGTGTACCCATCTTCCAGATTCAACAGTTATAAACATTCTGCCAATCTTGTTCTATCTATTTCCCCCATTGGTATTCCCTCCCCCACTTTGGATAGTAAAGGCCAATCTCAGGTGTCATTCTGTTTAACCCATACGTATTTCAATATGCATTTCCGACGGGAAAGAACACATTCTTCCATATAACCGCCACACGATTAAAACATCTACTGGAAATAACAGCAGCTCCTTAGCTCACTCTGACCTTCCTTCTAGTCTGCTTTACTTGTTAGAGTGGGGCTCTTGTGCCTGTCTGTTTACTGCCACTTCTCACTACACACGAGGCACTGCAGTATTTAAAGGAGTGAGTGGCTGGGTTGTATTCTTAGGTCCATAAAAATCTTATCAATAGTGATTGTGATCTCGGGCTAATAAAAGAAAGCCCACTTGACTCATAAGGGAGCTGAGGCAGAGCTGTCTAATGCAGGCGTCCTCAAACTACAGCCCGCGGGCCACATGCGGCCCGCCGAGGACATTTATCCGGCCCGCCGGATGCCGCTGCCTGTCCTGCTTAGCAGCTGACTCGTCCCGGGCCCGCAGTGCGCATAGGAATTTGTTCATAGTTTTTTGTTGTTTTTTTTTAAACTATAGTCCGGCCTTCCAACTGTCTGAGGGACAGTGAACTGGCCCCCTGTTTAAAAAGTTTGAGGACCCCTGGTCTAATGTTTACAAGCGCTGTAGGCCAAACACCAGTGTCTTTTAACGAGCAAGCATCTCCAGAGCTCTAACGTGGGATGGGTTGCTTTGAACCTGCCTCTGTTGCCTCAGAGGGGTCAGAAATTCCTTTGCTCCTCCCCTCTTGAACAGGAAATAGAAATCTCATGGTTCATACTTTAAGAGTTGAGTAACTGTCTTTTGAATATGAACTGTACTAATTCACTTCTTCAACCATATAATGGGGGACATTATTGCTGTAAAGGATTGTTGAACGTGTAAAAACAGTCAGTGGGTAAACTGTTACACAGTGCTTGGCTTTTAGCAGCTGTTTAATGGACAGTTGTGATCTCTCTCTTGTCGTCAAGCCACGGTTGTTGACAAGCTACAAGGCGAGAGTTCCCAACACAGAGGGGAACCCCCCCCCAAGTGTGGACTGGGGGCAAGGGGTACCAAGTGGAAGCTGGCCCTCAGCAGCATTGCCTCCCAGGCCTCCTGCCTCTCCGTCCAGGCTGGCCGTTCAGGTTTCTCACTGTTAGTCTGCTGGGGGAGGGGGGCGGAGTTGTAGTTTTCCTTCTACGCAGCGCACTGCCCCTTTGAGGGTTAATTTGAAGAGCTTTTACTGCGAAATAATGAGATTTAAAGAAATCCTTATGGTCCTACCTTCTCTTTTGAGTAAACACTGGGGAACAATTGTTACATGAAAACCAGGTTTTGTGTCGACCTGAATGGAAGGCAGGTTTACACATGAGATTCCTATGTAAGTATGAAGGTTGTCAGGCACCCTGGGCTCCCTAATACGCTTTGAGGTCACCACTAGCCTTGTCCGTAACACCTCGGCAAGTCATTTCTCATAACAAGTGTAGACACAAAGCTAGTTTTCCTCTGCACCGCTCATCTACTACGTGGACGTGCCTTCTGGATTTCATGTTTGAAGTCGTCGTCCTCTGCTGTCGAGACCATACCTTGTTGTGAGGCCGCTTAGCCTGGTATTTGAGGGGAGTACAGCTTTGGATAACCGGTAACCTCAGGAAAGCTCAGTCCCTTTCCACATCAGGGAGAGCTTCGATTCAGAGCATTACATCCAGCCCCGACAGCTTTGTACAGAACACGCACAGTCAGCCTCTCCTGGGTTACACGTCTGTGCTCGCTCCCCTCACCCCAGCCCCGAAGCACAGCCGAGCGTTCTGTTTGCTCTCGGGGCCTCCTTCACCCCTCTGGACGCTGGCATCTGATTATTTCCCTTTCCCCTCCATCACAGCCCCTTCTTCTTTCTGAATCTCCCCAGAGGAAATCTTCTAATAGGCGTTTACTTGAATTCTCACAACAGGAAATGTATAGAATTCACATAAGCTAGACATTCTTGTGAGAAGAATCAGACCGGGGAGGGGTCACAGTGGGTTCTAGGGAATAAGTGGAAATTCTACATAAGGAATAAGGTGGCCGGAAGGGGTGGGGCTCTGGAGAGCAGGGATGGGGAGAATGAAAGGAAGGGCAGGAGGCAAGGGCCATGGTTAGGAAGCTGCACCTTCTCGGTCCCGTTAGCCCCTGTCCTGTGACTTCCTGCTGTATGGACCAAGGAGCGGCACACCCTGGGCGGCTGGCTGTGATGGTGGAGGCAGTAGAGGAAACAGTAGCTAACACTGACGGAGCACTTCCTAGACCACCAGCCTTTGCATAGATGTACTCATTTCAGGCTCACAAGCACTTTGAATACGTGCAGCTGTGCCCATGTTCTGGATGCGGGCACTGAGCCATGAGAATGGTAGGATAACTTGTCCAAAGACACCCTGCAGATCAATGGCAGCATTGGGGTCAGCGCCCAGCAGACTGGCTCCAGATCGCATGCTCATAGTGCACGTGGTAGACGGGTCCCAGTGGGATTCATCTGAAAGTGTGGGGGCGGGGCGGGACCCAGGGCTCAGAGCTCTGAATAGGCCCAAGGCGAGTGGGCAGCTCTCAGCTCGCAGGAACCCAGGCTCCTTCTATCTTGTTGCCCTGAGAGATGGCATCTGAATTTTGGGCAGCCATATACCTAGTTTAGTTAAAATTGAGGGTTGTGCCGAAACCGGTTTGGCTCAGTGGATAGAGCGTCAGCCTGCGGACTGAAGGGTCCCAGGTTCGATTCCGGTCAAGGGCATGTACCTTGGTTTCGGGCACATCCCCAGTGGGAGGTGTGCAGAAGGCAGCTGATCGATGTTTCTCTCTCATCGATGTTTCTAGCTCTCTATCCCTCTCCCTTCCTCTCTGTAAAAAAATCAATAAAATATATTTTAAAAATAAATAAATAAAAATAAAATTGAGGGTTGCATTGTTAAAAAAAGAAAAGAATGGCTAGTTCCAGGACAACTCACTTGATCAGAGAAAAAGAAGGTGACCTTCCAAGGTCAGTGGGCAGTCTGGAGTGAAGGAAGGCCTGTGGCCAGAGTCACTGAGCTTGACCGCTCCGGGGCCTTGCAAAGCTGTGGCTCAGAGCAGCTACTGGAGTACTTGAGTGTTGGGCTGTCTTCTCTAAAGGAAAAAACATATCTAAAATGTTTAACACCTGGTGGGGTGCCCTGCTTAAGGACAAGTAAATATTCGATGCTAGTGTTTGATTAACAACTGGGTATTTCCAGCAAACATTTCATTCTGGCGAGGGCTGTTTACGGACAGAGACAGAAGCAGTTTCTACTGGCAAGGAAACTTCTCAAGATGCTAATCATCATAGGATGTCAGTCATTCGTGGGGACATCAGGAAACACCTGAAAATTAATACGGTTTCTGGCCTCCTTCAGCTTAATGTCTTGTAAGAACTTGCTTTTCTGTCGGAGGTTTACTAATCAGACTCCACTTTTGGACTGAACTGATTAAGGACTGAAAGGGTTGAGGTTGTAAGATTTTAATCTAGTTTGATTTTTTAAAAAATTAGTAAATATTGAAGTTCTAGAATTAAGACCTTAGTTAACAGAGGGATGATTTAAATATTGTTGAGAGGATTAGAACGAAAATGAAGAACTTGGATAACAAAGATTTTTGCCAAGATTCAGAATTTGAAGTGTAATTGAGTTATGTTGTATATTTTCAGAAATTGAAATTCTATGAATTTTCTTCTATTGCATGTTCCCAGAGAATGACAGGAAATCCTTTGTAACATGGTATCCTGAGTTGGAGGGTTTGTTGAGTTAAAAAAAAAACACACACACAACAAAACTCATTTGGTGAAGATTACAGGCTCTGTTATGCTTCACTGGATCTGAAGAACAACAAGCACTTTAATCACACTTGTTTTCATGGTGGCCCAGGGACGAATTAAGAGACTTCCTCTTTAAAAAGGTTTTGCTAAGGCAGCGCTTTTGTTCTCCAGTTGAGTCCGTGGAGTTGTCTTCTGCTGGAATTCCCAAATCCAACTTGATGTCCTCGTGTAATTTAAAAGTAAGTCTCAATAATCAACCAGTTAATTACTAGTGTAACAAAATAAACTTGTACATAACATTTTTTTGACTGTTCAAATGCAGGGGCATTTTAGAAGAAGGCTGTTTGTTAAGGTAATGAAGCTTCCAGAAGTACAGGACTCTAAATCTCCGTGGCATTGTTTCCCATAGAACTCGGCAAGATTTGGGTCTAATTTAAAGGTGTTTATCTCTCTCTGAGCTGCCCAAGAATGTTAAGAACAGTGATGCTGAGGGTGAATAGTGATTAAATAAAGCTTCCAACTGGTGAGAGTGAGGTTGTGAAGCTGAGCAGCAGAGAGCTCACCAGGACTTATAAATGCAAAGGATTTCCTCCCATTCTCCCAGGACCCTTGACAGACAATCCATTGCAGCGTATTGATGGGCATATCAGCAAACATTGTTCTGTGGAGGGCCTGGGGTGTGGGAACAGGTCTTAGGGAGCGAGGGAATACATGCAAACTCAGGGGTGATGAAAAGCTAACCTGGCATGTGTGGGTAAATGTTTAACAACCTACTGGGGTGGGGGTAGGAGACCGTGTGTCTGTGCGTGTGTGCATGCGCCAGTGCACATACGACATGCATATGCTCATATGTACATATAAGTTTACTATTGATTGTACTGATAAAAGGATGTGTAGCACAGAACTGACAAATAACAACAAAAATTGCTTCTTTTGTTGATGTTTGCTCAACTTAGCTTCATAACCGACCTATTCATAAGTGAATGTAGTTTTGACATGAAGATTGTTAGATATTTGCTTTCACGTAAAAAAGACAAAAAGTGAAAAAAATTAAAAAGACAAAAGCGAAACAGTGAAGATGTCATCACTCACTAACATGAGTGACTCCTCTGCTGAACTAAAGGCTGCAGGAATATTTGCCTGTTTTTTGTGCTATTTAGACACTGTAACAGCTACGGACACAACACGCTTTACGTTGTATCTGTATTATTGACACTTTGTCCATCGCTTTCTTAGACACGAAGGGAACACATCAAGCTTGCCTACTTTCATGGCGTAAATCTTCCCACCAAGGCCGCTTTCAAGCTAATGAGACATTGTCCAACACAGAGGTGGGCGGCAATGTGCTATTAATAGCATTTCTCCCAGACACATAGAGTCGATGCCAATAACCCCAAGAGCACAGGAAACAGTAAAACACAGTAAAATAGTTCAGACATGGTGAGTTCTGAGCACTTATACCTTTGTTTTTAGTACCATTTATTTAATTTTGTGTTATTTACATTTTAATGACGGCTTTCACAGCTGGCTGGCAGAATTCCTGAAGGCTGACACCTGGCTCTTGTGAGTTGCTAAGGTGAAGGGTCTTGATTAGGAGGGCGACTCCCACAGGGTGGAGATGTCCAGAGGCAGCTTAGCTGAGGGCCATCTGGGAGGTTTCCACCGGACAAAACCCATTGGGAAAAGCAGTGGTTACTCCCCCAACTGGGCACTGCAACCCCTGCCCAGCCCCTGCGTGCGCAGCCATCGCTGGCACCTCCGGGGGGTTGTCCTCTGGCTTTATTTATATATATATATATATATATATATATATATATATATAGTCTTTTTTAAAAAATATGTATTTCTTTATTGATTTCAGAGAGGAAGGGAGAGGGAGAGAGAGATAGAAACATCAATGATAGGAGAGAATCATTGATTGGCTGCCTCCTGCACACCCCCTATTGGGGATCGAGCCCACAACCCAGGCATGTGCCTTTGGCTGGAATCGAACCTGGGACCCTTCAGCCCGCAGGCCGACGCTCTATCCACTGAGCCAAACCGGTTAGGGCTGTCCCCTGGCTTTTTACTTATTTGGGGGTGAGGGGAGTCGAGCAGAGGGCGGCAGGGAATGCTAACCTTGTGGGGGGAAAGACATACCTGAGTGTTCAGAAATCACAGGGAAGAAGCTCTGAGAAGCCAAAAGCAATTCAGACTTGCTTTTAGAGGGAGATCCTAGACATTTTGATGCCTGATAACCTTTCTCAAAACCGAACCTTTGGAGAGACTTGTGTGCTTAAAGACTGGGCAGGGGGGTTCAGAGGTCACCTCTGTTCTGTGCTCAGGGTTCCTCCATACACAGTCTCGGCCCTCCTGCTTGTGTTAGCCTCTCCCACCTCCAGGCATCCCCGCCCCTGCCCCCTAACTGCCCTCACATTCTCCTCTGGCCTGCCCTTGTATAGGGTTTTTTTGTGTTTTGTTTGTTTGTTTGTTTGTTTAAAGCTTTCTCCATTCTTGTATTTGCTCATACCCACTACCCAGCGGGGCCAACAGAAGACCCTCAGAATTCATACTCCCTTCCAGGGCAGTCAAAGATGGGAAAGGGGGTATTTTTCTGACACATTTTCATTTGAATTAATTCCGTGTCAACTGCTTTATTCCTGATACCCCCCAAGACCCTCCAGGCCAAGGGAGCAGCCGCTGAGGAGGAGGAGGCGGCATAGGAGCAGGGAGGGTGTGGAGGTCCCAGGGTGGCCGCCATGGGACAGGTGGAGGGTAAAGAAACTAAAATGCATGCTGTCGCCGAAACCGGTTTGGCTCAGTGGATAGAGCGTCGGCCTGCGGACTGAAGGGTCCCGGGTTCGATTCCGGTCAAGGGCATGTACCTTGGTTGCGGGCACATCCCCAGTGGGAGGTGTGCAGGAGGTGGCTGATCGATGTTTCTCTCTCATCGATGTTTCTAGCTCTCTATCCCTCTCCCTTCCTCTCTGTAAAAAATCAATAAAATATATTTAAAAAATAATAAAAAATAAAATAAAATGCATGCTGTCTTCCACCGGACGAGAAAGAAGACATGTTCTTTTTATTTTCTCCCTCCCACATTACGCTGCCCACAGTGCCAGAGACCCAGGGCTCAGAATCACACCGCCCTGCTCCCCGCAGAAGCCAGGCCTGAAGACCCGCTGTCATACATTATGTTAGTGTTGATGCTACAAAAACATCCTCCTGAACTCCAAACGTATCTTTTGGGAAAAAGAAATCAATGAAGGCCCCAAACATCGATCAGCTGCCTTTTGCACCCTCCCTACTGGGGATGTGCCCGCAACCAAGGTACATGCCCTTGACCGGAATTGAACCTGGGACCCTTCAGTCCGCAGGCCGACGCTCTATCCATTGAGCCATACCGGTTAGGGCTGTCCCCTGGCTTTTTACTTATTTGGGGTGAGGGGAGTCGAGCAGAGGGCGGCAGGGAATGCTAACCTTGTGGGGGGAAAGACATACCTGAGTGTTCAGAAGACGGCCCCCTTGCTGCTTGGACCGCTTCTAGTTTGGGGCCTTCATTGATTTCTTTTTCCCAACAGATAGGTTTGGAGTTCAGGAGGATGTTTTTGTAGCATCAACACTAACATAATATATGCTCTTATATTTTCTATATAAATGCCATGTTTGATTTGATCTCTGTGATCTTTACATCTAATTGTGCTTATTTTTTCTCTATTTTTATTTTCTTATTCTGAATGTTTTTGTTGTGTTTATAATCTGAAAGTGTGTGTGTGTGTGTGTGTGTGTGTGTGTGTGAAGGGGAAGAAGATCACAGTTTCAGGTTTGATCATCAGAAATAATTCTAAACCTGGGCTCCTCAAAGTCCATGCTCGGCCACAGGCAGGAAGCCCCAGACACTGGGCAGCCAGACTGTGTCTCACCACAGAAAGATGCCCGCCCTCAGCTCTGCCCACTCCGGCCACACCCAGGCCAGACCTGCTGGGTCCTGATCGCACCAGAGATTGCTGCGGCCACCTGGCCTGGCCTTTGTCCCCCCAGACCCTGCAGTATTTGTGCAAGTGGGGAAGGGCTCTGCGTAAACACTCACTCCCTCGGTGACCGACGGCCCCCCACACCCACTTGATCCAAGTGGGGCGAACGGGGCCAGTGGTGTGTTCTATTTTGCTTGTCTTTTGGACTGCCAGATCTTTTTGACAGACTTAGCTGTTTTTTAAAGTTGTCTAGACTCCTTTAGTGATGAGAGAGAGAGAGAGAGAGAGTGGGATTTGCTGTTCCACTTACTTATGCATTCATTAGTTTCCTGTTTCCTCTTGTATGGGCCCCGATCGGGGATCAAACCCACAACCTTGGCGCATCAGGACAACGCTCTAACTAACTGAGCGGCCCAGCCAGGGCCATGCCACTGTTCTTGAGCCAGATGACCAAGCTGGACTCTGGAGCCCACCCTTCAGGCCGGCCAACAAGGTGTACGTTGCTCAGAAGGTGTTCCACACTCTGCCAGCCACCTCTCCCCAGGGCAGAGTCTGCAGGAACTTCGCCCGGAGCCCCTCCAGACAGGTTTCGGTAAAGGGACATGTAATTGGAGGGCCACTGTAAAATATGCCCGTGCTGTTTTATCGCCACAGGAAATTGGAGACTTTTCCCTTAGAAAATGTTTAGAGCTTTGCCCTGAAATTGCAATTAAAAACCAACAAATGTTTGTTTCAGTAACTCCTAAGTGCCTAAAAGTGTGCAAGGCCCTTTGATTGGACAGAAGTCCAAGGCGGGGGTTCTGCAGCAGCGCCCGCCCGCTCCTCGGGAGAAACACCCAGTCAGCCGCATCGTTTCAGCTTCAGAGGGGAGGCAGCACTTCCTTTTGTGTCCAGTAGATACGGGGACTTCATGAGCATTTTGTTGTTGTTCTGTAGGAAATGGGCGAGCAGGCTCGCTGAGGCCACTTCTGTCACTTGTTAAGTGTCCTGTGTCACGGACACATTCTTGAAGTTTCACTTCTCTCCACCCCAAACCTCACTTCGCTGTAATTTATCAAGTGACACTGAAGTCACATCTGATGTTATCATGCCTGAAACCACACAGGTGCAGCCAGAAAGAGGAAAACAGATGGGGAGTTTTTTTGTGTTTTTTTTTTTTTTTCATTTTGCAAGTCAAATGACCTTGGGGAGAAAACATGTCATAGTTTAGCGAGTGTTTGGGTTCAGGGACAGGAGCGTCTTTGGGCAGTACTTTAGGTGGCATAGCACTGTCTTAAACATTCCTTAGGGAAAAGCATTTTGGGTTTTGCTCTTCGCCACATTTCCCCCACCCCCTCACCACCACTTAAATCATTAGGTTTTAGATCAGCAGTCTTTAGGGTATGTTTAAGGTCCCCGCGTGGGTCCCTAAGGCCACACTGTTTTTATAGCAAGACTAAGACATTCTATGCCTTTTTCACTCCCTGTGAGGTGCGGTGGAGTTCCCCAGAGACCACAGGACAGTTGCTGTCACAGCACACGGAATGCAGAGGTGGAGATGAGAATGCAGCTTCTACAAAGCAGGCATTCAAAGACTTAGGAAACTGAACGCCACTCTTCTCACTACACGTGTTGGTTTAAAGCATATGATTTTTCCTTAAAATGGTATTTCTGGTAATATGTAGCAGGTGTATGATGGTTGTTTTAAAATAAATTGATGCATGTCTTGAAATTTTTTCAGTTTTAGTTTCTAATACGGTAAATATTAGCATTCGTAATTCACACAAATCAAGGACTCTTTGGGATCATCAGTGTTTTAGGAATGTACAAGGGTCTCGAGCCCTGACAGGGTTGCTCAGTGGTTGGAGCATCATCCCATACATCAAAAGGTTCCTGGTTCGATTCCAGGTCAGGGCACATAAGTAGGTTGTGGGTTCGATCCCCAGGCGGGGCGCATCCGAAAGGCAACCCATCAATGTTTCTCTCACATCCATGTTTCTCTCTCTCTTTCTCCCCCTTCCTCTCTCTCTCAAAATCAATAATAATAGTAAAGGAAAACATATCCTCGGGTGAGGATTAATTTAAAAGAAAAAGGTCCTCAGAAAAGTTTGAGCACCACGGATCTAATGTAAGAGCTCTTAACTGAAGAGGAGGGAGGATCTGCGGCATCACCTCCTTCGGAGTGTAGAGTGCAGCACCTCGGAGGGTGTGGTACCTGTGTAAAATCCTGCAGCAATTGCCTGTGCCTGCAGAATTTATTACAGATTGCTCACCCTGACCCTCGGCCTCTTCTTCTAGCGCTTTCTTCCTTACTGCCCTGTGCTCCAGGAACTCTGAAAGCCCCCAGGCCTTCCCACTTGATCTTTCTCTGCTCCTGGTCCTTGGGGTCTTGTCCCCCCTCCTCAATGGACTCCTACTGCAGAAGAAACCTACCTCCCCCGCACGCCCTACCCTCAACACCTGAGCCTCAGTGTTCCTCTCTGCTACGTTCTGTAAGGAGAAATTCCAGTTCATAGATTTGTGATGGAGAACAAATGAGTTCATTTCCAAAGTGTTCAGCACAGGTCCTAACACGAAGGGAGTGCTCAGGTGCTGCCTTCCATGATGCATAGAGGTGATTTTTTTTAAATATATATTTTATTGATATTTTACAGAGAGGAAGGGAGAGGGACAGAGAGCTAGAAACATCGATGAGAGAGAAACATCGATCAGCTGCCTCCTGCACACCTCCCATTGGGGATGTGCCCGCAACCAAGGTACATGCCCTTGACCGGAATCGAACCCGGGACCCCCCAGTCCGCAGGCCGACGCTCTATCCACTGAGCCAAACCGGTTTCAGCATGCATAGAGGTGATTGAATCCTGTACATTTCACCCCTGTGCAGATCGTAACTCCTCGTGGTGAAGGAGGTCTCCCGCTGTGCAGGACTTGGGGATGTGTCTGCTGTGGGACAGTCTCCTTTAAGAAATTCACCCAGAGCAGTTTTACTCTGAGAAAGAAATGGAGGGAGACCCTGTTATCCTCCTCATGATTCTTACAGGCACAGCAACCAACTTTTCATCCTTCAGAAATGTTTGAATTTCTGTTCAGATTAAGGAATGAGCAGGACGTTTGCTGAAAACGGCACCAGGAACTCTCTGCAGTCTGGGTTTGTTCTCAGCTGTTAGCATAATCGGCCGCCCTTCCACAGCAGCCTGTGGGGTTAGCTGTGTGGTCTCTCAGGAGGAAACTGAGGCTTAGAAACAGGAACTCACTTCAAAACCACCTTGCACGATGGGAGGAACTGTCTTTGAAATCCAGTTTGTCGGACATAAAAGCCCATAATTTTTCCATGACAACCAAATGTAATGAGTGGCCCTTGCTTGAGTCATAGATTAAAAATAACACAAAACTATAAAAGAATCTGAGGGTAGAATATTAGCCTGCTAGGGCTGCCATACAAAGCACTACAGACTGGGTGGCTTTAAACAACCAACTTTATTTTCTCATGGTTCTAGGCAGCCGTGGGCAAACTACGGCCCGCGGGCCGGATCCGGCCCGTTCGGCTGTCCTATCCGGCCCGCGGAGCTGAAAGAGCGGAGGGTTCTCTTGCTCTCCCCTCCGCTCCTTTACTTTGAATTTATATTAGTTCACACAAACACTCCATCCATGCTTTTGTTCCGGCCCTCCGGTCCAGTTTAAGAACCCATTGTGGCCCTCGAGTCAAAAAGTTTGCCCACCCCTGTTCTAGAGTCTAGAAGTTCATGATCAAGATGTTGGCAGGGGTAGATGCTTTCTGAGGCCTCTCTCTTTAGCTTGTAGATGGCCCATATCTTCACGTAGCCCGTGTGTGTGTGTGTGTGTGTGTGTGTGTGTCCAGATTGCCTTAAAAGGACAGGAGTCAGATTGGAGTAGGGCCCACCCTAATGACCTCATTTTAACTTAATTACCTCTTTAACAACCCATCTCCACATACAGTTGTGTTCTCAGGTCCTGGGGGTTAGGTCTTCAACAAATAAATTTGGGGGCTGCGATTCAGCCCATAAAAAAAATGTTAACTTTGAACATGGACTGGGTATTAGATGGCAGTATGGAATTCTTGTCAGTTTTCTTGGGTGAAATAATGGACTGTGGTTTTACAGGAAAATGCCACTGTGGGGGATCCATGATGAGATGTGTAGGGTGAGGAGTGATATCTGTGTATAACTTTTAGACGATTCAATGTCAACAAAAAGTCACAAGGGCAATGAAAAAAGAGCAAAAAAAAAAAAAAAACACCGAAAATAGGGACAGACTCAGAGACAGGTTTGCAACACAGGCAATAAACGGGGATCTGCTGTCCAAAATACGTAAGAACTCCTGCAGGTCGTTAAAAAAGAAGAGGCCCATATTTTATTTCCATTAAGGAAGGGCGTGTAGAATTATCACATATTTGCCCCGAAGAGAGGATACTATCCAACCCAGAGGTCTCGAGGCAAAGGTTCAGAGTTCCCGGCCCTGGCTGAGTTTCAGTGTGCTCTCTCCGAAGGCTAAGGACAGGGCAGCCGGCCGGGAGAGAGCCCTCCAGCCCCCGCAGTCAGGGGTCAGTTTGGTCCCCTGTGTGGTTAATGTGAAGGGAGGCACTGGGGGCACTGCGGAGTGGACTCTGTTCACCGCCTGGGACTGCGGAGTGGTGGGAAAACCACCGCACTCACTTTGCCCACCCCTCAGATGCTGGCAAAGGTTTTTGGTGTTTCCGGTTCATTGATGACACCACCTAAGTATTAGGGGAGGTGACTGAGGTAAGTAAAGCTCCTGCAGTAGTCTTTACCAATTTCATTTCAAAAGCCTCAGCGGCCCAATATTAGAGAATTCAAGCCCATTGTCGGGTATGCCTGAGGGATACTATTCTACCAAGTATGATGAGTAGTTCCATTTTCATCCTGAAACGTGTGTGTGTGTGTGTGTGTGTGTGTGATTTTTTGCCCTTGATTTAGGTCAAGCCTATAGAAAACTCAAGTTCAATATCTCTGCTCTCAATTGTAAGTCATCTCAGGAAAGCTTATGGAAGAAAAGTAGCAGGTAACCCGTGCTTTACGGCGAAGGGGAGCCGTTGAGAGGGAGGGAAGGAGGTGGAAAGCCCCTGTCTGGATGCCCTGGTGTGGTGCATCCGTTCCCTTGTGACAGATCAAGGGAAGGTCTGCTTCCCCACCCCGCGTGGAGATGAGATGTAACGAGTGAAGTCAGCGAGTCCACGAACAGACATGTTTGTTTATGCCATGTCAAATTCTGGACAAAACATTTATTTGAAAAATGAAAAATATTTATGTCTTGAAAAGCGTTTCGGTGGCAGAGGGAGATGGAAAGTTTTTAATCATTCGTCTTCTGAAGCTCTACTTACAGGCTCCAAAATCTGCGCTGACATCTTACACTTAGGAGACAGTTATCTCGGCGGCCGAGTTTCGCTAACATTGCAGCAATCTTGGTTCTGAAAACGTTTTCTCTTTGTTCCAATGTGAGGGTATCATGGTTTCTTCCATTAAGAAGAGGGAACGTTTCCATGGGCCATTGTGGTGCAAATCTCAGGAGTGAAGAGAAATGAAACTTGAACTGACAAATAACAGTGGTTTTTTTTTTTTTTTTTTTTTTTTTTTAATCAGCACTAACATCATTTTTGAGAAGAAAACTTAAACATCTGGTTTCCTTTTGGGAAGCTGCACTGTTTTTTTGACCTTAATCTTAAGTCTTAAAAACTTACTTGTCTAACCTGCAAGTATGAGGTTAAAAAAATTACTACATACCTGAGAAATCCAGCATTGAAACAGATTTCGTTTGTTAGGATTATAGGGCTAAGAACACTGGAAAGCCAGGAGCCTGCCTGGCAGATGGAATACAGATATCTGTGTCAACATGCGCTGGCCACAGTGAGGAAAGTTTCCATCACACGCTTGCCTCAGCGCTACGGAGGGGGTTTATCCCGAACTGCGATCATCAAAACGTACATCCCAGATGATAGAGATGATAATAAACAACTTCTGCTTTGTTGCCTCCCAGACATGTAGCTATGTAAGATGCAGGGACTTTTATGGAATGCAGGCTTTATTCTATGTTTTAAGAACAGACGACGGCCTCTGTTAATATCTGATTTTTAATGATATACTTGCAACCACATGATAATAGGATTTTTTAAATAGAACCCGTTCTTGTACAGAATCGGTAGTGTACATTTATTCTTCTCTCTGACATCTGGGGAACAGATTGAGCCCAGAGTAAATGTTCTAAAGGTTTGGTAACATTGGAATGATTGTCTGAGGAAATGCGATTTCTGCCGTCACACTGGACAGGGAAGCAATAATTTGGGCATCCGAACTCCCACTTTTTAGAGGTTTGAAATGTAATATGTTTCTGCTTGGCTTTTTCCCTGAGGGGGGTTTTCTGTTTTACTGTAAATGGCCACTGCTGTTTAATACGTGTATATTTTTCTTGGTGTAAACTTCAAAAGGGACGTTGGCCGAGTAGAAAACCCCATGGCTGGGAAGAGGAGCATGAGTAGCAGCTTTCCACACATGGCACTCTAATCCGGCTTCCCTCCAGGGTCCTTTGAGATCAGTTTTCAAAGGGTCCTCAGCAAACGGACATTTGTTTGGGGATGGTGTGTAGGTAGGAAAGCACACAGGCATGCGCACACACACACACACACACACACTCACACTCTTGTTCTTGCCTGGCTGTGCTGTACCCTCTCCATCTAGATTAGGTATTAACTTGACTCAGCGGAGGAGCTCGGGGTTGAATTCATTGAGTTTGGTAGAGTTGGTTAATATTCTTCCTCTGGTGTTAGTGGCCTTATAATCCAGCAGAGAGGATCAGGCAGTGGTTCCCAACCTTCTGTGGCCATGCCCCACCTAAGCATCTCTAAAATCCTGATGACCCCCCACCCCTGTGACATATAATTCTTATTCTTCAAAAAGTGAACTCCTATTCACATGGAGGAAGCCTAAAAGGCCATTAACTTGCTCTAAACAAGCTTCCAAAGAACATGGCATCCATGAAAGAGAAAAATAAAAGAACAAAAGGACAGTTTAAATACTGAGGAAGAAATCACTAAGAAATTGTTTAAAAAATAATAATATGAAGTGATATGAAAAAATAGCAAATAATGTTTTAAAACATAGAGAACTGGAATGCATAAATATGTCACAATATATATTTATATACTGTATATGAGGCCCCATAGAGCCATAAGAAATGCAAAAATTCACTGCTAATAATGCTTTCTCGAATTGCCCCCCCCCCTTAAAAATCAAATTGTCCCCCTGTAGGGCATATACCCCACTTTGGGAACCACTGGGATAAGGTAATTGTGCAATCGTTGTATTATCCTGTAGAGCAATGATCTGCGTTGTGACAATACCCCCAGGTGACTCATAGGCACATAATGTTAGAAACGTCTGTCCAGATGACAAGTGGGAATGCAGAGTTCTCACCCCCACACAGATGATGGGGCCTCTAAGCAGGGGGAAAGCCACGGAAATAGAGAAGTTAACCCAAGAGAAAATGTGTGCGTGCGTGCATACATGGCATGCACACACATGCTGTGGGCTGAGGGTGACCTGCTGAGAGACTGATAGAGAAGAAATCGGTGGTTCTAGCCTGGAGACTGAACTGACATTGGCCACAGTGGAGTAACTGGTCAGGGAGCCACTGGCGGGATTCATGCCAGTTTGGGCTTGAGATGACTTTGGTACAGCTTAGTGCTGTGTCCCCAGAACGGCTTGAAATAAAGGACTGAGCACAGGGGCACGTTGCTGCTAGAAGGATATGCTTCTGAAAGCCACATGACAATTGTATGAAGGCCTCAAATGTACATGCCCTTTGACCCAGTAATTCTATTTTCAGGGTTATTCCCTAAGAAATCAACCTTTCTGTGCACCTGGTTGATTATATACAAGGCTTTACATTGCTGCAATAAACAACCTAATATTTTTACAATAAAGGATTGGGTAATATATAGTACATTCTACAAGGGGCGATTATGTGTAAGTAAGATTTCCTAAGAACGATCAATGATACAGTAAAATGTTTAAGACATGTTAGAAAGGAGAGGATAAAGTTAACATGGAATAGTCATTTTAAAGTCAATACTGCATAGAAAAGAATGGCAGGAAATTAGACCAAAAAGGAGTGCTAGTAATAGTTCTTTGGGCTTTGATACTTTTATTTTTATTTTATTTAACTTTTCTATATTTTTCAGGACTTTCAAGATTCTACAATTAAAAAAATGTTTTATTTGTTACATAAAAGTTAAGAATACTTTTATCGTGGCAGCCTCTTCCCAGCCAGAATGGTTGAGGCCAAAGGCTGTTTGAGGGGGAATCACTGATGAGACCACTCACTATTCATATGTGAACAGTACTGCTCCTGGAGCTCTCCTCCAAGATCTCTACTGTGCTCAGCTGGGAGGTCCAGGGGAGAATGGTACTCGGGGAACAGGTCCTGGGTAGGACCGTGACTTTACTCTGGATGTGATGGGAAGCCTCGGGGTAGAACCAGGAGCACTGTGACCTTTCATATGAGCAGCATCGCTCTGGCCCCAGCCCTGGGAGGCACCTGTGTAGCAGGGAGGCCGTCAGTAGGAGGCTGTGGCAGGCCCGAGGAGAAGTGATAGGGCCCGAGTCAGGGTGGGGGCTGTAGAAGTGGTGACCCATGGTTGAACATTGGCTGAGAGGGAAGCTTAGCTGTGGGGCATTGGAAAGAACAGAGTCAAGGATGAGGCCAAGGACATTGGCCTGAATATCTGAGTGCAGTTGGCATCCTTGGCCGAGGTGGGGACCATGGGGGGAAAGCGGTTAATAAGGGTGGCAGATCTCAGACAGGCATCCCAGCTTTCAGCGATGATGCCAAGTAGGCACTTGGATGTGTGAATCTGGTGTTCAGGAGGGAGGTCTGGGAGGAGATGTACACTGGAACTATCAGCAAATCAGTGGTATTTGCAGGCAGGGGGCTAGATAAGGTGTCTTAGGGAGGGAGAGTAGACAGAGAAGAGGCTCGAAGGTGGGGGAAGAGGAAGACCCAGCCCAGGAGAAAGAGCTGCCAGCGGGGTGGGGGGCGGATGGGGTGGGGGCAGCCAGGAGCCTGTGTTCTCCTGGAAGCCAAGTGAAGGAAATGTGGCATTCCTGCTGCGAAGTAAAGTCAGATGCTCAGAGTCCATTCTTGCATTTTGTGGGGTGGAGGTCGTTGGGGTCCTCGGTGAAGTTTCCATGGAATGCGGGGGTGGGAGCCTGGTAATATCTCTTCATCTGAAGAGAAAGCCCAAACCCTCAAGGGTTTTCCTAACTACTGTAGAAGAAGGAGAAAAGCAAAGGAAATCTCATACCCCCAGGAGTACAAAGTCCATGGAGTACAGGCTTCCAGAGCTTCTGTGGCTGTATTGTCCCAAGCCTCATGGTCCCGGTCATTCTGCAGCCAGTTTGGAAAGAAATCTACACCTCAGCCCACCTTTGCGGCCATCTGTCCCTGTGGCATCGTAGTTGACACCACACTTTCTCCCCCTCTTTGCTAATTAAAACCAAGAACCAAGCCCACCTGCCCTCCATCCAGCACCCTCTTTCCTGGGTCTGCTTTGGGGTGAACGACAGACAGGACCATGGGGACTGATGCAATGGATGATGTCACTCTTTTGAAGACACTCCATCCCCTAAAAACAGGGGCTAATAGGACCGCTCGAGGCCCAGCATGACAGCCACCCCGTATTTCACATACTGTCTTGTGGCATGAAGTCCCGTGCCACAGTGAGAGCATCTTCAGGCCGCCTGGCAAGATGCCCAAAGTAACTGAACTGCCATGTGCAGGGCGAGTTCTAGGAACACATACATTCTAAGTCTGCATTTCAAAACACTTCTTCCCCTGCTACCGTGGGTCCAGAGCTTCCTCTTCCTCTTGCCAGCAGCCACTCCCACGTGGCTGGCAGGAGGACTGCGGATGCTGCAGAGCATGGCTGGGGGCTCCCGAAGCTGCGGTGAAGGGTAGAACCAGGCTGCTGAGAAGAAGAATTAGTTGGCTGGTGGAGGGGGCGCATGTAAGGGGCAGGTTCAGGGAGTGGGTATCAGGGTTTCACAGGGGCCAGCTTCCTGCCAAGGCTCCTCAGCCCCAGGTGCTCCCAGGGGCTGGCCGTCTGCGCTGCCACTGCCACCACGCTGCCCACCAGAGTGTCCCCGCTTTCTGAGAATCGGAGCAGTCTCGTCCCTTTCAGGACTCTCTGGAATCTAAAATAAACGTGGCATTTCTGATATTTTCTGAAGAATTTTTGATGCAAAATAGCAAAAGGTCAACAATTCAAAGTTCTCTCCTAAAAATGCCTGTTACAATGCTCAGTCGGGGGTGGGGGGAGGTCTCAGTACACTAAATTGTTTAATCTCCATTCTCATTATAGACAAACATGCAGACTGGGGGGGGAAAGTGCCACAGTATTAGCCACAATTGACTGAGTTATAAGTGATACTTTCCCCTTGTTTTTCTTTATTCTCTAAACTTTTTACAGCATGCACCTGTCATTTTTATAACCAAAAAGAAGTGGGTATAAAGATTGCTTCCAAAGTCCAGTCCTTTCTGTCTGCTTTTCTGACCTGCCTTGGCAAATGGGGACCCTGAGGGCTGCACTCAGTCTCTGGTGCTGTAGTGGACAGTGAGCCTGGGGTGGCCCAGGTGCTGGTCAGAGGTCGGGGTGGCTCTGGTGGAAGACGAGAGCTGACGCTGCTGCCTTGGCCACGGGCAGGCGCTGGCTGTGCAGGATGGCCACACCGCTCTTCCTCTCTTGTTCCTGGCACCGTGGCAGGCACACGCCGTTGGCAGGGAGGATATCCAGGGCCATCACTTATTAGGAACACCAGGGTCAGAACTAGCGTGCATTTTCCCTCTTGCTTTCCCAGTGGCCCAGTGAGGCAGGCAAGAAGGGACCTCTTGCTCCTCAGTTATGAAGAAACTGATGCCAGAGGAGTTACACCACTAGGAAATTCCATTTGGGGGAAGAGGAGTCTGAACCCTGTTTCCTTACACCAGTCAGCAATGGTTTCCAACTCTTCTAAAACCATAACAGCTATGTAGAAGTGACATGTCCTATGGAAAAATCCATACAGATATGAAAAACATAAAATTGAATTGTTTAGAGTAGGAAGGGGTATGTGTGTGGTGGGGGAAGGACTCTCTGATTCCTGGTGTTGAAGGAGCAAAGATGAAACCCACTGGCTTGATCCACATGGAGCCATGAGGGCTGGAAAGAGGAAATCAAAACCAGCCAAGGGGCCGAAACCGGTTTGGCTCAGTGGATAGAGCATCAGCCTGCGGACTGAAAGGTCTCAGGTTCAATTCCGGACAAGGGCATGTACCTTGGTTGCGGGCACATCCCCAGTAGGAGGTGTGCAAGAAGCAGCTGATCGATGTTTCTCTCTCATCGATGTTTCTAACTCTCTATCTCTCTCTCTCCATTCCTCTCTGTAAAAAAAAAAAAAAAAAAAAAAAACCAATAAAATATATATTAAAAAAAAAAAAAAAAAAAAAAAAAGAAGAGCCAAGGGCATGGAGAAGACAGCAGAACCCTGGGAGTGCTTGAGGCGAGTTCCGTATCAGACAACTCTAAAGGACCCTCCTGACGATCAGTGTTGTTCGGAGCTGCAGAGGGGTAGATGGTTGACACCAAGTAAGAGCCGAACTGGCAGCAGGACGAGGCCCGCATAGACGAGTCTCCTGAGTGGGAGACATGTGATTCTGCACGGGGGACAGATGAATAAGAAGCATGTGTATTGAAAATTCTCTGCTTGTTCAGTGTTTTCCTTGAAAAAATGAACAGAAACGACAAGCCAGAAGGTGGACAGACGTTGAAAGAGTGTGGCCCTGAGCCGGATTTGGGAAACAAAGAGAACAAAGCTCATGGAGAGGGCCGGATGAGGGATTGGTGGGAATGAAAGGGGAGATGAGAAGGATGGGTATTTCTATGGCGGGGCATGCTTTCAGGCTCACCTTAGTGGAGAGAGAAACCCTTTCCTCTGAGAATGTGTGAACATGGCAGGAAAACTGGAGGGTCTGCTGGTTGAGGGGAAGTTGGAGATGCTGTGGATTGATGTTCCCCTTGTCTGAGGTGAGGGCATTCATCAAGACAGGTGTGGAGGGGAAACATGGAGGAATGGAGGGCTAAGGTTCTACAGCGTGTTGGGACATTTAGCACAGCTTTCTTCTGCATGCCCAGCAGGACAGAATTTATGTGTGGCTCCCCCAGCTTGTCGTTGGTCACAGCCATCCTCCCCCTGCGCCCCCTGCACCATCATCAGGTGGGAGGCAGTGTTTGTGTGTGTCTGTACACCTCGCTCCAAAGCGGCTTCCAAAGCTTTGACTCTGGGTATCCTTGACTCATTTAGTTCAATCCATTTTTATTGAGTTCCAGACGTGTGCTGAACCCTTTGCCTGTCTGACTTCCAAAAGCTATTAATCTTTAAACTCTCCACTGACTTTGTGACTCCCTGACCTAGTCCTAAATTCCTCCAGACACCCTATCTTAGCAGTGCCTGACTTACTCATCATTGCCAGTCCTTGGGCCTAAGGCCATGGTGGACACCATAATCCTAGGTTTCACTGGGGCCTGGTCTCTGCTTGCAGAGCTCATTGCTGCTGCTTGGGTTCCAGGATGACCCAAGAGGCCGGCCAAGGGAGTGGCCCAGGACTGCGGGGTGTTGTTGCAGGTTTCCTATAGGGAGAGAACAGGAGAAAGCTCAAGTGCTGCCAAGAGCAACCTAACGGAAAGTGGAAGGAAGGCGAGGTCTGTGACAGGGAGCAAGAAGGGAGCACCCTTGGCTTCTAAAGATAGAAAGTAGATTTGTGAGTGTGTATGTGATAGGGGAAGGGGGCTTGTGAAGAAGTTGTGGTTAGAGAATCTACTTTACAACTAGAGGCCCTGCCTTGTGTGGGAGTCTAGAGGAGCACTTCTCCACTTTCCTCTGCGTAGCTGTCACCTGGAAGCTAGCTGAGATGCAGGTTCCTACCCAGGAGGTCCAGGGCCAGGCTGAGAGCTGTGTTTCTCACATGCTGCTGACGACCCTGGTGAGGACGCTTGTGTCTGGGTCATACTTTGAGTAGCCAGGCTACAGGGCACTCTGAGGCGAGGTTAGTGGAGGTCTGTGCTGAGAGAAGCTAGGGAGACTCTCGATCAAGGGACCTCAATATGAAAGCTGAAGCTGTCAAGAATCATGGGGAACTGAAGAAATATGGACATCTGGCTGCAGAAGGCAGGTGGTGCCAATGAGAATCCCTCTGTGGAGACCTGGACTAGGAGTATGCATTTTGATCTGACATGATTCTTTTTTTACCAAAAGTCACACGATAAAGCTAGTTGTCTCTATAGGACTCTCCATTATTTTGGTGAATAGTAATACTTTTATCATGGGAGAGTCAGGTTATGAGTATAAAGAACTTGTTATTTGCTGGGGAGCAACTTGTGCATACTGGCTCCCAGTCTCCTGAATTTTAGACCCTTGGCTATTTGTAGGTTTTGACTTTCAAATGAGTGATATACATATACATGTGTGTGTCATATACATATTTATATACATAAATACACATATTGTTATATAAATACTACATATACATAAATATCACCATGTATAAATCCCAGAATCTTGGAGCTAAGTGGTAATTTCAAGATTAGTCCAATCCTCTGATTTTTAGGTAAACTATTCAGATACAAGAAGAACAGTAAATAATGTGGGCATGCTCAGGTTTAGAAGTCTTCTTGGTTCATTTAAGATCTAAGGAACTAACCTAGACCTTTGACTATGAATAGACTGAGAAAATAAAAGAGGCTTCATACTTAATAGTAGGGTTGACTTTTATGTTTTCCCGGTCACCATATGTTGGTGGTGCGAGCCTCTAATTCTTGGGAAGTGTCAACTTTTGCATAAATAGTATACACAGGCTGTGATATTGTAATTTTTAGTATTAAAAAACCCTTACTAATCATTCTTGTAATTACTTTTTCACAAAACCTCTCTGAATTATTACAAAACAAAATAGTCTATTTCTTGTGTGTAGAATGGACATTTGAAAGTGACAGGGTTCTACTGGCCCTGATTACCCTGAAGTCATTGTCCATTGGTGAATGGTCATCTGCCTGTGGGGACACAACTCATAGAACAAGGTCTCTTTTGAATAGTTCGCTTCTATTTACTTGCTGTTCAGTGATGGCAACAAAGCTTTTCATGGTTACAAGCACAATGTAAAGTTGTTCTGATAAATATAGGCAGTTCAACCAAGTGAAGAGTGAGAACCCCTGATTGTTTGGCTGGTGGAGATAAGGGGGAGGGTAATGGAGTCTTCCCCTCTGAGAACAGATTTGCTGACACCAAGATGTGAATTGCCTGCCAAGCAGGCCCAGATATGGGGCAGGGAAATTCACTAAGCTTCTAACAGCCATCAGCCATCGTAGGATTTATCATAGGAAAGCAGGAACGATGGCCAGCAGAGGCAGCCTGCTGAAGGACCATGCCCTCCTTGATCCAGCAGATCCTGAAGGTGCATCCTCACTATTGACTGTGAGCACTGCCCTGACCAGTGCTCTATGTTTGGCTACAGCACAGTTCTGTCTCTTGCACATTTGGTGAGATTCTTGTTTGGATGTGAATCAGTCCTACATGCTTGAATACCACCAAGTGAATGGCACTTTGGGAATACCAAAATTAAAGTTATAACACAGTTCTCTAGCATATGTAGTGGGATAAAGGCCATATGCATACATAACTATCTATAAAATAACAGAAAAGTGTGGAGAGGGCCATATGTGATGTATGGTCAGTATAGAAAGTGGACACAGTTAAACAGCAGATGAAATCACTGTTGATCTGAAGAGGAATGACATACTCACTGCTCCCCAGGCACTCCATCTGAGAGGGAGAAAGATAGAACAATGATAGTAAAGGCAGTGGAGGAATTAGGCCAAAGGGGAAAGTGGGTAGGTTGAGAGTGATGTAGAATATGCTTACATGTGATAGGTCTTTGTCTCATAACCACCTCCTCTGACAGCTGCTCTCAGCATTCTTCTTCTAGGAATCACCCCTCTCCTTTCCACCTTGAAGACCTGCATGAGCTTTAAGACGCAGCCTTTCCATGCGCATTCCTGGGCTCTCCTAACCGAATTAAAAGGACTCCTGATCCCGTGTTAGGCCAGTTTGTTGGGGGTGCTGTCCCAATGGCTCTGGGAAGGCAGGACATTGCATTCCCATCATGCAAGGGCAGCCACCTAGCAGGACCCGGGTTCGCGGAGAGTACTCTGTACCAGTGGATTCATTCATCCACTGGTGCTTGTTGAACTCCTGTATCACCTTGTGTCAGGCACAGTTCTTGCGTTGCAGGTGATGAGAAGAGGAAAGTAGCCACCCCTTGAATCGCGCAGTCTAGTTGGGAGTACAGACAGGAATGAGGTATTACAGTGCAGGGGAGAGAGGACCAGAATGTAGACATGTGCCTAATTCAAGAGCAAATAGGAGGGGCATTCAGCCCAACTCAGAGGGCTGACATATGAACGGAGTCTTGAAGAATTAGGCATTCGATATAGATGTTCATCGAACATGCAGAATGCATTTAGAAAACCTTGTCAGGCTCAAATGTGCAAATACGTGGATTTCAGCTTCTATTTACATGATGACATTAAGCCTCTCAGCCTCCAGAAACAAGTTTTCTTACAGATCTGACCAGTCTCCTGATGCCCGGGCTCAAGGTGACACTGTTCCAGTGAGTCGTGTGAGGAGGACCCAGAGGGGATTAGACTCCGAAGTCTGCAGAATGCATCTCGGCTTATTGGTTATTTGAAGAACTTTTGGGGGGAAATATATAAGTGATACATGATGATTCGGGCTTGGGATAAAAATAAACTATACCAACCTAAATCACTGGTCCAACCAGGGACAACCCCTCGTAACGTTCTGTTTTATATCCTTCCGATGTTTTCCTGCAAGCATGTCTCTTTTATTTTCTTTCAAATATGGAATCGTGCTATCCTGCACATCCTGGCCTGCAGCCTGGCTTTGCAGTTAATGTATCATAACCGTGTTGAGCATTTCTTAGAGGAGAAGCGTTGTAGTGAAGTTAATTCCAAATGCCTCATCAGCCATAACCCCTACAGCTTGCTTCGCGAGTCCAACTTCAGGAAGCGTTAAACAGACACAGTAAATTGTTTTCAAACATTTTATTCTTACACAGGCTGAGCTGGCGGTAGGGTGATCGGTGGTTAAAATACAGAGGGTGTTTGAAGAGGTCTACCTGGAAGTGATGTCTATAAGGGTACATCCAGACGTTTGCAATGAAATGACATATCACTAACCACTGGTTTTCTTTACCAAACGTTTTTTTTTTGGGGGGGAAACCAGCTGGTTTTAAATTAGACAGTATCAAAGATGAAAGTTTGTATGCACTTCTAGTAGGATTTCATTTGCATTTCCCTTTTCGAACTTAGTTGATATTTTACTAATGACTTAATGATTTATTTGGGCTTTGAAACTATTCTATGGAATGCTTTTTTTTAAAGCTCCATTTATTTATTTTTACCAAGCCGAAAAACACACTTCACCTCTGGGAGCCACCGAAGAAAGGATAAGCTTTCCTTTGATGCCTCATCATGGAGTTTGCATTTCGGAGCAGTGAGTCTGGGCCGGGCTGCAGGTGAGGTCACAGGTCTGAGGAGAGGCCTTGGTGGAGGAGCACTGCTCAGGGGACCTGCTGAAGGAGGACCCTGGTGTGAGGGCTGCGTCTCGAGGGGCAAGAGAGAGGCAGGCGGGTAAGAAGGGTGGGAGCCACACCCCCCCGGCCGTGCAGCGTGAGGCCTGCAGCAGTCGGAGTGGAGCTGGCGAGGGTCGAGGATCGAGTGGGACATGGAGCTCCACGCTGCTGGGTAACTAGCCAAGAGACAGTCACGGAGCTGTTCTCCAGGCAGTTGGAGACACAAGACCGAAGACTTTGCCTGAATCTGTCAATAAAGATTCAGGAGCCCCTGAAGGCCCTGCCTAGTGTCAGTGAGGCGAAGCAGAGGTGGCGTCAGTGAGAGGAAGAAGCAGAGGGTCATAAACAGGGACAGGAAAAACATGTGGATGATGAGTTAGAAAGATGATAATAGCCGAGGGGAAAGGGTACAAAGGCATGATAGTGGGGTGAGATGCCTTCATGTGTACAGGCTGAGCCAGTGGAGAGCAAGGGTTTGGATGTGTGGGAGAGAGTGATGTGTGGACGAGTGGAGGACACCGGGGACCAGGTCCTGCCTCAGGTTGGACCGACCTCTCCTCTGTGCCTGCAGGAAGATGGGAAAGGAGAGTGAAGCCAGAGGTGGACTGTAAGTGCAAGGCCCAGGAAATGGAGAGAGGAAGCTCCTGATGGCCTCGTTTTCTTCAAACTAGTGGGCAGTCTCCTGAGAACAGGGGAGGGGTGAGTTAGCTTTGTGAGGTAAAGTGAATGGTAAATGTACTACAGAGAGGACTATGGGAGGAGCTAACCAAGGATAAACGCAGAAACAGCTTATCCCAGCACAGTCCCTGGCTCCTATTAGGAGTTCAGTTAATACTGAATTACAAAATAATGTCAAAGATGGTGGAAGACAATCAAGAACCCAACTGAGGCTGGCAAGCATGGATTTGTCATGATAGTATATGTGTGTGGTTTTCCTTCAGTTTCTAGCCTCAGAGACATACACATTAAAATGGAAAGATGGAAACTAACCCAGTGTTGATCTTTTCCTGGGCAGTTGCAAAGTTCAAGAATGGAAGGGAGTGGAGGATATTGTTGAAAAAAAAAATGGCTAGGGGTGGAGCCAGGAAGGATCTAATATACTAGGAGAGACAGGAGGGTTCGGGGGTACAAGGGAATGGAGATAGTTAGCATTCGAAAGGTGGGATTGTAACTTTTATTGTGTCTACCATATATACCATAAATACATGTTTTTTCATTCTTTAAATTATATTTATATATTGCTAGAGGCCCGGTGCACGAAATTCATGCATGGGGCGGTGTGTCCCTCAGCCCAGCCTGCACCCTCTCCAATCTGGGACCCCTCGAGGGATTTCCGACTGCCCGTTTAGGGCCCGATCCTACCAGTAGGATTGGGCCTAAACGGGCAGTCAGACATCCCTCTCACAATCCAGGACTGCTGGCTCCCAACTGCTCGCCTGCCTGCCTTCCTGATTGCCCCTAACCGCTTCTGCCTGCCAACCTGATCACCCCCTAACCACTTCCCTGCCAGCCTGATTGATGCCTAACTGCTCCCCTGCCAGCCTGTTTGCCCCTAACTGCCCTCCCCTGCAGGCCTGGTCACCCCTAACTGCCCTCCCCTGCAGGCTTGGTCACCCCTAACTGCCCTCCCCTGCAGGCCTGGTCACTCCCAACTGCCCTTCCCTGCAGACCTGGTTGCCCCCAACTTCCCTCCTCTGCTGGCCTGGTCACCCCTAATTGCCCTCCCCTGCAGGCTTGATTGCCCCCAACTGCCCTCCCTTGCAGGCCTGGTCCCTCCCAACTGCCCTCCCCTGCTGGCCATCTTGTGGTGGCCATCTTGTGTCCACATGGGGCAGCCATCTTTGACCACATGGGGGCAGCCATCTTGTGTGTTGGAGTGATGGTCAATCTGCATATTACTCTTTTATTAGATAGGATTAACTCTGAGTTTTTGTAAAGATAAAATAAGAAGCATCCTATTAACTAAATACAAGTTCAACTTAAGGAGGGAATGAAAGAAAACCATAGGTGATGTCCTGGGGATTTGGTGGAAATATCACATTTGACTCAGGTAGATGCAGCTGGGAGAAGCCTCAATATTAAAAATCAGAGCTTTTTGCCCTAGCCGGTTTAGCTCAATGGAGAGAGCGTTGGCCTGAGGACTGAAGGGTCACGGGTTCTGTTCCAGTCAAGGTCATGTACCTTGTTTGCAGGCTCGATCCCCTGCCTTAGTTGGGGCACATGTGGTGGGCAACCAAATGATGTGTCTCTCTCACATCAATGTTTCTCTCTCTCTGCCTCTCCCCCGCCTTTCCACTCTCTCTAAAAATCAATGGAAAAATATCCTCGGGTGAGAATTAACAAAAAATAAATTTTAAAAAAATCAGAGCTTGTTATTTCTCCTTTCTGAGAATAGAGGACTGTGCTAAGTGCAAGCTGATGGCCACAGCATGTTCTCGCCCTTTCAGAAACACGTGAGAACCTACGCTGTGCTGGGCGCTATGTGGGCACCACCTCTGTGCTGAGTGCCACGAGTCACTGGGAGGCATGAGAGAGACTACCTGACTCTCAGGCTCGTGTTTAGTTTGGTTTAGGAGGAAAGGTCAACATGCCTGTTAAATAAAAACAAAGTGTGTGATCAAGTGACCACAGGCGTGGTAGAGAATAATAAATAGGAAAAGGGTTTTGTAGTGAAGGGAAGTGTATGGCCTAGGGCAGTCTAGGGACCTGTGATGGAATTGATGGACTTTTAAATAGTAGTTGCGAGAAAGAAGATGGGAAGCTCAAAGGCACATTGTAGGCCCTGAGTAATTATCTATTGCCATGTTGACTTCTGTAATTGAACCACATTCAGGGCTGACCAGAAAAATGCGTAGAGACCTAAAACGTTGCTATGGGATAAAGCTTTCTTCTTCCTTTTTTAAATAAAGTGAACAGAAATAAACATTTTTAATATTTTAACCAAAAGAATAAATCAGTTTCTCCATCACTAGATCAGATGGCTTAAAATCAGGCACATGGAAAATTTTAACTCTCCATTCTAGACTCCAAACCTAATTCTGGGAGAAAGCCATTAAAGTAATGAAGTAATGAAACAATTGAATATAAATCTTTATTTTGTAGAGAATACAGTGAATGCTTGGAGGTACATCATCATTTGTGTGCTTTTGCATTATTACAAACACCAGCATCCTTGCCTGAGAATTATAGCTTCTGTGGTTTGTAACTGACTGCAGGATAGGGTGGGTAGGAATTTTTAGGATGTTACCCTTCCAAGAAGAGTTGGGAGATTTTTATTTATTTTATTTTATTTTATTTTATTTTATTTTATTTATTTTATTTTATTTATTTTATTTATTTTATTTTATTTATTTTATTTTATTTATTTTATTTTATTTATTTTATTTTATTTATTTTATTTTATTTATTTTATTTTATTTATTTTATTTTATTTTATTTTATTTTATTTTATTTTATTTTATTTTATGCAGAAACAGAAAACAACCCAAGTTTTAAAGTAGTTGAGTGACTCTCCCCTGGAAAAATTATTAGTTCTCAATCCTGTTTAATTTGAATATTCAATAGAGCTGTCACTGGGAACTAAAGGAAATGAAAATAGAGGCAGATACAGTTCCTGCCCAGAAAGGGCTTATGACAGGATACTTTGCATCTCACACGGTTGTGTGACAGCGTTTCACTAAGTTACCCAGCACATTTCAATTGTTTCCTGGAGAGCAAGTCAACTGTAGCTTCACTGCTTTTTAAAAGTTTTGTTTTGGAGAGTCGTGGAGACTTATGTACTGCAAATTTTGCTTTTCATAAATGACATTGAAATGTTTTCAATGCCCTGAAATAATTGAATGTGAATTTTAGGAGTCTTGTAATTAACATGAAAAAATAGGAAAGTTATGGATGGACATTGCAGAGGAATCATACGCCTGTTGTTCTTTCTTTTGGAATTTGTGGGTCAACCAGCTGTCATTTGCAGTTCTGAAGAACTGGGAAACGTGTCTGTGTAGGTCTGATGTTGTCCTTTTCAATGTTTCTAACCTCAGTCACCTTCACTTGTTGGACCAACCTTTTTCTGGAGCTACATTTTTAAAAATTCTTTTCCTGGCTTCAAACATGTTACTCATCATCATATCCATTTCCAGTGAGTTATGACTGTGATAGTTGGCGATTCGTTCAGTTTCTACACTTGGGATTTTTAAATATACAATTGACTTAACAGCTTTACAGGGAACATACGCAAACTTAGCTGCTCTTAATGTTCATGTTAATTGGAAGCTACATCCTGAAGCAGGTATATTTTCAAAATGTCAAGTATATCATGAATGAGGAACTTGACAGGTGCAGATGCCTGCCAAGGGGTGAAACATACAAGGGCCCTCGTCCCGGGCTCTGAACGGCACTCAGAGTGGATCTCGATGGCGTGGATCTCGGTAGCTAGAAATTTACCGAAGGCAGGGCTGTGGGCTTTCTCTACTGTAAATTTTGGGTATTAACAGAGGGCATTCTTAAGGTTAAGGGAATGGAACAGTTATTATCTTTCAGGGCTGTGTTATCATTTGTAGATAAGTTCATGGCTTCCTGTGCTAATAATTGTGGATCAGCATACCTGACATTTCAATTCTCTTTAAAGCCAAAAGTTTTTGTTGAAAAAACCATGTATCTGTAGATATGAATCCCCTCTTCAGGGTCATTAGACAAACTTCAACGTGGTAATGCTCATGAAAAAAAGCCCTATTTTGAATTTTTTATATGAGTAACGATTTTAGCATCAAACAAGCAGATCACGGTATGTCATTCATTGCTTTTAAAATAATATTAGAGTAATATACAGCATCTATATATAATATTACATAATATAAATAATGATTTCTATTTAGAATATGTAACTATATGTAATATTATATATAATGTATTCTGTTACTAATGAGTATATATTATGCATATTATGTCACATATCTAATAAACTGAATACTGTATGTAAATAGTCACACAAACAGAAGAGAAGCAAGGTGTCTTTGAGCAGCTTTGTGGAGGAACAAGGCCACCCCGGTTTACCCGGTGTAGCATCTCATGGCCTGTACGTGATTAACTCGGCCCAGTTGGTCTGTGTTTTGGTTCACTGAGCACTTCCTCCTGTCCTTTCCTGTGACCATCCATTCTTCACAAGAGAACAGACATTGCCCCTGGACAAGGGAACAGACCTTCCTGTCCTTGATTTTGTTGATAATCCTGCTTTCAAATCAGAGTTTTGATAAGAAATCCCTTGTTTAGTCATTTTTAGTTGGCTTCCCATGTTTGGAGCCTTAGGTTGAACTCATTTGGAGACATTCTCTTTGTTAGGAGTTAGATGCCTCGTGAATAAGGGTCGCTTTATTCTACCCTAAAGGGATGGATTGCTTTAAAAATCCATATGGTTCGGAATGGGATGAACTCAAACATGAAACCTCATTCTTAAAGTGGAGCCGCTACTAATGGTTGCTGTGTTAGTGTTGATTGTCACCAACGTGTTTTTTTCCTAAAATATCTGTGGAACCTCTGCTCTGAAAAAACGAGGGTGTTAGCCTCCTTCATTTGTCTCTTCTCCCCTGTGACGAGGCCTGGTTTACCCAGGACTTTCCTGGTTTTAGCACTGAAAGTCCCTCGTCCGGGAAACCCCCAGGTCTCAAGAGGGTTGGCCCCTACCTAAGATCTTCCCGTGTGTGTGTGTGTGTGTGTGTGTGTGTGTGTGTGTGTTAGACTATAAATTTTACAGTATCATGCTTTACTATTTTTGTTATATTTATTGTTACAGTGTAACTATGAATGTTTGTTTTGTCTGTATTGTTCCTAAAAATCAAAATTATACACTGCCAATATTATACACTGTGAAGCCATGCACTAGGATTAATCCAAAGGGAAAGAAAGTCAATCCTGGTCACTGAATTTCGCTTCTTTAAGATTTTCCTGATGGCTTCATTTCAATTTGTTTAATAATCGGAGAACTTTCCCATTCTTGTTCTTTTTTTCATGAAAGGAATGTGAATATCTATGTCTATTACTTCAGACCTTAAGAAAGTATTGTTCTTTTTTATTAAATTTATTGGGGTGACATTAGTTAATAAAGTTATACAGGTTTCAGGTATTCAATTCAACAGTGTAGCATCTGTGTATTGTATTGTGTGTTTGCCAACCCAAATCAAGTCTCCTTCCATCATCATGTATCCCCTCCTTACCTTCTTCTACCCCTCTCCACCCAAGAAAGTATTGTTCTTGACAAGGAGGATATTGACAGATGATCTTCTTGTATCGCTTAGAATTTTTCTTTTCCAGAATCAAATGCTTCTTTAATTTTTAGACAGAATGTAGTATTACTGTTTTCCACCAAAACCCTAGCTCCAACTAAGTCACCTGTCTTGGTTCCTTGGAACAATTCAGTCTTGTCTACTTTCTGTGCTCTCCCACTGGTTTTAACACCTTCCTTTCCATCTCCCAACTCTCCTCTGATTACCGCCCCCTCTACCCCATTTACACAGAAAGTTCAGGGCCTCCCCCTGAGCCAGAAGCAGTCTCCCCTCTCTCTTAACATACACTGACCCTTGCTTGACCCTTGCTTGTCATTGCCCCTTCCTCTGTCTTGCTGAGGGTCACCACAGCTAGAGTAGGATACCTAAAATGAAGGCAAACAAGGGTATCAAGTTGACAAGAAAATTCCGAGGCATGGGAGGGAGGAGATGGGGAGTTCTAGTACCTCGGGGGTAAACATGGCTAGTCAGTGGTTAGCAGCTCACATTTCTGTGTCCTACCTAAAACTTAATTGGATTGAAACTTCATTTTTCAAGTTATTTTTACTTCCCCAAATTCTTCTAAGTAACCATTAGTCAGTAGATGACCAAAGTCGAAACTATTAAAATTCTCTTTATGTAGCAGGGAGCGGAATTATATAACCTGGATACATTCCTGAAATTTCTTTGTGGTTGGCTTCAGTAAATTACTGCTTTACATACAGCTCTTAAAATATATTTAGACTTAAGTTTAAAGAGTGAGAACCACTTGTGTAAACATCATTGAATATCATTCTTTTACTGAATGGGGTGATGTTATTTATAATCTTTCTTCACTTCCTCTGGAAAGCCCATTTCTTTTGAGAAGGCTTTAATTTATATTGTTCTCCCCTTGGAAAGTGAATGGAATTCGCTTTGGTGTATTTTAACTCAGCCACAAAATTCTCACCTCTGCTACTGAGAAGTGCTTGGACCAAATCCCTATGACAGGTATGTTTAGGGGATTAGAACACCGTATTTTACTCATGCTTAAATAGAGAAAAATCTCTTAAAAAAAAAAAAAGAATTTTGCAAGTTAGCATTTCAGTGAAGCCGTGAGGGATGCAGGAACCGATGAGGGAGGGCTTTCTGGGCTCGGCTAAGAAGTGTGGGTCCCTCCAGACAGCAGTGGGGCACCGTCTGAAGGACTGAAGCAAAGCAGTCACATGATCACGTTGGCCGGGTCGATGACCAGATGGAAGTAGGATTGGAGGCAGACCATGTCAGAAACTCCTGAAGCCAGGGACTGCGGTAATTCTGGTTCCTGTCCAACTCTAAGTTTTTGTTCTGTGTGAATCGTGCTGCCACTAGACTGGTTTTCTGGGTATTTTAGAATGACTTACCCCTTTTAGAGCTAGAGGGCACATTGGAGACTCGGGTGCAATGCTGCCCTTTTACAAATGGCAAAACCTAAGGCCTGAAGAGAAGAGATTCCTCCAAGTCAGACAACTTTCTAGCAGAGCGTGGGCTTGGACCCATGTCTCCTGATTCTAAAACCAAGGCTTTCCCCTGACACCATGCACCTGTCCTACCTGCTCTATGCTAAGCACATGCCTAGGCCAATGTCCCACCTAAGGATCTATCACCTTGGCCAGTGACACAGAGCATGTTAATGGGAGACTTACTCTTGTTCTCTAGTCAGCCCAGGCCTGGCTCTCCCAGATGACTTTTTTTCTACTCGTCCCTAATCTTCCCAACTCCGAATCCCTGCCCACCACATCAGAAGATGGCCTTCTGACCGGTTTGGCTCGGTGGATAGAGCGTCGGCCTGCGGACTGAAGGGTCCCGGGTTCGATTCCGGTCAAGGGCATGTACCTTGGTTGCGGGGACATCCCCAGTGGGGAGTGTGCAGGAGGCAGCTGATCGATGTTTCTCTCTCATCGATGTTTCTGACTCTCTCTCCCTCTCCCTTTCTCTCTGTAAAAAATCAATAAAATATATTAAAAAAAAAAAAAAGAAGATGGCCTTGTCAATTATTTTTTAGAGAAAATAGAAATCACCCAAGATCACTGGCCGCTGCCTGTCATCGCGTCTAATAACTATCATCTGCCTGCCCCGTGTAGCAGTGGAAGTGTCCAGAGCAGGGGTGGGCAAACTTTTTGACTCGAGGGCCACAATGGGTTCTTAAACTGGACCGGAGGGCCGGAACAAAAGCATGGATGAAGTGTTTGTGTGAACTAATATAAATTCAAAGTAAAGGAGCGGAGGGGAGAGCAAGAGAACCCTCTGCTCTTTCGGCTCCGTGGGCCGGATAGAACAGCCGAACGGGCCAGATCTGGCCCGCGGGCCGTAGTTTGCCCACGGCTGGTCCAGAACTTACTGAACGCTGGGTGCTGGACCCTGGGCCCCAGTTCCTTCTGTCTTTTTCGGGGCTACTTTTGATGATTTCCCATATTCTGGTATTTTCAACCCCTTCTTCTCTGAAAGATCCTTCCTGTGGACTTTATATCTCACCGGTCTCTCCCATTTGAAACTCTGCTTAGAATACCCACCCAGTGAGCACACCGCTCTCAGCTACTCATTTAACGGTCATTTGGGAGGGGCTCACTGCCGTGCACAAAAGGGATGGAGCCACGTGTGGGCTAATGGGGGACGCAGATGCTAAATCTCGGTGCTGGCTGAGCATTGCGATTGAAAGTGCAGTTCTCATTTTATGGCAGTAGGTGTTATATTTCGTTTTTTTTCCTGGGTACTCTGTTTGTTTCATAGTGAAGCTGGGTTAGTGTGATCTCTCTGGCATAACTGCACACTACAAAAGTCCCTCCCTTTGTTCTGGGTTTTATACCCAAGTATCTGGGCTTAAAAAAAAATGTGCACACAGTCCTATCCAGTTTGGCTCAGTGGATAGAGTGTCAGCTTGTGGACTGAAGGGTCCTGGGTTTGATTCCAGTCAAGGGTACTAGTACCTGCCCGGGTCGCCAGCTCGATCCTCAGCAGGGGATGTGCAGGAGGCAGCCAAGGCGGCCGATCATTGATTCTCTCTCATCATTGATGCTTTTATCTCTCTTTCCCTTTCCCTTCCTCTCTGAAATCAATAAAAATACATATTTTTAAAATGCACATAAACAGAAACCAAAGAAGTAGTAATCTGCTCATGTTGTTTATAAAACACACAGATTTATTCTAAAGAAAAATTAATGATTAAATAAATAAACCATATTAAAGAGCATCTAAACTTGCAAGGTAGATTGAAGAAAAGTCCAGTCGTTTTCTGCGAAGGAAACGGAAAACATTTTGCAGAAGAGAGTGAGTTCAGACACCCTGAGCTATTTTTTAAAGTGGCATTCACATTCAGTTTGAACCTTTTAAATCAGGAAAATAAATGTGCAAGCACAGCTACACATGCTAACGACACATTTAATAAAAAGAAAAATGGCTTTCTCCAGGACAGATTGAAAATGACAGGTTTCTTTGCCCCTGTCAGTTATCACCCTTCTATTTCCCTTATGGGCTACAAAATTCAATTTTAGCATTTCCCCTCTTTTCAGAAGTAAAAACAGACCACATTAGCAAAACCAAAGATTTCCAGGAAGCAGTAGTGGCTGTGAGGATGAGGAACGTGCAGATGAATAAATCAGTGTTCTGCAAAAGCTGTACAATGTTTTATTGGGAGTCTGCCCTTCAGATTTTTTCCTTCCTCCCCACTCCCGTCCCCCGCCCCCCGCCCCAAACCTGAAAGCTCAGTGAAATATACTCAGGATGGATGTTAAATAAAAGCTCTGTGATATATTCGGTGCTTCGATTTTTAAAAACTGATACGTCAAAGCCTGTTGTCCCTGACTGATGTGGAAAAGTTAAAAAATAAAGGCCTTCAGTGTAAGGAAATATAACCTTTCTAAATATAACATTTTAAAGTGATGTAACAGTTTTTTCCATATGTCGCCTGAATAAAATTAGTGTGTGTGTTTTTTTGTGTGTTTTTTTACAGAAGCCTAGTTTTAAAAAAATTAGTACTTGGCTGTTAAATAAACAGACAATCACAAGTTCAGATTTCTAAAGCTATCTCCCAAAACATTGCATTATTAAATAGCTAGCAGAAGAATCATGTTCTCTTCTCTTTCCCTGTACTCAAATCTGTTGTATTTAAGGGACATTCCAACTTAGCAAACCACAGCCATCCGAATTCTGTTCATTTCTAGGCGGTTTCACTTTATTAATAAATGTTCACTTTTGCTGCTTGCTAACATCTGAATTGCTTCTTGTTATTAAATCTAGGTTGATAGAAGCTCTTGGGCTTTAATCTAGAAAAGATGTTGCTTATAAAAATTTTCTGCTTAGAAATGTTTGTTCCATTTCTGGGACTTCCTCTGTATTATTAAGTACAGAATTTGCTGAAACCTTAATTTTTAAAAATACGTTTTATTGATTTCAGAGAGGAAGGGAGAGGGAAGAGAGAGATAGAAACACCACTGATGAGAGAGGATCAGTGATCGGCTGTATGCCCCGCACTGGGGATGGGGCCCACCACCGATGCATGTGCCCTGATTGAAAATTGAACCGTGACCTCCTGGTTCATAGGTCAACGCTCAACCACTGAGCCACGCCCGCCAAGCTAAAACCTTAATTATCATAGTCACCCTTCTTCTCCTTATTTATATCTGGACCTGAGGATCTTTGGAAAGTCTCACCTTACCTCCACTGGTGTGCTACTAACCCCCAATGTTAATATTAGAGTTGTGTTCTTTTTATGATTTCTAGAGCACGCTGTGTCACTGCCACTGCCTCTGGGCATCGTTTCCTGCTAAATCTGGGACCCCTCCCTCACCCCATCCCACTGGCTGCAGGTTCCCTAAGGGCAAGGACTGTGTCAGTCCCAGTCTCTGCTGGGTCCTCAGCACCCATGCCTGGTGCATCCTTGGTGCTCGGATGTTGGGTGCGGTCCAGGCATTTGGGGAGTAGCACAGGTTGCTTGAGTGATAGGAAAGTGAGTTGGGGAAGTGATGATAAGTCTATCTTAGCCTTGTAATCTAGCCGCCATCCAATCTGTTCGCTGGGTTACCTTCCTTCAAAGGCTGCTGTCCTGGGCAGAGGCCTGATACTTTTCTTTGTAATTCTAGTGCCTTTAAGGGCACTTACATGTACACCGTTCATTCAGAAAGCATTCACTACTGCACATTGCTGTCCGGTGCATCTCCAACATTGAGAACTAAAGGAAAAAGGTGTTGGAATGCCGCGTTCTATTGGGCCAGCTTTTCTTATTAAGAAGCCCACTTCGCTTTTTTTTTTTTTTTTTCAGAATGAAAAAGAGAGGGACATACAGAAAAATAAAAGGAAGGAGTTTGCCTACTGCACCTCCTCATCTCTAATTAAGTATCAGAACTAACAACACTTTGTCAAGTAATTATGACCACTGGTGGGCTCTTTTAAAATAAACAGGGAATGGCAAATTCTAAGGCCCGGGCCATCAGATTCTGGGGGCACTGTTTTTGTTGTCTATCTGCGTTGGGTTTCCTTTTTCAAAAATCCACAGCCACGTTTGAGGAGCATCCAGGACCAGCCTAATACATATCAATATGGGATAAAGAACTTCAATCAGTTCTACCTGGTATTGGTGTGGGGTCCTGTGGAACCCAGGGACTGATACAAACTAAAACTTGTACTTGTCGTAAGAACTCATCTCATTTCACCCATTTTATTCTGTGCCTGATGAAATGATCAAACCCGATATAACACCAGGATTGAGTGGGCAGAACCTTCATTGTGACAGATTGTTCCTAATATATCTGGTTAAACGCCACTGAAAACAATTCATCTTATTAGAAATTGCTGATCATGTAGTTTTTCCAAGAAAAACTGCATTCTGTAACATGAGATGCACGCCTCAGAGACACCATGATTTACTCACTTTGTAACCCCGTGCCTGGCATAGTGCCTGGCGCATATCAGGCATTCACTATGTAATTTAATCAAATTATGGGTAAAACTAGTATTTTTACTGGTTAGGAAACCAATGAATACTAGCTATTGAAAGATGTGTATCCCTTCCTCATAGCCTCCGCTTCCAAATTCTAGGGTTTCTTTTTAAGTGGTTGAGACCCACTGATTTTCCTTTGAAACAAGAAATGGTCAATTAGAGATATCAAATTAGAAATAGAAATTGACTTGACTTTGCAAGAAAAGCTATAGCATGTCTGTGTTTGGCGGTTTCTCTCTGAGACTAGAAATGTGTGTCTGTGCATAGCAGATCCTAAATACTTGCTGAATTAATAAATAAGAATCAAGTCTGCGATATTTAAATAATCACCTACATGAATGAAAAAACATGTTATTATTTGACACTCTTATTCTAAAATGTTTGATAGCTTAAATTCTCTCCCCTCCGCCACCTGGATCAACCAGTTTCTTGTGAATTTGGTGAGTTTTCTTGTTTATCTCTGAAAAATTATGTGTACATATAGCATCCCTGAACTGTGCTTCTAGGAAAGGACTAATACAATCAATAAACTTGACTAGAAAGAAGTAGGAAAAGAGAGTGTTCTTATTTTTGCAATTTTTCTTTATATTTCCAAATATAATTTTTTAAAAGTTAACAGCCTCTCTAGAAAAAGCAGGATACCTTTTTAAAAGGTAGCTTGCCTAGTAAAAATAAAAATATGTTTCCTAGAAATATATCTAACGAAGAATCTATGAGACCTTTATGTAGAAAATGGAATAACTTTATTGAACGATACTTTTAAAAGACCTAAAAATAAAAGGGGGATAACATATATTCGTAGATAATTTCATTATTATAAACATGTCAAGTCTTTCAAGTATAGAGCCAATGTAATCCCAACCAAAATCCAACATGGTTTTTGGTAGCTCTTAGGCTAATTCTAAAATTTATACAGGACAAAAATCTAGAAATAGCCCAAAAGTCCAGAAGAAGCAACAGGTAGAATTTAGAGATGATATTTATATTTTCCTAAAGCCATAGGAATTTAGAAAATGTGATTTTGGCAGAAATTTTATGGTATCAGGTTGGCCATAGTATGGAGCAAAATGAACTCTCATATACTGTGGGTGGAGTAGTAAATTGGTGCAATTACTCTTGAAAAAAGTTGGCATTACCCATTAAAGTTCAACATGTGTATGATGAACAACCCAGCAGTTCCCATTCAGGTAAATACAAGGTAGAATCATGGAATCCGGCCCGTGTACAACATTGGTTGTAATGGGGGAAATGGAAAGAGACTCAAGGTTCAACAGTGGAGCATATAAACATACCACAAAGTACCCAATGACATGCAATGAAACACTGTCCATCAGTGCAAATGATTGCACTACACATGGCGGAATCTCACAAACATAATATTGAATGGACAAAAGCAAGTCATATTGGAGCATGTGTAAGTCTATTTTTTGGTTCCAAAGCGCATAATTTATTAGAGTGAGATTCCTCTATGTTGGCTCATTTCAGGCCCCACGTGTTTGCAGGATGGCTGCAGGGACTCTGGCCTCTACATCCTCTCTTATTTGTGTCTGGTGGGAACAGGAAAAGGTTGGTTTTGCTAGTAATTTTAATAAAATACCCCAAATTAGGTTTCATTGGCCCTGATTGGTCTGGCTTGAGCCATGTGCTTATCCATGAATGAAACACAGTTAATCAGGAGGTGAAACATGATGAATGGCTTCACCTAATGAATGTCATTCAGAGCACAGGGGCTGGGAGTAGGGAAAGGGAGAGGAAAACGCTGGTGTGGTTGCCAGAAGGAGGACGGATGGACATTGGGATTCCAAAATAACAGATAATACTACTCTGCCCGCTTTCAGCAGCCAGTGACACTGGCTGTTGTTACTTGCTTATGGTCTACATAGGAAATGAGGCGGCTCAAGGAAGGGCAGGTAGAAGCCAGACCATGGTTTTTATGGTGCCGTGGACCTAAAGTCATAAGTTACCTAGTATTCCCAGATCAGAATGGATGGGTGTGGAGTGGCGCCCCAGGATGGCAGGTATGGATGAGGCAGAATCAAGATTAATCTAGTCCAAACACGGAGATTCCTTTTGGATTTACACGATTAACTATGTATCCCCTCAAGAATACTCACCTAGTTTTTGTCTACTTGCCCATCTCTGTTATTGATTTCAAGAGTACTTGTAGACACTTTGGAGAGGAACATTCGGAGATTTGCCGTATTACTATTGACTATGGTATAGTCTACAAAGTGGCCTGACGTCCTGTGATTTCTCACAGCCCTTTACGTGGATTTGCATCCTCACTTGGTCTTGTCTGTGAATTTCATGTGTTTTATCCAAGAAATAGAGATAACAACTGTTGCCCAGCTGGCGTGGCTAAGTGGTTGAGCGTCGACCTATGAACCAAGAGGTCACAGTTCGATTCCCGGTCAGGGCACATGCCTGGGCTGTGGGCTCAATCCCCAGTGTCGGGTAGGCAGAAGGCAGCCGATCAATGATTCTCTCTCATCATTGATGTTTCTATCTCTCTCTTCCTCTTTGAAATCAATAAAAATATATTTTAAAAAATAAAGATAACAATTGCTGTGCTTATAAACAAATATTCAGGGTTCTTGTATTTCAAATAATTGACGTTTTAGGTAAGATATTTATACTTTAGGGTTTTCTCACAATCTATATTATGAGTAGAAGTGCTTTTTAAAAAATCAGACATGACTTTTAAATCATTTCTTGTCTAAACAGCACCTAATTCAGGCCATCAGCAGCTGCTTTGACTTAGTTCCTGGTTAGGAGGGCCCTCCAAAGCTAACCAGCCTTCTATTTTGTCCTTCATATAAACAGCAAAGTTGGTCTCTTTTGTGGGCAATGTTTCTTAGCAATCATTTTGGAATTGCTAGAATTGGTCTGCAGTTATTGTCAGGGACACAAAGCTTTTAGTCTCTCTCTGTACTCAGTTGTCTAAAATTAAGAATAAGCTTATTTTAGACACTGTAGCGACAAGGACATGGTGACATATTGGATTTGTGTCTCCTTTTTACAGAACCAACCCTGACATTTTATTTATTTTTATCCTCAAAAGCACTTTAGTTGTGTTTTGCCTATATAACGTATTTTAAGCAACCCCCTGCATACACTCCAGACTATGAGCTTAGCATTGTTCCTTGGCCAAAGCAATAAAACGTGACCTATTTTACCATGATTCAGTGACGTGCAGTCAGCATTTTCTTTTCACAAATATAACATCAATGGATATTTATAACATTCCCCCAACCATCAAAAGTGGGTGGGTTATTTTACATAAAATTCCATTTTTATTTAATGTCCTAGTGTAATATATTTTGCACTTCAGGCCGGATAATCAAATATTCTTAATGTGTTTTTTTTTAAAAAACCTTATCTTGATTTTATAGAACAGCCTCTGAGGTCCTCAAGTATTCACCTATAAATAAGCATCGCTGATTGGAAAAGCTCTCTTGCTGGTCTCATATCCCACAAGGGGCTCTCACTTTCAACAGACCAAAAATATAAAGTCATTGGTTTAGTTCCTATTGAATTTCCTAGCTATGGGCTGCTACCCCCACCCCATTTTAGTAAAAGTACATTTGTACTTTTTATCATTTCTCCTGAGGAAAGCATTATCCTAAAGATTTCCTTAAATGTTTTGTATATAAACCCTTCATTATAAGCATCATTTTGTTGAATCTGATCTATTTTTAGACTGTCTCCATTTTCATTTGTTTGGAATTGGTCATTGCTGCCACTGGACCAAAAAAAAAAAAACATAAAAAAAAACACTGCTTTTTACATACTGCTTTCTCAGATCATCTGATAGTGGCTTTACTATTTCTAGTTGGGTATTTTTTAGATGTTTCTCTTGAGTTTTGTAGGTATTCAACTTTGTCACCTGCTGATGGCAGTAATTTAGTTTGTTCACTTCCTCTCCCTATTGCTTGGTGAGCATCTTTTCTTTTGTTCTGACTTTGTAAATAAAAATGTTGTCTGTTGGTTTTAGAACTTTCTAAAACTCATGGTAAGTGATCTTTCTATTTCTAGGTTACTGAGAGGTTATCAGATATTGGTGCTGAGTTTATCACATGCCATTTTGGCATCTTTGAAAATAGGAGTATGTGTTGATCTATTGTGACCTATTACTGTACTAGAAACTGAGTTTCTGAGCACTGTATTTAGTGCCCTTGTATCTCATTTAAGTCAAACAAGCCTCTTACATTTTTTTTCTCTCTGTTATTAGGCTTGTGCTAGGTTCATAAACAAACTGGGGAGCTTCATTTGTTCAAATCCTGGAAGCTCTTTTTATAGGTTGGGAATAGTCTAATCCTTGAAGGAAACCACATTCATGAGTTTTTCAGCTTGTTTATTTTGGGTTCAGTTTTCACAACTAAATACCACCTTAGAAAACGATTTCCCTTGAAATGTTCTAATTTATTCACAAGGATGTTTGGAAATAATGCTCTTAATTTTTTAATCTCTTTCATGTCTGTGATATATTCCTGTAATAATTCTGGTTTCATGTTGGATTTTTGACTAGATTCGCCTGAAATCTGTCTAGAAGGTATTTCATCCTGTAATGAACCAACTACTGCTTTTTAAATATCTGAATACCAAATCACTGCTTTTATTTTTAGTTCTGTCTTTCCTATATTATATTTATTGCTATTTTTTTCAACTTAACTGAGTTTAAATGTTCAGTTCATTTATTTTTCTCTCTAATTAAAATGAGGTGGTGTTAAAAATCAAACTATATTTTTTACTCCCCATAGAGAAAATGAAATTGGCTCATTTTTACTATCTACCTCCACTCATTTCCCTATTTTTGATAATATAATGTAGGATTTCAGACTTTAGATGGGGCATTATTAAAGTTCTTCAAAAATTTTGAAAGTTTGTACTCGATTTTGACTATAGTTGGAACAATTTATCATACTTTATTCCTTCTTTTCCTGCTTTTAATGCTGTCCACCAGTGCAACTACTATGTGACCACTTTTTCACTCTTAACTTTTTATTTTGATTTAACCCTCAGCAACTGAATATTTTTTAGTAACTTTTTCATGAAGATACCCAGATGATACATTTCTAGGCACATTTGTTTTTCTTTTAAAAGTCCTCAAACATTAAAATGTCTGTGGTTCTTTCTTTTCAAAAATAGTGACCAGAAAAACAGCAACCCCCATGAACATCCACCCCCTACCCCAGCTACTTTGCAAAGATGTAAAGTGAGAGGAATTATGGGATACAACCATGGAGAACAAGTCAGGGATAGAGCAGCCATGTCCTTAGAAGGTTGTTTCCACCCTGTGGAGGACTTTATTTTGGACATAGGGATGCTATGGTTGACACTGAGTGAAACAGTCCATTTTCTTTCCACGACTTGGGGTTTTATTCCTCCGGGTAAGGGAAATTCTTCCTGGCTTCAGGCAAATCATGAACTGAGTGATTAAGTGCTACTTAAAATTCAAGTCTCTTGAATTTTCTGAGCAGTTCAAGGGAAGGAGAAAAATCAAAGATTGGACATCAGTAACGTTCTAATACCATATCCTATAGGTTTTGTTTGTTTTCAAATTAAATTGTATGATGATTGCATTCGTTCTAGTATAGACTAATAACAGATGTGGCATTTCCCTGGGATATTTTTGTGTGCTTTTTTAATCCAGTGTTCCATTTGCTACTTAAAATGAGGCCTGATTCGCACCCGTGTGGGAGAGTCATATTTACGTTTTCACTTTAGCAGTTTGCTTTCTGTGTTTCCATTGCAGATGAAGACGGATATCAGGAGTCTGTGGGTGACGACACCGGAACCGATTCCGCTATAAAAGTGAGCTGTTTTCAGTTTTCACTATGGAGTATGAACCATGTTAAAAGATTAATATATTCAAAGTTTAGGTTTGCTAGGTATTTTTGTATAAGGACGCTGTAGGCACAGTGTTTCTATCTTTTACCTATCTTATAAAAGAATAACAAATATTCTTTTCAGGATGAATATTCTAAGTATAGGATGAATTAGGAAAGAAAATGCATACTTCAAAATACATACATGAAGAATGAAATGAAATCAGGAAGAGTAAACCATAGTGAGACTCACTTTGGAGTCATTTCTTCCTATTGGGTTTCTAGTTAATGAATCAGTCTTTAGGCAATTTTTAAAAATATATGTTTTTATTGATTTTAGAGAGGAAAGGAGAGGGAAAGAGAGATAGAAACATTAATGATGAGAGAGAATCATTGATCAGCTGCCCCTTGCACGTCCCCCACTGAGGTCCATGCCCTGACTGGGAATTGAACCGTGACCTCCTGGTTCATAGATCAATGCTCAACCACTGAGCCACACTGGCCAGGCCTTTAGGTAATAGTTTAAATGCTTCTCATTAGCCAGAAAAGTTCTCCTTGTCCTTTTTAACTTCTTTTTCTTCAATATTTAAACTCTCAATCACTTTTGTGATGGCAGTATTTGTAAAGCCACAATGATGATAAAAGGCCAGGGAAGGAAGGGGATATACCCCCCCTTTTTTTAAGTCTAGCCAATTTTTTTACTCTGTTTCTTTCCTAAGTACTTTAGTTTATCATACTCTGACCACATTATAAGCCATTTGTCAAGACCTGAAATGTTGAACTAACATTTACATATCACATGCTTACTAGAATGATAGGAACAGATGAAGAAACTCAGTCTGGTGGGTATAACATTATCACTTTTTACTCACAAGTTTATATTTTCCATTTTACACCAGGTCTTTCTGTTTAAACAACCAGCAAAATAAAAACAAAATTAAAAGCCTAACTTTTACAGTGGGTTCGAACTTCGTTGCCTTTAACTAGCAAAATAATAATGCCTTTTTGGGGTCATAAATATTTGATACAAGGCATTCTTCTTCTTGAAGTACTCAGAGTTATTACAAGGGCAGGTGGTATTTTAATGGAGTAAAGATGACTTTGGTTGGGTCAGAGTTCAGAGTCACTGGTGTTTTGTTAACTGGTAAAACAATGGTTTTCTAACAGCAGATCTTCATTACTGGCAAGAAAGTCCCAGAAGGTTTTGGCCTAACTTATGACTACAATGCTGAGTGTCCAAAACATTAAGAGCCTGTGGTTCCGAGTTGACTTATCCATTAGGCACAGTGCCCAGGGTCTATGATGCTTTTAGTGGCCATGAAAATGTTTTAATTTTAACTTCTTTTAGAAGCAGGATAAAATGAATATGATAATAGTGAATATATCATCATGAACCCAGTCTGAATTATATCTTTCTTTATACCAATGCACTCATAAAATAAAATTTTTAATATTATTTTATGGAAGAAGGAGCCAAAAAATGCCATGGGTCACGGTCAGGCTTACTCTACATATGTGACAGGTTCAGTCATTTTTTGTTGTTGTTTGTCTGTTTGTTAATGTATTTTATTGATTTCAGCGAGGAAGGAAGAGGGAGAGAGAGCTAGAAACATCAATGATGAGAGAGAATCATTGATCGGCTGCCTCCTCCCTACCCACACTGGGGATCGCACCCACAACCTGTGCATGTGCCCTGAACGCGAATCGAACCGTGACCTCCTGGTTCATAGGTCAATGCTCAACCACTGAGCCACACCGGCCAAGCCAGATTCAGTCATTTGAATGTTGTTGTTTTTTTAAGAAGTAATCTTTTTCATAAATGATCATCTTTTCTGTAAATGAGTTTATACACTGTGTGCTCATCAGCCAGATTCCAGCTACAAAGAAAGATGACATATTCTTAGCTTAGATAGCTGTGGTACTTCATTATGTTTTCTTAGAATAAAACAGAAAATTTCTCCCTTGAGAGACCCATTGATGTTCTGTTTGCTGCAGAAAATAAGGGAAGGGAGAGCAAGACTGGGCTCCGGATCCTTCCGTCCTGAGTGGTGTGTGCTCCATCGGAGGAGTGCTTCCCCCCGCCTCCTCCGCTGCCAGAGCGGAGACTTTTATTTTGTTCTTCCGTAATTGCTCATCTGTATTCCTGTGTATACAACATTTTCAATTACCGCGGCCGATCTGGCTTTGTTTGCTTCTGAAACCATGATCTCGTTGGGAGGAAATATTTTTGTTAGTCTTCAACTGCAGTGGCCTTGTAAATTGTGCACAGAGCATCTTCCGAAAATGATGTGTTGATTTAGAGTGAGTGTGTTGCATGTCTGGGGGACTGCTTCTTCAAAAGAGGTACCCACTCAAATATAAACTCCCCGAGAGCCAGGATCTCTGAATGTTTTGTTCATTGCTATACACTCTAGAAAAAGCCAAGCGTATAAGAGAGGCTCAAATGTTTGCTGAAAGAATGAATGAGCTAATGTCCTCATTTGAAAGAGTCATGTGCCCCTGTCCCAGCCCCCTTCTCTGCTCACCACGGCTCCAGGCCTCTGGTTAGCGGTAAATTACAGAGGAGACCTGGCACAGGAAGGGCCAGGCCCCCAGTGCCTGGAGGGGTGAGGCTGTGCTGTGCTGGTCAGTCCTCATCTGGAGGCTTCAGTTTACCCTTTCACAAAACAGACAGTGGGGCTGGAAGGAATCTTTTTAGTCTTCTAAAACGAAATTAAAATAGCAACAAAAAAGCTATTCTTTCTAACGGCCCTCTCCATCTTAGTGGTCCCCCTGGGCTTGCCTCACCCATCCTGATCTCAGGCTGGTTCAAGCCACCCCAGGCGCCCTCACCCCCACCCCCGCCGAAGGAAAAATGCCCCTGTATTTCTAAGAAAGTTATTTATTTTAAATGTAAATTGCATGTTATTAAATTGATAAAACACCACACCCCCAGAGAAAAATCATGGTAGACACCTCTAAAGTGTTCTGAAATTGTTTGGGGTACATAAGTGAACTGCCAAACCTCTAGTTCCGAAACTAGCAAGTGCCTGGGCAGGTATACAAAAATATATATAGTACATCAATATAAAATAATAATCTACCAGTCTGTTATCCACAAACTATACATACGAGCTGTCCTCTCTAGGGAAGCGAGCCAGGATATGTCACTGGGCACCACTTCATCAAATTAAGCTGGGAAAGCAAGAGAGACGTGCCCTCTCTCTGGCTACTGAGGACATGAGTCTCATAAGAAGCAATCAACCAGCCTTACTTAGTAATACTTGTTAATTTACAGAAGTTTTTGTGAAATCAGAACCTATTTTGCATAGTTTGTTGACCCTAGAGCAGGGGTGGGCAAACTTTTTGACTCGAGGGCCACAATGGGTTCTTAAACTGGACTGCAGGGCCAGAACAAAAGCATGGATGGAGTGTTTGTGTAAACTAATATAAATTCAAAGTAAAGGAGCGGAGGGGAGAGCAAGAGAACCAGATAGAACAGCCGGATCCGGCCCGCGGGCCGTAGTTTGCCCAAGGCTGCCCTAGAGGAACTAGAATCCACTATTTTCTTCTGTTTGTATGACGTGTGTGTGTGTGTGTGTGTGTGTGTGTGTGAGAGAGAGAGAGAGGGAGAGAGATTCACTTCAAGACTACATTTTGCACCAAATATACCAAAAATATATATGTGCACACACGCACATTCAGATATACCTAATTTTTTGCTGATTATTCTCGCCCCTGCATTGACTCTCAGTGCCTTCTTATTCAGGGTTTCACCTGCCCCGGTTCTTCGGTGAAAGTGTGTCGGGGAGAAGCCACTGCTAGAAGTACATGGCATAGAGCTGCCCGAGGAGAAGAAAGGTGCCAACTAAATGTTCCCGGGCACGCGCCAGGCCCTGGGGTGCTTGGGGCATCCTGATCTTGACTTTTTGCTCGCAGATGCCAAGCCCCTTACACTGCTGAGTGGGGGAAACAGGAAAGTGGGGTGCTATAGTGAAGATGCCAAAGGTCACAAATGGTCTGTTTTCTCCCTATATTTGTTATGACTGCTGTCATGGTGCCTTGTAGCCCTACTATGTGGTCATGCTCTTCTCTAGAGGGTAAGCATCACTCCATTCCTTGCGTCCCTATCTGAGGACTCTTACTGCCTTTTTATGAACTGGCTCAGGAGGACGTCACATTGAAGCCATCCCTGGCCAGTAGCTGCTTCTGCATCACCTCAAAAGTGTGTAGTATCAGCTGCAGGCTTTGTGGGATGGGAGGACTGCAGCTTATTCCCGCTGCGTCTTACAGACAGCATGGTGAAGGCGTGCTTAGGGAGGAAGCGAAAGGTCCCTCCACATGTCCTCTAGGTGACCTTGTCACTGTGTTCCCGGGGCCTTCTAAGTGCCTACTTAGGGTGGATAGATGTGTCGGAAGGCAGCTAATAGAAGAATCACCAGTGGCTACAGCATAAATGATTCACGTTGTGAATAAATAGGTATTTGTATTGAGTTAGCCATTGCTAAGAATAGAACCATCAGTGCAATTCCTGGCACAGTGCAGGAAGACAGCATGTGATCTTTGAAGAGTCATGGCGATGCTTTCCCTCAGCTTCTTCTGGTGCAAAATCCCCTGATTACTTCTTGACATGGTGGTGTCATGAAAATTAGTTTTTTAAATTATAATCAAAAGTGGAGTGTTATGATAGCTAAATATAGTGGTTACAAAAATATAAAACGGCATTTAGAAGGACATGCAGATTTGACTCTGAGCCCTGGGCACCTCTCCTCCATTCAAATATATCTCCTATTAAAGGACTCTGGAGCGTGATTGTGCAACTGTGAGAGTGCTTAACACTACTGAACTGTACACTCAGAAAATGGTTCAGATAGTAAATTGTGTTTTACCACAATTTAAATGTTTTTTAAAAGATCGCCTGGAAGTTTGCATACTTTTAGCTGGTGTAGGGACTAGACACCCCGGGGGTGGGGAGCGTAGGGGGCCAGAAGAGGAAGACTTCCTCACTTATATCTGATGAAGGGGATGAGAGGGCCCCCAGCCATTCTTGAGAGGAGAAGGACATAAGTTTAAAGAAAAAGGTACCTGTTTTCTCACCAAGGGATGGCCTTTGGAATGAGGAACCAGTTCCCATTCCTGGCATCGAGCATTAGGGAACTCTCAGGACAGTGTGCCCTCAGTTTTGTGGAATTATGGTCATAGGCTTCTGTCAAAAACAAGGAGGGGGAATAGGGTTCATGGTCAAGTAAGCTTGGGATTTAAGCAACATTAATGAGTTTTCTTTTCTGCGAGCCTTTACTCCTCTGCCCAGAACTCTACGTCTTGAACATGGAGGTGTTATCGGCAGGGTTTCCCAAACTTATTGAACCACGGAATACCTCCTGCCACCCCACAGCAACCTGCCCCGCCTACTACTTTTTTAATCTATCTTGTTTTTGTGTGTGTGTGTGTGTGTGTGTGTTTATATTTTTACAGATTTCAGAGAGGAAGGGAGAGGGAGAGAGTGACAGAAACATCAATGATGAGAGAGAATCATTGATCGGCTGCATCCTGCACACCCCACACTGGAGATCGAGCCCACAGCCAGGCATGTGCCCTGATCCAGAATCGAACCGTGATCTCCTGGTTCAAAAGGTCAAAGCTCAACCACTGAGCCATGCCGGCCAGGCTAATCTATGTTGTTTTTGACTTAGTACTATGTTGTTCTGTGGAAGGTAGTTTGATAAATGCAGACTTAAGGTCAAGTATGGGAAAGAGGAAGTGGCCAGCACAAACACAGACATCAGTTTATTAGTTGCAGTATTAGAAGCAATATACATGAGCTGAAGTCACGCTGTGACCGGTCCCTGTGGGAGGAGCCACACAAGAGCTCCATGCGCTCCCACTGGATAACCCGCCAGGGGCTTGCCCAGCGACCATCTAACCGCGTGGAAAGACCATCACACAAAGTGTCAAAAGCGCCATATGCGCTCAGTGGTCCCAGACCTGCATTCAACGTCAGTGGATCATGAATCCAGTGTCTGGAACAGAGAATTAGTTGTAATATTAGACAAACTTGTAGAAGCATGGGACCAGATTCAGCAAGCTTAAGAAGTCGGCAAAACAGAATTATCCACCTCGGCTTTAGGTAATCTAGGCCCATATTCATGTTGATGGAATAAAGCCAGCACTCCTCCCTGCGCCCCCCACCCCGCCCCGCCCCTCCTGGCGTCTTGACCCCTTTCTTCTGACTCATTCAAATCCCAACCATCGCCATTTCAGCTGCATTTTTCAAGGTCTGCCTGCTTCTGGAATCTGTGTTTTATTATTGCCTTACACATCAAGTCTTTTCTGCGCCATAAGGAGAGCCTGTTCTAGAGGAAGATTACATCTGCGATAAGGAGTTTTAGAGTTAAGCAGGCTATTAAAGCCATCATTGTGCTTTAAAATCGAAAGACATGGAGTTGCAATTGATCTTAAGTCCTGTATTAAGTAGACTATTTTCTTTTAATATTCTTTGTCTTAAAAAAATGTGGGGTCTGGTTTCTTAAAATGTGGTAACTTCATATATATCCCTTTGATTTCTAAAGCTTAGTCACTCTAAGAAAAACAGTTTAGCAATTTCACAAGGTCCTCCCAAATGGAATATTATAGCAACGGGGCTCTCAGGCAAGCGATTGCCAAATTGTTCTGCTCTGGTTTCCCTTTTCTTCCTAAGCTTCCTGCCTCATCTCCTTTTTTCTGGGTGTTTTCAATTAGGGATCTCCCCGTCACCCCTAAGGCCACTTATTCTTAAGACTGCCACTTTTTCCTAACTCCTATTTGAGAAAAATGAAGATATTTTCGTGTGGGCTTATCATTTCATATGCACATTTGACATCTTCCTCTCGTCTTTCTCCCCATCCCAACCGCCAATATCTAATTTATTACCAGATCTCACTAAACTTATCTGACCATCTGTCTCTTCTCTTCTCTTCCATCTCCATGACCTTTTTATAAAGGAAAAAAGAGAGAGAGAACATTTGAGCCTTTACCTACTTTTCCTTAGTCTCTTAGCCTGTGAATTATTATCATGAATCGGGCTGTACAGGTTAGGAAACGGAAGCACTCTGAGATTTAAGCCATTGCCCAAGGCCACACGACTGGTAGTTTTTGAAACATGACTGGTTACAAATACCCAAGTGGCTTAGCCAGTGTGGCTCAGTGGTTGAGCATCGACCTATGAACCAGGAGGTCACAGTTCGATTCCTGGTCAGGGTACATGCCTGGGTTGCGGGCTCGGCTCAGTCCCCAGTGTGAGGCGTGTGGGAGGCAGCCAATCAATGATTCGCTCTCATCATTGATGTTTCTGTCTCTCTCTCTCTCTCTCTCTCTCTCCCTTCCGCTCTGAAGTCAATAAAAAATATTTTTTAAAAAAAATATCCAAGTGTAAGTCCACATCCAGTGGCTCTTCACTGCGGGGGAGTGTGCAATGCCACCCCCCGCCCCCTCCATGCAGGCCTCCGTGCTGCCACATTGGGGCAGAAGGGCCGGGTCCTCTCTCTCTTTGGTTTTCCTGAACTCTGGAGCTTCCAGTTCATTCCGCCCACCAGCCTAGTCCACCCAAAGTGCTGGGCTAATTATGTCAGGTGTCTGGTCTAAAACTCACGGTGGCATGTTGGTGCTCGCTCCCTGTGTCCCACCTTTTTTTTTCCCCATCTCTAAATCAACCGTTCCAGAAGAGTGTATTTGGTGCCTCCCAGACTCTCTCTGCTCATGGAGTCGGTGGGACGGAAACACAGTGGGCTCTGGGGCCAGCTGGTCCTGGGTGTGGATCTCATCCCACCTTCTCCTTGGGAGGCCCCGGCAGGTTTCGGCCATCCTCGTCTATAACATCATGCCAGTTACCGCCCTTCAGCGGAGTGCGGACCTGCAGAGAACGTGGACAATGCCCACTGCAGTGAGGGCGGCCCTTGGCAGGCTCTCAGACGGAGCCAGAGGGCAGTGGCAGTAATGCTATTATCTAGACCTTATCTGTCCTTTTAAACTCAGTTCAAATTTCTCCTCCTTTTTAAATTACTCCAGCCTGATTTTATCTGCCCCCTCCTCCGAGCTGCTGTATCAGTTCCCTCCGAACAATTCATTTAGCAATTTTAATTATGCGGTGCCTCTTGACACTGCTTTGTGATCTTGAAAATGCTTCTCGAAATGCCTCCTTGAGAGCTGTTAATCCCGCTCTAATGGCCTAAAGGAATTTAGAGGCAGGACTAGGTCATAAGTGGTCCATAGCCTGGCGCCTGTACGTAACTATTCACAAACTCTTTTGACTCAAAATTAAGAAATTTCACTACATTTGTAAACAATCAATGAACTGAGTTGGATTTAAGTAGAGAGGGTTCACAGATAGGCGCCTCTCTCTAGCATTTGCCCAAATTTCTTTGTTCAGGGTTTGAGTGTGAAAAATATTGCAGAGTAAAATTTAAAATTCCAAAAAAGTTTCCTGCCCAATGTTTCTGATACAACTATCTTTTAAACCCTGGGAAATCTTAAAACACATCATGTTTGTTTCTTGGTGTAACTCCATATTAGGAAATAGTCTCATTGTCTTCATTTTCTTTATTATTTTCCAGGCTTAAATTTTCTCTTGGGTGGATTTTCATTTTCCGTCTGTGCCTCTTCAGCCCAGATAACGTGTCCTTCCCTCGCCCCCTCGGGTTTGCTTTGGGCGAGTCTGGTGGGCAGAATGGGCCTGTAAAATAAGCCCGAGGAAGAGCCGTAACAGATCTCTGTGGAGAAGACGATGTGGTGGCATTTTTAAACCAAAGGGGTCATTTGGTTAATTATGGGCTTTTCCCCTGTATTTAATGACTGCATATTCAGAGCCAGTTTTTAATATATTTTTTATTGATATTTTATAGAGAGGAAGGGAGAGGGATAGAGAGCTAGAAACATCGATCAGCTGCCTCCTGCACACCTCCCACTGGGGATGTGCCCGCAACCAAGGTACATGCCCTTGACCGGAATCGAACCCAGGACCCTTCAGTCCGCAGGCCGATGCTTCATCCACTGAGTCAAACCGGTTTCGGCCAGAGCCAGTTTTTAAAACTCCAGGCTTTACTTCTGATCTTAACTGGAGGTTTGGGGGCACCCTCTTAAAACAATATAAGGATTGGCAAAAGACAAATCATTTGAAACAAGTTGTAGGCAAGTTTCACAGGCCATCCAAAAATCACATTTAAATGCACTTGCGTTTAGTCTGTTTCTAAACAAAACATATGTGACTAATTCTGGCAATATTTTGCCTACGTAGGAACTGTAATTTTTGTTGAAATATGTATCTAAGGAAAACAGAGGTGTGCTTGGCCTGCCAGGTTCAAAGCTGGGAAACTGAACTGTGCGGGACCCTTTGGGAGAGCCCTCCCCTGGGGAAAGGCATTCTCCTTCTTGGGGTCCAGGACAGAGCCAAGAGCTGCCACACCCTCCGCCAGCTCTGGGAAGGTGTCCTCCCTCCCGTGGAATGCCTGGCTCGGTGACTGAATTCTTCGCCACGTGCTGTGCCCTCAGCCTCACTCGTCTGCCCAGGGGGGCAGGGCGGGGGGCGATGCTAGATAAAGCCTCAGAGGGCGCAGAGGGGCAGGCTGGCTCGCACACTCCGCCACTGGGATCTAGAAAGATCTCTCTCTTAGCAAAATGCCCTTTCAAGAGATAATTTTGAATTTTTGGAGAACATTGGAACATTCAAGACTAGGATTCTGTAGGGGAAGACTGGGAACCAGTAAGGATGCCGTCAGTAGAGCCATGTGTATGCACAGCGTGTGTGTGTGTGCGGGCCATCTGCGGTTTAAGCCGGGGTTGTTCTCCAAAAGTTCATTAAAAAGTATTTCGGAGTGTATTTTTTCCTCATTAAACATAAAGCTGTGCCTGGGAAGTCCTGCAGCAAATACAGCCTATTAATCCAAACTGTACCAGAGACGCAGTGGGTCACTTGGGAGGCCAGTTCCCGTTACCAACATTCTTCCCCATGGCTGCCACAAACAATTCAAATTCCAAAATTCGTGGACAAACCTCATCTCCTAGACAACCTCCCACAGCTGGAGAGTGAGGCATAAACCATTTTTATTATGTGATGTATCTTGACTTTGGACTCTAGAGATGCACACATGAGCTATCAAACTGCAGTAATACAGACACAGAAGGGTGATCCAGGAGAGTCTCATGGACACAGCAGAGCAATGATAGGAGACAGCTGCATAGCACTTTCAAGTCTGTTTGTTTTTCCGTTTAGCCCAGTTTTAATTTTGATACTCGAAGACCCATGCATTCTTATTTATTTTGTGGCAAGAGCTTAGGTGGAAAGCTTTGAAATGAACAATGTTGATGGGGCCTAGTATCCCGGGAGGAGACCGTGAGAATGATGGCCAGTTTGAGCCTCTTAGGGAAAGGAGGAGGAGGGGAAATTCAGAAGAGCCAGCTGTAGAAGGAGAAGTGTACATATTGTGGAAGTCCTACTCCGTCCTCCATCCCAAGGTGAGAATGTGCTGGGTTGAGGAGAGGAGAAAGAGGATAAGGAAATCTTTGCCTGTCCCTCCTCCTTTCAAAAACGCATCTTCCCCCTCAGGTTCCCCCCTGGTATCTTAGACATATATTCTTCCATAAAAACCCTGATAAGCTGCGGGTAGATCCCACAATTGAGGATCATTATGGGTTAAAAAGGTTTTATGGACAGAGCTGGGAACCATACCGGGTGGGACAAAGGTAGGTGTATAGTTGTGAGTATGTAAAACACAGAGTTTATTCTTGTATTAGTAATTATTATGCTATTTTTCATACAAACAACTGTAAACCTACTTTTGCCTCACCCTGTATATACCATTAGAACCTGGAGCACATTTTCCTGTAGAAATAAAAAAAAAAAACGTTGACCAGGAGTCTTTTGGAACATGCTCCATGTTTAAATTGGTTCTGCCTGTAGATGTAGAGTTCAGTGAACCTGAGCAGAGAATAATAAAATGCTAGTTTCTCATGGGGTATATAGGCCTTTCTTCCTTCGGAACTCAATGAACTGTTCTACCACTTCGTACACCTAGAGACTAGCCTCAATTATGTGTCCCTTAGACACAAAATAAATTTTCAAACGTTTTCCATGTTTTTTTTATGAATATGAGCTTTCCTATCTGAGCAACTTTAAACACTTAAGAAAATGATTATGATGCTCATGGGATTGTTTTAGAGAACAAGAAAACAGATGGGAAGGAGGGTCGCTGACATGACCAGCTGACCTGCTGGGAGATATTGAACACTTTATTTTTCTTCCTTTGTGATCATTCTTCTGACCACCTTGAAAAACAGCCAAGAAACTTTTTCTTCTCATTATTCCCAACCATTTCTCGGAAGTTCTTTCAGATTTACTGTTAAACAACTCATCCATGCTTTGGGAGCACCATTTAAACATTAGATGTTTACATTTATAAACAGAGAGGATTAATTATCTCTCCCCAACTCCCACCAAGCTTTAGCCTTACAGGCAAGTTATTTAGTTTTGCCTGCTCTTGTATACTGAGCAGTGGCTCAGTAAATGAGTTAAATAATAAGATATCTTGGTTCAGGAAAGTGGGGTTCCTGAACCATTTAGAGCAAATTGAAGACTTACACTCTATAATTTAGATTTATGAGCATTTATATTTTGTATTTTAAATTTATAGCAAATTGAAGACTTAAATTCTAAAGAATTTTTATTTTAACATATCAACAGCCATTCAGGGAGGAAACACTAGAAGTATGTAAGGCACTTTCTTTTCTAACATTCAAAGCACATTCATATGTATTACATCCTTATCTCCCACTCCCCCATCCCCAAGGTTTTATACTTCGAATGTTTCACTGGAGTTTTATCACTTTAATAGATAGAACATTTTCAACTGTTCTGATACAGATTCTTACTTAAATGTGCTAAGACAAAAGGAAAATACTAACCTGCTCTTGAGGAAGTGTGGCCTTTAAGGGTCATTAACTCGGCCAGTCAGGAATGTCACAGAGGATTTAGTTTACCTCATCTTTCGGCTCTACCATTGTTCTTGGCTTCTTCCTCAGGCAGGTTCCCCTAAATGGTCACCAGATGGTTGCTAAACACAAATGGATGAACAGAAGAAAGCGAGGAACCTCAGCCATGAACTATAAGTCCCTTCTTCCAATCTGATAAGGCCCCTTACATTATGAAGAGCAATAACCACACTAAGAATGCTGTGCACTGATTGGCTTAGATGAATCAGGGCCCACCAATAGTGTTGGGGATGAGGTCAGCTGCACTTCTTCTATATGTCTGTGAGTAGAAGGGACAAGGAGGTGGATACTTAAACAAAGTAAGTTGTTGGGAAGTGACAAGTGGAGAACAGGTGCTGGGTAAACAACCAACAGTGCCCATTGAAGTGGGGCTACTGTACTTATTGGTTGCATTCTTATTTTAATCTGTCGATCCCTGGCTCTTATCCTTATATACTATTGCAGACTGTCCATTCTTTTACAAGATCCCTCTCAAGTTATTTCTTGGCACCTTGTGGGAGGCAGAGATGTCTCGTGTTATGAATAGCCATGGTGTGTCTTCATCTTCTGGTCTAAGTTGCTGAGGTCTCCATGACTAGAAAGTGCCCGGAATTCAGCTGACACTGCCATCCAGAGTCACTCATGCACAGAATCTGCTTGGAGGCCAATTAGTGCTTTGTTCTTCAGAGCATGTCATACAGTCATACTATATTCTGTGCAGAATTGGGAAGATGCTTCTAAAAGCTCATGAAGTTTTAAGTGAAAATTACTCTGCTAGGAAATACTTTCTGTTCTCAGACATAGATTGTAGAGACAGGGCCTGTGGACAGGAGACCAATGCTAGGATGCCTTCCCGGCTCCTAGGCTTGGACAGCTGGGTGGAGCTAGGTTGTCATCAGGAGGACTGGCTCCTTGTGGTGTTTGACAACCAAGTTAAATAGACCAGTGGCCTGCAAACTGCGGCTCGCGAGCCACATGCGGCTCGTGAGCCGCGGTTTGCCGCTCGGTTGACTAATGAGTTTGCCAACCACTGAAATAGACCAATGTAGGCAGTTTTGTAACCTGTTTATTATCCTTTATAGTGGTACATCTACGGGAAAATGTGTTCCAGACCCCAGAATTTGAGTTTGGACTTAGAATGATTAGAACACAGTCTGTGTGCAAGTTACATAAATAGGTTGCAGTTCTTTATGCCACTATCACTATAGGACAAAATTTCTCCTTGTCCTCTTTTTCCCAACAATACTATGTCATTAGAAAAGAAAGCTTTAGAAAAAGGTAGAGTTTTTTTTCCTGCCTCTATCAAGGCTTCAATTATTTGATTTAATAATTAATGTCAAGGCTAAGCAGGTGACTCTCTTCCTGCTGGATCAGTTTGCTTGGTTCCATAAAGGCACCAGCACAGACCACTGGGGAAAGGCTGCTGGATCTCTCAGCTATAAAATGGGTGGTAACAGCCCCCCTCTCCCCAGCTGCGTATGGCATTTGTTCCTTTTTTCCTTGACGTTTGGCAATCCAGGGAAGTTGGTTGAGGTGGTGTATGGAGCCCTACTCTGGAGCTCAGGTAATAGGAGAAAAGCACAGGTAAGGCCAAAAGAATTTGTAATGGGTCAACTTGGCCTCAGTGGGCCTGCCTGCCTGCCTTGCTTCCACCTCTTAACTGGAATTGTTATTCAATAGATGATCTGATGCCATTGTCCCTTTGTTGACCTTGTTTGAGCAAGAATGCTCAGGAGCTTTTAGAGAAACTAAATTCAGACGTATGGGAAAAAGTGAAGCTGTAGAAAACAGAACTGACCCTCCTTTAGAATGAAAGTTGATATTAATTCCCCCATCCAACAATACCAAGTAAAGTGCTATCTTACTATCAAGTGCTACTTGCTCTTTGGAAGATTTCTCAGCCGGTACCAATAGGTTTTGAGACCTCTTGCCTATCTGTGAGATGTGTGTCTAAAGAGACATAAAAAGCAGAAGTGTTTGAAGATGAGTTGTACATAGTGGCTTAATGCTTATATACAAATCAGTCTTTCCAGGAATATAAAAGTGAAGATCGAGTCTAAATGTCTACTTGCTATTTTGCTGGTTGCCTTTGGTGGGAGAGCTTTTCTATGGATTAGGGAAGGCTTTCTTGTGCCCATGTGTACACATCCACTGACCGCGGACCTCACTGCTATCTGTAGCCTCACTGCTATTTGTAATCTGCCAGGACAGGACATAATGCACTGGCTGCCCTACCTGTAACTGTTACTGAAAACAAAACAGTAAATGATCATGGGAGCCTCAGACAACCCAAACTCCTTCTAAACATAATCCAAAAGGAGTTGGTTTTTTATGGCTCCCTGAAATAGTTTCTAACGCCCTGTAGTCTAGTTCTAAAGAAGGAATTATGGTTTTCTTTGAGAGCCAACAATTTCTTCAGATTTTGAGTTCTTCTACAATGAAATATAATGACCCATTCGAGAAACTGTACCCATATTGAGCATCGTTTCTATTGTTGGACAGTTCTTGAGTGCTAAGCTCGTCTTTGATCTGTTGGGGCTTGCTGGTTTCCATGGAGCCGTGCTGGCTGATGACCAAGTGAGACTCCAGCATTCCAGTCAGCGTTCCTAATCAGGCCTGACCTGAAATGCATGCACAAAGGACTTTAAAATCACAGTGCATTATATGTAAGTTATGTAGGGGAAAGTATACGATAAAGGTTTAAAAATTTGTGTTTCTTTTACTTATGATGATTGGTTTCTGGAAAAGCACTTCAGTCTTCTAATGGTACAAAATACATAGTTTCTCCAGTCCTTCTACTTTGTACAAAATAATACAAAACAGAATTTGTCTCATTTGACCTTAAATGTAAATAAAATGGGCACCAAATCGTTGTGAGCAATGTATTTTGTACTCCTGGCAGTAATCTTTTTATTTTACGGCAGTGTTGCCTCAAAGCAATGGCCAATCCTAACTTATTTTTAACAGTTTAACTTAAGCCTTCTCAGGGCTTCTTTGTTTCTCCCCCACCTAGTTGTGTTGGATGGCTAAAATAAGATTGCTGTAAAAACCACCATTCTTTCTTTTAACTCAAGCATTTGCAAGTTACATGGTGGTTTCAGGAGACACAAAAGGGGATTCCTGGGGTAGAGCTAGTCCTCAAATGGAGAGAGACTAAACCCTTCAAGGCTTATCAATGTAAAGAGCTGGGAGCTGTCTGTATTGTGCAAATTGAAGGAGCAACGAGGAAGAATAGATGACTCCTTCGTGGGTAGATGGGGGTTGAAGAACTGCTGAGATGGCATCTGAGCTTCTACAGGGGACTGTCCCTGACCTAGTTTGATGCCTGACTCCCTTGCAATTACTTCTGCTTGAACCCATCAAGCTTCAATCAAAAGGGTAGAATTAGCTCTTTAGTTAACATGTAAAACCATGAGATGCTCTTTGGGGTAAATTTTTGCCTAAATTACCTTCGATACCTTGAAGTACCTTTGATGTAAAAGTTACTTCAACTATTTATGTGGGGCCTTTTGGCAGAATCCTGGGAAGCAGTTATAGGAATGATTTTTAAACTCAGTCAGGTTCTTTCCAACAATGTTCTTCATGTGGACACTGTGCTAACCCAGATTTTGACCTTAGAATGTATTTCTAATTTCCCTTTGAAACCATCCCTGGAATTACTAAGGGATTTTTGTATTAAAGGACAGCAGCAGCTTTATTACTTTTTATCCCTGCTCTCTCAACAAAACAGATGTTTATTTTTTTTATAAATCCCGTGGGTTTTTATGAAAATATCAAGAAAAAAATAATCAAGAATAAACATTTAATACATGGAAATCAAGGATGGTTTTACAATTGTGCAATGTGTACAACAGCTCTGGGGCTGGCGTGTGGCCACAACTGCAGGGGCCCTGTTCACAGAGGGGTTTGTGATCAGCGCCTGGTGGCGTGTCGAAGGCAGGGCAGGTGTGAGTAGCTGTAGGTGGTGGCCCTGTGCAACTCCTCAGTGTTGCCATCTGGATTATTCTTCCAGCTCTTTGCTTTGCCCTTCGGTTTACTGTTTGTCACAAACACAAGATTTATCTTATAATGTCTTTAAAATATAATTAATGGATCATATTCCTTATAAAGTCAGTGAAATAAAAGTCAATGAGAGGCTATAAAGAATTCACTTAATTCATTTTTATTAGGAAAACACCCCCACTACTGATTTTTTAAAATTGAGTCTTATTGTTTATTACCCTTCAGAAAGTTCTAATTAGTTGTAACTATAAGCCTATAGTAAAATGATGCTATATTTCACCAATGGTAGCGTTTAGATGAAATAAGAGAATACAGAAATTTTAAATCATTGTTGCTTTTACACGTGTATATTTTATATAAACTATTTAATATATAAATATATGTATTAAATTATTTACATATACACGTGTTAAGTTGATTATATTATATGTCATATTTGAGGAATGTTTTCTATTATTTTAAGCAATATTATCATTGATGCATAAGATCTTTAGCTATTTGTTAATGTACTATCATTTTTCCTTTGAATACTATAACAGAAAATCATATCAAAGACTTTAGAATTACAAGGAATTTTTAAAGAGTCGGTATAACACTCCATTTTTTTAATAAAAGTAAATGACATAAAAGCAATCCCTTATCATGTGCTCAAAAAAGTCAGACTTCCCCTCTCCAGAGGAGAAACACAGGCACAGTCAAGGAGAATTAAGTTTTTTGTTGGTAATTCAAAGAACAGAAAGAGAAATATATAATTATTTGTTGTTACTTTGTAGGTGTTTAATTTCATTTCACACAGGTAATTTTATAAAGAAAAGACAGTGAGAACTCATTTTTCAAGTGTGGGAAGAGCACTGTGTAGAGATAAAAAGAAAGATAAGATTTAAATAAAATTGCTGGCCCCTCCTGACACGCTCCTTTCTCTCCCCTGTTCCTGCAGATGGATTCACAGCATGAGTGTCTGCCCCTGAGGAGCATGAGATAAATAATTCAGCACTTTCTGCTACCTATCAACTCTCTGCTTATTTCCCCCCTCAAATTACATATTCTGGCGAGATTTCTCACTTGTTAAAGCGTTTAATTATTGTGTTTGGCAGTCATGGTTGGTTGCATTATATAAACAAATGCCTACTTCAAACACTGACACTGATTTTTTTTCATAGTCTGCCAGAAAGGAGGCTATTTGATGTGCAGTTCGAACGCTGTATTTCTGATTATATAATTTAGGTCTGGGAATAGAATTTTGGCATTCGTCTGCAGTCCTTATGCCATAGAAAATTAACCTTTAGCATCCTCTTTAAAAGGGCAAATCATTGTGGATACAAGTTCCAAAAACACATTTAAGGTAAGCGCCGTTCTAGGAAAAGATCCTTTTATCATCCAGCAGTTGCACATCTGGCTAGCACTGTGTTATTTTTAAACATTCTGTGTAATCTGTGACCTCCGCAGACTGTAACTAAGTCAGCCCCCATTCCAGTCCTAGAAGAGTCCCTAAATGTTTAGATGACGAGCCTGGTAGACAAAATTGATTTTCTCCTGCCTGTCTGTAGGCAGTGCTGACTGTTAGATGCTGCAATATATTCATGAGCACATCTCAGCACACGATATTCTCATTTAGGGCATTTCATACATCTGTACTCGAGTAAAATTTAGGTAGGCCAATGCCTTTAATGGACCATGATTTTCTCAACTCAGTTTCTAGAAGAAAATCTAACCCTTTTTTCCTACCACACATGCAAATACTTAGACATGAGGGCATTATCTATCCTATCTAATAAAAGGGTAATATGCAAATTAACTGTCACAAAGATGGCATCGCCCATAGCAGCCGGGGTGCTGGGAGAGAGGATGGGCGGGTGGGCCTCTGGCCAGAGGCCGGCTGGGGTGTGCAGGACGCTGGCGTCATTGCAGGCCAAGCTGAGGGACCCCCCGCCTCTCTGTGCATGAATTTTGTGCACCGGGCCTCTAGTATATATATATATAAAAGGCTAAGTGACCGACTGTACGTTTGTCCGACCCTCTGACCGACCGACCAGACAGTACATATGATGCGCACTGGCAATTTAAAAATAAATGTTGATTCACGCATGCACGATACATATAAAGCTCTATATTATTTTCATATACATTTTACTAATTTCCTTTCATCTCTGACACTTCTATTATAGAGAAAGGGCGAATAGCGATATTAAAATATTTTGTATTTTAATTTTATAATACTATATTATATATACTATTTTGACATGTAAATTTTTGCAGTAACGTAATTACCACATGAATCTTTCTTCTAATTAATTTCCTTCCAGTGTGCATGAATCCATGCACTGGGCCACTAGTTTAAGGATAAAATACTTAGACATGAAGGATTTATTTAAGGCCAAGCTCTCTTTCCCCTGACTTACCCACAATCAACTTGCTAAGGGGGAGTTATATCAGCTCACCTAAATATAGAGAGCCAGCTGGATTCAAGCTATTGTTACCCATTGTTGTACAACTACATTTATGGCACTGGGTTTCACTTTTATTTCAAATAGCATAGTGCCAGATTACACCTCACACATTTCCTATAAAAGGTACATACAAATGGGGAGCTGTTTTCTACTTGAAAATGTAGTGGTAAACTCAAAAGTGTTCTCTGCATTGATGAAGTTGCTCAGCTGAGAAATAGTTAGTCATCACAGTGACATTTTGGGAGCTTACCATGTGCCAGCCGTAGTGTGGGGTAAGTGGTCTGCACGCCCTTTACTTCCCCTATGCCACCCTGTGATAGCAGCCCCAGTAGTTTCCTGCATTCATACCTGTCCCCTTCAATCCACTTCCATTTGCACCGTTTATGTGGGCAAACTTACACAATTTGGGAACTGGCCCAGGGTCACTCGTCTCCTATGTGGCAGAAGGAGGACTCACACCCAGGTGTGTCAGACACCAATGTGCATGCGTTCAGGTGCGTTTTCTCACATGCATTTATACATTCTTGCGACTTTTCTCATTCTTCCTTTCATGCTTTCCAGGTTGAGGTAGGGGTTCACACCCAGATGTGTCAGACACCAATGTGCTTGCGTTCAGGTGCATTTTCTCACATGCATTTATACATTCTTGTGACTTTTCTTGTTCTTCCTTTCATGCTTTCCAGGTTGGAGTAGGGGTTTAAGAGAAGGGAGCTTCTACCCCTACAACCTCATCTTTTGTTTTTTTACATTTCTAATATATGTGGGTGTCTTGAGTCATTTACCCCCTTGCTATGATAGTTTTATTTTGGCCCCTGGCCTTTAATGATAAAACTTTTTTTCTTAGTGGAAGAATAAACACGAGGATTATTTTAAATCTCAGATGATAAAATTAAATAGCAAAAATGAACTGACATATTTTTTGCAGATAACATGATAAATTGTAGGTAAATCTAGTAAAAATAAAGTCACTAACCACAAGATATAATACAAAAGAAAAATATTTAAGATTTAGACCTCATATCACAAAATATATGAATACATAATTTCAGTGAACTCCCTATGAATGAAAGAATTATATATTTGGAGTAGTACAGTTCCAGCTATAAAGGGGAAAATTTTGTTGAAGGCAAAGAAAATGAAAAGCAAAAGATGAATATATATGTATTTATATAACATTTAAAACCTCTTAAAGCCAACATAGAATGAAAGAAACAAAATGAGAAGCTATGCATAGCAAAAATTTGAGACTTGATAACACACGCATACACACATGAATTCATATAAATGTGAGGTACCATATCAGACTCTAATAGGTACATGGTCCAAGGATACCATTGAACAGCTATTTCACCCAAAATAAAACAAATAGAGAACCACATATGGAGACAAATTTAACTATTAGAAATTTTTTTTAAAATGGACACATTTTACGCCTATGAAGTGAAGAGAAGTCAAAGACCAACACTGGAAAACAGATAGGTCCATGCATCTGCTGACCACGTAAAGGAGTTTTATCCTTTGGAGAAAACCTGGACTTACATAGCAAGAATTATTCGTCTTACCCTTTGACCCCGCAGTGCTCTGGCTGGGAATTTGTCCCAAGGATATCGTGAGATAAGCACTAATTGAGCAACTGCGGTATGAGAAGTGGCTATGGGGGAGACAGATTGTAATCTGAAGGAGTAACTAGGGCAATTCAAACATGCTGAAACAATACATGTCCAAAATGTTTTCAAAGCAGTCATTATAGTGGGGGGAAATGCTCATGGTAGCCTAAAGTGTCTCAAAATTGGAGAACTCATCTTCCTGCATCACCCACCACCCTACAACCAAAACTCCCATGCTCTTCTATTCATACCCCTGTGAGTGAAAGGCAATGCCAGCCCTTGGTGCCCCCACCACAGGCCTTAGCATCTCCCTGGCCCCTCCCCTCCTTTCATACCCCACCCCTGTTGAATCAACCCTCACACCACATGCTCCGCACTCTAGCAGCCTTATCCAGGCTGTTGCCATCTCTCCTCGCTGATCTTCATCTCCCTAGTTGCATTTTTGCTTCCTCCAGTCTGGTTTTTAAAATATATATATATTTTATTGATTTCTTTTTTTTTTTATAGAGAGAGGAAGGAAGAAGTAGAGAGATATAGAAACATCTATTGGCTGCACCCCACTGCTGGGAATTGAGCCCGCAACCTGGGCATGTGCCCTGACCAGGAACGAATCAGTGACCTCTTAGAGCATGAGTCGATGGTCAACTACTGAGCCACACTAGCCGGGACCTCCAGTCTGTTTTTGAATTTCATTGAGGGCCTTTTCAAAACACAGAACTGATCGTGGTCCTCCTCACTTTCAAACCTTTCAAAAACATCTCATCGCTTCACAACAAAGTCAAACTCTTTGTTAAGATCTATGCGACCCTTCACGGCCTGGTTCCTGCTTACCTCTGTAATCTTGTCTCTCCCCCCTCCTTTTAACTCCTCACAGTAACACACACACACACACACACACACACTCACACACACCACAGTTTCTACCTTACAGTTCCCCCCAATTAGCACCATGGTCTGTGCACATGCGACTCCCTGTCCCTGCCTCTTCCCCCTCCCCTCCCCCCCAGCTCCAGGCTGCTGACTCCTATTTATTCCTGTTTGTTCTTCTGGGACCAGTTCATATATCATCCCCTCTAGGGACATCTCCGTGATATGGATCCCTTTCTGATACACACAAAGACCAGCCTAGGGGCCCACCTGTGTTTGCCACAACACCTGACAAACCCCTCATGTAGAATGTTGTCTTTCTTGGGGAAAATTCCAAAATCTGATGTCCAAACTCTCTGCTTTCCATATAACTTGAGGCAAACATTTTAGTCTTTCCAGTCCCTCATATGGCTAATCTTGTATACTATTTGGTGAATAGCAGTTGCTACAACCATTTAAAATTATGGATAAAAATAGAATATCCCTGCTCACTTCCTTGCTGTGCTCAGAAACAAGAAGGGATTGCTGGGACTGCCAGGCATGGGAGCCTTTCACCACCACCGCAGACGAGAGATGGGGAGGAATACGCCTCCAGTGGGGCCAGGGAGAGAGGTCCAGACCAGCCGCAAAGGGTCACTGTGAGGAGGTGACCCACAAGAGATCACCCCAATTCCATGAGCTAGAAAACCCAGTTAGCTCCCTATTTATTCATGATATAGTCTGTTATCAAGTGTTTTTAGCAAGAGTCAAGCAGGAAGTCTTAGGAGTTATTTTTAATGCATCCCCTTGTTTTTAATGTAGATAGTATGTGTGACCCCTTAAATGCTAGTATGAATGATACTTAAAGACAAAATGGGACCCAAAAAAAAGGTAAAATGTTTCCCCACTTTTTCTGCTCCCAATGAAACACCGAAATTCAGCAGGGCCTGAGCAAGTTGTAATAACTCTATGAAGTGAGCATGGAGAAATCTGACTCCTTGTGCCATTAATAATGCTCCACATATAAACAAGAATTATTTTCTTAACAGAAACAATCAGGGTTCACTTCAGATGCCTTCATAAACAGAAGTTTTTCTATTCGGTTGAGCCTGAATTACCCATCTTGACCCAATCTAATTGATGTAAGTAGTAGGAATTAATTTTCTGCAGACAGGGATCAAGACTAATCCAAGTCAATCAGCGCCCTGTAATTAATCCACATACTCTTTTAAAAGAGAGAAATGTTGGCACATTCTCTGGTTTAAGATTCTGCACCAATCTAATATAGAGTTCTGCAGTTTTATAGGGTTCAGATTTCAGGGTGGATTTACAAATAACAAAGGTTTTGCTAAAGCAGATGGTTATTTCCAGCTGCCAAATGTTGAGGTTTCCTTGGGAATCTGTTCCAACCATCCATGAGTAAATGAATGATTATGTGAATTAAAGACTAAACATTTCTAGGTGCCTTTTAAATATAGTTAGAAAACCTGGGTCTTATCATATTAGGTTAACATTGATTTTATAGTTTTAGAGAAATCTCTGAGAAAGATAGATAATCCCTGAAAAAAGGACAAAAATATTAATAATTTTCCATAAAACCAACGTGTTAAACAAATTGTTATTATATTGCATAAGTAAGTGAAGGTACCACGCTCAGGTAAGGTTGCCTTGTCTTGTAGAGGAGAAAATAAATGTGGAAACGATTTTTGAAGTTACATTCAGAGTTTGACATGAGAAGACTGTTGCCTTTACTTGAGTTGCTGCATTCTTAATTAAGTTTGAGTTTTAGAGTTGTTAATGTATTTTAACCAAGGTTCTAATCTCACAATGAATGCTAAGCTACAAGAGGTGTTTAGTCCTTTGTTAAACTTCTTGAACTTATGGCTCTATTTCAACAATATAGATAGGATTCTAGGGACACAGCAGATATAAATCTTAAATCTAAGTTTAAATAAATGTCAGCAACACACACTTCACCATAGTGCTGTCTTTGAAGGATCCATAAAATAAAATTGGCATGAGAAAGTGGATCATATTTCCCATGGGAATGATTTTATAATTATGGGCCACTTTCTTTATAGATCTTATATCTAATTATAACAATAGAGTGTTTTTTTCCATTTTTAATAAATCTTTATTGTTCAGATTATTACAGTTGTTCCTCTTTTTTTCCCTCCATAGCTCCCCTCCACCTGGTTACCACCCCACCCTCTGCCCTTACTCCCCCCCGCCATTTCCTCATCCATAGGTGTACGCTTTTTGTCCAGTCTCTTCCCACACACCCTCACACCCCTTTCACCACGAGAATTGTCAGTCCACTCCCTTTCTATGCTCCTGATTCTATTATAGTCACCAGTTTATTCTGTTCATCAGATTTTTTATTCACTTGATTTTTAGATTCACTTGTTGATAGATATGTATTTGTTGTTCATAATTTTTATCTTTACCTTTTTCTTCTTCTTCCTCTTCTTACAGAATACCTTTCAGCATTTCATATATTACTGGTTTGGTGGTGATGAACTCCTTTAGCTTTTTCTTATCTGTGAAGCTCTTTATCTGCCCTTCAGTTCTGAATGATAGCTTTGCTGGGTAGAGTAATCTTGGTTGTAGGTTCTTGCTATTCATCACTTTGAATATTTCTTGCCACTCCTGTCTGGCCTACATAGTTTCTGTTGAGAAATCAACTGACAATCATATGGGTGCTCCCTTGTAGGTAACTAACTGTTTTCTCTTGCTGCTTTTAATATTCTCTCTTTGTCTTTTGCTCTTGGCATTTTAATTATGATGTGTCTTGGTGTGGTCCTCTTTGGATTTCTTTTGTTTGGGGTTCTGTGCGCTTCCTGGACTTGTAAGTCTATTTCTTTCACCAGGTGGGGGAAGTTTTCTGTCATTATTTCTTCAAATAGGTTTTCAGTATCTTGCTCTCTCTTCTTCTTCTGGTACCCCCATAATTCGGATGTTGGTATGCTTGAAGTTGTCCCAGAGTCTCCTTACACTATCTTCATATTTTTGGATTCTTTTTTCTTTTTGCTTTTCCAGTTGGGTGTTTTTTGCTTCTTTGTATTTCAAATCTTTGACTTGATTCTTGTGATCCTCTATTCTGCTGTTGGATCTCCGTAAATTATTTTTTATTTCAGTCAGTATATGCTTAATTTCTAGTTGGTCCTTTTTCCTATCCTCGAGGGTGTCACTAAATTTATTGGCCTTGCCCTAGCTGGCTTGACTCAGTGGATAGAGCATCAGCCTGTGGACTGAAGGGTCTCAGGTTCGATTCTGGCCAAGGGCACATGCCTGGGTTGCTGCTTGATCCCCAGTGGGGGGGTGTGCAGGAGGCAGCCGATCAATGATCCTCTCTCATCATTGATGTTTCTATCTCTCGCTCCTTCTCTCTTCCTCTCTGAAATCAATAAAGAAATATATATATTTAAAAAAAAAATAAAAAATAAAAAAAATAAATTTATCGGCCTTTTCTAGAAAATTCTTGAAAAACCTTATAACAGTGGTTTTGCACTCTATATCCAGTCATTTGCTTTCCTCCGTTTCTTTCATTTGTGACCTGTTTCTTTGTCTCTGCATTTTGGCTGCTTCCCTGAGTTGATAGAGTGGCTTTGTGTGCAAGGTGTCCTATAGGGCCCAGTGGCTCAGCCCCCACCAGTTACCTGAGGTGGACACTCCTAGTGCACCCCTTTGTGGGCTGTGTGCACAGTCTTGTTGTAGTCAAGCCTTGATTGTTGTTGGTGTCACTGGGAGGAATTGACCTCCAGGCCAATTGGCTGTGAGGATCAGCTGTGTCTATGCTGGGAGAACTTCTGTGCTGGAGACACCCTTATGGGACAAGACTTGCTTCAGTGGGGCTTTGGTGCTCACTGAGTCTGCCCTCTGAGTGTGTCCCTTATGGATCTGAGGAGTTGTAATCTGGATGGTCCCACTCTGACCCCTGGGTACACTGGCTCTTGGATCTCCAAGGAGGTGCTAATTTAGCCTCTGCCTGAGGCCACCCAGCAGGAGCTATGGAGAGATCTGCAGATTCCTCTTCTTTGTTTGGGTTTTGGAGGTGCCCAGATGAGGCCCTGCTGTGAAGCATGCAAGCTGCTGCAGGTCCTTGGGCCTTCTTTTGGATGTTCTGGGTCTCACTGACTCAGCTGCAGTTTGTTAGGTAAGTTTAGAATTCAAAGGACCAGGTCATTCATATGCAAAAGCCTCTGCGCTCAGCTTGGATGGGGCAGTGTCTCAGGGTGGAACAAACAGCTATGGCTTCGTGGGGCGGGATCTCAGGGCAGAGCAAACAGCAATGGCTTCCTGTCAGCCCTGCCCTAAGAGGCCCCTGGGTCTCAGTGTCCCACCTCTGAGAGAAAGCCGCCCTTGAGTTTCGCCCGCTGCCAGACAGTCCAGTTTCTCTCCATATGAGTCTGGGTCCCCAGAGTCTTGCCCGGAACTGGAGTTCAGAGCAGTCAGGAGATTTTGTCTCCCTCCTGATTGAGAAAGTCAGCCGCATACTCAGTTGCCAGCCCTCTCCACGTGTGCCTCCGTAACTCTGCCTTCCGCAGCTCCTCTGAGTCTCAGTGTGCTTTTCTCTTTCCTTCTAGTTGTAGAATTTCCACTCAGCCAGCCTTCCTGTGATTTTGGATGATGTCCGTTTTGTCCTTTAGTTGTAGTTTTGAAATTGTTGTGTGAGGCAGCAGTTTAGGTGTTAACCTATGCTGCCATCTTGGTTTCTCTCTGTTTTTAAAAATTACAACAGCTGTAATAGAAATACCATGCACCCTGATTATACCAGAGTCCTCAGTGCACAATAGTTGTTCATTCATTCACTCATTCATTCATTCTACAGGTACTCAGTGAGTATGTACTATGTGCCAGGCACTATTCCAGGCTTGGGGATTTGATGTGAGCAGAAAGTACATGCCCCCCACCCTCACCAATATCATAGAGTGCCCTAGCCAGTTTGGCTCAGTGGATAGAGAATTGGCCGGTGGACTGAAGGGTCCCAGGTTTAATTTCGGTCAAGGGCCTGTACCTCGGTTGCAGGTTCGATCCCCAGCCTGGTTGGAGTGTGTGCAGGAGGCAAGCAATTGATATGTCTCTCTCACATCCATGTTTCTCACTCTCTCTCTCCCTCCTTTCCACTCTCTCTAAAAATCAATGAAAAAATATCTTTGGGTAAGGATTAACTTCATTATATCTATTTATATAAAAGCCTAAGCAACCCTTGCAACTGACTGGTTGTAATGACCAGTCGACCAGTCGCTATGATGCGCACTGACCACCAGGGGGCAGACGCTCAATGCAGGAGCTGCCCCCTAGTGGTCAGTGTGCTCCCACAGCCAACCTCCCATAGCCAGCCAGCGGCATTGGCGGCTGGCAGCCATTCCTTCTGCACCCGGCCCAGCAACCATCACCTCTTCTCCCAATCCTGCCAGGGGGCTGGGCCTGGGAACCGGGGGTGAGTGGCATCAGATGCTGCCCCTTTCCCAGGGGGGTTGAGGGCTGGCTCCCTCCTTGGGGCTGGCAGCCAACCTCCCACATGCTGTCCCTCACCCCAGCTGGCAGGCCCCAATTGGCCCGTGGTCCTTCCCCGTCCCTCTCCCCGGCTGACAGGCCCTTATCGGCCCTGATCACCAGCCAGGCCTAGGGACCCCACCTGTGCATGAATTCATGCACCGGGCCTCTAGAGTGTGTGTGTGTGTGTGTGTGTGTGTGTGTGTGTGTGTGTATAGTGAATTAAAGACCATATATACATACAGTATATATGTGTGTGTGTGTATATATATATACATATATATACAGTATATATGTATATATATGTATATATCACAGAGTAGACTAGTTGGGGAGATTACTATAAACCAAGTATTTATTGAAAATTATAAATGATAGAAAGAAAATAATTCAGACACTGCCTTGAGGACAGTACTTATGTTTATGAGAATGAGAAAATAGTTGGTCACTCATAGTCTCCGTGGGAAATTAGAAGCAAACATCTATGAACTTAGTTTGTTGGGAGCCGTATTGGCCTTCAAGCAGCCTTCAGCCCGGTTCTGGGTTTCTAGATGTGCTGTCTAATGGGAAAGTGTGTTTCCTTCCTCAGCCTGTCCCTCTGCACGAGTGGGAGGGGGAGTTATAATCAGGCGGAGCTGGGGAGAGTGACCTCATGCTCTCAGGGCCGAGCCGGTTCCCTGGCTTCAGGGACATCGTGGTGCAGGCACAGGGCCACCGCGGCGGGTCTGTGGCGGGAAGTACATGTGCAAGCATTGGGCAGGGCGGGCTGACCTACACGGCAGGATATTACTCCGCTTCCTCTTCCTGACTGCCTTTCCCAGAGCAGTCACGGCCGTTGCTCAGCTTCCTGTTGGGGAAAACTTTGGACACTGAGTGTCCACCTGCCACAACCAGCAAACTCAGGGCGGCAAAGTGTCCAAGGCTGCTGTGCAAGCTGAGCCTTGAGTTTGTGGACAGACCCCGTCTCATGAGTATCGGGGACCTGAGACCCCTGACGCCCAGATGAAGCCCTTCTTTGTGGAGGTGAAGGGACAGGAGACGGCTGCCTTGACAGGTCATGTTCCGGACCAAAACATCACAGGCGAGTGAACAATGGGGACTCTGAGGGGTCTGGGCTGCATAAAAGACAGGGTGATGTCATGAGATGGCTCCAGTCACCAAGGGGTGTTGGGGGTCGTGGCAAGAAGCACAGGGTGTCATGGACGTGTGAGGTGTCAGGCAGCCTGACTGATGTGGAGACAAGGGGTGGATGTTGCTGGACTCCTGGCCACGGTATTGATCCTCTTTACCCCACATGCTGTGTGCTGGCTACACACCGCGCTGGGCCCCAGGATGGTGCAGGCCCAGCAGGAAGCCCACCGTTGAGTGAGTTGGTTTCTTGATAAGGCCCTTGGATGGAGCCCAGGCTGGCGATGAAAGAAGGTGTTGGGAGCTGGAGGAGATGCAGGCTCCCTGGCGCTGTCTTAGGCCTAGGAGAGCGGTCCTTTCAGTACTTACAGTGTTTCCGATGTGCGGGGAGGTTGGGGGATGGCTGGATGTGTGGGACAGATGTAAGAAAGTGGATGGCTGAGCAGGGCTGTGGTGTGTGCCCAGTGGACTCTGGGAACACGAAGGAGGCTTGAGGAGTTTTATCGGAAGTATCAGTTGGCTCCAGTGACCTCCTTTCTCACGTGCTTCCTTGTCACCTCTGGCGGCTGATAACAGCAGCCGTGCCAGGGGCTCTGTGTCTGAGTGTGGGCAGTTTGCTGTGCTCAGAAATGTCCATGAGTCCATATCCCCCACCCTGGACTTCTGATTCGCCCTTTGGGGACGGTGTCTGTTGTTTATGGGGATCTCAGCTATGTGGCAGCAGCAGGGCCTCAAAGGAGAGCTCCCACTGGGAGAGGGTGAGGAGTTGTTTACAGTCCTCATGGCTCATCTTTTGCCTTCAGCATCACTGTGTTCTCTCTGCCATCTCACTCCAAGGATGCTGGTGTCTGCTTGTCCTAATGGGGCCTCTCCTGGAATCCCTGCCTGGCCTCATCCCCACCCATCAGTCTCCTGATTCTGCCCCCTAACTGGGGATAACCCTGGACCACCCTCAAGATCCCTGCTTCATCCCTCACCTCCAAACCAAGATCAGACCGCAGGCTTGAGTCCCTGGGTCCCCTGTGGTCCTGTTCCCAGATGCTACCCTATTCCCACAGGGTTGTCGCCAGCAGAAGGCAGGTTCAGCCTGTCTTTGTGACTCAGGGTGTGTGTGTGGGGTGCGGGGGGGGGGCTGTGGGGGGAGTCACAGGAACTGAGAGAGTGTTGAAGACTCCTTTGCCAGTTGCCCTCGCTGCCCATGGCAAAGTGAAGAAGGAGAGGCACATCTCAGGGAGCAACAGGACTTGGGTCTCTCATCAGATGCTGCCCCCAGGATCGCACTGTCCCCAGGACACTGACGTTGGGGTGCAGGAGTAGAGTCAGCAGCTTCCTGCTCTCATGCCATTTAAGATTCCCACCCTTCATTTCTACTGTCCCTCCACCCGCAATGATACTAAAATGTTTTTGATTTTGGAAATGTCAAAATAATTAACAAATGAGGGAAATTTCAACTAAATGACTATAAAAATCTGTATCCTCAAAACACTGCTGCTTTTTTAGTAAACTGTAGGCTTTTTAAGAAAAATTATAGTCAGTTTGGGGTGGTTTTGGGAATTTGCCTGCCTCCTGTAAAAACAACCTTGATCTTATTAAATGTGGTATAACTGGGAAGGGAGAAAAAGAATGAAATGGGGCATGGATCATTCTATCTGCATGATCCATAAAGTCATAAGGACAATCAATAATATCAGAACCTTCAGGCTGTCTGTAGTTAATTCAGTCTCAGTACCACCCAGGCTGGATGAATGCAGCATATGGAGATACCCAAGGGATTCTAGAACTTGCAACTCCTTGTCCCTCCCACAGCCTTAAAGCAGCTCTAACCCATATGCACCTGGCATCTTGACCAGTAGGGGGCATATGTGAGCAATGTGCTGTATACCTGAAGCTCAGGTCCCACCTACTCAGTCATGTGGCAACTCCAGCTACCTCTCCAGGAGAGAGAAGACTTCGGCCATTGGAATCAATTCATTTTTTAAAAGCCTTTGAGAGTTTACATGATTGTGAATTTTTATTTAATCCCCTTAATCAACTTTCCTCATCTACAAAAGCTGATACAATTCTAGGAAGGGAACCCTCAGAACATTAGAAATACTTTTCATATTTTGTAAACAAACCCTGTTTATCAAGAAGAATGGATCTCTTTGGAAACACAACTGCCTGCAAGCTCTTCCTATTCAGGAGAGGAAATAGGCACATAGGTGTGTGGCCCACCCACATACAGTCATTTTTAAAAGTTGAAAAATTGGCCCTAACCGGTTTGGCTCAGTGGATAGAGCGTAGGCCTGCGGACTCAAGGGTCCCGGGTTCGATTCCGTCAAGGGCATGTACCTTGGTTGCGGGCACATCCCCAGTGGGGAGTGTGCAGGAGGCAGCTGATCGATGTTTCTCTCTCATCGATGTTTCTAACTCTCCGTCCCTCTCCCTTCCTCTCTGTGAAAAATCAATAAAATATATTAAAAAAAAAAAAGTTGAAAAATTGGACTTAACTTCTTTAGGTGACAGGTAAAGAATCAAAAACAAACACACAGAAGCAGCTCTCAAAGAAAGGAGATCGGCACTGCTGTAACATTGACCACCCTCTTCTATCGAATGACTCTATTCCTATCTTCATTTTGATTTTTGCTGTTGTCTGCTTTTGCTTGTCTCATTGGCCACACTTTCCCGGGGCCTCCTGAGGGAGGCGAACACGAGATGGATGAGTGTGTGGGTGGAGGACGGAGGCGGGCGGAACTGCCCAGACCTGTCTGCCTTGGGTGTAGCACCTCATCCCAGGTGGACAGGATTCTCCTGAGGGTGGCAGCCTGACAGCCGTCCACCCCCTCCCGTCACCGTGGGCCACAGCTGCCTGGGGAGCATGCTGTCAACAACCATGGTAGGGGCCCTGGTCCGAGGATGGAGGAATCGAAGCGCTCCTCGGAGGGCTGGATCCAGGCTTCTCATCCCGCAGAGCCAGGACGGGATTCGGATCCGGGGTATGTTTGGGACACTTTGCTATGACTATGTGATTTGTTTTAAGGGTCTAGGAAGGTGACAATGAGCTCATAAGCTTTCACCCCACTGTAGCTAGAATTGACATTCTGGAGTCTGTTTTTCTTACCATGTATGATGGCTAACTCACTTGTGGGAGGTTTAATTTCCCTTGGTCTAGTCTAAAACAGGTACCTTCAGTATTAAAAGATTAATATTCCCACCTTATTTTCTTTCAAAAGCTTTTTAAAAATATATATATAATCCTTGTTCCCTGTTATTTGGATTTAACTAGTAGGATAGAAAAGGTTTACTGGCTTTTGGCAAATTCTATCTCAATCATATTACCTTATTACCTCTGGGATGGGAAATGTAAAAGTAGTTCACTTCTGGGCTTCCCCACCCATTATTTTTATTTTCTGCTTTGTAACTATTGTTTCAAGGCAACAGGAGTGGCTCACCTGTTCGCTAAGTTCAAAAGGTTATGATGGCCTTTTCTGAAATAAATGTTCACCAGCATGAAATACTTCTGAAATAGCTGACCTCGTTCTGGTCCGTCTAGACCTGGACTTCTTAGGAATACTTGTTTAGAAGGGCACTCTGTGGTCTAGCTGCCGATTGACCTCTGACAGAAGCACAGAGCCAGCAGCGAAAGCAGGTATGAGCCCAGAAGTAACCAGCTCCCAGGGGCTCCTGGGCTGGCTGGCCATCCCCTCAAAGGGCTGTTATCTGACCAGGGGCCCTGCCAGGACCCTAAGCAGCGGATGCAGCGGTTCTTTCAGTTCAGTGACTGTGTCTCGAAAGCCCATACGTGCCTGGCATTTTTCTAGATACTGCCACGCTCTGGTCTACAGCTGACCTGCGACTGAGAGGTGTACAAACCGAAGGTTGTCGTTTGGTTGGTTCTGACTGTGATTTCAACCACACTTTTCTGGCTGGCTGTGTTCAAGAAGAGTCAAACCAAGAGATTCTTTTTTAAATTGTCTGTTATTTAGTCATTGCAAGGTTGTCAATTAGTTATTTAACCAGATATCCAAAAGACAGAGGGCTCTTCTGTGTTCTAAACGGCCCAAAGGATTAGCAATGATTTGTAAAACCTAGGCATTCAGTAAGGAATATGAATCATAGTATTTCAAACATTGATCACCTGCTTCTGCTCCCAATTTATTTGAGAATATTAAGAGCTTTACAAGATGACAAAGTAATATGTTAACATGTAAAGAATGGTCTTTTAAAAAAAAACAACACAGCTTTTTTGAGATATAATTTACATTCTGCACAATTCACCCATTTAAGGGTACAATTCAGTGGGTTTTGGTATATTGCATTATTGCTTTTTAATGTTGTGGTAAAACGTATATAATATTAAAAATGATATTTTAACCACTTTTAGTGTATAATTCAGTTGTAATAATCACATTCACAATTTTGTGCAACTGTTACCACTATCTATTTCAAAAAAGTTTTTATCACCCCCCCCAAGCAGAAATTCTGTACCCATTAAGCAGCAAGCCCCCCCATTCTCCCCCGCCCCACCTTTGGTAACCTCTAATTCTATTCTCTGCCACCCCCATGAATTTGCCTATTCCAGATATTTCATATAAATCTAATAATACAGTATTTTTCTGTATGGCTTTTGTGTCTGGCTTATTTCACTTGGCATAATGTTTTCAAGATCATCCAAAGCATGTATCAGAATTTCATTTCTTTTTATGGAATGGTAGGTTTTAATTCCCTTGTATCTCATTCTCTTTCCTTTAAATATACCTTAATTTCTAACCTGACCATGAAGGAATCTTTGGGTATTTTTCAGTCTAGTGGCATTTTTATATTTAAGTTCTTTAAAGCATGAAGAGACTCTGAGGAAGGTATTGATTTTTCAGTTAGTTCTTTAATGGCAAGGGCTATAGATTAATCTTCTTTAAAAAAAACTTTATATCTTTAATGCCTAGTCCAGGTCCTGGCATAGAGTAATTATTCAACAAATTTATCTTGAGATGGACAAGTGAATGGTTTTTAATGTTTTACTCTTAAGTATCAGGAAGGAGATTTGGAATAAAAAGCTAGATGGTCTTTATGTTTCATTTCTTGATTCTCTGGACAGTGATATCTTATCCTACATAATAAAAGCCTAATATGCTAAGTGTCTGAACATTCATTCGACTGGTCGCCCAGTCGCTATGATGCATACTGACCTCCAGGGGGCAGACGCTCCAACCGGTAGGTTAGCTTGCTGCTGGGGTCTGGCCAATCAGGACTGGGGGAGACAAGCCACACACGCCCTGGAACCCTCCCACAGTCCCTCCCTGGCCCCGATCATGCACCTGTGGGGTCCCTTGGCCTGGTCTTTGCCCTCTCGCTATCCGGGACCCCTCGGGGGATGTCGGAGAGCCAGTTTCGGCCCGATCCCCATAGGCCAGGCCGAGGGACCCCACGAGGGATTCGTCCACCGGGCCTCTACTTTTGACATAAAAATGTATAGTTACAATTGTTTCACCCCCCATAGAACCACTAAATATCGGGAGTAGGTGTGTTAAGTAATGTAAATAGTTCACTGTGACAGGTCAGGAGTTCCGGAGAGCTGACAATGCCTGCTTCCTGCCTTTAGTGAGTGTCTGGGGATGTTTCTTACTGAGGGTGATTGGAGTAGCCCAGCTGCTAAGCAGTGTGACTGAGACAAGGCTTTTCAATCGTGAACGTGGCCCCATCGGCCTTGCTATTCTCTCTCCGTGCTGGGCCCAGGACCTGGGAGCAGGCAAACGGGAGCAGAAGCCTCCACATCCCAAGAAGCCCCTTTAGACCTCACTGGAGCAGGGAAACCGAAGGCAGCGGTGGATTGGGGGTGACTCACCGTTTTCATCCTTAAGTAGAAAATGTAACTATATTTTTGCCCCTTCTGCCCAAATAATGTTAGGGTGCATGTATTTCCAGATGGGCACCCCGCCATTCAGCACACTACAAGGTGCTCTCACTGTGCTTGGACTATTTTTTCCTAAAGGTGTGCAGGGCATGAGAGGCAGGACGAGGAATGCAAGATGAAGCCTGGGGATTAGGACTTGAAAGTCATCCAAGGATATGTTTGCTGGAGATGCTTTCCCCACCCACTTTCTCAATAGCTAATCAACAGTGCACCTTTGCAAATTTAAATTGCAGCTGAGGTATCTGCTTTGTTGAGGGGAGAGGTTCGTTTTAGTGCGTGGGCACTTGGGGAAATTCTGTTCTCCTTCAGTGGAGCCCCTGTGAACACCAGGAAGAGGGCTGTGTCACTCACGGCAGCTTTGCATATGCAGCCTGCGCTGTACACCTACCCCCATCCTCCCTCCTGAGCTGAAGGGTGAGCCAGCTAGAGCTCTGTGGCTCGATGCTCTCTCAATCCCCGTGCCCAGGTCCTTTGCAGAGTAGGTTCTCGGGGACTACTTCACAGCAGTGACTTTAGGAACATGCAATGCAAGATGTTATAAAATAAGGAGCCTCGTTTTCATATATGGCCTGTGTAAATCTACCTTGATGCTCTGTGAGTCATACCGGGTACTTAAGTTATTATTGCTCTTTACATTTCAAAGACACGCAGACTACCATTGGCCTACATATAAAATAATAATTTCTGACGGTGGAGCTGTGCACCCTGTAGTCGAAAAGAAAGCCCTTCCTTCCTCATTTCTCAGTGACAGTCTGTAATCATCTTTGAGTGATTTTTAAGATTCTTTCTAAACCACTATTTCCTTCATTGTGTTGGCTGCGGAACAGTTTCTCCGGTGTCAATGGGATGGTTCTCATTCCTTCCCCAGCCCAACCACCCACCTAGTGAGAAGAGGTAGCTGTAAATCTCAGCCAACTTTCTTTTTCTATAATTACTCTGGGACAAAAAGTCAGATGACAAAGCCAGCCAACCACCAGTATTTATTGAGGGCCTTTGGAAAGTTTCAGGTAGCCGTTAGAGCATGACTGAGCTTTACCCAAACCTGATTTCCTCATTAAGTTCCAGCCTAGGCTTAAAGGAACAGGGGATGAGGGGGGCGGGGAGGGTGGGTGGGAGGGGATCTGGGTGCCTGTCCAGCCAGGACATGGCCCCTTTCCTTCTTGAGGACTGGGTGGAGTTGGAAGTAGCCTGCTAGGTTTCTATAAATCCAGCTGGAGTGTTTAACATGTATGGCCTGCCCACTGCAGGCATGGGTGAAATGAACACGGAGACACTGCACATCACAGCAGCTTGGTCTATGGTTTGTCTGTAAACGAAAAGCATTTTCTCTTTGGAAATCAAAATTAAAATTTGCCCCACTTAATAATTAATGGTAATGACACAATATGATAATAATGCTGTAAAATAATTACTATATCTGTCACTGTTTCTGATGGGATTTAATAGACTCATACTCAACTTAAGTAATTTTACTTAGTTTACATCAGGTATATAGTCTTTTTCCCATATTTCCCCATAATTAACTATGTAATTATCATTTAATAAGAACCCCTTATTTTAATTAGAATAATCATAGGGCTGTGAAATAATAAATATTCATCAAGCAACTGCTATGCATAGACTAATGAGTATGCTGGAAAGATAAAATAATTTCTAAGGCTTATCCTTGACCTTAAAATAGTGTTTGTAATCTAGAGAAAACAAGCATAAAGAAATGCAATGAACGTAATATGAATAGGCAGAGTTAGGTGCTAAGAAGATATCGGTGGAGGAGGAAATGATGAATTTTTAAGAGACAGTATAGAGTTTACCACATAGTAGAACTTGAGGATACTTTCAACTCTGAAATTAGGGCTAATAGTAAATATTTGCTCTTATCACACTTTTAGTCTTTTTTTTTTTTAATATATTTTATTGATTTTTTTACAGAGAGGAAGGGAGAGGGATAGAGAGTTAGAAACATCAATGAGAGAGAAACATTGATCAGCTGCCTCCTGCACACCTCCCACTGGGGATGTGCCCGCAACCAAGGTACATGCCCTTGACCGGAATTGAACCTGGGACCCTTCAGTCCGCAGGCTGATGCTCTATCCACTGAGCCAAACCAGTTAGGGCTAGTCTTTTTTTTTTTTTTTTTTGTAACTATATTTTTATTTTTATTGATTTCAGAGAGGAAGGGAGGAGAGAGAGAGAAAAACATCAATGATGAGAGAGAGTCATTGATTGGCTGCCTCCTGCATGCTCCCTACTGGGGATCAAGCCCACAACCCAGGCATGTGACCTTGACCAGATTCAAACCGGGACCCTTCAGCCTGCAGGAGACGCTCTATCCACTGAGCCAAACCAGCTAGGGCCTTTTAGTAATTTTTAACTAACGAATGTTCTACTAAGTCAAACTGAACACTCAAAATTAATCTAGTTATGCACTGTCAGGGGCAATTATAGTACGTAATTCAAAAGCTTCACGTGCATTGTGATTTCCATGCTTGGAGAAGAGTGGGAGGGGCATTCCAAGGGCAGGCACGCAGGGGTCCTCAAACTTTTTAAACAGGGGGCCAGTTCACTGTCCCTCAGACCGTTGGAGGGCCGGAATATAGTTAAAAAAAAAAACAAAAAACTATGAACAAATTCCTATGCGCACTGCGGGCCCGGGACGAGTCGGCTGCTAAGCAGGACAGGCAGCGGCACCCGGCGGGCCGGATAAATGTCCTCGGCGGGCCGCATGTGGCCCACGGGCCGCAGTTTGAGGACCCCTGGAGAGGTATGAAAAGCTCATGGCATTTGTGGGGAATGTTAAGTTGTCCAACATAGCGGCAGTTCCAGGCCAGACTTTAGAAGACCTGAGTGCTGAGAGGCGGAGCTTGGACTTATAGACCATAACTATTTCAAGCTTTCCTGGCGGTGGGTAACCTACATCCTGAGTTTTAGAAGATAGCTATATAAAGAAATGGTCTTAGGAAGCAAGAAACTGAAGATAGATTAAAGGGGTTTTTGCAATGATTCAGGCCAAAACTCTGAAAGTCATAGTAAGATAGAGAGAAAAGGTGGACATAAACATAATTGGTTCTATTGTCTGACCTATGTAAAAGTTATTATAGCTATTATTTAGGGAGCTTTGTCTCAGTGCTTATACCTAAAATGAATCTAGTATTTAATTTATGGAGTTGAGTGAAGGACCACATGAGAGACTAATGCCACTGAAGATTTTATTTCGTACATCTCCCAGGAGGAGGGGGCATAGCATGCTATAGGTGCCACAGGGGGAAGCACCAATGTCAGGAGGCAGAAAGGAGTGAGAGGAAAACCTGGGCTGGGCCTTGATTGTGGCTTCCAAGGGCAAGGAAGGGCAGGGTAAACTGCTTGGCATCAGCTGGTTTGTCTAAGGCCAGCAGGCCTTGGCACATAGGAGCTGTCCCTAGCTGTCTGGTGCCTGGCCCTGCGGCGAGGAAGGCAGGGGAAATACTGCTTTTATGTGTGAGAGTTAGATGAGGAGCTGTTTCAGAGAGCGTGCTCTGGATTGCAGAGAGACAGAAACAACTGTGGCTGTTAGCTTGGCCTTTAACTTATGGATGCCAAATAGATGAATACAGAATCTAAGAAAACATGAGCTAGAAAATCTATGTCCCAGGACACTTGGCTAAATGCTTCATATGCTTTATCTCATTCCGTGCTCTCGGTAATCTATGGTATGTGCTAAATTGTCCCCATTTTATACATGAAGCAACTGAGCCCCAAAGTGATTCTACAACTTATCCAAGTTCACACACGCAATCATGATTTTTTGAGCTGGATTCAATCCTAGACATCAGTAACTCCAACACCCTGATCTTCATCTCTGTGCTCCATTGCACGTGGTCTTCTCTGCTGGGTTTCTCTTCCTCATCCTGACTCAGGACGTGGGACTAGTCCTGCTGAAAAGGAATGATGGACACTTGTAGAAGCTTCTCCAGAGCTCCCTGGATCAGGAAATAGAAGTCGATTTACTGTGGGTCACTGTCTCTCTCTAAGTATGAATATGTACACGGGTGGCCTATCATTTGGCTTGTTAAAATACATTAATTGATTAGATGTGTGACTTAATCACTGTCCCCCTCCCTTCTTGGAAGTGCTTCTCTCTTTGTCTTCTCTCTTTCTGATCATTCTAACTCTGGGACTTGGAAGCTCTCATGTCAGCAAACAAAGCCCTTATCAGATTTCGTCCTCCCCTGTGTCGTCAGCCAATGACCTGAATTACCTATGAAATAATGTCTGCTTTCCCTGGGAGAGACGGTGAGGTCTTGCATCAGTAACTACCCTGTTTGGTCACAGTCAGTACAATTCCTTGGTTCAGGCCAACCACTCCCCATGAGTTCCTTCTCTTACAGCCATCATGACTTGTCTGCCTCCTTACCCCACCCCTCTCTCCATACGTCTTCATGCATCACATCCATGAAGAGTCAGCTCGGCGCCCAGCGTCTGCGGGAAGGCATCCATGGCACCTGTACATTACGCAATGAGATCTTATGAAGCAGCTACTTGGCACACAGCCGTGGCAGGGATGCAGAGCCATGAGTGGCCTGGGTCAGGATCTCAGGGAGCTTGTGACTGGCTTAAGAGACAGGGTCGTTTAGTAAAAGATGCAAAAATAACAATTCAAGAAAACGGAGGCTGTGTCACACAGGAGTTTAGAAGTCATTCCCAACCAAACTGGTACCACTTTGTAGGTAGGTATTGCTTCGCTCCTCTTCGTCTTGCTCCATGTTCCTGTAGTTTAGGGAGTTAGACTCCTTTTTTTTTTAAATCCTCACCTAAGGATATTTTTCCATTGATTTTGAGAGAGAGTTGGAAGAGAGAGAGGGAAAGACAGAGAAGAACATCAATGTGAGAAAAGCACATGGATTGGTTGCCTCCTGCATATGCCCTGACCAGGGCCTGGGCCAGGGAGGAGCCTGCAACTGAGGTACGTGCCCTTGACCAGAACCGAACCTGGGTCCGCAAGCCGATGCTCTATCCTCTGAGCCAGGGGTCCTCAAACTTTTTAAACAGGGGGCCAGTTCACTGTCCCTCAGACCATTGGAGGGCCTGACTATAGTTTTTAAAAAAAACTATGAACAAATTCCTATGCGCACTGCGGGCCTGGGAGGAGTTGGCTGCTAAGCAGGACAGGCAGCGGCACCCGGCGGGCCGGATAAATGTCCTGGCGGGCCGCATGTGGCCCGTGGGCCGTAGTTTGAGGACCCCTGCGAGTGAGCCAAACCAGCTATGCAGGACTTGGACTCTAACGGGACTGCGAACCATCAGACAGAGGCGTCGTAAGTCTAGTTTCTAAGAGCCTTTGCCGAAGGGACACGGCAGAAATTCCTGTTCTCTATCCACCGTGAGTTAGTTTTGTGGGGACGGTCCCTGTCCTTGCATCGGGGCTCAGCTACAGGGAGTTTCAGAGCAGAGAGAATCAAATTTCAGTCCCAGGGTTGGACTGTCTGGTTCAAATACCAGTTTGACCACTTATTAGTTGTCTGACTTTGAAAATTACTTCATCTCTAAGTGCCTTGTTTTTCTCGAATGTAAAATAGGGATGATGATACCTACCTTTCAGAGCGGTTGTAAGAATTGACTGTGTTAATTTTTTTCAAAGAAGCTTAAAAATGGTACCTGGCACATAGTGAATGCTCAGTAAGTGTTCGCTATTATTATTAGTCATTAGTTTGTGGTCCTCACGACTGTGATTCTCATCTCTGAGAGGTTGTCTAGTTAATTCCTAGTAACCTGAGCTGCCTAATCTTTCTAAGCCATCCCGTTCATCAATCTTCTGTGCTAGTAAATTTTTATAAAATTGAAGTTTAAAAACTTCAGCATAAGCATTTCCCCTGGAATACCAGAAATATTAGTGTTTTTTTTTTATTCCCACATTGACATTTTAATAGCCACCAATGGCTTTTAAAAGAATTGGGAAGACGCACAGCATCTGTTGGTCTCATATTGGAATTGCTGTTGTGTTTTTGTTTCCATGTGAGCCTTATTTTTTCAAAAGTTTATAAGCCTTTTGCTCCATGGCGAGATTCAGCAACAAGTTTCTGTTCCAAAGAACAATATTTGTCTTGCTTGAACATGGCCCTACTTCCCATTTTCTGTACAAAAAGGTTGCTCTGAGCTTTATGCTTTTAGCACTTGCATGTAGCTTGACAGTTTCCCAAATGTAATTTTTCATACTTGATCATTTTTGAAAAACATCTTAAAAGCTGCAAATACAGCAGGCACATCGTCTTTCAGCTTTTTTGATACTGAGTTGCCTTTAGTTGGTCTCAGTTTAAGATAAGGGGGTAGGAAATGTTAGGACTTCACTAGAAATCCATCTCTGTTCTACAGGTTAGGGTCGGTCCTAGACTGCAGGAAGTATTTCTTCCTTAGAGAGACAAGTGCTGGTACCCCTTTCCTGCTTCGAATCCGGCTCTGCTGCCGACCAGTGGTGTGACTTTGGGCTTGTACCTAGCCTGCCTACGCCTCCAACTGCCCATCTTTGAGATGGGAATAATAGAGATCTTATAAGGACTGAATGCGACAGTGTATACCCAGGCGTCCTCAAACTACGGCCCGCGGGCCACATGCGGCCCGCCGAGGACATGCATCCGGCCCGCCGGGTGCCGCTGCCTGTCCTGCTTAGCAGCCGACGCGTCCCGGGCCCGCAGTGCGCATAGGAATTTGTTCATAGTTTTTTTTTTTAAACTATAGTCCGGCCCTCCAACGGTCTGAGAGACAGTGAACTGGCCCCCTGTTTAAAAAGTTTGAGGACCCCTGATACCAGTGCTCACAGCGGGCCTACCCACCATGAGCACTCACATGCTCATTCTTACAGAGGTCTTTGCCTACAGTTTCTATGATGAACTATATCCGGCTGTTGAAGTTTTCTTGAAACAAAATGTGTCCTCCCTGAATGGAAGGGCATTTTATGTGAAAACTCCTATGAAGCAGCCAAGTGTACTTATGTAGGTCACTCTGGTCAGGAAGAAGGGCGGGTGGGGGTGGGGGGTGGGGGTGGGGAAGACTCCCTAACATAATAATTCAAATATAGAATATTCACCTTAAAATTGTGGATTTTCTTGACTATTTTCACAACCAATCACGTGAACTTGGGGTCTTGTTGTAAGTCATGCGGAGAGGACAGAACACCAGCTATCAGCCTGCAGTGGTGTCGAAAGCCCTGGCCGGCTGTCAAGGTTGTGATGAGGAAGGGTTCAGATCACGGGAAATGTTTCAGAAAGTCTTCCCTCTGTAAATAGTTTTTAAAGCCCCCATACCCTTTAAATGGCTTCTCTGATAGCTCACGTTGAAAGTCTGGGAAGTCTGGCAGTGGAATTGGTACTAAAACCAAGAGGCCGGCGGTAATGCCACCGGCGGGAGAAGTGGCGTGCTCTGAGAGTGGCATGCCTTCTCCCGTCCCCCAAGCCCTGGGCCCCTTTAAGGCCCACGGTGACGGCAGGCTGCCAGCTCTGGAGTCAGATCTGCAGGTTTTAATTTGAAATCAGAGGATGGCATTTAGACACTTGTTAATGCATTCAACACTGTGACTCTCTGGTCACACACACACACACACACACACACACACACACACACACCCCGATGTGCGCATACACATCTCCCTTCTTCGGCGACACGTTCGTGCTTATCCGGGGGCCTGTTTTGCTTCAGGCCTCTTGATCTCACGCTGTGGCTCTGTTTCTGAACAACAGTATCTCTATGCAACACGCATGGAAGGAGTCTTAAGCCAACCAGCATTTGCAAAATGAATAACTGATTCATGAGCATGATTTGACAAGTGCCTTTTCAGTCCAGACATGTAAGAGGTCAGCTGTGCAGAGGGAAGAGGCACCCAGGTAAGTGTTCATTAAAAGCATTCTTTGTCTGCGTGAGGCTGAGTCCACTGGTGGTTCTAGAAATCCGATTTGGAAGTTTTTACAGGGGCTGATTTCTACTATATGTTATCTACTAAATGTAAGACTTTGTTGATTTTCAAAGGATAAATTTGCTTTTGAACTACCAAGAAAATATGCAAATATTATGCTAGGATCACTGAAAAATTCCTTGGTTTTGATTATTTTGGTGGTTTTTAAATTTATATGCATATATATGTATATATGTACGCACACACATAATACATGTATGTATGTACATATACATATATACTGTGCTATATTTTACTAAAGATTGATTGGAAACCACATCAGAAGTACTTTTTAAAATATGAATACATGTAAGCATTTAAAAATTTCTTCAGAAGCTGAAATTGATATATGATCATGTAATTCTGAAACAGTAAGGACCATTAGAAACAACTTGTAAATTCTTGAGGTTCAAACAATGGATAGAACAGTAAATTTTCAATTACTTCATCCTGCTGAACAATTTGGCAGGCTGTGGGGCAGGAGAGAGCACTGACCTTGGAGCCAGGCCTCCAGCCCTACAGCTTCGTGCCTTGGGCGTGTTGAGCCCTCTGTCCGCATCCTCAGAATCTTCGTGGGGTGGCCGAGCCTAGGGATTCTGGGTGGGCAGAGGGTGGGGGAGTGGGGAGACTTCAGGACACTCAACTGGGAGGTGAGTGGAGATGTCTGGTCCGGGGCAGGCTTCTCTTGTTTCAGAATCTTGCCCAGGGCGGGCCAGGAAGCGGGGACCCCCCCTGCAAAAGTTCTGCTTGGTCATTCAGAATTCAGATGACCCCGGTGGGGTTGCCACCTCTTCGCGTGCAGCGGAGAGCCGTTTGGCTTCTCCATCTATTGGAACATCTGTTTACGCTGGCCGGCTGGCTGGTGGGAGGTGGACACAGACAGCTCCCCACCGCGCAAAGGGAAGATGCTGTGTTTTGCTTCCTAATATCAGAGCGGCTTCCCAGGCAGAGGAATCAGAAATGTCACCACAGCGTTTCCTGCTCGGGAAAGCGGTTCTAGTCCCGCTGATAGACCTAGAGAACCTGCTTCTCTGGAGCTTCTGAAGCCATGCTGTTCCTTGTCTTCTCTTTCAATATTTCAGCTAAGGACCAACTACTGACAAATGCATCAAACTGGGGAGTCAATGGTGAACCACCTTGTGTTGTATCAATTTTGAAAGATAATTTTAGTTAAGGAAGTTGTTGGCATATTAATGGTTTGACTCCCTAACCTGACTACATATAATGAAAATGAGATACAGAGTAAAACCTTACCAATTCCAGCTCATTGAAATAGTTTTAATATTTACTGAGACTGCTCAAGGGAAAACATTTGGGGAACTGTTAAAGAATTGATAACACTAACTTACAATAAAAACAGCAATGGGCCATCCAAAGATTACTCAGGGAAATGTAACCACATCCAAGTGCCTCCTGCTTGCCGCTCCAGGCCAGGCGGTACAGAAAGCTCTAGAGCTCCTCACTTACTCTTTCATGTCAATTGTGCAGGTTGTGTGTGCGTTTGGGTGGGCTTAGGGTCTCTGTATATCAAATCTTGGGTTCACGTCTCACGTTAAAAGGGGCTGATTTCACTAATAAACGTTCGCCTCTAGAGATAACTTGAAAAACAGGTTAATTCTATTACAATTGGTAAGCTTGGTCTCTGAAAAAAATCTTTTAAAGTTTTTTGTGTTTTTTTTTTTCAGGAAGAGTCTTATTTGTACAATTTATGTGCTTAGCATTTATCTTTTTCTCACGGCTAGTACAAAAACCAATTTCAATGTAACGTTGGGTGATAGTATTGTGTTCATCCCTGTTACATCCTTTTATTTCTTCTTTTTATTTTTATGTCCTTCGCAACCAAACTGTAACTGTCCTTAAAACTGGTGAAAACGGAATGTGTTCCTTGGGCTGAATTGACATCAGTGACCTGGTTTTGTTACTGTGCTTTAGTTATGCAAGATGTTACCATCGGGGGAAACTGGTGAAGGATACAGGAAACCTCATAGAACATTTCCTTCTTTCTTCTCTCTCTCTCTCTCTCTCTCTCTCTCTCTCTCTCTCTCTCTCTCTCTCTCTCTTCCCTCCCTCCCTCTCTCTCCCTCTCTCCATTTTCTTTGGTTTTCTCTTCTTTCTTTCCTTTTCTTTTTTTCTTCCTTCCTTCCCCCCGCCCCCCGCCACTCCCCAGCTTTTTATTGAGTCATATTTATTTCAAAATAAAAAACCATTTTAATGTAACTATTCTCTAAAAGCCTTACCTGAGGTCTCTCGCGCCAGACAGATATCCTGAAAAGATGCTTTGGCTCATTAAGTGACTGCCGAGTGTTAAGTCCTGTGAGGTTTTGTGGGTAGCAGACAATTGCCTTGTAAATGTAGGTGCTCCATAAATTTTTCTGGAGTGTCATGGTCTCTGAATCACCTTGCTAATGGGGAAGAGAGAGCTTTGATTTTGAGGTCTGTCTACTCATTCCGTCATGCCATTTGGCCCAACCTACTTGTCTAAGCAATCAGTCCAAACCCTGGGCTCTCTTAAGGGATAGGAGTGGTAATGTTGAGAGCTAGTGACATTCTTTGAGCACCTAGTATGTGCCAGGCTCATGCCTCGCACTCATTAAATATCTTAAGCCTCAGAATACCCCATGATGACATGAAAACTAAGCAAGTTTAAACGTGGCAGTTTAAACAGTAATTAATGTCCCTAATTGCAAAATAGTTCACTCTACAAGGGATGTTAATGAAAGGCAGTGGATCCTCTTAGCTAAACAAATAAACAAAAAAAAATTTTCCTCTTGAATTATAATGTAAACAAAAGGAAACTTTGAAATTGTGTAATCATTCTCCTCGTCTGAGAATAAATACTGGCACTTATCCACAGCGCCCGCTGGTTTTGCTAGCTCCTGCTAGGTTTAGCATTGAGGGAGCCAAGTTCCAGATCCCAATGAGAATAATATTGATCAGCGTCAGTGAGCAGGTTGTATTGTTTCAGCTCGATCATGTGCTGGGTGGGGTAGGTAGACAGGGTCACATGAAGCACCCGTGCCAGAGTGAATCATGGTGTCATGTGCCAGGAGGAAGCGCCCAGGTGTCTCATCCACGTTGGGAGGAAGAGGCATTCCGTGCTAGCATTCCGGGCGACCAGCAGGCTGGCCAGCCTCCCCGGCCTCTCGCCATCACAGGGCAGCCGGTACCCTCCGTGTACCGGGAAGATGCACAGTGAGCAAAGCATAGCCTCCTTCTGGCTCAGCTGCTGATGAGGTGGATCATGTGTTCTCACTGCCAGCAGCACCAGCACCATCGGAGGACTTGTTAGCAATGCTCAGGCCCCACCACACACCCACAGAATCAGTGACTCTGGGTGGGGCCCGGCAGTGTGTGTTTAGCAAGCCTTCCCGGGGATTCTGACGCCTACTGGGCTTTGAGAACCACTGGGCTAGCTTACCTGAGCGATCCTCTTTCCAGTCTTCAGCTTCTTCTTCTATAAAATGGGAGATTTGACCCTAGCCAGTTTGGCTCAGTGGATAAAGCGTCAGCCTGTGGACTGAAGGGACCCTGGTTCTATTCCCATCAAGGGCACATGCCCGGGTTGCGGGCTCCATCCCCAATGGGGGTGTGCGGGACGCAGCTGATCAATGATTCTCTCTCATCATTGATGTTTCTATCTTTCCTTCTCCCTTCCTCTCTGAAATCAATAAAAAAATATTTTGTAAAAATAAAAATAAATAAATAAAATGGGAGATTTGCAGTAAGCTGTTTCTAAGCGCCTCTCTGAACTTCAGGCGCACATCCCAAGCTCTCTAATTCTGTAGACCTGTGATGTACATGTACATACCGGGTGGGATTGCACAGGCATTGAGAGGACAGGCCCTGACTGTCTGGGCTTCAAACTCTTAGCAGCACTTGCTGAGCCTTCCCATTGGTTGAGTTCTTTATCCATGCTATGGAGAGGACAGCACCATGCCCGGAGGGGGTTGTGAGAAATTGAAGCACGTGGAACAGTGCCTGGCAAGAAGGAAGTATCCACTTGATTGTAGTTCCTATGATTGGGTGCCAGGCACCAGGATGGATGTTTTGTAAGGGGTACAAAACAAATCGTTACCCATGAAATAAAACGGTCCCTGATTTTACAAAGACTGAGTTTGGTGGGAGTTAAAGTCCAGGATCATGTGTTAGCTTAATTTAGAGATATGGTGACATTCTTGTGACATAGCTCTGGCCTCTACCCTGACACTCTTTAACCCTTAACTCATTTAACCTTAATTACCTCCATAAAGGCCCTGTCTCCAAATACAGCCACATCTGTGATATAGATCGCAGAGGGCTCTGGGGCAGGGCGGGGGTGGGGTGGGGTGGGGGGAGAGGAGTGTGTGTATGGCGGGGAAGGGGCACACCATTCAGTCCACAGCAGTGATTTAAGAGGTGTTGGCCCACACCTGGGAAAATGCTGGTTTGAAGAATGTACCAACGAAACCACCGGCAAGTCCGTTTGTCAAGCATCTAGTTTACAGCCCCATTGTGATAACTGGTGAATTAAAATGTCCACATAGATTAAAATCTCTGTCTACAAAAAAAATATTTAACTGCAAAGCATGTTTTGCAGGCCATCGGAGCACTCATTTACATAAACTATAAATGGTTTTGCTCATCTTCAGAGGAACCTTTGTAAATTAAAGTCAGGGAGTGGGGTGAACTGAGGCAGAAGGGAAGTATCTCTCTCTCTCTCTCTCTCTCTCTCCCCCCCTCCCTCTCCCTCCCTCCCTCTCTCCCTCTCTTCCCTTCCCTTCCCTTCCCTTCCCTTCCCTTCCCTTCCCTTCCCTTCCCTTCCCTTCCCTTCCCTTCCCTTCCCTTCCCTTCCCTTCCCTTCCCTTCCCTTCCCTTCCCTTCCCTTCCCTTCCCTTCCCTTCCCTTCCCTTCCCTTCCCTTCCCTTCCCTTCCCTTCCCTTCCCTTCCCTTCCCTTCCCTTCCCTTCCCTTCCCTTCCCTTCCCTTCCCTTCCCTTCCCTTCCCTTCCCTTCCCTTCCCTTCCCTTCCCTTCCCTTCCCTTCCCTTCCCTTCCCTTCCCTTCCCTTCCCTTCCCTTCCCTTCCCTTCCCTTCCCTTCCCTTCCCTTCCCTTCCCTTCCCTTCCCTTCCCTTCCCTTCCCTTCCCTTCCCTTCCCTTCCCTTCCCTTCCCTTCCCTTCCCTTCCCTTCCCTTCCCTTCCCTTCCCTTCCCTTCTCTCACTTTCTTACCACGGGGTTTCCAGAGAAGCACCCCGGAAAGAAGACGACAGCACGGGGACCAGCTTGTCCTCACTTGGTCTGCTCTGCTCGGGCCCTCACTGTGCGTGTCCGACCCCCCTGAGCCCGGCCGCCTGGGCCTCCTGAGCGTCCAGAGCTGTGATGAGAACACCAGCCAGTGCCGGTGTTGAAGTCTGTTAGACGGGCTTGGTCCAGCTCAGTCTGGAGTATTTTTCCCCTCGGGGAAGCTCCCCGCTGCTGCTCTCACATGGGGATTAGGAGACGTGGCTGGTTTGTTTTTCCGTCCCCCTCCCCACGCCCTCCTCCCCCTGCTCCTGAGGGAAGATATCACATATCAGAGAGTTCCTTCTTCAGAAAGACTAGGGGACGTCTGTGAATCCTCACTGAGGCCGGCCTCTGTGTGTGGACACTTTATCTGCAGGGTTCAGAGAGAAGTAAACCCTGGCCTGGGGTGCAGGGTGGGGTTTCCCCCCTTTCCAGGAAAAATGCTGATGATGAAGGCCTCTGGGTGTGTTTTTAAATGCTCAGTGTCAGATGCATGAGGGCTCTTCCAAGTGAGGGGCCTGCTTACGCCTGCTTTTTCTTGCCCATAAGCCCAGTCTCACCGCCCTTGTTTATTTGGGGGGGACTGGGGTCCGCAGTTCTAAGCCTTAACGTCTGTCCTCTTACTTTTTAAAAAGGTACAACAACAAATGAATGCTTTATGAGATTCGGGCATGACATGTAAATTTTGACATTTCTAGTTGATCTTGGCTTGTTTTTCAGAAGAGTATCCAAACATAGTCCCGCTTCAGTATTCGTAGAAGGGTCTTGGATGGCCGGACCCCCGAGTGTGGCCAGACTTCTCAATTTCTTCTTCTTCCAGCTCTGGTGTTTGTCTGACTGTCCCAGGACTTTTCAGCGTCAAAAAGTATGACACCAAACTATTGGAGTGTTCGGTTTGGCGGAATTGCCATTTGCACTGCTCCTTCCATCTTCATTCCCTCACAGAGACCCTGAACAAACTCTAACCTCTATTGATGTGCTGTATGTTGGTGACAGAGCTACCAGGAATAAAGACTGATTAATATAAAGAGTGAAACAATGAAAATAAGAGTTCATGAGGCCCCATGGTAAAGACAATTTAGATTTTCTAGCCTGCAGTTAATACTCTCCCACCCCTCCACTGTAAACATTAGTCCCTCACCCCCCTCACGAAATCTTTCCATGGTGGTTCTCATCTTAGGGTATATTTTTTTTGGCCTACTCTTGTATAGCCTAGCAAACAACAAGTGATATTTTTAATTATTTCTTTCCTTTTCATCTGATGTACACATTGAAGAGAAATAAATGATTCTTACCAGATTATTTCTAGGAATCTGGTCATTCTAGGATGACTAACCTAGATACTATGTAGTTGTCCAAATGTGTCCATGTCTGTAACCCAGAATCAAATTCTCTAGGCTCCAGGGACAGGCACGTCATGTAAAGGAGTGAAGGGAGCAGGTGTCATACTGAAGGGAGTGGTGGGGGAGGCAGCAAGCTGGAAAGCCAGGATAACAGGAGCAAGCTTAGCTCGCCTAGTGCTGCCAATGAGGATGTAAGAGCAGTGGTGACTGATGCTTCTTCCTTCTTTTCCTGGCATGCTCTCCCCCAGGGAGGGCAGAAATCTGCATTTGTATGTGAAATATCCTAACTTTTAAAATTTGGTTCCTCAACTGGAAGAAATTGAAACCCAGTGTTGGCAAACAAGTCTTCAGGTCACCCTCTGCTTGCTCGGCCACAGAACACAACCTCTGGGGGAGTATATTAGGTCAGGCCTTGGTTGAGATGCAACCCCAAATTATTACCCCTGTGGTGGAATGAGCTATTTCGTGATCTTCACTGTAACCTGGTTTTCAGAATGCGGTTTTTGCAGAAAGTGGAGATGAGGTCACTAAAGAAAAGCATAATCTTGATGCTAAACATTGGCCTGCCGTCAGACGATGTTCAGAATTTTTGTGGGAAATCTTTCTGTTGATAATGGTTGAGGTAGGTGCCTATCACAAGCTTGGCCGCATAAGGAATCACAGGCAATTTAAAGCAGCTTCCCCATACAAAGGCCACATGCTCCTGGTTTTTGCATCAGCTTGTGGTCACCTGATTGTAACAGTGAGACCACATTTAAGATCCACATGTTATAGGAGAGCCTCAAGAGAGACTGTCCGTGGAGTTAAAAAAGTGGGTCATTGTGTCCACACATCATCCAAAACCATGGGATCTTAGATCCATAGAGTAGGTACGTGTTCTTAAATGTCACAGACTCCAGAGTTTTCATGATACTAATCCAGAAGGAATCTGGAACCCAGAGAAGTTAGTGACTTGCCCAAGATGACAAAATTGTTAAGGACAGCTGAGATGCCACACATCTCAACTCCAGGTCTGTGTCCTTTCCACAGGTCACTTCATGAGCAGCAAATGATGGTTTAGACCAGCCGTGGGCAAACTACGGCCCGCGGGCCGGATCCGGCCTGTTCGGCTGTTCTATCCGGCCCGCGGAGCCGAAAGAGCGGAGGGTTCTCTTGCTCTCCCCTCCGCTCCTTTACTTTGAATTGATATTAGTTCACACAAACACTCCATCCATGCTTTTGTTCCGGCCCTCCGATCCAGTTTAAGAACCCATTGTGGCCCTCGAGTCAAAAAGTTTGCCCACCCCTGGTTTAGACCCATGGTCGGCAAACTGCAGCTCGCAAGCCACATGCGGCTCTTTGGCCCCTTGAGTGTGGCTCTTCCACAAAATACCATGGCCTGGGCGAGTCTGTTTTGAAGAAGTGGCGTTAGAAGAAGTTTAAGTTTAAAAAATTTGGCTCTCAAAAGAAATTTCAATCGTTGTACTGTTGATATTTGGCTCTGTTGACTAATGAGTTTGCCAACCACTGGTTTAGACAGAACAAAATTAGTTCAGTTTTGGGGACGGATTTTATTGCTACATCACTAGGATGATAACCAGCAGACATGGTGAAAACCTAACTCCCCGATCCTCTTAGAGCATCTTAAACCTCTGGGGTTTGCCATTTTGTCACGTCTTTATTTGTTCAGACACCCGAGCAGATGTCTTAGGTTTGGAACCATATTGGCACTGGGCAGTTGTCCTGGCTTTGGGGATCCTCAGAATGGTGACCAACGGATCCCAGGAAATACTCAAGGCTCAAGTGCACATGGTCAGTCCATAAATCCCCTTGAAGTAGCAAGACAAAGCAAGTAGGGCGACCCTCCCCCAGGCTGTTCTTCATGACCCTCTTCCTTTAGGGCTCCTTTGATGTTCACTTGAATCTGATTATACCTGATAGGGAAGCGTATGTTGTGGTTTGCTGTAACCACACCTTGTAAGGGGCCCTGTCCAGACGACTGGGCGAGAACAATCATGGTTACTGCCCAGAGCTCTGCCCAGTGTTTGGAGGGGGAATAAGAAAAGCCATGGAGAGAGAGGCTAATATACACAGAGGAGAGGGTCACCCCAAAGTAGAGAAGGAAACTACAGGATGCTTTATAAGGGGGATCATTATAGTCAACCAAGCAATTACCGTGGTGTGTGCAGTATATTGGCAGACAAGATTGTCCACGGAAAAATATCCAGGTTGGGTGGTCACTGTGGGCAGAAGGCCAGGTATACCAGCAGTCTCCACTTGCAGGAAGTAAAACCACGGGCGAGTTCTTCTCCTTGCCTGGCTGCCCCTCGTTAACCCCTTCTCTGCACTCAGATGTCACACATCCCTTCTGCAGGGAAGCCTCCAGGACCACCCCATGCCGGGCAGGTCCCCTGTACATGTTACAGCACCCATGCCGTTCCTACACGGTCACTTACCCATGTGGCTGTTCAGTGTCTGTCTCCCTGATCACACCATGGGCCTCTGAGGACAGTGTTGTTGCTGCATCTAAAAGTATGGCATAGAAGGAGCAAGGAGAGCATTTATTTTCCACACTTTTCAACATTTTTTTCAAGTAGTAAGTCTGCCTGGGGATTGTTAAGATTCTGAAAACACTCAGGTGGCAAGCCATAGAAAAGCAGGCTCTGGAGATGCATGGAGATGGGGGTCAGAGGATGGTGCCCCTTTTCAGTGCCACCCCCATTCCCCATAGCACAGGGGCAAACCTCCCCCACCCCCAGCCCACTGAACCCCGCCTCTAGGAATCACTAAGTACCTTTTCAATACATATTTGAATGAGGAGGCATATACTTTTGTTTCCCCGCAGTGTCCTTTGAAGAACTTCAGCTCAATGTGAGAAAATACTTTAAGGATTAGAATTGCCCCGAAGTGTGATGGACTGACTGAGCAGGGATCAAATGCCTGGTAACTGACAGTGTCCAAGCAGAGACTGTGCATGCGCGATGAGCTATTGTAAGCAGTCACTCACGCTGCAGATAAGCTGTTAGACTGGAAAACAGGAAGAGTATCTCTCCAATATTGCTCTTCTGTTGTCAGAGGATTTCAGCCCCTATAACCACTACTCACAATAAAGTCCACAAAAGCTGGGGGTTTACCTGTTTTGTTCACTGTTGTATCTGTAGTGCTTAAGACCTTGCTTGGCACTTAGTAGCTGCTCAACAAATATTTATTGAGTAAACATAGATCTGTAGATACCGCATTCAAAATGTGTTTCTGGCATCAACTAGGTTCCAAAGGATGTATTGCATTGACCTGAATCAAGCAGGCTGTAGATCAAAAAAGCCGCTAAACTTGGGCTGTGGTCACTATTCTGACAGAGTATGTGAAATCACACTGTCACCAGCCCTTCAGACCAGAGATGCTGGAGTTAGTGTGAAGTTGTACCAGCCGGGGACCTGCCAAGAAACTAAAGTAGCTCAGCTGGTCCCTAGTGGGAGAGTTCAATGAGGGCGCCTTCACTAAGGTGGGGGCTAAGGGAGCCGGGGATGTGAAGCGCCAAGAGGCTGTAGCAATGGCAGGAAGCTTTACCATCAATCTCCAGGACAACCCACAGGGACCCCAATGGGTGCTGGAACCATGGGGGCTGGGCCAACTTGGGTGCAGCCACTGCTGAGCACCGACCCCACCTCAGCCATGGAGCAGGGAGAAAGGCCCCCGTTTCCCTCGGCTCTTGCTTCATCACATTAGGGTCTTGCATTGGCCAAACCCACTGGAAGCCAGCGGGCGGGGGGCAGGGCAGAGAAAGCCGAGGGCGGGGGAGGCCAACACATGGGGACTAGCCATCCCATCCATTTATTGGTTCATCTTCTACTTTAATTACCCAAGTAATACACATCCATTAAAGAAAATGTTGAGACTGGTCACAGCGAGGGAATTCCCCCATAATCCCCTCTTGAACCTCTGTGAATGTTTTGGCTCTTTCTCCTCCTTTCTTTCTTTTTTTTTTCTTTCATAGACTTGTAAAGGATGTGAACATTTTTAAAAATATATATATATTATTGATTTTAGAGAGGAAGGGAGGGGAAGAGAGGATAGAAACACCAATCATGAGTGAGACTCATTGATCGGCCGCCTCCTGCACCCCCCACGCTGGGCATTGAGCCCGCCACCAGGCATGTGCCCTGACCGGGAATCGAACCGTGACCTCCTGGTTCATAGGTCCACTCAGCCACTGAGCCCTGCCGGCTGGGCCAGGATGCAAACATTTTTATTCCGAATAAACCAACATAAATTTGGTTGCACTTGTTCCTCGGCCTCATTAAGTCGAAGCTGGAGCCTGACACAGCTCCGTTTCCTTCCCTTTGTTCTGCGAACATAAACAAGTTACTTCATGCGCCTCTCTGGGAACTGGGAATTAGGCAAGCACTTGGACCCACAGAAACCTTCAGCAAGTTTGGCTCTCAGCGTGGATACCAAGTAATTAAATACAAGATGAAAGATGAGTCCAACAGAGCTCACTCTCCAGACTGCAAAGGGGAGTAAGTGAAGGCAGCCCGGCTTCGCTGGATTCCCTGTCAACTCCAGGTTCTGTCCCCTTTTAATGGCACTTGAAGGGCAGAGTGAAAATAGTGGGAAGACAGGTTAGGAAAACAGAGCAAGTGCTTGCGTACATACACAGTTCCTGTCGCACCTGTGTGTCCCACACGGCTCGGGAACACCCAGCACACCTGTCACTACTTACTTGACACTTGTCCAGCCTGCTCAACAGGAGCATCCAGAGGTGAAGCCATAGGGCCTGGCATTGAGTAGGTCCCTAGGTCGTGAGGGTGACAAAGTGGCTGCTGTTCTTGAAGTCAAGGGAAGGCCCGGGGGGTGTGGCTGTGCGTGCCAGAGTTCTGAAAGGCAAAGGCGGGTGCTTAAGACGGTTGTCATAATATATCTAAGGTTAGCGACCCCTCTCACCTTCTATAGTTAAAAATAAAAAACCTGAGCCTGGCCGGTGTGGCTCAGTGGTTGAGCATCGACCTATGAAGCAGGAGGTCATGGTTTGATTCCCAGTCAGGGCACATGCCTGGGTTGTGGGCTCAACCCCCAGTAGGGAGCATGTTGGAGGCAGCCAATCAGTGATTCTCTCTCATCATTGATGTTTATATCTCTCTCTCCCTCTCCCTTCCTCTCTGAAATCAATAAAAATCTATAATAATAAAAGTGTAATATGCAAACTGACTGAATGGCTGTGAACGACCGTCTGGATGACCTTCCGGACGACCTTCCGGACGAAGCCCCGGCTGCGAGGGCCAAGGCAGCCGTCTGCGAAGGCCTACTCATGCACGAATTTCGTGCACCAGGCCTCTAGTATATTACAAATAAGTAAATAACCTGAGAAAGAGTATGCCATCTCAGCTCCTTCAGAGAGGAAGAAGTTCTGCTTTCCTGGCGTGGGGTCTATACTCGGCCTTTTACACATTTCTGCCTACATGGGATCTCCGCATGACCTAGGGCAGGAGACCAGGAATAGGAGCTCGAACCCCACCCCCTGCCATTCTGGACGTTAAACAGCCCCCTTGGGAGAATCCATTTGCTCTCGGGTCACATCCAGAGGTTGATCTGTCAGCTACTGCGACACTGAACGTGGCCTTGGGAGTGGGGGAAGAACCTCACGGCGGCCATCCTAAGGAGGGCGTCGCTGTGGGGAGATTCAGGAAGCTCAGGGGCCGCTCTGAGCGGCTGTTCGGCGCCTCCACTGCAAGCTGACGCCCTTGCCACCGCTGCTGCTGGTCATGTCTCTGAACCCACCATCGCGGGGTCCACACTGGGCTGCGCTGGCGAGGGGAGCTGAGCCCTCCCCTCCGCATCATCGCCATGGGCTGTGGGGAAAGGCTGGCCAGGGGGGCTTGTCCCTCTCCTCTGCCCAAATGTGAAATGGCGGCCCTGGCTGGGTTGCTTAGTGGTTAGAGTGTTGTCCCAGTACACCAAGATTGCGAGTTCAATCCTCAGTCAGGGCACACACACAAAAATCAACCAATGAATGCATAAATGAGTGGAACAACAAATCGATGTTTCTCTCTGCCTTCCTCTCTCTCTCTAAAAATCAATCGATAAAATACAGAAAACAGTCCAAAAAAAGTGAAATGGCTTTGCAAGCTCACGTAAAGGTTATGAACCTCCGTGGCGGTACTCGGAATCTGTAATAGATTTCCTTTGACTTGTTTTTTTGGAAAAGACTACTGCAGGGTTTCAGCAGCGTGTCCAAGCCCCTTCTACAAGTTTAAATCTATTTTTTAAAGAGTGTTTCAGAGTATAGATTGTGTTGCATGCCTTTCGATATGAATTGATTCGATGTGTGTTATCTCCTAGAAAAAAATGTCTGGAAACAGACTGCATTCTTAGAGGGATAATTAGCCCATTGTGCTCAGCACAGCGACTCCTCCCCTGGTGTCCTTCAAGATGGGCCTGATCTGCTATTGAAAGCAAGAGACTATTTGTAACATGCTGCTTGCTTGATATCTAAAAATTGTTCCGTTCAGAAATAACTGAGACTTGATTTCATTGTCTCTGGACAATAAGGACCAAAATATCCTAATAAAAGAGCAGAGGGGAAAATAGAGCCCACGACTGTCCTAGAGACAGAGAAGTGCACCCCTGGAGGAAGGCCAGGAACCCCAGGATTTTAGGGACCAAGAGTGTGAATCCTTCCAGGCCAGCTCGCTGGGGCTCAGGGTAGACGGATAGATGATGAAGTAAATCGCGCCTTGGTTGCAAGGTAAGGGTGGGCCGTGGGAAAGTGTCGAGATTAGTGGGCTGTGTGTGTGTGTTTTCCAAAATTCTTATGGCCCTGCCTCAATCCAGGCGTGGTAGTGTAATCGGGGATGAGGCCTCACATTTTCAGCTGGATAACTGCAGTCCTGGTAACTATTACTTACAGTTTGGTTTCCATTGTTAGATTTAGTACTCTCGGATGCACAAAAAGTAGTTTTTTCATTTCATGTCTCCTATACTTGAGTGCTTCTGTCTGCCTTAGACTTTGTCTTTTGCTGAGCGTAAACACTTTTTAAATTTGTGAAGACAAATTCGCTTACCATTCAAATTATTGCACTTTGAAAATAGTCCTTTCAGGTGTGTGTGTGTGGGGGGGGGGGGAGATTAGCTTTTTTGTTTGTTTAACCAAATATATAGTTTGCTTTGCGTAACAACAGCAAGGCAGAATTCATAGCCGGCGACACTTTCTGCGTTTACAGCAGAGTGTCTGGAGAGAGTATGTGGGTTTTTAATAAACAACACTGCAGTGCAGCGGGTGTTCGTGCATTACAGCTCAATTGCAGGAGGAAGGTCAGCGTGTCCTCCTAGGAGACATCAATGGGATGTGTGACACCTGTTGGCATGCGATCGACTTTAATATTTATCATGGACTCTGTGGTTTGCGCTTATAAAATGTAATCATATGCCTTTTTCTTTCAAAGAAAAAAGTGCTAATAGACTGGAAAAAAAAAAAGAATGTTTTGGCAGTGTCCCGTGCTTCAGAAAACAGTTGATTTTACCATTTGTCTTGGGACATTGTCACAATGGCAATGTCTTAAGTCACAAGATAAATAGGTCCACTCCTCCCCCAGCATTTAAATTGTTATGCTCCATGTATAATATATGGGTTGTGTTTGTGTTTTGAAGTAGCCCTTATAACTTCTAGTGCCTTTGTATCTGAAAATGTGCAATTACTTTTTAAATCCGCCTTATCCAATATTGATTATAGGAGGTGAAATCTTGGCTGGAGTGAAAAGCGAGTGCATGCCTTTGCCCCTCTCTCTTTCTCTGGGCCATTCTTTCATCCTTCATTGCACAGCTTCTTGGAGCTGTTGCCTGGCTGCAAAGTCAGCAAAGTATCTCAATTAGGTCAGACCTGGGCAAGCCCCTAGAACTGCAGGCTATTTGCGCTCGGCCCTCCGCCTCCCCTGTCCCTGCAGGCAACCCCATTCCGGCCTCCTTCCTAAAAGACCTGAAAGTTCCTCAGAAGGATACGCAGGCTAATTCACACACTGGGACAATAACTCCATCCCCTTCCCAGAGGACATTAGTTTCAACTGAGGGACTTTACCTGAAACCAGCAAGAGCTGATTTCTTGTCGTAGCATTCCAGGCCCTGGGGCAGATTTCTGGGAAGGGATGTTTTTCAATGGCGGGGCTCTCTGGTCCTCCTCCAATTAGGCCACAAGGCTGGCCTGCGCTTGGCTTGCTGGCTGGATTGTGTCCTGCTGGCTGCAGACATGTCCTGTGGGTGCTGGGTCCCCACTCCTGCTTCCTGATTGTGTAACCAGTGCTGCGAGGGAGCTAACAAGGGCTGCTTTCCAGTAAGAGGATCCTTTTCACTTAATGAGGCATAAGTGTGCATCTTATCTGTGGCTAATCTCTCTATCTTTTTAAAAACATATATTTTGCTGAGCAAAAACAGTCTTTTCACCTACTGTTCATATTGTCAAATACGCTGCGCAGCACGGACTGGCGAGGATGCCATGCTTGTGCCTTTCACATGTTTGGGGATGTGTGTGGCTGCATGCATGAACGTCCAGGGGCAAGACAGCAGACACCTGCCAGAGGTGTTAAAACGCTAGGGTGGCCCGGTGTGTGGGATGTGAGATGGGAAGGACTGGGAAGAAAACCGTGCCGGGCTGAGGTGAAAGGCCCTAAGCAAATACCCCGAAGGCTCCTCTGTGCTCAGGTGTGAAAGAGCCTCCAGTGGTGGCCAAGATGTGTAACTTTCTCTTCCCTTCTTTCCCCTCCCTGCATTGTCCCTCCCAGGCCCTGTGCACTTTCAGTTGTGCATTCACTCAGCAAATAGAACTGGGATAAATAGAAAGGCCCCCCAAAAAATAAAAGTGTGTGTGTGTGTGTGTGTGTGTGTGTATGCACGCGCGCGCATGCGTGTTATTTGCTCTAAAAAGTTTCTCACTTAAAAACTAGATTCACAATACCATGGCCCCTCCATGATTGTGGATGCAGTACAGGGTGGTTTCAGTTATTTCCAAGTGATATATGAAAGGTCTTTTCTGATTCAAGTTAATGACTTTACTAAAGCAAGACTCGCAGGTGAACTAACAAGGGGCTGACCCAGAGGACCACGTATGGCTTGTGCCACCTCTTCACAGCTGCCTCTCAGAGCTGAGTTACTAATGCAATGTCGTCTACAGACTGCCCAGCATCCACACGCCACGTAGCTTTGCTGTTTTTGTTCACCTGTAATGTACACAGCTTCTCTCAGAAATGGCTTTTAAAAATGTTTCTTTGCTATATATATATCCAAGTCCTGTGCAATAATACTTTATGGGAAGATAAAAGTGGTGAACTGTGTGTGGTCCAAGGCTATGCACAGCCGAGAAGCCAGCAGCCTCTGTGTATTTCTGTCTAGGAACTGAGATCTTTGTATCTTCCACATGGAGCTCTAGTCCATAGGAAGACTCCCTGCTTCCCACGCTGACATTCCAGGGCCTGAGAGAGACAATTAGGCAAGAATTCCATATGAGACCACGCGATACTTACTCTTAAGTGTAATCAACAGCCATTCAACAATGGAAAGGCAATGGCTGGAGCTGATGTGGAAGATCTGATGGAGCTTGTAAGATCTGAGTTGACATTTAGTTGAGTAGAAACGGAGGAGTTGGACATGGGTTTGGGGGACGTCGTTGGGAGGCAAGAGAGATCTCTGGGTCCTCAGAATGGAGGCTTAAGAGTCCCCTCAGCCCAGGGAGCACCCTTCCTCTCAAACTCCCTTTTCAGCATCTGTAATGTCGTGATTTCCACCAAACTGGTTAAATTGTTGGCGGAGAAATCATTGCAACAAGTTGTCATCTGAACTAGATGGTACATTTCCATCCAAATGGCTTATTTAAATAGCCCTGTATATGTTCAGCCTTATTGGAAGGAAATGGGCATTAAAACAAATTATCCCATCATAGTTAGTTTACAATCATCTAATAAATGGTTATAGTAAAGATGACCAGCTAATGCTATTTTCCACAACCACAAATGAAGGCTCTAAATAGAACTTCCACATACAGGACTTTGATCCTTAGTTGAGTTTTAGATGTCTATACATGGGTATAATCCATGTTTTGAGTTCTAGCTTCCTGGAGTGCCGGTACCCATTTTCAATAACGTTTTTGTACAGCCGAAGACCCTCATCTAAAGAAGTCAATATCTTTTTCAAGTGTGAACCTTTGGAATCTTTATAGAAAAATAGATATAGTCCCTTAAGACAGGCAGGTGGGCTTGGGGAAATCAAAACCCAAAATAATTTGAAGGTCTCTCCAACTAAAGTTGGGAGTTGGTCATTCTGTTTTTATTTCTTAGTATTTATGAACATAAAATCACAGAACGTAACTGTTTTTCTAAGAAATGCGTATACGTTTATATTTCAGGTACTGGTCTTTAGATAGATTTTTGTATACTATCTTGAAAAAGTCAAGCTTCAATGTATTCCAGTTTCACTTTGCTTAAGACAAGTTCAATGTCTTGTTAACAGAAACTAATAGCCAAAGTTTTTTTCAACTGTGTGTTATTCACAGCCCTGCCCCCACCCCCAAACTTCACTGTAAAACTTAACATTAAAGATGTGTCCATTTACTTTGAAAAAAACTTATAATTCAGGAAGTGAACTTGAAAACACCCAAAGATCTTGCTTCTTTTGTGGACTTTGATGAGAATGGTAGCCGGGGCCGGGAAGGTAGAGCCGGAGCGGTGCTGGGCCAGCGTGGGGTGTATTGGATGTCCGCAAAGGAACGGCCGGCGCAGGGTCCTGCTCAGCGAAGTGTGCGTTTTCAACTCACCCACAGTGGTGTCTATTGTCCTGTCTCTCAATTGAATGATGTCATGTTTCATTGGAGGCTCTGAGTGATGCTGAAGTCTGTGGTCTGCACACTAGGGGGGAAAAGGCAGCGAGAAACTTGCAAATCAGGTTTTTGTGAAGCCTTTGTGTGGCGGGTTTTGAGAGATAAAAGCTGACTCATGCAATATTTCCACGGAAGGAGCTGCACAGACTAGTAAAAGCTTCTTGTTTTACCTGCCCGAGCCTCCGGTGAGGTCACTGCATCAGCTGAAGGCAGACATGCGGCTTAGCCTGGGAGAGCACAGGTAGGTGCTAAGGCGACTGCGCCCCAAGGAAACAATGCCCCCCCCCCAAACTTGTCGCTTCCCCCATGGAGCAGGGGGAGCTCGTCCCCTGCGGGGAGATGCTGTCGCAGGGGGATTTCTCCCCTCCCTGCAGGGACAGCAGCTTGCCCGGCTGGGTTACAGCTGTTCTGTTATACATGCGATCTAAGAAAGGAGTTCTCCAACAATGGATCTAGCCTAGAAGGGGCTTCTTTTTCCCTCCCTCTGAAGGGCAGCCGGCGTTAAAGGGTGCTTGCCTTGTATTGGTCTGGTTTTGATGGTTTCTTAACGTGAGGTGGAAATCTCTCGGGAGCTGGTGTTTGTGATTCTGGGGAGCAAGCTGAAATCCTAAGTTGCCCTGCATCCAGTCCTCAGCACTTCGCTGCGCTTTCTTTGTGAGGCTCACGCGGGCTTCGCTGAGGGACAAAATAAATGTTTGCCAACTTTAGGCTTAGCAACTGCAGTGACGAAATTTAGTCTGAGGCTAGTGGTAACCAATCTTGGCTACGTAAGTGCAGTCTCCATTTAAAGTGTTTATGGGTAAGAAGTACGTTTGTTCGGAGGAATGATTGGGGAGAAGGAGGCATGGGTTGTATTCAGGTCTGTTGCAGATTGGAATCTGATTTTATTTTGTTTTATTATTTCAATTTAGGGATACTAATCTATTTGAAAGACATATATATGCAGCATTCCTTTTCCTTAGTCATACTGAACATAAAAAAAATCAGTTATCTTCATTGAAAACATTTTAATATTTGATACATGTTAAGGTTGTGATTTGAATTTCTTTAACTTTTTTCAGATTATAAAAATAACACACTTGTTGAAGAAAAGTGGTATTTGCAGATAAACACCCAAGTAAAAGCATCTCTTCTCTTACTTGGTAAAAACCAATGTTAGTATTTTATTATATACCCTTTCGATCTTTTCCTAATGTGGAAAATAGATACGTGACACTTTAAATTCAAAGTTGGGGTCACATTGTATGTATGTTTTATAAACCACCCATTTTACTCAGCTGTGTGTTCTGGCCATTTCTACACCCTTACACCTATGAAAGGACATGACATTTCATAGCTTTCCATTGGCCTCTCCAGATGGACTGTTGACCCAAATCTCTCTGTTGGACACTTGGAATTCACTTCCGCCTTTTTCTGTAAGAAGATGTTTGGTGTGCTTTATGGGTGGATTTGCTTACTGGGAGTGCTGTTGTTCGCCACTTGGTTTCTCCTCTTCTTCCTCGTTTTTTGAAAAGGAAATGTCATTCAGCCTCATGCCTCCCTCTCGGCGGCACAGGGATGTTCTGGCTCTGTGAGTGCTCACAGGGGCTGGAGCCTGCACCCATCATCTCCGTGTGAGTTTCTGCCCGAGACGGCTGTTCCCACACGAGCAGGAAGGGGCTGTTCAAAGTGAAGCTGGCTGTAGATTATTACTTAGCATCAATTTAAAGCAGTTTTGCAGCCTTTGGAAAGTCAGTGAGGTGTTTTATCACCTAGCTCCTGACATTAGCAGGAGGCAGGAGAAAATTGCTCTTTGGTGGTTACCGCCTGTGCTGTGACTCCAGCGAGGAACGGGCACTGGATGCAGCCGTAGCTTTGTAAGTGGTCATTTCAGGGCGGGAGTCGCGTCCTGGAGGTTGGATGGGACCGGGAGCGTCATTGTCCAGCTGCCTAACTTATACCGGAGGAAACCAGATACCCAAAGACCGCAACTCGCACGTCGATGGCCCAGAGCCAGGGCAGGGATGCCAATTCTCTGTTCAAAGGAGACAGTGTCGTGTCAGAACCTAACTTCTGGCTGGTCCTCTGAGCTCGTTGTACACACACAGTTGAACCCACATCCATCCCTTCACACAAGCACCTACTATGTGGGTCCCTTGGGCGATGGGTACTGTGGGCTTTGCACAAGTAGCTGCTAGTTAGGCCTTCTTTTCCTGATCTCTGAGCTCCCTTTCTGGCCTCCTGCTGTGCGCCTCTGCACCCACGTACAAGGAAAACTGGACTCGAAACCAGAAACCACAGTCTCTGATTCAACTTCCACCACAAGTTGCCCAACCTCTCTGTTTATTTTGTCCCACCTATGAAATGTTGAAAAGTAACGATGCGTGAATGGACTTGGAGGCTTGGTTCTGTCTGTCTGTTTGTAAGGATAATTTTGATAGAGGTAAAGCAGTGGCATGTTATTATGGTTGGGCTGATCCGTTGTAACAGACCCTTTGGGTTCTCCTTCGCTGCGTAACAAATCACTCCGAAATGTCATGGCTTGCAAAGGTCACCATCATGTATAGCCTCTCAAGGTTGCTGGGCGTCGGGTTCAGGAGGGGCTCCACTAGGGCTTTGGACGCAGGTACCCACGAAGTTGCCGTCAGAAATGACAGGGCTGTCATCCTGAAGGCTGCTCCCCCACCTGCCTGGTGCCTGCGGGGAAATATGCAAACAGCAGGGGCCAGAACAGCGGCGGGGGTGGGGGATGGGGGCGGGGGGGGGGGGTCCTTGAGCATCTCTCCGTATCAGCGTGGTCTCCACGCTGGTCTCTCCAGCACATCACCTTCAGGCGGGCCAGACTCTTTAACGTGATGGCTCAGAGCAGCGTTGCCAACCAGTGGTCTGCGCACCACCGGTGGTCCGTGAGGTCCGAAAAGGGTGGCAGCCGTGGTTCTAGGGCAGCGGTTTTCCACCAGGGTGCCGCAAGCATGGTGAGAACGTGCAACACCTGACTGTTCAGTTACTGCCCTGAGACGGCTGTGTCCACACTAGCCGTGACCTCTTTTCCCTGAGACTGTCAGACAAAACAATGGCAACAGCCAACACAGCAATAGCCATCCGGTGTGAATGAAGCAAGATCATACTTTTTTTTTGGTCAGATCAGCCAAAAATATGATTTTTGGTGTGCCTCAGAATTTTAGTCATTAGTTGGCGTGTGCCAGGAGATGAAACGGTGGGAAATCCCTGCTCCAGGGCCTCGCTGCCAGGTCCCTGGCTCGGGCAGGGTCCCTGCCATGTCTGGCTTCCAGTGGGAAGGGGGACGAGTGGAGGAACCAGGTCCAAGGTTTGAGAAACATGTTCCAGAGGGACATATTTCTGTTGCTGAGCATTGACCACATGGCCATACCTAGTTGGGGGGGGGGGGCGAGGGGCGGGGAGGGAAGGGCAGCTGGGACATGTGCACGGTGGAAACTATTTACTAAGGAAGAAGGGGCCTGGGTTTCGGTGGACAGAAGCAGTCCCCTCTGAAAGTAAAAACACAGCCCATGGTTTAGCTTTAATCTCAGCCCACAATCTCCTTCAACTCCCACACTAAACCACCACAGAAAAAGCACACAGTGAAGATCAAAACAGCTGCATTTGCACCAAAAGCCTGAAGGGAATTCCCTAAGGTCCTCTTTGACCCAAATGCATGCCTGTGCCCTCCAGCCTAGAGGTTCTGGAGTCACCCTGGGCTAAGGCTGTTTGTCTAAGCCAGGAACTGCGTTAACTGCCGTGCTTCATCCCTGCCCAGCTGCAGTGGCCCCTGTACCTCTCCGTTCCCAGGGAGGAGCGTAGGAATCAAAGAGTAACCTCCCAGGGGTCTCGGGAGCATATCTGAATATTTAGTGTCAGACTGCACAGCTTCAAGGAATTTTTGTTCTTCATTCAACCTCTCACCTCTTGTTTTAACGAGAGCATTTTTGCAAAACACGGAACAATCTTCTATTCTTGATCTTCTTGATCAAGTGCTTGCTTTGGGGCAGGCTAGGAAGAAGCTAGGAAAATTCCTTGGCAAGTGGAATGGGGAAACAGAGACAGATAACTGAACAAACTGGCCAGGCAGTTTACCACGAGACACAGACGGTCACCAGGGGAGAAAGCCCTAGTAACAGGCAAAATTGGTGCCAGCCCGCCCCCCAGGGCAACCTTTCCTTTCTTGGCATATCCTTGCCTCCCCAGAGATAACACCTAGGCCCCAGGCGGACTTTAGCTCCAGGCCCAGAAAAGCAGCAAATCCAGGTGGGCGACAGCAAGACCACCTGCCATGACTTATGAGCCCCTGCTCTGGCACGGACCAATCAGTGGAGACCATGACCCTGAAAGGACGTACCTGGAAAATATTCCATTGAAATCCTCCCCTAAACTCCCAACCATTAAAAACCCTCAAAATGAAGGTCCTGGCATATGCTTCCCCTCCCAGGAACATGCTCACACCTTTCCCTTCCTCTCTTCCTCCCCCACAGGTGCATATCTCCAAAACTCCAAGGGGCCCCACGAGACTTGCAACCAGGGGAGCAATGGGCAGTGGCATCTCATCCCGGGCTCACCCCTGAACCTGTCTCCAGGGCCCCCTTCTCTCTGACTTCTCAGTGAGCCAATGCAGCCCTGTCTAGTCTCTCTCCTGTTGCTTCTTTTATCCTAAGCCCTTCCTTGTGTCACTGTCCCCAGAGCTAGTAAACATCCTCAGAAAATCACCTGGACTCTTATTGCAACATCTTCCCTGCAGGAAGTCAACAACCCACACACTGCAGGCCGGCCGGCTGGAGGCAGACCCACTCCCAGCCCCAGCTCCGTCCAGTAACAGCTTTACGGGCTCTTCAATGCCACAGCATTTTTTTAAAAAAACTACTCATTTTGGAAATCTTTTTAATTTACAGAAAAGTTGCCAAGATAAACCTAAGGTTTCTATCCACTCTTCATGCAGCTTCTCCTAATGTAAACATCTTACATAACCATAGAACATTGGTCAAACTAACATGTGAACATGGTAACAATATTTTTATTTCTTCATTACCAAACAGCTGCAAATAAGTGTGAAAATCATGTTTCCTAGAATGAACACTCTGAACTTTAAGAACATGTGGACTCAGAGTCCTGGCCGGGCCGTTAATGCAAGCATCATGTCGGTATCATAGAACACCCAGAGGCTATTTTATCTGTTGAGGTATCCACTATATCAGAGGTGTGTGGGGGAGAAAGTTTCTCCTCAAATACCTGATGTTGTCTTTGAAATATATAAATGAGTATATTTCTCTTTTTTAAAATATATTTTTATTGGTTTCAGAGAGGAAGAAAGAGGGAGGGGGAGAGAGAGAGAGAGAGAGAGAGAGAGAGAGGAGAGAAACATCAATGATGAGAGAGAATCATTGATCTGCCACCTCCTGCATGGCCCATAGTGGGATAGAGCCTGCAACCTGGGCATGTGCCCTGACCAGGAATCGAACCGTGACCTCCTGGTTCATAGGTTGACGCTCAACCCCTGGGCCACGCCAGTCAGGCTATCATTATATTTCCTATAACTTTGACTCTTAAAAGATGTTTGGGTCTCTGTTTTAAACCATGAAGTTGGTCGTGTATAGCTTTGAGGCCCTACCAAGATTGGCTCTGTATTAAATGACCTTTGCTGGCTGATAGAGTAACTTCTTGCTTATATTTTCGTCTCTCTCATGTCTTTCCTCTTTGGGCAATTTGCAGGCAGTGTAACAGGGAGCGACATCATTTTATTCATTTGGTCTTGAGCACAGAATTCTCCTGATTTTCATGCTTGTCCTGCCGAGGAACTCGGCTAGGTGTTTGTAGTCTGGAATAGCAACGAGCAGAATTTGGAAATCCTGATCCCTCCTCAGTCGCTGCTGTGCAGCTCTGCCTGGTAAAACTGTCCTTGGGAGCTGGGACAGGAAGTGGCCGCTGTGGGCCCATCAGTCCCCTCTTCAACATGTAAACACGGTCACAGGAAGCTTGGGCTTTACTTGCCATGGAAAGTTCTGCTTCAACCCCAAATCAGCCCGAGAGACAAGTTAGAGCCACAAGAGCTGTGTTTGATTCTGACAGCGACGTTCCAAAAGAGAGCAATTAAAATAATGGAAGTTTGCAGAGCAAACAAACACAAGCCATGGAGTTAAAGCTCTTTCACTTAAAAAAAAAAAAAATTAGAGAGAGGGACCCGTCACGAAGAAAATGGGTGAAAGGGTATCTACATGGTAGCTGTGTCGCCGTTTTTCTTAAATTGAAGATGGCACAAGAAGGAATATTTATTCTGATGGCTTTTAGGCTGATGGTCCTTCCAGTCGTAAGAATCATTAGGGCTCCAAGGCCCCTGGACCTGGGCTTCCACCACCACCATCTGTGGGTTTACAAAGGGTCAGATGGGCCAAGACCCTCAAGGTGGGTAGAAGCAGCTTGTTTTAGGGTATTCATGGTCAAAACACCCCCTGACCTGGGCCATTCGCAATGCCTGGCACGTTTGCAGAAGATGCTCTATCATTAGCCCCGTATCGGGGACTGGGGGAGAAAGAGAGAGAGGCTACGAAACGGAAAGGAAAGCAAAGCATCCCATTACCCAAATGGTAGTACAACCTGCTGACATCTTCCACTCAGGGAAGTGGGGACAGCTTTCCTGCTCTACAGTGTTCTGGCTCGTGTTTCAGCTTACTAGTATCATGGGAAATCAGTTACCCCAATATCTAGTATGCAGGGATGGATTGTCTCCCAAGTCCATTTTTGCCCATTCGTAACAATATTGTGTACTAATGAATGGAGTTTTAAAAAAAAAAGGGCAAATTTCAAAATATATGCACCTTTTCATTCATTATTACTTAAACAAAGATTGACAAGGAAGTAAATTTAAATCTTACAGAATCATAGAATCATCTAGAATTTTCTAGATCAGCATTGTCCAACTAAAATATAATGCAAGCCACATATATAATTTGTAAATTTTTTAGTAGCCACATTAAAGAGAGTAAAATGAAACAGTAAAAAGGATATTTAGGTGATTTTTTTTTTTAAAGAAAAGCAAGTAAGAATGTATGGACTGCAGCAAACATATACTTAGGAGAGTGAAACAAGGAAGTAATAGGAGAGCTAGGCTAGGCTGCCTTAGCTCACTGGGAAGTCAGATAATAGGGGGCGTTGGAGACAGGTTCGGGGTTAGCCTGGGATGAGCTACCACTGCCCATTGCTCCCCTGGTTGCAAGTCTCATGGGCTCCCACAGAGGTTAGGGGATACGTGCCAGGGTAGGGGGAGGAGACAGGGAAGGGAACGCATCCAGGAGAGATTTCATTTAACCCACTATTCCAAAATATTATTTCAACATGTAATTAATATAAAAGTTGTTAATGAGGCATTTTATACTCTTCATTGCATAGCATACTAATTCTTTGAAATCTGGTGTGCATTTTACACTCATATCACATTCCAGTTCAGACTAGTTGTATGTCAAGTGCTTAATAGCCGCATGTGGCTACTGGCTGCCGTGTTGATCAGTACATCTCTAGAAATAAATATTAAAAGTCAGTGAGTTGCATTATGAAGAATAGGCCAGACAGGGTGGAAATATTAAATTATTTTGAAGGAGGTGAGGACAAGACTAGACAGTTTTTATGAGGTATATTTCCTTATGTGAGAAAACTGTAATTACCTTCTAGGCAATGAATTAACATGAAAAATGTTATCCATTAGCAAAGGTGGCCTCATATTATATGCCATTATACAGACTAGCTTTAAAGGTTTCACTCCTGTCATTGGTAATTTTGGAAGGTGTTTAATTTGGGGCAGTAAGCTTGGCCAACTACTACAGCCACCAACTAGCTCATGTTCTGTTTTCTGAAGGGCCTGGCTGGCAGTCTGAGGAATGGGCTGGTCGGTCCAGGGGCCGAGAATACGGCTGACCCTTGAACAGAGCGGGGGTTCTGGGTGCTGACCCCAGCCCAGTCGAAAATCTGCGCATAACTTTTGATTCCCCCAAAACTTAACTTGTCCCTCAGAATCTTCAGGGGATTGGTTCCAGGACCCCCAGATACCAAAATCTATAGATGCTCAAGTCTGCATCTGCAGGCTCCCAGTCAGAAACAGAGCAGGTACATCAACAAATCAACAAACGACAAGTGTTGGCGAGGATGCGGAGAAAAAGGAACCCTCGTGCACTGCTGGTGGGAATGCAGACTGGTGCAGCCACTGTGGAGAACAGTATGGAGTTTCCTCAAAAAACTGAAAATGGAACTCCCATTTGACCCAGTAATCCCACTCCTAGGAATATATCCTAAGAAACCAGAAACACCAATGAGAAAGGATATATGCACCCCTATGTTCATAGCAGCGCAATTTACAATAGCTAAGATTTGGAAACAGCCTAGGTGCCCATCAGCAGATGACTGGATCAGAAAACTATGGTACATCTACACAATGGAATACTATGCTGCCATAAAAAAGAAGGAATTACTACCATTTGTAGGCACCTGGATGGAATTAGAGAACATTATGCTAAGTGAAATAAGCCAGTCAATGAAAGAAAAATACCACATGATCTCACTCATTTAGGGATAATGAAAAACATTATAAACTGATGAACAAAAAGATAGTTACAGAGGCAGTAAAGCATCAAACAGACTGTCTAATTACAGCAGTAAGGTTAGGGAGAGGTGGGGGAAATAAGAGATCAACTGAAGGACTTGTAGGCATGCATATAAGAGTAACCAATGGATGCAAAACATTGGGGGGTGAGGGCATGTATGGGAGTGGGGTGGGGGGGGCAATGGTAAGATATGTACACATATAATACCTTAATAAAAATTTGGAAAAAAACAACAACAACAGAGCAGGTATTTATTTTAAAAGATCTGCGTGTAAGTGGACCCACACAGTTCAAACCTATGTAATTCAAGGATCAGCTACATGGCCTGGCAGTGCAACATGTGATTCCTTCCTTGGAGCAGGACCCAATCCATGCTGCTGTTTGACTCAGCCACGAAGCGACCCCCCTTTACCTGAGTTTCACATCCCACTTTGCCCCGCCTTTGAAAGTATGAAAGGCACTATCACTCCCAGCTGCCCAGCATGGACTCCTCTAAAATCACTACCAGTTTTTTGTTCCTCTTTCATTCCTAGGTCCCAGTATTGGCTGGCTTACCTAGAGTGACAGTGAGTACTAGTAAATGAGTCTCTATTGTGTTCATTTTCACCAGTCCTGATAATGAGCATTTGCCAAGAGTTATATAACTATGAAATATAGTCTTCTATACTGGAGAGAAGGTTGATTCTTGTCTAGCCAGAAAACCATAATCTACCCTGGAAACCAGTGTATGTGGATCTCTGGGGGAGGTTGATCGAGAGCCTTCCAGTGCCCTAACTTCATAGACAATATTCCGACTTATATTTGGTCCTAACTCATGGCCTCATTCGACCCTTGGGACCTTGAAGGATCTTCATATACTTTCTGTTAATGCCCAGTTGTGAAAGTGTGATCAACCTCATGGTTATGGTTGTGGTGGATGCCAAAAGGAAGAAAACCTTGTTATGTCTGCTCCTCCTTTGAACTGCCCAGGATTTTCTTAACACCATTCCCAAATGTGGGCAGCCTCCTTTGCAGCAAGCACACCTCAGTGCCTGGCTGCTTCTTGGATTTTTGCCACCCTCAAGTTGGATCATGCTTTTTAGGACAAGTGCATTTTAACTACTATAACCCATCTGTGTTTTAGGCCATAAAATTGTTATGGGGCAAGCAGAAAGAATATTGCAAAAGCTTTAAAAATTTGTGGCAAACGTGTACCATGTGGTAGTGGTTGTGCTGATCAATTACTCATTTGCCACACTTTCTTACCATTCTTCCTTGTTGACCCAAGTTAGTTCCTTTATTTTACATTCAGTAATTTTAATATTTGCCTTATAACTTGGCACTAATATTTGCCATGGATAGAAACTCTTTAGAAAAAGTCAAGATGTTGAAGGATGCAGACTTGATGGATTCTTTATATTCTAGAAATATGAGTACCAGCTGTTTGGTGACGTTTATTATACAGTGAAATAAAATTCATGTTCCTCTTAAAAGATGATCATTAATCTATATTCTTGTTATTGTGTTTGTCTTGTTTTAACCTTCCAAATGTAAATTTCACTCTTCTAATTCTTTAAAAACCCATAAACATGGATTTTGGTGGTAAGATAATCTACCAAAATGATATTAATCACACTTGTTTATACAAGGCTTTTTGTTTCTGTATATCTGGGAGCTCATCAAGGGGGATATGTCGATCCTGCCTTACAAATGAAGATGTTTGGAACTTTATGTTTCAGCAAAATAGCTTTGGAATGGTTAAATCTCATGCAGGACCTTTATGGGCCTAAGATCTCAGTGCTATGGGCACTAAGTAACCTTTAGACTTCACAGATATTCTCTGCTCATAACCTCTTCTAAACACAAGCAGCCTCGTTTCCTTAAAAATACATTATTTTCTCATAATTGAATTCCTATGTTTATTAATAATTTAATTATATGATTCCACTGTCATGTTATCTAACGTTACATGGGGGGGGGGTGTTGTGGTTAATCAGACATGCTCTGTAACAGCGTAACTCCATATACAACACAATGGAATGTCGGCTTCCAAGTGAGATTTCGAGACACGTGGTGAGAGGCTAAGTTTGAAAGGGGATGTGGGTCTTAATAGTTGGGTTTTTCTTGCTCAGGATTAGAAAAATATTAACCATGCAACACTTTCTCCAGTGCTGTTTACTAGTAAAATGCAAATTGTCAGCATCCATTGAGTAAGTAGCAGTAAGGTTCCAGGATGGAGGCTTAAACCTTTGTGGAATGCCCAAAATGAAGAAGTGTTTTGCAAGCTTCCATAAGAATCACCTCAGGTGCATTTTAGGCCCATAAGAATCAGTTGTGGTGCTTGTTAAAGCTACAGACTCCTGATGCCCTGGCCGCTGAGCTTTTAATTCAGAAAACCGGGACCAATCTGCATCGGTTAGTCATCCCAGGTGGTCCCATTTTGAGGAGATGGTTGCAGTGCCTCGCAAACCCTAACGCGTGTGCACACAGCACCAGCATCTTGTCCAAGTGCAGACTGAAGTTCAGTAGGTCTGGGTGGTGCCTGAGACCACATTTCTAGCATGGTCCCAGATGATACTTTAGAAACTCTAACACCTACCACGGTACCTCTGCATGTCCTTCTGTAACTAACTCTCTGCCTCTGTTTTTGACCCTATATATTTGGGGTGGGTTTTAACCTTTAAGTTTTCTGTTTGATGTCATTTTAAAATACCTTGCTTATCTCGTCCTTTTTCTTTTTTTTTCTTTTAATGCATTTAGATGTCCACCAGTTGCATCTTGATGTGCCATTAGCTGTAACCGAAGATCCAGATCCCAAGACCACAGCCAAGCATTCCCGCTGCCAAGAACGGAAGACGATGGAGCTCTCCGACAGCGACCGCCCGGTCAGCTTCGGCTCCACGTCGTCGTCGGCTTCTTCCCGGGACAGTCATGGTTCCTTTGGCAGCCGAATGACCTTGGTTTCAAACAGCCACTTGGGCTTGTTTCCCCAGGATAAGGAAGCAGGGGCCATCAAACTGGAGCTGATTCCAGCCAGGCTGGTTTCCAGCAGCGAGCTGCAGAGAGATAGCCTGGCCGGGCAACAGAGCCCGGACGCTGGCAGCGAGAGGCAGCCCTGGGCCCAGCGGAGGGTGGAGGCCCACGGGGCCGCCAAAACAAGTGCCGAATCGGCCACCAGCCCCAAGCTCCTCTACGTGGACAGAGTTGTTCAGGAAATCCTGGAGACTGAAAGGACGTATGTGCAAGATTTAAAAAGCATCGTAGAGGTAAGGCAAACTTTTTTTTTTAGTTTGTTTTGCAGGATAAATAAGCTTGCAAAATAAAAAGCAAAGCCAGCTGTGGGGGATGTGTTGTCTCCTAAGATGCAGAAATGGTGTGAAAGTTCAAACAGGTCATAACTTAAGAGAAACCCTAAGGCAGTACTCACTGTGTTAGAATCCTCTTAACGTTTGCATTAACGAGTTGATGATGTGTTAGGAGCAAGAATGATGATACCAATGTATTTACCTGTGTGTTGTGCTAACAACTCCTGCACCAGCGACCTGAGGGCCTGGCAGGTAGCGGAGCGGACAGGATGGGGTGGGACTGCAGGCCTCCTGCGTTGCAGGCGTCATGTGTACCTGGACTGCGCCCATCAGGCTGCCTTCGCCCTAACCACAACTCCCTACTGGGGTCTGGGATTCCAAAAATATAGATACCTAGGTCCCACCTCTGGAGACCGTCATTTCATGAGCCTGGGGTGTGGCCTGGAGGTGGAGTTGTGAAAGCTCCCAGGTGATTCTGATAAGCAGACAAGCTTGGGAACTGCTGTTCTAATCCGGGCTGTTCTTGGTGCCGGTTGGCATTTGGTGGAAAGTGATGACACTTGGAGAAAATCCGTGGGCTCTGTCCTGGGAATTTCTGTTCACTTCTGCAGCGAACAAGTTTGCAGAAATTATTTGACTGTGCAAATCGAGCTCCACTTATGTGCCAGCTTTCGTACTGTGGAAATTCAGTTTTTAATTTGACTTTGATTTATAGGTAGCTTTTGAAGGATTAACTAAGACTTAGCAGAATAGCTCAGATGTTAACTCATTCACAATTAATGATGAAAATGTTAATATTTTAAAGACATACTGTAAGGCTACATCCACTTTGCTGCCTAGTGATATACCAAATCCTGTCATTTGTTAGTGCCTACTTCCTGTTTTAGACTTTTATTCTGAAATGTTTCAGAAAATAGTAGGACATTTACTGATGAGAACATTCCCCACCAAATACATACATTCTTATAGCATTAGCAAAAGAAAAAAATATATATATATATATTCTAAGGCATGATTGTGTGCCGAGTTCCACAAATAATAGAACCAGACACTGTCGACTAAAAATAGCTATGACGTAACTTCCCAGTAAAAACAGAAAAATCAATTGATGCTCAATCAAAACAATATGTGATACCAAATGTCAAATAAGCCCAACCAATTGCTTTTTTTAAATTTCAACAATGATGTCATTTGTACTTGAGAAGAAATACCTGTGAAACTGCCAAAAATTTTACAACCTATTAGGAAATATGTGGTTGTCAAAGCTTTCTTTAGTCTTTCCCTTCTTCTTCTTCTCCTTTTTGGAAACTTTTCCACCTAATCAAAACTCGCTAAACGGAGAGAGAAGCCTTTAGCTATGGAACTGAGAGTCCTTGAACAATCTTGCTTTTTCTGGGCTGGTTGGTCCACCTTGGGTGAGAAGTAATAAGGTAAAATACGAATGGAAGAAAGCGGGTCAAGGGAACTTGCACATAGGTTGCCATGTCTGCAGGTTCCAGATTTGCAATCCTTTCTTTTTCCCCGAATAAATCCTTTTTGGTGATGAGAAGAAAAAATATAAATAAAAGAGAGAATGTTTGCTAAGAAAGTTTCAGTAAAACTTCTATTTCAAGCTGTCCAAATGTTCTTGCCCTTTTTTCTTTATCCACGAATTAACCATGTTTTGCATGAGGCCTTGATGGGCATTTTCTATAAAATCCACAGATAGTAAGTATTTTAGGCTTTCTAGGCCCTGAGGTCTGTCACAGCTACTCAGGTCTGCCATTGTAGCTCAAAAGCAGCCAAGAGCCCTGGCTGGTTTGGCTCAGTGGATAGAGCGTCAGCCTGTGGACGGAAGGGTCCCAGGTTTGATTCCGGTCAAGGGCATATGCCTGGGTTGCGGGCTTGATCCCCATTCGGGGACGTGCAGAAGGCAGCTGATCAATGATTCTCTCTCATCATTGATGTTTCTATCTCTCTCTTCCTCTCCCTTCCTCTCTGAAATTAGTAAAGAAATATTTAAAAAAAAAAAAAAAAAAAAAAAAAAGCAGCCAGGAATGGGTATGGACGTTGCAGTAAAACTTTAGGGCCTGCCCTAGCCGGTTTGGCTCAGTGGATAGAGAGTCGGCCTGTAGACTGAAAGGTCCCAGGTTCGATTCTGGTCAAGGGCATGTACCTTGGTTGCGGGCACATCCCCAGTAGGGGGTGTGCAGGAGGCAGCTGATCGATATTTCTTTCTCATCAATGTTTCTGGCTCTCTATCCCTCTTCCTTGCTCTCTGTAAAAAAATCAATAAAATATATTTAAAACAAACAAACAAACAAAAAAAAACTTTAGGGCCAGATTGCACCCAAAGGCCATTGTATGCCGACCACTACAATAGACTGTAAATGTGTGCCTGTGGTTCATCAACTGTAAAGTGAGACTAATAAGTAGTACCTGCTTCATTGGGTTAATTAGATGATATATGAAAAGCTGTTACAATAGTGCCTGGCACATGGTGAGTAATTAATAAATAGAAATCATCATCCTCACCAGCCTCTTTTGAATTTGCTGGTAGAGAGTTAACTATACCGTCTTACCTAAGGCCTTTCAGAAAAATAATCAGATTAGTCAACTCACTGCAGCAGAAATTTAATTAGGAAAAAAATTTTAGACTCGTTTTTTTCCTTTATTAAGGGTAGCCAATTACAGCAGGTCCTGAAATAACATCATTTCTTTGTGTTTTATCATTATAACATTGATGAGATGCCTTAGGAATTTAACTCATTTGTATCCATTCGCCTCTGGTAAAATTGGTTTCGTTACACGTCTTCAAGTTACAAAACCTACCCACGACATGAAGCTAGGATTTACTGTATTTTTCCACTTGCAGCAACTCTACCCAATAAAGGTAGTTAAAATGGGTATTTTTTAAGAATACAAAATGCTAATAGTCTAATCATTTATAGAGGTGATGGTAAGTCGCTTATCATTTCTGCACAGTTCAGACTTCTGTACTCTGCTTTATCAAGTCCCATCTAAGCAATATCCTATCCTTCAATAGTCACTCTCGGTTTTGTAAATTTCCTTCATTGCCGGAGCTCCGAGGAAAGGCTGCTCTTTGTATGGATGTATCCAGTTCGTTGGAAGGGGAACCCTCTTACACTGGGAAGCAAGCCTTCTACTAGTATATTTGTGCAGAATGAGAAGGGAAACGCAGGAAGCACGCCTTGGGAGTTCGTGCCGTGATTCGATCATTTGTTCGTCCTAGAGACTTAGCTCATAGGCTCGCGAGGTGACCAAGACCTGGAGGGAGTGGGATCTGCGTTGGCTTTTGTCCTAGGCCAGCCCTCCCTCACGTACAACACTGTGGACTGGAGGTGTTTCTGATGAAGCTTGGCTTCCTAGTGATCCTGTTGGAGACAAGAGTGTTGGGTGTGGAAGGGGCAGTTCCTGTCTCTGCCACTCTCTCCCGTAGCTATAAAGGACTGACTCCACATGGGCCTCCTCTGGACCAGCTCTAACTGCTTAGGATACTGGACAAGAAGAGAATGGTCTTGAACCCAGGGAGAAGCCTAATGAGAAGAGGTGACTTGTCATAGATGGTATTGTCTTGGTATTTGCAGATGTCCTCACTCAAAACCCTCCCTCCAGGTTCAATAACATTTATTATACCGACACTTTGTATGAGGTTCATGGAGACAAAAGTTCTTGAATGCTGAGGGAAATATGTGTTCAATGCTAGCGCATAGGACTTGGCAGGGATTGGCTTTAATGAAGGCTTGTTATGTGGGTGGATTTAATAAAGAACTTACACTGTGGTAGTTGGCACAATTTAATGTACATTTTCGTTTACGTGGCATTTGAGCACTTTTATTTGAATGTCTCTATTTGTTTTTTCCTCTAGGGCTTTTACCATAATGGGCGAGTGAGATCTTTCTTAAAACCATTTAAGGTCTGTGATAATTTAGAAGCAAACATGCTAAATAGGTTTCTCCTTATGTAGAAACTGTTCCTCAAATAGCACAGCTGATCCCTGCATATAATCCCCAGATCTCACTGACTGTTCATTTCCGTGTCTCTTTTTGTGTTGTTACGCCTCCTTCCTCCCTATCCTAGCTCACTCTCATCTCTTGCCACCCAACAGTGACAAAAACTTAGAAGGTGGGAACACAGTGGTTTGAGTGTCATTCTCTTCTGCTGTTTGCAATCTCCTGTGGGAAGGAGGGAGGGCAGGGACCTGGGCTTTCCTCTCTTGCCATGCCTAATGGGTTTGACCACTTTAAATGTTCTGTTAATACCTTCTGATTGATTGCTAATGAGCAATGAAAATAGTTCAAGGCGAGCAGCATTCAGCAAAACCAAGTGAGCCAGAGGTTTGCAGAGTTGCCATGCAAAAGTAGCTGTTGGCTGCTCACAAGAATTCATGTGTATTTAATGACCGATGGCAGTTTAGGTTATTCAGTTACATAAACATTTTTATAGCTGAATATCCTCCTATCTAATAAAAGAGCAATATGCAAATTAACCATCACTCTGCTACACCCACAAGCCACGCCCACAAGCCAATCAGGAGTGAATATGCAAATAAACCCAACCAAGATGGCTACGGCCACAGAGAGCAGGAGGGAGGCTTGGGTTTCCCCGCAATGGAGGAAGCCAAGCTTTCTGCCTGTCCTTGCCGGCCTAGGCCTCCACTCAAGGCTACAAAGTTTCAATGATAGAAGATACATAAACCCAAACAGAAATGGCAGCAGCCATGGTGCTGGAAAGAGCAGGAGGCTAGGGTTGCCCCAGTGATGGAGGAAGCCAAACTTTCCACATACCCTGGCCGGCCCAGGCCTCCACTTAAGGCTACAAAGTTTCAATTATAGAAGATACATAAATCCCAATAGAAATGGCTGCCGCCACAGAGCAAGCAGAAGGCTTGGCTCCACTCCAGGCTACAAAGTTTCAATTGTAGAAGATAAATAAACCCCAGACACCAGGGCCTCTGCTTGGGTCGCCAGGGGGCGTGGCCGGCCTGCAAACCACCACAGGCCCCTCACCCAGGCTGCCCCACACCCCAAGGGAACCCCCACCCTGACCCGGGACACCCTTCAGGGCAAACCAGCTGGCCCCCACCCATGCACCAGGCCTCTATCCTATCTAAAAAAGAGTAATATGCAGATTGACCATCACTCCAACACACAAGATGGCTGCCCCCATGTGGTCAAAGATCCTGCCCCCATGTGGACAAAAGATGGCCGCCACAAGATGGCCAGCAAGGGAGGGCAGTTGGGAGGGACCAGGCCTGTAAGGGAGGGCAGTTGGGGGCGATCAAGCCTGCAGGGGAGGGCAGTTAGGGGTGACCAAGCCGGCAGAGGAGGGAAGTTGGGGGTGACTGGGTCTGCAGGGAAAGGCAGTTGGGAGGAACCCAGGCCTTCAGGGGAGAGCAGTTGGGTGGGACCAGGGCTGCAGGGGAGGGCAGTTAGGGGTGACCAGGCCTGAAGGAGAGGGCAGTTGGGGGGGACCCAGGCCTGCAGGGGAGCACAGTTGGGGGGGACCAGGCCTGCAGGGGAAGGCAGTTAGGAGTGACCAGGCCTGCAGGGGAGGGCAGTTAGGGGTGACCAGGCCTGCAGGGGAGGGCAGTTAGGGGCAAACAGGCTGGCAGGGGAGCAGTTAGGCATCAATCAGGCTGGCAGGGGAGTGGTTAGGAGGTGATCTGGCTGGCAGGCAGAAGCGGTTAGGAGCAATCAGGAAGGCAGGCAGGCGAGCAGTTGGGAGCCAGCAGTCCTGGATTGTGAGAGGGATGTCCGACTGCCCACCGGGATCGGGCTTAAACAGGCAGTTGGACATCCCTCGAGGGGTCCCACATTGGAGAGGGTGCAGACTGGGCTGAGGGACACCCCCCCTCCCCCGTGCATGAATTTCGTGCAACTTATGACCAGACTTTGAGTCAAAACGAAGGAACGTTATTTGAAATACCTCCATTGGTCAGACTCTCTTGAAAAATTGGTAGGCAGCAAGTGTTACCAATGCTTTGAGACTTTGCATCATCTCATGGATTCCGACAGCTGTAAATATACTGCATAACTACCACTTCTAAATTTTCTACAGATGTGCCTTAATAACAGCAAACACACAAAAAGTTATATTGACAGCTGTGTGCTCAAAGAAGGTAGGAAACATTTTTGTGAACTGGCAGTCTCTACAATGCTTTATATATACAGTTTACCCTTGAACAAAGTGGTTTGAACTGCATTGATCCACGTATACATGGATTTTTTTTTCAATAAATATACAGCCAATCCTCCATACCCTTGGGTTTCACATCTGTAGATTCAACCAACCTCATATTGAAAACAATATTTTTTAGCCTCGATTGGGAATCTGCAGGTATGACACTACCTAAAAGCAAAGGCAAAATTAGGGCATTGGAATTAAGTTCAGACTGTTCCCTGATATATTAATTGTGTGGGAACAAATGGATGTTTTCAAAACAAAGTTAAAGCTGAACTGACCGTGCTTATACTTCAAAGTGTTATGACTTACAAATAGGTCTCACCACACCCCTGACCCCTTTGCTTAGACAAGACGATTAAAGAATTCTAGACTGGTTGTTAGAAAACATGGTTTCCCATTTATATTAAGTAAGACTAATAAAGACGATGACAAATATCCTAATGCATTTTTCTTGCCACCTTATAAGAAAAAAACATGCTTTAAAAGAATTTCAATCTTTCTTGGCAGTTTAGAGTTTATTCATATTTTTAAAAACTTTAACAAATAGATTTTTACCCTAATCTTAAACCAACAAACACGATTACTTATAAATACAAATAGTTAGAAATATTTCATTACTGAAAAGATTTGCACTATTTGATCAAATATTCTTGCACAAACTATAGCATTTGATGTCTATGAAACTTTTTTTAATGTTTTTTTTTTTATTGATTTTAGAGAGAGAGAGAGTAGGATACAGAAAAAGAAACACCTCAATGAGAGATAATCTGCCTCCTGCACGCCCCCTACTGGGGATTGAGCCCGAAACCAGGGCATGTGCCCTGACCAGGAATCGAACCAGGGACCTCTTGGTTCATACATGGGTCAATGCTCAACCACTGAGTCTTAAGGAGATTTAAGAGGTAACTATTAGTGTTTCTGATATTAAAATTAGAAAAATATTTTGCACCTACACTTACAGATTCAGTTAGACAGTATATTAAAGGAAAGGATTAACTTACAGCATAAATGGAGGTGAGGGGACATAGAAACTACTTTTCACAGACATAACTGAGTATGTTCATTTTTTTTTTAATGACCAAGCACTTGTACAAATGCCTGCAACTAAAAAGTCCCTTCCCATTCGATCAGCCTTTTCTTTTAAGACAACATTTTGATTTTTTAATGAAAAAGCATTTCAAAAACTTCAGTTAACTCTGGTGATTGAATAGCTATTATTACTAGTCCGCTGAAGAACTGTTAATATGTTTCAGAGACTGCCTGTGGGCAAAATTCTATTGAAGATTTGCTAGAACAGGTCCTGTTCAGTTGAACCCGAATCATGCTGCCTTTGGGTGTGTGCCATCTTGAATATTCAGTTAGACTGAGTGGGTAGAAAATTACAGAATTCAGGAAATTAGGTTCTAAACCAACCAACCTTCAGCTGGGAGAAGTTTTCCCATGCCCAGAAATTTCTTCCAAAGAACAGATGTTGCTTGCACCTTTGTGATAAATGAAACAATAGACATTTAAAGGCAGCACAGATTACCTCCTTCTCCCCCCACCCCATGGAATATAACAAAATGATGAAAAGCTAAAATCTGCAAGAACTAAATCCAAATCCTGGCTCTGCCCTTTCGCTATAGGATCTTGGACAAGTCTAAGTTCTGTTGTGTGTGTTTTCACCTATAAAAGGAAATAATAGGATTTTTGTGAAATTTAAATAAGTTTATCCACGCAAAATGCTTAGCGAAGTGCTGGGCATATAGTAGGCACTCAAATAAGAGCTGGTATTATTATTATTACTGGTATTATTTGGACAAAGCCAGTAATTTTGGGTAGGTTTTTAAGTATCATAATATTGTTGTGCTTTCTAATCTATGTTAAATTATTCGTCCTAGAAATTATTTTGCCTTTGCAATTTAGAAAGAATATATCCTGTGGTTTTTAGTTTGCCTGGCATACCTACGTGTAGTTGGGATGCATTCAGATATCATAACGGGCTGCAATGTGGGGTGAAATCATTTTCAGAATTTTGGCTGGAGCTGAGTCCAGGTGAGACTGGCTCAGGGAAGGGGCCCTGGCCTGTGCTCCGGTGCCATGCTGGCAGGCAGCGGTGTGCCCGGGGACAAGCGGCCAGGCTGACCTCAGCTTCGTCCTCTGTAAATGAGTCCAATTCACAAGCTGAACCCTAAGAATGACAGGAGACTGCATCTCCGCCAGCCTCGGCGCTCAAGAATGGAACCAGGAAATAAGCAAGTGCTTTGAGCAGGCAAAACAGATATTTCAAACGCCGAACAGTAAATCCTTGTCTTTGCCCAGGAGAGGCCCCAGGCTCCCCCTAAGAGCCTGTTTACCACCCATGCTTAAAATCAGCTTCATTATTTGGTTTCCTAGCCCCCAGCAAAGGTGGGGGTGGGAGGGGATGGATGTGACAACCACAAAGGAACAGAGCAAAGAACCCCTTAGTTGATGAATTCGTATAAGGCCACTTAGGATGGGTGGGGACTCACCTCAGTCCCCCTGGTGAATTTTACTCATAATCATGGCCCAGCCATGACCCAAGTCCTTGTTGATGAGTCTGAATAGCAAGAAAATTTTATTATGGTTGGTGCAGCGCCTAAACGATATTGTCTGATGCCTAGCCTTCCTAAACAAAGCAGTTATTCAGTTATAATAATTGACTTTGTAAATGGTTTTCACTAACATAAAATATACATAATGTCTATAACTCACCATTTTGACAATTCATTGGCATTGAACACATTCACAATGTTGCACACTGTCCATTTCTAGAACTTTCTTATCATCCCAAGCAGAAACTCTGTGCCCACTAAACAATAGCTCCCTATTCTCCTCTTCCCCGGGCCCTGGCAACCTCCAGCCTGCTTTCTGTCTCTGCAGTGGCTGGAATCATACAATATTCGTCCTTCTGTGTCTGGCTTGTTTCACTTATCAACATGTTTCCCAGGTTCACCGTGTGGTAGATCATGTCAGCGTTTCATTAACTATCATTAGCTTTTAATACTTAGAGGAAAATCTTGTACAGTAGCTGGTCCCTTAACAGAAATGAGATGACACTTTATGAAAAATGAGAACCATTTTTACCCCGTAAGGGAAAGAATTATGAAAGGAATAAAGGCATGATGAGAAATAGCAAGCATCTCTCCAACCCAAAGCCAGGTGGAATGCTTGTTCTAAAGGTGAGGATTCTTTGCTTTGTTAAATTAATATAAAATAATTCATAACAATTCTTGGGCTTGAATCATAGGCCCCCTTCCCCCAAAAAATAGGCCACATGCAGCCCAAGTCTGCGACTTCAAATGGCAAAATCACACTGAAGCAAAATCACTCTTTCATTTTCTCCGCGTGCTACCTAAAAGGACGTGTGTGTGTGTGCGCACGTGTGTGTGTGTGTGTGTGTGTGTGTTGGAAGAGGCAGCGTGAGTCATTCCTTTAAAACTACACTTTAAAGTATTTTCTTCTGAAACAAGCCTTTTTTCCTCTTTGGAGCAACAAGAAACGTTACCAGTGTTCCTCCAGCTTTATAAAGGGGCTCGAATTCTGCTGTTAACCTTTCAGAGCGCTCAATGGGAGATGAGTCGGAGGGCAGCCTGGCCCAGCGGCAGCCCACAGTAAACAGGGAACCGCTGCAAAGACTGCGGCCTTTGTCCTCGTGCAGCAGCAGCGGATAAATCACTCGCCTGGGTCTGTTGAGAGCCTCCTGCATGGGGTTCCAAATGCAAATGCACAGGGAGGAAGGGGCGAGAGTTAATCTACTTTTGATTAGGGAAGCCTTTCTTTTCTTGGGCAAAGGGGGAGTGGGGTGGGCGGGCCGAGCCTCAAGCAGGGAATGCTTGGTTTGGGACCTTGGGCATCGTGGAGAGGTTGTGTGGTGAAAATGCTGTTGGGAGACAAAGGGGAGGGGAGGGCGCCAAAGAGGAATGCGGGGTTGGGTTACAGTTCTATAGGACTTTGGCCACTTAGAGAGCTGGAGAGACCAGCCCAGGGACGGGGACGGCGGGGGGGGGGGGGGGGGGGGGGGGGGGGGGGGTAGTTAACCCTCGCCTTCCCAGGCTCGGCTGGGCCCTGTTCGCAGGTGGACCCAGTGTCCAGGAGCCTCTCATTCTGCAGACATGCAGACACGCGGTGCCCAGCGAGCTGCAGCTTGAGCCCTGCCAGTGGCTCCCCTCCGTCTTGAGGCGGACAAGGGGCCACATAGATTCCCAGAGCACTGTGGGGTGACCACCCTCGCTTCCTTGATCATGGATTATAAATAGAAATGCACCAGCAGCACCTGACCTGACCCAGACAGGGTGGGAAGGATCAGAGACAGTTTCCCGGGAGGAATCTTGGAGGAGGAGTTAGCAGGGTATGACAGCAGGAGGGATGATCTTGTCAGTCAGAGGAGAATAAAGACAAAGAAGCAGGAGAGAACAGGGGTCAGGAGTCCTGAAAGCACAAGCAATGAGTGCCTGGGTGTTGGGGGAGAAAGGGTGGGGAGAGACTGGGAGGGAGCAAGGGAGTGGTAAAAAGAGGGGCCCAGTCCAGCTGTGGGGGCTCAGTGGTTGAGTGTAGACCTATGAACCAAGAGTTCATGGTTTAATTCCGGTCAGGGCACATGCCCGGGTCGCAGGGGCGTGCAGGAAACAGTTGATCAATGATTCACTCACATCATTGATGTTGCTTTCTCTCTTTTCAATAAAAATATATTTTATTTTTTTTAAAAAAGAGGAGCCCAGGAAGGTAGGCAGGGGTGCAAGGCTTGAAGGGCCTCCCTTGAGCTGAAGGCTGTGAGGAGTGGCGGCAGGAATTTGCAGGACGCATGCATCAAATCCGAGCGTTAGAAAGCTCACACCAGGTTCTCCTGAAAAGTTGGAGCGGGCGGGACCCACAATAGGGGGATTCATTCGGGTGTCCTTGCAGTAGTCCTGGTGGGAAATGAGAGGAGGGGTCAGTTTCGAAAGCGAGCGAGGGGGGACTGGCAGGATTAACTGCCCATGGGATATAGCAGGTGAGGGGCCAGCGTCTGGGAATCTCTCGAGTGTCATGGGGATGTGTATGCATGTCTCCCTGACAGTCTTCAGACCCCGTCCCAACAATGATGGCTAATAAGCTGCTCAATCGGTGAGCCTTCCTATGGCAGGAGAAGGTGGCGGAGAATTCCTCATGATGCCTTGTCAGTGTGCAGATAGAGTTCACTTGCTTTTGTACAAACAGAGTTTCCAATCTGGCTGTTTCCCGTTCTACTGAGGAGGAACCTGGGGCACAGATGGCCACGCCACAGGCCCCCCTCCCAGCTGGGCACGCTGCGCGGGCTCCTGGCACGCACCTTGTCATTTAACCCCGTGAAGGAAGATGAGACCTGGGTAGCTGTACTTTCCCTACTTAGCCGCAGACACAGGGCGGTCTCAGCAAGTTCAATAACCCACCCCAGGTCCGCTCTCAGGCCCAGGTGCCTGCCTTGCAGCCTGTCCGTTCCCACCGCCCTGTCTGGAGCGGCACAGGAGCGGAGCCTCCAGGAGGAATCCGCTGTCCTGTCCCCGGTGACATGCTCTGTCCCCAGGTCAGTCCTGGGAGAGAAGTTTCCTGCAGGTGGAACCTGCATCTATTCCAGGAACAAGCATGGAGCGTACTTCTGTTCAGATTGTGAAACTGCTGCTGCAGAAATCAGCCTCTGTAACCTGTTGAAAAATCACTTATGGAAACTGTAAACCATCCTATGATCTATCTACCTCTACCTCCCTACACCTCTGCCTCTGCCTCTGCCTCTGCCTCTGCCTCTGCCTCTGCCTCTGCCTCCGCCTCCTCTCTCCTCTAAGTAACAAGATGACCGTAAACATTGTGCTTTGGATTTCAGAGAGGAGAAAGAGTTTCCTTCAAATCACACATTTCACTCTACGGCCACAAACTGGGCCGTAGGAAATCTTTGCATTGGCCCCACTCAGGAGGCCAGCACTCTTCGAGGTCAAGTTTCTGGGGAGCATCCATCATACTGGCCACTTCAGTTTACCCTCTGGACAGTGCCCCTCCTTGCTGCCCCTGGATCACCAAGCCCTCGGCTGGTTCTGTGTCAATAAATAACTTCTGGTTGAGATCTTACTGTGATGAGATCAACTAGAGCATACCCAGAGGAGCAACAAGATATGCCCTCGGGGCTACTCATTGTTTTTAGCACAATGAACGGAACAGCTTAGCCTATGCATTTCCACATTTAGCTCTGGATTACCGAATGCCGCTGCAGGATAATCACTTTCATCCGCATTGAGGTCCTCTTTGTGTAAGGCTTTATTTTAATATATACAGCCTCATGGCACTGCAATTTTCAAGGAGAATAGCTTGACCTGGAGGGTCATTGTCAAAGTGACTCAGTAGATGGGAAGTCAGCTAATGTCTTCCAGTTTCTTCCTCTCGCCCATTCATATTGTCCAGGTTGAAACGTTTTTTCTGTTTCAGGGTTAGAGTTCCAAGTAAGTTAGCACGAACAGCACTGGGCTCTTGTCTCGAAGGCCTTGTTGCATAGCTGTCCTATCTTGAGCACCTACTGTATACAGACTAATTGCTATGAGGATTAACTGTATTATAGTCTCAGGGAAAAGAGGCTAGAAAGTGTTCTGACTCATGACATAGCCATAAAGTTCATTGCTGCCCAGTGCGGGACTAGGTGAAGGATGCAGTAACCGGGATGTGTACGTGCGAACCTGTCTGCGCCTGTTGTAATGGGCCATTCTTTGGTGTCCTTATTTCAAAACGGCGGGTGCCCTAGAACGAAGAGGCCTCGGGTGAAGTGTGGGCGGTGAGGGGGTCTGTGAACAGGAAGTATTTTTGCTGCAGAAATCAGTGGCCACATTTTGATGTTGAGTGAAGGCTTTTAGGTCCAGCGTACCCAAGTGGAGACGTCAGAGCCTCGCTGGTAACACCCAGGGGTGCTCAGGGGGGTGCCAGGCGCTCTCCTACAAGCTTGCTCCTTGTGTGGGCTCCGCGTGAGGCGGTCAGAGAAGTTGCTCGTCCACCGTTGAGAGGGATCTTTTCTCAGCAGGGCCTTCATCCTTTCCATTCCAGCAGCTCGGCCTTCCCCTCTGACAAAACCCACGCGTGCAGAGCTGCTGCCTCTCCTCATTTCTGACTGATCTGCACTTCATAGCGACCCCTCATCCCGTGGCTTCCACCTGTCCTGCTTTCCAGGCGCTTCATCTTGGACATTTTTGTAGGTACTTACTAGTATCCTGGTGCCAGGAGGGTGGGACGAATCCATTGGCGTGGTTCCCAGCGCCTGGTTCTGTAAAGGGGGGCCCGATGGGAGGGCCACATGGAGAGCGTCATGCAAACTTAGAACTGATGCTGACCCTCCTGGGTGACACCTGAGGGGGCAGAGAGCCACGCACCCGAGGGGAGGCAGGAAGGAAACCTGGGACGGGCAGGCCTGAGGCAGCGTGGGAAGTAAAAGGGCAGGTGGTTGACCGCTGGCTGGCGGGCTGGCCGGTGGTTGATGAAAACAGGAAGGAGCAGGCTCAGCACGTGGATGGACAGACACTTGTTCGCACAGTCAGTGGAGATCCTGGCCCACGGGAGGTGCTGGTCAGGGAGCGCTGTCATCTTTGGTGAGCGCCTACCCAACACCTGCTAAAAACCACCCGTAGTCCCAGACGAGGTCAGCAGCAAACAGCTCCTACTGTCTTAAGGACTAAACCTTGGAAGCAGTAGAGCAGGGTTTCGGAGCCCAGGCCATGGGCAGCTGCTCCTGGTGCGAATACAACCGAGTCACTCATTGTCTGGATGACCTTGGGGGGCCATGGGACCTTCCTAAGCTTCCAGTAAATGGGATTAATAATGGGACCCACTTCCTAAACTTGCTGTGAAGATTAAATGAGATAATGCATATAAAGCAGGGAGCTCAGTACCTACCAATAAATAATAATAATAATAATAATAATAATAATAATAATGGTGATGGTAGTAATAAGTAGCAGTGAAGAGGAATTAAACTTCAGATGATCTAATAATATACATTTGTTTTACTGATCTTTTCTTTTCTTTCCCATAGACCAAACCCTTTGGGCTTTATTTAATTTTCCTTAATTACCATGTTTCGAATTACACCAGCAGCAGTGTGATTACAATTGAGATGAATCAGTTTCCCATTTTCAGGTACTTAAAGCTTCGCTAGGACATCACACCCCTCCACCCCCTGTCAGGCTTCCCCTTTTCTCCTCCGGGGTTAGAGCCCTAATAGTATCTGGCTGCTTCCTTACCTGCCCGGGGACCTGGAGAGTAAGAGTCAAAAAGTCATGCTAGGTACAGTTACCCATGAAGGAGGAAGACATAGGGGAGAGTTGGTGAAACGTGGGACCTCTGGAAGGCTCATTCTCAAAGAAGTGGTTAATAAACTCCCTCCACTCTCTATCTCCTAGGGCCCACAGGGAGCCTGCTGTAAGCTTTATTCTGGAAGGTTCTGGCAAACTCTCTGGTTGCCCATTTTGAAGATTTAAACATATTTTACATTTTTGTACATTTAGTAAGCACAGAGATTATCCCAAATAGACTTACTTTTTTCTTTCTTTCTTTCTTTCTTTCTTTCTTTCTTTCTTTCTTTCTTTCTTTCTTTCTTTCTTTCTTTTGTGTGTGTGTGTGTGTGTGCTAGAAATGATGACAGGATTAAAGATGCAAGAAAAAAGCAGTGGTAGGTTTCAAATAAGCATGGAAAGGTATTTCCACAGGCATTGGGATCTCTGTGGGGGGTGCCCACCTCTCCTTTGCATAGGAAAACATTGTCAATGTAATTTGAAAGCATGCCCTAACAGGTTTGGCTCAGTGTATAGAGCATCGGCCTGCGGACTGAAGGGTCCCAGGTTCGATTCCGGTCAAGGGCATGCACCTTGGTTGCGGGCACATCCCCAGTAGGAGGTGTGCAGGAGGCAGCTGATTGATGTTTCTCTCTCATCAATGTTTCTAACTCTCTGTCCCTCTCCCTTCCTCTCTGTGAAAAATCAATAAAATATATTTAAAAAAAAAAGAAAGCTGTAAGCACGAGTTTTAAACTAACACAGCAATTGAGAATTTTTCTGCTATGTTATTACAGAAGGGACTCAAGAAATTTTCTCATTGTTATAACTAAGGGCAATAGAAGAGACTAATGTTAGTGTTATCTTTGTATGAAACTTTTTAATTATTGAAACTTTTTAATTATTGTAACGCTTTTGTAGATTTCTTTAAATTTACATTCATCAAATGATTCCTCCTGGTACCAATAGGGGGTAAATAAAGACAAATGGTTTCTGTAATGGTGGTCAGAAGTGTGGAAAAGGGTGCCTCCCGTTGTGCTAAGAACTTTAACAAAGTAATGCTAATCCCGCTTCTTAATACCCTGCTTGTGTCGTTAGGGTATGTAGACTGCCCGTTCACAGACAGTTTCTGCCTAAAGTCTTTGAGGGAAACCAGATATTCCCAACTATCTTCAAGCAGAGATTATTATTATTGCTCTTTCTTCTCAGCATTGCTGTTTTTAACAGAATTCCAGTCCCCCTCCCGTCCCCCAGTGTCTCTTTCTGGAAGAACTGCCCAACCCTCCCCTTCTAGGCCTAGCTGTCCAGTCCCGCCCGAGAGGAGCGCTGGCCCCCTTCTTCCAGGGGAAGAGGTGGAACAATGAGGTGACTGAACGGGCACACGTATCATCTGTCACAGCTTAACGAGAAGGCCATTCCAGACATTTTTTTTCTGATGTTTGCTGTATTGAAAAGGTGGTAGAAGGTAAAAGAGGCCGAAACCTCCCAGTTTTTATTTTCTTACTACAACATGTCAGAGCCGTCAGCACTGACTTCCACGTATTACCCCCCAAAATGAGCCTCTCTGCCATCAATTAGGAAAGCTGAATACGAACTGATGTATCAGCAACAGAGGCTGCTTTTAACTTTATTCAGATCTGTCTCTCTCTACCTCTCTCCCTCTCTTCCTCCCCCTCCCCATTCTCTCTCTCAAATGTGTGTTTATCTTTCTTTCTCTCTCTTACTTGATCTTTCTTCTTCCTCCTCTCTCTTTTTCCTTCTCTTTCCTCTCCACCCCTCCCTCCACTCTCTTTTGCTTCCTCCACCTCTTCCCCGCTTCTCCCCACCCCATTTATTCTCCCCTTCCTCCTCCTGTCTCCGTGGCCCCTGTCTCCCCACCCCAACAATGCTGGCAGAGAGATTTGTGTCCCGTTGATGACATATTGTATTTTCAGCCCAGTGCTCTGTGGTGTGGGGGCTACCGGTGTATTAACTCGGGAAAAACATTGTTCCCACACTCAGAGCTTTTGTTTCCAGCCGAGGGCGTGGCCAGAGACCCCCAGGTTTCACCCACTGTCTTTGGTGCCACCTTCCTCCCCCGTGGATGTGGAGAGAGAAAGAAGAGAGATTAACTTGGAGATTAGACTTCTGATACCTTATCTGCAGGCTGCAGCAGGAAACTTTACTATAAACCCTGTTTCGTGGCTTATTTGGAAGAAAGATAAAGGTTTCTTTCATTTGAAACTGTATTCTTCTATACTCTCCCACATTGTAAATAATTCTGACACATGGTTGCAGTGTGACTTCTTTTACATGTCCCTCTCCCTTCCTCTACGTGAGCACCTGGAGGAACAGGGATCATGTCTTAATTATTTCTGAATGCCCCTTTCACACAGTCCTCACACATAGGATGTGCCTGCCAAAATCTTTATTAAGTACATTATATACAATGCAGCCATTGTAAGGAATGAGAAAGAACTATATTTACATTTAAGCATTATGTGTATTCATGTACATTGAATGGAAAAAACACACACAAAGTTGTGAGTCAAGCCTAAAGTCTCATTTTTGAAAGATATAAGTATGCCCTAGAACTGTGGTCGGCAAACTGCGGCTCGCGAGCCACATGCGGCTCTTTGGCCCCTTGAGTGTGGCTCTTCCACAAAATACCATGGCCTAGGCGAGTCTGTTTTGAAGAAGTGGTGTTAGAAGAAGTTTAAGTTTAAAAAATTTGGCTCTCAAAAGAAATTTCAATCGTTGTACTGTTGATATTTGGCTCTGTTGACTAATGAGTTTGCCGACCACTGGGCTAGAATATAACCCAGAATCAGGCATTAACCAGTCGCCTCTGGAGAAGGACATCTGGGGCAGTCCGATACTCTGACTTGTTAGGATTTGGTTTTCTCCAGCATAAAGTGAAGCTGACCAGTGTCAATGTGACCAGTCTCTGCCCACGCGAATAGACGTGCTCCCTGCTCAGACTTCCCAGGAGAGGGGCTTGTCTCTCTGTCTCGACTGCTCTCGTCCCTTCACCTCAGCTCTGATGGTCACCTTCTGTCTTCTTCAGTGTCATCATTGCTACTTATTTCCCGCTTGTCATGCCAGGCTTCCTGCCTCCACCTTCTCCTTCCCTACACCAACCAGCCTGTCCATTCATGGATGGATGGATGGATGGATGGATGGATGGATGGATGGATGGATGCATGGATGCATGGATGCATGGATGGATGGATGGATGGATGGATGGAAGGATGGAAGGATGGAAGGATGGAAGGATGCATGGATGCATGGATGCATGGATGGATGGATGGATGGATGCATGGATGCATGGATGCATGGATGCATGGATGGAAGGATGGATGCATGCATGCGTGCATGCATGCATGCATGCATGGATAAATATATTCATGAATGGATAGGTGGACAGATGGATACTTCAATTGACTGATCCTCCTTGGTCCTACGTCTCTCCCAGTTACTGCCCCACCACTCTCTTCCTTTTAGAGTCCGACATCTCAAAGTTCAGAGTCCTCTATTACCCCACTTCCAAATCAGTCTGCACCTCTCTATAGTCACTGGACTGGAATTCCATTCCCCCTTCAGTTTCCCTGAGGCTTTCTGGAAGAGGCGGGAAGTGCGTGCCAGGCTCTGTGCTCCAGGATCCTTGGAACCCGACAGGGTTCCTCACCATCTCTCCACTTAGGAGTGCAATCCCCGCACAGGGTGAGCCACGGATCTCTGTGCTTCCCATGCCCTGCAGCTCTGAGTTTGCTTGGCTAATTCTCTTCGCAAGGGCTTTTTGATGTTCTCACTGCCCAGGGAGACTCCCTGGAGGTGCTGTGACCTGCTGATCCCCACCCCACCAAGGCTGCAGTTCACTAGCCCTGAGATACTCTAATGCTGCTTCCTCGTGGCCAGACACTTGCCATGACCCTACATCCTGGAATCTGGGAATGTGTTTTGGTCCCATCATCTCTCAACGCTGCCTAAGACGGAGCCCAAAGCTGCAGAGCGGGGCCCTTCCAGCTGCCCACAGAGCGCTCTGAGCAAACCGCCCAGTTTTCCTTCCCAGATCCTATGCCCGACAAACCCTTCCTAGGGCGATGCCCTACCGCGGCCACAGTCTTCTCGTGTCCAAAACCGACGTACTGCCTTTACCCCAAACCACCATCGCTCCTCTTCAGTTCCCTCAGGGGAGGGAAGAAAAAGTGCAGGCGTGGGGATGTGGGCAGGGGCCTGTGACTCCGAACCACTCGTACCTGTCCGGACGGTCCCCGAGGGCTCTACCTGTGCAGAGGACAATGGCTGCAAACCAAGGCCCGCCTTTCTCGCAGAGCTCTGACCCTAACAAGAACAAGACGGGGGAGCTCGAGCCGTCTGCTATCCAGATGAGCGAGCCCAGAAGATATGCCTTGTCTCCTTTTCACTGCACATCCCCAGAGGTGTCTCAGTATTGCAGTGGGTGTGAGGAGGGCAGGCACAGAGGGTACCAGCTCGCCAGAAAGGCCTGGGACTGCCTTCCAAGGCCTCTGCAGCCCCAGCGGCGAAGCAGCGCCGTGTTCCTGCCCTGCCTCCCCAGCCACCTGGGAAGAAAACCAGAAGGAAGGAGAAAGCTGGTCAGTCCTGCCCCCAGACGGAGCAGCCGCGTGGGGGAGGAGACAGGGATGGGGCTCACTGCCTTTTCCTTCACTGCCTGTCACGGTGGGAGCCGGGGAGCAGCACCCCTCATCCTTCAAGTGGGAAGTGAGAGGAGAGAGGGGAACCCAGACGCCCTTCTCCTGAAAGCCCACCCTGGTGCTGGGCTGGCCTTTGGCCGCCTTACATCCTTCAGCGGTTGCACCACCCACACAGAGCGTGGAAGATTCTCCGTGATCGGTCCTGTCCTCACTCCGGCCTGGTCTCCCCTTACAGCCCCGCCTCGGGGTCTCTGTGTGCAGGCGCATGCCCTGCCCCCTCTAGCTCTTCTCAGCCCCTTTCAGGGGCCTGTCTGCACCCGCATTCCTTACCCTGTGCTTTTGTTCATGCTTTTCTATCTTCCTGGATGTAGTCATCTCCTTCCTACTCCTTTCTCTATTTTCAGAGTCCTGGTCATCCATAAAGGCCCAGCTCCCCCGGCACCTCCTCCCTCAGCTTCTCCCTGCCCTGCAACACTCTTGTGTCCTTACCAGTGGTGTGGCCTGAACACTGTGTGGGACTTATTTGTTTACACTTGTCTTCCAGCGACACAGGGAGCCCCTTGGGGGAAGGGATCATGTTTTATTCATTTTTAAGTTCCTAGCTTGTAAAACAGAACTTGGCATGCATGCTTGTGTCCTCAAAAAAAGGGGGGGAAGGAGGATTCTTGTACGAATTAATCTAAATGCGCTTTCAAACTGTAAATCGTTGTACAAGTGTCAGTTATTGTGGTATCCATGGCGCCCAGTGTAACACGGCACTTGGAAGGCAGGTTTTCAAATAAAGACATGAGTCCTTTCTGGAAAAGGTTTCCAGCCGTTGTCCTCTGCTCAGGTAGAGCCCTCAGGGACCATCCTGACAGGAGAAACAGAAGGTGCTTCCTCCAAAATAAAGGCAAAAGTCTTAAAGAGGAGTTACAGCCACAGTCTTGAGATTTGGATATGCTAACAACAGAAAGGAGACAGAAAAAAATAAACCATAAAATCAGTGGGTAGGCCCTGCTGGTGTGGCTCTGCAGTTGAGCATCAACTCATGAACCAGGAGGTCATAGTTCGATTCCCAGTCGGGGCACATGCCGGGATTGTGGGCTCGATCCCCAGTAGGGGATGTGCTTGATGTTTCTATATTTCTCTCTACCTCTCTCTGAAATCAATTTTAAAAAAAAAAAAAAGGTTTTTTTTAATCGGTAGATAGAATTTTGAAATGTGAGCAGGATTTATGAACGGAACCTTTTTGAATTTGAATCTGAATTCTTCCCCATTTTCTACAGCATCTCTGCTGGATGGTTCCCCAGACCAGGGCTTCTCTTCCTATCTATCATGAGGAACATGTGTGTGTGTGTGTGTGTGTGTGTGTGTGGTTTCCCATCAGCCACACACTGACACTTCTGAAAAATACAATAATAACAAGAATTAGTAGAAAACTAAAATAGAAGAAATCAGACACTCAAAATACAAGTCCCAACTTATCATTAGACTCGACATATATCATTCTGTCAAAATGCTATGAACGTTTCTACAGGCTTCCTTTCGATTTCTGCCCTCACCTTGCTGCACATCAGTAACCAGCAGTTTAACCGGCTCCTGTTCATTCACACCTCCAATAGCGCCAAATTAGATTATCACATATTTTCAATAATAGACATTACAAGGAATGGAAGAGTTAATGAGGAGAGGACACTCATATACACATATTATAATGGTGGAGATCTTAGAGGCATATACTGGTAGGAAAAGAAATACTTTAGGCAAAAGTTAAAACTTTATAACAAAATTATCCAAATGGTGAAAAGTTTGTGTGTGTGTGTGTGTGTGTGTGTGTGTGTATGTGTGTGTCTCCCCAGAGTAGAGTAAATTATTGATCCTCTTGGAGAATAATTGTTTTCAATGCAAAAGCTTTAAGTTGATCCTTCATTGGTCACAGTAAGGTAGCAGTGGGTGCCAACATCAAGCCAATAAAATTAGTAAGTGGCCTGATAGGCTCTAATACATTTTTCGGTGTCCTTGCTCTGTCATTTGAGCACAGAATGAGCTGTTATTATCACTGAGCTGCAAACCTCTCATTTTGGCCTCAGATGATTACAGCTGCTAATGCAGTGCATGCTACAGTAGTTTTCAGGAACTGGTCTAGGGTTAAAGTATCATATTTAAAGGACTTAATTATGATCAGCAGGGGGAACAAGTTGTGGCCATAGGACTTTGATCTGTTTTCTAGAGTGGCCTGCAAAAATTTGGACTCCTAACGATCTATTTTCTCAACCATTTCAGAAAACAAGCAGCTTTTACAATCTAGTTTCTCTACCACAGGCTCCGGAGTTTTGAAATGCTTTCAGTTGGCGATGGGCCATCATTTGTTGGAAGGGGGCCATGGTTCTTTGTCTCTCTCCCCAGATGAAATTCTTCAAGCCCCTTAACTCCATCTTTCCCTCACATGAAGAATGTAGCTTCAGGTTTCTGCCAATGAGCAAGCTTTGCACTTGAAGTGAGGAAAAGGATTGTTCGTTTTCTCATTAAACCCCAAAGCAGCCAGCCAGATGGAGCTGGCATGTGTCCGTCACCTTTGTCCCTCCCTTCGTCCTGCCTTTTGGTGCTGATCATGCCCATTCATAGTCTCCTGGTTTACTTTTTAAATTTCATACCCACCCATATCCTCCGGTTCTACCTTCTTAATTTTGTGTACAATTTGTCCTTTTAAAATATTGATCAAGCCCATCAAGGGTCAACCTATAAACCAGGAGGTCAAGGTTCAATTCCCGGTCAGGGCACGCTCAATCCCCAGTGTGGAACGAGCAGGAGGCAGCCAATTGATGATCCTCTCTCATCATTGATGTTTCTCTCTCTCTCTCCCTCTCCCTTCCTCTCTGAAATCAATAAAAATATCCTTTTTAAATGTTGATCGAAGTATTAAGCAACTATCAAATATAACCATTCAGTACAAGTTAACTGTTAGCCCATCCTTTGGAACCATGTTCCACACATAATTTTATGAACATATCAGTGAATACATGTTTTTGAAGGGTTTTGGTTTTTTATAGGAAATGTAGTTCCGTTTTCACACATTCAAAATGCTATTACATCAATTCTGACTTCCTTCAGCATTTCTTATTTGCTACTAATTCTGTATCCTGTGTGGATACCTAAGCCTCTTATAATTGCTCCATTCATAAAAGTAAGGAGACTAGGTCTTGGTATTGTGGGTTTTTAATGTCAACTGCACTTAAACCTTGTGAATCTAATTTCTTATTGAGAAATTCACTTTCTTAAGAAGAACAGATGTTACCACAACGCTTGTTTCTAAAAAAATATGAACATTGATTCATGCATGACAATGACCTTAATGCTAAGACACTCGAATGTTTAAAAGTTATTTGATGCCACTGAGAAATGTGCTATTGAGAAAGTTAATGGTGAAACCCTGCCTGTTTTTCATCTGCCGAACGTAAAGTGCAAGAGAAAGTGACTGGCTTATTAAAAGAAAAGAAACAATTATCTGATGGTTCTTACATTTCAGTTTCCCCTTTTGCTAGCTGCATCTAAATCCTGTTGTGTTTGCGCCTGGAATGAGGTTATGGAGCTGGACTGTCACGGTCTGCCTGGTTTTCACAGGGTTCCTTCCTCTAAAGGTTGCAGAAGCCCCTGTGACGTTTGGTAGATGGCCATGGTGCATCGTTCAGCCCAGGGCAGGGGATTGTATTTATTTTTTATTTTACGTTGTTTCAGCTGTTTTCACTTTTTTCTTTATTGTCTTCTTGCCTCCCACTGGGTTCCTTTTGCAAGCATTGCCAGGGGAAGGAGAACGCTGGGCTATGAACTCTGTAGCACAGGGGGCGGGAAGGAGTTTCCCTCTCTCAGCAGTTCCAATAGCTTCTAAGCCACACACATTTAACCCACTGTGGTCTGAGCCCCGGTTAGCTCTGCTTGCATCTATTTCTATGTTAAAACAAGTAAATTCATTTCAAAGTTTTCCGTGGGTCATTAACATAGCCTATTAGCCTGAATTATGTGCTTTTAAAAAAAAGTGTGCGTGTGTGTGTGTGTGTGTGTGTGTGTATAAATTGGTATTTGGAGAAGAATTTAGTTCTATAACAACTGAGTTCTTTCTAATTTAAAGGTTATGTTTAAATCAACTCTGTCACTTTTTTCCATTTCATTAAGATATTATTCACACACACACAAAGATATAATTGACCTATAACATTGTATTAGTTTAAGGTGTACAACATATACATATAGTGTTGTGGTATGTTAACTAATGCCATGTGTTAACTAAACACAGTAAGTTTAGTTGACAATCCATCACCTCACATAGTTACAAATTATTTTTCTCGTGATGAGAAATTTTAAGATCTGTATTTCTGGCTTTTCACTGTGTGAATTTTGGAGTATCTTTGACCATATCATGATGTCATATCATTCAAGGAAACAGCAGATGATGTTTTTATGTCAAAATTCTGATATTATTGGTAACTTGTTATTATATTATCCATCTAGGGAAGCTCTAATGCATTTGGAGGTGGGAGTAGATAATTAATGTAGATGACACTCTCTTTGGTCAAAATCCCCATTCTATGAATATGTTAAGTATGATCATCATCAATTAAAGAGAGACTCTGTATTTTCATAGTAGAGTTAATGAGCACATTAGTATAATAATTACCTAAAACTGATGTGAAAGATACGTCTTACAAACTCAAGATGATTTGCAGAAGGACAGCAATGTTTGACATCCTTTCCTTGATTTCCTAGGATTACCTTGACTGCATCAGGGATCAAACCAAACTTCCTCTGGGGACAGAAGAAAGATCAGCGCTTTTTGGAAACATACAGGATATCTACCACTTCAATAGGTAAGTCAATATGCCAAAGATTGTTCTCACACCGGGGCATTATCAATGTCTCTCAAATGAATGTGGTCCTAAGAAAACATCTCCGCAGTCGCTGATTTGACTTCATAAAGTGTGTGGGCTCTCATGCCATGAAGTCTTCCCACTGGAAGTATTCTTGTCTTGCATTTACTCAATATCCTGTCCCACTCCATCCCCCTGGCTCAGAGGAGAGACCTGTTTGCCCTGACACAGCAGCGGCATCTTTCTTCCACACCATGATGTGAACCGAGCATCCAAAAATCCACGCTGGCTTCATCTGCAGCGTTCCACCTCCACTGCACTTTCTGGAAATTTCTTCTGGCTGGGGAATGGGCAGGACACCATAAACACACAACAAATACTTGCAGTTATTTATATATTAATTAATATTCGGTAATAATGAAAGTTAAAAGTGATTGATTTAACTCAAACATGTATTAAGTACCTACTATGTAGCAGGCATAGGGCTTACTGGTAGACCGTATTCGTAGTAAGCAAGGCAGACGGAGCTGAAGGAGCTGGGCAAACATCAGTTATTGAAATGGAGTGTGATACTTTTCGGAAGACCAGGTAGTAGGCAGGTTAACTGCAGACGGTTTCCAAAGTATCTGAGTTTGCTTTTCAGCTGAGCCATGGGTATATCCTTTGGTGAGTCTTTAATGGAGTAGAATAAACAATGTCCTCAGCCCTAACCGGTTTGGCTCAGTGGATAGAGCGTCGGCCTGTGGACTCAAGGGTCCCAGGTTCGATTCCAGTCAAGAGCATGTACCTTGGTTGCAGGCACATCCCCAGTAGAGGGTGTGCAGGAGGCAGCTGATTGATGTTTCTCTCTCATCGATGTTTCTAATTCTCTCTCCCTCTCCCTTCCTCTCTGTAAAAAATCAATAAAATATATTAAGAAAAAAACAAAAACAAAACAATGTCCTCAGTTCAAGTCTTTGCTCAATTCTTTCTATCTCAAAGCACTTACTGGGCGCCCCCACACATATCTTACCTGCTCTGCTCTTTCTTTCTCTCCCAGAATTCAGCAATTTCGAACATACGTTATGACTGACTTTTAGGATATGTCTCTTGTTTCTCTTTTTTCCCACCCCACTCGCAGAACACTCCCTGAGGGCAGGGATCCATGTGTTGTTGTTTTTACTGCTCAAGGCCTGGCCCATATGGGCATCCAAACTTTTGGGGAATGAATGAATGAATGAATGAATGAATGAATGAATAGAAACAATAAGAATATCTACCTCATATGGTTACTGTGAAGCTTCAGTGAGCTGATCCACCGAAAGAGCCTAGCTCACGGCCAACACAGAAGAAACACCAACATATTAACCGGTGATGACATCGACTGTGTTATAGTAAATCCCATTGTGAAGTTCTACGGTGTCCTGTCATCGTGTGACTCAACACCAGTGCAAATGGCAAATCGCCCCTTTTCATGTTGAAATTGGCATATGTGAGCTCTTTGAGGGCAGGATCCACGTCTCCTTTGCCACCTGTGAGTCCCTAACCCCTAGCACAGCCTGGCCTCTGGGAGACATGCCAACTGAATTGCATCAACTCATCCTTCAAATCTGAAAACCTGGGCTGTCAACAATACCAGTGTTGCAACATCTCTGTCGTATGATTCAGTAAACTTTGAAACCCAGTTTGCATGTTCCAAGACAGTGGTTCTCGACCTGAAATACTCACTAGATGGAATCACCTGGAAGCCTTTTTTTTCTTTTTTTCTTAAGTATGGTAGCTCCTACCCCAGAAATTCTGGTTAATTAGACAGGTGTGGGGCCAGGGCATCAGGAATTTTTACAAGGTCCTCAGATGTTTGTAATGTGCACCATGGTTGAGAAACACTGTTTAGAATAGATAAAATAAACACAGTAATAAGAAAATAGAGAAAGGGCAATAAAAAGCTAAACTAGGGAATGTAGAGTCCACGTGTTCATGGAATGTGTTGGTCTTAGAGCAACCCCCATGTTGCAGTCTCCGGTGGTAAAACCCTTCGAGCCTTCCAGAACCCACCCATGGCACTGGAACGTGGGAAGAGGGAGGAGGCCTAGATGCTGGGAGGCCGCTGGCCTACGCCTCCCTGTGGTCTGGCTGTAAGCTGATGGCAGTGACCTTATCTAGTGCTTACTTCAGAGGCCACAGAGCTTCATGTGTGTGATCCCCTTACATGCCTCCTCTGGGCCTCTCTGACTCCAGACCCATTGTGGCGTGATCCGGGAAGGGTTTTCACTCCCTGCAGTTCACATCTTCATGTGTCTCCTAATGTAAAGAAAGATCAGGATGGAGTGGCCGCCTGCGTTGGCAACATGGGGCCTTGGCTATGGAGCCCCGACTGCAGCAGCTGGAGGACTGAGAAGACCTTTCTGGTCCTGAATTGGTTCCCTGTTCTCTTACCTTGGGCCTTCTCTCAGCGAGAAAGTCAGACGTGTCCAAAATAACCTGAGTCAGAGTGAATGAGTGCCCGGATGATATGCAAGGCATCCGTGCAGTGACACGATTATGTGACCGTGTTTGTGCCTGTCCCTTCTGCACATGCATTACCTGCACATGCATTACCTCATTTCATCCTCTTAGCTCTCTGAGGGAGACCAGATGCACATCTTAGAGACTGGGTACCCACCTGTAGACGAGGAATCAGTGGTACTGTGTAGAAAGTCCTTTGCTCCAGGATGTAGAGCTGGAAACCCAGCCGAGCCTATTTTGAATTGCCAAAATCTCTATTGGTGGTATTTTTGTTATTATTATTACTAGAGGCTCGATGCACGAAATTCGTGCAAGGGCCTTGGCCCCAGCCCCGCCCGCCGCTGCAGCGGCCGGGGGGCCTCTGACGTAGCCCCCACCTGCCACTGCCTCAGCCAAGGGCCTCTGCCAAGGCCTGCCCGCTGCGGCTTTGTCCAGAAGGAAGGATGTCTGGAGGGATGTCAGGTCTAATTAGCATATTACACTTTTATTAGTATAGGTTGTTACTATTTCATTATTATTATTTTTAAGAATATCTTCTTATTAAACTTTTACAGTTGAGTTGTCTATACTATTATTTCCCTATTCACTTCTTTTTTCTTTCTCTTAAATCGAGTCTAAATTTAGAGCTCAGATGTCTTTGCTATTACATTTGGTTAAATAAGAGTATGGATGTGACTTTTTATGTGAATGCCTCTTATGAATCCTTTATTATAAACCACCCCACATCAGTTGATTTCAAAGATACCACTATCCAGCAAATCTATGGTTGGGGCTTGAAATAATTTTAGAGTTTCTATTATTAGTTCAGGTCTAGGTTTTTCAACATCATATAATATTATTGTGACCAACTAAGCAAGTTTTTAAATCTGTAAAATTGAAGAGGCCAAAAAGGAAATGGTTTTATACTGGCCTGAACATTTCAACTGACTAGATTTTGTTTTTCAGGAAATATTTCCAAAATACAGAAAAGCACAGAGTACTATGATAAACACCCATGAACCTTCCCTGCTCTATCAACGCCTTTCCTTATGCCATATTTGCTTTAGAAATTCTTTAAAGCATGACAACATTACCAATAATGTTGAAGAACCACGAGCACTCCTCCCAACTGCATTTCACTCTGGGGAGAATGGCACAGTGATGGTAAACCAGTTCTCCCGGCTGAGGACAAGGGAGGAGAACCTGAGATTGACAGTGTTTGCCAATTCCTATGGTGCAAACACTCCCACCCCAGCAGATTTCAAGCTCCTAACAAGACATCACTGAACATGGAATTAGGAATAAATATGCAGAATTGGCTCTGGCAAGCCAGTATAATCTGGCTTAATATGTCTCTATAACTGTAACTGCTATCCAAGACTTGGTGTTTCATTCCCAAGTATGATTTTGTTGCCATGGCTATATGTGTAAGCATTTATTTAAACTATGTAACATGCTTTCACTCATTTCAAACATAGCATAAAGTATGTCCATTTTTACAAATCTTTTTCACTCAACGTTTTTAAGATTTATAGCTCTATTTTGTTTATTTTAACTGCTGCGTACTATTCCACTGGGGGGATACATTACTTTGCCTTTTGCCGATTACAGTAAGACCCAGCATCTTTTCTTGTTTATTGGCTCATATCCATTGCTTATCTGTGTGTTGGGATGTTTCTTTTCCATGTTGTTGTATAGGAGTTGTTGATGAATTCTGGCTGGTGATCTTTGTAGATTATGTGAGCTGCAAATTATGTCCTCGTATGAGACTTGTTTTTTTAACTTTCATTGTGGTTTCTTTGAAAAGAAGTCATAAAATTCACAAGTTTGACTACACTAAATAAATATACTTTTTATAGCACGTGGGTTTTGTGTTTAAAAAATTATCTCCTGTTCTCAGTTCATAAATTTATTTTTCCCGTAGAGCCTTAAAATCTTGCTCTTTACATGTATCTTTAACTAAAATTGATAGAAGTATGGTATATGTTAGGAATCCCAGATTCTTATTGGCAAATGGCTAGCCAGAGGGTGAAAATACACCCTGTCTATGCTGATTTGTAGTTCTGCATTCTCTCCAGATCAGGTTGCACGTACGCATGGGTCTGTGGCTGCGCTCTGTACTCTGTTTCGCTGGCCGATTTGATTATCCCTGCCCCATGTCACATGTCCTAATTATTAAGCCCACATTGCTCTTCTTCAACATTGGCTTAGCTTTTCTTGACTCTGTGCACTGGCAAGTTCAATGAAGAACTCTGTTGGGATTTTTATTGAAATTGCATTAAATTTATACATTAATTTTGGCAGAATTGACATCTTTACAATATTGAGTCATCCCATCCATAAACATAATCTCTTTAATCAAGCCTTTTAAAATGTTCTGTAATAATGTTTTATAATTTATCCATCATTTTCATACATGTCATTTTTTAAATTTTCTATTTTTTAATTGGTTGTTATTGTCATCTAGTAATGCTTTTGATTTTTACATGTTGATAATGTATCCAACTGACTTTCTAAACTTTCCCATTAGTTATAATAGTGGTTTATAGATTTTATTTTTTTTCTATGCAGACAGTGGTATCTGAAAATGAGAATTTTTTTTTGTCTTCCTTTACAATTCTACCCCTTATGTTTTTTTCTTGTCTTATTACTTTGACCAAGTCCTACCACATAATGTTGATTAGATGTTGACATCCTTATCTTTTTTTTACATTAGCAGGAATGCTCTAACTCTTTTACCACTAAGTGTGATGTTTGCTCTGGGATTTAGATAAACATTTCCTCTTATTTTGCTAAGATATTATTGTGAATTAATATTGGATTTTATAGAATGCTTAATATGCCTCTAATAAAATTAGCATATGATTTCTTTCCTATTCATAATGTAGTAAATTATATTAATAGGATTTCTGATTTAATCATACATATATTACTGGGATAAACCTACCTGGTCATGATGTTTTATATATTTATACACTGATAAGTTTGATTTGTTTGTATTTTTTAAAGAATTTTTTCATTCATGTTCATAAGCGACAATAGCATATCATTCTTTCCTTGTACTATCATTGTTCAGTGTTGGTATATAACTAGATTTAAATTTTATTTCACAAGTATTCCAACATGAAATGTTTTAGAACGCAATTGAGACTTCATTTTTGTTTTCTTTTTTATGCCAAAATTCCCCTTTATCTCCTAAGCCCTATGATAGCCTAGATATTTAAGTTTCTGGTTTGGTGTCTGGAAGAAATCTCCAAATGGTCAGGAAACTAGGTCAGTCAACACACACACACACACACACACACCCCACTTTCCCCATTTTAACTTGCCCCTCAAATCCCTAAAACTTTATGTTTTTCACTGCTAACTAAAGAAGAAATGTCAACTACTATATTCAGCATCACTCTCTTGGAATAGAAAAGAGTTATCTAAACTATAACTTGAATATTTCTTTAAGAATAAAGAATGAGGAGCCCTGGCTAGGCTGGCTCAGTTGATTAGAGTGTCGTCCTACACTAAAACGTTGTGGGTTTGATTCCCGGTCAGGGCACATACCCAGGTTGCGTATTTGATCCCCAGTTGGGGTGTATATGAGAGGCAACAGATTGATGTTTCTCTCTCATATCAGAGTTTCTCCCTGTGTCTCTCCTTCTCCCTTCCTCTCTAAAGTAAAAAAATAAAATATAAAAAGAATAAAGAGTGAGGAAATAGAAACCATTTCTCCATATTGAATTCTATTTTTAAATTATATTTTAGCAAATTAAAATCATCAGAGCTCCCTTCCTTCTTCAAAAGATGGAGTAAAACTATCCTTTTTTCCTTCAATTCATCTTCAATACCTACGTGAAATCACTACTGTGTGTAAAACGCTGGGCTAAGTCTAGTGGTATAGAGATTAATGACACCATGGATAGCAGAGGCAGTAAGTCCTATAATCAAGGAGTGAACAAAATGCTTGGGGAACTCTGAGGAACATGCAATTAATTTTATCTGGAGGAGCTAGTGAATGCTTCACAGAGCAAATACCGTATTCATATATCTTACAACAAAAAAAGGATTGGGGCAATGCTTTCTTTTCTCCCTTGAAATGTAATTTAGAAGATGAATCGTGGGATACAGATCACAATAAGGAAAGATGGGGGCAGTTCTCTTTTCTTTTAGTGATTTTCATGCCACCACAATGTCTTTAACTTCTGCTCAGTGGTTGAAATATTTTTACCCACAGACTTCTTCCATGTGAACTTTTCAAGGCCAGTGCTGATGTGTCAGTAAAATGAATGGCACATTTAGAACTGTTAATCTCACCTGGTTTTCCGTTCCCACATGTGCCCCTGTGATGCCATGACCTACTTGGGTGGGTGGGAAAAGGAGGGGGCTGCTGAGTCTATTGCAGACCGGAAGGGGAGAGGCGGCGTTCCCGAATCTCGTGCAGTGTGAGACAGTCCAATCTTCAAGGTCAAAATACTGTTCCCAACTTCAAGTTCACATCAGTGGTCAGAGAAAATGTTGTATGTAATACGTTCTGCAAAAGAGAACAGTGTTTTCTCTAATTTCCCATCCAAACCAAGAACTTGAATTCAAGTAAAAAATCGTATTTTCTTTTTTATAGCCCTACTCAAAAAGGAGAAAATATATGGAACAGTTACTCAGGGAAAAGGGAAAATACCCCAAACCTGAATGTAGGGTGACTCTAATTTCAGTTTTGAGAACAAAACACAATCCGCGAGTCACCCCTTCCTGCTAATGTCCACGTGGAGTTGCTCATTAGTTACCTGATGCAATGAGAAACCTAGGCCCCACCCCACAGGCTGTAGCTCGAGGGACAGCCCTGCTTCCAGTCGTTATGGAGTGTCTGCAGTGGCTGCTATACCATGGCCCATGGCCCCATGTGTGTGCCCTTAGTATGTGGCACATTTATGTTATAATTAGTCCTCTTTTTATATCTCCCATACTCCCTGTTGTTCATCAAACTCCAGCCACAGGGCTTCCTTTCTGTACTTCACTTAAGAATACACCAAGTTCCTTCTGTCCTGGACTCACAACCAGTTTCTTAAATGTCTTTCTCTTATAGCCCTCCCTACACTCAAGTATCACCTTCCACGACTACTCCAACACCCTTCCACCCTCACCCAGCCTCCGGTACCCTCCATCACATCACCCTCTTTATGTTTCATATCATATAGTACAATGTCATATTATTACTTTCACATTTCTTATTAAGTGATAAGATGCTATGGTGTGTGAATTTCTCCTGTAATTTCATTTAGGGATTAGTTTTTAGCAAAATGGGTTTTTAATATTTGATTTTTTGTGTAAGAATACTTGACATGAGCCCTAACTGGTTTAGCTCAGTGGTTGAGTGTCAGCCTGCGGACTGAAGGGTCCTGGGTTTGATTCCCGATCAGGGCACATGCCTGGGTTGCAGGTTCAATCCCCAGTAGAGGGTGTGCAGGAGGCAGCCAATCAATGATTCTCTCTCATCATTGATGTTTCTATCTCTCTCTCCCTCTCCCTTCCTCTCTGAAATCAATAAAAATATTTTTTAAAAGAAGAATGCTTGACATGAGATGTACCCTTTTAACAAATTTGTAAGTATACAATACATTATTGTTCACTTGGGTACAATGTTGTACAGCAGGTCTCTAAGATGTATTCATCTTGTTTAACTGAAACTATATGCCTGTTGACCAGCAACTCCTCCATTTCCCACACCCCCAGCCCCTGGCAACCACCCTCCTACCACCTCATTCTAGGAGTTTGACTATTTTAGATTCCTCATATAAGTGGAATCATGACAGTATTTGTCTTCCTGTGACTGGCTTAATTCATGTAGCATATGTCCTCAAGTTTCATACATGTTAGGACATATTGCAGAATGTCCTTATTTTTTTTTTTTTTAAGGCTAAATAGCATTTCATTCCACATTCTAGATCAGGGGTGGGCAAACTTTTTGACTCGAGGGCCACAATGGGTTCTTAAACTGGACCGGAGGGCCGGAACAAAAGCATGGATGGAGTGTTTGTGTGAACTAATATAAATTCAAAGTAAAGGAGCAGAGGGGAGAGCAAGAGAACCAGATAGAACAGCCGGATCCGGCCCGTGGGCCGTAGTTTGCCCAAGGCTGTTCTAGATATTTTATCCATTCATGGACGTTTAGCTTCTTTCCACATCTTGGCTTTGTCTTTGTTTGTTTGTTTTGAGCTTTACTCTTTGTTATTGAATTATTTTCTTTAGCTTTGGGTTAACAGTTGCAATGAACATGGGAGTGCTCGTGTCTCTTCAATATCCTCATTTCCATTCTTTTGGATAAATGCCCCAAAGTGGAATTGGTGGATCATATGGTAGCTCCATTTTTTATTTTTTAAGAACCGCCATACTGCTTTCCATAGCAGCGGCACCATTTCGTGTTCCCACTAGCAGTGCACACAGGTTCCAGTTCCTCACATCCTTGACAACATTTGTTGTCTTTTGTTTGATGTTGTGTTTTTTAGTTATTCAGTTACTAACTCCATCACCCCTGATGAGAACATCGTCACCAAGTGACAGGGCCTTGGTCCATGTTCTTTACTCTCTAATCCCAGTGCCTATAACAGTGCCCAACATGCGAGGCTTTCAGTGATTACTATGTTGAGTGGAGAGCAAGCAAGGTGGCGGGCCAGCTATGTCAGGATGATAGCCCTGGTGACAAGGGAATGAGTGAATTCCTATTACATCCTCCTCACTGTTCCCCATTTTTTGTGTGTTTATCCTATTTTAGAAAAGAGTTGGAAAGGAGAGCTGGCCAGGTGACTCAGACAAGGCCTCCCACGTAGGCAGGTACTGTGCTGAAGGCACCATGATGCAGAGTCCAGCCCTCAGCTTTCTCAAGTCAGTCAGGAAACAAATCCTTCAATCCATGTGTTTAGAACATAGCACAGAACTGCATTTAGAGCCCTGACACTAACCCCAGCTGTGGCCATTATTAGCTGTGTGACCGAAGGTAAACCACCTTTTTTTTAGGAAGCCATGGTTTCCTCACCTTAAAATTAGGGGTTGAGACTGGAAGGTGTCTGAGCAACCTCCCAGATCTGTGGTTCTTAAGCAATTAGCGCCAGTTATTCATACCTGTGAGCTTTACCTAGAGCCTGGGTGGGTCCCCTAAGACACTTCCTCCTGCCAGCAAGTCAACTGTGGAAATGACATTAAAGCTGCCGGGAGAGCTCGATGAGAATAACATTTAGAACGTAAGGAGTTAACTGTTGTCAAGGAGTATTTCTATTAAGCTCTGAGAAGTGACATGATGAATTCTGCTCAGAATTCTTCTGTGCCCAGAAAGAGGATTAATATTGAAAGACTGGACACAAAACCCACATCCAAAGCACGGCATCCTCCAGGAATGGGACACTGGACCAGAAGCAGGGCTTCTTCAGCTATTCTTTTTCTTCAGCCTTTTATCTCCATCCAGTGTTTAGGTCCCAGTGATTAGATTTCAACTGTCTTTAATTTACTCATATCCATCGTTTTAGAAAAGATTTTTTGGGGGGAATTTTTATAAGAGTCTATTTGAGCCAAACTGATGACATAGACTAGGGAGCAAAATCTCAAATGCTCCTATAAAAAATATTGATATAAATATCAGAACTATATTTTCCAAACTAAAAATAATCTTACAAAGGGAGTGTGTTTTATGACAATATTAGGAAAGAATTTTCAAGTTGGGACTCTCCTGAAATCATACATTTGGTAAAAGATCCTTTCAAAATGCAAGAGAGACCAATAGATTTCAAAGTAATGGTAAATAGCACGTTGGTATACTTTCAGACTCCAGCAAACCCCTAAGAAACTACGGCTTGTTGAGTTTCAGTATAATAGCCAAGAGAGGTACCCCCACTTATCTGAAAGGCTATTAAAATAGTCCTCCCTTTTCTAATGACATATGTGTGTGAGGCGGGACTTTCCTCTGTATACGTCAACCAAGATAACAGATTGCAGTAGATTGAACGCAGAAGCAGAGATGAGATTCTATCTGGGTTAAGTAGACATTAGAGATTTGCAAACATTTAAAACAATGCTACTCTTCTCACTAATATTTTTTGGTTTTATAAAATCTATTTTTCACAGAAATTTATGTTAACATGATTATATTTATTATGAAGTGAATTGGTGGATTTTTTTCACATTGTTTTAATTTTTAATGTAGAACATAACAATAGATAGAACCCACATAAATACCTCTTCAGAGCGTAAAACGGCTCTAATACCAGCCGCTGAGAGGCGCTGCCTGGGAGTGAGCGCTGTTCTTCTGCACAAAGTTTGCGGTCGGCTTGAGGTGTCTCACCTTCAAATAGAAATTGACAAATAGAAGATCCCGGATATTTGGCGAGAGCCTCCAACATGAATGACAGAAGCAAACGCGGTCAGAAAGAAAGGAGCTCAGCCGTAACCAAGGAGCAGGAACAAAAAGTCCAAAATAGTAATGACAGTATCATCCTTGGAGAGCAAAGGTTTTACATCCTTAAATAAGAACAGACACATAGGAAGAGCTTCTTTAAAAAAGAAAAAAAAAAAAAAAACATCTGAAATGGTATCTAAGAAACAAGGTTTCCAACACAGGCGCTGGGGGAAGGGCGTTGTCAGGATGGTGTTGGGGAGAGAACCCCGCAGAGGCGGAGGGCCGCCTTTTCAGGTGGGAGCGGGAGGACAGAGGGGACCAGCAGGTTGTCACCAGAAAAGAAGACACCAATAGATGACCTGATGTTTGCACACAGTGAGACGAGAGTTATACTCTGACGAAAAGTTGAAGGATAAATTAGTGGTGTGTACACAAAGGAGAGAGAGAGAGAGAGTTTTAACTCCAAGGGAAACATGGTTATATAAGAAAGGAAATGTAATTATGGTGTCCTGCAAGGCTCATGAGAATAATATTTAAAATGTAATAATATCTAAAAATGTAAGCTCTGACTTTAATCAAATTTCATAACAGAACTCATTGAGAAGATGGGAGGTGGGCAGGTTTAGGGAAATTCAGAAGTAAATACCACGCAAAACTGAAAATAATGAAAATGTGGCATCTGCATGTTTAGAAACATGGGTACATGCAGCAGACACGGCTACAGTGGAACATGCTTCTGGACTGTGGCAATCGAAGGTGGGAAACAGAACGCAAGGCTATTTAAGTTATTAAACATGTAGTGCACAGCTAATTAAAATAAACACTCAATATAGTAAAATATGTATTAATACAGCAATGCAATATGGAAATGCATTAACATTTACGCTGAGAATGCCCTTTGACCCAGCAATTCCATTTGTAGAATTTTATCCAACTATGCGAAATTAGTTAAATGAATTATGCTATTTTTACCCAATGAAATATCATGCTGTTACTTCAAATAAGGAATTATTTAAAAAATAATATAGATTTGCATCTAAGAAAAGATCTTTTCTTCCCTAGCATATCTTTCCTCTAGAGCACAATCTTTGTTTAAAATTTTATATTTGTTAGTGTGATAGAATGTCCAACTCTTCCAATGGATTCCAAGCTCCAGGAGACCCAGGCCAGAGACCATATCTCGGTTTGCTCACTGATGTATTTGCTCTTGGTGCTTGCACAGTCCCTGGTGCGTGGAACGCTATTTGATGAATGAATGAGTGTGTGTGAGCACCCACGGCGACAGTGAGAAACACCTAGAAGACATAAATGTTGGTCAGAGCTTATCTCTGAGTGGGAGAGTTACAGATCAGACCAAAGTTTAAATTCCTGTTCCGTGATGACCTTGGGAAGTCCCTAGCTAAGCCTCGGATATAATGACAATAGGTCCTCAGTTATCCAATTAAATGATTCCTTGTAAAGGTCATATAAATGTTTAAACCTCTAAGGTATATAAAATGTCCTCCACCATAAAACTACAATCTAATATTTCCTTTTTTGTTTGTTTGTTTATTAGTGAACTTTTGCAAGATTTGGAAAACTGTGAAAATGATCCTGTGGCCATAGCAGAATGTTTTGTGTCCAAGGTAAGCGGGGTTGGTTTTTCTGGGCCATCAGCACAGATACAGAGTACAAATTGTTTTCATTTTACTGTTAAAATGACTTGTTTGTTTCATGGTGCGTGAAGTTAGCCACTAATCTCACTCTGGCTTCTTTCTTTTTTTCTTTTTACCAGCAAGGGGAAAAATAGACTTTCCCCAGTAAGTTAGGAAATAATAACTTAGTAGTTGTCCTGAAATTTGTATAGCAAATTGTATGATGTTACTCGTCTTTCATAGAGAAAACCTTTAAATTTGGGGAAATTAGGGAATAGAAGAATGTTAGAAAAATAAATAAATGTAAAATACCACCAGACCAATCCAGGGGTCCTCAAACTACGGCCCGCGGGCCACATGCGGCCCGCCGAGGACATTTATCCAGCCCGCCGGGTGCCGCTGCCTGTCCTGCTTAGCAGCCAACTCGTCCTGGGCCCGCAGTGCGCATAGGAATTTGTTCATAGTTTTTTTTTTAAACTATAGTCTGGCCCTCCAACGGTCTGAGGGACAGTGAACTGGCCCCCTGTTTAAAAAGTTTGAGGACCCCTGATAGACTCTAAATATTTTATGTATAATATATAGGGCACTAGCTGAGGCTATATAATTATCATTTAGGGGCTAAAGAGAAGCAGAATTAATCTCTGCCATCGTAACAATGTATTCTTATTCTCCTACATTTTTCTTAAGCTGCATTGATGGTTTAGAAAAACACAAGGAAAGGCATTTGACGTTTAAAGCTTAAATGGCAGTTGGTGCGTACTCTGTGCCCAGATAGGAGACAGAATTCTGAAACATACAAGGCAACCCTTTCCAACATTACTTTCTGGACGTACACATAGAATCCGATCGTGAGTTTCTCTGAAAAATTCAACAGCTTTTGCCTGGAAAACCTCTAGCAGAAATTGTTTTGCAGCAAAACCTTGTGTGATTTCTGCAGTTGTGGTCTCACAGGTACAAAGCGTTAAGCAAAGCTCAGTGCTTTGGGATCCGCCAAGAATTGGCACCTCTTTTCAAGCTCCAAAGTCTAATGCAAGTCCAGTGGGAACTCGGAGGTGTCCCCCCAGCCTGACCTGGCTCCGACCTTGCCCCTCGGGGTCATGTGTGACGGCTGCAGGTCTGTCCAGTGGCTCTGGACCCAAGCATAGCACTCCGGGTTTTATTGCAGTGAGGTTCCTTAAAGGCAGCTGTCGGCCTTGTATATAAAACACTCCTGACTTGGTGGGTGGGTGTGGGTGTGGGCGTGTTAACTTGTGAAATGTTTGTGCCCACATGGCTGCATGCAGTACTTTTCAGAAGTTGCCTGTGTCGTAATTAATTCTCCTAAAGGGTGGGAATATGAAAACGAGGAGGAAAATGAAAGCGGGAGAAATGGGTCAAAAGATATGCCAAGTATATCAAAGGAGATATGTTAAAGTAACCGCAGCGCATAAACAACATCGAGGCTTTTGGAGACGTTTGGGCTTTTACTGGTAACTGTAATCACAAGTTGATTAAAGACGGTCCAGCATATGCTTAGCTCCGGCTTAATTATTCACATAAAAGTCTGTTTATGGGCCACGTTGCCAACTCCCAAATCTCATTTTTCATTGTAATAGCGCCAGGTTTAATTAGAAGACCGACTCGGGAGTCCACACGCTCCCATGTGAGCAGGGAACTGTGAGGGGGTGTTGGGTCCTGGCACGACCTGCCCTTCACTCAGCACCCTGACATTTAGAAGATGCTACGTTTTCTGAAGCGCAAGCAGCTGCTCAGCTCCGGGAGGATGGAAAATTGCTTTAATTGAGGAGCCATTAATGAAAGAGGCAAAGCTGGCGGTTGACTTGGGCTTTCATCTGAAGCACTGGGGCCTGCACAGGTTCACCTTTGACCTCGCGCTTGTGGTCTGAGTAGGTTACAGGAATCCCTACTGACAGCCGGAGAGCCAGGGGGCAGGTCTCAGCTGCTGCTCCTTCGGGCGGAGCGCAGAGCGCAGAGGCCTTTCTCCCGAGGGATAGAGGTGAAGGCCGCTCCTGGGCAGGCCAGGCTGCCTCCCGGCTGAGCATCCGTCTGCTCGAAGGACCCTAGAAACACCCAGAGCAGGCTGACCTCCATTTCCTGCCTCCCCCTCCACCCTCCTTTCCATCCCTTATCTGGACTGTGACCTGCGCTGACCCTGGGTTACAGTTAGCAAGGAGACAAAGTTTGTCTTCAGAGGTCCAGCGCCCCGATTAGCCTCCTCCTCACCCTGGATGCCTGGCCTTCCTCCCATCGCTGCCGTTCTCCCTCTAGGGCCCAGCCCTGCACACGTGTGCACACCCCCCACACACACTTACTGAACGTGTTCTCCCTCTAGGGCCCAGCCCTGCACACGTGTGTGCGCACCCCCCACACACACTTACTGAACGTATCCCCCGAAAACGCTGATATCCCATATTCGTATCAGGCCAATGTCACCTTACCCATGTGCTCTTTACAAATGAACCCTTTCTCATTGTGTCCAGGGAAACTTTGTCCAATAAAAAAATGTTAAATCTAATCCCACTTGAGTTTATCAGAAAGGATTCTAAATAAAAATTCCTTTTAAATCAGAAAAAAAATGTATTTAAACCATTCAAGTTCTAAAAAGTAAAATAAAAGGCACTGTGGAGAGTGGTTCATTGGCCTTGAATTATTTATTCTGACTCAGAGAGTTGCAATAAAAAATTTAAAAACCTAGCTCCTGCCCCCTTACCCACCCATCTGTAAACCCCTTTCCCTCGGCAGTCTAGGGAAAAATTTGTCAAGGGCCTTGCAATTGACCAAAAAGGTTATTGGGTACTTACAATAGAAAACCTGCCATTGCCCTCAATGGGAAAAAGCTTAAGGACGGCTCCTTGGAGGAAATAAAGCCTTAGTTCAGTGTCAGAGGATGCGCATTGGCTCTCCAGGAAAAAAAAAAAAAGTGGGGAAGATAGTGGGCAGACACACATGGCTCCTTTCATTGTCTTTGAATTAAATTACAAGGCTGTCGATTGTAGATCACTGATAGCAACATGCAGTAAAGGATCTTGGCCACAGACATGCCAACGGATACTGTCCCGTAGAGAGACGGTTGCTTTCTTTACTCACCCACCTCTACAGAAAAAGCCACTTTTGGGTCATTTGTAAACTTGTTCAGCATTCCTCACTGACCAAAGTGTGATAATTCTTCTTCTTTGATCCAGTTGTACTATCTTACCACCTTCCTCATTAAGAGGTTAAATAAAATCTTTGACAGTGTTCGTGTTATATGTGTGTGAAAGTATGGTTCTACCTTTTAAAACAATTATGCTTTAAGATCAGGAAGTATTGATTGGCTATTTCCCAATATGTGATTGCATGACTAAACATCTGAAAGATGAAGAAATACTAGGGGGTGGAATATGACCATAGCGAAAGGCAAGAACCCCACACTGGTTAGTCAGACACACTGCACTGAGGCATGGCTAACATGCCAGATCCGTACAGATGGGTAGACTTGGGTCCAGCTGTCAAATAATTCCCAGCTTAGCAGAAGAGAGGGGATTCAGTAGCTCAACAAGTATATCCCAGGTGAGCACAGTATGGTGCCCATGCTGCAGGAACTCACAGCCTGGAGTGGGAGACAGACAGGTACACGGAACATGTCACTGTCCTTTGGTAAATGCCACAAGAAAGCTAAACATTGGGTTTTGTGGGAGCCCAGAGCAGGAGCAGTTGGCTCAGCCCAAACGCTTAAGGAAGGCACCGTGGAGGAAATAGAGCCTTAGTTCAATGTCAAAGGATGCGCTGTGGCTCTCTGGTGAAAAAGGTGGGGAAGATGGCGGGCAGAGATAACTGCAGACAAACAGCTGCTTTCTCTGGCCTGCACATGCTTCTATCGTGACATTGAAATCATCTACTTCTGTCTCTCCCACACTGCAAATCCACCGAAGGACTGGGAGCACTGGGGCAGAAGCCCTCTTTCCCCCTCTTCCTTTTCACCTTCACATTTCCCTAACACGGCAGATGCTTGAGGAGTGTTTATTGAACTCAAGTGCATGTGGATTCTAGCTATGACACCAAGTGGATAAAAAGGCGCAGATGTTTGCCACAAGGGCTCCGGAGGCGGGCTCACATTGTCCGAGAAACAGATCTAAAGGCATGAGTGCTGTTTATTCTTATTGTTTTTAAGTGAATGGTGATGTCTCTGCTTTTTTGCCCATGAAAGTCTCTTTTGTTGCCTTGCAGAGTGAAGAGTTCCACATTTACACCCAGTATTGCACCAACTATCCGAGGTAGGTTTTGGGGGTGTGCGTCAGCACTTTCAGATGGTCTCAAGTCAGTGAGGCCAGTGGATGTCGGTGTCGGGCGTAGGTGGCTGGCACTGCGCCAAATACTGTGGGGACACTGGAAAACCCGCTAGCCCGGGTGACAGAGGTGCCCACACACTGGTCCGTCCGGGCGTTGGGCTCCCGGGAGAGGTGCCACAGGGAAAATCATGAAAGACCCTCCAAGAGACGGGAAAGGTTGCGGGGTGTCCTTCAGTGGAAAACCAAATAAACCGTGTCTTTTGCTTGACGTCTTGTCTAGTAACCCTTTTGTATGTGTGCCAGGTTCCTAAAAAGCTCCGAAGGCCTACCACTGAGTGTGTGTAATCTGGCTGTTTTTTGCTGTCAGTTCTATGAACTATGTACGTTTTATGGAGTTCCGAGAAAGGAAAGATCATCAGTTTAGGAGAGAAGAGAGGACTCATGGCCTCACCTGATCACTGCCTCTGTGTTGCTTACTGTGGGAGCGCTGGGTGGGCCGTTTAGGGCGCACCCCCAGACAGGTGGTCGGCAAACTGCGGCTCTCGAGCCATATGCAGCTCGCGGGCCGCGGTTTGCCGCTCTGTTGACTAATGAGTTTGCCGACCACTGCCCTAGACCATATGTTGACTATTTCAGTAAGGCCTAAGACCATCGGTCATGCTGACTGAATTTCTTTTTTGTGCAAAAGACACTTATTGAGCACTGATTCATTCCTAATCACTGTGTATACTGCCGTAAATAGAAATGTGGCTGAATTTAACCTTCACAGCAGCCCAGAGATATCCAGGGATTAAAACAAAGCAGAACAGCCATCACAGTGTGGGCCCACAATAGGTCCTCAGCCTGTGCCAGTTCACCATCACCTGCCCCATCCCACTGCATGGGTGAAGCAATGAGGCGCTGATGGGTTTACTGATTTTACAAGGGTCACATAGTTCACGAGTGGCCCCAAGAGGATTCTCTAACCTCACGGCTCATGCCACTACATCTTTGTAAAGTTTCTGAAACTTTATGGACCCCCATTCCCACCCCCATGTCTTTTGATGGTCAATTTTCCCACGTGCTTCTTGAGTTGTTATACCAGAGGCCGGACAGGAAGATGAGAGCCCGGGAGGTTTTATACGCTCTGTGGCCAGGCGTGGTGGAGACTTGTCTCTGAGAGTTATGTGGGTGGTGGGCCCCACCTAGAAGAGCAGCCAGCAGGCTGAGCCCTAATGCTGCTACAGTAGGAAGAACAAATGGGGCCCCTGCTCGAGTGGCCCCGGAAAGCCAGTGTGGATTAAAAGGCATGAAGCCGAGGCTTACTTCCTGAAGGCAGGCCACTTTCCGCTGGGGGATTGTAGTCTCTTCCTCTAGGCGTTGGTTAGGATATCGGGCTGTGGCGATGTATTTGGTGGGTGGCCAACCATACTTTTCCCAGGTTTCCCTAAAAACAAAACAAACCATTACCTACAGATTGGTACCTTTATCACTCATGCATATCTGTAGACCCACCCACAATTCACACAGTTTCACTTAAGCAATGTTCTCTCCTAGAGTTTCCACATCTATGCTGAGGGTATCAGGAAATTGTAGGGTGCCCCAACTAAGTCCATGGTGCTTAGAGTGAAAACCAGCATTGTCCCACACCCACATTCAGAGAAATCACAGGATCGACTTCTCAAAACTTCCTCCTGAGGGAAAGGAAAAGCCACCCACACTGTAGAACCGACAGAGCTCTGGACCCAATGATGAGGGGGGGGGGGGGGGGGAGTGGGGGGAGGGGGGACTTGTTGGGGGATTCTTTCTGTATAAATCTCATTCAAACATGTCATTTGAAGAAAGAACTTCTGAATTTGTAATTTGGGGAGTTTATGTATTAAGATTTTTTTTTACTTAGTAATAAGAAAGGAGAGTACAAAATAAAGGCTCTTTCTTCAGGGTCATGGGAAAGGCAGAATCATTGGTGCCGGAACGTTTTTGAAAGCCTGTCACTCATAGAGGGAGGTCGCGAGCTTGGTGCACGTTGATAAGAAATAGGAACTATATCCCTCGCCTTCAGGCAGTTTCTAGTCTTTCGAGGGTCAGAACCCAACTGAATGCAGTAGTGGAAGAGCGAGTTAGAAAAGATCAAATTAATGAGCACAAATGAATACAGTACGAACTCAGTAATGTGCAATAGAAACAAAATATACTGATATGAAGAAGTAGTACATCCCAGTGAGCTGAGTTAGGGACACTTGGGGGAAGTGATTTCTTATTTTGAAGAAAACAATGTGTTAGAGATGCCTAAAAGACATTCTCAGAGAAAAAAAAAAAATTAAAGGCATTCTCAGTGAAGCAGACACATCCAGTTCTTGCCCAATTCTGTGTTTTCATCTTCATAGAAGTTTTCCTCTTGGCCCTTGTCTCCTCTCGACCCCTTGTCTCCAGTCAGTTTGCTCCTAAGGCCCGAGCTTCCCTTTCCTGCCTTAAGCCAAGAATGCCAGGTGTTTTGGCCCATCTGACAACTTTTCTTCCCCTCAGATCCAAGGCTGGTGATATTAAATGTCACCAGCACATCTTGACAGATGTCCACCTTCTTCATACCAGTCACACCCCAGTGATTTCCCTGGGAAGTGACACAGACCGCCCTCTCTCCCCCAGGGCTGCCGGACACAGTTGGGTGATTGTCCTCAGATGTCCCCCTGTGCCCTGGAGTGCAGGCTGCTCAGGAGTTCCTTAACCTTGGACGAGAGCTCCAGTCCTCAGATGGCCAGTGGCCACTGAGCAGCTGATTCCGACTCTCAGGAGCCTGATAGAAGTCCCACCGTTACATGATGAAAAGAGTTGGAAATCTCAATTTAGGGGGGAAACAAACCCATCTGAAGAGATATTTGTCCGAGCAGATGGCTCCAAAGGGATCCTAATAGCTTCATGAGGGGACCTGCATTTCCATGGAGTTCTGTTTTGTTGTTTGGCTCTGTCTGATTTTCTAAATTAATCCTGAAAACAGATTACTGACTTGGGGAGAAATTACTTCCACCTGCTTCCTTCTAAGTTATGAGACCATAATATTTTAATGTGTGTGTGTGTGTGTGTGTGTGTGTGTGTGTGTGATGACACAAGCCACTAGCTTGCTTTATTTCTGAGATTTGAGCATTGTTTCAACCATTCCCCTGGGATTCTTGGGAACCATCCATATATGTGTGTGTGTGTGTGTGTGTGTGTGTGTGTGTGTGTGTGTGTGTATTGATTTCAGAGAGGAAGGAAGAGGGAGAGAGAGAGAGAGAAACATCAATGATGAGAGAGAATCATTGAGGGAATCGTTGATCAGCTGCCTCCTGCCACAATCCCCACTAGAGATCGAGCCTGTAACTCAGGCATGTGCCCTGACTGGGAATCGAACCATGACTTCCTGGTTCATAGGACGACACTCAGCCACTGAACCACAAAGGCCGGGCTGGGAGCCATCCTTATTACCTTTGGGGTAGCTGACCCTCTTTCCTAATACACCCCGTGAGGTGCACTCCTTACGGAGCAAGGGTATCCAGCTGTTTCAGAAGCTGTCTTTAGAATAAGCAGAGCCACTTGGAGGGGCAAAGAGGGGTCTGTTCAAAGATTCTCAAAGGGAAGTTGACCTGCGGGACCAGGTCTCTGAAGACTTGCACTAAATGCAGTCTGTGCATCATACAAAGACGACCAGCAGAGGGGCAATAATGTCCGCCATGGGGCTGGATCTGCTGGGGGGAGGGGCTCCTTTTTCTCAGTGTAGAGGTGCCCGCTCCTTGCATTCGAACCTGTGGAAACTGAATACACATGTGTGGTTTGAGCAGATGGGGTTCAATTGGGGGCTAACAGCCGCTGCAAATCCCCTTTGCTAAGCCGTGTGTCCGCGTAGGGGCCAAATCCCTGGAAGGAAGGGGCTTGCTTGCTGCTTAGAGGCATGTGTCTATGGGTGGCCATCGCTGTTGGGGTGTCCTTCTCTAACTCACCCACCCAGCGGGACAGCTTTGTCTCGCTTACGCAGAGGCCTTCCTGTCCAGCTATCGCTCTGTTGCTTCCCTGCCGTGTAAAACCTGAAGACGCATGTTACGCATTACAGTTTAGATACAAACCTTTCTTCTTCTTCGTGCAGATCTGTGGCTGTGCTAACGGAGTGCATGAGGAACAAGACCCTGGCCAAGTTCTTCAGGGAACGTCAGGAAACTCTGAAGCACTCACTGCCTCTGGGGTCCTATCTCTTGAAACCAGTTCAGCGGATTCTCAAGTATCACCTCCTTTTGCACGTAAGTTTCGGCCTGCGCTCGAGTTCGTTCCAGAGGATGGGGATTTTGTGTGTGTATGTTAGATTTAGGGGGGGAAATATCAGAAGCGGCTGGGGACATATGGAAACGTTTTCCACACTCATACTTTACAACTGACTAATCTGCTTTGAGGAATTAGAGATATTTATGTTCGAGGCCTGCCGCCCCATTGACAGCAGCGAAGTACAGATTCATTCCAGTTCTGATAGGCCGGGGCTCAGGAGCACCTCATGCTGGCAGTGACGGTTCCAGGCAGGGAGTGATCATCTTAATGAAAAACAGATTTCTTGGGGTTTTTTTTTACTTCCTTGAGCCCAGATTCAGTAGGCAGTGGGGAGGGAGAGCGATTGGTCTCAGATCGGCTTTTATATGAGCAAGGAGCAGCGGCTGAAAGGGGAGAAGACAGGTGAGCAGTGTGATGAACGATCTTTGAGGTGGGCTTAGCATCACGTCAGGGTATCTTTTCTTTACATCATTTCCCATTATTTGGACAAAATTCAAGGAAGCTTTAGAAACAAAGGCAGTCGGAGCACTCATATGCTCATTTCTTACCCAAGGACGTTGATAAAAATGGACAAACGTTGTGTTGAAGTAACTTTCGTGCTGTAGGTAGAATCGGATTGCCAATGCAGCAGGAGAAAGACAGGGTGCGCAGTGGTTAGCGGCTGGCTCGGGGGCAAGACTGCCTGGGTTCCCATACTATAAATCGCCCATGTACACTGTGGCTCACAGGCATTCAGTAAAAATAAATTATTATTGTTATCATATCCTTTTTGTCCTACATTAAAATTTTTTCTTAGTGAGATTTTAATTCAGAGTTCCTCTCCATATCAACATGTCTGCAATTTGCATGTATCTCTTTTTAAGCGATTCCAGATTTCTAACTTGGATAATCATTCCAAAGGCTTGCTCAGTTCACACATCTAACATTTTAAGAACCCTTATGTTCCTTCTTTACCAGGACTTTCTCAATTTAGTCTGTTTGCCTGGGTGGCTCATCTTTGAAGAATATCGTGTCCTGTGAAGCCACATCAGGGAAAGTACTTTAATTGTTAAATTGATGCTAATAACTTCTTAGATTAGTGGGATTTCAACATGTGAATTTGGGGGGCGACACATTCAGTCTATAACATCTGGTAATGAATAAAAAAGGGAAGAACAGTGGTTAGATTATTTGAAAACTAACTTCTGGTTGCCTTTGAAGTATTTTTGCTTTTATTGTTTATTTAGAGAGTGTTCTTTCTGTGTCATTCACATCACTTCAAAGTTGTTAGCCATCCGTGAAGATCCCACAAGAATACGCACTGTACTCCTGAGACTGTTGATGAACAGATTGCCTTTCGGACTAAAAGAAGAAATTAGTTTGTTGTGTTTTTTTAACTTCGCTGTTGATGTTGAGCTTACCTGGGGAGTTGTTAGTTTGGAGATACAGTTTTAAAGGACCTTTCTGAAGGAAATGTAAATTCCTTTCCAGTTTCTAACTAGATGGAAAACTTGAATACTCAGTAAAAGTAAAGATTTATGAAATATGACTATACAATAATCTTTATAAGTTATACCAGAAGATTCAACCTCCACCCATTAGCTTAATGAATATGCATGATGAATGTCATGGAAATGATTTAATGGACTATACTGTCTTCCTGTGTTTTGCATATTTCTATAGGGTTACTGTTATTTTTGTTTAAAGAAGAGATAGCCTAATTTCATGAGCATTTATTGGTCACCCAGCTCTCTGGGAGGCCCTGTTGAGAAGATAAAGGACAAAAGTAGCTATGCAGTCGTCCTTGGCTTTCCACTCTTAGGAATTCTAGGGGCATGTGTCTTATGTGCTGGAAGAAATTAGTGCAGAGATTGTGTCCCTTTCTCATCTCCCTGGCATTGTGGACTCCAGTGTTAAGCTCAGTGCTGACCGTCAGAGCGAGTATGTGAACCAGGAGGTCCTCCTCAGCACGCTGAAGGATTGTCTTGGGTGAACTTCATTTGGGCTTTAAAGCCTTGACTACATGAAAATGCACTTGCTATCGAAGTGGTGTGTTGTTGTTGTTTTTTTAAGATAATGCTCACTATACTTTCAAATCTGTTACGTATTAAGTCCTGTATGAGACCTTTTACTTTCTCTGGGAGAAAAGTAATAAGTACGTTTTCCATCTTGTAAGAGTGAGAACTATATCCCATTGGCCACCAGGACACTCTGAAATTTCCAACTATAATGTCAACTCTCATATCTATTGTAATCACTAAAATCTCTATGAGATTTGATGGCCTATGTACATGTTTTGTTTTATCTTGTTTGTCATGACATTTTAATCCACTTCTGTTTTCCTAGCTCCATTTTCTTTCGTGTCTTACCATTTTGTTGTAGGTATTTCTGGTAAGTTATCTCAAAATCTTAAAGAATGATGTCACATGTAAATAAATAAGCCAAATAAAATATGAGGAACTAATCATAGGGGTACCATTTGTATCACTGACAAAGTGGGAAAATTTGAAAAATAACTAATTGGAGGGTTGTTTGTTTTAAAGGAAATAGAAAATCACCTCGACAAGGACACAGAAGGCTACGATGTGGTGCTGGATGCTATAGACACAATGCAGCGAGTCGCCTGGCACATCAACGACATGAAGCGGAAACATGAGCACGCCGTCCGGTTACAGGTGAGCCCTCGAGATGGAGGTGCTGCGGGTGCGCTGACTTCTCATCATTTGCTAAATCAAATATTAAGGGTGCTCAAGTATTTCCCGCCATTCATGGTCTTCATCGGAGTTCTTCCTGAAGAAAGATCGGGACATCGATAATGCTGATCATTATATTTAAGAGGAAGTCCCATGGTAACTTTTAGATTAATAGTCTGCTTATAGCCCCTTCCATGATCTAAGTGAAAAATTTGAGTCTCCTGAGGCCTTATCTTATGTCCATCACAAAGAAATATTCTAGTTGAAAGCACCTTTCTCTGAGCTGTTAAAGAAGTTTGCAACTTCTATTCCTGTCACTAGTTCATGCAAAGTCCTGAGGTGGTATGTGTGGTATTGGGACAGAGGACTCAGAGCAAGGAGAGCGAAGTCTGGAGCCAGGTACTTTGCAATTTCATTTGGGATGAGACCCACGGCTTTCCTCATTTTTATAAATGAGACAGACGAGCATTTGCTAAGGTTCCTTCCAGCACCAAAATACTGAGCCCTGAACCCCTGAAAACTTTTAATAGATGCTAAGCCAGTGGTCACATCCTGGATACCTCTAAAGATGTCCTATTTTTAAAAAGAAGGTCGTGTGGGTCCAGAGGCAGTCTCAGGCTCTGGGGTATCCCTGGAGTGAGGCATAAAAGCCCAGAGTGGCTCCATGTTCTCAGCCCACCTGAGCCTGACTCAGGAAAATAAAATACATTATTTGGCCCGTAAGTCTGAACAAAATTCTAGGTTTCATCAGTAGGCAGCTAGAGTGTGGTGTGATGCAACTGACTATCAGAAATCAAAGGAAGGCGAGAGGCTAAGCCTCCAGCCCTGACTGGTTTTGGGGGCAGTAGGAAGGCTTAATGCTTCACCATTCAGATGTTTTGTGGACGTAATGTCAGGCATAGCATCTGCTGCATTTCCGAAAATGGCTCAATAGCTGGTTCTTCACACCTTATGAATCTGCTGGGCATTCTGAAGACTCTGCTGCTCAGCCTCTGGCTCAGTCTTACCTCCATTCCTCTCCATTTCCACTTTCCCCCCAAAGACGTCCTGGGTGTCTGCTTAATGAGATGCTGTTTGTGGACATTTTCATCTTTCAAAGTAATAAAATCAGCTTCATTAAGAAAGATTGATATGGGTGTATAATAAATCCCAAATAAACGTCCAATTCATGTTATCAGTTTATATTCAGCAAGTTCCATTCAAAACAAAGAGGTGGAGAAATGTTCATTTTATTGCCCCAAATAAATGGGATGAATACCAGGAAGTTTCTGAGAAGTTGTATGATTTTCCATGGACTTTAGTTTTGCGTTTCTGATATGTGGTATGGTCTTCACTTTCTGGGAGAGGGTTTCCAAGTCAATAGCTCAGAAGGCTTTTGTCCAGAGAATAGGGGGTGAGAGCATCAGGGAGGGATGCCTATCTGAGAAGGTCTCATACCAATGGCCTCTTTATGTAGCTTCTGAAAGACATAACTGCTGCCGCCAGCCATAGGAGGGGTTATCTAGGAATGGAAATAAGTAGTGTCAAGTCATCAACTAACAACTTGCTTCATTTCTGCTAACCCTTCAACGACACCACCCATAAGTGTAGACTCATGTCATGGATCATTACACACCGTTAGACGCCATTCTCAAGGCTCAAGAAATGGGCCACCGTGCCCTCGCTGCCTTGCCTGCCCACCTCCTGTTTAATCACGTGGGACATTGGCCTTCTTTCAGGAGATACAGAGTTTGCTCACTAACTGGAAGGGGCCAGACCTAACCAGCTACGGGGAACTGGTGCTCGAAGGAACCTTCCGCATCCAGCGGGCCAAGAACGAAAGGACCCTCTTCCTCTTTGACAAGCTGCTGCTCATCACGAAGAAGAGAGATGATACGTTTACGTACAAAGCTCACATCCCGGTAGGTCTGCATGTGGGTCACGGGCAAGGACTTGAGTCGCTGTCCCGTTCTCTTCCACGCGTGCTCACCTGTCTCGCTCTCCCGCTCAGTGTGGCAACCTCATGCTCGTGGAAGTGATCCCCAAGGAGCCTCTCAGCTTCAGCGTCTTCCACTACAAGAACCCCAAGCTGCAGCACACCGTCCAGGTAACAGCAGCGCCCCCCCCTCCCTGCCAGGCCCGCTCTGTGCACCCGGAGCGCCCTGCGCCAGGCAGCCTTTCTCCATCCTTTTGGCCACCTGGTGTGTTTTGCATCTTGTCGGAGGGTGAGGGGAGGGTCTGAGTCTGGTGCGTGGTGGCGGCGGGAGTTGTCTGACGGTCCTAATCTCCTTCCGTAGGCCAAGTCGCAGCAGGACAAACGCCTGTGGGTTCTGCACCTGAAGAGACTGATCCTGGAAAATCACGCGGCCAAGATCCCAGCAAAGGTAAGACAACAAGGCCAACAAACAGTGAGACGTAAAGACATTCAGGTCCTGGGGCGGGGGGAGTGGGGAGTGGGGGCAGCCCCAGGGGTGAACTTCCACTGCGAAGTAAAGAAGAGTGAGAGCAGGGATCCACCAGGGACCAGCTAAGCCACCATTTATTCTGAGAGGACTCGCATGTAGGGACACTGTGGCGAGTTTTAGTTTGGTTTTTTAAAATGTTGTTGTTTTCCTTGTGGACATGTAAGAAGAAAAATACAGAAGAGACTATAAGTAAATTTCTAGAGAACGAGTGAAAAATAAAGAGAGCGATGAGAATTAACCAAAGTGCACGGAGCCCCTACAGTGACTAAAGCTGGCTCCGGCTCTGTGGGAAGGCGAGGGAAACCAGACCCAGACCCGGCCACAAAGGGGTCTGCAGACGAGGGAGCTAGCCCTGAATTGTGTAACTGTTTGCTAAACGTGGTGAGTTAATGAAGGTATAAGCCAAGTGTTGTGGGAGGGTAAAGGGTTCCATTACAGTTGAGTGGGGAAGGGAAGTGCCTTTCAGTATCTTGAAGAATGAGGAATATTTTTAATAAGTGAGGGAAATGGAAAAGGAGAACCAAGCCGAGGGAATAGCATACACAAAACAGAGATGCCTAGATGGAGGGGCTGAGTCCCCAGAAGATGGAGTTGGAGGTGAGGCTGGAGAAGTGGAAGGCAGACAACTGGGCGATAAAGGGCTTTGACCCCACACACTAGGAGTCTGGATTGGATTGGTGACGGCTTTGGAAGAAGGTTGGGGCATGGTTTGCCCCATGTTCTGAGAGTGTAACTTCGGGAACAGTGTGGCAATGAGTGGGAGGAGTGAGACTAGAGACAGAAGAGGAATTAACAAGCCCCCACAATAGTCTAGAAAACAGATAAGGGGCACTGCCAGGGAGCCACAGCATATAAGGGGATGCACAAACCCATTGTGAAGGCAGAGAGAATAGGATTCTGCCCACTAAGCATGAGGAGAGGGGGAAATAGAAGTCAAGGGTGACTAAGGAGTTGGGCCAGGAGGATGGTGATGTGAGCTCCAAGATAGACGGTGAACGGGAGGAACGGGTTGGATGGGAGCGAGAGGGCTGAGCACTGATACATGTGCAGGGGCAGGTCAGCTGCAGGTGGCAATTCAGGTCTTGGAAGCTGCAGATCGGCAGGCTCTCTCCACCCAGACAATACTGAAGCCCTGAGAGTTGATAGGAGGGCCCATGATAGGAGGGCCCATCAAAATGTGGAAAGGACGAAGAACCCTTGGGAATCCCAACATCTGAGGGATCTGCAGTGGGTGGGGGATGTAGAGAACATCCAAAGGAGGAGTAGCGATGAGGTAGTAAGAAACCTGGAGGGCAAAGGTGATGTAACAAAGGAAGGAAAGAATCTCAAAAAGAGGGAGCTGAGTAACAGCCTCAGATGCTGCTGAGGTCAAAACAGATTCCAACAGAAAAGTAGAGATCAGCCCTAACCGGTTTGGCTCAGTGGATAGAGCGTCGGCCTGCAGACTGAAAGGTCCCAGGTTCGATTCCGGTCAAGGGCATGTACCTTGGTTGCGGGCACATCCCCAATAGGAGGTGTGTAGGAGGCAGCTGATCAATGTTTCTAACTCTCTATCCCTCTCCCTTCCTCTCTGTAAAAAATTAATAAAATATTTTAAAAAAAAAAAAAAAAGAAAGAAAAGAAAAGTAGAGATCAGATCCGCTCACTAAGAGTCAAAGGCGAGGCTGGAGTGGGCTGAAGAGAAAGGGGAGAAAAAGGAACAGACGAAGTAGGCTTTTCTTTTTTAAAACAGAGTTCAGAAAAGACAAAAGCAGGTAGTTTGAAGAAAGGTGAGATCAAAGCAAGACACTGTTTGTAGGTGAGGAATGCCCTGGACATAAGTAAACGGGGGGAGGGGGGGAAACAGGAGATGGGAAAAATAAGAGGAGGGATGCCTCTCGGAATGTGACCTGGGAGGTGGCAGGGTGGGATCAAAAGCACGGGGCTAGGGGTCAGTTTTGGAAACAGTCAGAAGCATCTTCCCGAGCTGAGCAAGAAGAAAGATGAAAAGGATAGAGAAGCTTTGAGGTGGATTTGAGGGAAGATCAAGGGTTTGATTTCACTGAAGTTGGTGGTAATGTCACTTACTGGGTGAGTGAAGCAAAGATGGGGCTGGTGGCTGAGCGAAAGTGGGAAGGTTCAGAACTCTTGCCCAACACAGTAACCTGGGAAAGGCATCCAAGAGCCGCCAGAAGCTGGCCACCATGAGTCAGTGTGATGAGCTAATTTCAAGTGACTCGGAAACTAGTGTTGAGGTACCAGGGTGCACGTGGGTGCCCCAAGGGTGGGGATTGACGACAGAGAAGATTAACAGGGCAGGAAGGAGGGAGGCTCGTCAGCACCTATGCAGTGATGGAACAGGATTTGCAGGCTGAGCAGACAGTGAAATTCACTGGGAAAATAGACCCGGGTTGAAGGAGCGCTGGTCTTGTAAAGTGAGAGAACTGGTTCAGCAGGGTGACAGGTGGGGAGACGGAAATGTGGAGATAGATGTGTAGTTGAAGAAGGGCCCTTTGGAGGCCTGCCTTGGAGGTAGGGCAGGTCTGGGCGGCCGTAGGTTCTGGGGGCAGCTCCGATTATGTATTGCTGTTCTGGAGTGGAGGAAACGGTTATCAGAGATCACATGGTGAGGAACTAGGGTGAGGGTTATCCACATGGATGGTGAGATGGTCCGTGCTGGGGCGGGGAGGAGTGAAGTGGGGCAGAAAATGGGATGATGATCACAAGGGTAGAACCGGGTGGGGAATAAGTAGAAACGAGATTTCCCAGAAAGGAGAGAGCCTGTTTTGCTCTTTGTGTCGTCTGAAAAGCCTCGGCAGCCCTGCACAGGGGCTGGCAGCAGTGCTTTTGTGCCCAGGAAATGAGTGTGCGGGGGTGTGTGCTCTGAGGCATGCGGCTCCTTTCAGCAGGTGTTGCGAGATGTCAGGTAGCTCATGCGGACAGGTGACTGCATTCTCCTCGTGGGTAGTCATTTGGTTCCTGGCCAGCGCCTTGCAATGAATGTCCTCTGAGCAATGGCAGTGGCTTTGATATGCCCTGCCTATTGTCTACCTGTCCACAGGAAATTCAAACCTACCAAAGGATTCGAGCGGTAATTACAGGCCATTACAAAACAAGGCTAATGCACATACCTGTCCTCTCCCACGCTAGGCGTGTATATTGCAGGCAGTTTTCCCTTTATGTGTTAAAATGGTCACAATACACTTGTACTTTTTTACTCAACTTCCTGATCCTCTTAGAATCTCACTCGGTTTCAGCTACACCTTCTTGAGCACGCACACACTGTGCCAAGTACTTCATACTCTTTACTTCACCCCACACAAAACTCCCTCTGAGAAGGGCCTGTTCGCCCCCTTCCAGAGAAATAAAAACAGGCTCAGAGACTCGACGCAAATTGTCAAGTTGAAGCAGCTACCAGGGGTGGGCAAACTTTTTGACTCGAGGGCCACAATGGGTTCTTCAACTGGACCGGAGGGCCGGAACAAAAGCATGGATGGAGTGTTTGTGTGAACTAATATAAATTCAAAGTAAAGGAGCGGAGGGGAGAGCAAGAGAACCGGATAGAACAGCCGGATCCGGCCCGCAGGCCGTAGTTTGCCCAAGGCTGCTAGTCCATGAACAAGCCCAGAGTCAAACCCATTGGGCTGTCTGGCCCCAAAGAGCAAGTCTTCACCCAGGCATCGTTTCCAAAGGATGGAAATGAAACACACTTATTTAATGTACTTGATCTACGATAGTGTTACAATCATTTTCTATTTTATTTAAGCAGATAGTTCATTTGAACTTTTCCCTTCTTTCCTTGACTATTTCTTAATCTTTCCTTAAAGCTATCAAAATATATTTATTCCTATTAAATCAAAGAAATGCATAATGGGGAATTTTTTAAACATCAAGAAATGCACCACCGATCTAATAATATTAACACAGCTGTTGGAAATTCATTAGTTCCTGCCAACCTCCTTCCAGTCCTTTAGTTCAATGATGGTCCCTGGCTGACTCCTAGTGGACAAAGTGGGAATAACACTTTTTGAAATTAAATGTTGTTGCCGGAGGGATATTCTTGAAGTCAAGTTTATAGATGCCAGAAAAGTCCTTGGAAATAGTCATATTGCCTGTTCGTCTACATGGTGTATAAGCTAACTCTCATCTAGGTGAACTGAGAATGAAGGTGAAGGTAGAAACTTTTGCATTTTACATATTCACATGGGTCTGTAAATGCACTTCACAGAAATTGAACTAACATTTGTGTTTGAAATTAATCCCAAGTAGTAATCTCCAAGTCTGCATGGGTGACAAAAGAGCAGTGTTATAAAAATCCAAACATTTGTTTTCTCAAAGTTATGGTGACTGCATCGAGGCTTCTCTCTTACCCCTTTGGTTAAACAAGATGATTGCCACTTGGTCTAAACATTTTTACTGTGATATCACAGATGGTGGAAGAATACAACAAAATAATTTTTAAATTATTTTTAACGTAAAGTTTGTAGGTTCAGTTACACTACCCTTGAAAAATGAAAATAACTTTAAAGCAAGAAAGGCTACCCAACCTAATTTTTTTTTTCATTTTTGAATCCTCAGGAAAAATTATTCTTGTTAGTGCAGTTGTCATATCTTTTTATATTCCCCTAAACATGAATAACATATGGCAACAATAACCGTTTTTAAAAGCCTTAAGGGAAGGCTGAGGTTGAGCTGGGGGGAAGCATGTGTGGAGGAAGTGAAGGCCAAGGTCATGAGGCCCTTTCCCTGGGGAGGTGGGTAGTAACTAAATTGGGTTGAGTGCCTACCATTTGGTCCTAGTAGTGATTCTGGAAGGTAGGTCAGCTGAGGAAACACATTCAGAGATGTGAGAGCACCCACATATGAGTGCCAGAGTGGGGATCACAGCAGCGTCCTTCAGAGCCCTTCCCCCCACCACAGCTGTTCCGCTCACCCCCCACCCGAAGATTCTAGGGCACACACAAAAGATGGTGGGTGCCAGGGTGCTGTAGGGAGCCAGATGGAAGGAGGAAAGCAGAAAACCTCCAGCAATCTTTTTTGCATTCAACTCGGAGCAGTTGAGTGGTGTGGGAAGGGCCAGTTGGGCAGATCCCGGGCCCTATCCCGGGGGCTTTGGGGTCAGCAGACCTGGGTTGAGTTCAATAGGCCAGGGCTGGGTGGCAGGAGTCTACATTTTATAATACGCTGACCAACAGATACTAACGATGAGCCAGGTTTTGGAAATGTTTGGTGGAATGTTTCCCTTTTTCTTCTCTCACCTCTCCTTCCCCTTCCCTCACTCCCCACCAAACCCCTTTTCCTCTCTCCCTCTCTTTCTCCCTTTCTCCTCCTCCCTCCCTTTGTCTCCCTCCTCCTCCCCCCCCCCCCCCCCACCTCCTTTCTTTCCAGGTGGGGCTGTGGTTTAGCGCTGGTGCCAGTTGTGAGGCATCTACTCCCCACATGGGGGCACTCACCTGTTTGAATCCCAGGAGCTATGTTAATGCCTAAGAGAAATCATGAGTTTCTTTAAAAAGCTTTTAAAAAACCACTTATTCGGGTGGGATAAGACCCATGTTAGGATTGGTAGTTTAAAGGAGAAACCAAAAGAATGTAATTGCAATTATAGCTACATTTTCTTTCTTTCAGGCAAAGCAAGCAATACTAGAAATGGATGCCATTCGTAAGTTTCATTTTCTTAACACAATTTGAAATTTCATTTTTTACTTGTACCTACCACATTTTCTATCTTAAAGTTTATAAAAATGTCAATTGTTAAGTAGCAGCTCTCTGCTAACTGTTCTAACAAATAGTCCATCTCTTCCTGACACATTGATTTGATTCCTCCCGCTTTATCTGTGAGTCACCTGGCGGCTGGCCAGTGGCTAGGTCTCTGTGTCAACTAACAATGTAAGATCTGCTCCCAGGGTCAACTCTTACCCCCACCCCCACCACCAACAATTAAGGTCTCACAGTCCATTTCCCACCTCACCCCATCGACAGAAAATCTATGTTGATTATCTGAAAACATCAAGGTAACTAGATAGTTACTGGTTTTCCTGATAACAGCACACATTTCAAAATTACAACTGCCCCACATATGTGATTGTATTTCTAGGCTTATCCAAGCAGGCGGAGAATAAATATGAGCTCTTTCCTATTTTATCATATCCTTGTTACCTCCCAGGTTAAAAAAAAAAAAAAAAAGAAAAACGATGACTTTAACGACTGGCAACTAGGTCTGACAAACGTTTCCTTAAAACTTCCAAAATAACGCCCTGGCCTGTGTGGCTCAGTTGGTTAGATGTCATCCCAATCCATGTTTCCCTCTCACATCAATGTTTCTCTCTCTCTCTCTCTCCCTCCCTCTCTTTCTAAAAATCAATACAAATATATATTTTTTAAAAACTCAAAATAACTTACTTTTGGGGAATCTTTCCCCAAGTGCAAATGCTAACTCACCCTCCAGCCTGCCACAGTGGCTGCGAGTCCCCATTTCCTGTCCGACAGATTCTGAGGAGCGATCCCCACAGTGCGAGGCTGGGCTCACTGCCCAGTGGTCCCTCAATCCTCACATTTTACTCAGAATCTCAAAGATTTTTTTAAGTAAAAGCGCTCTGAAGAGAAGGCATGGCCAGGGATGGCCAGGTGAGAATTAGGGGGAAAGTGGAAGGCAGATGGGATCTGGAGACGTCAGCTCTTATTACGATGAGTTCATTCAATGAAACGACTTACTTGTTCCCAGGATCTGGGTTAGCTCGTGGGCACCATTAAGATTTTGTGGTGCACAGAGTAGTTTCGAGCACAAATTGGTGCCACACGCCTGTCTGAGGGGCCCAGGACTAAGCCAGAGCAGCCCAGCCCAGGAAAATAACCTTATTTGCCCTACTTTGGACTTGGCTGAGTGTGAACAGAGTAAGCCAGTCCATTGGACCGAATGACCTCATACATATAACTTTACCTCTGACATTGCAGAAGTGCATGTGGTCTTTAGAACTCTCTCGAACTTTAGGTGCTGTTGAAGAGCATTAACCCCAATTTGAAGGCCATGTTTACAGGGCCATCCTTAAATTGTTACCCTCTGATGTCAGCATGACGATGATCATTGAATATGCTGCAGTGATTTAGAGTTAGACCAGATTTCCTTGATCCAAAGTCGGGGTACCCCTTAGATGGGGTAGAAAGACAAACTATGAAATTAAATGATAATCCCTTTTCTGAGGAGAGAATCTAAAGTACTCAACAGATGTTCAAAGGAGCAAAGTCTAGACAAGTATTAAGAGTCAGTGAACTGCCCATTCAGTGTGGCTCAGTGATTGAGCGTTGACCTATGACCCAGGAGGTCATGTTTTGATTCCCGGTCAGAGCACATGCCTGGGTTGTGGGCTCCATCCCCAGTGTGGGGAGTGCAGGGGGCAGCTTATCAATGAGTCTCTCATCATTGATGTTTCCATCTCTCCCTTACTTTCTGAAATCAATATATATATTGAGATACATATTCAACACCAGGTATGGAAGAAGGGACTCTGTCTGAGGGAAGAGAGTAAATGTTGAGCTATCCAAAGCAGGTGGCTCCCGTATTCTGAGCAGTCACCAGGCACCTGGTTCTCACAGTCGCTGCCTTCTCTTTCCAGATTACCCTGGCTTCTGCTACAGCCCCGAGGGACAGGCGAAAACCTGCTCCACTCCCTACCGGCTGAGAAGAAAATCTGGTAATTCAGATGTTTCATCCAAAGTTGATAAGCGTGGAGACTAGCAATGAAAGTCCCTTCCAGTCGGACAGAAAGGCGTATCCGTCCTGGTCTTGGAGCTCTCGGCCAGTTTGAGTGCAGCTGAGGCCGCATTACGATGGGGCTCTCAAGCTTCTGTTCTAAAACCCTTTCCTACTTAACTCGCTGTTTTCACACATATTAACCAAGTAGCTTTGCTTTGCATAGCCTCTTGCCGTAGCAGACAAGTACTAAACCCTATCTACCTGTCATCAGTGAAAAAATTATAGCCTGTAAATGACACATACCTGAGATTATTCAAACTTCAAACTCTTAACACACAGTTGCTGAACCAGACTCCAGGTAGCATTACCTTTGGGAGCCCTCAGATGTTTGTTTGTTTGTTTCATTTGAATCACTATTTATTGAGTACCTACCTAATCTGTGCTAAGGACCAAAATGCCAGAATAAATAATACACATGATTCCTGCTTGCAAGAAGTTCAGAGTCTAGTGGGAGGGTCCGAAAAGGTGACTAAACACCAGGAGAGGGAGAGGGTCACCTCTAGGAAGGAGAGAGGGGGCTTAGAGAGCAGAGGGCCAGTACCCCGATTGAATCTAGGGGCCGAGGAGGAAGGTGGGAGAGAATAGACATGCAGATGCCCCGAGACTGAGACAGAATATCTTAGAGGGGACATTGGTAGTCAGTTGTTCATACTGGCAGGAACGTAGGATGGAGCTGGGGGTGGAGGCTAGGGTGGGGGTGAGGTGGAGATAGGGGTGGGGGTGAGGGTGGGGGTGAGGTGGAGGTGAGGGTGGGGGTGAGGTGGAGATAGGGGTGGAGGTGAGGGTGGAGGTGGAGATGGAGGTGGAGATAGGGGTGGGGGTGAGGGTGGAGGTGGAGGTGGGCAAGGTGAAATGGAGGGAGATGTGGCTGGAGGTCAGAGAGTGGCTTGATCATGAAAGGCGAGTAGGCCCCACAGAGGGTTTGAACTCGATCCTGCAAGCTATGGAAGGGTATCAAGCAATGAGATCTTTGCCTTTGAGAACCGAATTCTGGGTCGACGTGGAAAATGAAGTAGGCAGGGAGACCTGGAAGGAAGCTGTCCCTCTGGACGGGTAAGAGATGCTGAAGGCTGGATTAAGACAGTGGTGACTGGGGTAGAGCATAGTGGGATCCCACAAGATGATGGCTGAAAACAGGAGAAATCAGAATGACGTCCTGGTCAATAACTTGGGAGGGGAACGCCAATGACAACCGAGGTAAACACAGAGCGAGGGGCAGGTATGGGGGAGACCCGTGCGCTGAGGTTGAGACGTGTGGTTTTACTGGGTCTGTGGGAACGCTGGAGGAAAGCCAGACTGGCAGCTGGCATTTGAGGTCTGAGGCTCGGGACGGGGTCCGGGATAAGAACATTAAAACTGAACGTGATCAGCTTTCAGGTGGCAGTTAACGCTAAGGAAATTGCTGTACCAGCTGGTAGGGCAGTGTTCTGTTATGCGACTCCTGATTACACAGCTTAATGTTCACCTTAGTTTTGATGGGGTGAGTGTCTTGCTGCTAAGTATCTCTAAGCAACGGGGATTTTGGCAAATTTGATAGAAAATGTCTAGAGCTGAATTAATTTGCTCAGAAACTAATAATTTACTTTTAAAGGAAAAAAAAACACAAAACTCTTCATTTGGTTTTGCAAGTGATGCCTTATTTTTTCTTCCTCCCAGAACCTTCCTCAAGATCACATAAAGTTTTGAAGACCAGTGGTAAGTCCTGAAACATCTTCCTTTTGCATTCTTGTTGATATCCACTAAGTCAAACCACGCACACACACAAAAAGCACCAGGTGAGAAAAATAAAAGCACCAGACGAATTAGAGATTGATGGGGTTATTTAACTTCTATAAGTAGTAGTGCCCCATTATAAAGTGTAAAGCCAAATGACATCAAATGTTTGCAATATAGATAACAGGCATAAAAAGATTAATATCCCTATTACTAAAAGGAAGCCTGTGTAGCAAAAAGAAGAGACAAAGGACCCTTTTTCAAAAGGCAGACAATATCATTGGGCAATTTCACAGAGGAAACAGAAACTGCCAGTAAAATGTTTAAATGGTCACCCATGTTAGTAATCAGAAAAGTCATACATTCACATTATGCTAAGTGAAATAAGGCAGTCAGAGAAAGATAAATATCACATGATCTCACTCATTTGTGGAATATAATGACCAACATAAACCAATGAACAAAAATAGAACCAGAGACAGAGAAGCATCCAGCAGACTGTCCAAACTATGAGGGAAGGTGCGGGGTAAGGGAGTAAGAGATCAACCAATGGACTTGTATGCATGTATATGAGCATAACCAATGGACACAGACAGTATGCATGTATATGAGCATAACCAATGGAGACAGACAGTATGCATGTATATGAGCATAACCAATGGATACAGACAGTATGCATGTATATGAGCATAACCAATGGACACAGACAGTATGCATGTATATGAGCATAACCAATGGACACAGACAGTATGCATGTATATGAGCATAACCAATGGACACAGACAGTTTTTATGATGGCGAGGCAGTACAGTCAGAAGGGCATGTGTTGGGGGGTGGGAGTGGCCATGGGGGAAAAAGGAAACTCTGTAATACTTTAACCAATAATTTTTTAAATTTAAAAAAATAAAGAATAAAAAATAAATGGGAAAAATATCCTCTGGTGAGGATTAATAATAATAAAAAAGAATAATTTGAAGTTGAAAAAAATCATACATTTAAGGGAGATAGATAAAGTGGGAAAAGCCGTGAGCTTGACCTAAAGATAGAGAAAAACAAGCACTTTGAAACTATTGGTGTGTAAGGTTTTTAGAGCAAAGTTTGTTACAATCCATTGAATGTGCGTTACGGGGAATATTGTGCAGCCGTCGGAAAGAAGGAAGTATGTGTCCATGGACTGACAAGAGTGTCCACGTATATTTAGCAGGAAATGCAGTGTTGCATATTGTACCTTTATTTGAAAAGCAAAAACTGTGCTTTGTGGTGGGATGGGAGCAGCGGGCAGGAACTGGAAAGATGAACATCAAACTATTACGTTTGGTTACCTCTGCTGGCTGGGGTTTGTGGAGCGGGTTCAATCACTTTTTACTTTATATGCTTCCGTAATTAAACAACTTGTAAGGATGAGATGCACATAATCAAGGTATCCATAAGAGGATCTCTATGAGGATCCGTAAACCCATCCCCAGAATTCCAGGTGCACACTCCTCAGCACAGCGCCACGGTGACCCTGTTGAGAGATGCTCTATCTTTCCGCTGTAACCAGTAAACTGTTTTAAAATTAACAGAAGCATAGTCCTATGTTTAAGTGGTTTCCGGGGCTTAGGCCATTGGATCTTTTTTCAGGTAACACATATTGGAGGGGCTTGGGGGGGGGCGGCTTTTGAATTTATTATCGTGAATTCGTCCATTGCTCTCAGGGATTAAGGAGGACACTTACCACTCAGATGTATGTAGTTGTTTTATCTATAGTCCAGGGCATATCACCAAGATAACTGGGAGGTGTTTTTTGAAAATTAGGTCTAAAAGGCCCAGAAGCTTCTCGGTCTTTAATTATGAACAGTAAGTTTAAAAGTCCTATAAAATAGGAGTGCTTACCTATATGGGAGATACATTTTTAATCCACAAACTTAAAAAAACAACACTTTATTTATTTACTTATTTATTTTTATTTTTATTTTTTTCAGAAACAGCACAAGACATCCAAAAGGTAAGCACCCTTACGTTTCTTGTTCTGCAGTGTGTACTTCCGGCACTTTTTATAGGTGCTCCTGTACCTCACCCCAGCCTGTGCTCCAAGCGTAAGCAATTATCTTACATTTTGAAATGGGTTTAAGTGAGGACTCGTCCTGATAGCGGCCTCCCTCTCAGAACTAGGGCATTTTTTTTTAGACTTAATTTTGTAATAGAAAAATAATATTCAGAATGAAATTTTATTCTTGCCCTTCTTACTTTTCTCTTCCCTTCCCTCCCTGAGACACAGACAAACAGGCATATTGACAGGTAGATATTCCAAGGCACTGTGTATCCCAGTTTCATTGACTAGTGATGAAAGATTCTTGCTAATTTGATTTCCAATAGATCACTACAGTGTTTGGATCAGAAAACATGTCCCTGGTACTAATTAGTTTGAACCAGTCTTCACCCTTTCAAATGAACTCTTTGAAGCTGATGTTTATACCTGCAGAGGCCTCAGAGGGCAGTCCACGCCCAGTCTGCACAATCCAGCTCCAGCAAGAACGGTTCCAAGTTATAAAGGACCCCATTGTGTTCTCTGATTAGACATCATGAATGTCACATGTAGTTTACTTCCTCCTAGGCATTGAGATATTACTTAATTAAATGTATTTTGAAAGAAAGTAAAAATCTCATTAGCTCAACAGTGGATTAAATGACATTCCTGCAACCAGGTCTTTGGCTAGAACCCGTAAACCAAGGCAGAACTGGTCAGGTTCAGGGCAGAATTCAGCAGGTCATTGAATTCTTGTAAGCCTAGATTTCCTTCCTGTGAAACTGGTACAATCATAGCTAATTCACGGAGTGCCTGTGAACATTAAGCTTGGAGGGCGTCTGCAAATGGCCTAGCAGGCCCTAGCTTATTTCCAAGTAAATACCAGTTACTGGCCTTTTTGCCCTTTTGCAAAAATTTGAAGTACTTTTCTCTTTTTTTAAAAAAATATACATTTTTATTGATTTCAGAGCGGAAGGGAGAGGGAGAGAGAGATAGAAACATCAATGATGAGAGAGAATTATTGATCAGCTGCCTCCTGCACACCCCCCAGGGGAACTGAGCCCACATCCCGGGCATGTGCCTTTGACCAGAACCCGGGACCCTTTAGTCCACAGGCTGACACTCTATCCACTAAGCCAGGCGTCCTCAAACTACGGCCCGCGGGCCACATGTGGCCCTCCGAGGACATTTATCCGGCCCGCCGGGTGCCGCTGCCTGTCCTGCTTAGCAGCCGACTCATCCCGGGCCCGCAGTGCGCATAGGAATTTGTTCATAGTGGGTTTTTTTTAACTATAGTCCGGCCCTCCAACGGTCTGAGGGACAGTGAACTGGCCCCCTGTTTAAAAAGTTTGAGGACCCCTCAACCGGCTAGGGCTGAAGTGCTTTTCAACTCAGTGAAAGTCATCAGTGTTCACTGATCATTTTCTTTGTGAATTTTACTACCTAGTAGTGGGATAGGCAATGTGTAGACAGGAGAATGCCACCAGTCATGCATCCCTGGTGCTGCGATCCCATCAGTGTTTCTACCCCTCAGGTTTCCAGAGGAGAAGGCTCTCCCCAGCGGAGGTCGGCAGGGCCGTCGCCCGCGCAGAGGAACAGCCAGCCCAGCGGCTCGGCCATTCTCAGCGTGCTCCGCGGGGGCGGGGCCGTCAGAAACATCTGGACGGACCACCAGATCAGGCAAGCCTTGTTTCCCAGCCGCCGGTCCCAGGAGAACGAGGAGGAGGACGACGATTACCAGATGTTCGTGCCGTCCTTTTCCTCCTCAGACCTGAACTCCAGCCGACTGTGCGAAGACAGCGCTTCCAGTCGCCCTTGCAGTTGGCACCTGGGACAGATGGAGTCCACAGAGACCGCCGGCTCCGGCCACAGGGTGGTCCGGCGGGCTAGCAGTGCTGGCGAGAGCAACACGTGCCCGCCGGAAATAAGAATCAGGGACAGCGACGGCTCTCAGTACAGTCCCCAAAGGGAACTGCAGAGTGACCCTAAGGCGGAAGGGCAGGACGGAATGACACCCTTCGGGTCATCTATAGAGTTGACTCTGGATGACATAGACCACGTCTATGATAACATAAGTTATGAGGACTTAAAACTCATGGTTGCCCAACGGGAAGAAGCTGAATCCACTCCCCCCAAATCAGCCAGGGACTCTGTTCGACCCAAGAGCACCCCGGAGCTAGCCTTCTCCAAGGGGCACGCTGGCCCCGAGAAGAGCCCTCTGCACACGAAGAGAGGGGGGCCTCGGCCAGGTCGGGAGGCGTCGAACCAGAGCGTACATGAACTTGAGGTGGTGGAGGAGAACATCTACGACACCATCCGGCTCCCAGACCCGCCCTCGCTGGACCTGAGATGCAGCAGCCTCACGCGTCCCAAGAGGAGCACCTTCCTGGGCCTGGAGGCCGACTTCGCGTGCTGCGACAGCCTGAGGCCCTTCGTGTCCCAGGACAGCCTCCAGCTCAGCGAGGACGAGGCGCCCTACCACCCAGGCCCCTCGGACAACCACTACTTGAGTTTGCTGTATAACTCCTTCGGCTGTAACTTGTCCCTGGCGGAGAAGTCTATATCGGATAAACTGTCGGAAGAAGTCGACGAAATCTGGAATGACCTGGAGAATTACATCAAGAAAAATGAAGTCAAGGCCAGAGACCGGCTCCTCGCAGCATTTCCCGTCAGCAAAGACGATGTGCCGGACCGCCTGCACTCGGAGAGCGCCCCCGAGCTGAGCCAGGACGCGGCCCGGGCCCTGTCCACCCTCTCGCTCCCCGAGAGCCGCGCGCTCCTCACGCTGCAGGACAGGCCGGGCAGGGCCAGCCGGGCCAGCTGCCCGCTGGGGGAGGACCTCCTGTCTAAGGAAGGCTCCTTTCTCAGTCTCAACCGGCTCTCTCTGGCCAGCGAAGGGCCTCCCCTGGAAAATCCCTATGACTTGGCCAACAGCAGTCTGTCCCAGGTGGACCTGGACAGCCCGGACCCTGGGGTGGACGCCACAGATAAGACCAAGAGCCGGGTTTTTATGATGGCGAGGCAGTACAGTCAGAAGATCAAGAAGGCAAATCAGCTTTTAAAAGTGAAAAGCCCAGAGGTGGAACAGCCACCGGCCAGCCAACCGCATAAAGCTGTGCCCAAGGACCTGGCTGCCATCCTAGAAGACAAGAAGCAAGGAGGGCCCGCCATCGGTATGTTCCTTCTCTGCTTCCTTCCTCCTTGACAGTAAGACGGGAGAGCAGCTGTCAGGTTCCGAATGTCCGTAAGACCGTGAGAACATTGCCACTCAGACGTACATCCTCTCAGAGTGAGACTGTGACCTACTAAAGTGGGCTGTCCAAAACCAATTTTCCTCCCACCTTCCTAAGTTCTGGCTGGGCTAATAATCAGATTGACTTGAAACCTAATAACAGGGGGGGATGTCCAAAATGTATTAGAGATGTGCATGCAGGGGGGCCCTACGAATATGAGACTCAAGGACACATTGGGCAGTTGAGGCTTCTATGTCATTCTGGAGCTAGAGACAAGGGAGGTGTGGTTTGGAATTTCAAAGGACAGGAAGGCAATTTCATGGAGAAAAGCAATGTTTGGAAAATAAAGGTTTGGGGGACCATCTTTAGTAATGGGACACAGAGGACTTGAAGCACAGGGGCCTTGCTAGGTTCCTCCCTGTCTGTCACTCGTTTTTATTAAACTATAGAATGACGGCTCCCTTCCTGAAGCAGGGCCTCGATCTAAATTCCTTTTAGGAAATGAGGGGAAGATCAAAGGTTTTTTCTGAGTGTTTCTTTTCTTAAAAATAACCAACTTAAAAGAATCAATATCCCAAAAGGCCTGTTTTGGGGTAGCCAACTCTGCTCCCCTTCACCCAAAACAAAGCAGACCCTTTCCCACGTCGCCCACTCATGCGTGATTGGGTCTCACGTATGTAACATTTGTGTATGTAACATTGTCACTACATATTTGCTGCTGTAAGAAGTTTTCTCTAACATAATCTGAACCGTGGATTACAGTGATTGGTTTAAACCTGTGGCATCAAGAGCTTTTCCCCATACATCAGTGTGTCAGGAGGAGTAGCTCACGCGAGCTTTGAAGGTTTGGAAGCGTAAGGAATAGGATTGCTCTTTGCTCCAGAATCCCTACAAAACCGCCTACTTGTCCTAACAGACAAAAAGGAATCCTTTCTGCATTTTAAAGCTGTTCACCCTATGACTCAGTTTTCTCCTCACGTATTTCAGATCACTAGTTGATTTTTTTACATAGCTGCTATAATGCACTGAAGAGTGTTTCACTTGGTATTCTAACACATGCTTCCAAAAAGCTTAATTCTTTCAGTCAAGCCTCCTGTGTGGGGCAGAACTACACCAGGATCTCGGGGATGGTATTGGTACGTTAGGGCTCAAGGAACAAGATGTCCAGGGCTTGACTTCTTTCTCTGTTACAAAGAAGTGCATGCCTCCTGGCTAGAGAGGACAAAACGTACCGCTGGTCGTGGTGGTGGAGTGTAGGTGGGAATAAAGCACACAAATGTCATGAAAAGACATCCCCCAGCCCAGGGCACTGGCTCTCACCTGAGGACCTTCTCACCTCCAGATCTAGAGGAATTTCTGGGGTTAGGCTCAAGAATTAGCTTTTTTAAAAAAAATATGTTTTTATTGGTTTCAGAGAAAGGGAGAGGGAGAGGGAGAGAGAAACATCAATGGGAGAGCGGAACATCAATTGGCTGCCTTCTGCACGCCCCCTAGTGGGGATTGAGACCCACAATCCAGTAATGTGCCCTGACCGGGAATGGACCCACTGGACTTCCTGGGGTGCGGGACAAAGCTCAAACCAACTGAGCCCCACCGGCTGGGCAGGAATTAGCATTTTAAATCAGTGTGGCCTTTCAATCATATTTTAAGAATCCCTGCCCTGGATTTTCTGACAAAGGACCACTCCTCAGTATCAAATGAGAGGAGATGGTTCTCCAATTAAAAGTAAATGCCAGATGGCTCAGCATCAGGGACGTTCAGATACTTAGCTTAATGACAGCAAGACTCCTCTGCCAGGATTCTGCCACTCACTCTCCTCCTTTCTTTGGGATTGGTTACATTATCTCCATGGAAACCAGAGGATAAGAAGGGGTTGTCCAAGTCCTAAATGAATCTACGAGTTACATGACAAGAATCTATAGGGATTTATTTTTTCAGTTTGAGAATTGTCTAAAGCTCTACTCTTTTCCTAAAGCTAATCATACAGTAAAATTTCTTAACAGATAGGGAAGTTAAGCCCTGGAATTGCTACCTGAAGAATTTTACAGACTCTCTTTGAGATATTTTCTTTTTAAATAAAGGTTAAAATGCGAGAGAAACTAGATCTCATATTTTTTCTCTTTGCAATAATATGGTTGAATTAATCCATGTCCCCTTGGCAATGCTGGATTGCTACTCTGGTCTGTTGTTACTCATAGAAAATGTGTCTGAGTTCCAGCTGTAGACGGGCTATGTGGGGGCATAGACCGCACTGGAAACAGTATGGAATTGGCAGTGCAGCCACCGACTGAATCTGGGCCAGCGATCCTCAGGATGAGAGAAAATATACTACTAAAGTTTCTGGTGAGGATGGCTTATGCCAGCAGACCGTCGTTTAAGAAGTGGTACCCCCTCTCCCCCGCCCACAGCCAGGTTGTGTTGCACACAGACCATCCATTACAATGCAAAACTCTAACTTGGATGGAAGCACATCCTTCAGTGCTGAGGCTAGGGCTCCGCGCTACCTTGAATCGCCCTCTTTGCTCCCCTTCTTTTAAGTATGCGTACACTTCCCTTTGTGGTTTTCTTTTGCTTCTCACTTTTGGTTTGCTCTCCTTTTGGTTTCGCCTCCTGGTGTGTGTTGGGACCCCACAGGATCTTTTCTCAGCTTTATGTCTGGGAAGTCTCTTGACAGGGTGGGCTACGATCACGTTCCCCCCAACAAAGAGGAGACGCTCTCTCCCAGGCATCTGCTGAGAGTGGAGTTGTCCCCAGGGCCTTCCACCTCTCGGACCGGAGGATCTTCCATCTGGGTGGATCGAGACCACTCCTGTGCCCATTAGGCTTTCAACCAGTTGACGTGATGACTCCTTTTCTCTCTCTCGTTTATCTGGGCACAGGACGTTGTCATCGAATGGACCGATTCTCCAGACTTCTTCGTGTGGGCCTTGCCACTTTGCCAGGAGCTTGCTCTCGGTGTTGTCCGGAAGGAGGAGCACCCTATTCACCTGCCGACACTCTCGAGCACCTTTATTGAACTCTCTAGCCGGGGTCTACAGGCCCCGGGTCAGATTTCCGCCTAGAAATCACCCAACCAGGTCTAGTTGCTCCTACCTTTTAGAGCCTGATGTAGCTTGCTGGCCGTCTGTTTCGGTCAGGCGACCCTCCTGATAGTCCTTGAGACCAATGAGGCCTTGGGGTTCTCTTTCTTTGTGTGTGATGTTTTACACGGGAGAAAACTCCATACAGGCGTGAGGAATTTTCCTCCTTGTGCAAAGTAGGGAAGGCAAAATGATATTTTATGCTGTGGTCTACATCTCAAGCAACATCGGAAACACTGATTTCAATCCTCTGTCTTAAAAACAGTATATTTTATGCTTCTCTCAGGAAGCATCCCTTCAAATATTTATCTGGTACCATAAGAACTCCACCTTTTAAACTTTCACAAAAGAGAAATAAACCAGAGACTGCCTTGGGGTTGTCACATAATGATGATGTGCATGTTCTATAAAGACTGCTAATGCCAGAACTAAGGATGCAGGGGACTTGGGTCCAGCTGCCTAATACTCAGCCTTGTAGGCTGCAGTGTGATCTGGTCTGGCTATTTCCCACACATCTGGCTGAGGGAATCTAATGAGAGCCGTGGCTCTGGAAGCTTGTCTGTTCACATTGGCATCAAGCAAATTATAGACTCACTTACAAGGTCAACCTGAGACCCCCCCAAAAAACCCCAAAACATAGACACAGTATATTGTTTACTTGTGAGATACTTCTGATTCCAAATTTATACTAGTAAATGACCAACTTCTTTATTATCCAAAGATAAACGGTATGCATTACGAATTACCTCTAGAGGTATATTAATCAAAGGTTATCTTCCTGTTTCCCCTTTTCCTGCTATGCCTGGTTTCTAGGCTGCCTTTCCACTCTCAGTGGCATGGTCTTCAGGAACGCACATCCATTTTCAACACCGTGCTTCGAATAAAAGGGGGCAGTCCAGAAATTATCTGAGTAATGAAGTAGTTCTTGAGACCAGTTTCTATCTCGAACTGTGCTTGGTACTCTGTAGGGATTATTCTCCAAGGTTAAAGCTCACGGACAAGCTGGAATAATAAACTAACCCTTATAAAACAAGTAGGAACCCAAGAGAGTGTGTGTGCATGCAGCCATATACATGCATGTGTGCATAACCAATTGTCAAGTGTTGGTTGCACACTAATTACATACAGGGGCATGCCGGAGTGTTTCTCAGCATCTAGAAGGGTTTAGGAATCTGGAGAAGGGCTGCGAGTAAATTAATAAAGAGACTAGAAATATAAATTTGGAATACATGGGGGAGCCAGAGGAGACTTAGCTATAGCAACCAAGTTCCCCAAGTCTCTGGACCCCTAGCTTTTTATTAACACAAATTGCCCTAAGGCAAAGCAGATATACATCTCAAAGGCAATGTTTGGTATACAGTAGGCCTGGTCAGGTTGGAGGAACTGCCTTCGGCTGTTTCAGTAGCAGGCAATAATATATGCAAATCTTTAGGTTTGGGGAAATGCTTTCAGCCATTCCAGCAGGCAATAATATGATTCAGCCCTGCTGAATATGGAAGCCCATCTACCTTTAGAGGACTTCCTGCATTTATTATGCCTGCTGGAATTAGCTTCTGGCAGGGGCACACTAAGTATGTGAGACTTAACAGAAGGGAAATCAGTTAGACAAAGATTCACGGAAAGGTTAGGGTTTATGGAGGGTTTTGAGAAGTAAACAGGACTTGATTAAGCAAAAGAAGAGTGTGATAAGGAAGAAAAGCACAAGAAATACTGTGGATATTTTGGATGATACATGGTTTCAGATGATCTGGGCCACCATGTTCTAAAGTCAAGAGTTAATTGTTCTTGTAAGACTTTAGGGTTACATTTGGATGCTAGAATAGTGTGACTGAATGTTTAACTTAGCTCTCACTGCTTTCCCCAAAGTTGTTATCTTCTTGGAACCTTGTGAAAGCTCAGAGCCTTCCTGATTCAGTTGTGGGATCGGGCTCAGGGCCATAGTGTAGGTGATAATAGCTTGGGCAGAAACATCCAACTTTCAGATGGGACTACTAACTAATGTCTATGTCTAAAGGTCCTTGCCTTTGCTTGGGTTTCCTAGTTAACAAAACATTATAGATTTCAGGATGGCTACCATGGTGGTGTCCATGTAGACTTTCAGTCTCCTAAGGCAGTGGTCGGCAAACTCATTAGTCAGTAGAGCCAAATATCAACAGTACAACGACTGAAATTTCTTTCGAGAGCCAAATTTTTTAAACTTAAACTTCTTCTAATGACACTTCTTCAAAATAGACTCGCCCAGGCCGTGGTATTTTGTGAAAGAGCCACACTCAAGGGGCCAAAGAGCCGCATGTGGCTCGCGAGCCGCAGTTTGCAGACCACTGTCCTAAGGGGTTGCCAAATCTTAATTGATATTGAAAGTTTTTACTATGCCCTTTAAGGAGTTATAGCTCAGGTATTTATTACTAGGAATTCTAAATGAATAATCTCGGTCCTTCTGAGAAATTTGGATTTGAAAACCTGAAGGATCTGGATAAAGGATCTATAATGAGAAGTTAGACTATTTGCCCTGATTCTGGGGACCAGGGAGTAAGTAATTTGAGGGGTTTGCAATTAAAGGGCACACAGAATGTAGGTTGATTTCTGTTCTCATAGAAGATAGACCCAAAAGAAATGGCAGAAACTAAACTAAAATTTTAGTTTAAATTGAAGGAATAATTTACTAACAACAGGTTACCGAACTTACAAATAGTTTAAAGAAGAAGAAAATGTATTGTCACTTGCTGGTTATCCTCTATGGGATTGATAGATTCCCTTCGTAGAGACTGGAGATGTGGTCTGAGTGATTTATAGGGTTCATGGAATTCTTTGATTCTAGGGTAGTCATGTGGGTACCTTGTGGGGGTCGAGGGGGAAAATTGTTCTTGAAATTGACGTCTCTGGGTTCTCTCTCTTAAGTCATTCCCGGCCCAAGAGAATGCTCTATCCATGGCAAGGTTCTGTAAATATCTTTAGAAAAGTCTGTGCTCAGAAGTGGAGCAGAGAGAACGGCCTCAAAGCTTAATTTGAAGTGGCAATAGCTTCCATAGAGTAATGGTCAAATCCTGTCCTGGAACCAATACTAGAGGCATTAGTGTATCAGTTATATGCACAGGCGGCTTATTTTTTATATAGTGCAAGCACAGACTTGAGTGCCCAGCTTCTTGGGGTTGGGCGTGGATATATGGGTCCATCAACACATGCAGTTCTGCAGCGCTGGGGGGGAGGGCCTCCTGTAGACATTAACTCCCCAGACAGTGGCTGAGGAGGGCTGCCTGGACACAAGAAGTGTAGAAGCAGCCACAGACAGCAGACTCTCCTGGGAGTAGTTGTCTGAGAGCAATGGAGACTGGTGAGAAGCTGGGGTGGCCATTGCATGGTGGGTTGCAGTCATGCTTCTTTTAATGGCTACCTGAGTTATTTTTCATGAACCAGGGTTGACTTCCTGATTTTTATGATGTCTGTCTTCAGCACTGATGCTATTTCATGCTTGTAAAAGAACACTAGAAATATTCATTACAAATAGCAAACACTTGAAGACCTACTGTTGAAATAACAGAATCTAGAATTAGATCAAATTAAATGAATTTTTAGGTGGCATCTTTGCTTTTACTTAAACTATGGGTTATTTTATTAGTTTGTGTTGCTTAGTATTCAGTGGCTCGTCATCTTCAAACCTAAAAGTCCTGTCTACTGTTTAAATTCTTAAAATAGGTGAGAAGTTTGTTATTTCTTTAATCTTCTCATATAGAAATAATCCTGTGTATATTTTTGTTTCAATATTTGCCTTCCAGGTGCCAGGATTGCTGAGTATTCCCAACTGTATGACCAGATTGTATTCAGAGAGACTCCCTTTAAGACTCAGAAGGATGGCTGGGCCAGCCCTCAAGAATCCTCCAACCTGAGATCTACATCACCTTCCCAGACCCAACGTGGTAGCGAGGATTGGCTTTTGCATTCAACCTATAGTAATGGAGAATTAGCAGATTTCTGTCACCGGCCAGGGCAAGACTTGAAGCCAAAATATCCTACTTTGGAGATCAACACAAAAAATATTCCAAGACATTTGTCCACAGCTTGCTCTGTGCCTTCTCTGCAAACCTCTGACCATCTGCTGGGCTCCATGCAGAGACACAGTGTGGTAGTCAGTCAGCCCAACAAGGAGAACTCATGTCAAGGCCATCTTTATAACTCTTTGGGTCGGAAAGGATTCAGCGCTAAATCTCAGCCTTATAACAGGTCCCAGTCATCTTCCTCAATCTTAATAAACAAGTCAGCAGACTCCATCAACTACCCTAATGAAATGGGAAGGAAACAGCTGTTGTCTTTACACAACAGTTCAAGGTGTGAGAGTCACCAGGATTTGCTGCCAGATATAGGTGACTCGCGTCAACAGGGTACTGGAAAACGCTCAGATCTCACTCTCCAAGACTCACAGAAAGTTCTGGTAGTAAATAGAAATTTACCCTTAAATGCCCAAATAGCTACACAGAACTATTTTTCCAATTTCAAAGAGACTGAAGGAGACGAAGATGACTATGTGGAAATAAAGTCGGAAGAAGATGAGTCAGAGTTAGAGCTGTCTCACAGTCGTAGAAAGAAATCTGACCCAAAGATAGTGGATGCAGACTTTTCTGATAATGTCGGCAGCAACAACCCATCTTACTCTTTGAATAGTCCGTGCACTCCCAAAAAGCCAATGAGCGGCAAACTTGGGGTTTCACCCTATCTGACACCATACGACGATTCTGACAAACTGAATGACTATCTTTGGAGGGGCCCATCTCCCAATCAGCAAAACATTGTCCAGAGTCTAAGGGAAAAATTCCAGTGTCTTAGTTCTAGCAGCTTTGCCTAAGGTTCTTAATAGCCGCTGCCCGAATTCACTTCTTCATATGCTCATGAGTTACAGATCCTGAGGCGTGTTTTCTATGTGCCAGATTAAAACAATTTTGTAATTACCAGAGGTGTAAAATGTACTTTCTTGTACAGCACAACTTTTTGAATGGCTGATGATCCAGCCAGGATTGTACGGTAGCCAGTGTCAGCATCTTACCTGTTTTCTGATGCTGGTTATCTTCATGTTTCATGTAAGTCGATCTTACTTGAAATTTTCTAGATTGTTTTCTTTTTTTTTAACAAGATGGCCATATTTTTTCTCTATATTCTTACAATAGTGCCCAGATTTTAAGAAATGCAATACTCCTCTTGTTATCCAGAAGCCACGACTGGTTTTATCTTAAGACTCAAGAGGCAGCAAAGAGGCTTTTCCATATGTTTTTAAAATGAAAGGAAGCTAAAGCTGTTTAAAGGATTATGCTTATTATAGCTGGCGTTTTTGTTCTACTTGTGGCGAGACCCTAGAATAACATAAGCTAAAGATCCCTAATTGGAGTATAGTCTCCGGTGCCCATTTTAGGGTTCCTATTCTGGTATTCATCTCTACATCAGTTCATTGTAACGCAGACATGGTGTAAGTATTGGAAATTAGCATGTCATGAGACCAATGTTCTATAAGCAAAAGTCTTTACCTGGGTTCCTGGACAAGGCCTGGAGAATGTGCTGCTCTTCGCGTTTATTGTATGATCCCTGGGGTGAAACAGATGATTTCCTCAATGGCTTCAAGAACCCCAAGAAAAATGCAAATTGACTTAGCCATTGGGAAAGGTGGGTGGCCATCTGGGAACAGCTGGATTATCTGCTCATATTGTCGCTGAAGGGCTGGGAGGAATAGAACTGTTCTTACTGTTTTTTGTGCCTATCTCTTACCAACACCGAGTAAACCACAAGCGGAAATAAAACAAAGCACTTTACGGTTACCCTTTGCAGAGCAGTTTGTCCCGTGAACTTCATGGGTTTTCTACTCAGCCAAGTGCCCTGACCCAGCCGGCAGGATTTCCCTGGCCGCAGTGAAGTTTGTTTCCGAAAGCGAACACCGTGTGGGGCATATAAAAGAACGGCATCTTAGGTTGATACGTTCCAATGACATCTTTCATGTTGTAATTATGGTCTTTAGATAGCAGTTTATTGTGATGTGTTGTATTACTATAACTCTTTATGGAAGTAATCTAAAAACAAAAGCAAATCTTGTGAGTAGAGGCAAAATTCAAGGAAACTAAACAGAAAAATGAAGGCAGGTTTGCTGCTCCTTTATAAAAATACTAGAGGCCCAGTGCATGAAATTCATGCAGGGGGGGTGTCCCTCAGCCCAGTCTGCACCCACTCCAATCTGGGACCCCCTCGAGGGATGTCCGACTGCCCATTTAGGCCCGATCCTACCAATCCAAGACTGCTGGCTCCCAACTGCTCGCCTGCCTGCCTTCCTGATTGCCCCTAACCACTTCTGCCTGCCAGCCTGATCACCCCCTAACCACTCCCCTGCCAGCCTGATTGATGCCTAACTGCTCCCCTGCCAGCCTGATTGCCCCTAACTGCCCTCCCCTGCAGGCCCGGTCGCCCCCAACTGCCCTTCCCTGCTGGCCCGGTCACCCCCAACTTTCCTCCTCTGCCAGCCTGGTCACCCCTAACTGTCCTCCCTTGCAGGCTTGATCGCCCCCAACTTCCCTCCCCTGCTGGCCTGATCGCCCACAACTGCCCTCCCCTGCTGGCCATCTTGTGGCGGCCATCTGTGTCCACATGGGGGCAGCCATCTTGTGTGTTGGAGTGACGGTCAATTTGCATATTACTCTTATTAGATAGGATTCTATCTTATTGAAGACTCCAGTCAGTGCAACAAGAATGTTTCTCAACAGTGGCCTCTGAATTCTCATTTTAAGCAGTTTTACATTCTGTGGTCCCTCCCCCACCCTCTCCGTTTTTATTTTAATAAAAGACAATATGTGTAGGGCAAGGGTTCCTGGCTTTTCATGTGAAGGTGAACAATGATATTGATTTGAATCAGTGAAATCTTATCCTAATTCTTTTCCCCTTTTTAAGTCCTATGCCTCTTTTTCTTAACTGGAAAACATAAAATGTGACCATCATTATTGTATAAACAGGTACCTAAGGCATTCATTTTTCTTTTTAAATAACAAAAAGTAACCCAAGTTTCTTGCTTTTCTATACTATTCTTGCTTCTTATAGCTTATAACACAAAGTCTATACTAAATAGCATGGTCCGGAAACATTGCTTCTTTCCATTCCTTTCTTTAAACGTGATACAAGTTTTCAAGATTGGCAGTATCAGAGAAGACAAGCACTAAGAAGGCAGGTTCTTCGACCTGCTAGAGGTATTTGTAAGAGCAAAACAAAGTTATCTGACTCTTCTTGTCCCAAAAATGCAGTCTCACATTTTTGCCTTTTCATTCCTATGACCTCAGTTCTATCGTGTCTGTATTACTGTGGTGTCTTACTCTCGGAAATGATTAATTTTTAACACCAGTGTCTTGTTGACAGCTTTGATGTCACCTAGAGGAACACACCCCACTGCGCGACGTAGATGTTTTACTGTATAACATGTCTCTGTGGGCATCTTTAGGTTCTAGGGCATGTCTCTAGTTTTAGAGATCACTTCTGTCGGCCAGGATGCAGATTTTGAGAGCTGTGTGTGTGTATATATATATATATATATAAAATCATGTTCATATTTTTCCTCAGAGTTATCAATTAAGTGCTTTTGTTTAAAATAGTTTTCTTTTGGAGGTGGGGTGAGGATGTATATAATTGAGGAAAAAGAGGTATATGTACTTCAAAGTATGTCACGTTTTTATTAGGTCTCTGTACTGAACGTTCAATTTTTTTATCAGTTCACTTTTCACCTACTCTATTATTTGTGCAAAAAGTTGCATCTAGGAAAACATAGTTTAAATATTGTATATAAGTTAATAAAAGTTAGTAATGCTCATTATTTAATAAAGTTTATAAAGTACAAAGTTAATTATAGTGGATAATGTGTTTATTCTAGAAAGGTCCAGCTTTTTCCAAATTACATTCAGTTACAACAGTTTGTCTTACCTTATGATCCGTGCAGAAAATGGTTCAGGGTAATGATGATATACCCTATTTCTTTACTTTTTGTTGTTTGTTTTTAATACCCTATTTCAACAACAGACTATTTTCCGTGTCTTAGATTTACTTTTGAAATATTGAATTTGCTATCTTGGATGGTATTTGTTTTCTTTACAGGTGGCTAAGTTAGATCTATTACTAGATTATCTTTTTTTTTTTTTTTTTTTTTTAGTTTGTAGTAACAAGGCACCCTTTTAACTATTTCATTATGGAATCAAAAAATTAATGTATAAGTTAATGAACTTCATATACTTAATGAAAGCTTATTTCATATAATTTCATGTTCTGAATTTTTTTTGGTACACAAAATTTTTACAGAGAAGAAAAGCATGTTGGTATAAATTGATAATTATAGACACTTTCTAAAGCAATTCTATTTCCAAATGTAAGTAACACCCTACTCCAGCATAATGGAAATATATGTTGCCTAACTTTCCTCATACAGAGGAAAATGGCTTCAAAATTGTTCTTTAGAATGTTTTCAAGTGAAAAGTTCTCAACTCCACACTAAGGATACATCAGACTTACCATCTCTCCCACCTTGAAGTTGAAAATAGATGGGGACTTTTTAAAAAATACGTCATAAAAATTCAATTTAGAGAAGCAAATGACAGTAGGAAAAAACATACCCTGTGTAAATTCTAGACATAAATTGTAATTCTAGGGCCAAGAAAAAATACTTTAAAAAACAACAGGAGGGAAATGAGCTATAAATATAGCTGTTCAGCATGATTATTTAATAACATTTGTCAAAGTTTTCTTTGTAAAATCATTCCTTAAGTTTCTATTTTGGAAAGCAAATACTAACAAGACTTCAAGAGCTCTGGCAGCCTTTATTGCATCACTTCCTCTATCTGGACAGTGATAACCACACTCAATTCTATCAGCCAAAAGCGTTACAATAAAAGAAACTGCTTCAACTTTTTTGCTAATTTACATATATCTATGTTTTTCACTTAAACCTTGTCCTTTGGACAAGACCTGGACTTTCTTTTTTTTTTTTTTTTTAATATATTTTATTGATTTTTTACAGAGAGGAAGGGAGAGAGAGAGTTAGAAACATCGATCAGCTGCCTCCTGCACACCTCCTACTGGGGATATGCCTGCAACCAAGGTACATGCCCTTGACCGGAATCGAACCTGGGACCCTTGAGTCCACAGGCCGACGCTCTAATCACTGAGCCAAACCGGTTAGGGCCAGGCTGCATTTAAAATGCCAAATATTATTGAAACCGGACAACCAATAAGTCCGGGCTACCTGACATTACTTGAGCCAATTAAGCAGAGACAGGGTTGAATCATATATGCGCACTTATTTCAACACTGCTGGCATTATGGGAGAGCAGCAGGGCATCCACAAAAATCTGCTCACCAGCCCCCCATAAGCCAACCGCTTATATTGGGTAGGACAAAGATTACACGGGGAAGTAGGCAAGGTGGGCTGGGAGAAGTTGAGGCAGGACTCCATTGTTTGGGCAACAAGGTTGTAAATCTTTCCATGATAATAGGCAGCTCTTGAATGGGTGTGGACTGCATTCCAAGGTTGACTCCGAGGGGCAAGGTTGATTCCCAAGTCCTGGGGGCGTACAACTCCCAGCCAGGTTAGAATATGCTTTCTTTAATCAGAACAAAGCAATCACGGTTAACAGAGCATGATTAATATTTCTCATTTTATTTCTTACTAGTGACCCCATGCATAGATTCGTGCACATTGAAAGGAAATTAATTAGAAGGTGGCCGGCGGGGCAGGTCTGGGTGAGATGGGGCCGGACACACCCTGGAGCCAACCTCCTGTGGTTCCTCCCTGACATCTGGGGAGGTGGGGTCCCTCGGCCTGGCCTGTGGGGATCGGGCAGAAACCGGCTCTCTGATATCCCCCGAGGGGTTCCAGAGTGCAAGAGGGCGCTCTGCAAAGTTGCTGTATTCAGGGTATGGAACACAAACACAAGTGTGTAGTAAACCAGATTCAGGGCTGATAGTGCCCCAGCAACAACATAACCCACAGCTGAAAGTGGAATCGCATAGCCCCGTGAGGAATCAGGCTCCCTCCTCTCTGGTTTTGGGGTGCATCGCCCTTGAGTTACTGCAGCTTGGCAGCTCCTGCATTGAGCATCTGCTCCCTGGTGGTCAGTGCATGTCATAGCAACCAATCGGACGGTAGAACACTTATTAGCCTTTTATATATATAGCATATTAGCCTTTTATATATATAGACTAGAGGCCCAATGCACAAAATTCGTGCAAGGGGCTCAGCCCTTGCAGCCCCGGCGGATGCCTCGGCCCTCACAGCCCTGGCTTCATCCAGAAGGTCATCTGGAAGGTCATTCTAAGGTCTTCCGGATGGTCATTCCACTGTTCGGCCATCCGATCTAATTAGCATATTACCCTTTTATTATTATAGATAATAGTCCCCAATATTCTATTTCTGTCCCTAACATTATTGCACAATCAATGCATATAACTGTAAATTAATAAAGTTTGGGACATTTGGTTTATAGCATATTTGAAAACTCTTAGAAAGCCAAATGTTTCTTTTCTAAGAATGTCCTAAAATTTAGCATGTGTCTCATTTGACCCCTTCAGGTGGAAATGTTTGCACCATCTCTGCACAGCACTTGACAATTTGTCAGTGTTCATTCAATACAATGAATACTTAATAATTGACTAGAGTAAAAAACTTGTTTGAGCTCAAAGCGTGAGGACAACACATTCAAATCAGAGACAGAAAGGAGGGATGCAAGAACAACCGTCATTAGGTTGCTTTTCAAAATTCACAGCACCCACCTTTAGAAGTCCAATGTCATTGACTATTGAACTATTTTAGAGTTCCTTTTTGGCACCTCAGGGAAAAGACTCTATGCCCCTTTGGTTGATAGAATTCCAGTTTACTGAGTGAAGTTTCCAGTAAATTTTGAAGCGAAGAATTTACATGGTCATATGAGAACTTTTCTGAAAGCTTGTTTAAACCAAATGCCTTTTCCAATCATTGGTTTTGATGATATGAGGACATACAGCAACCTAGTGTGCGGCTGTGGAGTTGAAGTCAAGTGAGGTGGGGGGAAGGGCCCAGAATGCTGAGATGTTTTTGGTGCCAAAAGACAAACTTGCCTACTTTACGATGGTGGTCCATGTCCATGGCAAAGTCCACCTATGTCTCTATGGAAAACAACAAAGCTTGGTTTTCCTGACAACGGTTTATTCACAATAGGCGAGTCAAATTCTATAGATCAGTTAAATCAGATGCTGAAAATGCGTGGCCCGGAAGCTGAATCTGGCTTGCACAGTTTTTAAACGGTCAACAATAAAAATCCAAATTTCCGACTTCTTTCAAAGAAAAATTAGACCTGGACTGTTTGGGCCTGGACCCCGGCGAGGCGACTCTGTGAGATCTGAGGAGAGAATCTAAAGGTGAAAATCACCCTGAAAGGTGATGACTTGCCTTAACCTTCGGGGTGACTGTCCCTCTGTTCTCCATTATAGCCATTGCCAGTGAATTTAAAGCTACCACGAAGCACTTGAAACATTTTAGATACCAAGTAAAGGCTGTCCTCGTAACATAAAACAAGCATATGTCATAGAAAGTCTGCGGGAACTATTGCTTCTCGGGGGAAATTTGACACTTGGTCCACTTCACTCGTTTATATCATCTGCCTGGCCTCTATAAGCTTCAGGTTTGTGAGGTCAAATGTCCTCCACTCTGTTCTCTAATATGAACTCACCAAGGCTCAAACTAACATGTTTATCTGCTAACACGCCACCTCTCGCTTAGACTTCCCGCCTGAGTGCAAAGATAATTTTTCCTAAAGGACATCTCCACCTGAGTTGTCATGTTCCCCCATCTGTACTAGAAGCTTCTTCTCTAGCATGCACTTCTTTTCTTGGCCGATGACCACAGCTTCCTAGTAGCTTGTCTTGCCACTGTCTTCCCACTTCCTGCCTTGCTCACCTCTGCCCTCCTAACCTTAGCCAACAAAACATTCGTAAACACAGGAAAATCAAACTCTCTACAAAGCCCTCCCAAATCTGTCTCTGCCTTTATAGGAGCTGTTCCCTTTGCCTGCACGGTCCTCCCTTTGCCATCCAGGAGAAAACCTGCATGGTCCTCGACACTCAGCTCAGAAATTACTGTCAAGAACTGGGAAGGGTCTGGGATTGCATTCAGCTCGCAAGCTAACACGTTAGCCTGCCTCAGTGTCACGGATGCTGGCAGAAGACGTGAGATTCCTAGATCAGAGATAAGGGACCTAGATCAACCAAAGGACTCGTATGCATGCATATAAGCCTAACCAATGGACACAGACACCAGGGGGGTGAGGGCATGGGGGATAATGACACATATGTAATACCTTAATCAATAAAAAAAGTAAAAATAAAAAAGAGATAAACCTTATTACTCCCAGCGCAGCTTGAGCTTCACATCTGTGTGGGTTCTCCTTGCTCCTCCAGGCCCACGGGGTGGGGGAGGGGCATACAGAGCAGCCCAGGCACCCCCTGCACACACAGGGGGTTTGTCTCCCAGCTGAGGAATCCTGAACTTAGGGATCCCCAGTCTTCCAGGGCTGCTAGCAAACCTGCCTGATCTTCGTTAAAGGAATGGTCCCCAATTTATACTGAGACAAATAAGCCTCCACGGGGTTTTATGACTTGTTCAAGGTTATCACCGCAGTAGGTGAATGAGCCATTCGTCTCCTTTCCCATACTTATGTGCTTGTGCAAGCATTACTTCCTGTCACTGTCTCCTCCCGTGTAAAATGGGGTTAACCCCTACCTCACAGGATTGGGGAAATGGTAGCTATTCCTAAACCCAAAAAAGCCACTGCGTGTCAGATGTGGCAATCATCCTACAGTGAAAAATATAGACAGTAGTGTAAGATTAAGAACATGATCGTTGAGGTCAGGCAAGCTCTCAGCTCTGCCAAAAAACCAACTGACCTCTCTGGACCCGTTTCCCATGGTTGAAAACCAGGACAATACTCAACTCATTACATTTTTTAAGGACTAAATGAAGGCACCTCTCTAGCACCTAGTACAGTACCGGTGTTTATCCTTTGAACTAGTTTTACTACCACTTTCCTTGGGAATTATAATCCTGGTAAGATTATGAACAAAGCACCATTTTTTAAAATTTTTCCTTTATTTTATTTTTATTTATTTTTTAATCCTCATCCGAGGGTATTTTCCCATAGATTTTTAGAGAGAGGGAAAGACAGAGAGAAATACCGATGTGAGAGAAACACATCAATTGGTTGCCTCCTGCACGCAGCCGACCAGGAGGAGCCTGCAACTCAAGTACATGCCCTTGACCCTAATCGAACCCAGGACCCTTCTGTCCTCTATCCACTGAGCCAAACCGGCTAGGGCCAAGGCCTCATTTTAATTGAGGCAGCGGATATTCACAGAGGTTAAGTCACTTGCCTAGGGCTTACAAAGTCAGCATTTGAACTGCAAGGCTGTGTTCACGCTCTTTACTCTCAGGGCGCCTCAGGCCTACACCCAGTCCTGGTATCCAAGCCTGATCCAAGGAAGCCAACTGCCACGGGAGGGCAGGGTGGCATCGTGATGCATCCCAGGCAGAGGAAGGAGGAGCCCCGCCCTGCTTGTTATTGCTAGCCAAATTTAGAGAAGCTATGAAAGCGCCAGAAATCTTGCCCTTGGCAGCCAGGCGCCTCCATCCCGCAGCCCAGCGTCCCACAGGCCCCCGCCCGCCCAACCTGACAGCCTCTAGGTGCAGTGCCCCCTAGGGGCTCCGGCGCGCCCGAGGAGGAAGAGAGGTCCTTCCTGCCACTGGCGGTCACCGGCCGACCCGGTGCTCCCGCCTGGCGCCCGCCCCAGGGAGGAACTTGCCGCCACGCCTCCGTGCTCTTCAGCCGCATCTCCGAGTGGCGGGAGGACCTGCCGCCCTCGGCTCCCGCCGCCCCGCCGCCTCCCTCCGCACCGCCCGCGCCATGAGCGCGCGCCTGCCGCTCTTCCTGCGCCAGCTCCGCCGCCCGCCGCCGCCCGCGGGCCCCCCGTGCTGCCTCCGGGTGCCCCGTCGCGCCAGTAGCGGCGGCGGCAGCGGGTGTGGCGGCGGCGAGGGCCTGCTGGGGCAGCGGCGGCAGCAGAACACCCAGGCGGGCTGCAGCCACGGCCCGGGCAGCCGGGCGCCCCCGGCGTGGAACTTGATCGTCAGGTGAGTGTCGCGCGCTCGCCGTCGCCCACGTCCCCGGTGGCGGCGGCGGCCGGGGACCAGAAAGTGGGGCGGCCGGAGCGCTCAGGTCTCGGCACTGTCCCGGGGGGGTTCGGGGATGGGGGTGTAGGGGTCGCAGGACGCGGGGCCGCGAGTGCTTAGTGCCGATTTATTAGGGGCGCCGGCGGGGAAGGAGGCGCGAGCACCAGGAGGGCGCGCCGGGCGCGCGGGAACAGACGGGGGCACCCCTGCGCCCAGGGATCGGGCGGGCGCGGGCATCCCCGGCGGACAGGCGGGCGCTGCGCAGCTCGGACTGCACGCCGCTCTGCACGTGCGCCGGGGCGCCGGCTCTGATGCAACCGCGCTGGGCGCGGCCGGGCCAGGAAAGGGCGGCGCGGCCGAGGCGGGGGAGGAGCAGGGGGCGGAGGGGCGCCTGCCGGCGGGTCGGGATCGGGGCCGGGACGTGGACTCCGGAGAGGCGGCCCGGCCCAGCCCAGCTCCGTGGCCTGTCCGCGCAGGGCTCCGTGTCTGTCCGCGCAGGGCTCCGTGTCTGGGCTGGCTGCCCGCGGCTCACTAAGGTGAAGTTTATCCTCTTCCCCAACGCCGCCACCCTCCCGCGAGTGAGCCAGCGTGTTCTGGAGTTACATCATCTTTTTCTGGGCAAGTTAAGGTGGAGCGGGCCCACCTGATAGTATCGGGATGCGGCTGGAGCAGTGGAGGCCGACGCGTTCCCAGCGTCGCTGCATGGTGGGCAAGGAATCCCCTGCGCAGCTGTAATTCAAAAGTTACCTCCCGCCCCAGAGGCGAACTGTGGGAGCCCGGGGCCGAGCCTTCCCCTGTCCCCGCCAGAGATGCCACGTGCGCCAGCCCCCCACCCCGCCGCAGAACCCCCCCTCATTGTCTCCCCCCACCGCTCCCACGCCAGCCATCAGCCCTGCGGTCACCTCGGGGGAGAAGGGGAGGACAAGGGCCTTCTTGGAGAAGTGTGTTAACTGGTTGCCTTCCTCCCCACCTCACTAGGATTCCAGTTCCATGTCGCTGGGCGAGCTGTTCCACCTCCATCCATTCACATCTCTTCCTTTTTCCTTCTATCCTTCATTCTAAAAGTAATTGTCAACACCCCCCCCCCCCCCCCCCGTTTCCAAGGCTCTTCACAAAGTGAAAGACGACTCTCGGGGGCCCTTTGTTTAATTTACCAGGTCATCTTTCTGAATGTCCTAGTGACTTCAGGTCTCCTCAGGTCATCAGATGTTAACCAGCGTACAGCTCAGCTCATCTTCATGGGTGAGGGTCTGAAGGCAGTACCGGAGGCAGAACCACCACTCCACCTCCTGTTTTATTTTCTGGGTAGCCCTGATCGCTATTTGAAACTTTCTTGTTCATTGATTTGTCTGCCTCTGCCTGGAGTGAAAGCTCTGTGGGGTCAGGGGCCTTGTCTGTCTTGTTCACTTGCTAGATCCTTCCTCCCGGAGAGTGCCTGGTACAGGGTAGGCACTTATGGCATCCTTGGTGAATGAATGGCTCAATATTTGGGACCATTTGTGGGTTTTATTCCTGCATTCTTTCACTGGAAGCCCTGACTGCCTTAGAGCGCCTGGGTAGGATCCTGCTGCACTGGGCTGGCCAGCCTCCAATCCCTCACTACAATGGAAGAAATGATAGTGTCTGCCGCAAAGGGTTATGAAAAGGGTTACAAAAGAGAATGTAAACCAAATACACAGTTCAGGAGCGGTCACATACTAAGGCCTCGACAGATGTTGGCTTTTATTTTTATTTTTACAGCAATAAGCCAGGGTTTGGCAAACTAGATAGCAAATATGGTAGGTTCTGCAGGCCAGGAGGCAAAATAGAAGATATTATGTAGGTACTTTTTTATGAGGAAAAAAAAAAAACATCTTCTCAGTTTTTATTGGTGACATTTGAAATTTTAATTATGGACACTGACTGACATTTGAATTTCCCATAATATTCACATGCCCAAAATAGTATTATGTCGATCTTTTTAAAAAACCATTTCAAATGGAAAAGCCATTCTTAGCTGGTGGATTGTAGGTTGCCAGCCCTCCTTCTAAACTTAAAGAAAGTGTGCCATGAAGTCCTGCTTCACAGGATTATGGTTAAAGGGACAGGTGCCTTGCTTGGCAGGATGACTTCACCTAAAAGCTGGGAGAGTTGGGCAAGCTGTTTGGTCTCAGTTCTTCCTGTACAAAATTGAAACCCAACTATCACCTGCTTTATAAGGTTGTTGTGGATGTTCCTAGACTCCAGGGATTCTGTGAAGCACATTTTTAAAATCTCCAAAGCTGGTAATTTATCTTTTCATGGATGGTGGTTTTTAATCATTGTTGGCCAGGTGTCAGTCCCAGCATGCTTGTCATTGCCTGTACCCGTGGGAACTTGGCCCGAGCTATGCACATTGTTGTGCCTTTTTGACTTCTATGCGTCATCTACCAAAACGTTTCTCAAAGGGATTTCCCCAGGACGTGGAGGAAAAGGGGAGGTGAGCCTATCTTAGAGGTCACCTATTGGAATATACGTCCGGGAACCTATGTATCAGAAAACTTAAAAGAATAAGCTCCCTCAAAAGCACAGTGATCTGTCATTGGTCCAGCAGCTGTCACATAATCCCCGCTGTTTCCATCCACAAGTCATGGAAGGGCCATTTTAGGAAATAATGTGATTTCTGGTTCTTGTCTGACAACTTTCCACTGACATCTGATAGAATCAAGAAAGCTCCAGCATCAGAACATGCAGACTGGGTGTCAGGAACTTAACGGAAGCCCCGGGGACAAAAATGATGTTATCTTTCAAGAAATGTATCGCCAACACCGTTGATAGCACTGAGGGTGATATTATGTGTGTTTGGGGGGCAGGGTGGGGATGGAGGAGACTGATATCAAGGATTCTGAGTCCCAAGAGTCCCTCAGGAAATTAGATCCTGAATGTGAAGAAGTTTGAGGAATATCTCGATCAGCTTTTTGGGTGTATTTTCTTCTCTGTGTAGTATAGGAGTAGTCTATGACAAAGAAAAATTTAAGTCTAAAAAATGCTTTTAATACGTTCAGAATAAACACAATGTTAAGCTCAGTGGTTGAGCATCAACCACTGAACCAGGAGGTCCCTGTTAGATTTCCGGTCAGAATACATGCCTGGGTTTCAGGCTCAATACCCAGTAAGGGGAGTGCAGGAGGCGGCTATCAATGATTCTCATCATTGACGTTTCTCTCTCCCTCTCCCTTCTTCTCTGAAATCAATAAAAATATATTTAAAAAGAAAAAAGATTGTAACAGGTTAATTGGCAATATTTTTTCTTTCTTGGTGGTTTATAAAACAGTGGTATCTGTCATTCTGTATTTTCAGTTGGATGTAAATAAGATTAAAGCTGTTAGATCAGACCTGTGCATTAAGTAGGAGACTGCTTTAACAAAATGCCCCAATATAACTGTAGACTTGACCATCCAGAGGGAAGCAGTCCAGGAAAGGTAGGATGACCCCATGATTCCTCCTCACTGCGCCCATCCAGCAGGTGGGAAACGTGACTAGGTTGCTGGTATACCTTTCTGCTAGCTGCACAGTCCTCCTTTCCTGGCCAATGTTCACCTCTTGGCCAGAGGTTAGTCACATAACCCTATCAAAGTGTGGGCAAGACTGGGGACCGTGCTCTTTGGCTAGGTAGCCACGTGGAGCCTAAACTCAGAAATCCGTTATTAAAAATGGAAGGAAATGCATGGAAGTATTCATAGGACCCAGTAATGTAAGCCATCATTAGCAGCTTTAGCGTTACTGCTGTTACTATTATGTATATAGAATGTATCCACTCATTGCCAGTGCAGTGGTTTATCAGATACTCTTTGCTCCCAACCTGCACTATTTCTTGGAATACTGATGGCTGTTTTTGGAAGAGACTGTTTGGGAAATCTTCTGTTCTATTTATTCACAGGTAACTCTTTCGCCTTTGAAAAAGTTGAAATATAGAATGCTATTGATAAACTAGTGGCCCGGTGCACAAAATTCATGCACGGGTTGGGGGGGCATCCCTCCTCCCAGCCTGCACCCTCTCCAATCAGGGACCCCTTGCGGGATGTCCACCTGATCCCTCTCACAGTCTGGGACCACTGGCTCCTAACTGCTCACCTGCCTGCTGGCCTGATCCCCCTAACTGCTCTCCTCTGCTGTCCTGATCCCCCTAACTGCTCTGCCAGCCTGATTGCGCCTAACTGCCTCTGCCTCGGCCCCGCCACCATGGCTTTGTCCGGAAAGTCGTCCAGAAGTTGTTCGGTCTCATTAGCATATTACACTTTTATTAGTATAGATAGGCTCAGCATTCAGGGATGCACTTAAATTGGTAGTATTTTTAAAATATTTTTAATTGATTTCAGAGAGGAAGAGGGAGAGAGATCGAAACATCAATGATGAGAGAGAATCATTGATCAGCTGCCTTCTGGGGATCAAGCCCAAAACCTGGGCATGTGCCCTGACCAGGAATCAAACCATGACCTCCTGGTTTGTAGGTCAACCACTGAGCCACACTGGCCAGGCTAAATTGATACTTTAATATTATTATTATTTTTTAAAATAATTCTTTATTGTTGAAAGTATTCCATATATAGTTTTAAAACATTATCTGAGGATTGTGGTCATTATTCTGGCAGCTTTGTGCCCAGCTAACACACATTACAGATGACCCCCTACTTAACAGTGCCTATCAGAACTAGACAGAAATAAGGGCTCAAATTGGCAGTCATGGAGGCAGGGAAACAGAGCAGCACATGGCCCCCAAGCACAAATGATTGAACAGAAGATTTTGGTGCTGATTTATAAGGTGATTTGTACATTTTTACATAGAGTCTGGTTTACTCAACACAGTAATACAGTTATTTCGCTGGGAATTACATTGCTTTATCCCAAGTGTCTAAAAACAAGTCTTCACAGGCCACACAGAGTTGCATGCCCACCTATTCTGTTGCTTTTAGCCAAGTTGATGCAGAAAGGCTCATCTTAGTTAAGGTTTGAAGCTCTTAAAACTTTTCTGAGCACCCTCGCTCCTAGTCCACCTCCTGGAGAGCAAGCAGTACCTTCCAGGTACATTCATCAACTTCCTCTCTGAAAACCAGGAGGAGCTGACTCACGGCTCTCTGCCCTTGGCGATGTAGTGCTCATGCTATCTGACTGGAACTTCACCTTGCTTTTTTTTAAAGCTGTTACATGCGTGCAAGAACATGCCAGACAAAAAAAAAATAAAAAAATTTAAAGATGGTTAAACACCGAAGTGTGAGCACTTCCTTGGCTGGGGAAGGGGGGGCGCGGGAGCCAACTTCATATACAAGTGAGGAATATTTCCTAGGGATGGTGGTTAAGGTGGTCTCTGAAATTGCTCATTCCAGAAGGTCGCGGAAAGAAACTTGCACCACCTTCTCTAGGTCTGCCCAGCTCAGGCACCCCAGTGCTAAATTGCAGGTGGCCCCTGCTGGGACTTTTAGGAGGTCCAAATGCATTGGAGGTGGGGGAGGGGGGGGGACCAGGGGACTGAGATGCTCTCACCCTAAGTGGCCTCAGGAGAGAGTCAGATTCTGATGTATCTCCAGTGTTTGTGCATTATTTCTTTTCCCTTCCCTTCCCTCTGCTCCCTTCCCCTTCCTTCTTTAAACTCTGGGACCTGGAATTTGTCCTGACCCCCCCACCCCAACTTCTCCAACAGCAAGCCCCCTCCCCACCCCCCTGTCTTCACTACTCTCCTCCCTCCACCAACATTTGCTTTCCCTCTGGATCCCAATCTCTTTTTTCTGGATGGTGCAGGGACTATGGTGCAGGAAGGGGATTTTTTTCCCCAAGAAACCCAAACTTTTTATTACAGTAATCTTGGAAAATAGAAGGGGAAAATTCACCCCTAGAAAGTTACTGTTAACATCTAGTTTGTTTACCTCTGCTTATTTTCAAAATGAGCTTGTCACGCTTTACATTGGGTTAGCATTTCATGAATTCATTGTTCTCCTGCCCTTCCCCTCCATACTTCCACACTTGAAGCACATCCTTCTGTGGTGGAGTTATTTTCACCTACAGTAAAAAACACTCTAACGGGAATGTGCTGTATCTACCCTGTCTAGTCACTAACAAAGACTCGGTATGTTGTTTTTTCTCCCTGCAGAGAAGTCATTCAGAATTCAAAGGAAGTTCTTCGTTTATTGCAAGAAAAAAACCCTGCCTTTAAGCCGGTCCTTGCCATTATTCAGGTAAGCTGAGAACGTGGCTTTGTCCTATTTCAGGGTGCCTTTCAATTTTGAAAATAATTGTATACAAAAGGCCAGCTGTATTTCTTGTCACAGAAGTGTCATTCGAGCTTAATGCAGGGCAGAGAGGGCTCAGCTGAAACTGCTCTCATTTTCCCTTCTTTGGTCGTTTTGCTTCCACAGGGCTGCAGGTTAGGGACTGCTCTGCTTGAGCAGAGTCTTCTGTGAGTTTTTCTCCGTTGGTGTGGGTGGTTCCAGAGGTCAGACAGGCATCCTCAATCTATGGCCCATGGGCCACATGCGGCCCGCCGAGGACATTTATCCGGCCCGCCGGGTGCCGCTGCCTGTCCTGCTTAGCAGCCGACTCGTCCTGGGCCCGCAGTGTGCATAGGAATTTGTTCATAGTTTTGTTTTTTTTGTTTTTAACTATATTCTGGCCCTCCAATGGTCTGAGGGACAGTGAACTGGCCCCCTGTTTAAAAAGTTTGAGGACCCCTGGGTCAGGAGGTAGGCGCTCACATAGGTTCCATCACACAGGATTTATTGTGGTCCACTCATAAATGCTTATCACATGTGATTCCAAGGTGGTAGGGGGGAAAGTTCTCCTTTGCTTCTGTGGAAGACAGATGTCTTGCTGAGTCATGGTACTGGGTAATCTTACTGCTACATCTTTGAAAGCCTGCCATAAGTTCGAAGGGCCAGCAGTCATTCCATGTCACAGGTACTTCCTCATTCCCTGTGTGTTCCATGTGCCGCGCATGGCCCCTTCATGTCCAACTGCAGTTGGCACTGTTTGCCACCCTTTTTGGCACACCCGTGCTGACAGGTGCAGGGGAATAATGAGGTGAGCCAAGCCTGTAAACTAACACAGCACAGCAGTTGGACTGCTACTGTCGTTTTTGGCATGCACTTAATATGTCAAAATAACAGTGTCTCATTCCATCCACACTGTCAATGTCAAGACTGTAGCGTATGCTCAAGTCACTTATATTCCTGGGGGTCTGTCTCCACATCCCCCACCAAGATAGACCAGTGAGAAGAGGAGAAAGTAAAGTGGGTCAGGAGCCTGGGCCTCCTGGGATGACTGCTTTCCACTTACAGGCACGTCATCTAACCCCTGTCTCTGGTGTCCTAGAAAGAGATGCTGGCTCTGTGGCTGTAAATGCCTTAGGAGGACTGTTATTTAGAAGAAAGTGACACAGTTGGAAACTGACATGCTAATAGCAGCCATTAGTTCCCTTTTATAAGCAATGAGTCTCTCTGCATTTTCCTTATTATCTTTGTAATTAGGTCACTTGTAATCACAAAATTAGTCTGTTTTGTTTTATGCCTTTTCAAGATGTTACATTCTCCTTCTTACTCCCCTCTCCTAAGGCAAGTGATGATAACTTGATGCAAGAAGTAAACCAGAATTTGGCCGAGGAGGTGAGGATTATTGCTTTTCAAAATACATTTTTTGATGATGCACTCTCTCACAATGACAGAATAACCTCCTGTTCTCTTTTCAGGCTGGTCTGAACATCACTCACATTTGTCTTCCTCCAGAGAGCGGTGAGGACGAGGTAATTCCAGCAGTGAACTTGAACCCTTGTGTTGCTTTCCTCTTTAGACCTAATAGGCCTGTCAGCATCTCTCAGTTGTGGTTGGAACATCTGGAGCCTTTTCTTCTGGCTGGACTTTTAGAGGGAAGAGTTTACTTTCCCCTCTAGCATAAACGCTCCTTGATCTATGTGTCCGTTACTGGACGTTTCTATTGAAGACATGGACTAGGACATGGTGACTTTTTGGTTGTGTTTCTTCAGGATAGCAGCATGGTCATCTAGTTGAAACTGTCTGAACACTAATTCTGGTTTTGCTCTGTCCTGACAAATTGTTTGCCCTAGAGCCATTCCTTTGGCTTCTCCGGGTCCCAGTTGCCTTATCTACATATATAAAAGCCTAAGCAACCGGCCAGTAGCTATGATGCGCACTGACCACCAGGGGGCAGACGCCCAACACAAGCTGTCAAGCTGTGGTGATTTGGCAGCTGTGGTTTTTGGGTGATGCACCCGGAACCAGAGGAGAAGGGAGCCTGATTCTGGGGTGCGTCACCCAAGAACCGCCCTCTCGCAATCCTGGACCTCGCGGGGGATGTCGGAGAGCCAGTTTTGGCCCGATCCCTGCAGGAGGGGCCCCACCAGTGCACGAATCTGTGCACCGGGCCTCTAGTTGATAATAAAGGACCAGGATGAAGTCATCTGCAGGGTCCTTTTCTGGCTAACATTCCGTAAATCCTTCAGTGGCAGCGAATAACGCCCCCTTAGGATCCTTCGGCTACTGTTGCGTGTGATTTAGTGGTTCCTGCCAGCAGGGAGTGACAGCCTTTATGAGTGTCCTCTCAAGCTTGGGGGGAGCAGCCACCCCCATAAGTCGGAGGGAGGGAGCTGTATCTCCGGCAGCTTTCTTTCATGCTGTGGCGGTCACGGCAATCAGGATTTGGTTTGACTTCCGGTGCTGGGAAACCTCAAACAGCTGAGCCTGAGAAAATGCAGAAGTTGGTTTTTCCTGTACGTGAATAAAGCTGAGAAGCAGGTAGGCCCTGGCTGATGTGCTGGCAGCACGAAGTCTTTAGACACCGGGCTCCTTCCATCTCGCTGCTCCTCCATCTTTGTTGAGCTACGTCATAGCCAAGATGGCGGACTTGGCGCTGCACGTCACATCCACGTCCACGGTCACGTCCATGTCCACGTCCACGTCCAGCTGCGTCAGATCAAAAGATGAAATCCAGATTTAGGGAGGAGAGACCTCGGAAAGCATCATTGTAATGTGGGGAAGAGGCTGTTGGCAATCGGGAGAGCTCTCCGACCATAAGGTCTGCACGCTGCTGAGAAGGGGTTTTCTTTCTTTCTGTTTTTTTTTTTTTTTTTTCAACCACAGTTTATATTAAATACGATTCCGCACCAGTTTCGGATGTACGGCCACGTGGACAGAAAGACAGAAGACATGCATTCTACAGAGTGGTGTTGTGTCCTCCCCCTCCTCCCGCTCGCCCATCTGCCCCGAACACCCAGTTGGCCCCATACCCCATTATTTTGAGATTATTGACTATATTTTTCATACTTCAATCCGCATCTCTGGCTATTCTGCAACTACCAGGTATCCAAAATTTTATAAAGAACACAGACAACACCAGGAAAAGCAACCCAATTAAAAGGTGGGCAGAGACCTGAATAGACACTTTCCCAAGGAAGACATACGGATGGCCAATAGATGTACGAAAAGTTGGTCAGCATCACTAATCATTAGAGAAATTAAAAGGGTGTTTCTTGTATAGGGAAGGGTAGAGACGTCTAGAATGAACCCCACGAGGGAAAGTGGGGTGAAAGGGCAGCTTAAGGAGATAACAGATCAGAGAATGTTTTACCCCGAGTTCCAGCCTGTTTTCAGAAGGGGCTGTCTGCTAGCCCAGGGCCGGCCAAAGTTTAGAAACCTGGGGGAGGGAGGAATTGAAGCTTGCCCAGAGTTTGACCAGCAAGCATTTTGTTCTGATTGATCAGTGGGGACAAATAGTTCAGCTAATTTGTTATGAGTCAAAAGTGGGAATTTGTAGGGTCTCTGTCTGCCTTGTCCTAGAAAGATAAGGAAGTATCAGTGAGACTTATTCTTGCAGTGCACAGAGGGTGGAGTGACTTCTTAACTGTCCCTGTTTTCCAGGATCATGGGACTCAGTTCAACAATATCTTATCAGCAGCAAGTAAAAGGAAGGCCACAGATCAAAGCCAGGCCCCTCCATCTCTTCCCTTCAGGGACCTTTCCTGAAAGTCACAATTCTGCTTTCATTCCTTTGGCCTGAACCTGATTGCTTGGCCATGATGCAGGGGAGACTGGGAAATGTAGTCTTTATACCGGGTGGCCTTAGATCATTTATTACCACAGCTAAAAATCTAGAGTTTATTCTGAGTAAGAAAGGAAACCGGATATAGGGCAGATAGTTTTTGCCACACTTGCCATTGTAATATTACAAATACTGACACCTCTCAAGCCAGTATTAACAAAATGCAGAGAAGTGTGTTGTCTGTCTGTAGAAGGACACCCAGTGTCTGCAGTAGAATCTGTGTTTCTTTAGGTTGTTTTGCCACTGGTATGGATAGCCCTTGACTTTTTTTTTTCCCCCGTATTTTTTTTATAAGGAGTCGTTTATGTCCTGTTTTTCTTTGAAATTCTGATAAATATGATTTTGTGTGGTGGTGTTATTATGTTGGAAAAGAGTAAAGATCTTAATTTATTAAGATTTTGTCGTTGCTTCTATCATATCCTAGTTACAGGTAATCATAGTGCCCTCACTTCGTTCTGGACTGTATTTAGATGTTACCCCCTCTGACCAACCCCACCTGGCATCATTGTATTAGCCCTTTCCCCTGCTTAACCTGCTCTGTTCTTCTTTACATCGTTTACCACTTCCAAATATTATAGTGTTGTTATTATTATTGGCCTCGTCTTCCCCACTAGAATATGAGCTCCATGAGGACAGGAATTTTGATCACAGATCTATTTCCTTTACTTAGGACTGGTCAAAATAGGTGCTGAAAACACTCAATAGTTGTTGAATACATGAAAGAATGATGAATGAATGAGAAAATTTTCTTTCTGAATTTTTTATATAAAATAGCCTTTTCTTTTCTTACCATAAGTGATTTCTGCTCAGATAGGGAAACAAAACTGGTAAACTAACACTTCCTAGTAAGATCCAAATCCATGGGCTAGTATTTCTCTTACTTATGAACAAATAGTGTATTAAGTGAAATGAATCATTTCTGGCATAAAATAAAAAACAATAGAGAGGATAGAGTATTGCTTTACAGTCATACCTAGCCATTCATTAGCTATTACATTAGCTTCCCAAACTGTACTTTTTCATAAGTAGTGAATTATTTTAGTGTTTCCTACAAAAAAAAAGGAGCTATCTCAGTTTATCTATCATAAGCCTTTGGAAACGCTTTCTGTGTGCCGTGCAGGTCCAGAGAACATGAGAACCCGAGTGATGACTTCTTGGATGTCATGACTAGTAAGCTTTTGTTGAGCACACTGTGTTTTGAAACAGGCTTGGCTGGGCCAGGTGGAACGCTTGATTCATGCTTTCTGGCCTCCCTGAAAGTTGGCAGTCTGCTTGGCGTATATATGATTGTTGACAGCAATTTGTCTCTTGCCTATCTAAACTGTACTAACTGTTGAGCTTTGGTTTTGTTTTGTTCTCTGCTGTTCTGGCTGAGAGCAGAGTGATAACAAAGACTGAGAAGTCACTAAAAAATTCAGCCAAGCTTTTTTTTGAGCATTTATAAACATGGTGAAAAGAGAAAATAGACTTGTTCATTGTGCTTTATACCAAGTCGTCAACAAGGAATAAAAAATAAACTACAAGAGATGTATTTTTATGAATATGTTTTTTATACAGAGTTTCTTTTGGTGGCTCTTATTTTTGCAAAGCAGATTTTAGTTGTTTTTTCTCTTTAGATTATAGATGAAATCTTGAAGATTAATGAAGACACCAGAGTACATGGCCTTGCCCTTCAGATCTCTGAGAACTCATTTAGCAACAAAGTCCTCAATGCCCTGCAGCCAGAAAAAGATGTGGATGGGTGAGGAAATATAAAAGAAAACAACTAATTGCTAAATGAGTTTTTCTACTATGAATTTTTTATTCCACTGTTTCAACTCTGTCAGTAATTAAGAGAGAAAATAAATCATTTTAATATTTAACATAATTTAAATGTTAGTATCATTTAAATATCTTATAGTATTTTGAGAGTTTGAGGGCTTCTTAAATTCTGTGTAAGAAAGTTACATACTTTAGAAAACACACTTGTCCTTTTGTAGGGCAGAATCAGAACACCCCAGGTCATCCCGCCTCAGAGGGACCAATAGCCTGAGGGGCGACTCTAAGAAGCTGATGGCTTTTATTCCTCCCACTCTTTAATTTACACTTAACTATTTAATATATCTACCTATTCATTACTGACTTTGATGTTATTGTGGATGAATCCCTTCAAATTACAGACGAGTTGAGTTTTGACTGCTGATGCCTTATTTTTTGTTTCAGAGTAACAGACGTAAACCTGGGAAAGTTGGTACGTGGGGATGCCCATGAATGTTTTATTTCACCTGTGGCCAGAGCTGTAATTGAACTTCTTGAAAAATCAGGTATGATGCTCCTGCAGAAATGCTGCTGTTTTCTACTTATTGGTATTTACAATCCTTATTTTTTAGTAAGGATTTGTTTCTAGAATGTCAAGATCCTAATTGAAAAATGGAAGTGTGATAATTCAGTGTCAGCTTATTTATATCATCTTTTGAGAGATATGAGTGACTACAGAAGATTTTTCTAATAAGATTGTGTTGCAATTTAAAAGAGAAATCAGAAAAAAACAACCAGTTTTAAACAAATTCTCAACTTCTCTCATGAAAACAGTCAAAATAACCATAATGAAAAATGTCTCAAGTTTTATCTTCTTAAGTCTGTCAGTATGAATTCCTATATAAGACTTAAATGAGAAAGCTGTTAGATATAGTTTAGGCTATAAAACCTAGATTGGGACTTACCAGTGAGCGATATCTCTGAGTAATCAGTATTTAATTTCCATCATTCTCCCCTTGATCTTGCATTTTTATGTCAGTGACATAGAAATGAATAATTTCTTTTTCTTGGTTATTAAATTTAATGAGTCAATTTTTGTGGTGTTTCGTGTAATTAAGGACTTGCTAACCAAGCACATAAAAATTCAACTAAATTTTTCTCTAATACAACTTGAGTAAAAAAAGAGGCACATGTCCCTCCCTCTCACCTGAACAAGCAACAATCAAACAAAAATTCCAAAGTAAATACCAAAGTTCAATTAGAAGAATAACTTTCAAGATACACCTTTAGCAGCGGTTGCCAACCGGTGGTCCCTGAGGTCCGAAAGGTTGGTGACCGCTGACCTTTAGGACATTAGCCATTAAGCTCAAATCTCTGAGATAACTCATATAGACCAGTGGTCGGCAAACTCATTAGTCAACAGAGCCAAATATCAACAGTACAACGATTGAAATTTCTTTTGAGAGCCAAAGTTTTTAAACTTAAACTTCTTCTAACGCCACTTCTTCAAAATAGACTCGCCCAGGCCGTGGTATTTTGTGGAAGAGCCACACTCAAGGGGCCAAAGAGCCGCATGTGGCTCGCGAGCCGCAGTTTGCCGACCCCTGATATAGACAGTGGTTTTCATCCTTTGGGTTATCAGGGTGATGATTCATGGCCACTCTGCCATCGAATCTGCAAAGAAAGAGTAAATGATGGCTTTGTCATTGTAGGCTGGTTCCCAGAGGAGCAAGTTTTAAAAGGTTGTTGTGCCTTATGGTAAAGCTGTATGGTAGGAGGCTCTGATGTTTGGGTTGTAAGACCGATTTCCATCTGGTGGGCAGGTGTCAGCTTAGATGGAAAGAAGATCTTGGTAGTAGGAGCCCATGGGTCTCTGGAAGCCACCCTACAATGCCTGTTCCAGCGAAAAGGGTCCATGACGATGAGCTCCCCGTGGAAAACACCGCAGCTTCAAAGCAAGGTAAGCATCAGACCTGTTAGAAACAAAACTTTAAATGCTTGTATTAGAAAAGGAGAGGGGCCCTGACCGGTTTGGCTCAGTGGATAGAGCGTCCGCCTGCGGACTCAAGGTCCCAGGTTCGATTCCAGTCAAGGGCATGTACCTTGGTTGTGGGCACATCCCCAGTAGGGGGTGTGCAGGAGGCAACTAATCGATGTTTCTCTCTCATCAATGTTTCTAACTCTCTCTCCCTCTCCCTTCCTCTCTGTAAAAAATCATTTAAAAGAAAAGAAAAGGAAAGGAGAGGGGCTGGGAATGTATAGGCTATGTATTTAAGAAGTTGGAGAAGGAACAGCACAAAATCTCAAAGAATGAAAACAGTAAAGAGCATAGATTAATGAAACAGAAAACAAATATATATGAGAGATTATCAACAAAGCCAAAAGTTGGTTCTTGGAAAAGTCTAGAAAACATAGATTCACCATTAGCCAAAGTAATCAAGACAAAGAGAGAACACCAGCAATGTTAGGAATGAACAAAGGGTCATTTAACATCAGAAAATCTATTACTGTAATTCACTACATCATCAATTAAAAACTTAATCTCACCATAGTAAGTGAAGAAAAGTCATTTGATAAAATCTAGTATCCTTTATGAGATTTTTCTAGAGAACCTCTTAGACTAGGAATCTAAAGGAATTCCTTAATTCATTAAAACGTCTATAAAAAGTTAGAGCAAGTATCTCATTTAATAGTGAAATATTAGAGAATATTTCTTTTAAAAGTAGGAAAGACAAAGGGTACCTGTTGTCGGTATTCCTAATTAACAGTATATAGGAATTCCTAGACAAGCTGTAATATAAAGAAAGGAAGAAAATTTATAATGATTGGAAAGGAAGATACTCAACTGTCTTTAGTCCTACATGATATGGTTATCTACTGTTAAAAACTATGAGAATTAATGAGTTCAGCTGGCTTCTTCAATTTAAAATGAACTTGCAGAACGCAATTGCGTTTCTAAATAGTACACCCAGTTAGAAAATTAATTAAAAAAAAAATACAATTTCTAATAGTAATGAGAATATAAGGTACTTGGGAATATATTTAACAAAACTTACTTCTGACCTTTTGATAGAAATTATATAATTTTGATGAGATTCGTTAAGAAGACCAAATAAAAGCATGGATAGGAAGACTCTATCTTCAAAATACTAATTCTCCCCAAATTAATTCATAAATTTGAGTCAAAATCCTGACATAATATTGTTTTGTGGAATTTGACAAGCTGATTCTAAAATGTATATGGAAGCACAAGGACCAAAATGACGATTTTGAAAGAAAACTTGAGCTGTAAATATCACCGTGGAAGAACTTTTAAAAACAGTGTTCATTGAAAAAAAGCAAGAAGGATATATCTCATTTCATGAACGCCGCTTATGTAAGGTCCAAAGCAATGTTACCTAGTATATATTTTTAGGACTACAGACTTAGAGAGTAAAAGTGTGAAGAAGTGGATGGTAGTATGAACGAAATCAGGAAAACCATTCACAGGAACCACAGTGTGGCTGTGGATGGAAAGGAGACCTGGGAACCTTCGCTTGTGTTGGTCGCGTCTTTTTTCTTAAACTGGGCGATGGGTGGGGTGTCCAGGAGTGTAATATTATTACTATTTTACTTCCAGGTCTTAAATAGTAAATACATTTTTTAATTTAAAAAAATCACAGTGCATTTCCCAAATATCAAGCAAATTCAAGTTAAAAGCACATTAAATACAATAAATTAGCACCGAACAAAATCTAAAAGTACAGGTTCCTCGTGTTGCTGTAGAATGAACACAAGCAAGTTGTGGTCCCGCCCAGGGAATGCTGGTGTCTCTCCTGAGACTTACCACATTTGAGGAGTAGGTGGATCAAACCTATTGAATTCCTTCTTGTTTTAAGACAGCTCAGGAATTTTATCTTGTAATTGAACTCAATCCAATGTGTCTTTTTAGTAGTCACCACATGATGGCAGCCTATTCAAGAAAATTCAAGGGCAGTGTTTTGTAATTTAGAGCCCCGAATTTTTGATTTGGAAGCTTAGTGGAAGAGGAAAATAAACCTTGCCCTGAACTGAACAGCTGTGGTGAGAGAGAAAAATGCCTTCATTGGCAATTGAATGTTTTCACAGCTGTCACAGATACTTTTGCTAGTTGTATCTGTATTGTTGAAAAACAAAGACATCTTTTAAAGTACTTTTTTATTATGGAAATAAATCACCCGACTTCCCTGGGATAAATCTCACTCTAACTTTGAGGACGATTAAGTAGCTTTACTCCCTAGAGAATCCAGAAATTGGGTTACATTTCGGTGTTCATAAATCTGAGAAGGTTCTCTCTATTCGCTCATGTCGCGCACACATGTTGTTTTCTACGTCCTTGGTCCTTACAACAGCACCACCGTAATCTGAGAGCCTGTCAACTGTCACTCTTTTTATTGCTTCATCTTTGTAGGGAAAAATAGGGAAAGAAAGGTTCAGGGCTCCCCAACTTGTCTCTGAAGTTTATTTGGGGTCTGGTGTTTGGCCCCCTCTACCTGGCTACTTACTGTACTTGTGACAGGCTCCCATTCTACTGCGAGATAAAGCCTGTATCTTCCCATTTTTCATGCTAGTGCTTAGCACGTCACCAGCCACTCACCTTCCCACCACTGTGTCTCCATGCTTCTGCCTGACCTTTGACTTCTCACTCTCCCTATACATTGCTGGGCCTTGTTTCAGAGGGTCAGTGGGCCCTGTACCGACCAGAGTCAAAGGGTGGCAGTTAATGTGGTACAAAGAACAACTAGGCACGGGTTAGCGTCCTGGGGCACCCAAGTGGGACAGGCTCTGTCCGGTCTTGCCACATCCTTGGGAAAACATCACTGTGAAAAAAATCGAAGGCATACCTGTAACAACAGGTTGGGATTTTTGTCTTCTAATTTCACCAACAAGGAATAATAGTGCATTTTAAGGTTCTTGTCCATTTAGCTTCTCAGTATCAGCCGTGATGTGTTAGGGAAAGAAAGGGGAAGCAAAGGCTGATGGCGGTTAGATCGAAGGAAATTATCTTTGAAAAGCATTTCTTACCTGCTTACTTGTACCTGGCATGGAACAAGAATCCCTACTGGCCGTCTGGTTGGGGATTTCCAATGCCAGGGGCGTGGGGGGTATCTGGCTCAGGGGGTGATCCTGTAACACTAGAGTCCTATCTACCACCTCCTAAGCTCCGTACAGCCTTTCACGTTTGGCAGCCGGCTCTAACCATGTAGTGGAGATGTAATTGTTCCTCAAAACTGTAGGACCTTGGAAGGCTTGGAGTCAGGCACAGCCTCCGTGTCCTCGGTAAGCAGTAGAACATGGGCCTTGGTGGCAGACAGTTCTGGGTTCAAGCCTTAGCTGTTGCTGGACTTCTGTGAACGCATCTCCTCGTGTGTAGAATGAGGACCGTGACACTCCCTACCTCATAGGGCTGCTGTGATAATTCCGTAATTGTGTAAGCTTGCTCAGCACAGCCCTTGGCACCGATTAACACTCACATGAACAGCTTGGCTGCTGTTACGGTGAGTCAGGAAAGCCATTGGCAAGTTTCTCCATGCAGATGTGTAATTGATCCACGATGTAGAAAGGCAGGTGGGTCCATCAAATCCGAAGGAGATAAACCCCAGCGGGATCCAGGATCCCTCCCTCCTTGGAAGCCTGGTACCCGTGCTTCCACTGCATGGCTGGGGGAAGGAGAGGCGCTCAGTCTGTGAGGTTTCCCCCAGTCTGTGGAAGCCAAGGGCACGAAACCAAAGCAAAACTAGAAGACACTGTCCGAGAGGGAGAGGGCGGGTAGAGAGAGAGAGAGAGCGGGTGCTCAGCTTAGGCCAGGCCCAGCTTCCCCTCTGGTCCCTCTGCCTTCCCGAGATTCCTCTGCTCTTCGGAAGCCACTTTACTAGTATTTCAAATCACGTCTGCTGGGGGTTTCTGTTTTCCTTCCAGGTCCTACAATTTTGAGAAACATTTATATCGCGTTAGTTATATAGAAACGGATCCTTTGTCTGCAAGCCTGCCTAAATCTAAGGATATACTTTGGATACCAATTACACGTAAAATCTTCATGGAGCATGGGTGTGAGGAATCGAAATTTGTCTTTAAGAGTTCTACAGAAAACAGTAGATTTCTGTATTTGGTAGCTTCATAGCTTATGCCTATCTGAGTGTATCCTTGAAAATTAAGAATCTGTTTCCTGACTTGTGTCTGAGCTGTGAAGCGTGTTATGCATTTATGGGAGGGGAGGGGAAGAATGTCTAGGCATTTGTCCACATGAGCCCCAAGCTGTGGATTATCAGATGTCAGTGAGCAGAGCACTGGGCGTGGTGCTTTTTGCAGAGGGCTAAGGAATAACCCACTTCCTCCAGCCCCACACTCAGCTTCCCAGGCCCCTGGAGTGGAGTGTCCCCAATGTGAGGCCGGGACAGCGCCATCGCTCAGTGAGAATTGTCCTAGATGTGGGGATTTCCTCTTCCTCACCCCAATGAGAATTCTCAGCCGTTCACCCTGGTGCCAAAAGCAATCCGAGGTGAGAGACTGTTCCACATTTAGTCCTTGGGAGGCAGAGAGGTCCCCCTCTCCAGGGACGAGGGTGCCAGGCACTCAGGCTCTGTGTGTGCAGGGCCTTCTCGCGCCCCTGAGAGCCGCTTCTGTATCTGTGTTAGACGTAGCTGGACCACGATGCGAAGGCCTCCAGCTGTGACGAGTCACGTCACTTCCAGCTGCGTGTATAAGAAATAATCTAGAAATAAGAGAACAGTCTTTTTTGTTTTTCTCTGAGGCTCTTGTTTCTCCTCTTTCTGAGCAAGGAGACCCTCAAAACTAGAACGAACAGAAGAAAGAAAAAGTACAGGTCTTTCACATTTGAAGAGTCAGTGTCTTTTTTTTTTTTTTTTTGAGCAAAGCTAAATTATCACAGTCATTCCAGTTTAAATTCAGAACGTAGCATAGCTTAAAAAAGACTTTAGAATGAATTGCAAAATTCTAAATATATTTGTATTATACCTAGGAAATCTTGTAAAAAGAATAACTGCTTTTTCAAGTTAGGAAAGAAAGCCCTAGCTGGTTTGGCTCAGTGGATAGAGCGTCAGCCTGGGGACCAAAGGGTGCCAGATTCGATTCTGGTCAAGGGCACATGCCCGGGTTGTGGGCTCCATCCCCAGTAGGGGGGCGTGCAAGAGGCAGCCAATCAGTCATTCTCTCTTATCATTGATCTTTCTATCTCTCTCCTCCTCCCTTCCTCTCAGAAATCAATAAAAATATATATTTTTTAAAAAGATAGGAAAGGAAAAAACCCTAGGTATTAAACTAGACTAGATTAGTGAGTTAAATGATAAATCTTTTTTTAAAATATGTTTATAATTGTTAGTGCATTTGTCTTTTAAATCCTGTAGATAATAAAAAGTGTAATTATAAACCAAAAATACTATAATACTGGCTTTCCTAGAGATCTCTTTTTCTTCATATGGCTTGTAGTCCTCCCCCTAGTGTCCTTTCATTTCAGGCTGAAGGAATCCAGTTCACATTTTTTATAGGGCAAGTCTGGTGATAGTGCCCTCCCTTCGCTTTTATTAATATGCAAATGAATTAATTTCTTCCTTGTGTATTTGAAATACCGTTTCGCTGGATATAGAATTCTCGGTTGACAGATTTTTTTTCCTTCCAGCACTATAAGTATGCCATTCTACTGTCTTCTGGCCTTTCAGGTTTCTGATGAGCAGGATAATTTTTTTAACAGGAGAGGTTACACTTAAGCTAGTAACATATTGTAATGGCAATAATGGTGGCTAACATTAATCGGGTTAGTGGTTACTGTGAACCACGTACTATCCTTTATGTTTTCTCACTGATTCTGAACAGTCATCCTGTTAGGCAGGAGTCTCATTCTCCCCATAGCACAGGTGAGAAAACTGAGGCTCAGAGAAGTAAAGAGACTCTAAACATCTACAAATCTAAAATGATGGAGGTGGCACTATCACCTGTGTTTTTATTTTATATATTTTTTTATATATTTTATTGATTATTTTTACAGAGAGGAAGGGAGAGGGATAGAGAGTTAGAAACATCGATGAGAGAGAAACATCGATCAGCTGCCTCCTGCACAACCCCTACTGGGGATGTGCCCGCAACCAAGGTACATGCCCTTGACCGGAATCGAACCTGGGACTCTTCAGTCCGCAGGCCGACGCTCTATCCACTGAGCCAAACCAGCTGGGGCATCACCTGTGTTTTTAGTCACTGTCCCACATCAACTCTTATTCCAGATAATTGCGTAAAGTCCAATCACTAATCTTTAAAACCCCAAAGTACCTGACAGCTTGGATGGGGAACATCGGAGAGACCAAGACCCAGACATTAGACTTGTGTTGAGTTTGCCTTTATTTTATGCCAACAGTTAATAACCCCACAGACACCCTTTTAAGAGAAGGAAGCTGAACTAGGCTGAGGTTTGTCACCACCCCTCCAGGCTCATTCCTCAGGGAAAGCGTCCACCTTACTGAGGGCAGGGTGGGGTAGGGGGGTGCCCCCTGATCAGGATAGCCTCATTGTTGTTGGCATGGGGGGAAAATAGCCCCTGACCCCGGGACACCACAGATCTTGTGCCGAGTCAATACCTAGGTTCCTCCGTATTGTGTGACCAGGTGACCTGAGTAATGTAGGCCCTGTGCTCTCTTTGATGGAGTTTTGAATAGTATTCAAGGCCTACAGGTACCTTTGGTGTCAGCTCTTGTCCTTTCCACTGTTGCTCCTGCCTGATCAGGGCCTTACTTACTCACGCCACCACTTGTCAGCGGAGGCAGCTGAGGCCCAAGAGTTACTCAAAGGAAGTGGAATGCAGAAATCTCGACGTGGGATCCAAGGTTCAGAACTGGAGAGCATAAATGTGTCGGGAAATGCAAAGCTAATTTCCCACAGCCACATCCATTTGCATTAACTTCAAGGTGTCGTGGACATTGAAGCTCGTAGTTAGTAGCATAAATGTAAATCTCGAGGGCTGTCTGCCTCTCACACGTGGCTTGCTTCGTGTTCCTGTGGGAACTGTCATGTGAGCATTTCTTTATTCTTGTGCTCCATGGTTTTGAGTCTTTGTCTTATTAGACTCCCCCTCAAAATACATGCACACGTAGGGTCTTTGTCTCTCAGCCTGACTTTTTTATGTCCTAGGGTGTGAGGAAGGGAAGTATTTTTGATGAATCAGTCAAAGTATATCCATTACTAGATTGGAGGTTGCATTTTCCTTTCATCATCTGTTATAACTTAGGTGAGTGTGAAGGTCACTCGAAGAGGGATTAGCTGTCTTTCCCATCATTTTAGACACTGAGCAGTAAATATGTTGAATGGTGATGTAAGAGGTGAATTTAGGAACATTTAGAAAAAGGAAGGTCATTTATTAGCCTTGGGGGGGAAATTTGGTAGATAAGTGCTGTAATCATAATCCCTCGCTGTCCATTTGGCTTGTAGTCCTTCTGATTTATGAAATAACCATAAGGTAGGTCTTAATTTTAGAGGCCAATAATCTGTTCTACTGATCACGGAGGAGAGTGGAAAAAAGATACATACCCCATTCCTGAAAGGAAAATTCTCCCAGGATGAGATCACTTGGTGTGCATGAGTTGGGGGAATTAGCTTTTGCTGAAATTGTCCTTCTCGTATCTTGCCAAACTATTGCAACATCTGAATGAAGTGGTTTGACATTCCTATTTTAAAGTATTTCCGCAGCTATTTTAACATTTTTTTTTTTTTTGATAGTGTGCTTACATTTCAGGGAAATGTGGCTAAGGATCCATAGGTACGAAGCAATAATCCTACAATAGAAGTTCATTTAACTCAAAGAATTAAACATTCTAAGTGAGAATAATTCATGTAGAAACAGGGTCTCTGCTCATGGAAACTCTGCCCGAATGAAAGCTTTGTTTGCGGGGAACACACTCCACTCACATGGCAAGCGTTTCCCCGGCGCACTTGCCCGTGCCCTTTTCTGTGGTAAAGTCACTGAGGAGTTCCTAATGGCCAGAAGTGGGTCTTTGTGCAGTTAGCTTGCCTGGTCATTGGGCATCTCTCAGACCTGTCAGCCACCCCCTGTCCTCGCGCCTGGGCCCCACCACAGGCATCGTGTGCTCCTCTTCACTTACCACTTAAGAGGAGTCCTCCCCAGGCAAGTCCGTTAACCCCCTTTCTTCCATCCTTCCTGCTCCCCTCAGAGCTCTTCTCCCAGCTGCCGGTTTTAACTACATCCGTACGTTGAGGTACCCCAACCTGTGGCCCCCTCCTTCCTGATCATCCCCTGCTCCAGTCCGTCTCCTCTTTCATATTTCAGTATCGCGCTTCCCCAGCCTCCCCCCGACACCTCCGACCCATACTCCACCCGGCTTCCAGAACAATCTTCCTAAAACATTTCGGATGGTGTAAGGGGGTTCAACCGTCTGACAGCTACTTGTCTGTTACCAAGAAAAGGTCAGCAAATTTGGAAATTGGGCACTTACTGGAAAAAAGTGACATTTCATTAAAAAAGAAAAACACTGCCGAAACCGGTTTGGCTCAGTGGATGGAGCGTCGGCCTGCGGACTGAAAGGTCCCAGGTTCGATTCCGGTCAAGGGCATGTACCTTGGTTGCAGGCACATCCCCAGTGGGAGGTGTGCAGGAGGCAGCTGATCGATGCTTCTCTCTCATCGATGTTTCTAGCTCTCTATCCCTCTCCCTTCCTCTCTGTAAAATATCAATAAAAAAATATATATATATTTAGAAAAAGAAAAAAAAGAAAAACACCTACTTTTTTAGGACTTTGCCACTAGATAGTCAAGAAATCCTCAAGGGGCTCACACAAACCACCCTGTGTCCCGGTTCACTGAAAGTGAAAGAACAAGTGAGGGACCACCTCCCTCCCATGGGGGCCCTCCTTTATGTCCCCGTGGGACAGCTGCCCAGCCGACACACAGGGCCTGATCCAGAATGCCGGGGTCTGCCCAGACGTTAAATACTAGTAAACGGACTTCCCAGTCTGTGTGGGCAAGAGAAGTAGGAACTGAGCGTTTATTCGTTTCCTTTCCTGCCCAGAGGTTTGCCCTGCCCGCTCCATCTTAAAGCTGCAGCTCTGACCTCTGAGGCAGGGACTTTATTTTTAAGCCCTCGGCGGCCTCAGTGGCTGCCCCCAGTGGCCCTCGAGAATGGCAGGTGAAGGAGTGTGTCCCCTGAAGGAGCCTGGGTCTCTTACTCTGCTCAAGTTGTAGAACCCCGTCTTGGCTGGAGAGAGCACCTGCTGTCGATTTTTTAAGTGCTGGTCTTCATTTTGAACATTATTTACTGAACTCTGCTGATAACTTGGGAAGGATGAAGAAACAGCTTTCATAGTCCTGGGTACTATAAACCACAATTCTTCAAAAATATCTCTCATCCTTTTTTTTGTTTGTTTGTTTTTTAAACCCATCCCAGGTTCTGGTATACAGTATATGCAATCCTCATACCATAGATTTTCAAATGCACCCTTTTGAAACACAGCGACGGCAGAAGGCTAATTCCGTCCTCTAGCCGAGGAGGGTGAGGCGGTGGCTGTACTTCCTACAGTTTAAATTTTAAAATGCATTTTGTTGGCTAATTGCAAAATTATGATGTTCCTTATAACCTTGCAAATCACATCTTTCCTCCCTCTCCATGTTCTGACACTCATCCCCCACCCCCCTTAAAAATCAATGAGTTAAAGAAAAACATATTTCATGTTATCTAAACCCTCTGGTCCGCCCCTCGGCTCCCATATGCTCCGCGTTAAATGTCTGCATAGCTGCGTCTTGCTATTGTTTTAACATTTGGTCTAATGCCTGGGGAATGGGCGTTCTCTTTAAGCTGCTTCTACTCGATGCTCAGCAGAGAAAGCAATATTTTGTTATGAGGTAAAGTTTCAAGCCAGGCCCTGGCCAGGGTCTTCCCCATGGGGGAGGAGGAAAGTAGGAACTGCCAGCGCGACGATAATTCTCCTTGAATTTTAGCTCATTAAAATCTCCCCTGGTCCTCGGGGGGTTATTTATTGATGTAAGCATCTAGCACTTGTCCCTTCCAGAAAGAATTAGCAGCTATGATGTGATCATTGCTAAGGGAGGAGGTTTTCGTCCTTGCTCTGTGGGACCACGTGTCCCCAGCTGCTGCTGAGCACAGCCCATTGCAGAGCTGAGTTTGGGTCCGGAGGCGAGGGGTCGGATGAGATTGCCGAGATTTATAGGTAATGAAAAGAACAGGTTGCACCGAGGACACCACGTGTAGGAAACTAAGTGTTCTTAGGGGATTTGCGTGAACCTGTGATCCTTGGCTTTTTCCAAAAACGAACGTTTCAGTCTTATACATGTTAACTGTTTATAGATGTTTTAACGTGTTCTGTTTTTGCTGCTATTGTGCATGAAAATAGAGCAAAAATGGTGTTTCTTACCTGCGGGTCCTTTTCAGCAGCGTTGAACCTTTGTGTTTCTCTTGAGACTCACTGTAGTTGAATGTCTGCTCTGGTGCAGGTAAAGGAAGAGGTGCATTTTCTTACTCAGATGTGACATCCTCTTTCCATAAGAACACCTTTCCCCCCGAAATAGAACATCGCCCTAAAGTCTGGCTGCTTTTTAGATCTATCTGAAGAGAGCACGTGTGGCATTAACACCAGATTGTTGCTAGTGTTGGCTTTAAACATCTTAATTTCGTCTTGCCGTGCTGTGGCCATGGAGCATGAGGAGAGAATGGTTGTTTCAGCAGGGACTTGTCTTTTTAACGTGATTCATGCACTCCATTCGCTGAGAACCGTTTCGGTGAACTCGTTCTTCTTCCTGTGCCTTAATGAAGTACGAGACCGGGAAGCTCAAGCACTTGTTTGCCTCATTAGTGTTGCTCAGTGACTGTTCATTCACTTGGTCCTATTTGCATGAGCAAATTGATCTTGGCTTTGTCGGCGCTTTGAAAAGACATGCGTTTACATTGTTGCTGTGCTTCTCCTGTGTCGGGAGCTTGGAGCTGCCCTGGACCTTGGCCATTTTGTTCATAAGCCAGGTACGACGGTCATGGTTTGCTTCCCCTCGCTGCCGCCTCTGGTCCCAAGAGGCCGAAGAGACTTTAGCTGACAAGGTCTCTTGCCCAGAAGGTGTTACAACTCTCAGGCTGAGGAGCTGGCTTAGTTCTCCCTCGAGATCCTCAGGGATCAGCCTGTCCAAGCTGAGATTCGAGGAGGGTGTGTGGAGCACGTCTGTTTACCGGGTGGTTGGGGGATGGTGGTGGCAGGGCATGGGGTCTGGAAAGCAGAGGGCAGGCAGCTTCCCTCTCTTTCTACCTCAGAGAGGATTCTGAACAAGACGTATAGAGAGATACGTACACCTGCTGAGCCTCAGTTTCCTTATCTGCTAAATGGGTATAGGAAGGCCGCCCTCACATATGTGGGGTAGTCAGTGAGATATTGGCAGCCCCGAGTGGACAGGTGCAGGTGCAGCCATTTACCCCCAAGGATCTAGGATTCCTTCTTCCCCTCTGCCCCTGCACACACAGATCCCGTTTTAGATCCTCGGTTGCTTCGTTGGTGCGGGGACAGGTGGTCATTCTTTGGTTGAGCTCAGAGCCACCTGCTTACCCTCCCTCTAGGTGTGACCTTCCTAGCAGACACATTCCTCCAGCACTGTGTTGGCAGAATTCGAATGGAACCGACGAGATAAATGTGTGTTGTAGTAGTGGTTTCATTCTTTCCTTTTTCTTTAAAAAACAACAACAACAACAACAACAAAAAACACACAGTTTTTCACGAGACTAACCAAGGCCTCAAGAAAAATGAGATCCTTTCTCGAGCTTTTGACAATCCTCCCATACATCTAGTACAAGCTCCATATGGCTCTGATTTTGATTGTTCAATCGTATAGGCCAGAGGCTCCCTGCTCTGGTCACATCTTCAAGTGGCCCCAGTACAACAGCCCCTGTGTTCCTCCTAAGCCACTGTGTGACTCAGGGTGCCCCCCACCCCAGCTCCCCCGTCCATCTCCGCCTTCCATCGTAGTTTTCTTTGGCCTCGCCCTTTACTTGATGTTGCAGTGAGCGGTGAAAACACGTAAAAGACAATCGCTAGTCATGTCTTTATTCAGCAGATTGAACCCTGTGTGGTGTTTTTCTTTTCCCAGCTTCAAGAGGCTGACATTGTGGTCTTAGGCTCGCCCAAGCCAGAAGAAGTTCCCCTTTCTTGGATACAACCAGAAACGATTGTTCTCAACTGTTCCCATGACTTGCTCTCAGGTAAATTGTGTTAAAATAGGTGCCGGGCTGCTGATAAAAAACAGGTGTGATTGTTACAAAACACGTTAACCTTATTCAAAAGAGTATGTTCCTGAAATGTTTGCTGGTCCTTGCCGGTATGCGGGCACAGGGGAGAAACTGCGTGTTGATGTGCCCGCCTTTCGGGTTACTGATACGGGAACCACATTGTCCGCCAAAGAGAAGCCAAGAGGCCAAATGCAGCGGCTGCCTCCGCCTCCTCCCCCGCCGGCCTCCAGCATCCAGCCGTCAAGTCGGCTGTGGCCTAAAGCAGATGATTTGTACATGGGTGAGGTCAGCTAGAGATCGTGGTTTCGCGGTCTTTTAAAAAGCACCAGAATCCTTCCTTCCAAACACATCTCAGCCAAACCTCAACATGAAAACAGTGGCCAGGAGGGATGGAAAACGGAGGCCAGCCCTCGTGTCTCCCAGGTTTCCCCTTGCAATGAACCCCCTAAAGGCACCTCAGAGGTGGTGTTAGGATTGGTGCTGATATTTGATGGTGTTTCACCAAGGCAGCCAGGAATGCCGGATCACACCAGGCCCCCGGTTAGGGGAGCTCAAGCTGTGCCAGCACCAGGGCACCAGCCAGGCAGCAGTAGGCGAAGGCCCCCAGGAGGTATCCTTCTCTCACTCAGAGAAAGACAGAGGCCAAGGAAGCTCTGGGCCACACTCAGCCCGCCTCAGGTCCCTGAGTGACATGTAGAGGCAGAGATACTGGCAAGGGGAGGCGAAGGAACCCTCCTTCCTTGCTACCCGTGGCCTCCAAATTTCAGTATGAAGCGAGGGACTCTCCTGAGTGGGCCTGGAGCACAGCGCTGTTTTTCTCCAGAGCTGGTCAGAACTTGGGCCAAAGTCCCCTCTCCCATCTTGCCAGTACCACACTGGGGTTCTTGATCTTGAAACCTTAGAGAATAGTATCCAGGAGAAAATAAAAATAACTTCTGACCTAGTCACCTCAACAGAACCATTTTACATCTTTTCATTCAAAAAGCATTCAACTTAATTTTATGGGATATGTAGAATGAAAAGAAAATATATGACATGAAAAGCATTATTGACATTCATATAACTATTTCTTCAAAGAGAAATATTGGATCTTCTCCGCCAGGAAATGTGGCTCCTCTCAGAATTAAGCAATCAGATTAAAAACCCCTTAGGCTGAAGGGGGTGGGGTGGATTGGGGAGGAGAAGGGAAGATAGATGCTCAGGAATTTCCCAGAGTGCTTGTGCACTCAGCTCTTGGGTGAAGAGCACATAGATGAATGCAGCTATTAGGTGCAATACAATATGAATTGGGATATGGCTTTTTTTTTTTTTTATATAGCAAATAGGCATCCTCTAAATAACTTCTTTGAAATAAATGTAGTCTCTGGATATCACTTTTTTTCCCTGAAAAAATAATTACCGAGCCCATAAAATGGTAGATGGAGCAGATTTGCCCCTCTCCTCAGAATCCTTGTTGGAAAGTAAGTTATGACATTACTTTTTAAAATGAACGTTTCTTTGTGTAATATTTACTTCCCGTTTTTTATTAGAGTTTATATATTTAGGACAATATTTTCATAATTCTGGCTGAATTATGGGGTATATAGAATGAAAAGAAAATAATATGTTATGAAAAGCATGGAAGGAGAGTCTACTTCCATCTACTTCCATATTCTCTCTCCCTTTTTAAAAAATATACTATTATTTATCTCAGAGGGGAAGTGAGAGGGAGGGAGAGATAGAAACATCAAGGATGAGAGAGAATCATTGATTGAGAGAGAATCATTGATCAGCTGCCTCCTGCATGCCCCACACTGGGGATCTAGCCCACAACCCGATTCCCAGTCATGTACCCTGACTGGGAATCGAACCATGAACTCTTGGTTCATAGGTCAACGCCCAACCACTGAGAAACACTGGCCAGGCTTCCTCCATGTTCTTTTGGAATCCCTTTGAGACCCATGATTTTATGAAGGTGACATGTTTTATTAGTGAAACTTTGCCTTATTAATAAATTTCTTTGTAGGACCTTTATTTATCTGGTTCAGCAGTTTTCTTGTTTTCACACGCCCAGAGTCCAGAATAGTGCCGACACATTGTAAGTGCTCAGTTAATATTGAGTGCTGGATGAGTGACTTAATGTGGGCTCAGCTCAGAATTACACTCCGATTGCAGTTTTAAGTTAGCTGTAGATTTAGAGACATTTTTTGAATTTGTCTTCCACTTAAAAGCAGGACTGGCAGGGCAAAGTCAAAGATGAAAAACACTGTGCGGATGCAATGGATGAACATTTTCCAGCCTGTACTGTTTACAATAGCATGCATTCCTCATTAGTCAAAGTTTTAATTTTAACAACTTTGATTAGTATGAAAATTTAATCTATGAGTAAATTGGTAGAAGACCCCCTTTTATATAATCTTCCCCCTTTGAAAAAAGTGAATAGACTTTTTCAATTATTATTAAAAGGAAAAATGCTTTTATTTAAACTCAAGAACAAAAGAATTTTTAATAAATTTGTGATTGACTGAAGGCAGGGTTTTTTAATGAAATTTTTATGCTTATCTTAATGGTACAGGGTTTCCCTACTCCCTCCCTCCCTGTAAAATTAGATGGGATATGATGATTTACGATGAGGTAATTCGGTAGAGGCATTGTATGGAATATCTGATCTCTGGAGGCGTTTTCCTGAAGGTTGATATCCTAGAAGCAGTGTTCAGTAAACGATTACACCTACCTTGTTGGATCTGTTCGCTCTTCTATGGCTGGAATCTGTTTAGATTTAAAACGGTCCAGCCAGCATGGCTCAATGGTTGAGCGTCGACCTATGAACCAGGAGGTCACAGTTCCTGGTCAGGGCACAGGCCCAGGTTGCAGGCTCAGCTCCTGGTGGGGGTATGCAGGAGGCAGTTGATCAGTGATTCTCTTTCATCATTGATGTTTCTATCTCTCTCTCCCTTCCCCTTCCTCTCTGAAATCAATCAAAATTTATTTTTATAAAGAAAACAAAAACAGGGACATAGCAATGTTCAGTTTCCTAGTTATAAGGATTTTTTTTATTAAAAAAATTATTTCAAGTTTTGAAAGAAGTGGGCTGTGATTTTGTAGTGCTATGTTTGCTAAAGCAAGACCATTTGTACCCCAATATTAGGACTTATTTCCTGATGTACCAAACGAGACAAAGGGGAAACGGGTCTTATGGCTTGGGCCCAGAGAACAGTATTAAAACAGCAATTTTGTGGGTCAGAATAGTTGATGGCATCATTTTAAGCAAACATAACTGTAGTTAGTGTGGCGTAGGGGCAGAACCCTGGGCTGCATCCCAGTGTTCATGCTAATGAGCTGAGGGACCCTAGGGGACTGAGCCTTCCCTCTTAGGAATCTGAAGGACATACAATAGAGAGGGAATGGAATTTGGGGTCAGCATTGATTGACTCAGATGAGAGTTTTTTGGTTTAACTCTTAATGCATTGTATCAATAGACTTGGGTGACTTTGGGCAAATAACCTAAGCTCTGTGTTCGTCATTGTCCTTGTGGGCACGAGGGGAGCAAGGTGGTTGGGAGGAATGAAGAGATGCCTCCTCATGTGCCATGCCTCTTTCATAGGAGCTGCCAATAAATGTTGGCCCACTTTCTCACTCCATTTCATTAGTGTCACACCAGCACACAGAGTAACTCATGTCAGCGGAGTGAAAGTTTATATGTGAGAAATCAAGCACAAGGAAGGAAGAGTTCCAGTGAGATTCTGGGAGTGTAAGAACGCAGCTTTAGAGAAATTGGGCATGTGTGTATTTTAATCATTATCCTATTAGAGTTGGAATGTTTGCTTATGACTTTTGAACTTTAATTCTAAAATCCATTGTATCTATTACCATTTTCCTTAATTTTTTCTTTCTTTTTTGGAAATTCTAGATGTTTTGGATCTACCCCTGAGATATATTTTTGCCATTTGTTTTTTTTTATTTCAAAATTTAATTAGTTCTCAATACAATATATTATTTAGTGCTTTTCTTTCTTTTTCTTTTTAAAGGCTCAGCCATTTAGAATAAACAAGTCTGTATCAATTTTTTCTTAATTTCGTTTCAGTGATTTCAAAAGGGCTGCTTATATAATTAATACTAGTTTTTAACCCTTTCTTTGAAGATCTTTACATTGTATTCTTTTTTAAAATAGTAATGCAATTATTAGTGTAGTTCAGGTGTCTTAAGTGAGAAATTCTTGAGCATAGTCACAAAAGTTGTACTGAAATTTTATTTATTGCCTTTTACTGTTAATGTATTTAACTTAATACATTAACTTAAGTTGGTATATTTCACTTAAAAGCTAATCATGGTTTTTTTTTTAACAGTTCATCTTTACTAATTTGTAATTTTTAGCTCTTTCTATTTTCAAACTTTCACATAAATTTTTTTGGTGACTTTTTCTCCTGGGAGGAGGAGAAAATATTAGATTTCAGTCTATGGGTTATTCAGCACATGTTTTATAAGAAGGGTGCCCTTGGCCAGATTGCAAAATAAGCTGAAGCGTTTCCATGTAACAGAGATGGCAGGGAGACTGCAGAATGCCCCATGGCCCCCGCCCCCACACTCATTTATTCTGGCAAAATTCCCAACTGGCCTCAAAACAGCTCCTGTCAGAAAAGGCCTGTGCTGATTTCCAAGGAAAGTATTGTAACACTTTAGCCTTAAATTTTCTTATCGTGGAAAGTTTGGTTATTATAATACAAACTAGAGGCCGGTGCATGAAATTCGTGCAGCGGAGGTATGGGGCAGGGGGGAGGGCGGTCCCTCAGCCTGGCCTGCACCCTCTCACAATCCGGGACATCCCTCTTGCAATCTGGGACTGCTGGCTCCTAACCACTCGCCTGCCTACCTGCCTGATTGCCCCTAACCACTCTGCCTGCCTGCCTGATTGCCCCTAACTGCTTGCCTGCTGCCTGATCGCCCCTAACCTTGGCCCCCACACCCAGGATCCAGGCTTCCCTCCCTCTGGCCGGCCACAGGCACCCGGGACCCCGGGCGGCTTCCTCCGGGCCCCGGCTTTGTCAGGAAGGACCTCCGGAATGACGTCCAGAAGATGTTCAGTCTATCAGGTCTAATTAGCATATTATCCTTTATTAGTATAGATTATGAATGAAAGGCTGTCTTTTAAATATATTTTTTATTGATTTTTCACAGAGAGGAAGGGAGAGGGATAGAGAGTTAGAAACATCATGAGAGAGAAACATCGATCAGCTGCCTCCTGCACACTCCCCACTAGGGATGTGCCCTCAACCAAGGTACATGCCCTTGACCGGAATCGAACCTGGGACCCTTGAGTCCGCAGGCCGACGCTCTATCCACTGAGCCAAACTGGTTAGAGCGAAAGGCTGTCTTTAAAGTGATTCATTGACTTGTCCCTGGAGGGGCCATGAGTGAATGGGGAGTGTTTAGTGGAGGTGAAAAGACCCATTTGGTTTGGGATGGGACACTGGCTGGACTCACAGGCCAATGTAGACAGCCCTCTGGGTGGGGCCCACCCTCCGTACAGGCAGCGGGTGAGATAATGATTTCCTTTCCGCGTTCTCTGTAGATGAAATTTATTAAGGATGTATTCCTAATTTGTCCAAGTTACCATCTTAATTGCTTTGAATTCTCTGGATTCAGAATTTTTAAGTTAGTTTTAAGATGCATCGATCGTACTACAAAAGAAAGTTGTTCGTGTTAGAAATTTTGTGAAGTATGAAATAGCACAGAAGAAAGTGACAGTAACTTTTGATCTTGTCACCTTGAGATAACCATCTTGTATTTTTCCACTAAAAAAGCATTACGCTTAATTTTATTGGTTGGACGATAGTAGAAGGAAAAGAAAACAATATGATATAAAAGCATTACTGAAACTCAGATAACTTCCTTCAAAAAGAGAAATACTGGTTCCTGTGAGATTCTTCCAAGACTTAAAATACATGTATATTTCGTGTTGTTTTAAAGTCCTTTTTATGTTAGCCACATTCTATTGCATGGAAGGCCGTGTTTGAGATTACGGGAGGAATTATTCACTGTGTAATTCGCAGGCAAAATATTCTTTATTCACATGGGTATTTGTGATTCTGTTCCGGGAACATACATTTCTAAATTGATACCAGTTCCTAGAATGTAGCTTTTCCCCTGTATTTCCATCATTTAAGGAGAGAGATAAGAATGAGGAAAGCATAGCTCTTTTCCGCAGTGGTTGGACAAGACCTTCCGATCAGATCGCTAGTGATGCAAACAAAGCAAACAAACCTCTCATTCTCTAGACTCTTGGCTTTGGCCTGAACGTGATTTGTAATCTGACGTGTTGCTAATCTCTAAACAATACCTTAGGGATAGGGTTTTCCAACACCCTGAACACATTTGACAATAGGACATCACAGAACACCTACCCGGAAGTGTTTGGTGCTCTCTCTGGCGAAGGACTGTCAGCAAAATGGATCATTTCAAAGTGTAGTGGCCAGAGAAGAGAGGAAGCATTTCTTAGTTCAGAGGAGTTGCTATTAGAACTGCTTCTCTTCTCCAAGCGAGGGTGTAGCTAAAGCATTTTTACATGTGTGTTTGCTTTTTATAATCGTCCAAGCGCCAACCACAGGCGGGAAAGGTAGAATTCTTACAAGTGCCTTTCTATTCTGAAGACCAGGTAATCCCCAGATTCATATTCTAAAATGTCTCAGTTTCGATGGGAAATTGGTCACATCCCTTTTAGGATAGGGGATTTTGTAATGATCAGAGAAAGCCTGATCTTTCACCATAACACTCTAGCTGGCTTTATCCTGTAGGAGTTCAGTCCCCCTACTTACACTTTGCATTCATGTGTGGAATCGCTTTTATTTTATACGTATCGTTTAAACATACACACCATATGCCAAGCACTGTACCTATCATATCACACGCAGTTCTCACAAAATTCTATGAGGTAGATATTACATCAATGAACAGGGTCAGAGTCACAGTTGCTGGGAAGAGGTAGAGGTAAGATTTTAATCCAGTCCAACTCCAGAGTCTGTGGCCCAGTCAAGAGCCCCAGGATGGTGCCAGGGACTGGGGACCTACCTCGAGTTGCACCTGCCATGGCGTTCTAACTTCCTCGGGTGAAAATGAGAGCATCACTCGATGCGCCGGCTTTGTACAAGGAGCCCTCGCATATAAATGACTGTGTGCTGAAAGTCTTTTTCCCTAACACGTTCCACAGGGAAGCTGGGCTCTGGCTCCCCGGGTGTACCCTTCAGTGGTCCCATCGCGGAAAATGACGTGAGTCTCCTTGCTGCAGCTCTGCGGATTCAGGTGTGTTCGACACAGCCACTGGAGCATTTTGGGTTTGGAGCTTTGATTAATAGTGACTAATATTTTACTAATTTTTTTGGGGGGGGTTGGGGGTGGTAAAAAGATGCAGTATTAAGCACTTGGCACACATGCGTCCTTTAATTTTATTTCTCTCTGTGTTACTATTTAATGATTTAATTTGCTTACTCTATTATATCAACTGTAGGAGAGTTATACTTGAAATGGTGTTGCAAATTGTTTTTAAATATGTTTTTATTGATAGCAGAGAGGAAGGGAGAGGGGAGAGAGAGATAGAAATATCAATGATGAGAAAGAATCATCGATTGGCTGCCTCCTGCACGCCCCCTACTGGGGATCGAGCCCGCAACCCTGGCATGTGCCCTTGACTGGAATCGAGCCTGGGACTCTTCAGTCCGCAGGCTAATGCTCTATCCACTGAGCCAAACCGGCTAGGGCGCTGTTGCAAATTTTGGAAGCGAGGCATCCAGCCTGATTGTGCATATATTCTCATGTTTTCCTCATTTTTTTACTTCTAATGGAGATGAAGAGCCCACTCTGTAAATTTCATCTGTGCACTTGATGCCTCAGTGGAAACTTAAACTATTTTAATAGTACATATATCACATATCTCTTATATTTTCCTTTTTAAGGAAAACCTACAAATTTAGTTGCATGAGAATAAAAGGATTCCTGATAGTCACTTGAGTCGTTGTGCAACCTGCTAATCTTTTCCTGGCATGCCACCCCTGAGTAGTATTTTCCCAGTTCACACACATGCCCCGTCAGCATTTACATTTCTAACATGTTTTCCTTCCCGTCCCTTCTGAAGAACATGGTTAGCAGTGGAAGGAGATGGCTTCGTGAACAGCAGTACACGCGCTGGAGACTTCACTGCTTGAAACTTCAGCCGCTCTCCCCAGTACCCAGGTATCTGGTGATTTGTTTATACTGATGTCAGCTCATCAAAGTGCCTTAGCTGTCCACAATGACCCACTGAGGGGGCATGCCTTGTGGTGTCATGCCCTCAATGGTGGATCATTTTCTCTAATCAAATTGCCACACTATTTTTTTCTTATCGTTTAAATACTCCCAAATTAAATAATAATGAACATGTTTACCATATCCTATCAGTTCTAATATATGTATTTTTTTCATTTCTGAAATTAGTATGTATCTTACTGTCACTAATGTATATCCTGAGTTAAATGGCACTGGGGTTTTTTTCTTAGTTGTCCATAAAATAATGGTGTCTTAGATTTGACCTAATACAGTCATGTAATAATTGGAATATTCTTTGAATGTTACAAATACCCAACATACGTCGTCTGGTTTTGAGGGCCGTGTAGGTTTCCTCTCTGGGGGTAAATGGTCAACCCTGCCAAACACCAGTCCAGGTCGGGAGTGCTCAGCTTATGTGGAAGGATCCGCTGTCCAACAGGACGTTCTGGGATGGCCCGGGCAGATGTTTCCTTCAGAGTGGGCTTTAACGAAGTGTAAGCTACATGCTCTCTATAAATTTGGAAATACAAGCTGGAGAACACAGTCTCAGCATTGTAAGCATCCTATCTAATAAAAGAGTAATATGCAGATTGACCATCACTCCAACACACAAGATGGCTGCCTCCATGTGGTCAAAGATCCTACCCCCATGTGGACACAAGATGGCCACCACAAGATGGCCAGCAGGGGAGAACAGTTGGGAGGGACCAGGCCTGCAGGGGAGGGCAGTTGCGGGCGATCAGGCCAGCAGGGGAGGGAAGTTGGGAGGGACCAGGCCTGCAAGGGAGGGCAGTTGGGGGCAATCAAGCCTGCAGGGGAGGGCAGTTAGGGGTGACCAGGCCTGCAAGGAAGGGCAGTAGGGGGGGACCCAGGCCTTCAGGGAGAGCAGTTAGGGGGGACCGGGCCTGCAGGGAAGGGCAGTTGGGGGGGGACCAGGCCTGCAGGGGAGGGCAGTTAGGGGCAAAATGGCTGGCAGGGGAGCAGTTAGGCATCAATCAGGCTGGCAGGGGAGTGGTTAGGGGGTGATTAGGCTGGCAGGCAGAAGTGGTTAGGGGCAATCAGGAAGGCAGGCAAGCAAGCAGTTGGGAGCCAGCAGTCCTGGATTGTGAGAGGGATGTCCGACTAAATGGGCAGTCGGACATCCCTTGAGGGGTCCCAGGTTGGAGAGGGTGCAGGCTGGGCTGAGGAACACCACACCCCACACACCCCCCGTACACGAATTTCGTGCACTGGGCCTCTAATAGTTAGATAAGATGTGAGGAAACAGTGTCAATGGTTATTGACTAAGTTTTCACTGGGTAACCAGTTGCGTTTTAGAGTTGACCTGTTTCCCTGGGCAGTTCCTGAACACTGTGGTTCGTTCGATTACACCCCTGTTTCAGGCTGGTGAACCCCTCCAGGCTAGGCTTCCACCCCTGAAATAGACTAAACATCTTAGTCATCTATTAATACATAAATCCCAAGGAATGTTGTTTTTCATAATATTATCCCTGTAGTTCTGGAATCTGTTTCATAAAATACTTTTCAAGTTACTTATGTCGTTATAGGACCTTACTTTTTAAGAGTAAATGAGTAAATATTTGAGATGGACTCCACCAAATTGTGTGCCACAATCTTTGTTTAAATCAAAATAAATTATCCTTGTGGGGGAAAGTGCTTTAATTGCTTAACCAAATTTGACTTCTAGCGCCACTGGGGAAAGAAAGGCAGGCCGACTAGTTTATAAATCACTAAGAAAATCAAAATGATGTCACTACCACTCCTAGCTAGTGAAAAGAGAAAACCTTGGAGATTTTCCAAGAGAGGGCTTTTCGATTTACGGTATTGTGGCAGGAAAGAGAGAGAGAGTAAAAGGGAGGAAAGAGAGAGAGAAAGGGGGTAGCCTGGGAAGAATAACGGAGCAGGAGCATGGGCAGTGAGGGGGAGGAAAACCTAAGGGAGTGGGAGAACCTGGCTGGAGGCACAGAGCTCAGCCCACATCTGCCTGACGTGCCCTGTCCCCTCTGAGCTGCCCTTGGGAGAAGTCGGCATTGGAGGTCGCTTCACTGTTATCTCGTGCACCAGCGTCAGCCCCCTGTGGGGTCATGGAGAAGAATGGGGTCCCGTGGCAGCTGAGAATAGACCAGTAGAAACAGACCAGAGCAGGGAGCGACCCACCGCCAGGGGAGCGGGTGATCTGCCCCCTAACGCAGACTGTCGTGCCCCAAAATAGTGCTCCCGGGCCAGTCCGGGACCTGGCTCCTGGCTTCCCAATCCCTGATGCCTGCTCTCCCACTATCTGGCTCATGCCTGCTGGGTCTCTCAAACTGATGGCCTGGCAGACAGACGGATGGCCTGAACCCCAGTAAAAACATGGCCGAGCTTAGGGGCCCCCAGGGCGCTCTCTGAGGAGTGATGCAGCAGATGCTGGTTTTCACAGCACTCCTGAGTGATGAGCAGCGCTGTTCCCATCTTGCCGGATGAGAAAATAGAATCCAGTGCTTGCCCAGTGACACTCCGGAGCTCCCAAGTTTCCTGTCCCTGAGGTTGAGCTTCGGACATGGGTCCATTACAATTATGTAACGAATGAAATATTTTGAAATGTGATTTTGAACTTGAAATAGGAAAGAGAGAGGGAAAGTATGGACGCAGATAAAACAAAGGCACATTTCCACATTTTTGAAGAGCCAGAAGGCACATGTGGCTCACCCAGTGAGAGCGCTATGCGGTAACCTGTCTATTCCTGGTTAACGAATACAGCGATGACCCGTAGCGTTGTGCTCTATACTGGATTTATACATTGTGACATGTAGCCTCCTCTCCTGCGGTGTAGGTGTTTTCCTTGTAGCTGGGCAGAATTCTAGGATCTTTTCCAGTTCTTCAGCCTTGCTTCTCTAAAAGCGATGAGCCATTTTCTCACGTACATTAATTGTTAGCAGTTGTGCTTACCGCTGCTTAGGGGAAAGGACCATGAAGCCTTTCGCACTGATTTAATTGTTGGCGTGGTGTGCGGCCATTTTTCACTCCAGCTGCGACCACCTAAGCTGAGAAGACTCTGGTCTCATATGTGTTTCCCCCGCAGTGATATCGAGATTTCAAGAGCACAGACGCCAAAAGCTGTGGATGTCCTTGCCAAGGAGATAGGATTGCTTGCAGATGAAATTGAAATCTATGGCAAAAGCAAAGCCAAAGTATGCTTGTCCCTGCTGGAAAGGCTAAAGGATCAAGCAGATGGAAAATACGTCTTAGTTGCTGGGTAAGACTACTTTACCATCTATTTCACTAAGACGACCTGTTTACCGAACTCTCTTCCCCATGTACGTCCGTCGTCACACCCCTCAAATCCATCCAGTTCTCACCTTTGACATTATCTTGTCCATTTCCCTTGGCATTCCTTCCTTTGACTAGAGGTAAGTTTTTCCTTCCAGCGCAAAAGAAATGAGTCTCCACAAAATATAAAGGGTAACAAGTCGCTAATTCAGTACTTTATTTTTTTGTTTCTCAATTTGTGTTTTGATCACCCTTGCTCTCCACTGCAGATTTTTCCTTTGGTTTTTCAGGATAAAATAACAATTGAAAGTAAAATACTTTGTACTGAGTAGAGCATTTTTAAAAAATTTATTTCTATTGATTTCAGAGAGGAAGGGAGGGAGAGAGAGAGAAATATATCAATGATGAGAGAGAATCATTGGCCAGCTGCCTCCTGGGGATTGAGCCTGCAGGCCAGGCATGTGCCCTGACTGGGAATCAAACCGTGACCTTCGGGTTCATAGGCTGATGCTCAACCCCTGAGCCACACTGGCCGGGCTGAGCAGGGCATTTTTGTGTTCAACTTAGATTTTCCTATTCATGTCTTTACTATTTCTTATAGATGTATTCGAATTATAAAAACTCACTATTTGCCTTTTCTTGCATTTCGGAATTAATGTTGGGCCAAAGACAAAATGCACAGTGTTTATGAAAAGGAGCTTTTGCTTTTATTTCCCCTCTTAAAAAAAAGAAATGCATTCCCTAGCTGAAAAATATGATAGAAAACAAGGAATTTCACATATCTCTTCAGTGTGACCTGGGGGAACATAGAGAGACCATATAAATTCCTCTGTTGTTTTAAATTTTCATTGCACGGGCTTGCTAATGATCTATAGGCCAAAGCTGGAGGCACAAAAACCTCTTTTAACAGTCAGAGATGTTTCTTATCATTGGACTTGACTCATAGTTAACTTTCTTTTTGCATATTTAATTGTGAATGTTAGTAGCTGTATTCCTTTTTCTGATTATAAAAATGATGCATACTCATTGTAAAAATATTCCAAAACTACAGAAAGTATAAACAAGAGAGTGAGACATCCCAGCTCCTAGCACCCAGAGGAAACAACTGTTAACATCTGAGACCATCTTGACTCCGATACAGTCATTCCTAAATGAGGTCACTGATACTGCTCTTCGGGCCGTGATGGGGTGTTCAGCGGTGTGCTGTGCCATGTCAGCCATGACAGAGCCACGTTATCACTGTTCATGACCACAAAGCATTGCACCTTTATATCCCAGATTCTTCAAGTGCTGGGCAGGGGGATCACCGGCGGAGCGGGCGGTAGAAATGCCCGGGATGAGGGTGGGTTCCACTTTCCACATCTTCCCAATGCCGAGAAGCACTGCTCTGGCCCAGCCACTGAGGAAACACGTGTGTCTACTGCTCCAAGTACGGAGGCGGGAAAATGATTGGAGAACATCTTAGGGATGTCCCATAATTCATTTAGCCAATTCTTTATTGCTGGGCACTTAGATTGTTTCCCGTTTTTGGCCATTATAAACTGCTAAAATCACCAACCTTGGGCATGCATTTGTCCAATATCTCTCTAGGGAAGCTCCCTAGAGGTGAATTCAGTGTTTCAAAACTACAAATAAATATAAAACTACCAAAAAATCGAGATATCATGCATATTGTCACCTCTCCAATGGAATCATGATTGCTTCATATCTCCTTCCCCCAACCCCCATCCTTTTCCCCCTCTCACCCCTCCTCGTCTCCAGCTCCTGTTACTGTTTTTCTGTAAGAGCAGTGGGCAGCCAGGGTCTGTCAGAGTCACTGTGGTTTTAAGGAATTCACACCTCGTTGCAGCACCTCAGGTGCCTGTGGCTTAAAAACCTCCTTCAGGCTGCCCGGCTCACTTATGGTTGGACTCCCCACCCTAACGAGGTTCTTTCCAAGCTAGGACTCCCCCTGCCCTAACCCTAATGTCGCCTGACTGAGCTGCAGGAGAGCTCCTTGCTGGGGGATGCTGGTCTATCTGCAGGCCCCGGGGCCAGGCAGTGAAGGAGCCAGCTGCCTAGGGGGCTCCTGGGTCCCTGAGTTGTCATGCACATCTAGTGGGTTTTGCTTGATGCTCGTAATGCTTGATGTAAGTTTGTTGATAGTGAATAAACAAACTTGGGTGTCGAGAACTTCCAAATTCAGCATCTTATCCACAGATTTGCTTTCCTTCTTCCAGGCCTTGGGTGATCTTGGTGGTGGGTTTGCTGGCAGTCTCACCCCGTTTATTTAGGATAGGAGGACTTAAAGGAAAACTCAGGAGGACATGTTCTCAGTTTTATGAAGGAAAAGTCTGCAGCGTTTTTTCACGTGGAGTGGCTGTGGTTTACTCTGCTTTGGGCGTCTGAATATTGGAAATGAAAACACAGGCGTAGACATGGCCCTTCTTAGCTGGGAACACAGAATCGATATTTCTAAAGCTAAAGCTCTGCTGGTATTGTTATCAGGATCTGAACTTGAAGCCCTTCTGTCAAAGCCTGGCCTCCTGTGCCAGAGAATGACCACCAGCCTGGCCGACTGGGATTACAGCCCCTGGGGGCCGCCCCCAGGAGACACTGCCCTGCACCGTCTCTGTCACATTTGTGTGCAGCTGAGCTGAGGAAGCCAGGCTGCCATGCTGTGGCTTGGAATTCAGGAAATTATACCTGAATTCTCAAGTACAGATCTGACCCCAAGAGATCAGTTCTTTTTCTGGAATTGTGTAAGTTCCCTGCTGCACAAAGGCCCAGGAAGCAACAAAAATTAAACTGTGTTCCTTCCAACTGCGTTGGGAAAGAACAGAAGCTGCCGGGGTAGGGTTTGGAGATATGTGTGCATCTGTAGAGTAGCATAAAGGTGTTTGCTAATATGCACCCCACTGTGTTGTATAGGCAGGAATAAGCCTCCCCGGTCAACACAACAGATGATACTGACGTCAGTAAACCGCCTTTGTTGTCTAATCTTTTAATAGCTGGGTGCTTAAGATTAGTTTAAAGCAGTGGTTCTCAAGCTTCCTAATTGCCACGACCCTTTAATACAGTTCCTCATGTTGTGGTGACCCCCAACCATAAAATTATTTTCATTGCTACTTCATAACTGTAATTTTGCTACTGTTATGAATCATAATGTAAATATCTGTGTTTTCCGATGGTCTTAGGGTTCTCAACCATCGGAAAACACAGATATTTACATTACGATTCATTAACAGTAGCAAAATTACAGCTATGAAGTAGCAGCGAAAATAATTTTATGGTTGGGAGTCACCACAACATGAGGAACTGTATTAAAAGGTCACAGCATTAAGAAAGGTGAACCACTGGTTTAAAGCATAGATATTTTACTTATAATCTAAAATGAGTTCATTTGAGGTAAAAATCACCTCCATATTTTTACTTTTGGTGAAGTTAGTGATGGGAAAGTGACATTATCAAACCATTGTACACTTCTTTAGAAATACAATTTTTCCATTAAATGGAAACTTTTTCTGAAAGGCTTTTTTATTCTGAAAATAATTTTGGCTCATTGTATAAAAATTTAACATAAAGAAGAGGAAAACGAAGGAGAAAACGAAATTTCTCATTACCCAGAAGTGTTAAAATTCATTAGATTTCCTCCCAGAGTTTTGTCTATGCATTCGTCCGTTTTACACATTGAGATCATGCCGCAAATACCACTTCATGTCCTGCCTCTTTGTCTGAATACTGTAACATAACGCTTTCCCATGCTTTAGAGTTCAAACGCCCACGTAACTTTTTAATAAACTTAAATAACAATACATTTGTTATTATACATTTCAATGTATGTGTAAATACGATTTCAATATATCAACAGCAGAATAACTATAAAACAATGGATTAACATTTTTTTCTACTAGTAATAACCCAAATGCAGAACAGATTAATTCGCTTTAAAAAGCTATTCTTCAAACTTTAGAATTTCTTACTCTGTCAGAATCATCTGTATTTCATCAGCTGCACATCGCATGGTATTTACACCTACACATCACTTTATTTGCTTTGCCTGACAAAATGAAAAGTATTGGGAATTGTTCAGGGAAATAAGCCAAAAGAATCTTAGGGGCTCTTGAGTTTTACATATTTTCCCAGTTACACTAATGAAAAGGAATTTGTTTGAGAACTTGACTCGGAGTGCAGCTGTAGGGCATTGGATGTGTGTGCAGGAGCAGTCTCCATTGGCCCTTTACTGATTTCTGTGCAGAAGTTTCTAGAATTTCTCTGAATTGCTTGGACAGAGCAGTTAAAAGAGAAGCCCAAATCGGTCTGTGAAGAGACTGAGTTTCACATTAAAGAAAAGTTAAAATTTTTCACATCACTTTTTTTTTTTCCTGTAGAGTGCCAAATACCTGATTGGATTTTTCTTTTTCTTTTTTTTTTACTGTTTCAACCCCTTATTTTAGTCTGTGTAAAAATAACCCTTATTGGCTTTTCTAAGATGATGCTTTTCTGCCTTGGATAAGGATTTAAATATCTGTGAGTTTTCCTTTTATTTGCACTATTTGAGCAATAAAACAAAGGTATTTAGAAGAAACCACGACAGGACCTTTGCACTCTTTACCTCAGTCACGGGCGATGGAAACAGTCGAAGGGCCCGTGGAGTCTATCGTTAGGCAGTAAAAGGCTTGTAGAAACCTTCGCCATTGTGAGGATGCCTGGGATGAGTGATATATATCCGCCTGCTGTTTGAGCACATAGTTGGCCGTTTATGGGTAGATCCAGGGCTAATGGCAATAATGCTGTGTAACAAGATTCTAGCTTTTGAGACCAATTCAAAGTTTTACCACTGCATAAGCCATCTCTTTGATCTTTGAGTAAACGGTCAACTTCTTTCAGATCATGTCCAAGTTGGCACAGAGCACTTCAGTAAATTTTTACTGTCGTTAACAGTAAACATTTGTCTCAGAAAAGGCGTTAAAATTCCTTCGTCTACCGTTTTGTGCTCATCTGCGCCTTAGACAGGTGACTGGAATGCAGTGAGAATGGGCATAATCCCTCCCCTGAGCAAGCTTGTGGCCCGGCAAGCGAGACAGACATGTCAGGAAACTTATAGTAATGCCCTCCGGAAAGTTCTAGAATTAACACATACTCTATGGTGTGGGGTATTAGAGGGAGTGGATCAGTCAGCTGGGGGAATTGAGGAAAATACTGAACGAAAATCACAGTTCTGTCTCCGTAAACTCTTAGCTCCTATAGAAAAAGAAAGTAGGCTGACATGGTACTTGTTTTCTATGTCAACCTGATAACTTGGAATCTGAGCTGAGGACCTGGGACAACAGTTAAACCACATTTTGATGCCATATGCAGCCATGAGGTGAAATAAGTTTTTATTGTAGCTCTCCTTTTATTGCCCCCAATAAATACTTCCTACTTTCCGATTTTCCTGACTTGCAATCGTTGGCAGGAAGCTAAGCAGTCCTGTGTTTCTAATTAAGAGCTGGATGGTGAGCGGGAGTTTGGAGGAGGTCATCTCTGGGCGGGTCTGCTCTGGGCCGTCCCCAGCAGCTCTGTTAGCATATCCTTGGAACGGAAAATGGAATCCTTCGTGTGAAGTTTAAGTAAACCACCGATCCCTTTGCAAACAGTAAGTGCTCAGTTAAACAGAAAGTTCACTCCGAGCATAAACACCTTCCTAACTGATTCTCCATGTCGACCAGGGCTCATGTGGCTGGGAGAGTCTGAGGGCACTTCACCGGGCTGTGCTCAGGCTGGCTCCCCGCTCCCTGCCAGCGGCCTCCTTGATGCTCAGTCCGGTGACCCCTTCTCGGTCCTCACTGGGCTTCAGACTCTTCAAACTCAACACAACTTGGTTTCTTTCCAAGACTCCCTGTTGCACCCCTGCTCCTCCTCAGCTTCCTTTTCGCTCTCTCTTCTGACTATTCCTTAAGAGAAAAACCTTCTTAACACTTTTGTTTGTATCTTTTTTCTTACTCTGCTCACACTCACTGACTGATCTTACCCATTCCCGTGCTTTAAGTGGCTAATTATAGTTAACGCTTTCCACCCATAAAAATAACCATGGGATAATCAGCCTGTGAGGCTTGGTGTTTGAGCATTGACCTCTGAAGCAGGAGGTCACGGTTCGATTCCCAGTCAGGGCACATACCCGAGTTGTGGGCTCGATCCCCAGTGTGGGGCATTCAGGAGGCAGCCCATCAGTGATTCTCTCTCATCATTGGTGTTTCTGTCTCTCCCTCTCCCTTCCTTTCTGAAATCAATAAAAATACATTTTTAAAAATAATAATAACCTTGTGAGGTAAGAATATTTGACTGGGTTTGATTTCCAGTTCTAATTGTGTGACCTTGAGCAAGTTACTTAAACTCCCGGTCCCTCCATCTCCTCGTTTTTCAAGTGGAACGAAAAATAACCCAATAAATTTAACACAGAGCCTAGCATGTTAACCACCCAGACCCACCCTCCATGGTGTCTGGCTCTGCTTAGTCATTTGTCAGGTCTCAGTTTAGATATTACTTCCTCCAGGAAACCTTCCCTGATGTTCCAAATCTAGTTAGATCCTCCTTCCATGGGCTCTCATAATGCAGTTTAACTGCCCTATTTCCCATTGATTGTAATTGCTGATTTATCTGTCCATGTGTCTCATTCATCATGAGCTCTGTGAGAGCAGTGATGGAATCCAGCTTGGACATCAGCTATCCCTAGGGACTAGGAGCTTGGCACATAGTAGTACTTAATGCATATTTGCTGAATGAATGCTTGATTGCATGGCTGTGGTGGTCTGAGATAGTTGGGGATGATGTCTCTAAGGGTATTACTTCTTCGTGGTCGCATCACTAGATTTTGCAAGTCAGAAAATTAGATCAGTGCTGTTGTGGTTGAGTATCCTAGGCAGCCTGGCTCATGGCAACTGACTCGTAGAAGTCAATATTGCAAGCCCAAATGACAGTTTCAAAAACTTGACATAATGGTTAGAACAGGCGTCCTCAAACTACGGCCCGCGGGCCACATGTGGCCCGCCGAGGACATGTATCCGGCCCGCCGGGTGCCGCTGCCTGTCCTGCTTAACAGCCGACTCATCCCGGGCCCACAGTGTGCATAGGAATTTGTTCATAGTTTTTTTTTTTAAACTATAGTCCGGCCCTCCAACCGTCTGAGGGACAGTGAACTGGCCCCCTGTTTAAAAAGTTTGAGGACCCCTGGGTTAGAATATGCTAAGAAACAATTTGGGGCCTTACGTGGGAATGTAATACATGCCTGTCCTATCACGTAATGCTATCATCTGAAAGTGTAATGTTTGGTGTTGTAGCCAACAATAAGCTCCCCAGAGCACAGGTGGTCTTAGCACACCGAGGAGCTTTGGACTTCCTCTTTCTAACTATTTGAGGGGCTCTTGTAGGGGGAGGGATGGGGCTCAGTGTGTCTGACTGCAGGAGAGAGGAGGCCACATGAATGCTTACATCTCTTCCCGAGGGCACGGAACTCCCTAACTGTGAAAGCTGTCCAGAAATGGTGAGCCACCCTAGGGCAAAAGCTCCCATTGCTACTTGTTTTCAAACACGGTGGGGACAGCCCTGGGCACTGATTTCTAAAAGGGGATGATGAGTGGGGACATAGGATCCCTTCTGATCCAGGGAGTTGAGCCGTGCCCCACTCACTCATGGACCACTGCGTTAGCCCCGGTGCCCACATCATGTCCCCAGGCAATGGCCCTGGAAGAACAAATGCCAAATTACCCATCAGCAAGAAGCGACATGAGCTTAATTTTTGAAACCATTGGATGTAGGATTCTATGTGGCTTCTTGAAGTTGATGTTATTAGCACCACTGCCAAATAACTTATTTTTTTTCTTCTTCTTGGTCTCTTGGTAAAGTTGTGTCTGTATCTTGACTAACTTAAGCATGGCCTGTAAGGCATGGGTAGACCATAATGGTTCAAGAAAACTGATTAAGTGACGTTAGAATGGTATGTTCTCTCCTAATATCCTCTGATTTGGCTTTGGTACCTTCAGTTTATTTTATAGGATGTCTAGGAAGTATTATTAAATTCACTATTTTTTTTTTCCTCCCAAATCAGGATCACGCCCACCCCTCTTGGAGAAGGGAAAAGTACAGTCACCATCGGGCTTGTACAGGCGTTGACCGCACACTTGAACATCAACTCCTTTGCCTGTCTAAGGCAGCCTTCTCAAGGGCCAACTTTTGGCGTTAAAGGTACTTTATTTAAACAACTAGCTTATTTTTCAGAGCAAAATTGGGGGGTAGGAATTTTCTTAAAGAAAAGTCTAAGAAGAGCATCATCAACAGATGTGGAGTTAAAATGTACCAGAGGAACTAGTGCGTTTTATCCCTACATGCACGCCCTCCTCCATGCTCTGTAGGTGGAGGTCGCCCCGGGTTGGTCCTCCTGCAGAGGGCGCTGTAGTGGGGGGGGTTAGTGGAGCCCCCAGCCCAAGAAGCTGTTCCCTTGGTTTCCATAGACAGGGGCCAGGCTCTTGCTCAGGACTCCAGCCTTAAGTGAAAGTCTTCTGTTTCACCAGAAACTTCTTTGCCAAGCGGCTTTGAAATTCTGCTATTTATGTTGGTGTTTTATCAGCCCAGCCATGGTGAAAGGTCTTTCCATTTATGCAGCTAGAGACCCTTCCGGTCGGACCGCACGCCTCATCTTTTTCAGAGTTGCTGTGTGGGGCCTGAGCAGCTCTGGAAACTGGCTGTGGACGGAAATGTGTTGGGATTCCTCTTTGGCGGTGGTTGAGCTGATATTTGGCACCATCCCATTCACTACTCTTTCTTCGTTGATTTATCATGAAATTGTTCTCCAGCTCACTTTACAGTAGCATCTGTTGCTTTAATTACCATTTGGTCTTGGCCCTTTGTGGCTTTTAGCAGTATTGTATTTATATTACTCTTGCAAATATTAATAAACTAGTAATTCATGAAGTCCTGATAATTCATAGAATGTCATGCATTATTATGCGGTGGAATGAACACTAGACTTGGAGCAAGAAGGCCGAGATTTTATTCATGGCTGTCTCTTACTGCTGTGTGACCTTTAGCCAATTATAACCTCTCTGAGCTGTGGCTGTAAAAGTGTGAAAAGTCATAAGCCAGGCTTACCAGGTAATTGTAAGGACCAAATGAGACAGTATAGAACAAACAGGGTAAACTATAAAAGGATATGGACATGGAAGGTCTCATCGTTTTAGGAAAAATCAGTCTTTTTAATGTAATGGCTTTACAATTTTGAGGGATAAAGAGCAAATCTTATTTATTATCATCTAAGATAAATTAAATTCATAATGTGTTAGTCTGACTTTATCAGACGGATTTTTTTAGCAAAGTTTTTTGAGACTTCAGTGCATGTGCAACTTAAATGAAGCACAGCCCCAAAGATATAATAAATTAAGAAAACCACATGTTTGCTGCAATAACATTCGCAATATTATTTTTACCCTTTTTTAAAATAAGGAAACTGAAAGTCTTAAATTGCAGAGTTGGACATGGGGTGAGCTTTCCCCCCTCCTGTTCTACTTTGATAAATGGTTCATGTTTCCCACTGGCTGTTGCTGTTTCATCTTGGGGATACGTGCCTCCCCGTTGGGTGTGAGGAGCCGTGTCCCTGGGGGCTCTGTTCATCTGTGTAGCTGCCCTTGGTGACTCCTTGTAAACGGTGCCCGCTCTGTTGTTTAGGAGGCGCTGCAGGTGGCGGGTATGCCCAGGTCATCCCCATGGAGGAGGTAAGATCTCAAAGGGACACGTGTCATGTGTCACTTTTTTTTTCTGTGCTCCCATCAACACAGACCCACAGTCCCCAACTCCAACGTCCCGAAGGCTCTGAAAACCAAAACCCAGCCTTTGTTGTTATGATCTGTGCATGGATTTTGTCTGTGCACTTGGTATAAACCTTCGTATATTTTGCTGTAGAAATACTGTTTTTGATGAATGGATGTTGACCTCCACCCTGCTTGGGGTGTTTTTTTTTTGTTTTTTTTTTTTGTTTTTTTTTTTTTAAATATATTTTATTGATTTTTTACAGAGAGGAAGGGAGAGGGATAGAGAGCTAGAAACATCGATGAGAGAGAAACATAGATCAGCTGCCTCCTGCACACCTCCCACTGGGGATGTGCCCGCAACCAAGGCACATGCCCTTGACCGGAATCGAACCCGGGACCCCCCAGTCCGCAGGCGGACGCTCCATCCACTGAGCCAAACCGGTTTCGGCTGCTTGGGGTGTTTTATAAGTAAGTTACACGTACATCACATCACCTCTCTAAATTCCAAAAAGGTCTGAATCCCCAGGCCCTCCTGGCCTCAGGGTTCTGGATGAGAGGAGGCAGGCCTATGTTTCCTACAAGCTCAGGTATAAACTATTACGGCATGTTCTCAATGTTTCACATTATAAAATATTTGCACGTATTTAATTTTTCATATTTTCAGTGGCCATATATTTTGCTACAAAATCGGACTTTAAATACAAAATATAAATAGTTAACCTTCCAAGAAATGTAACTTAAAGCAGAACACCACTTTTTCAAATAAATTAACTTGTGTTTTAGCCCAAAGGTTGCTTTGTTTCTGAAGTAACGGATCTGGTAGTGTTTTCCAGGTGGCACTTCCACCCTTTCAAGCAGCAGTGTGGTGAGACTACCAAGTCCTGCAACCCCATAAGCGCACTGCTGGAAGCATTGCTTATTAGCAATTGATTATTTTAAAAAAAAAATATATATATATATGCATGTATTTTGGAAGCCAGAGACTGCATAGTTTTGGTACTTCTCAATTATACAGCCCCTATAAATTGTAACTGTTCATAAACAACACTATCTTACCTAATAATAGACAAACATGTAAATTGACCGTACCTCCGCTACGCCCACAGCCAATCAGAGTGATTATGCAAATTAACCCAACAAAGATGGAGGGTTAATTTGCATATGTAGGCATGGAACAGCCGGGAAGGGCAGGACGCCTGCTATGAGGGGGAGGGGGGGCGGCGGAGGGAGCTGCAGGAGCGGTGCTTCGGACAGAAGCGAGGAGTTGCCGGCTCCCAGGCGGGCGGGCCAGGACCAGCGACTTGCCAGCTCCCGGGCGGCTGGGCGTGAAGCCAGGGGAAGGAAGGCCTATTCTGGCACGAATATTGCACAACGGGCCTCTAGTTACATAATAATGAGGTGTTTTTTTAAAGCAGGTAGCAAATTATAAGTATGCCAATTTTACACATATGACTATGTATGCACATAAGACTAGAAGGGAATAGCAGAATTAATAGAGTTGTGAGAAGGATATAGTTTCTGTTTCTCTGACTTTGTGGCATATCTTCTGTTATTCTATTGTTGCTGTTTATTTCATGCCCTGCCTCATTCCAAAGTGTATTTGCTACGATATCATTTTCTAACACATAAAACAATGCATAAAAATGAAAATAAGAAAAACAGAATAAGGAAACCAATCAGTAAGATATCAGAACCCTTCACCTTTATCCTGAGAAAGAAAGAATTTGGGACAGAAAGTCTGTTCAGGAGTTCTTTATTGTCAAGTGGAAAATGCTGACATTGATTTTCTGATTTAGGCTGTTTTATGGGCTCAGCTTATCATAAGGATATGTAATTAGCATAATGTTTTATTTATTCAGAAAGTCCTTGAATACTGCCACGGTTGTTTAAAACAAGTAGAAAGATGTTTTCATTTCATGTATAGTTCAACCTTCACTTGACCGGGGATATCCATGCCATCACTGCCGCCAATAACTTGCTGGCTGCTGCCATCGACACAAGGATTTTTCATGAAAACACTCAAACTGACAAGGTGAGAAAGGTTTCTTGTTGGCTATTTGGGGCATCTTGTCTAGGATTCTTAAGAAGTTTATAAGCTCTCTGAAATTGTAGTCCAAATTTTGTGAATTTAAATATGTTCTTATTTCTGGGGGTTAGGTTCTATACTTTGGTCAGATTCTCAAGTGAGTTTATAACCACTGCCAAGTTGTTGGGAGGGTTATGTTAGTTGCACTTTTTAAGCCAAATATTCTTTGAGACGAGCCTTTAGTTTTTAAAATGGTTGGTGTGCCACTTCCCTTCCTTCTGTCCATAGGTCTAATCCAGGGGTGGGCAAACTTTTTGACTCGAGGGCCACAATGGGTTCTTAAAGTGGACCGGAGGGCTGGAACAAAAGCATGGATGGAGTGTTTGTGTGAATATAAATTCAAAGTAAAGGAGCGGAGGGGAGAGCAAGAGAACCGGATAGAACAGCCGGATCCGGCCCGCGGGCCGTAGTTTGCCCAAGGCTGGAATCTCTACTCTGTACTAAAGGGATTGGAGCGATAGCTTTTAAAGACTAACGTTATATACAGCTGTCCTAGGTATGGTGTTAGAAAGGTCAGACCCCCTTGTCCGGCCTGTGTGGCTCAGTGATCGAGCTTTGTCCGATGAACCAAGAGGTCACAGGTTCAATTCCTGATCAGGTCACATGCCAGGGCTGTGGGCTGGATCCCCAGTAGAGGAGAGGACATGCAGGAGACAGCCAATCAATGTTTCTCTCTCATCGATGTTTCTATCTCGCCCTCTCCCTTCCCCTCACTCTAAAATCGATCAAAAAACGAAAATAAGTTTTAAAAAGCTCAGACCCTCTTGATGGGCTTCAGGCACAGGCAGTCTGAGAGGTAAACCATACACCTAAAAGGGACAGGGAACCAGGTGCTAATTCCTCGTCGACACAGACATGGGTAAGAGTAGGAGTTTCTGGCACTTTTATAGGGGTCCCACCTACCTCCGGTGAAAGGAACTTCCTGGTGAGTTACTGAAAACAACTCAGGTAAATATTCAGTGGATAGTTATAAGGCTGTAGATGAAGAAACATCTATTTACGCCAACTCCGTGCAATGTGCATTATGTCAGATCGAGGCAGATTTATGAAAATGACAGAACTTCAGGCTACATCGCTTATCGTAGCCAAGAATTTTAATAGGGCCTGTAATCTAAACAGTTTGGTTATAAATGTAATGAACTTCGTTGTATCCTGTGAATTGTCCAAGTTCATGGTTGGCCTTTAAACTCTTGTGGCGTTTTTTTTTTGTGTGTGTTCTTAGTCTCTGTACAATCGCCTGGTCCCGTCAGTGAATGGTGTTCGAGAATTTTCAAACATTCAGCTTGCTCGGCTGAAGGTAAGTTTCCAGTGAGTGGCTCTTTAAAAAAGAAAATATCCTAGAGAAAGCAGAAAAAACGGTCAGAGCCAGAAATGTTGAACCTGGTTTGGTTGTGGTTTTGAGACACGCTCTGGGGTATTAAACGCTACAGAGAGCACAGAACTGGAAGCCTCGGACCTGCAACCCACGCCAAGCAGCAGGGCGGACAAATCGGGCCTCGGCTCTTCCTCGATGAACGAGAGGCCTGCTCTGCTGGCCTGGAGTACCCGAGTCAACAAGCACCAGAATCTGCAAGATTTTGTGAAATGTCTTTGATTTCTAGGGAATGAGATACGGCCTTTTAAAATTCATCTATTTCGGTTTCTGTTGCAGCAAACTACTAAGCAGTCTTTTTTTTTTTCTGCATTTATTTTGTTGTTTTTTACTTGTCAATTACAGCTGACATGATACTAAGCAATCTTAATTCTTATCCACATTACTATTTTCTAGGGCTCTTTGCTGCTTGTCCTACTAATCACATTAATTTCCCTTTACTCTTTTTCAGACCCTAGACACTAACTTTAATGGTATAATTTTTAGCCGCTGTCTGGTAATAATTGGTTTTTAAAATTCACTCCTTGGATTCTTACCTCATTGGGTTTGCTGAGAATAACGCACACCACGCCCCCCCCCCCACCCCCAGCAGCTACAACATAGATGGTTTGTTGTCCAGATGCCTTCCTCATCCTTCTTCATTAAAAGCCGCTGTCTCAGAATGCTATGCTTCCTTTGTAGAGACAGATGCATTATCAGTTTCAATGGGTTCTTTCTCAGTGAATTAGAAATAACTAGTTTTGAAGACACAGACATTGAGTTTACTTGAATTATTGGTATTTGAATTGGAAAAGAAGAACGGATGAACTGGAGCATCAGCCATACAGCCAGCAGTTTGTGTCCCCTCCAGGCACAGCAAGGTGGCCGTGGAGAGGGGCCCAGAACCTCGGCCAAGACAGCTGAGATACTGCCAACTGCCTTACCTTTTCAGATCTGTCATCGTAAAGGGTAGATTACAAATGTCATTGTCTTCTGCTTATGGGCGATACTGGGTCTCAGGCACTGATTTCTATGAGTTGGCCTAGCCTACAATTTACTCAGAGTTCCAGTTCAGATGTTAGAAAGGCTTTCCTAGTCATGGAGAAAATGAAGGAAGAGGCATCATTTGGTTACATCTTGCTTTCTGTTCCTTCTAATACATAGCGCACTGTTTGTTCTTGGTCATTAGAAACTGGGAATAAATAAGACGGATCCCAGCGCACTGACAGAAGAGGAAATGAGTAAATTCGCCCGTCTCAACATCGACCCCTCCACCATCACGTGGCAGAGAGGTGGGTGCTGATCGCCAGTCCGGAGGCGGCCATATCCCAGCTGACACTCTTCAAGTCAGTTTCACAAAGGCTCGGTCTTCCTTCTTGCCATTGTCCGCCCAGCTTGGGTTTCATATCCTCCATTTATTAGAATCCCGTCCTCATCCCTCATCTCTGCCTCCTGTTTAGGAGAAAAGGCTGTGTCCCTTCAGCCAGCTGCTCGTCTGGGCTCAGTCACATCCATTCCCACACCTTCCACGTGTCCGAGGAAAATTACTTCATTTTCTTCTTTATCTCTTGTGGCCTGTTGTCCTATATTTTTTTAAGGTCTGTGTCTCCCCTTATTTGTCTTACCACCCTCTCCATCCACAACACTAATTTCTTCTGTTCATTTTCTTATCACCACTCTAAGTAGCTCTTAAATCTGCATTTTCAGTTCTGAATTTTCTCTCTAAGTTTAGGGCATGCTTCCAGCCACTTATGGGAATACTCTCTAACACTTCAAATGCAACACGGGGGCCTCCCCATGACCTCCGTCCTGGTCCTGCCCTTCCTGTTCCCATCTTAGCTGGGACACCTCCTCCTTCCCCCACACTGCCCTCTTTGAGGGTGGGACAGAGGGAAAAAGCATGGCACGTGGGGTCAGGAGTCCCCAGTGTGTGTCTCCCCCTGGCCATTATCTCACTACGTGACCCTGAGCAGGCCACATGTGTGTTCTGGGCCTCGGGCCTCTGGAGATGGCAATGGAGATGATCACATACACTTACGGGAACGAGGTGGTAGCACTGATGGCTGAAGTGATCCCGAGGGTTAGAAGATAGGCCTTCCAGCCCTAACCGGTTTGGCTCAGTGGATAGAGCGTCGGCCTGCGGACTAAAGGGTCCCAGGTTCGATTCCGGTCAAGGGCATGTACCTTGGTTGCAGACACATCCCCAGTAGGGAGTGTGCAGGAGGCAGCTGATCGATGTTTGTCTCTCATCGATGTTTCTGACTTTCTATCCCTCTCCCTTCCTCTCTGTAAAAAATCAATAAAATAAAAAAAATAAAATAAAAAAAAAAAGAAGAAGAAGATAGGCCTTCCGGTCCTTCCTGCGTGGTTCTTCTCAGACCTGCCCACCACCTCCCCCGTTTCTGCCCACCTCCATTTTTATCACATGCCTGCTTTACTGCGGTTTCCTTTTAATAGTCTTGCTTTCTCTCCCATCCCCCAACTCAGTGAGTCAGGGAACAAGAGGTGGGCAGGTCGGCTGGTGCTGTGTGCCTAAAAGGCAAGGTCAGCGTTTCATCCCCAAGGACCCCCTCCCCATCCCCACTGTCAATGCCGTGTCGTACATTTGGTAGGTGATCTACATTGTCAGTGTGGACAGCTTGTTATTTGAGGCCTCATGCATTATTAGTGAAATCTCAGCCCTCCTGGCATTATAAATTTGGTTTTCACTAAACCAAGTCTAGTTTTCACAATCAAAATGCAAATCGGTGCAATTCAAACAAGCCAATAAAAAAATGAGATTTGGTGCCTGCTCAACTCAGATTGACTTCTCCCCCCCACCCCCACCCCCACCCCCTTACTTCTTTATTTGTTTATTGTGGTTAAATATGCCTGCCTCATTTTAACCATTCATTAGTGTGCAATTAGTGCCATTGAATACATCCACAAGGCTTACAGTGATTATACCATCACCACGGTCTATACCCAAAACATTTTTATCATCCCCAACAAGCACTCTGCACCCATTAAACAATAACTCCCCTTCTACCAGCCCCAGGTAACCACAATAATTAGATAGAATCATAATCATGTAGTAATTGTCCTTCTAGCGTATTTTATCATGCCTCTTTTCAGCGTCCATCCATGTTGTAGCATATATCAAAAGCCCATTCCTTTTTATGTCTGTATAATGTTCCGTGTATGTGTATGTGTATGTAACATTTTGCTTTTTCATTCATCTCAGACCCTTGGTTGTTTCCACCTGTTGGCTGTTGTGAATGATGCTGTATGAACATGGGTGTGCCCCTATCTGTTCAAGTTCCCGCCTTCCGTCCTGTTGGATATGTGTGTAGAGGTGGACTTGCCGGGTCATATGGTGGTTCAGTGATTAACGTTTTGTGAAACTTAATTGCCTTCTTCTTGTGACTCAGGTTTCAGCATAATGGGTCACCCCTTCAGAAATACTTTTCCTAACTGCCTAGTCCAGTCTTTGGCAAACTACGGCCCGCGGGCCGGATCCAGCTGTTCTATCCGGTTCTCTTGCTCTCCCCTCCGCTCCTTTACTTTGAATTTATATTAGTTCACACAAACACTCCATCCATGCTTTTGTTCCGGCCCTCCAGTCCAGTTTAAGAACCCATTGTGGCCCTCGAGTCAAAAAGTTTGCCCACCCCTGGCCTAGTCAAAAAATGATGCCTCGCCCAGCCGGTGTTGCTCAGTGGTGGAGCATCAACCTAGGAACCAGGAGATCACAGTTTGATTCTCAGTCAGGGCACAGGCCCAGGTTGCAGACTCAGTCCCCAGTGTGGGGCGTGCAGGAGGCAGCCAACCGAAGATCATCTCTCGTCATTGATGTTTCTCTCCCTCTCCTTTCCTCTCTGAAATCAATAAAAAACCTATTTTTAAAAAAATGATGCCTCACCCCACTGGTCCCCTGACACACACCGTCACCTCACCTCCTTTATCTTCCCGGGGCACTAAGCACTGGCTGATAATTTCTTGTGTGTTAGATCCCTCCCTGTGTCTGCGCCCGGGAGTGTCAGCTCCCGGGAAGCTGGGCCTCGTCTCTTGCCTCTGCTGCTTCCCCAGCCCTCAGAACACGGCCAGACGCATACCCGGCAGCCAGTCGGCCCTTGCTGACTGAATAATCTGTTCTCTTCTCTTTCAGTGTTGGATACAAATGACCGATTCCTACGGAAAATAACGATCGGGCAGGCCAGCACAGAGAAGGGATACTCCCGGCAGGTGGGTGGCCTTTTCTTCACAGGAGTGGCTCTGTTCTCAGTAGCCTTGGTTTGCGGCGGTACAGAGGCCAATTCTCTGCTTCTACCTTCTTCCTGTCCCTGCAGCGGCCGGGCGTCTCCCCCCTTTTCCAGTGCCATTTCCAACCCTCAGCAGGACTCGGAGGGTCGGAGGGCGGGACGGCTCCTGCACGTTCTTCCCATCCTTTCCTTGGGTGGGTTTAGCTGGGTTTCTGGGATGAGCCACTCGGGGTGTCCCTGGGATGTCAATCCTAACGTATTTTATTGCAGACCCGACCCAGTTATTACTACATCTGCATGACAACTGAAATTTGAAGATCTCAGACACATTGCTCAAATTTAAAAACCGAAGAAAAAACGCACCTTGGTATTTGGCTGAATAGCCTGAGGAATTTTTAAGGATAATGTCCTAGTACCCAAATCCAGAGAATGTGGAAGATAAATTATGATGTCCACCTTCATTTTAATAGGCCTCCAGTGTGGGGCCGAGGCACTTGGGGAATATAAATTCATTCCATGAGTTTTTATCCAGGCACAATAGGCCTCTAAGGAATTTTTTTTTTTTAATAAACCTTACATTTTAAGACAGTTTTAGATTTATGACCTTTATATTGTTAACTTTTCTTAGTGAAAAAAATCACTTTTACTCTAGTATGAGGAAGAGATGATTTTGACATTAAAAAATTAAAACCTTTAGTATGAAAAAAAAATAATGTACAAAAAGCATTACAAGACCAGTAACAAACTGGAAGAGAATATTTGCAATATATATAAAACAAAGGATTGATGTGCCAAACACTAAAAGAACTTCCACAAATTAGTACTCACATATCGCTCGCATGAAGGCCTTTCCTGTCACCTTCAGCACTGTAGCTGCCTGTCCCCACACGCCCTGTCCCTTTCTTGCTGTCCTGACTTACGTGTTTATCTCCTGCCTCCCCTTATTAAAATGTGAGTTTCCTAAGGGCGGGGTTTCTGTCTCTTGTTCACTGCTGTATTCTCAGTGTATAGAACCTGGTTACATGGTAGGAATAGATATTCGATAAATATTTGCTAAATAAGTGAACAGAATAAATAAAAGACAAATTATAAAAACAAATAAAATGCCAGTAAGTAATCATGAAACTGCAAATTAAAAAACAGTGCAGTATTATTTCCCTATGAGCTTATCAAAGCATAACCCATTGGAGACTTTTATACAGGGTTAGTGGGTATATAAATTGGTCACGCCTCTCCAAAGACAGTTTGTTAGTATTAAGTTTTGAAATTAGCCAACAGTTTCAACTCCAGGACTATGAATGTTAAAGAAAACGAAGGGTGTAGGGAATATTTTCATATGTGCACAAAACATCTTGGTATAAGGATGTTAATTGCAGCATTTTTTGTAATGGAGGCAATTTTAAACAGTCCAAATGTTTGTGAGTAGGAGTGGTTACGTATCTTTCTTTGGTGCCTGCTTCTATACCAGTGGTCGGCAAACGCATTAGTCAACAGAGCCAAATATCAACAGTACAACGATTGAAATTTCTTTTGAGAGCCACATTTTTTAAACTTAAACTTCTTCTAACGCCACTTCTTCAAAATAGACTCGCCCAGGCCATGGTATTTTGTGGAAGAGCCACACTCAAGGGACCAAAGAGCCGCATGTGGCTTGCGAGCCGCAGTTTGCCGACCACGGTTCTATACAGATACTGTGGCAGTTGAAAATGATAAAGTATACATAAGGGGAGAGACATGGAGCTTTCATATCATTGTGAAATGGAAAAGTTTAAAAAAAAAAACTTAATTTTTTTGAAGTGAAATACACAAAGTAATCACATTTATGTTCAGAAAAGGCCACCATACATGATCAGTATGTATATAAGTGCATAAAATGGAAGCTGGTGTGATGTATACCCACTTATGGCCTAGTTATATGTGGAAAGAGGCTTGGGAAAGAAAGGGGGTGGTAAGGAAGGCCTTGCACAATTTCTCTGCATGTTTCTGTACCACAACTGGGCATTGTCGCAGTGTAAAACGGGAGAGATTAATAATGGCTCTGATTTGAATGCCTTGTATTGACAGGCTCATTGTATACAGGCGCACATTCAGTTTGTACATCTGGTTTACAAATGACTTTTGTTATATCTTGTAGTGTTTTATGTATTCATGTTTTTAAGTAAAAAGGGATTATATTGAAAAACTTCAACTCCTTCTTTTAGACCCTAAGACCCTATTAAGGACATCTTTTTATGTCCTAAAGGGAGATCTATATGATCACTCTTTAATGGCTATAGAATATCTCGACTTGTAGATGTGTCATCCTGGATTAGGCAGTTCCCTGTAACGGACACTTAGGGTGCTTGCAGTGCTGAGCTAGCATCAATAAGCTGATATTCTCAAGGGTAACACACACACAGATTTATGTGTATTCTTAGAGATGGTATCCTTAGGACAGGTTCCCAGGCCCCTGATTGCAGAGTCAAAGAGGACGCAGATTCAAATGTGGGTGAATATTGATTTCCATGTGACATTCCAGAAAGGCCACCATTGCTTAAGGTCCTTTGTTTAACCAGTTAACTGCCACGATGTTTTGAATTTAATTTAAAAAGGTCTGCCGCTTGTGGCTATAGAGGCTTATGGCGTACAAATCGTTAAATTTGTGATAAACAATAATAATAATTACACTTACACCTTTATATTATTTAAAATGTTTTATTTGCAAAACAAAAATGAGCAGTCCTCTGCATCATTCAGTCAATAAAAATAAATAACGATGAAATATATATATATGTTGATCCAATTCATTTCATTTTTTATATTGCTCAAGATATAGAAATTTGAAATTGTAATAATTACAAATGAAGAACTTGTACGTGTGTTACAAATTCCACTTATTATGCAGGTAATGTCTTAAGAGTATTTCTAGTCTCATGTTTTGTATAGTAAGTCTTAATATTTTTAGTCACTTTTATATGCACTGTTTATAATGGAATGGTGGTATAGAGAATCCTAAATATCATGCTATGAAAAATCACTTACGTTTGGAATGGGTTATGGGGAGAATGTAATAATTGGATGTAGTTGCATTTGACTTTCACCTAATATTTTTTTCACTAAATCAATAGCTAATGAAATCTCACTCAGGAAGTAGCCAGAAAGCTCTTTGGTTCCTTCATTTCCTTTCTTGTCAGTGACGGAAATGGACAATAAAATTTTTCATAAGGGGATCCCCCGAGGGCATAGCCACTTTCTCTCTCTAAGCTGGAACCTGCCTGGTTCTCATGCCCCTTGGGAAGAAGGGAATTCAGCCAGAGCTCCATGAAGTGGTTTGTTCCGGGGCTGCCTGAGGAGGAGGAGGAGGAGGGGGAGGGGGAGGGGGAGGAGGAAGAGGAAGTGCACGTTCCCCGACTCCTCCGGTTCCTGCTGGTCTGTGTGCAGGCTGGAGGCAGAGCAGGGGAGCCTGCAGTAAGTGCTCGCTCTCCAGCACTCAGTGCCCGCACTTCTGGGGCTGATGTGGCCGCGCCCTGTGGACAGCTGGAAAGTGTCCTGTGTCCTCTTTTGACATGGTGATCACGCAGTCAGGCTGTCCTCGCTGCAGGGTTGAGCTCGGACTCCGGGAAACTGGCCTCAGGACCACCTCCTTTCACTGTCCGCTCCTCATCTCTTTAGCTTGCCGCTGCCTTGGCCCCACGATGAGTAACAGCTCATAGAGTCCGCAGGCTGTTCACTCATTCGCCATCGTGTGCTTATGGGGTGTCACACTCAGTTCTCCACGCTGGGGATTCAGGAGTGAACCCTCCCCAATGGGTCCCTGCCTTGCTGGCACTTACAGTCCAGTGGTGGAGACATGCATCAAACAGGTAATCAATCACATGTGTAGTCATTAATTACACGTCTGAAACAGGCTATAGAAGCAAATAGTGCATGAGCTGTTGTAATAGGGGCCCAGCCAGGCCGAGTCCTGCTCAGCAGAGCAGATGCAAGAAGCCTGCGGCCACCTAGGAGTGCACCAAGCCTAGGACCGTGCGTGCTCTAGACCCCCAGAAAGCGTGTGCCCTTGAGAACGGCCCGTCGAGGGTAATCCCCGGCCTGCGAGAACTTAATTGCTGAGCTACGGCTCCTGCGGACATGGCCGCCCCGAGGGCCCCGCAGCTGACCCGCACCTTTGCTCTTGCCATCTCAGGCGCAGTTTGACATCGCGGTGGCCAGCGAGATCATGGCGGTGCTGGCCCTGACCGACAGCCTCAAGGACATGAAGGAGCGGCTGGGGAGGATGGTGGTGGCCAGTGACAGAAATGGGCAGCCCATCACGGCAGAAGATTTGGTGAGTGTGCCCGTTGCGGGAGCTCCAGAGAGCTCGCTGTACCCGTTCTTTCCTGATTAGGAGGACGAAGGGTTCCTTTCTCTTATCCACATGCAACATGGGAATTCGGAGAATTTCGGCACACACATTACCCCCCTCACACGCCTGTTTGTTTCACAGCTTTGTAATGTTCTCACAGGCTTTTAGAACGTGCTTGTAATTGGTTGCAACCAAAACACATGACATTTATTGCATAAGCTTTTCCCAATTCTTGCCAGTCCTGACCTCTGCTCTGCCGGGGGTGGGGGTCATCTTGAGCCCAGCCCGTGACTTTTTTTAAAAGTGTGACGTCTGCCTGCTTTAAATTGAGGGCAAATCCCCTTTCAAAGGTATAGGACGGAAGTGGCTCCAGCGCACCCTGGCTTGTGTGATCCTGTGCCGTAGGTTTGGGTTTCGAGAGAAAGGCTCCACCTAGCTCAGGGTTGCTCCTCCGGCTCCTGTCCGCGGAATGATGCTGATTAGAAAGCTGTGGGGGAATCCTGGCACACCACTGCCTGCCTTAGTTCCTGTTCTCAGTTGGCACGCTCATCGTTCTGTTTTTCTTCTTGATAACCATCTGTGTTGTTAACGTAAACCCCACCGGTGGTACAGTTATTTCGTTTGCTCATACGTGTTTATAAGGACGTAGGTAGGACATATGCCTATTGCACAGCGATGGTGCTACGTTTGAGCTTACTTCCCCCATCTTGAATCGCATACAGTAATGGAATCTAAAACATACACTCCCAATTGGAAAACAGTTGTGGAAGGGGAAAGGCAAATTAATATTTTATTAATTCCAAAAGCTTAGGACATAACAGGAATCCTTTGCCAACATGTCTTGATTGCTTTTTGGCTGCTTTGGAAGAAATGGCTCTGACTGACTTATCGCATAGTTCTTTGTCAAGAAAATTAAATGGACATGTTTACATCAGCAGCCCTATGGAATGCTGAGTACAAAGCTTAACGCGAAAACCCGTATTCAGCCTGCTGTGAAAGTTACTGCTTTTCAAAAATTGTCAAGAGCTCTACATTTCTATCTAAACTGACATATTACAGTTTCTGTATAAATACATTTCTCTGTATCCTATTAACTTTAAGTACCAACAAATATGTGGCAGGGGTGATTTGAAACTTAATCTTCAAATATTATTTCCCTAAGCTTATTTTTTTTTTCCTGTGTGATAAAAACCTTGGATCTGGAACAGATTCAGAGTTTGCTCTCTCTAGTTATCTTTTGTGTCTCTTCTTTGCAAGCGTACCTAATCTCTGCAGATGGTGTTTCATTGAGTTGGAACTCTCAGTAGTTGGTCCAACATAGAAAATTAAGGGAGAACTTCCAGAGCTTCTATCATCTTACTACCTTATGGCTTGTTTTTTTATATGGTCAAAAGACTGTATGTATTGCAGCGAACATTGGAATAGATGGCGTCTAAAAGTTCCTTATAAGATGATTGATTCTGATAGTTTCTGGAAGAATATTCGCAAGCTCTCCCCTCCATGAACTTGGGATGTGGAACAGGTGACATAGCTTACAGTGGGCGTGACAGCCCCAGAGCTGCTCTTGGTGGTGACGGGTTTGTTTTTTTTTTGCAAGGGTCTGACAACAGTCAGTGTGTAGGGAGCAACAAAAGATGAGCTGTGGCCTGGAAAACCAAGCAGGTGGGAACCCACCTGAGACAATCCAACAGAAACGCCCAGTGTCCTTCCTCCTGTAGGTGTGTTTGGCCAGGGGTTAGAAGCAAGGATAGTGTGCAGAGAAGCAAACTACTGTTCTGCTTCCACATGCTCTGTGTTATGAAAAGAGAACTGATTTCTTTGCGCCATTCTTGGCCAGCAGCGTTCACCGTCAGACATCTCAATGCATGTATAACAGGCAGGTTACATTTCTTGCGATGTATATTTTGTACAATCAAGTTGGAAATAAATTGGATTTCCTCATAAACCTTAAGTGGTGAAATATTATAAAAATAGAAAAAGATCACATGAGAGAAATTTGATAGCATTGGTGATAGAAGAGGGAGAAAGTAATAAACTAATGCACTTTGGAGAGATAAAGAATCTCTAGATTCTACCCACTGATCTGTTAAGAGCTGTTGCACGCTATTTAATTTTTTCGCGGCTACATTCACATGCATTTGCTCCTAGTATAGCCACCCAATAACTGACTCGTTTATTGAAAGACACCCTCAATCCCATAGAATGTACCACATCTCAAGCACATGCTCATGTAAACTATGGAAAAAGGAAAAACAAAAGACACTTGCCCAGTGTCTTGAGAAAAGGTGGGAGGGATTTTTTTAAAAGCTTACCATGTGACCTTATTTGACACATTTTTTTCCGTGGTGCTTAGACTTCACCCCTGTTGTTTCTTCCTTCTCTCTTCGTTTCCAGAAAAGGGGACTTAGCGGGAGCCTGGCCTAGAGCTTCCTAGGACTGGGAGAGGGCAGCCTCATTCTAGGCAGACAGAGAGCATGAGACAGAAAACGAGAAGCCTTGTCGATGCTTCTGTTTTTGGAGTGCCTTCTCTGACTGGATGAGAGGTTGAGAGATGGTAGGAAACCAGAATGGGTGCTTTTAAGACAGTTTCCTCTCCCTCTCTTTATGCCCGCTCTGGAAATAGCATTGTTTCAGTTCTTGGTCTCATTTCTTCAGGCAATAGTAAAATCTCTGGTCAGGAAAAAATAATGAGCATAATTGCCAGAAAACACTTGGAGATGGACCGAAAGATCTACTTTCTGGCAAACCTCTTAAACACCCTCCAGGAGGGCTTTGAAAAAATTCGATGACTATTACTTCCCCATCACTCTTCATGTCTTACACAGTTGACATTCATTCAGGTGGGGAGAGATGGATGGAGGGTGCAGTGCTGTGTCACATGTGGCCCGCAGGCAAGAACAGCCTGTGGGGAGGCCCACCTAGGGGACAGGCTGGAGAGAAATGCATCATCTTTTGTCAGTCATCTGTTGCTTTTTTCTTTATGGGAGAAAATATTTTTTTTAAATTCATTTTCAGTTATAGTTGACATATAATATTACATTAGTTTCAGGTGTACAACATAGTGATTCAACATTTACATACCTTGTGATCACTACAATAAGCCTAGTATCTGTCACTATACATAATTATTACTCTGTTCCTTATGCTGCACGTTACAGCATCGCCATGACTTATTTTTATAACTGGAAGTTTGTACTTTTTAAACTCCTTTTCCACCCAACTATCTCTGGTCTGGCAGCCATCAGTTTGTTCACTGTATCTGAGAGTTTGTTTCTGTTTTGTTTTGTTTATTCATTTGTTATGGTTTTTAGACTCCACATATAACTGAAATCATAACGGTGTTTTTCTTTCTCTGTCTGACTTATTTTATTTACATGATAGATCTATCCATCTTGTTGCAAATGTCAAGAGTTCATTCTTTTTAATGGCTGAAGAATATTCCACTGTGTACATGTACCCTGTCTTCTCTATCTGTTCATCCATCAGTAGACACCTAGGTTGCTTCCATGTCTCGTTACTAGTAATGCTGCAGTGAACATAGGGGTACATATATCTTTTTGAATTATTGTTTTCCGTTTCTTTTGGATAAATATCCAGGAGTGGAATTGCTGGATCATATGGTAGTTCTATTTTTAATATTTTGAGTAATCTTCATAATGTTTATTTGGCTGTACTCATTTACATTCCCACCAACAGCGCATGAGGGTTCTCTTTTCTCCGTATCCTCGCCAGCACTTGTTATTTGCTTCTTTTCCATAATAGCCATTCTGACAGGTGTGAGGTGGTATCTTGTGGTTTTGATTTGCATTTCCCTGGTGTTTAGTGATGCTGATTATTTTTCATGTGTCTGTTGGCTAGCTGTATGCCTTCCTTTGAGAAATGTCCATTTGGGTCCTTGGTTTTTCTTATTTTGAGCTGTATTTTGGATATCCCTTATATGATACATCATTTATAAATGTCTTCTCATTCAGCAGGTTGCTTTTTCATCTTGTTGATGGCTTCTTCCACTGTGCACAAGCTTTATTTTATGTAGCCCCACTTCTTTATTTATTCTTTTATTGCCCCTGCCTTTTAAAAGCAATGTCAGAGTTTACTACCTATGTTTTCTTCTGGGAAATTTATGGTTTCAGATCTTACATTTAAGTTTTTAAACCGTTTTGAGTTATTTTTGTATATGGTGTAAGCAAGTAGTCTAGTTTTATCTTTTTGCATGTATCTGTCCAATTTTCCCAACACCATTTATTGGATAGACTGCCTTTACCCTATTGTATGTTTTTGCTTTCCTTGTGGTAGATCAATTGACCATATGAGCTTGGATTTATGTCTGGGCTCTCTGTTCTGTCCCCTTGATCTATGTGTCTGTTTTTGTGCCAGTACCATGCCAACTTCGATAGCTTTGTAGAATAGTTTGAAATCAGGGAACGTGATACCTCTGTGGCTATTCAGGTCTTTTGTGATCCCATATACATTTTAGGATTATTTGTTATAGTTCTTTTAAAAATGCCGTTGATATTTTTGACAGATTAAATAATTGGTGTGGGTTTTTTTCTCTCTCCTTTAGGGGGTGACAGGTGCTTTGACAGTTTTGATGAAAGATGCAATAAAACCAAATCTGATGCAGACCCTAGAAGTAAGTGATTTTCTTTGTATAGAAATTGTTGAAAGTTTGCATTAATTGGATTGCTTGTGCGTCCCCTACAACATGAGCACTTCCAGCCAATATGAGCCCACAAGGAACAGTGGAAGAATTTGGTCATCCAAAAAAATTAGAAGTGTACTTACAGATTCTTTAATATAATGAATATCTTGCCTAATGTAGTACTAATTGGCCAGAGTAAAAATTTAGAAACTCGATATTTGTCTAATATTTCAGTAAGTTGTGTAGCCATGTTTACAAGTTTTCTCTTTTGCTTTTTTTTTTTTTTTTTTTTTTTTTTTTTTTTTTTTTTTTTGCTTAGTCTCTCATAATAATTAGGTTTTGAGGGGTTTTTTTATTTTTGTTTTCCCCAAACAAAACACACAATAAATGGTGAAAAATGTTTTCCAGGAGAGTATTCTGTACCCTGCTTTTATAAGAATGCTGTTCTTGTATATGACTTTCCTGCTCTCGTCTTCATTGAACTTAAATTTCCTCATCAAAATATCTGTTTTCATCCAGGGGTTTAGTCACTTGCTCATATGCTGTAGTAATTGTCTAATTTTCTTTTCTTAGCTAAAGAGAGCCCAGTGTTTGGGTGCAGATAAGGAGGCAGTATTTGGTTCGGGTTGACAGAGAGAGGTGGGAGGGTGGAGGTGGGTGTCTGGGAGATAGTGGTGTACTGGTAAGTGTTTTAACAGCCAGCTCTGTGGGTGAAAATGCCTAATTTGTAACATTTGCCAATTTCCCTGGTGCAAATGTTCCTACGATGGACAATTGTCTCACAAAGGCCAATTTCTGGCTCCCTTCCAGAAGTCCCTGAGCAATGGAGATGGGAGGCAGTGCATGCCTTGAGTGGTATAACCGTCTGTTTGTCCTCAAGCTGGAGCAGGACAGAGGGAGTGGAGGTGGCCAGAGGGCAAGCACGTTGGGGAAGCCATAACAGAAAGACAAGCAAAATAACCATCCATCTACTCAGCTGATACAAAGCTGAGTATCCTGTTCACTCTGCCATTCACTAACTGTGACCTGTGTTTTAATAATCTCATTCTCCCTTTTCTCTCATGTAAAATGCTGAGAGTCCTAGTGGCTCACAGACTCCACCGAAGCTTGCTGCCATATGATACCGTACACAGTTAAATACTGTGTCTAAAAATTCCAGGGCTAATCCAAAGACATAAAACCATCCATCATGAGTGAGGTATTTCACTTTATCTACAGAACACTTAGGAAAGTAACTCAGGAACTTCACCCTGACGTTCCTGCCTTCGGGAGCCCTTGCTTCTTCTGGCCTCTGACCCCTGACTCTCCCAGACCTTCTTGATGGCCTCTCCTCCCTCTCCTTTGCTGGCTTCTTGGCTCAGCCCCTGAATGTTGGGGGGCCTGAGCCCACACTTCTCCAGCTATGCTCTCCCCAATTACCAGCCATGCGATGACCCCACGCTCTGGTTCTCAACCTCCTGACCTCAGAATTCCAGGTTTGGAGGTACAGTTACCAAGAGCCACTTGGCTGGGTAAAAGGCATTTCAAGCTTAACAAATAAGATCTTTGATTCCCAACCACCTCCTGCTTCCTCCCAACCTGCTCTTTCCCCCAAGCCTGGGCTGTGAGCGGTTCAAGCCAAAAACCTAGAGATCACCCGGAGGCCCCCTCCCTCCCTCTCCCTGCCTCCTCCCTGTCTCAGCTACCAGCGTGCCCACCTGTCCCACCGCTGCAGGCTCCCAACTGGTCTCGCTTTTTCCACACTTTCTCTCAACGCCTTCCTCCACTCAGCAGCTCTAAAATCTAAACCAGTTCCTGTTGCCCTCCTGCTTAGAGTTCTTGGCGTTTACCCACGATCTCACTCTGGCTTCCCGAAGTGGAGAAATGGAGAGGTGCTAACATTGTCCCGGGGTTCGGACACACTCGTGTGCTAGAGGGTGCTGCCCAGTATGGTAGCCACTGGTCACGCGTGCTTATTTCAGCCTCAATTTGTTTAAATAAAATTTAAAATTCAGTTCTGCAGCCATACCGGCTCCATTTGCTTTTTATTTTTTATTTTACTAGCTATATTTTAAGTAGCCTCGTGTATCGGATGGTGCAGATATAGAATATGTTCAGCTTTGTAGAAAGTCCCTTTGGACAGAGCTGTTTTAGGGCTCTGGCAAGCAAATGGGTAATTGAATTGAAATGTTTGAAAAGTCCATTATGGAGAATATTTATAACTTTGTCGTCATGAGGAGGCAAGATAGTCCCTGCATTACTGTCCCGAGTGTTCTGTATATAAAGTAAAATACCACGCTCATGATAGGTAGTCTTCCATCTGGATTTTCAGACACAGTTTTTAGCTGTGCACGGTATCACGTGGCTGCAGGCATCGGTGGGATGTGTGAGCATACGTGTCTGTCTGAAGGTCTCACAAAGAAAATGTACACATTTTTCCATTCAAACTCCATACTGGGAGTTCCAAAACCAGGGCTCCAATACTGATTACCATACGGAGTGGCCTTTAACTTTAAATGAAAATTAAAATGCTGCTGATCTAGTTCTTAGAGTTGCTATATCAGGAATAGTGAGATGTTTGTGCTGATCCAGCCACACCCTGTCTGTCACCTGTGCCCCTTGGAGACCAGTGCCCGGTGCTCCTCAGACAGATGGCCACCTCAGGGTTGCAGTGCGTAAAGGAGTGAGGGCAGCTGCCCACCCAGGCATGCAGCCTGCGACCTTGGCCTCGGGAAACGTCCCAACTCCACTCGCTTACTCAGCCAGCCACATGCTGGGCCTGGCCAGGTCAGGAGGTGATGGAGACACTGTCTTTTAAACAGCATTTTTTTCTGAGCATTTGAAAGGTTTATCTGGACAGAAGTGAGAAATCAGACATAGACATAGGTACATGGGTAGATGTAGACCCTAAACCCACGTCTGTATACATATCTATCAACATGTGTGTTTGGGTTTCATCATCCCAACTTTATGTCCACATACATGTGTATGACCTTCTTTCTCAGGACCCTGTTAGTGCCCCTCCTGAGGACTTTGGGAGGAAAAGTAAACAGAGAACTCACAGACTGGCTTTGATAAACTGTCTTCTTCATTCTGAGAGACGATTTTTCTCTCACTTCCTTCTTCCTGATATGTTCAGCTTTCTCAGCTTGGAAGATGGTCAGCCAGCAGCCCATCGTGGTGGTGGGAATTTTCCGTGGCTCGCAGCCCCATGCCCACGCTCCACTCCCCGTCTCCCAGTCTGTGAGAGGGCAGCCTGTGTTTTCACAGGTGGAGCTCGGGCTGCGTGGACACAGACCCCAGTGGCCCCGGCTGGGCTCTGAATAAAACCTGAATGCGTGTGGGTCAACACGCTCTTTTAGGTGGGGCCACGGTCTGTTCTCATCAACACCGGAAACGTATAGAACAGGCATTAAAAATAAATGCATAGGCAGGTTTTTGTTCAAAGAATTAAACAATTGTCAGATTTTTAACATGGAAGACAAACAATGAAAATCTCAAAACAGAATTTTTAAAAATCATAATAACAGGCTTGTTATTGTGAACATAAAAATGTTATATTTCCTTATCATTGCAAATATAATATCCTTATGTAGTTGGCCTGCCGTGAATCAAATTGATTTTTTATGCTTACTTTGGGTTTTTCTTGAACTGATTAATTTCTTGATGAGAAAAAATTTAAGCCTCTTAGACCATCAGAGTCTAATTCCATTTTTTTTTTTTTTAAAGAAAACACAATGCAAAGTAATGTGAAATAATGTAAGGCGTTTACTTCACGGTCACTGAGGCAGCTAACACAGTGGCTTATCAAAGTTACCGTAGGAAGTAACTGGCCCTCAGCGCCTTTTCTCCTTGGTTCAGCATTAAATGTAGAAATAACGCCGTTCTAGAATTCATAAGGAATTTGGACCTTTGAAAGACTCAGGGCTTTTTTAACTTGCTTTGTGAGAATGTGTGCATTAAACTTGTAGTTTTAATGAAAGCAGAATGGCTGAAGTGAGTCTTCTCAATACCCAGCCGTCTGGCCCACCTTGTGTGACCTCCCATTTGTCTCTGGGGTTTTTAACTTGTTCTTCTACTTCCATAGGGGACGCCCGTCTTTGTGCATGCTGGCCCCTTTGCTAACATCGCCCATGGCAACTCCTCAGTGTTGGCTGATAAAATTGCCCTGAAACTAGTGGGTAAAGAAGGATTTGTAGGTAAGTCCTTGCTTTTTAATGTCGTTGTTTTAGGATAGTGAAGAAATCTAAAAGATGACGACTGGAGTAGCGTGGTACTCACATGGACTTGAAATGTACTCTTGAGACCCACCTTTCACAGAGGGTCTCAGTGCTGGAAAAGCCCTGTGGGCGGGGCTGCACTGGTGAAATGATCTCGTGGTTGAGCCATAGGTTCTGATGTCAGATGCTTGTGGGTTTGAGCGTAAGCTCTGATACTTGCTGGCTCAGAGACCTCAGACACATTTCAGTGACCTCGGAGCCTCAGTTTTCTCATCCGTAAAATGGCGATCACAATATTGTCTCAAACCTTATAGCGTTATTGTGAAAACTAATGGAGGCTATTCATTCAGCAGATATTGGGCACCTACCATTTACAAGGCCTGCAACTGACACCTGAGGCCACAGTGCCGAGGACACAAGCTCAGCCCTGCCCTCTTGGGGTGTCCTGTCTGATGGTGTATCTCATCTAACAGGAGAGGGTGTTCATTCAGTCTTAGCTATTACTCACAGTAATGGTACTATTAACAACTTAAAATTAAATTGGATCCGAATGTGTATTTGGTGGCCTAATGGAGGGAAGAGTTCCCAGCCAATCCATGTGGAAGTTTTAATTCGTAGAACTTCACATCTTTGCTGTTGTCAAACTCTCCTTTGTGGTACCTGTTTCCCATTGGCTTTTGTTGGGTATTCCAGCCAGAAAGAGGGGGCAGTGGCCATGGAAATGGCACGGTGAGGGCCAAATCCCACCCATGACATTAAGGCTGTGACTAAACAAGCAAGGCTTCATGGAATGACATCTGAATTTGACATTGAGGGGTTACACTGGCAGGTTTTCACGGGTAATTGTGTGCCTGTCATCACCGAGTCGAGTAGTTGCTTCCTTCACACCAGCCCTCAGCCCGTGTCAAACTCAGAAGTGGGTTATTGTGTTAGAAAGGCTTCCGCAGGACAAAAGCACTTGGCTGTGCACTTCACGCTCGGCCATTCGGAAGGCCGTGCGGGGCTGATGAGACAGCGGCAGGCACTCCTTGTAGACAGTCCGGAGCAGAGGAGGACTGGGAGAGCTCATTCCTCAAAGGTCTGTGCTAGGCGGCCCTCGTGCGCTCAGCTTCTTCGGCAGCGAGTCCGCGAGGAGAGTGGCTAGACATGCTGTCTCAATGGACTTGCTTGATCGATCACGGCGTAATTGGAGAGCTAATGGACGAGGAGGCCGGGCAGAGGCGGGCACCGCAAAGCTGGTGCTTTTGTGGAGTGTTCTAATGCATTCACTCCACAAATAAAAGGGCTTCTGGAAAGCACTCCGCCTCTTGCTGACAGAGCTCTGCCTCCGTTCCCATCCTTGCTTTGTCGATGCGTATTTATGGAATATGTGTTATTGTGGCAAAGCATCTGTCAAGGTGTATGCAGAACAGAGCAGTTCTCCGTGTGGCCTTGGACAAGCCACCCTCTTCCAGCCACAGTCCCTCACTCTCGGCAGAAGCCCTCTGGGCAGTACCTCTTTTTTATATTCCTTCCACAGCCGGTCTCCAGGCACCACAGACCTTTGACCTCTGACCTACCTTCAGTGGGAGTGCAGCTGTGCCTCTCACACGATCCTCTGTTGTGCCCGTGGGCTGTTTTGGCCTGTAAACTTCCCTTTATCTCCCCCCACCCCCACCCTTCACCACCGAGTCCCCTAAGGCAGAGATACACTGCGCCTCCCAGGTCACTCTAACGGCCCCTCCCCTCACTAGCTTGAGGCCAGAGTGGGGCTGGTCCTGGGGACGGCTGCCTTTGAAGATGTCCTTTCCTGGCTTCTGACCTTGTCAACGCTTTTGAAACCTCAAGGTGGCTGTTGGGCTAACGGATGCAAAATTTATTTTCAAACGATTTCTTTGCCAATAAGCAAGTGACACCGTTTTGAAGCCTAAAAAAAGGGGGGGGAACCCAAAGAGCCCCATTTTAACATCCTTCTGCAGGAGTTAAGTGCAGTGGTACGTGTTTATCTGAAGCCTGAGGAGAAATGTCTGTCCTTAGGAAAGTCATTGTTGATAGGCTCAGACCCAAAAGCAAAAGATTGATAATTTGGGTTACATAAGGAAATAAATTATGTATGATAAAGGATACTAGGTTAAAAAGCAAGTGACAGGTTGGAAGAAATCATTTACAAGGATAATAGACACATGAGCAGCATTCAGAATACACAGGGGTGAGCAAAAGGAAGTTTATGGTTGTGAGTATGTGAAACAGAGTTTATTCTTGTGTTATTTATTTGTTAACTAGAGGCCCGGTGCACGAAATTCATACATGGGGGGCGGGGGTGGGGTGGGCAGGGAAGTGTCCCTAAGGTCAGCCTGCACCCTTTCCAATCTGGGACCCCTCGGGGGATGTCCGACTGCTGGTTTAGGCCCAATTCCAGGGATCAGGCCTAAACCAACAGTCGGATATCTCTCTCATAATTCGGGACCGCTGGCTCCTAACCGCTTGCCTCCCTGCCTCCCTGATTGCCCCTAACCACTTCTGCCTGCCAGCCTGATCGCCCCCTAACCACTCCCCTGCCAGCCTGATCGTCCACAACTTCCCTCCTCTGCCGGCCTTATCGCCCCCAACTGCCCTCCCCTTGCCAGCCTGATCGCCCACAAGTGCCCCCCCCCGCCTTGACCTGCCTCCTCCGTGCAAGGCCTCCTCCACGCTGTGAAGAGCCGCAGGATCCTCAGGCCTCACCGCGCAGAACGGCCGCTGGGCCCTGCCTCCACTGTGCATGCGGCCATCTTGTGATGATGTGAGGGCGTGATGCCACCTAGGCTACTATTAGTATAGCTCCGTGGTTGGCAAACTGTGGCTCATGAGCCACATACAGCTCTTTGGCCCCTTGAGTGTGGCTCTTCCACAAAATACCACGGCCTGGGCGAGTCTATTTTGAAGAGGTGGCATTAGAAGAAGTTTAAGTTTAAAAAATTTGGCTCTCAAAAGAAATTTCAATCGTTGTACTGTTGATATTTGGCTCTGTTGACTAATGAGTTTACTGACCACTGGTATAGATCATTGTATTATTGATTTGCATTACAGCTGTAAGCCTACTTTTTCCCACCCTGTATAACCCACAAAGGGCTACATACTGATAAGAAAAAAACAAATAATCCCAGAAAATGGGCAGAAGATTGGAAAAGGTAGTTCACAGAACAAGAGCAATCTGGCAGAATTTCTGGGTAAAACTTAAAAAGAGAAAATGATCTAGCCATTTCACTTCTCTGTAATACCCGGAAAATACATAATTGAAAGTATGTTTAGGTCACTGAAATAACTTCCCTCCGGACATATTTATTGAGCTTCTGCTGTATGTCAGGTATTACATGGTCAGAGCCAGGAATTGAAGATGATTAAGACACGTTTCCCAGCCCACAGTAATTTACAATGGGGAGGGGAGACAGGCCTGTAAGCAGAACCTCAAAATGGTGAGTCCGATGCACTTAGGAGATTAAGGACCACATTGATTAACTAGGAACCTTAGGAGATGGGGCGCGTCTCTTAGATAGGATTTCCCCCATACTACTCCTTTAATCTAGTGTTTTGTTCCATCCCAGCACACATAAGGAATTATTTTGTCTACTCTACAATAATTACTCCAAGATAATGGCCTCAGTATTCCATTTAGGCTTAAGAACTGAGTAAAGTTTATTTAATTAATTGCAGAAACTTGTCAGACAAGAGCAGAAGGCTCCATGAGAATCTGAGCGAGTGCTGTGGTCACTGATTTCTGTTTCTGCTTCTTCCGTCAACAGTCCTCGGGGAGCCACTCGCTTCATTTACTGCTGTCAAGGCAAAACATTGCTTTGGCATCAAACCCCAGCCATGTGTTATTGTTAAGGAAATAAAGAAAGAAAAGAAAAGAATAACCACATTGAGTTCCTAGGTTTTTAAAACTTATCTCATATTTAAACTATTTGTAGGGATTTCAAACTTACCCATGAGCCTTAGTTTTTAAAATTTATTTTCTGTTCCCTTAATTTGGTTTTGCTTCCAGTTTTGATTGAATACCTTGCCTTCCTTCTGGAATGCAGCCTGCATTTTTTTAAAAATATTTTTTTATTGATTTCAGAGAAGAAAGGAGAGGGAGAGAGACAGAAACATCAGTGATGAGAGAGAATCATTGATCCGCTGCCTCCTGCATGCCCCACAGTGGGGATTGGGCCTGCAACCTGGGCATGTGCCCTGACTGGGAATCCAACTGTGACCTCCTGGTTCATAGGTCAGTGCTCAACCACTGAGCCACTCCGGTCAGGCCAGTCTACATTTTTATAGCCAGGGGTTTCTTAAACGATGATCACCAGTCACCCCCTCCCATAATGAAATGTATAATTATATGAGTAGATGTCCTTTTTTAAAAAACCAGAGTTAAGTTCCACAATTCTCATTAGATTCTCAAAAGACGCTCATGCCTCAGAAAGATAAAAGGCCAGGGTCTACATCTCGGCCTAATGGACGTGGTAGCTGCTTCACCTTACCCTCCCTGGGGATCCATGTGAAGATCGGGTGCCTTTCAGTTTCCCATCCACATTTGACCCTGAGCGCTCACATCCAAAGTGCATGTCAAGAAGTTACCTACTGCCTAACCGGTTTGGCTCACTGGATAGAGTGTCGGCCTGCGGACTCAAGGGTCCCAGGTTCGATTCTGGTCAAGGGCATGTACCTTGGTTGCAGGCACATCCCTAGTGGGAGGTGTGCGGGAGGCAGCTGATCGATGTTTCTCTCTCATGGATGTTTCTAACTCTCCCTTCCTCTCTGCAAAAAATAAATAAAATATATTTTTTAAAAAAAGAAGAAGAAGTTACCTACTGGATTGCGTCTTCTCCTTGCTAATTAAACAATCACATAGACCCAGGCTGGGTTCCCCTGATGCTGCCTGGGTACATGAGTGTAAACAGACGAGGTGGCAGAAGAGAAAGATTAGACCCATCCCCAATCATGCACCAGGCTTGGCCCCGAACATTTCACGATTAGGATTTAGTGATCAGAACGAGGAGCCATAGCAGTTCTAAGGCAAACTGATAGGATTGGGAAACAAAACCTTATTAATATTCCCATTATAAATGCTCCGGTTCTCTGAGCTGCTCCTGAGCTTCAAACCTGTGCTAAAGCCATCACAGACTTTCTCACTTAACCCTCAACAGTTCTGTTGTTCTCCCCACTTTACAGATGATGCAACTGAAGCCTAAGTCATGGTACCCGTCCCGTCGTCTGCCATGGCTCAGCCTAAGTGGCGGGGATGTGCCCTCGGCCTCCCCTGTGCAGAGAGGATCTGTTGGCTCTTCTGCCTGCAGTAACTTTCCCATCTCTCTCTCTCTAGTTCCCGGCCACTCCCATCAAAAAGAATTCGTTTCAGTGCCAACAGTCGTGGAATACTTTGAGGTGTTTTATTTTTCCTTTTCTTCTGACTCCTTTAAAAGATCCTTTCCCTGATATATTGCTAATAAAGGTTGTCTTACGCGGAGTCACATGCTGGCTGCTCCTGCACCCCACCCCCTTTTGCAAACAGCTTTAAATCTTCCCACTTGGGCTTCGGGACCCTGTGCTGGTGGTTACACCCTGTCCTCTGTTTCCATTTTTATTGTTATGCAGTTTTACATATGCCTTTATTTCGATAGGAGAGAACCAAATTAAACATTCCTGTAATTTCATCCACCCTTTAAAAAAACCCAGTGTCCAGTGACCGTCCAGCCTTCGAAGCTCTCATTCTCCCAGGCTTCACCCTGGTTACGTTACTTGGAAGCACTGACCTCAGCCCACACTCCGTCATGGCTATGCTTTCTCTCTGCTGATCACATTTGTCATATCAAGGTTGAGAAGTGCAGAATTATTGGAGGCCCTGGCTGAAGGCTACATGTTAACGTTCAGGAAACCACTAATCACCAGCAGTGGCTTTTAACCCCTCTGTTGAGGAAAGCCTAGTAAGAGAGGTTGTTTGTTATGGCCCCAGGGTTTCTGATTTCTCATCTTGCTCAGTGCCCAGTCTCATTCTCCCCTCAGTGTCCCTGCTGGCCTTTATTCTGCCTCATCTTTCTCTCCCCTTTTAATGGAGAATGGAGCCCTCCTTTCTTTCATCAGCTAGTCTTCTGCCTCCCTCACCCCCTAACAAAAGGTGAAATATTCTGAGTGTACAGTATTCCAGAAAGTACACAGATTAATATAGTAAACACTCAGGTTTCCACCACTCAGCTTTGTTAAAATAATAACATATTTCCGTGTGCTTTAGTTGTTGTTGTTGTTTTAATAATTCTTTATTGTTGAAAGTATTACATATGTCCCCCCTTTTCCCCATTGACCCCCTCCAGCCTGCCCCCACCCACCTCCCCAGGCCTCTAGCACCCTATTGTCTGTGTCCATGGGTTATGATATATGCGTACAAGGTCTTTGGTTGATTACCTCCCACCCACGCACCCTCCTCCACCTTCCCTCTGAGATTCCGCACGCTGTTCCATGCTTCCATGTATCTGGACCTACTCCGTTCATCAGTTTTTTCCGTTACTTAGATTCCATATATGAGTGTGATCATGTGATACTTGTCTTTCTCTGACTGGCTTATTTTGCTTAGCATAATACTCTCCAGGTCCCTCCATGCTGTCTCAAAGGGTAAGAGATTCTTCTTTTTTACTGCTGCATAGTATTCCGTGGTATAAACGTACCACAGCTTTTTATGTCCACTTTGGAGAAGTGACTACTTAGGTCCTTTGCCCATTTTTAATTGGATTATTTGTCTTCCTTTTGTTAAGTTGTATGAGTTGCTTACATACTTTGTATATTAATAACCCTTTATCAGATGTATCATTGGCAAATATGTTCTCCCATGCAGTGGGCTCTCTTATTGTTTTGTTGATGGTTTCCTTTGCTGTGCAGAAGCTTTTTATTTTGATGTAGTCCAATTTGTTTATTTCCTCCTTAGTTTCCTTTGCCTCAGGAGATATGTCTGTAAACATATTGCTATGAGAGATGTCTGAGATTTTGCTGCCTATGGTTTCTTCTAGGATTTTTATGGTTTCATGACTTATATTTAAGTCTTTTATGCATGTAGAGTTTATTCTTGTGCATGGTGTAAGTGGGTGGTCTAGTTTTTTTTGCATGTATCTGCCCAATTTTCCCAGCACCATTTATTGAAGGACTCTCTTGACTCCATTGTATGCTCTTGTCTCCTTTGTCAAATATTAACTGAGCATAATGGCGTAGATCGATTTCTGGGTTCTCTGTTCTGTTCCATTGATCTATATGCCTGTTCTTGTGCCAGTACCAGGCTATTTTGATTACAGTGGCTTTGTAGTATAACTTGAAATTTGATATTGTGATTCTTCCATCTTCGTTTCTCTTTCTCAAAATCGCTGCAGCTATTCGGGGTCTTTTTTCATTCCATATAAATTTTTGGAGTACTTGTTCTAGCTCTGTGAAATATGCTGTTGTTATTTTAATAGGGATTGCATTGAATCTGTAGATTGCCTTGGGTAGTATGGACATTTTAATGATGTTGATTCTACCAATCCATGAACACGGTATATTCTTCCACTTGTTTATATATCTTCTTCTTCTATCTCTTGTTTCAATGTCCTGTAGTTTTCCGAGTACAAGTCTTTTGCCTCCTTGGTTAAGTTTATTCCTAAGTATCTTAATTTTTTTTGTTGCAGTGGTAAATGGGACTGTTTGTTTTGTTTCTCTTTCTGAGAATTCATTATTGATGTATTAAAAAGCCATCGATTTTGGGGTGTTGATTTTGTATCCTGCTACATTGCCAAATTCATTTGTCAAATCTAGTAGTTTTTTGGTGGACTCTTTAAGGTTTTCTGTGTACAATATCATGGCATCTGCGAATAATGAGAGTTTTACTTCCTCCTTTCCCATTTGGATACCTTTTATTCTTCTTGTCTGATTGCTGTGGCTAGGACTTCCAGTACTATCTATATATATAAGGTTAATAATGCTAAGTGTCCGACTGTCCGACCAGTCGCTATGATGTGCACTGACCACCAGGGGGCAGACGCTCAACAAAGGAGCTGCCAAGCTGCAGTGACTTGGCAGCGGCATTTCTCAGGTGACGCACCCCGAAACCAGAGAGGAGGGAGCCCGATTCCTCATGGGGCCGTGTGATTCTACCTTTGGCTGTGGATTATGTTGTTGCTGGGGCACTGTCGGCCCTGAATCTGGTTTACTGCACACTTGAGTTTGTGTTCCACGCCCTGTATGACAGCAACTTTGCAGAGTGCTCTCTGGCACTCCGGGACCCCTCTGGGGATATCGAAGAGCTGGTTTTGGCCCAATCCCTGCAGGCCAGGCCGAGGGACCCCACCTGCCGGAGGGACCACAGGAGGTTGGCTCCAGGGCATGCGTGTCCAGCCCATCTCGCCCAGTCCCGCCCCGCCAGCCACCTTCTAATTAATTTCCTTTCGATGTGCATGAATCCGTGCACCGGGTCACTAGTGTTGAATAAGATTGTTGAAAGCGGGCATCCCTGACTTGTTCCTGTTCTTAGGCAAAATGCTTTTAGTTTTCTGTGCTTTCGTTTTTTATAGAACATTAGAGACAGCGTTGAGGTCCCCATGAACCCCCCTCTCCCCTCCCCCACGATCTTTTTCCCTTTTCTGCTTCTCTAGGCACCAGCATCCTGATTTGGGGGAAAGGAGCATCACTTCCGAGCATTCTTTTAGACTTTTATCACATACATATGCCTGCTCAAAAGATCTGCAGCCCTCTGACCGTGACACCAGCATCTTGGCAATTTTCACAGCTCTCCAGGCCCCAAGAAATACCTAAGATGTCCCTTTATTCAGTGGTTATGTCCAAATCACTTAATGGATATCTCTGTCCCAACAACTTCATAGCTGTCTGAACAAAGGATGCATATAAAGTGAAAGGAAAAATAATAAGATTTCATTCTTAAATAGCCACCATAACTTATTCATGAGAAGTGTATCCTTTTTGGGTACTACCCAACTTCTCAATCCTGGAAGCAGCCACCACTTCGAACCTCGTTTCCTATTCCACGTCGGCTTCGCACAGTTCTCGCTTCATACTGCAGCAGCCACCAGAAACGTAGCTTCACAAATATATGATGTCACCGAAAGGCATGCAGAGCGGTGATGTTGATACGGCGAACCGCCTCACACTAGTGGGACTTGCATTGTCACCAGATGTCAAGTGGTGCCGAGAGTCCCCCCCAAAATTTAACACATCCCATGGCTCCTTTGAGCTCGGAGCGCCCCGGGGCGCCTCTGCACATAAATTTGGGAACCGCAGATATGCAGCATGTTTTTGTAATATTTTTAATATGTTTGAGCATTTTATACGTTAGTAAATGTTACTCTCGGCATTGTGCTATAGCAGGGTCAGCAAACTTTTGCTGTCAAGGGCAAGCTAGTAAATTTCTTTGGCTCTTGTGAGTCATAGTGTCTCTGTGCAGAAATTCCACGGCAAAGGCATATAGATAAAGCATAGATCAAACCTGCAGGAATGAGAGAGGCTGAGTTCCAGAAATTTTATTTATGGGCTCTGACATTTGAATTTCATACTGTGTTCACATGTGATGAAATGTTCTTCTGATTTGTTTTTAAAACATTTAAAAAATGTTTTTTTAAAAGTTTAAATCTGCAGGCCATCATTTGCCAACCCCTGCTCTGTACCTTTGTATTTTGGTTCGGTGTTACATTTTTTGCATGTATCCAAGTAGCTGTGACCAGAGAAACCTCATTTTTACCTGCAGTGTCGGCTTCCTTGGCATGTATGTAGCACGCATGTTAGTGCATTCTTCATCGAAGGGCATTTAGATTCCTTCCAGAACTCTGCTCTTCTAGGGAACATTCTTATTTTTGTCTCTGAGAACATGTGCAAAAACGTTTTCTAGGGCCCCTATTGAGGAGTAAAACGGGGGTTTTAAGTATGCTCTGAGTCGACTTAATAGCTAAAGCCAAATTGTTCTTCAAGGTACCAGTTTCTGCTACCACCAGTTAGTAATGAGATTTCTGATTTCTCCCCATTCTTTTCCCCGTTTGTATTGGATTTTCAGAGTCTTGCCAATCTGATGGTAGTGAAATGGTATTTCATTATAGTTGTGAGTGTAAGTATAGGGATAGACATTTCAGAGCGTTTATGAATTGCCTGGGTGTTTCTTTTGGGGGAGGGGCTTATTTATCTTTTTCTTATGAATTTGTTTCCATTTTGTAATATATTCTGAATAGGAATACTTTGCCACTATGTGTTAAAAGTATCTTCTTCCATGTGCGGTTTATCTTTCAGATGTGTTCATCGTAGCTTTTCTCTTTCCAACCTTTTTTTTTTTTTTTTTTTTTTTATGGTTTCTGCTTTTGGAGTCATAAAATGTTGGCTTTTATATTTAGGTCTTTAATCACCTCAACACTTAACGTTCAGTTTTGGTGACTCTTTTCCTTAATTCACACAATTTGTGAAATTTTTCTTCCTTGGTGATTCTTCCAGAGGTGGTTGTCAGATCCAGCCATAAAAGGAGGGGCCAAGAAGTCTCGGGGGATCTAAATCACTCAGGAACTCTGCTCCCCTCTGCCTGTGCCCCAGAGAGTTCAAGGCCAGTGCAGGTGGTGGTCAGCTGTGTACTCTCGGGACCTGCCTCCCCAAGAAAGAGGAGCCTACAGGATGGTTTCTCCAGCTCTGCTTATTAGCTACAGAGATTAGGGCCCTTCTTTTAGAAGGGCTTCCACACCCCACCTCTCCCTCCCTGACTCTTCATGTGTTATGCTCAGCATTGCCCAGCAGGGGGCTTGGTCTTTCTGGAGAAGTGAAGACCTGGGCTCTTCCTGCCCATGTTCGGTTCTGAACATCTGCCGTGAGAGGTCCCTTGGGATTTTGCAAAGAATGGCTTGGCCCTGGCTAGTTTTGCTCAGTTGTTAGAGCGTTGGCCCATGGACCGGTCAGGGCACATGCCCAGGTTACGGGCTTGATCCCCAGTCGGGGGTGTGCAGGAGGCAACCAATCGATGATTCTCTCATCATTGATGTTTCTATCTTCCCCTCTCCCTTCCTCTCTGAAATCAATAAAACTATATTTTAAAAGTTAATAATAAATAAAATGCTTTTCAGAGTCATCAGGGAGAAAGCAGGATACACTGGAACCCAGCAAATGCACAGGTACATGTCTTCCAGGGTATTTCTCTCTCTCCCTGAGCCTTGCTCTACCCTGGAACACAAAAGCGTGAAAGAAACTTAAACATGATAATTGTTGAGAAACAATGCAGAGAATCTTTGCATTAAACATTAAAATAAAAAACATGTGGTCTTAAATTCAACTGGCATGTTTCACATCTCAAACGTACTAGTACTCTTGGTGCCAAAAGGGTTGCTAACCAGACATTAGGGAATTTAGCTCCTTATTTGGGAAATCCCATCACTGCCAAAGGGAGAAAGACAGGAGGCAAATCTTTTTGTGATTAAAAAAAAAAGTCCTTTAGTAGATGCCACTTTTAGCCAAAAATACACAGAGTCCATATAGGCCCATTTAATGGAGCATCTGATTATACTTTAAATTTATTTGCTTTCATGAAAGTGCTGGTAAATAATGCAGAACTTAATTGGGCAGCTTTTGTAAGTGGATTTGCTTTGGTTGAATTTGCAACCTGTCTTAAGTCAGAGAATATCATCAAGAGCCCAAGTCAAGAACTTTCATTAAAAAAAACTAAAGTAACTTGCATTATAATATAACCCTTAAATTCCAACCAGTTCTCTTAAGGCATCCTGAGACCTAAAGCTGACCCGTCTGTGATGTGTTCTGATATATTTTCTGCACATTGTGCAGAAAAACAAATAGAAACAGCTTTTAATGTGAAAGTTTTCTTTTCTCACTAGTGAGATATCAGGAAAAGCATTTAGAATTTATAAAAATAATGTGGTATTGTGTCTTCTCTAACTTGCCCTTTTTGTTTAATATTGGGTTTCTAAGATTCATCCAAGTAGTTACATCTAGCAGCTATGATGAGGCCACCATGTATTTATTCATCCTCATGTCAACAGATATTTAGGTTGTTTCCAGTTGCTGTGTTATAAACAGTACATGCTATGAAGAGTGACCATTCTCTTACCTCCTGGTGTGCTTGTGCCAGAGTTTTGAAAATTTCAAATATGTTGGTAACCACCTACATACACATAACATAAAACCATTTCAAAAGAGGGAGAAGCATTTCCCTATTCTCTTTAGGGGAATCTGTGAGTCCTTGGAGGTCCCAGCCAGTGTCACCGCTCCCCTCTGGTGCTCACCTATGGTCAGGCTCACTTTTCTGCACTTGTGTCCATGGAGCAGATGGAGAACAAGATGCTAAATGCAAAGAATAATGATAATAACTTCCCTTCGTTAAAGTTGTACTTTCATCCTTACAGAAGAATCAGAAAATCTTCAAAAGTAAAGAAAAAAAATTCAACTCATTTCTAATATCTCCATACAAAGATCACTCCGAATGCTTCCATACGTGGTTTTCTTTTTATAGGACAGTTATAATCCTATTGAGATGAGTTACTCAGCTTGATCTTGGGCACTTTTGTATAGAGAACAATGTACTGACTGAACCTCAGTTTTTTGCAAAGAGTCAATCTTAAAATGTCTTCCCCTTTTCTGCTTTTCACCACCCCTCACCCCTCAAGGTCCCCTTGTGGTCTTCCCTGTAACTTCTAGAAGGTTCCACCATCTTTATCTGTATCCCTGTCTACAACACTTCCTGCTGACCTGTTTCACTCTGTTGTGTGGATGTTTGTTCTCTTCAATGCTCTGATGGTCTTTTTCGTTGGACAGGGCTTCTTCCCTCCCTTCCTTAAAGCACTTTCCACACCCCAGCCTGTCTTCAGCCTCTTCCCAGCACTGCTTCCTGCACAGCCTCTTGGGCTGGAGGGCCTTCTTCTCTAAGCCTTAGACTGCCCCAGGGTTCACCCTCGGACCCTTTCTCTTACCTCTGCTCCACAACGCGCCTGGCCATCTCCACACTCTCTACCTCTGGCCACGACCTTTCCTTGACCGCAAGGCTCAGATGTCCAGATGTCTCCCTGGACTCCAAATCCCTACCCCATAATTTTGATCCCCTTTTGATCCCCAGCCTGCTTTCCCACCTCTCACAGAGACCAGCTACACCCTCTCCACTGGGAGCTGACCACCCGCCCTCTCCCCAGCCCTCCTCTCTGTAAAGCTAAGGAAATGGCACGGCCTAACACCTAAGGCAACTTGACAGGATGCGTAGACACCACTCGGGCATTTCCTGGTGTGGATCAGTCTTTGCTAGTAGTTACAGGACTTTCCTTTCCTTGGGGACCCGCTGGCTGCTGTGCGTGTGTGTGTGTGTGTGTGTGTGTGTGTGTGTGTGTGTGTGTGTGGTAATGACCTGGGGACAGGGTCACCCCGTTTTACGGGTGAGGAGCGCAAGCAACTAGTGCAGCAGCAAGCAGGAATTTGAACCTAAGCCCCTGACCCCAGGGCCTTGGCTCCTTTACCACTTTCTAAATGTTTGCTTTCACTCCATTCATCACTCCTTAGCCCTGCCTGCCCAGAGCTCGTAATGGGCACTAAATAATTGTTACTACACCTCAGTTTACTGAATGACTTACCTACTGGTAAATGTGTGAATTTCCGCTGGGCTTTTTATGGTGAATTTAGGCATATTCGCCCAATGGTTTGTTAAATCTATAGTTAAATAAATTTATTAAAGGAATAATTAAATAAAAAGAGCAAAACATTTTGAAAAAAGTTATGAAAGATACTTTGGACTTTGGGAATGTCTAACCTGACCTTGACTGTTTGCATTTACAAAATGCAAACTTATTTTCAATGAAGTATCTAGCCCATCGCTACTTAAGATTTATATATATATTCTAGATAATAATGTGCTCATAATGTAGTTCTGCTTACCATCATAAAATGTGGAGTTAAAATAGGACCCTTGTCAAAACAGTCTTGCAGAGATGAGTGCTATGAGAGTTAACATAAAACGATTTTAAAATGGGATCCAGAGGTTAAACTGGAGTCTTAAAATTCATAAACTGCATAGGCTTTTTGAGAAGTTTCTTTGAAAATACCCATTGCACAATGACTTCTAAATTTACATTGTATGACTGCCATCTTACCCAGCGCAGCCAGAACTGTCAGCCTGAAAGGGTCGAATGACCCTCACCAAATATAAACCATAGTTTAAAAAATGGCAATGCGATGAGGTTGTCCTTAAGCTTTTAGCAATGTTTTCCTAATTACAAAATTACAGTACTGTATTGCTGTTCTCAGACAAGGAAAACAGGGTAGAATTTTGAGCGAGGACTGTTCGGAAGCTGGTTGTTGCTAAAGGAATGGGGGATCCTTTTGTGAACCTTTTACATCTTCTCAGGGGCGGGGAAGAACACTGATTCTGAGTGCTCTCTAAAAGTATCGGGCTCGCCCTGGCCGGAGTGGCTCAGTGGATTAGAGTGTCCTATACACTGAAAGGTCGTGGGTTCAATCCGCAGGCAGGGGATGTGTGGGAGACAACCAATCGATGTTTCACTCTCACATCAATGTTTCTCTCCCTCTCCCTTTCTTTTTCTCTCAAATCTAAAAGCGTGTCCTTGGGTGAAGATTTAAAAAATTAATAAAGGTTTTGGTTGGCTAGTTGGATACAGTGAAATATGTAAAACTCAATAGTTTTATATCAGCTTCAACCATAAGTGTTGTTTTAACCATTAATGCTTTGATACAAATAATAACAATAAAAAATTACCTATGATTTAAAAGTACTTGGGTATCCAGTTCAAAATGAAGCAGAGTAAAGTAACTTTCAGGATGAAAGGTTTATCTCAATGGGATGATAAAGAAATACCTCTTCCAGTAGAAGAATCTATCTATAATAATAAAAGTATAATATGCTAATTAGACTGGACATCCTTCCGGACGACCTTCCAGATGAAGCCGGGGCTGCAAGGGAAGCCCAGGTCCCGGGTGCCTGCTGGTGGCCGGAGGGAAACCGGTGCCGGCAGCCGGGGGAAGGAAGGCCTACTTTTGCACGAATTTCATGCATCAGGCCTCTAGTTAAATAGAGTTGTAAAACAGAAACTAACAATCAGCCTCATACTCAACTGGCAACGCCCTTAAAGGCTCAGTAATGTATTCAGGAACACAGAATGCTTACAATCACCACTATATTCATCATTATTCTGGAAGTCCTGGCCAATGTTATAAAACAAGAACAATTACAGAGTATAAATATTGGAAGGAAAGAGACAGATTTTTCATTTTTATGTGTAGTGATTGTATAACTAGAAAATTCAAGACTTATTTTAAGTAAGAAGTTTTGGTTGGCTAGTTGGATACAATGTAAATATGTAAAAATCAATAGTTTTATATCAGCAATAAAGTCTGATGCTGTAATATGGAAAATATCCTATTTTTATGTGTCCCCAAGACTATAAATACCTAGGAATAAATGTAACAACAAATGAGCATATAGAAAAAAAGCTATATACGTTTATTGAAAGACACAGAACAAGACCAAATCAGTGGTGAAACACATACCATGTCCTTGGATGGGAGTAATCAGTGTTGAACAATCATTATTCCCCTATAAATTACTATACGCGACCATGCCATACTATACTATGCTGCACTATTCAGTACTGTACTATTATATAGTTGCCATAGAAGGTATGGAGGGAGATGAGTTTCCTGGTTAAGTTAATAGTATTTTGTCTACATTCTAGAAGAATAAATTTATGAGAATAAAACAAGGGAAAATTTTTTAAAAATATAATAATAGATGACTTCTCTAACTCTAGATACCAAAATAAGATCATACTGCCATAGTAATAAAGAGGGACACACACAAAAACGGATACCAAAAGGACACCCTAGCCTGGCTGGTGTAGCTCAGTAGTTGAACGTCCACCCATGCACCAAGTGGTCTCACGTTCTCTTTCCAGGCAAGGCATATGCCTGAGTTGCTGGTTCATTCCCCAGTAGGGGGCATGCAGGAGGCAGTCGATCAATGTTGTTTCTCTCTGATTGATATTTCTATCACTCTCCCTCTCCCTTCCTCTCTAAAATCAATAAAAACATATTAAAAACAAAAAACACCCTAGAGTGTGTATCCTTAAGTAGACTATTTCATTATATGTAGGAATTAATAATTTTTTAATTTATTTTTTTATTGTTTAAAGTATTACATATAGTAGCACATATATCTCCTATTTTTCCCCATTGACCTTCCCCCAGCCTCCCCTACCCCCTGTCACATGTCCTCATCCCCCCCCGCCCCCCAGTGTCTTGTGTCCATTGGTGTGCTTATATGCATGCATACAAGTCCTTAGGTTGATCTCTTTCCCCCCTTTCCCAACACTCCCCTGCTTTCCCGCTGTAATTTGACAGTCTGTTCGGTGCTTTACTGCCTCTGTATCGATATCTTTTTGTTCATCAGGTTATAATGTTCTTTATTTTCCATAAATGAGTGAGATCATGTGGTATTTTTTTTTCATTGCCTGGCTTATTTCACTTAACATAATGCTCTCCAGATCCATCCATGCTGCTGCAAATGGTAGGAATTCCTTCTTTTTTATAGCAGCGTAGTATTCCATTGTGTAGATGTGCCATAGTTTTCTAATCCACTCATCTGCTGATGGGCATTTAGGCTGTTTCCAAATCTTAGCTATGGTGAATTGTGCTGCTATGAACATAGGGGTGCATATATCCTTTCTATTGGTGTTTCTAGTTTCTTGGGATATATTCCTAGAAGTGGGATTACTGAGTCAAATGGGAGTTCCATTTTTAGTTTTTTGAGGAAACTCCATACTGTTCTCCACAGTGGCTGCACCAGTCTGCATTCCCACCAGCAGTGCACAAGGGTTCCTTTTTCTCCACATCCTCGCCAGCACTTGTCGTTTGTTGATTTGTTGATGATTGCCATTCTGACAGGTGTGAGATGGTACCGCATTGTCGTTTTGATTTGCATCTCTCGGATAACTAGTGACTTTGAGCATGTTTTCATATGTCTCTTGGCCTTCCTTCTGTATTCTTTTGAAAAGATTCTATTTAGGTCTGTTGCCCATTTTTTTATTGGATCATTTATCTTCCTTTTATTAATTTGTATAAGTTCCCTATAGATGCTGGAGATTAAACCTTTATCAGTGATAACATTTGCAAATATGCTCTCCCATACAGTGGGCTTTCTTGTTGTTTTGTTGATGGTCTCCTTTGCTGTGCAAAAGCTTTTTATTTTGATGTAGTCCCATTTGTTTATTTTCTCTTTAGTTTCCATTGCCCTAGGAGCGATATCGGTGAAGAAATTGCTTCGGCATATGCCTGAGATTTCTCTGCCTGTGGATTCCTCTAGTATTTTTATGGTTTCCCATCTTATGTTTAAGTCCTTTATCCATTTTGAGTTTATTTTTTTGTGTATGGTGTAAGTTGGTGGTCTAGTTTCATTTTTTTGCATGAGGAATTAATAATTTGATACAGACGACATTTCAGATCAGTGGCAATGGATGGACTAACGATTAAATGATGTTCAGACATTTGGCTATTAATTTTTTTTAAAATATATTTTATTGATATTTTACAGAGAGGAAGGGAGAGGGATAGAGAGTCAGAAACATCGATGAGAGAGAAACATCGATCAGCTGCCTCCTGCACACCTCCACCTGGGGATGTGCCCGCAACCAAGGTACGTGCCCGTGACCGGAATCGAACCCGGGACCTTTCAGTCCGCAGGCCGACGCTCTATCCACTGAGCCAAACCGGTTTTGGCTTGGCTATTAATTTTAAAACAAACTTAAGAGTCATGTATCACAATATATTCAGAATAGAGAGAGATTAAATTTTTAATGTGAAATTAAAACTTGGAGCTTCAAGAAAAACATAAAAAAAAGTTTAGTATTACTTTATAACAGATTTATATGATATATGGAAAGGTGTTCATGAAATATAAAGTAAAAGAAATCAAGTTGCAAAACAATGTTTATAATATATTTCTCATTTTAAAAATATGTAGTAAATATCTGCTAGAGGCAAAGAAAAAGCATGGAAGAAGTATATCAAATGGTTACTTTTATTTATCTGTGGGAAATAGTGACTTTCTACTTTATTTATTTATTTGGTAGTCTATAAATTTTCAGTTAGTGTGTTACTTTTGTTTTAAATAAAGGAAAAATAGATGTGAACAATCTGAACTAATGTGACATGCAGCGAGGGAAGAACACTCGAGGCAGAGCGCACAGACCGGGCAAATGAGTGTGGATGGGAACCTGTTGGAGGATTCGGGGGACAGTTTTACTGGAATGTGAGATGTGGGGAGATGGATTTCACGGTTCCATGAGGTCATTTCGAAGGGGAATAAATGATAATCTGAAATGTTATGCTTTCAATTGCTGGTGGAGATAAATTGACAGTTTTTAAATAATGGTTCCAGTAAGGCTCTCTTGAGATGTCATTTGAGGCAAGCCTTGAAGAACACTTAAGCTGCAGTTGGTGAGGCAGGACCGAGGTGGGAGAAAGGTCGTCAGCACAGGGGTCTGGCAGAGAAGATAGATTGGAGTTACATTCTCAACGTCCTTCAGGGTCATGGTGGGGAGTCAGTATGGTTCTTCTAGAATGATTATGTAAAGAGTTGTTACCGGGACTCCATTTATAAATGGTGTTTGTTCCCGAACTGCCCCCCCTCCCCCATCAGATGGGTCCTTCCCTGAAAAGAGTGAGTGAGGGAGAGGAGAGGCCAAGGTCTCATTCAGTGGGACTCCCTCCCCAGGATAGGGATCCCTCAGCAGTTAGAGAAGAGGCCGCTGCACCACCTCTGGGCATTGCCAGCGGCGAGATCTCACTGGCGAGTGAAAAAGCAGGTTGTTGAATTCTAAGTACAGTCTAACACATGTTAAACACACGAAGCAACACTCTACTTCATTTATGTCTTTTACACATGTGGAAGCATGACCCAGATCAGCACCAGGTTAATCCGAGTTGCTGGCTGTGGGAAGGCGGGAGGGGACTGAGCTGGGCTGTGCCTGGGAGACTATGGTTCTGCGCTGTTTTACCTCTTTGGTGGCAAAATATTAGTGTTTGCTAGCTATGCATGGGGGTGGGGCGGCGGGGAGAAGGAACCATGGCTCTATAATTTAGGAGATGGCGGAGGCTAGAGCCATCGATTGGCAGTGGCCATTGGTATATGGCCAAGTCTTCACTTGGTGTAGGGCTAAGTCTGGATGTTAATAGCTCTGTGTGATGGGTCGGGCGTTCGGTTACTTTCTAGCAGGAGTGATGGTTTGGATATAGCGGCCCACACTCTTCCATTTCCCTGGGGATGAGCAGCGGAGATGTGGACAGCAGCTGACCCGGGTGATCAGGCCGACGGAGCCAGGACGAGGCTTGCTCTTTGCAAGCTGAATTGAGAGAGATGAACAAGGCCGTGCGATTTCTCAGGGGTTCCCCCTGGTAGCCGGCTCTCAGGGGATGTGAGGATGGCTTCTGCATCCTCTGTGTGCTCCTGTGCCACACTGAGATGTTCAGTTACGTTCTAAAAAGTGAGTTTTGTTTCAGATGTTCAAGCGTTTAGCACACAAACCTCCTGAATTTCCAACACCAGGGGTCTGAGTCCCTTGTTTGATTCCCAGCCCCATCTTTGTTTAGTCCTTTCATTCTGTGTGTCATAAAGTTACATGAATGTTTTGGTTGACAGTGTATTGTTTGTGGTTTTTAGGGTCAGATAATACTGTAATGATATAACTTGTAAAAATATTTAAAATGATGGAAATATCTATTTTTCCCTCCAAAAACCATTTCTTTGTTTATCACACACTCACGAAGGAGGCAGAGGTTAGAGGTTAGAGTGCAGACAGACCTGGAGCCCGGTGAACAGGACACCTGGAGCCCTGTGCATGCAATCTGGCACGCGTGCTGGTCCTGCCGCCTTGATTCAGTTCTGTCTGGAGCTTGTGGTCAGACACTCGGTTCCCTTCCTGGCGCAGCTTTGAGGCACCAATCAGAGTTATGGCCACATCTCAGCCTTCAAAAGTACAGCATCTCTTCCCCAGCCAAGCTGAACAAGCCTCCCATCTTTTCTAAATAAAAAATGTAACCTTGCCTTCAGTCCCAGAGTTACTGTTGTGCGGAGAAGGAAAACACTGGGTCATGTTCAAGTAAAGAAATGATAGAAATGGAAACCGCTGTCATGTTTCTAAGCAGGCTCTAGTTTTACCAATGAGTCAGTTAGGATTATGTTCACTGACAAGTCAGAGCATCAGTGAAGAAAAGGTGACCCCAAGCAAAGGGAAGTTTATTTCTCTGTCACATCAAAGAAATCCACAGTAGGCAGCCTGGGCTGGTACAGCACCTCCTCGGTTATCAGGAGCTCTATGCTGCCTAGTCGCCCAGGATGGTTGCACAAGCCCCAGCCATCACATGTGAATCACAGCCAACAGAAAGGAGGGAGAAATTCATGCTCCCTTTTCAGGAGCCTTCCTCGAACTCCCATATAAAACTTCTGCTTATATCTTATTAATAACACTAGGGGCCCAGTGCACGAATTCGTGCACCTTGAAAGGAACTGTTGCCTGCGAGGCTGCGGTGGGCATAGGGGTGTGTCTGGCCCATCCTCTGCGCTCCAGCCGGCCCTTCCCACCGTGGCCCCCGGTCCCCTGTCTGCCAGCAGCCCCGGTCCCGCTGCCACCGCTCTCATGCGCTGACGGTGCCGGCCCCACTCGCACCCACTGACGGCACAGAGCGATTGGGGCCGGCGCCAGCAGTGGGTGCGAGCGGGGCCATCAGCACTGTCAGCGGGTGCAAGCTGTGGCTGTTGCCTCGATTGCCCCTCAGGAGCAGGGGGAGGTGGAGAAGCCCTCAGGGGCAGTTGGGGCTGGCAGCCGCCACTCACACCCACTGACAGCACCAAGCAATCAGGGCCGGCGCTGGCAGCAGATTTGAGCACCAGGCAGAACTACAGCATGCAGGAGCAAATTTTCAGTAACCACCAGAGGCTCGCCCCAATGACAGCGACCAGCACCCCGCCTTGGTCTGGCACCGCTGCTCACCTGCTTCACCATCCTGCCATGGCCGATGCCTGCCAAGTTCCACACTCTGCCACCTGCTGCCGATGCCCACCATGTTCCACACGCGCCCCCTGGTGGTCAGCACACGTCATAGTGACCAGTTGTTCAGTTGTTCCGCTGTTCGGTCTATTTGCATATGAGCCTTTTATTATATAGGATTTTTCACATGGCCATACCTGGCTGCAGGAGAAGTTAAGACATTTTCTGATTCTACTAGGTTTCCTTCGAATAGAAAAGCAAGTTGCTAATCCACCATCAGCATGACATAGTTCTGGTGGGTTTTCCAGACACAGACTTGAGTTAATGCCAAGTGATCCATGTCACTGTCTCTATTTCCTTTTGACAATATATGCCAGGTGGCCAGGCAGGGATTAGGAGAGAAGACCTAAAATTTTATTTTTTAAATGTTAATGTCCTGGGGCTATGCTCCACATTGGGTGAATTGAAAGGATCAGGATACAAGAGTGTCTAGACTAAAGCATGCCATGCATTCTGTTGAAGATAAAAACGTGGAGGTAGAGATGCTGTCTTTGTGGGAACAGCCCATGACTTCTTCAGGAATCCATCTCAGAACCTCAAGCCACATGGACATCATGTTTCTTGCTTTTGTTTTTTTGGGTGTTTGTTCCCTCCTCTCCCCCCCGCCGCCCCAGAGGAAAGGAAAGGGAGAGAGAGAGAGATAGCAACATCAATGATGAGAGAGAATCATTGATCAGCTGCACGCCCCAACCTGGAGATCGAGCCCTCAACCCGGGCATGTGCCCTGACCAGGAAAAGAACCATGATCTCCTGGTTCATAGATCAACACTCAACCACTGAGCCATGTCAGCCGCGCTGGACATCATGTTTTAATGCTTCCCTTTTGCCAGTATAAGGAACATGATAATAAAATATTTGTATGTATTTAGCATATACAATACAAATACTCATATTTTTATCCGCTGCTTTACCCAAGTTGCACCGCCTTCTAGATTAAGGCCAGACTGGGGAAGTACCAAGAGGACGGGAGAGAAAGATGGCAAATTGAGGGTTTGTTCTTTGTTCAAACAAACTGAGAATTACATCGAACTTTGGTTTCAGTGCCTTCTGGGCTAAGGATGGAGTAGAGGTGAGGACATGAGAATTATTCCTGTCTCCTTGTCACCTTTTCCTTATAAAATGTCTAAGGGAACATCTCCAGGGCATCACTCCTCTGTCAACTTGCAGAGAGCTGGCCGGGGACAGATTCCATTGGAAATGGTGAAAAGGGCCTGTTTTTTTTCTTCTCATCAAATTTCCCAGTAATGTGCTGGGGTCCTTGGAGCGTATCCCCACGAATTAGGAGGAACTGCATATTGATTTGGTGACACACAAATGGGTCTCCACCTTCAATTCGAAAATCCCTGCTTTGCCTGCTGTATTTAGTCAATATATTGTAGAATCTGCCTACTTTCGTGTTTAAAGTGTTTTCCTTTAGTCTGTTTTAATGTCTTCTATAATCGAAGTTGTCATACTAGGAATGTTGGTATTTTTTCATTTGTTTTCAGACTCAGTAACCAGAGTTTCACTTGCTAAGTTTTTTACACTTGCAGAAACAGCTATTATAGGTTCTTTGATGTCTTTCTTTTCCTGAGAACCTTTAAGATAATATATTTGCATATGACGTTTATACTTTCTTCCTGCTTGGTTTTATTTTCACAAGTTCTATTTCATCTTGTTTCAAGTTAAGGCGTGTTAGTAGCAGAGCTTTTCAGAATCGGTTTGTTTCACGGTATCTCTGAGTGTCCCGTTCTCTGGGGCTACAAGAGAACAGCTCTGCCCCGTGCAGTCATCCAAAATTCCAGGCCTCGAGCCAGAACGATGGGACGACCCTGTGTTTTCTAAAAACGGAAGGGTTAAAGCCCTGGCCATGGCAATCCCATTGGACACATGCTCGTGAGCCCTACAAGAAGATGGGAACTATTTGGATCATAGATTCGGGAATTTAATTCAGTTGGATTTCTTAAGGGAGGTAAAAATAACATGTATAATTTAATTTTCATGTAAACATTTTTTCCCAAAATTAAATTTCGCTTTGGCCAAAATTATTTTACAAAACAAGATGATTAATGATGGTTCCAAATAATGTGAACCAGTGTCTGTAACTAATTAACTCTGTAGAGGAAAAAAATTCTGGGTCCTGACACCAAAACACATCTATATGGCATTGCTGGCATTTTCAGGGTTTTTATTACTGCCAAGAACATATGGTTCCAGTGGACCCCTGCTTATCTTTTCTTTCTCTTTGCACAAACAAATCCCCAAAAACTTTTCCTGTGTTTTCTGTGACTACCACACTTCCCCTAGTAGCTACAGACATTGCCATCCACAAAAAAATAAGGACGAACACATGCTGCCGTTAACATCCGGGGTGTTTTTTACTGGTTTCTTCTTTATGTCTTCCAATATGTGCCCACGTGATCTGCGCACTCTAAGACATTTAATAAATTTGACCCTAAGACATTTAATAAAATCAAAAGATCATAGATTAAGTAGACAAATCCAAAACAGCAAAGGGGATTTAATTTTTTTTAAATTTTATGGATGAACTGGAGCCTCAAAATTAATGTTTTAAATCAATTTCACTGTGTGTTGTTGTTTTTTCTTCCCCAGCTGGAGTAATAAGGCTTAGTTTCCCTTGTAGTTATTTTAATGATCCATCCTGGTTTACTTAGCCTCCTTCTAGTAAATGGAAAAAAATAATTAACCTCCTCAAAGGCTGGCCCACCTTGAGCTCAAGTTCAGAATTCCTGTGCTTCTGTGACTTTGAAGTCCACTTTCCCTGAGCTTATCTGCAGACAGCTGCTGCTGGGTAGACGTGTTTACACGGGGCCGACAAGGGGCAGTATGAAGAATCTAGTTTCCATTTCCTTTGTCATTGTTCAGTTAGAGCCCACAGTGCTCTGAATGCAGACCAGTCCCACATATATATATGTCCCTTGCTTCTTCCCAGGTAAAAGTTTTCTTTTTATTTCTGATTTGTCGTGAGAAAGCACTGACCGAATGAAAACAATGGTCTTATTCCTCCCTCTACTTACAAGAAATCCTTTTGAGGATTAAGTTAGCCAGATCTGCCCTGAGCAGATGTATTTCTTATCTCCACCCATTTGAAGCCGAGCTGATTGTGAGAACTAGCTCTTCTGTGAGACCTCTCACAGTCTGTAAATTCAAGTTCTTGCCCAAAAGTAATGGGAAACTCAGTGTGTTTTATATTTGATATGTACGTGTGCTGTGTGTATCCTGGGAAGAAAAATTATTACTGCTACAGCATGGCTATGAAACCTGAAAGTTCTAATCTTCTGAGTACACGTGGAGTAGAGGGCCCCTCGGTGACCTAGCACGCTGGAAATTCAGTTTGCAATTATGGTGACAATATTCAGGTCCGTCCAGTGGCCAGAAACTCTTGGAAAAAATGATCTTGGTGCATCAGTTTAACTTGCAGAGTCCAAAGAGCATTTTCCCCAGTGCAAAAGCAGAAGTGAGAATTTCAGATGGAAAGTATTTGCTCCCTTCTCCCCACTGTGTGCTCACAGTGATAACGGGACCATGCAGCTTGGAGAACGCCCAGCGAGGGACTGGCGTTGCTCACTCCCAGCCAGCAATGGGAGGGCGGCCGTCTGGCTGCAGGGCGGGGAAGCCCCGTCCCAGGGGCTGGCTCACCCCAGTGGAAGGTGCTGACGTGCCTCCTGGCCCCCAGGAGCCCATGTGGTTCTCAGGAACCCAGGCTGCAGAGCGAGGGTTCTCCACCTTCAGCCTGTTTCTGCTGGTGCCAGGCCCAGGTGCTCGCTCTCTCCGAGGTCTTTCTTTTTCACCACATCACTCCCTGCTACTGCCCAGGAAGCAGCACCGCGGGCACGTAGGCCAGGAACAGAGAGAGCATGGTGCGTCATCCCTAAATGCCTTGCTCCCAGAGAGAAAACAAACTGCTGGCTTCAGTCAAAAAGAGGAAGAAAGAGGGTGTCGCACAGTGGAGAAGACTCCAGATTCCCTACTTTTTGTCATCACAGCAGTTAGAAAGCAAGTCTGGCCACACCTGTGAGAGTGCAGGGAAAGAATTTAGAGCTGCTGCTTGTGTATCAAACTATTGAAGCCCAGGGTGTGAAGGTTTTCATTGGCAGCAAAACTTACCGAGCAGCTGAGCTGAGAAATGCCACACGATGCATTGATATGCTGGGAAGGCAGTGGGTGGGGCCTGGCATAGAACTGCACTTGGATGGGCCTTGATCGCAATCCAGCTCTGTCCCCTTAGAGCTGTGGACTTCCTGAAGTAGCTAATCCTGAGCTTTGCAAGCTGTAGCAGAAGACAGAGGTGCCTCCCAGGTGTTGGAGGGGGAATGAGATGGGAGATCTCGTACATCCCTGGCCCAGCCGGGGTTGTGGTTTGTGATTCCATAGAAATGGGTTCAGTAAATGCACTAAAATAAAACAATGACACTGTTCAGAAGTAAATGTGAAGCAGAATTCAAATTTACCAGCATAATGGTAAATAAATACAAATTTTAAAACACCAAGGGGGATTCAAGCAAAATGGTAAATAAACACAAATTTTAAAACACCAAGGGGGATTCAAGCAAGAAAAAGTGCAAAAGGAAAGGTTAGAAGGATGTTCCTTTTTCATTAGGTAAGTTAATCTTTGTCCTCACTAAAGACATGAGTACATAGATGATTGCTTAAATGCCAGGCAAAATAATAGAAGTTCAGTAAATTGGTGAATGAGGCTCTAACTGGTGTGGCTCAGTGGATAGAGCGTCGGCCTGCAGACTGAAAGGTCCCAGGTTTGATTCCAGTCAAGGGCATGTACCTTGGTTGTGGGCACATCCCCCAGTAGGAGGTGTGCAGGAGGCAGCTGATCGATGTTTCTCTCTCATCGATGTTTCTAACTCTCTATCCCTCTCTCTTCCTCTCTGTAAAAAATCAATAAAATACATTTTTTTAAAAAATTGGTGAATGAGAAGAAATGAAGTTTTTCCTCTAAAATCTGGGATGCATATGTTTCATCAGAGTAGCGGGCTGAGTGCACAGAGCCTGTAACACAGAAAGTAGAGCTGTGGGCCCTGGGACACCCCGACAGGCTCTTATCTCAAGGCAGGAAGGTGCCGGCACAGAGGAAGTTAGTTCTCTCATGGCTGAGAGTTTCATGAACCCATCATTTATAGGGCCTGCTGCCTATATAAGGTGATGATGTTAATGCTTTTTTTTTTTTTAATTAGCAGATCGTCGAAAACAAATGTGAGTCCTAATTGCCATGGAAAGCTTCTTCTACGGGGACATGATAAAATAACTCGGTCTAAAACTCATCCCCTGCCTCATGGAGGAGTTTCATTGGCATCGCGCGTGCCTCCCGGTCGTGTGTGGTTGTTGTGTGTGGTTGTTTCTGTCCCGTTTGTACACAGGACGCAGGGTGCCCTCTGGGGTCAGCATGGAAGCCCGCCGCCTGGCTGTCCAGTCGTGCTTCTTGCTCTCCAGCGGAACCCGAGCTGTTTCCTGTGCTGTTACGCACTGTGCTTGTCCACAGCGTCATCCCTCCCCATCCAGACCCACTGACACTTCCTTTCTGAGCAGATTATGAGTTTTGAAGTTTGAACCAAGCCATGCTACTATCTAATAGCTTCTGTGCTTACACAGTAAATCAGTGTTTCCTGTTCTCGTTCATGTTGCAAGAGGACTAGCGGTAGCCGCCACCACCCCCTTCCCCGCCCCCTCCCCCCCCCCCCCCCCCCGCCCCGCATAGCAGAGATTGCCAAGACAAATACCTGTGGAGGCACGGGCAGACATTTTCTCGCCAGCCTTTCTAAATGTCTGCATTACATGCTTTTCAGGAATGCCAAGTCATAGTCAGTGTACTTGCTTCAGGGCTCTAGAACAAGTCCATAATTAAAGTCAACATTAAATCGTTCCTCAGCCCGTATCCCTTTTTAAATGTATTGAGAGCAGTGACTGCAGTAAGGAAATGCATGCTTGTTTCAGGTCCCTGGGAAAACTTGCAGGGTTTCTGTGTTGGCAATTCCTAGGAAGTGCCTAGGAAACAGAACCTGCCAACAGGAGTGATTCGTCCCCTTCTCACATCAAGACGCCCTGAGGTTCGAAGACACCGATACAGGGCCCTCCACAGTGTCCCCTCCCAAGCTAGTACTTGTCGGTGACACCTTATTAAGTGTTCCTGACTTTTGTAATTACCGATTGCACATCCGCCTACCTTTTCCACGCTCCCTGGTGTCCCCAGCAGCCTGATTATTTGAAAGCAAATAGCGTGATGATTACAGAATTGCACAGCAGTTTTCAAAGTGTAAGAATGTGGCACTTGCTTCTGTTCTCCTCACATTATTTGCCTCCAATATTTCCTTTGCATTTGGAAGCCAGTGTTCCTGGATCTTTAATTCTGCACCCTGTTTTTCTTCCCCGAGCTTCTCTCTCCCTCTTTTTAAAAATATATTTGTATTGATTTCAAAGAGAAAGGGAAAGAGAGGGGGGATAGAAACATCAATGATGAGAGAGAATCATTGATTGGCTGCTTCCTGCACACCCCCCAGTGGGGACCAACCCGGGCATGGGCGGCTGGGCTGAAGTTCTCTTTGTTACTCCTTTCCCACCCCCAATTTGTCTCTTAAAATATGAATTTAGCCCTGACCGGTTTGGCTCAGTGGATAGAGCGTCGGCCTGTGGACTGAAGGGTCCCGGGTTTGATTCCGGTCAAGGGCACATGTACCTTGGTTGCGGGCACATCCCCAGTAGGGGGTGTTGCAGGACGCACCTGATAGATGTTTCCCTCTCATCGATGTTTCTAACTCTCTCTCCCTCTCCCTTCCTCTCTGTAAAAAATCAATAAAATATTTTTTAAAAAATATGAATTTAAACTAGCTAGCTAGCTAGACATTTAAAATGGCCATTCTTTACCAAATATGACATTTATACCTTTTATTAAAACTTTTGCATTTTATGAGAAAAAAGAGAAGTCTGCTAGGCAAGTATCAGAATACTTGTAATTCTGTGTTAAATGTCTATCTACCTATCTTGCCCTAGCCGGTATGGCTCAATGGATAGAGTGTCGGCCTGAGGACCAATGGGTCCCGGGTTCGATTCCGGTCAAGGACACATACCTTGGTTGCAGGCTCCTCCCCGGCCCATCAATCTCTCACATCTATGTTTCTCTGTCTTTCCCTCTCTCTTCTACTTTCCCTAAAAATCAGTGGAAACATATCCTCAGGTGAGGATTAACAAATGTCTATCTACCTATCTCCGTGGAGTGATAGCCTTTACTTTAGATCATTATTGGCTCTGAGTCCCACTCCAATGTTTCTTCATATCTTTGTTAATCCATTTATTTATACGTGCCAGGTACAGTGTTGGGGACTAGAGATACAAAGATTAATAAGTTATGGTCCCTGCCCTCCAACTTACGTCTAATTAGAATGCTGCAGCTAGAAGGATTCTGGATCCTGCCTGTCTGTCTGTCTGTCGGTCTGTGGTCTGTCTTTGATACTGACCAGCAGGACAGTCATCAGTAATCCAGTACTGATGGCCTTGCTGTCTGTCTTTTCCCCTAATGGGAGCCCACTCTATACGGACCTTTGACAAAGTGAACTGAGTATTCCTCTTGTGGGGTCCACTGTCCCACCACCATGCTGGTTTTCCCAGAGGCACCCTGGCGTGGGGATCGCTACTGTCAACTCCCCGGTTTTGACCACCACTAATAAAATCGCTAGAATTGTCCCAAATACTGTATAAAAATGTCTACTTCTTTAAATTGTTCTACTACATTGCTTGTTCAAAGAAAACATTAGAAAGGAAAAAGTGACTTGTAGCTCTATTCACTCCAAATTGAATATATTTAAGGGAATCTTTTTCAGTTTGTCAAAAGCATATCAAGAGTCATAAAATTTTTTTACGTACTCTGGCCCTGTACTCTCACCCCTGGGAATTTATTCCAAGAATGTAATTTGAAAGAGGTTAAAGCTCATACGCACAGATATTTTGCAGCGTTATTTATGTTGGAAACAACCCAAACGTCCAATAACAAGGGAACAATTTGTAAATCTTGGTACATCCAACGTAACAAAATTATAAGCTGCCACTTATAGTCATAAATTTTGAAAGTATGTAATACAGCAAGAAAACGCTGATAATTTTATTTTTTTAATTTTTCTTTATTATAGAAAGTATTACAGATGTCCCCTTTGTTTGTGGATTTTTTTTCCCCCATTGACCCCCTCCATCTCATACCCACCCCTCCCAGGCCTTCACCACTCTATTGTCTATATCCAAGGGCTATGCATATACGTTTCTCGGTTAATCACTCCCCTCCCACCCACCCCTAGCCCTGCCTTTCCTCTGAAATTTATCAGTCTGGAAAACTCTGATAATTTTAACGTGAAGGAGCAGAATTATAAAATTATGCCTACTGTATAAAAATTATGTGGGCATATACAATAATAAAAGGAAACCATAAAGAATTAGATCAACTGGTTGATGTATTTATCTTGGTAAAGTTTTTGGGTTTTTTGTTACCACCAATTCATGTCTCTGCTAAAAATGATGGCCTTGGTGGTACTGTCATTATATAGAGAGTATTTTTCATAAACTTTAGTTTCTATTACATTCCTAGTGTTGCTTTCCTGGAGCACGGTGCTTCTCAGATTTCAGTGGGCATTCATCTCAGCCGGGGATCTGATTCCCTCCTGAGGATCTGATTCTCACCGGGGATATGATTCTGTTCGGTGGGTTTGGAGGGGGCCTGAGATTCTGCATTTCTCACAAAGCCCCTGTGCTGCTGGGCCTGGAGCTCCCCTTTGTGTAGGGGGACTCGGCTGCTGACCCAGTGGCAATGGTGTCGTCTTGGGAGGCGATAGTAGACGTTCTCTCTGCTACCTCCACGCTTGCCACAGCAACCGTTCTAGCAATTTGGGAGCAGGGGCGGAGATGGCTGATGATGAGTGTTGTCGGGAAGGAAAAAAGTCTCCTTTAGCCTTCTAAGTTCTTCTGTCTGGTTTAAGAATTGACATGAGACAGTTTAACAGGAGAATATCAAGTTTTATTTCATACATATGGGAGCGCCGTAAGAATATGGGGCTCACGGCAATCAGGCACCTGGGGCTTGTATGCCATTCTGAATTAAAGAGAAGAAGTAGAAGTCTGGGGCTTCAAAGAGGAAGAATTCCCATGGGGGTGGGAAAGCAAGTGTTTGCTGGGCCATGCAGAGACTCTGGGGACAGAGAGGACTCTGGTCCCCAACCCTTTGAAGTCCCCCTCCCACACCCAGCTCATATTCTTCGTAGATGTCTCCAGTGATGGTGCTCCTCCTGGACCAGGCCTTTACCTGAATTCTGCTCAGTAGTTGGGAGAGTAAAAGCTTCTGGAGCCTTTTGGACCTGGACCTCAGGAGTCTTTGGCTCAGAGTAATCTGCCTGCCAGCGTGGCACATGCTGGGGAGACCTGTTCTGAATCCCTATCGTGCCCTCTGTGGTTATGGAATAAATTCTATGCCCAGCCGGTGTGGCTCAGTGGTTGAACATTGGGGAGGTCACGGTTTGATTCCCAGTCAGGGCACATGCCTGGGTTGCAGGCTCAATCCCCAGTAGGGGGTGTGCAGAGCCAGTCAGTCAATGATTCTCTCTCATCATTGGTGTTTCTATCCTTCTCTCCCTCTCCCTTCCTCTCTGAAATCAATAAAAAAAATTTTTTTAATATTCTATACTGTATCAAGCTTGATAATCAGCCTCCTTAAGCCACTCAACTAACTTGAATTTTTTCAATCAACAGAAATGGCCAGGTGGCACTGAAATATGATTGATTCTATGTAGGATGTAAAGAGTGAGAAAGGATCTTCTATGGTAATTACGCTAGCAGTGGACTTTGATACAATTTGGAACCTGATTAAAAAGGTGAAAATCCCATCTGTGTTAAGGAAAGCTTTGCTCAGAGTTACTATCCTGGGAAGAAAAATCTAGGCCCTGGCAAAGAAGCCTTAAGGCACGGTGGTGTGGAGCAGAGAGAGCCAACTTGTAGGGAATGTAAGAAGTAGAACATTTCCTGACAGGTGGGAACGGCAGTCTGCCTTTGCATATGAACACGGTGCAATGCTGCGCAGTAACCTGGAGGGGGTGGGAATTTCGGCTGTCCTTTGAATTGGAGCCACACCAATGGTTGGCAAACCCTGTCCTGTTGTGTTTAGACGATAATAGCAAGTTTCCAACTTGACTCTCCACAGTAACTGAAGCCGGCTTTGGTGCTGACATTGGCATGGAGAAATTCTTCAACATCAAGTGTCGAGCGTCTGGTCTGGTGCCCAACGTCGTGGTGCTGGTGGCAACGGTGCGCGCTCTGAAGATGCACGGAGGCGGGCCCGGTGTAAGTCCCATCCTCCCTGCCCAGGGGGACCCAATGTAGCATGAAGATAAAGCAGAATTTAGCCCTTGAAAACGCTAACCTGCTAGTAGCTCCAGATTTCTAGAATGTCTCCTTTTTCACAAATCGCCGTGATAGGGCACTGAGAGTTTAGTAAGTTCTAGGAAGCAGTAGCACCCGCCAAGTTATTGCTAAGCAGTATTTCGGAAAGGAGCATAGCATAACCACTCTTAGTCCTAAGATTCATATCTGAAGCTCATGTCAGCATTTTGTAACCCCACGGTGATGGGAGGACAGAGGCTCTGGCTCCCGAATGGAGCCCATACGGGTGGACCGGTGGCTCCTGTGGGTGAGTCGGGTCTGTGTTTGTACAGACAGTTTTTTTGGTTCTCTGATGTAATCTAGAACTCTGTTCCTTCTGTTTCTGTTTATTATCAGTTCACTTTTTAACTCCCATTTCTAAGAGAGCTTTGCTTGGAAAACGGAAATTCTGTTTTCACATTTTTGAAGACTTTTGATACTAATCTGTCTTATTATATACAGAATTTACACACATCTGAAAGGAAATGTTTTTCCATTTCCACAGACAAGATATAAGTGTTTTTCGTTTTCCTTTTTTAGGTATTTTCAAAGGGAGAATATGAAATCTCATACTGATAAATCATTTTTGAAATAAAATAATTTGGAGTAATTTTATCATCCAGGGGTCCTCAAACTACGGCCCGCGGGCCACATGCGGCCCGCCGAGGACATTTATCCGGCCCACGGGGTGCCGCTGCCTGTCCTGCTTAGCAGCCGACTCGTCCCGGGCCCGCAGTGCGCATAGGAGTTTGTTCATAGTTTTTTTTTAAACTATAGTCCGGCCCTCCAATGGTCTGAGGGACAGTGAACTGGCCCCCTGTTTAAAAAGTTTGAGGACCCCTGACTGATCTGTTAGGCAAACTGCCAAATCTGATTTCTTAGGTACACTGTGTACACAAGTGGTTATTACATGCCCTACACTGTTTAGTCGTCCTAGCTGTTTTAGTCCTCGGAGAGGCCAACATTCTTTTACACCAGTTTTCAGATGAGAAGGTGGAGGTTTGCAGGTTTAGGGAATGTTGGCAGTGTCAGAGGCCAGCAGAGAGCCAAATCGGAAGCCTGGGGCTTAGATCCAGACATCCACCGCGCGGAGCTGTATGTTAACAAAGGATAGACATTTTCTGAACCCCAACCCCACTCTAAGCATTTCATTTTAGCCTAAAGCGTCATCATTATTTCAAATGGAAGGTTGACATAACACATAAGGTCATAAATCCTAAAGAATTCTGATTTTGCTCAAAACACCACTTGTAGCTACAATCACTTCTTGCCTTTAGACTTTAAATCTATATACCAGCTTCCATTTTCAACATCAAGTGAACTATTTTTGCCAATATAAAATGCATTTGCAATTCCCCCTCCCTATTTTGCACCCTGAAAATTATAAAATCAAAAGGGCTCTAATCCTGGAAAGGGCTTGGAGGTTGTCTTGCCTGGTTCAGTCATCTATAAAAATAAAAGTGTAATATGCTAATTAGAACGGATGTCCTTCTAGATGTCCTTCCTTCTGGACAAAGCTGCAGCGGTCAGGGACCCAGGCAGAGGCGGCAGAGGCCCCCCAGCTGCGGTGGCAGCGGGCAGCGGCCAGGGCCAAGGCCTTTGCACGAATTTCGTGCATCGGGCCTCTAGTTGTAAAGATAAAATTGCTGAGGTGCAGAGGGCTCAGTGGCCTGCTCAGTATCACATCTGTTTAGGGGACTAATCAGACGTAAAAATCAAGGTCTCTTTGCTTCTAGTCCAGTGCTTTTCCACACTCTAGTCTCTGTCCTGTGAAAATTCTCCACATGATTTATAATCCTGTTTCAGTTCATCTTCATGCATGTGCTCATTGTTTTACAATGGTTGCATTTTCTGCTCGCCTTACTCTCCCCCTTCACTTAAAGTCATGGTTTCATGCCAGCGATGATTATAACAGAGCTCAAGTCACAGATAACGGTGGAGGGTAATAAAAGGAAGGATCAGGAAGCCGGGCGAAGCTTCGCATCGCTCTCTGGAGCTTCGGGAGTGCCTTCTGCGTCACTGTTTTATGGATGTCTGTATGTATGTCTCCCTGCTCAACTTTTAATTCCTCGAGATTAAGGACTATGTCTTCTTAATTTGTGTATCCCTACTGCCTGGCATAGTCTGCATCCAGGAAATGTTTTCAGTAATTGAATAATAAATGAACTTTCATCTTCTTAATCCTATAGTTCATATTATTCATCTCAGTGTCACTCCTCCTTACTTGAATCAGCTCCATGGTCATTTTTTTTTAATCCACTATGATTTCTACTTCCTTTAGATATCATTACACTAATAACCGTGGCTGTCTCTTCTGTTTGTTCAGCTTGGTTGTTTTCCATAGTCTGTGCAGTGGAAAATCCTGTGACCCTTGAACTTGCCCATTTTAGCCGCAATCATTTTGAATTCATATCCTGTCTTCGTAAGTGCTGAGCGTTCTTGGTGCAACATCAGAACTAACATTCTCATCCAGTTTCATTGTACAGTTCACTCTCTAAACCCGTTGTGTTAAGGAGGGCTCTTTAGAACCAATAGGTATGTATTTATATAAAAAGAGATGTATGATAAGGAATTGGCTTATGCCGTTATGGAGGCTGACAAGCTCAAAATCTGCAGAGTAGACCAGTAGGCTGGAGACGCAGGAAAGCCAGTATCCCAGTCCTGGTCCCAGGCTGAAGAACTCTGCTGGAGAATTTCCCCTTGCACACAGTCTCTGTGTTCTAATCAGACATTTCAGCTGTTGGAATGCAGCCTACCTACATTGTGGGGGGCCATCTGCTTTCCTCAGAGTCCACTAACGTAAATGTTATGCTTATTCAAAAAAACGCCCTCACGGAAATACCCACAATAATGTCTGACCAAATATCTGGGCACCCTGTGCTCCAAGTTGCCACATAAAATGAACCATCACTCCCGATATTGCTGATTTTTGGTGTATGGTGCAATGACTAGATCTAATTTTATGTTTTCTGTATTAATAACCAATGGGCCTGGTCCTGCTTACTGAAATAGGTCCTCCTTTCTGACCCTCAAGCCTGCTTCTTCATAGATCAGTTCTCCATGCAGGTGGAGGTCTTTCTCTGGGACCTGCTTCCCTCACACTCGTCTCGTTACATGTAATTGTGTCTGGGCTGCACTGGTAGCCTGTCGGCCACGCTCCGGGTCCTTCTCGTCCTCCACGCATGCCTGGCCTGTGATTGGCCCTTTTCCTTCCATGTGTATTGTAGAATTAGTTCAGACAGTTCCTTGAAGAATTTGTTACGATTTTTATTGCAATGGCCTTAAATCAATAGATCAGTTTGGGGAGATTTGACAGCTTTCCATCTAAGAACAGGGGACATCTCTTCATTGATTTAGGTCTTTTTAAATGTTTTTTAATAAAGATTTATAGTTTACTTCACAAGGGTTTCTACATCCTTTTACAGATGTGTTCTTGTGCACTTTATATTTTTAAGTAGTGTAACAGGTTACTTCTGGATTCTCACATATTGCTTTTATATACAGTGACCTCTCTGATTTCCTTTTATTTAGATGTAGAAGTGACATAACATTATACTAGTTTCAGGTGTGCAACATAATGATTTAATATTTGTGCACATTGCAAAGTGATCACCACGGTAAGTCTAGTTAACATTTGTCACCATATATAGCTGCAAAATTTTTTTTCTTATGGTGAGGGTTTTTAAGAATTACTCTTCAGAAACTTTCAAGTTTGCAACACAGTATTATTAATCATAAGACACCATGCTGTACATTACATCCTTATGAGTTAAAAAAGTATCTTGTTAATTGTATTACTTTAGCTATTGATACTTTGGAGAGTTCTATATGGGCAATCATATCTGAAAATAATGACAGTTCTGTTTCTTCCTTTTCAATCTTTTTACTTTTTTCTTGTCACTAACCACGTCTTCCTAGATGCAATGCAGTATTAAATAGGAGTGGTAATACAGGGCATTCTTTCCTTATTCTTGATCTGAAAGAAAATGTTTTTAATAGTTCATCACTATGATGTTTTCTGTAGATTTTTAGTATATGTTCTTTATCAGGTTGAAGAAATTACCTTTAATATGCAGTTTGCCGAGTTTTTATACTAACTAGGTGTTGAACAATTTTCTTCATCTATTGAGATGATATGTTCTTCCATTTTAATCTATCAGTGCTGCAAATTGTATTATTTAACTTTCAAATATTACATGAACCTTTGGAGGATATGTTTAGAGAGAGGAAGAGGGAGAAAGAGAGAGAAACATCCATGTGAGAGAGAAACATAGATTGGTTGCCTCTGTATGTGCCCTGACCAGGGATCAAAACCTTATCGTAGGTATGTAACCTGACCAGGAATTGAACCGGAAGCCTCTTTGGTGTATGGGACAATGCTTCACAACCGAGCCACCTGGCCAGGGTGACTTCGTTAGTCTTTTTAAGAACCAACTTTTGGTTTAGTTGACCCTCTTGTTGGTGTTTGTATCCAGTCCATTCTTCCTGCTTTTGCTCCGTGTTGGATTCTGTAGAACTTTGCATGTGTGCAAGCTCAGCAGTACTTTCTGTCCTTTTTTCAATCTAGCATTCACTCAGTGCTGGGAAAACCCATCTGAAAATAACTTGTTTTCACACATAATCCAAAAACAATCTGATCCGTTACAGAGGTAACTTCTTTATTCTATATATTTCTATATTCTCAAGACCTCTCCCACTGAGAGTCAGTCACCATGCCCTCAGTAAATCAAAATGTTTTCCAGGGTCTCACTGAAACCGGTAGCAGGCCATTGATAAAAACCTCGTGGGATTGTGGAGAAGTACAAAATTGGGTTTCAGAACCCTGTTACATTCAAGCCCCTGTTCTGCTCTCGTTTGCTCTATAACCTTCGACAAGACTCCTGCATTCTCTCAACTTTACTTTCTTCATCTTTAAGCTGTCCTGCCAACCTAGGCCAAAATAAATAGTAACGGCATTGCTTTAAAATGGCTTAGAAAGATGGTGTGCTTTGTATAATTCAGGTATTGATCATGTTATAGATTCCATTTTATGCCAGGATGATGTGCAACTTTATGAAAGTTCTCAATATTGGCTCAAATTGGAATTACCTGGGGGAATTTTTAAATATCACGGATCCTGGGTCCCAGTCCCAGAAATCCTGCTTTAATTTGTCTGGGTGGGGCCCAGGAACCATTGTTTTTTAAAAGCTTCCCACGAGAATGTATGTTCAGCCAGGACTACCAGTTATTGGTTTAAAACGACGAAATGTACTTTTAAAGGCACCTTCCCTAAAAGTGTCTATGATTTGTTTTTCTTTCGGCTCTTGATGAATTAGAGGAAGCATTTTTTTTTAATGTTTTTAATTATCTGAGAGAGAAACATCAATTGCCTGCCTCCTGCAGGCCCCCTACTGGGGATCAAACCTGCAACCGCCGGCATGTGCCCTGACGGGGAATCAAACCAGTAACCTCTCGGTGCACTGGACAGTGCTCAACCAACCGAGCCACACCATCCAGGGCTAGCGTAAGCCTTTTAATGAGATAATTCTTCATTTTGTCTCATCTCAGGTAACTGCTGGTGTCCCTCTTAAGAAAGAATACACAGAGGAGGTAAGAGTGACTGCTTGAAGAGGCCGCAGTGGAGAATCATTCAAACCCAGTTACCACTGGCTTGCAGTTGACTGCAATTAGTGGATAAGTCCTCCACCCACGGCGTCTTAGAAAAGTGCTTTTCTAACAATCCTACAGGAAAGGGTTGGGGGGTAGGGATACAGTCCATTCAGTTAACGCTTCAATCTCAAGAAATAATAGATATGGGCTTTATCTACTGCTCCTTACCCCCAGCTCACGGTCTCCAGCACAGAAACAAATACACAACCTATATCCATGTGTTTAGGTGTGGGAAAAACTGACTCCTGGCTTAATGACTTGCCTGAGTTACTTGACTCTGTAAATAGACTTTGGTTTACTGTCAACAGTACCTCTCCTCTCCTACAGGTGGCGCCAGGGGTTCGAGCAGAGGCTGGCTAGACAGCTCTCCTCATCCTCCTGGAGCCTTCTTTTTTTTTTTTTTTTTTTTTAAATATATTTTATTGATTTTTTACAGAGAGGAAGAAAGAGGGATAGATAGTCAGAAACATCGATGAGAGAGAAACATCGATCAGCTGCCTCCTGCACACCTCCTACTGGGGATGTGCCCGCAACCAAGTTACATGCCCTTGACCAGAATCGAACCCGGGACCTTTCAGTCCGCAGGCTGACGCTCTATCCACTGAGCCAAACCGGTTTTGGCTGGAGCCTTCTTCTTATCCACCAACCTGCAGGGGTGTGGGCACGTTGCTTATGTCCTAGCCACTGGTCAGCTGCAAAAACAGCTGCCTGACTCAAGACTCAAATATGCCATTGGACTCAGAATAATTGTAGAAATTATTTTGAAAAGGAGCCACCTCCTCCTTCTTCATTCATCTCTCTTGGAGGAAAATGGGATCTGTGTGTAGCTCCTGCATAGCTTCTAGGTCCATAGGGCGAGCAAATATGGCAGCAAGCCCTGCCACGGTGGCCCTCGCAGCTGAGTGTGGCAGGTGTGGTGGGATGCGATGCCTGGGGGTCTGGTTTTCTTGCAGAACATCCAGCTGGTGGCAGATGGCTGCTGTAACCTCCAGAAGCAGATTCAGATCGCTCAGCTCTTTGGGGTTCCTGTGGTCGTGGCTCTGAATGTCTTCAAGTAAGTCAGGCGTCCTCCTTTAAATGTGGGCGTAGCGCTTGGGCCACCCTGCGAACTAGATTCGTGTCTTAGGTTGTTGGGCTTTCTCTGCTTCGTCGGAAAGTATCCAGGAATACTCTGCTCTTTCTGTTTGTTTGGTTTGGTTTGATTGGTTTCATTACAGCAGAAATGTTCTCAGATGTTACTAGGGAAATGAAATCTATATAGTGACTTACATTTCTTGGGCCTTTTTTTTTTTTTTTTTTTAATTCCACCCAGCATTTCTGTTTGAAAAACTGTGGATGATCAAAGGGATGTGTTATGGAATTTTCTCAATAAAACCCTTAACAACTTGAAATATTTGAATCATGTTGCAAGGGATTTTTTCTCCCCCATGCCTTTCTTTAAGTCTGATTTATTTAAGCACGATGTAACCACTTTTGATGTTTAAAATATATTCAGTGTTAGAGAACAAAGTTCTGTATAAATGGTTAGTCTTTCTTTAAAAACATCGCTAAATGAATGCAGATGCAAAACCACAAACGTTTTCATCACTAGGACTGACACCCGGGCTGAGATTGACTTGGTGTGTGAGCTCGCGAAGCGGGCTGGCGCCTTTGATGCGGTCCCCTGCTACCACTGGTCGATGGGTGGAAAGGGGTCGGTGGACCTGGCTTGGGCTGTGAGAGAAGCTGCAAGTAAGAGAAGCCGTTTCCAGTTCCTGTATGATGTCCAGGTAAGGTCCCACAACAGTGATGATGGCCAATGTTTTTTACACTTTAACTGGTGCTGACAGCTTTGCATGGCTTGTCCCATTTGGTCCTCACAACAACCCACAAGCAGAGAAGGAAGAGAAGGGGAAAGAGGTTAAGCCATCTGACGGGGCCACGTTGCCAAGGGCAGACCCCCTGCTCCCTGCCCTAAAGCCTGTGCTCTTGACGGTTCTCTGCTTCCGAATAGTAGGCATCCGTGAGGAGGAGCTTTGGAGAATTGGGACCAACAGCTAACACTTTCGGGATTTGCACAGGAACAGACTTTTGAGCATCTTCATAAGGCTTGTCTAATCATGGGTCGTATTTCCTTTGTTCATTTCTACTATAGCTCTTCTCCCTCGTTTTAGTTTTCTTGAGCTATGTTTAGTATATTTAAAAAAAAATTTAAATTATGATAAAATACACATAACATTAAAATGTGCCATCTTTACCATTTTTAGATGTACAGTTCAATGGTATTAAGTATATTCACATTAAACAATAGCTCCCCATTCCTTCCCTCCCCTCTGCCCCTGGCAACCACCATTTTACGTTCTGTCTCTGAGTTTGACTAGACAAACTCTAAGTAGCTCACGTAAGTGAGACTATACAGTATTTGTCTTTTTGTGACTGGCTTATTCAGTTTTCAGTTCCTTTGGACTGAATACCATAGACTGGGTAGCTTTTAAACAACAGAAATGAATTTCCCACAGTTTTGGAGGCTGGGGAGTCCAGGATCGAGGCAGATTCGGTGTCAGGTGAGGGTCTTCTCACTGCATCCTCACAGGGTGGAAGGGGTGAGGGAGCTCTATAGGGTCTCTTTTATAAGGGCACTAATTCCATTCATGAGGGCTCCACCCTCATGACCTAATCACCCCTAAAGCCCCCACCTCCCAATAACATCACCTTAGGGATTAAACTTCAACACCTTCGGGGGACATAAATATTCAGTCTATAGCAGTAACTTAACATAATGTCAAGATGCATCCATGTTATTGCATATGTCAGAATGTTCTTCCTTTTTAAAACTGAAGGGTAATATACAATGCCACATTTTGTTTATCCATTCATCTGTGGCTGGCCACCTAGGTTGCTTCTACTACTTGTCTAATTGTAAATTATGCTGCTATGAACATGTGTGTAAAAATCCTTCTTCAAGACTCTGCTTGGAATTCTTTTGGATATATACTCAAAAGTGGAGTTGCTGAATCATCTGGTATATTTTTAAACATATCTGGATAATGAGCTTTCACTAAGAAAATCTGACTTTCAGGACCTCGCTTTTCCTCAGTTTACCCCGGCACCCACCTAAACATCTCCATTCTGCCTTCTGTGGCGCCAGCCCTGGCTCCTAGCTTTGTCCTCAGAGGTAACCCATGATTGTCAGAGTGGATAGCCTGCAGCTGACTGCTCCTCCTTCATCCCTCACAGATTCTGTCGGTCTGTCTCTCAGATGTCACAGCAATAGCATCTCCCCTCCTTCCTGTTCAGTTGGCAGTGGCCGAAAGCTGAGTGAAGAGAGGGCATAGTAGCATTGCCTGGAAGTCCAGCGCTGCGTCACCGTGAGCATGATGTTGGCCTGAGGCGAAGGCTCCCTCTGAGGAAAGCTTGAGTGCCAGGCATGATGAGTACTTTGTACATTCACTTCGTTGCACCTAATGTTCCTGTCGGGTAGGAATTGTTGCCCCCACTCCCCATTTTACAGATAAAGAAACTAAGGTCAAGTAACCTGCTCAGTGACCCGCCTGGAGAGGAACATGACAGAGATGGGCCCGGAGTCCATGCCCAGTGAGGGAGACAGTTATGTTCAGCAGATGTTTGTGGAAGGAAGGACCTCAGGAATGTATTAGGATGGTTAGCCCAGCACAGGTTTGTCATGTCCCAAAGCCATTGTATGAATGAGACTAAAATGTTCTGCGTTACAGAGAGAGTGGTAGAGAGTAAAGAGGGGGCGGGGACTTAGTTTTACATGAAGAAAAGAATTCTCATTAGAGGCTGTGGGTTCTCTGCCCCTGGAGATGATAAGCAAAGATAGAGTCAGCCCTGCAGTGGGCACGTCAGGCATGTAGCCAATCAGATGGTGGCTGGCCCTGGTGATCTCGTATTCCTCCCTGCACCCTGCCGCCCGGGTAAACCTTCTCGGGGTGTCTCAGCGCCTGGCACAGCCCTCAGCCCTTTACACAAACAGTAGGAAACTCACTCTCAGGCCGTCACCGTCCAGTCTGAAGCGCCCACCCCACTCTGAGTGGCAACGGCAGTGTTGGTTTTTAAATGAATGATTTCGTAAGTGTGTCTCTTTTCAAGAAGACCATCCCAGGTGAAAAGGTCAGGGAATAGAAGACTGTTCCTGAGTTATGCTGTCTCACACATGCGCACTCACCCTAAGATGAACCCTTTCCCTTCCCACTAAATTTATTTTTCCTGAATTCTCATTCTTCATGGAGATAATGCTGTTAGAATGTCTGCTCTCCTGTGGAAAGGGAACATTTATAATAATGTGGTCTGAAGTCCTGTATTTGATAGGTGGCCTCAGGGCCCGGATTCTTACCTCCTTTGCCAACATATGCTGCTCCCTTTTCTTGTAACAGAAATTAGATTTGAGCTGCATAATTGTTTATTTGATAATCAGTCTCCCCGCCTCTTGCTACATGACTGTTTGTGAAAAGGGTTAGTGCTGTTCTGGTTCACGTCATACTCCCTCCGAGCTGTGCTCCTGTCACTGGTAAGGCGATTTTAGGTAACATGAGCCCATTTACAGCCTTGTCTTGTAACAGCATAGAAATCTGAATTGGTTGGTGCAGTCGATAACCGAGCTCATACGCTTTCCCCTGATTTCTTGTATATTCCATGCTGGTGAACCTTTGTAGACTAAGTAATGGTTTTCTTGAAACCCTTTCTGTTCCCCTTTGTTTTTCCCTCCATGACTAATCGTTAGGTGCCTGGCAGCTTGGTAGGTGTGGGATTGCTCTTTCTGCAGAAAGAAAGACGATAAAATGCTTTTGGATGAATCACCCGGCTGCCCCTGCTTCTCAGTTCAGACTGGGCTTGTGTTGTGTGCCTTTTGGGACCTCCTCCAACTCCATCACACTAGGATTGTATTCAGTACAGGATCCATGGCGTCTTCTTTCTTACTGCCCCACCCCTGCCCCGGGCCTGTGTTACAGAAGGAAGACACCTGAGATCACTTGGAGGAAGCTGAAAGAGTGTGGGAGCACAGGGCATGATTGCTTGTGGATGGGGAGTAGAAATGGCTCGGAACCCCCACGGAAAGAGGAACAGTGAGAGAGAAATAGAGACATCTGGCCGCATAGACACTGAGGCTGGACAACAGCGGGGAGCCCGTAGTTAAAGCAAGAAACAAGCTACACTGCTGAGCTGGGGGTCTATCTGAACTTCACAGAAAATTGAGTTAAGCAGCCACTCCTCAAGAACAGTTCTGCACATTCTTAACCAAAGTATCTCCTAATTCAAGAGTAGGCAACTTTTTGATAATGATGTGTCAGTGTAGGTTCATCAATAGGAGGGGCTATGTATGTGTGGGGGCAGGACTATATGAGAATTCTCTGTACTTTCCACTCAGTTTTGCTATGAATCTAAAACTGATACAAAAAAATAAGTCTATGAAAAATTACTGTCATAATATTATCACTAATATTAAATTGCCCTGGAATAACTCATGCATGCAGTAACTTACTGAGATGGTAGTTTAAGCATCTTTTCTTTGTTTCTATCACTATTTCTGCCTCAATAAATAATTTTACCCTTTGATATTAAAAAAAAAAAAAAAAAAAGAGTAGCTGAAACCAGTTTGGCTCAGTGGATAGAGCGCCGGCCTGCGGACTGAAGGGTCCTGGGTTCGATTCCGGTCAGGGGCATGTACCTTGGTTGCGGGCACATCCCCAGTGGGAGGTGTGCAGGAGGCAGCTGATCGATGTTTCTCTCTCATCAATGTTTCTGGCTCTCTATCCCTCTCCCTCTCTGTAAAATATCAATAAAATATATTAAAAAAAAATAGAGTAGGCAACTTTTAATTAGAGTTCTGGAGGCAGCTATTGATTAATTCGTAATAATTTAAAAAATTTGGAATAAAGTGCAGTGGCCTAATTGTTCATAGGAAACTTATCATGTAGGAATTAACTTATTTAAATTTTAAATAGAATGCATCATATTCTCTCAATCATATTGCCACCAAAAAGGGATCGGGCCCACGGCAGGTCTGCCTGGGGCCGGCCAGCAGTGTATGGATTCTTGATTTCATGCAGGAAAAGATTTCACAAAACGAGTCCAGGTGATTTTGAGAGTGCATTTATTAAAGCTGGGAACAGTGAGACAAAGGAAGGGCCTAGGATAGAAAAGGCCATGGGAGAAAGCCTAGGCAGTGCTCTGCTTTAGCTCCCTAGAAACGGTTAGAGCAGAGACGTGAGCCACGCCGGGCTGCGTGGACTCCCTGAAAGTAAAAGTCACAGTGACAGAAGTGAGCCAAGGTGAGGCTGCTTTTAGCTCACCGAAGCGTCATAGAAAAGGGGGCCTTTGAGGCAGGCTTAGGGACTTAATCCAGGACAAGCTGCAGCTGCCACTGCCTGTTGCTCCCCTGGTTGCAAGTCTCGCGGGGACCCTTAGAATTCAGGAGAAAGAGAGCAAAATTACATGTGTTCCTGGATTATGTAATGCGGGTCAGAGCTTCATTGTCCTGAGGGCCCAACCCTTACGGGAGTGGTCATGCAGGGGCTTGTTGTGGGTGTCCTATGGGGCTATTCTCTCTGGCCCCTTGTTCCTCCTCTAAGGGGGTCTGAAACCATATGACTAGGAATATGCCAGGGGATGAAAGGTCAGGGGAGGGTTTGAACCACAAGACCAGCCCTATGAAAGGTCAGGAGAGGGTCCAAACCGCACAGCGAGCAATATGAGAGGTTAGGGGGTGTAAACCGCATGACCAGCGTTCTGCTAGGGGAGGGACGGTCACCCTCGGTGTGAGGTCCTTGTGCTCCCAGTTTTGCCCAGTGCTAGGCACCCAGGGTTTCCCGCCCCGGTAACCTTCTCTACCTGGCCTGTCATCCTTGCTCTGCTCATGTCTGTCTAACTGCCCACCACAATATTATGTCAATCATGTTAGACAACCACAGACCCCTTTAAGAAGTTAAGAGTTACCTCCAAATTCATTTCTGTATGACATTTTCTTTTGTATTATTCCTTTTTACAATATCTTTATAGTTGACGAGTGTAATATCTCTGCAAGCACACAGGAAAATAGGAGAGCAGAAGGACACATTCATGTTTGCACTTTACACACTAACATTCCTCTTTCATATCTCTTTTCAAGCGTAAGTCCGTGGACTATGCATTATAGCTGCAGAAACAGAAGTTCAGAGAAGATGGGGGACTTACCCCATAGCAAAGGGACACTTAGAATTAAGAAGAATAAAGCCTTGGGATCATGCAGAATTGAGTTCAAATCTTGACAAGGTTTAATTCTTACTACAGATATAAATTTGGGCAAGTTGACTCATCGCTGAGCCTCAGCTTTCTTACCGATAGTGTCTGAAAGTAACACCAACTTCAAATTCACCTTGTTGCTGTGAGGACCAAATTAAATGTCTCGGAGGAAAATGCAGAAATGTAGGAAGCTGGCAAGCAGTGTTAGATCTTCCTCCTGCTACAGTCACTCAGAAAGAGAGAGGGCCTCCTGAATTGACTGCAAGAATTCTCTTGCAACACAGGTACCTTTGGCAGACTCTAGGACTGATTTCCTGTCCAAGCGGCTTAAAGCCAGGAATTAGAATCCAAGGCTCCTAGTGCACCGAGAAAGAAATGTTGGGGGTGGCTAGAGCAGCATCTGGTGTTCGAACAGTGGGATTGGACGTACCTGGGTTCAGCAACCTGGGTACTTGGGTTCTGGCTAGGAAAGAATTCAGAGCCAAGACTCAAACTATAAGAGAACATTTATCTGGAAAATCACAGAGGCAGAAGAAGTAATTCATAGAAGAATTGGGCTTGGGGAACAAGTTATAGAGGCAAAGGAAGGGCCCTTGGAGCTTAAAAGTGAGGAAGATAACGGTGATGCACGGTGGGGGTTGGGGGTGGGGAAGGAGGGGAAAGGCCCCAGGAGGGAGAGTGCACTGGGTCCTCTGTTGTAAGGGTTTTAAAGTGGAGATTTTAGGGGAGGTCTCAATAGAATATGCAGCAGCTTTCCAGGTGTGTTCTTTCAGGATCAGGGTCTCCACTGATTGATTGGTCAGCTCTAGGGCAGGGGGTCACTAGTCAATGTATTGTAGCTGGTCCTGAAGTCAGCCTTGGCCAAGGTGTTGTTTGTCTGGCTTTGCTGCTTTTCTGGGCCTCAAGCTGGAATAGAACTGAGGCCTAAATGTCATCTCTAGGGAGGAAAGGTCAGGGGGTCCGAACCCGAACCACATGACCAGCGATATGCTAGGGGAGGAAAGTCACCTGGGGATACGGTCCCACTCTTACAATTGTCCTCTGCTAGGCATCCAAGGTTTTTCACCCTGATGACCTTTTGCACCTGGCCCATTGGCCTTGGCTCTGCTCATGTCTGTCTGCCTACCACAGAAAGACACCACCAAATCAAAGCAAGATGTTTAGCATTGTTTCTCCATTAGAACTGAACACCATTCGTGATATAATAGAAATTCAGTTGCTTTTGCAACGGATGGGTTGACGCTGAAAGTCAGCTTGCAAATCAGTCTGAATATTGTTTGTTAAATCTGGAATTAAGGTTGAAAATCATCTCTGTATCCTTCTTCTAACCTTGCAAACATCTTGAGGTGTAACCTTGACAGCAACAGGGGCTAGTGTTTGTTTTTATTAAAAGGTCTTTCCTGTTCTTTGTGTGAAGCCATTCTCTTGATCACAGCGAGGGGGCTGGATACAGGGAAATCAAAACGGACTGGACTCGGCCCAGGGCCCCAGCCAGCATCCCTCCTTCCTGGACTATTGTGCTTTCACTGACTGGACGTTGAGGCGTCTTCTCCCCTGCTGGTCTTTTTAACCAGTTAACTGCCACGCATCCAAAACAGAAACCATCCCTACATGCCATGATATTTTGAATTTAATTTTAAAAAAATCAATTTTCAGTGAATATCTACACTAATAAAAGAATAAGATGCAAATTGACCGTATCTTCACGACACCCACCAGCCAATCAGGAGTGAGTATGCAAATTAACCCAACAAAGATGGCGGGTTAATTTGCATACGCAGGCGTTCCGCACTGCCCCAGCTGCTCTGGGCCTCTGGGCAGCATGGGAAGGCGGAAAGGCGGTTCTGGGCCGGAGCGAAAAGGCAGCTCCAGCTGGAGCAAAGGCAGTGCCAGCAGCCAGGGGAAGGAAGGCCCATTCTTGCATGAATCTTCGTGCATCGGGTCTTTAGTTTTAAAAATAAACATATTATTCACAATTCGGGTGTTCTTGAACATTTTCAGCTGAAAATTCTCACGAAAGATGATTTTAAAGTTGGTCAGGGCTGCCACTTAGGGAAAACATTTTTTTTATAGACGCGTGACGTGTGGGGAAGGCACGCCGCTTGTGTCTGCTGCGGACCCTTATAGCATACATTGGGTTAAGTCAGGGGTTTTTGTTTTGGTTTGCTTTGCTTTTGGTTGATTATTGAGGAATTATTTTCTGTTTCTTAACGATTGAAACTTGAACATATGCCAGTTGTCGGTAGGGTTATCCTTTAATGGGATTCCAGGCATTTGCAACCAGAGCCTCAAATCCTATCTAATAAAAGAGTAATATGCAAATTAACCCAACCAAGATGGTGGCGACCACAGAGCGAGCAGGAGGATTGGGTTTCCCCGGCAATGGAGGAAGCCAAGCTTTCCACCTGCCCTGGCCAGCCCAGGCCTCCGCTCAAGGCTATAAAGTTTCAATTATAGAAGATAAATAAATCCCAACAAAAATGGCAGCAGCCACAGAGCTGGAGAGAGCAGGAGGCTTGAGTTGCCCCCGGCGATGGAGGAAGCCAAGCTTTCCGCCTGACCTGGCCTGCCTTGGTCTCCGCTCAAGGCTACAAAGTTTCAATTATAGAATATAAATAAATCCCAAATACCAGGGCCTCCACTTGGGTCACCGGGGAGCGTGGCCAGCCTGCAAACCACCACAGGCCCCTCACCCAGGCCGCCCCACACCCCAAGGGAACCCCCACCCTGATCTGGGACACCCTTCAGGGCAAACCAGCCGGCCCCCACCTGTGCACCAGGCCTCTATCCTATCTAATCCTATCTAATAAAAGAGTAATATACAAATTGACCATCACTCCAACAAGATGGCTGCCCCCATGTGGACACAAGATGGCCGCCACAAGATGGCCATCAGGGGAGGGCAGTTGGGAGGGACCAGGTCTGCAAGGGAGGGCAGTTGTGTGCAATCAAGCCTGCAGGGGAGGGCAGTTAGGGGTGACCAGGCCTGCAAGGGAGGGCAGTTGTCGGTGATCAGGACAACAGGGAAGGGCAGTTGGGAGGGACCAGGCCTGCAAGGGAGGGAAGTTGGGGGTGACCAGGCCTGCAGGGAAGGGCAGTTGGGGGGGACCCAGGCCTACAGGGAGAGCAGTTGGGGGGGGGGACCAGGCCTGCAGGGGAGGGCATTTAGGGGTGACCAGGCCTGCAGGGGAGGGCAGTTAGGGTGACCAGGCCTGCAGGGGAGGGCAGTTAGGGGAAAACAGGCTGGCAGGGGAGCAGTTAGGCATCAATCAGGCTGGCAGGGGAGTGGTTAGGGGCTGATCAGGCTGGCAGTCAGAAGCGGGTTGGGGGCAATCAGGAAGGCAGGCAGGCGAGCAATTGGGAGCCAGCAGTCCTGGATTGTGAGAGGGATGTCCGACTGCCCGTTTAGGCCCGATCCAGGTAGGATCGGGCCTAAACGGGCAGTCAGACATCCCTCGAGGGGTCCCAGATTGGAGAGGGTGCAGGCTGGGCTGAGGGACACACACCCCCGTGCACGAATTTCATGCACCGGGCCTCTAGGTTTTTTTTTTTTTTTTTAATATATTTTATTGATATTTCACAGAGAGGAAGGGAGAGGGATAGAGAGCCAGAAACATCGATGAGAGAGAAACATCGATCAGCTGCCTCCTGCACACCTCCCACTGGGGATGTGCCCGCAACCAAGGTACATGCCCTTGACCGGAATCGAACCCGGGACCTTTCAGTCCGCAGGCCGACGCTGTATCCACTGAGCCAAACCGGTTTCGGCAAGGGCCTCTAGTTTTAAAAATGCCTTCATATGACTACTTATATGTATGTATATGTAGTGTATATATAGTGTTTTTAAATTGTGGTATAAATATATATAAATGAAATTTTCCATTTTAGCCATTTTTAAATGCACATTTCTTTGGCATTAAGTACATTCACACACACACACACACTATATATATATATATTATATATAGTTTTAGTTAATAGAATTTAAAAACTGACAGTGACATTTTTGCACATCTCTGTATGTCTCCTGTATTTCAGAGTCATTGCAAAGAAACACTCCAAGGAGAAGAGATGTCCTTTCTTCTTGTTGCCCTTATCCCTGTACTCTTTTCTCCCCCTCGGGGCCTTTGACCTCCTCTGGCTCTTTGCTCCCTATCCTCAGCCCTGTCCTTGGTCTCTGTGGTTCCCCCACCAACTGCAGCTCTCTCCCTTCCCCCTCCCTGCGCATGGAATGTTTGGAGTGTTCTATAGGAAGCTGCCCTTACATCTGCCGGTCATTACGTATCTCATTCAAAAACCCATTTCTCTTCCCTATGTACGCCCCTATATTCTCTTTTCCTACTGATGCTCAGGCTCCAGTCATCCATCCTCAACGGCTTCTGTCCCTCACCACCCTCTTCTGCCCTGGCCTCCTCCCCCTGAATTCCCATATCATCTCCCCTCGACCACACCACACCCACCTGCATACTCTCCTGACATCTCTGACAAACTAGATCCTTCTCCAGCGCTGGCTTCCGGGGTCTCTGTCGAGTCTCCTTGGGCCTGCAGTCTATCACCCACCTCCTCGGCCGCACCTGCTCGCTCACCTGTGTCTGATGGGTCTCGTGAGACCCGACACTATTGCTAGAACCAGCCCAGCTTTCTCACGCAGCCTACTGGGCCCTGTGTGATTCTGGCAAAGCTCCCCCGGCTTTGTGTCTGATGCTGGAAATAGCACCTGATGAGAAAAACAGTGATCTGGATCTGTTTCCTTTGTGCATGTCACAAGGATTCCTATGACTTCATTTAAGTGCCTTCTTCTACCCTGAAAAATGGACTGTCACTATGACAGAAGTTTCTAGAAGTGCATTTATTTCATTTCAAATGATGGACCAATCAAGACAGACGGAAGGATGTGAAATGAACTGTCAGTGTCCCAGCACATGTTAGCCAGTCCATCCCTGCCCTTCTGACTTAAATTCAGACAGCATCACAGCATTGTATGGGGACAGTATTTATTTTCTCAGCCTAAAAACCAAGCACTAAGGAACATTTTTTAAAATATCGCAGATGTTATCATTAAAGGCACCACATTTAACAGACCACTTCAGAGAAAACTACAACTTATGATGAGACAGGGCGACCGGGCCTGCAGGGAAGGGCAGTTGGGGGGACCCAGGCCTACAGGGAGAGCAGTTGTTATGGGGGGGACCTGCTGTATGCCTTCCCTTTGACGTTGCTATAATCTCCCGTTTAAGAGTGTAGAAGCTCACCCGAGTAAATTCCTTATTGTCCCTTCTCAGGCACAAACGCGGATTTTGGAGCCTTTTTCCTTCCCCAGGTCCAGCCATCTCCACGCCCCGGTGGCCTTAGAATGAGCATCTCGGGGTGAACTTGTTGCCCGGGGCCAGAGAGCCAACAGGGATGGCCGCTCAGAGGCGGCTCGTGGACGTCAGCATGTACATCTTGGTAGCTCATGTGCTGCTCACGTGTGCTGGTTTCCGGCTAAGGACATGCTTTGTGTCGAGGATATGGGCCTGTTGTTCTCAGTAACAACACAGAGATGCTCTCCTGACCCTGAGTGTTCGTTGTAAGGAACCCCTTGCACCTTGGGTACGCTTCGGGTAAATTAACAGCCAATGGTGTCATGTTATACTTTTCTTTATATCTTTTTATTGACTTCAGAGAGGGAGAGAGAGAGAAACATCAATGATGAGAGAGAATCATTGATTGGTTGCCTCCTGCACGCCCCCTACTAGGGATCGAGCCTGCAACCCAGGCATGTGCTCTTGACCGAAACCGAACCCTTCAGTCCGCAGGCTAATGTTCTATCCACTGAGCCAAACGGGCTAGGGCATGTTATACTCTTTTATTTAAATACAGGAAAGGTTATTTACCAAACTGCACTTGCAGGTCATTTAAAATTCATGCTTCATTTAAAGTACAAAATGAAATAATTACTGTGTCCAGAGATTTCTATTCAACTTGCAAGTTTATTCATTGGTCCTTCCCTGTAAATATTTTATGGGCATTGGCAAACATTTTGCCCAATCACAGCAGAGGAATGTCTCATTCGTATTAACTCCCCTCTGGGGCCTTGAAACAAAAGAACAATGTAGTTTTTATTCCCTGTGGCTGGCGAAGCCACGGCCAAGTGTCCCGTGGGCTTACTCAGAGCGAGCGGAGTGTGGGTGGTGGAGCGCTGCGTCGTGTTTTCCTGGGTCTTCCAGGAGGTCTGAGGGCTGCCGAGGGCGATGCCACTGTTACAAAGCTTCTCGCATCCTCTTTCTCCAGTTCTAGCAGCTTCATTTCTAACTCTCTTCTATTGCACTTAATACTCTTTTCACTTTATTTTCGCCCATTTTCTTCTCAAAAAAATTTTTTTTTAAATTTCAATAACTGCTTTCTGGAACTTGTAGGTCAGTTTTATCCCATGAAAAAGCAGGTCTTAAGTAACTTCAGTGAATAATTCCGGCAGCTCCCGCAGGCCTTTTCAAGGAGGATGGGCTGTCTAACTTGGAGCCTGGATCGCCACGTCCACGAAGTGAACATTGAGGAGCATGACGGCCTCCAGCTTACCTTTATGCTGCCACCAGCTTTTAGGGTGTGCCTGCTCTATGCAAGGGACAGTGCCACAATGTGGCCATTGGTCATAGTTATGTGCTGCGATGTGCCACTGCTCAAGTTAAGAATTCATTTCCTCGGATGCACTAGTCGCATTTCACCTGCTTCACAGCCACACGAGGCTAGCGGCCACTGGGTGCAAAGTGCAGGGAGAAGATGCCCATCATCACAGGACGTTCCCAGTGGACGGCTCTGTGCTAGACTCTTTCGGTTTCCTAAGTGTACATTGAAGAGGTTTGGGACCTGACCAAGGCAGAACATGTTCGGGGTTATATGTTGGTGAAGATGAAGAGTTAACGTACAGTGTTATCTCAAAAAGATCTGAGATACAGTGCTAGTTTAGACACCAGGCTTTGTGAAGTAGCTTATTAATATGTCAAGCATCGCCGAAACCGGTGTGGCTCAGTGGATAGAGTGTCGGCCTGCGGACTGAAAGGTCCCAGGTTCGATTCCGGTCAAGGGCACGTACCTTGGTTTCGGGCACATCCCCAGTGGGAGGTGTGCAGGAGGCAGCTGATCGATGTTTCTCTCTCATCGATGTTTCTAACTCTCTATCCCTTTCCCTTCCTCTCTGTAAAAAATCAATAAAATATATTTTAAAAAAAATATGTCAAGCATCATACAAGAGAATAGACACTGTTTCCAGGATAAACCTTGTGTTTGCTGCCATCCACACCTTGACGTGTGCCTTCCTCTGTGTGTGGCATCACCTCTCCTTTCATTGCTGGCTCAGATCTCTCACATCCTTCAAGCGTGATTCAAGGTCCTTTTTTATGTCTTGCCCACTTTTGCAGATTTCCCTGCCTTCCCTGCAGCCCGTGACCTCCCACCTTTAATAGAAGGATTCCCGGAGCCCTCGTCACACACTGTCCTGTCCTACTTGTTTACTCACCATTGTCCTCACGCCACGAGTGCTTTGTACAGAAAGTCCCTGAAGTTCTTCGCACTGCGTAGCATCTTGCAAGGACTTGCCATATATGGTTATTTATTCCCTCACCAGACGTTTATGAAATGCCTACTGTGTGCAGGCCCCTCTCCTAGGTAGGGATATGAGGATGAAAGATACAGTGAATAAATAAATTAGTAAATATTTATGGAGCCAGGGGAAAGCCAGGCATGACTAATGCACAAACATTCATAATTTAGCATTTTACTTGTTTCAGAAAAACTGTCATTTACTACAGATAATATCAAGTTCAGATCAGGATCATTGGGCTGAGCTTGGCTTTTGTTTGTTTTTTGTTTTTCTTTAAGGGTTACACTGCTCCCCAGAATCAAGCAGAGAAACAGCAGGAACTTCCTGGCCCGTATGCAGTGGGAACTGCCTTATCAGGGCCGTTTTTAGTTTTTATATTAAACCCGAAAGATCTGTTTCCTGAGATGTTCTTTTTATCTATTTACTTGCACATGTACGTGAAAAAGGAAAATTGGGGTAGGGGGCCCAAGAGAACTTCAGTGGTGGGATTCCCGGCTGCACTGAGCCGAAGCACTTCGTTTATTCGGCATGTGGGCCCAGGCGTCGGGGGTGCAGTCCCCCGTCCTCTCGTTGGGGGGGACCAGGGGGCATCCTCACCTCTGAGGGTCGGTGAGGCTGGGGCTGGGGCATCAGCGGTGCAGCCTGCACATTCAGGTCCAGTTGGAAACCAAGGGTGAGAGGAACGGGCTTCCGGCCTGGGCCTCGGCCGCGGGCCCCTCCTGCTCTCCGCACTGCCCTCTGCTCCGGCCACGTGGCGTGTGCGGGAGGTTGCACTTTTCCTGCAGGAACTAAAACGACTGCACAGCCCACGGAGTCAGCCTGGCACCTGCTTGACATTCCCACAGCACTTCAAACACACATCGGAAAGGAAGACGGGTTAGTTGCTGACCACAAACCCTCTATTTCCTTATGCCCGGAGGATTGGAAGCTGGGTCTCCAGGAGGGATTTGTCCAGCCCAGCTCTGTCACCGCAGCAGCCGTCTCACACACTAGCCAAAAGGCGGGATCGGCCCCAGGGCGCACTGACGGAGGAGTAGGTTTGAAAATATAGTAAGTGCACACAATGAAAAACTACTCAGCCGTAAAAAGGAAGGCAGTTTGGGCGCGCACTACAACACAACAACATGGGTGAACTTCGAGGACACTGTGCTAAATGAAAAGCCAGGTGCAATGACATCCATTGTCCATGCGTCATTCCACAGATCTGAGGTCCTGGGGCAGTCCAATTCCCCGGGACAGGAAGTGGAAAGATTTGCCAGGAGCAGGGCAGTTGGTATTTAATACGGACAGAGTTTCAGTTTTTCAGATGAAAAGAGCTCTGGAGGTTGGTTTTATTTACCACAAGGAGAAGGTACTAAAGAATATGAAACAGCCCTTGCTGGTTTGGCTCAGTGGAGAGCATCGGCCTGCAGACTGAAGGGTCCCGGGTTCGATTTCCGTCAAGGGCACAGGCCCGGGTTGGGTGGCGGGCTTGATCCCCAGTAGGCGGCGTGCAGGAGGCAGTCGATCAATGATTGTCTCATCACTGATGTTTCTGTTTCTCCCTCTCCCTCTCTGAAATCAATAAAAAATATATTTTAAAAAAGCATATGAAACAGTACACTTAAAAATGGTTAAGATGGTAAATTGTGTTATGTCTCTCTTAACACAATTAAAATTTAAATATTTATATTTCTTGAAATAAAATATTTTCGTGTTTAAAACCTAATCATAAACCAATTAAACACCTACCCACACGAACACCTTCACTAGCCACCCACGTGAGTTCTTTAATGGTTACCTAATAGGGAAGTTACACCCACCGACTTTATTTTCAGATCGCAGAGTACAGCCGATAGTGCTACTCTCCTCATTAAATATTTAGGAGTAGTAATATCTGTTCTGTTGTCCTTTTGTTTTTCCGTCCAGAGAAAACATAACTCTTTTGGTCCCTATTGCCCCCACTCCATAATAATAGTATTTGAGGTTTGTATAGCAAGACACTTCCAGCACCTTCTCTCATTGCTTCCGCGCTGCAGTAAAACGATGGAGATAACAGCCCCCCAGCTGTGCTGCGGCACCCCCAGAGGGCTGGAGCGGCCCGGGAGGGGGTGCAAGCAGAGACAGGACGCCGCGGGGACACTGCCTGGGACACAGTATCCTGAGAACTGACTTCCCTGGCAAAGCTTGGTCATTGTGCTTGCTGTGTGGGTGCTGGAAATTCCTTTCCGCTTCCTATTAACGTTTATTCCTTAAAGAGGGCTGCTCTTTGCAAGGCATGTATTGACGTGAGAGGAGGTCGTATTAGTTTAAGTGCAGCATCAACAACAGGCCTTTCAGTGCCCGTCAGCTCACTGCTGATGAGTGAGATGGCAGGTTACATCGCTTCCTGGTCTTTCTTTTTTCCTTCCTTTCTTCTTTTAAATCTTTATTGTTGACAGTATTACACAGGTTCTTTTTCTCCCCTAAGGCTCTTCCAGCCTCCTGGACTTCCTTATCGATTCTTGTAAGGATGGAACCACATGGAATCTATGTTTAGGCAGAAGGAAATTTAGAAACGTTCACTCCTTTGCTCACTCCAGGGGCTGTCTCACATCCCACCTCTAGGTGAACAAGAGGTGGGCCATTCTTTATTCTTCGTTAATACGAACAATGAATCCTTTACATTCGAACTTACCCTGGAGGTTGTCCCTCTGGCCCAGCCTCAACGGTGCCTTCGCGCAGTCCTTCTTGCACAGCATTCCTGGCACCACACCTGCCTGAGACTGGTTCTCCCGGAATGGACAGTCACTGCTTAGTGAGGGGCTCTGGCGGTTACAGCTTTTCCTTAGACACTGGGCTAGAAAGTACTTCCGATTTCTGACCTTGTTTCGTATTCTGCCCTCCTGGAGATGATAATCATTCCTTCCCAGAGTTGTCCCTTGTAGAGGTGGAGATTCTTCTCTGATTTCTCCTGTGACATGGTTTACAAGAGGCCTCTTGCCATTGGTAGAGTTCAGTGTCAGACTCTGATCCTGGGGCTGTCAATCTTTGAGATGCATCAGTGTGTCTGAGATGGCATGAGCTTTGCTGGCAGCCACTCCCTGCCAGGCCTGAAGAGCCTCTGGTCCTGGGTAACACCCAGGTGAGAGCATGGCGAGGGCACCTGGACATCAGAGAAGAGAATGCCTACCTGTGTGTGTTTGGTGGTTTTTTGGGGGGCTGGGGGGGGGGCAGTAAAGGCTTCCTGGAGAAGCTGGCCTTTGAGAGAGATTGTGGAGAGCTCAGGGGTTTTGGCAGAAGTTGGTCTCCGAAGATTACAGGAGCAGAGACTTCCTGTGCAGGGCTCAGAAGCAAGAAGATAGGTGTCTTACCTAGTGATGCTTCAGAGCACAGCATACAGATGCATAAATGTCAGAACCACGTTTTGTCCACTAGTAGGCCATGGGGAGCTGAAGGTTTTTGAGTTTTTCTTACTTGGGTACATTTTAGGAAGGTTAGACTTGGTAGAGTAGAGAGTGTAGTAGAAGTGAAGTGACTAGTTAGGAATCTTTCATGGTAGGTTAGACCCGTGGTCGGCAAACTGCGGCTCGTGAGCCACATGCGGCTCTTTGGCCCCTTGAGTGTGGCTCTTCCACAAAATACCACGGCCTGGGAGAGTCTATTTTGAAGAAGTGGCGTTAGAAGAAGTTTAAGTTTAAAAAATTTGACTCCCAAAAGAAATTTCAATTGTTGTACTGTTGATATTTGGCTCTGTTGACTAGTGAGTTTGCCGACCACTGGGTTAGACCATCAGCATCTCAACAAGAGCACTTGAAAGGGTCATTTTCCCCACATCCTCACTTATGCTTGATTAGTGTTACTAATCTAATGGGTGTGCATTGGTTTTTCATTAATTTGCATTCCTTGATTACTAATGAGATTGAGCTTTTTCATATGATTATTAGTCACACTCCATTTGCCCAGAATTAAATATTTGTTTGTCTTTCTCTTGATCTGTGGGAGGTTTTAGTTGTTGTTTTTTTATATCCTCTCTAGTAACTGATCTTTTGACTATTTCAAAGAAGGTTTTTTAATATATTTTTTATCGATTTCAGAGAGGAAATTAGAGGGAGAGAGAGATAGAAACATCTATGATGAGAGAGATTCATCCATTGGCTGCGTCCTGCACGCCCCCTACTGAGGATTGAAGCCATAACCCAGGCACATGCACTGACTGGGAATTGAACAGTGACCTGATTCATAGGCTGATGCTCAACCACTGAGCACATGGGCCCGGCTAATCTTTTGACTTTTAAATATTTGCATCTATCTTCTCCCAGATTTTTCCCAATCCTTTAACCTATTTACAGTGTCTTTTTCTATACAAAAAGTTTTAAATTTTTGATGTAGTCAGATCTATAAATCATTTCCTTTAGGATGTAGTCTATTGTTACCTTATTTAAGAAATTTTTCCCTACCTTCAGATCATAGAGTTCCCAATGTTTTCCTCTATTATTTAGAGTTCTAATTTTGAAGTTTATGCTTTTGTTCCATATTGAATTTATTTGGGGGCCTGGTGTGTGGTAGGAATCTAACTTTCTTTCCAGCCAGAATTCAGTAGGAGGGGCAGCCCTTTCCCTATTTTTGTGCTATTTCTGCTATATACTATCCCACACCTGCTGAGGTGTCTTCCTGGGTTCCTTTTCTCTTCCATTGATTAATGCGTCTAGTCCTATGCCAATACCACATGGGATTATCTAGCATAGTTTTGATACCTGGTATGGTAGTAAGGCAAATCCTACTGTCTTTCTTCTTTTGGTTTTACTTATTTTTGAAGTGATCTTACCTATTTATGCCATTACTCTTTATGATGAATTTTAGAATTAGTTGGCCAAGTAGCCAAAAGTGTTCTTGGGGTTTTCATTAGAATGACATTGAACTAATAGGTTGTTTGTGAGAACTGACATCTGTACAGCATCAAGTTCCCTCATCCAAAAACCAAGTATTTCACTCCAGTGATTCAGATCCTCTTGTATGTTCTTCATTGAAAGATTATAATGGTTTGTATCTTCATTTCTTTTTTATTTGTTGAAACGTCTAAGTTCCAGACCACAGAACAACTATACGATAATAAAAACTATAATAGTGAAAATCACATTTTAAAGCAGTTTTGGGGTCTATCAGATTGGGAGGGTGGCGTTAGCTTCTATTTTGCCCTGTTGGATAATTCTCTTTCCTGTGTATAGTAACAGTAATTTATGCAAATGTACCACTTGCCATAGCCAACCAAAATCCTTGACTCTGGCCACGAGAGGCTTCTGCCCCTTGGGTGACGTCTATTCCATCAGCACTTGGTCCAGCAACTGTTCACCCAAGAGTAAACCTACTAACTGCGTTATGCCTACATTTCCTACCCACAGCAGATTCTGAACAATTTCGTCAAATGCTTTGCTTACCTCAAGAATCACTTTACCTGTGGCATATTCCTTTCCTAATGAACCGTTCTTGTTTCTTAAGATGGCTTTTGGCATTTTACCAGCAATCTGCATCCATATTTCCCATTTAGCATCATGGAAGATTTTTCATCTCCCCACACATTTATTTGCCCATATTTCATCTTCTCGGATTTTCCCCGTTCTCCAAGATTTCTCATAATTGAATAAAGTGACACTAGATTTCCCAACAGAGTGTTTGATCACAACAACATGTATATTAAAATCTCAACCCATTCTGCTCATAAGAAAATGAGCCATTCTTTAGTAATGCGACACTCTCTGTCATATAACCGGAGTTGAGACCCACTTAGCAATCAGCACTCGGTGTTTGGTGAGGAGACTCTTGTTCTGAGTTTAAAAAGCATAGGAGACACCACATTTTTAAATGTTGCACTGGATAAAAATGCTGAACTAAGCAGCCTCTAACTTGGCTGAACATCTAAGGCTTCGTACTTGCTTGCTGACCTCTGATCTGAAACTGAGGAATTGTAAACAATTGCACAAAATCTCACTGATTTTCCCTTAATTCTGTGATGAAATTAAAGTTAACGATTTTGCTGTCATATGTGTTTCTCCAGCTTCCAGTTGTGGAAAAGATAAGAACCATTGCACAGGCTGTCTATGGAGCCAGAGATATAGAACTCTCTCCTGAGGCACAATCCAAAATTGATCTTTACACACAACAGGTAAAAGTTACACTGGGGGTGGGGAGGGGGAGTGGAATCACCTTAGGCTCTTTAAATACTCGCCTTGATTTGAGAATTCATATATGTATCACCAACAGAACTTGATTTAATCTACTTTGTGCTCCACAGAGATTGAAATGCTATCCTTGGGTGTCAGGTGTTGACTGTAATTAGAACATTATTTTTTTGAGATATGCAATGTTGATTTTTGTGGTTGTAAATGTGTCTAATGTGAGGGTGTCCGTGTTTCTGTGTGGTGTATGATCTTTAGTCCCGCCCACTCAGCTGGAAACATCGAACTGTCCTTAGACGTGTGGCTGTGGTCAGATTTAGGTGATCGTAGTACTTCCTCTTCATTTCAGGTCTCTCACTACCTTAAAAATATTAGCATGACGCCAGGTTAGGCAAATACGAGTGCAGCACATAGAGATGGGGCGGGGGTGGGGGTGGTCTTTCTTATACGGGTGGTTCGTTGGCTTGGTGATGAGATGGTTCACCTAGGTTGAAGGCCCCATCCTCTTCTACCTCCAGAGAGTGACAGAGGCAGTCCCCAAGCAGCGGTGAAGGCGGCCATGACTCAGCAGCCTGAGTCGCTATCTGGTCCTAGAATGGTCCTGGGTAATGGATGTCCCTGCAGCACATTTAGCTGGTTAACCCTAACAGGAGGACCATATGCCTCGAATGCCCATCCACTTTGCTAGATAGAAGCAAAGCCCTTCACAAGCTTGATGGCAAAGCTTCATAGGGAACATCATCTGAGGTGTTTTTATTCCCCAGCTCTGAAGTCTGCTTTGTAAATCATATTTAACATTTTGTTAAATGCTTCCAGTGCCTACCAGTTGTTGGTAAGACCACCAACAACTCATGTTTTCTTAGAATTTTCCATGCATATTCTTGACTGGTGCTTTAGAAGAAAAAAAGAAAAGATCCGCAAACATTGTTGTATATTCAAACATTGTTCTATGGTGAAATTTCCAATCTTGTGCAATGAAATGTGTAAAAATAAGTCATTGTTCTAGGGTGGTTTTTTTAAAATGAATTTTTAAAAATATTTAAGGACTGTCATTTATTCTAATATTAGGTGCTTTTATTTCAGTCTTAAAAAGTGCTTTATTTTATGAAGTAATACGGTATATTGGGTTTTGGTGTTTTGTGTGTGTGTGTGTGTGTGTGTGTGTGTGTGTGTGTGTGTTAGTCCTTACCCGGGGATATTTTCCATTGATCTTTTAGAGAGAGTGGAAGGGAGAGGGAAAGACAGAAATATTGATGGGAGAGAAACGCATCGATTGGTTGCCTCCTGCATGTGCCCCGACCAGGGCCTGGGCTGGGGAGGAGCCAGCAACCAAGGTACATGCTCTTGACCGTGATCGAACTTGGGACCCTTGGGTCTGCAGGCTGATGCTCTATCTACTGAGACAAACCGACTAGGGCAGTGTGTTTTTTTAATATCCCCACTGGCAAACCTACATCAGTTTATTAAAATCACTCCAGTGTCTATCCACTGTGCTATAGACCTGAAACTAATACAAAATAGTACTGAATACAAACTGTAATCAGAAAATAAAATTAAAATTAGAAGATTATTTCAATATTTGAGTGATCTCTGAAACCCAGAATGCTGGGCCCTATTTCTGTAGAGCAAACGTGCCTGTTCCTAGCAGAATTCTGATCAGTATATAAAAGTATTACATCCCACCCTAACCGGTTTGGCTTAGTGGATAGAGCGTCGGCCTATGGACTCAAGGGTCCCAGGTTCGATTCCAGTCAAGGGCATGTACCTTGGTTGTGGGCACATCCCCAATAGGAAGTATGCAAGAGGCTGCTGAATGGATGTTTCTCATCGATGTTTTTAACTCTCTATCCCTCTCCTTTCCTCTCTGTATAAAACCAATAAAATATATTTTTTTTAAAAAAGTATTACATCCTTTCAAAAAGAAAAAAGCCCCATCCACCCCCAACACCCATCGATAATACTCAAACATTTTTCAAATAGTTTTCAGTTGAATCATAAGGAATTCTGTGTGGGTCACCTCTGAAGATTGCATTCCTCTTATCTCTACGAGGGGATATTCCTTAAAAGTTATGTGTCAAGTATGTGCTTGCCCTTAATTAGCCACGTCTCTGAAGGGCCACTCTGTGCCCTTTAATCGGAACCAGGCTGCGAGGACACTGTCCTTTTTGTGAGACCCCACATGTGACTTCCTGCTCTTTCACCTTTGGAACGCTGGGTCAGGCACAGCCTTTGGTCCTTAAAAATAAGCGGCTTAAGTAGTGACCTCATCTTAGTTCCTATAATGTAATCGCAGATCAAATAGCCATGATTCATAAGCCAACACAAAGGGGCCCTTTGCTTCCTGACAGCTTCCAAGAACAAGTGGCTAAAAGCCTCATTGCCAAGCCTTTCTCCAGATTACCTTTCTGAGTCCCGGATATTAATATCCTTGGAAAGTGCTTTCTACAGCTGCTGCTGCTGCTGCTTTGCCTGAAAATAACCACACTTTCCCCCAAACACACATGCATACAATGCTGCCTTCCCGTAAAGAGAATTCTCTGAAACAAATAACAGACATCCCCAACCTGCCAGGAGATGAGCCCATGGAGATGAGTGTCTGTCCCACCTTCTTGCTCAGTGACCAGGTAGTAAAAGTCCCTACTGTGTGCCTGGATCTGAGCTGTGGGGGTTGTACGGAGTCACGTTAAACAGGTACAGGGGACTCACAATTATGCTCAATGAACCCATTGCCTCTCCTTTCTCACAGGGTTTTGGAAATTTGCCCATCTGCATGGCAAAGACCCACCTTTCTCTTTCTCACCAACCTGACAAGAAAGGTGTACCCAGGGACTTCATCTTACCCATTAGTGACGTCCGGGCCAGCATAGGTGCGGGGTTCATTTACCCGTTGGTCGGAACGGTGAGTAATGCCCTCCAGAAATCCTTCCGTCTGCTGTCATGATACCTAAAGTGCTTATGCTCAGCCGGCACTCTGCACAGCAGGTATTGGAAGCACTTAATGGTATTTGCTGCTTTTCTAAGCATTCTCTTCCACCATAAAACACTTTGCCATTGTGGTTTGGATTTTTCTTTTGGCGGGGGGAGGAGGGGCGGGATGGGACCGTGTGTTCAGGATCCCTTGAGTCGTAAGACTGATTCTGCTTATAGAACATAAAAGGGAATGACTCTGCAGAATTGAGTCTGCCGTTTAGATGGTAGAATGGCTTCGTTTAGTGCTTCTCGGTCTTTTTCACGTCATTGCACTCAAAATGGTAAGATTTCACTGAAGCGTGGGGTAAACCGAGGCGACTGCTCATGCCAGACAGGACCAGCTCAGCCCCTGCAAGGGCTGGGGAAATCGGTGTTTCACCCTCTACCCTGTTTCTCAGTCCATCACGTGGGAAGCTCTGCGGGTCACGTGAGTTCTCGTGTTTTGGCATTATTGTAATTGGGACTACCTTGCTGTAGGGTGATTATTGTGCTATTTCAGGTTCTCTGTGGGTGGATGGGAGACAGCAGGGAAATGAGAACTTATCAAAGCACTTAAAATCCACGGTGATGGGCTTCAAACAGAAAATGCTTCGCTGTAGCCACACAAGGAATGATCCAATGGTCCTCCCTCAGGAACTGTCAGTGGCTGAAATTTGACTTCTCATCACAGGAGTGCTCCTGGATTAGATTTAGAACAGAAATTCTAAATCATCATCATCATTATTATTATTGTTGTTGTTGTTACAAACTGATCCAAGCCCAAATAAGAAACATAACAATGTTCCTAATAAACCTTGTGGCTCTGTTATTACGCAACCAAGCAATAGGTAGGCAAAAAGTGTATTAAACGTACAGAATTCTTATCTTACTATGCATACGTTTCACGTAGTGTTAGGCAAAATGTTTTCAGTAAGTGTTTTTTCATTCCTACTGCGTGTGCGTCCCAGGGATACGAAGAGGGGAGGTGTGAGGAGTGTGGGTTTGAGCAGCACAGAGGAATGTGGAGCAGGAGAGGTTGGCACTGGGAATGCCCTCAGAGCACAGGGAAGGCAGCAGCTAGTTCTGTCCGGATTGGGGAGGAGCAGGGTGTGTGGGAGAAAAGGAGAGTCCAGGATGCTTCGTAAAGGCCCCAACCTCTTGCTGGAGAAAGAGTGAGTTTTGACTCAAAGGCATTGAAGACGTGATGTACCCTTCCCTGGGTGGTCCAGCGTGGCCGGAGTGGGACAGGTTGGGGAGGCTGGGAAATGGGACTGGGATGGCAAGACAGGGCCAAGCTGTTTACGAATCTCAACTGCATCTGAAGGAACTTGCATTTTTTCTCAAGCATGCTGTGGAGTCAGTATGGCGTGGGTTTTGTGTTTGGTTGGTTTTATTTTTATAAGAAGAAAAAGAATGTGGTCCAACTAGTAGGTTAGAAAAGTAGCTCAGGCAGCGATGTGGGAAGTGTGCAGAGGGCAGAGACCCACACCCAGGAGCCGAGTGCAATGGGTGCCGGGGCTGCAGGGGAGTGAATGTGGAGACGGGGCAGACTGGAGACATATTTGGGGAGCCGCTTACTGTGGAGTCCAGGGTGATGGACACGTCTGACTTGATTGAGAATGGTGATGAGGACCGACTGCAAAGGGAACTTTTGGGGTGATGGAAATACTCTACATTTTGACTGGTAGTGGTTCCATGGCTACTGCATACATTTGTCAAAACTCATACACCTACACCCCTAGGACGGGTGAGTTTTATTGCGTATAATTTAATTATACCTCAATTAACAACAACGTGTGCTGAGAAGAGCTTGCTTTAGTGCTCCGTAGGGAAGCCCCGGTGATGGCGGCCCCTCCATGCTGCAGTTCTCCTGGGCCTTAGCAGAAGGTGTGTGCTTAGGAGGAAGAGCTCATCTGTAGTACAGGCCAGAGAGAGCAGGCCCCGAGAGACGGAACCATGTGGGTGCCCACGTGGAGCATGAAGCAGTGGCACACCAGAGGGGAAATCCGCGTGGTTTATAGTTTGTGCTGTGCAGATCTGAAATCCCAGAGCCGTTCACCCAGCAGACTCATTCATTCAGCCAGTGTGCACAGGCATGGTGCGCTGGGGAACCCCAAAATGAAGACACTTTTTCACTCTAGGCAGCTACGGGGAACCCCAAAATAAAGAAGCTTTTCCACTCCAGGCAGCTTACAGCTCACCAAGGTAAAAGGAAGTCAGTTAACAAAGAAAAAGATGTGGTGTAGAAATTGTGACTCGTAAATGATAACCTGTTTCTTAGCCTTCAGTAGTCATTAAATAATCATAATATAATTTAAAATCTTTGCATACACACACACACACACACACACACACACACACACACACTCTCTATGCCTCTTCTCCCCGCCCATGAACAACACCACATGCACACCACGGAAGACCAGTTCTGGGAAACCAGAACCGTCAGCACAGCTCATGTGTGAACAGCCCATCCATCCCTCAGCTCCTCCCCGGCGTGTGACGGGTTAGAAAGTAACTGTGTGGAATGCTTCTCAGGGGGCCCCCCCGCTGGGTTTCCGGAAGAGCGCCCTCTGCCCCCTCGCCCGGGCTCTGGGCGGGGCTCCCTGTGGCCACAGCCGAGCAGGGCCGTGTGTGGCGGTGCACCGGGCGAGGGGGACTCAGGGTGTTCCTGGAGGTCAGGACACTCTCGTGGAAGCCGTGGCCTGAAAGGTCTGGTCTCTATGACGGAGCCTAATAAGGCTGGTATTTACTTTTACTTGACCCACGCTGGGCCCCGCTAGAATGCTTCTAGCATTCCTCAGCGGATGCGAGACACGGTGCAGTGATTTCCTGCCGAGATGACAGAGGAAAGGGGCATGGGGACCCCAGAGAGACCAGCTCCCGCGGTGGGGAAGTCCCCGCCTAATGAATCACTCTGACTCCTACTCACTCAGCATGTGTTCCTGTGAGTGTCTTTGAAATACATGTTCTTGTATCTGCTCCAGAAGGAAAGCCCACACTGAGCCCTCAAAATCCGAAAGCTGCTCAGTTTTCATGCAGTGTTCATCATTCATTCATTCATTCATTCATTCATTCACCTACGCATGCACCAGGTAAACGAGATCCACTCCTTGCCTCACGGGCCTTAGGACGGACTCCGGTAACTGAAACCACACAAGTGCTCTGGGCTTTATAACAAAGAGAGAACTCCCTTCTCTGTGTCCTCAGGGTGGCACACCGCTCTGGCTGTCTAGTAGGTCCGAAAGTGGAGAATCACAACGCAAGCAAGTCCCCCCTCCTCAAACAATTAACATCGTGCTGATTTGGGGAGGTCTCATGGTGAAATGCTGAAGCGTTCAGGTTTTTCTCCAGATTTAGCTTTTTAAATATTTCTTTTTACCCTCCATCTTTACTTATAGGCCAGATTTTTCTACCATTTAGTTAATTCGTCATTTTCTAGTTAGTGACTCCTTTCGTTGCCGTTGATCAGCACAATAAGATAATAGTAATAATAAGCACCATTAACTGGGTAGACACTTCACTGGAACGTTGACTCCGCTGCTGTTTGTGCAGAAGCGCCCAGTCGTGGATTCCTCAGCTAACGCAACTCTGAGACCTACTCTTAGTGCAGTGGGGGTGTTTCCCACCTCCCTGCAGGTGGTCTTCCTCCCTTAAAGAACTGTCTTCGCTCCCAGGAAGCCTCTCTGCATTCTTGCTTCTCTTCAATGACATACTTATCTATTCTTTCCAGCGCATTGCTGAAAGCTGCAAAATAGTACAGGATTCTTCACCAGCCCATCTCCACTTAGCACATCTCCTTCTAAGAAATCGTTTGGCCAGTGCAGGTCTTTGTGGGGAGAAAGGAGCAAATTATTTTTATGATTTTCCACCTCTGTATTCTACAGATTATCCCATTATGTTTCCAAAAGTCTTTCAAAGCTTATGGTTTATAGTGTTCAATAAACCTAACAGTTTACAAAAACTCCAAAACCATCTCGTGCCAAAAAAAATAATAATAATAAATTCAGTAGGTGGTCTTTGTCTTGTGGTCTCATTGTTTTGATATTGTCTTCAAGTTTCTATAATTTATAAGGGCTGTTTAATTACTTGGCATAAATTTCATGACATAAAAATATTATGTAAGCAAAGTATATGAAATGAAGTTGTTGAGAAGTAAATTACATTCCATATGGGAAAGACCAGAAAGGCAGACACCAGAATCTTAACCTCTGGCCAGGATATTGTGAATAGCTTTTCTTTTTCTCTGTACTTTCCTGTTTCCTTTAAATCACTGCATTGTTGTCCCTTTATAACATGAAGATACAGTGAGTAGGATAATGATGATCTATGAAGAACCTGGAAGGAATGTTTAACTAGGTCACTGGGTTCCAAGAGACTCAGCTGTATACAGTGGGTCTCATGGTGTTTTAGCGCCTGAAAAGTTGGGACACCAAAGGAAGGACAAAAGAGCTAGAATGTTCCTGTGAGAAATGCACTCTATTTTTGTTGTTGTTAATCCTCACCTGAGGATATTTTTCCATTGATTTTTTTTAGCGAGAGGGAAAGACAGAGAGAAACATCGATGTGAGAGAAACACATTGATTGGTTGCCTCCTGCATGAACCCTGACCAGGGCCCGGGCCGGGGAGGAGCCTGCAACCAAGGTACGTGCCCTTGACCATTTGGTCCACAGGCCGATGCTCTATCCACTGAGCCAAACTGGCTAGGGCTACACTCCTTTTTTTTAAAGAAATGTACTCCAGAGTGTGTGTGGTTCTTTAGTTCTATCTAACGTTTGCTAGCCCCAAAGTTCGCTAAGGAAATGCAAGCGAGTTTTTCCCATGCTGACTTGTTCTGGGGCCCTTCTTGCCTGCTGTCTTGGGGTGGAGAGGATGCATTGTCAGAGCAGCCGGCATGGAGGGGTGTCTGACCACGTGGGCATCCCTAGCAGACATCCTTTCGACATCAGTTCTGGCATCTAGACCTGCTTTCCTTGGACGTCACCTTGAGACGGTGAGCGCAGCTCCTGGAGAACCAAGAGGTCTTCTTTGGGACATGAAGTCATCTGCAATAGGAAGTCTTCTTCATGGACAAATTTAGGGCATGAAATTAGGACATGAGGGCCCTTTAGGACAAGGACCTGGGCCAGCATCTCGGAGTTACGCAGTCTGGCCGGTCACCCAGAAAGGATGACGATGTCTTAGGGCAGTGGTCGGCAAACTCATTAGTCAACAGAGCCAAATATCAACAGTACAATGATTGAAATTTCTTTTGAGAGCCGAAAACCGACTTCTGCGCATGGGCCACGAAGTTTCAATCGCACTGTACGTGCGTGCCCGCTCGTGGTATTTTGTGGAAGAGCCACACTCAAGGGGCCGAAGAGCCGCAGTTTGCCGACCACTGTCTTAGGGCGTTACGTGGTGGTCGGTGCCAGACAGAGCAGTTCTGGGGTCAGGGTGGCTACTTGAAACTGTTGGAAAATAGACGGTTAGTGCTTTTGTGTTGGCTGGGGAACTAGAATGCTCGGGTCAGAGCTCCAGGTCTGCCCATGGTCCTCCAAGGGCCGTTTGCCCGCCCCCTCCCTGCACCTTGCACTCCAGTTCCTGTGCGCTTTCTGGGGCAAAGGATGCGATCCTCTGTGCAGACAAGTGACAGGTGCAGGCTGGACCCATCCGGGTGTGAAATTCTGTGCAGGAAAAGGGGATGGGAAGTCCATGGTAAGACAGGTGGTTTATTTAACCAACGGACACCGGTGTGGCCTTGGTTCCTACTCTGTGTGATCTGACCCGGTCACAGCTCACATCTCCACCCGGGTGCCCCACTGACGCACCGCTTGGCCTGGCTCGGGAAAGCAGGAAGCTGCTGGAGCGTATCTGGGAAATCAGTGATGTCATCGCCAACTAATGCTGGGTGGGGAGTTATGGGGGGCGGGAGGGGGGTGTGAAAGAGGAAGCTGCGGCCCCTCCCGGCAGTCCCTGCCATTTTGTTCTTTGTCACGTTTCAGTTCAGCTCCTCCGCCGGGAAAGTATGTACTGAATGTCGCCTGTCTGCAGGCTCCGTGGGGTGTTTCCTTCTGCGTGTGGCCCCGCTCAGGGGTGGCGGCTACAAACCCGCTCCACTGGGTCAGGCATGAAGGTGAAGGAACTCAGACCTTGTAGGTCAAATGCAATGCATGACTCCTGAGATGCATGGCCAGTTACATAGGGGGAAAGATTAAACATTTACTCCCCGAGCTGTAAACGAGCGACCAGCAGCCAAGGAGCGCAGCGCCCAGCAGTGTGTGCGGTCACATGGGCTCCGTGCGCCTAGAACAGTGGTCGGCAAACTGCGGCTCGCGAGCCACATGCGGCTCTTTGGCCCCTTGAGTGTGGCTCTTCCACAAAATACCACGGCCTGGGCGAGTCTATTTTGAAGAAGTGGCGTTAGAAGAAGTTTAAGTTTAAAAAATGTGGCTCTCAAAAGAAATTTCAATCGTACTGTTGATATTTGGCTCTGTGACTAATGAGTTTGCCGACCACTGGCCTAGAATGTCGCTCAGACACCTGGCATGGGACAGATTTCTGCAGTCACCCCGTGCCTCCCTGCTCCCGCCCTCACTCCCCACTATCCTACCTTCCCACCACTCTCCCCACCAAACAAGGATCCTCTCCGCTTATTTTTAAGTCTCTGCAAACGGCCTTCCTCTCTCCCGTGTGCCTGCGACCCTGCCCGCCAGCCGCCCTCTCTGTCCGGCCTCGCTCTCTGGGTACCCCGTGTCCTTTCACTCCATTCCTGGGGAGCTCGCTGGTTTCCTCTTCCGCTTCCAGCGTGAGTCCCTTTGCCTCTATCTTATCTCCCATCAGAATTTCCTGCTTTCTCCCAAACAGGCCATTTCCTGGCCCAGGCCTCCATCGCTTCCTCTTAGCCTGACGTCCCGCACTGGGTGGCCCAGTGGCTCTGTGAGCAGGAGTTCCTTCCCGGTGCCCAGGGGAAGCCACACATGTGTCTGTTCATTCGGACAGAAGTCGCTGCTGGCTTCTCAGGGTGGCGTGCTGCGGGGAAAGGCAGGTGACCAGCAGCGTTCTCGATTTCCAGAAACCATTTATCAGATGGGGGAGACAGGAAGCTTGTGACTCATGACAGTGATGTTCGCCTGGGTTATCGAGGTCCATCCTTTCATTTAGAGGATCATCTCTCCCCTCCTTTGATGCTAATTTATTTTTAGCATAAATGTAAGATTACATGAGATGAAATCAGCTTCAGCTGGGATGTGTGCTGAGTGATCATGTTACCAGATATTTCTGTTATTGAGTTAAGCTTTTAACCCACTGCTATTAATCCCCCCGTGTGGGCTCTTTCTTTCTTTCTAGGAGCCTAGAAGAGAGTGTTTGTAATGTCTAAGTGTCCAGCCCTACAGTCAGGATATTGGTCTTTCGTTTTCTCCGGGGGTTGGTGAAACATTGGCCCATTCCTCTTCCATGTCCTGGTTTTGGTTCGGATTCAGAATAAACTTGACCATCCAGGTACACCCAGGGTAGAACTTCTGAAGGATACTCATAAAGTTATCAGGCGCTCATGGAGTTTCTCTGTCTTCTGTGCCTTTTCGTTGAATTGATTATACTTCAATGTCCCAGTTTTCCTAAGAGGCATGTAGTGAGAAGCAGCTAAGCAATCTACACAAGGAAAATAAAATTAATATAGACCAAAATACCAGTTTTCCAAACTAAATGGCCCAGAGGCCTTCAGGGTCAGTTTGAAGGTGTGGTAGGGATGGATGAATAAAAAGAGAAGCTAAACTTATCAGGAAAATGTCACACTTTAAAACTGGGGCTGTACTTTGTAAAGGAGGTCTAATTGATGGTGCCTAGAACTCATGGCCCATGTTTGCAGGCTGAACTGTATATGTGTGTTCATTAAATTATGCATCTGTGGACGGCAGAATAAATGTTAAATAACGTGTGACATATCTGTGATATACTGCTTTTAATGAATTGGTGTCCATTAGTTTCTCCTGAGTGTCCTTCAAAATTCAAAACATTTTATGCCAGTGAGGATAGCCAGGTGTAGTTAAATCAGGGAGCAGGTGTAAAGTTGTTACAAGTACTATGAGGGGTGTAATTTGTGTTGGATTAAATCAGTGGTTCTCAACCTTTCTAATGCCGCGACCCTTTAATACAGTTCCTCATGTTGTGGTGACCCCCAACCATAAAATTATTTTCATTGCTACTTCATAACTGTAATTTTGCTACCGTTGATGAATCGTAATGTAAATATCTGTGTTTTCCGATGGTCTTAGGTGACCCACAGGTTGAGAACCGCTGCTGTAGAGCCTAAGACCATCGGAAAACACAGATATTTACATTACGATTCATCAACAGTAGCAAAATTACAGTTATGAAGTAGCAACGAAAATAGTTTTATGGTTGGGGGTCACCACAACATGAGGAACTGTATTAAAGGGTCGTGGCATTAGAAAGGTTGAGAACCACTGGATTAAATGATCCAATGGAGATGTTTATTTGTAAAGTCCCTGGAAGAACCATAATGAGAACCCAGGTGCCCATACAGTATGTGCTCCAGGCCATTTGTAATAAAGGCACCCTGTATGCTAAGGAGGAGAGCTAGGGCTAGGAGCAAGTAGCTGCATCTGTCATGGACATCAGTCTCCTGTCCGAGGTTCACCCCAACCCCAAGAATCAACTGGAGAGAGTGTAGGGCCCATGAAAGATAATCAACTGGAGAGAGTGTAGGGCCCATGCTTCGTGCACCTTCCAGAATTCATCATCTAGTTCCCACATTTACCTGTGTTCCTTCTCTCAGTACAGGCTTAAGCTCCACCACCCCGCCCCCTCCCCCGAGGACTGGCCTTGGGGGGATGGCGCCCTGTGACATCTGCTCACCTCCAGTCGCTCCATTTCACACTCGGGCACACCTCTGTTTGCGCTGCCAGCTCCACCCGCTGCCATTGGTTGCACTTCCTTTGGGAGCCCTGTTCCTTCACCGCGTTGTCTTGTCTGGTATCGCCCATTAATCCAGGCCTCCCCCTTCTGTCAGTCTGTTCCATGTATCCATGCGTCTGCTTGGTTTCCGAATAGGCTATTTGCTACCGGTCAAAGGCTTTTAACGCTGTTTCAAACTACATTACACAAATCTGCTCGAGGTCCCATGTGTTCCTTGTCTGGCTCGCACACATATTTTCGATCCATTAGAATCCTTTGTTTTCAACTTATTTGCTGCTCTATCACAATTATAAGTCCATTAGGATCAGTAACCTCGGTTTCCATTATCTTTGCTCTGCCCTTTTTTTCTTTTAATCTTCACCCCAGGATATGTTTTTACTGATTTTTAGAGAGAGAGAGAAAGAGAAACATCCATCGCTTGCCTCCTCTATGCGTCCTGACCGGAAATCGAACCAGCAACTTTTTGGTTTAGGGATGACACTGCAGCCAGCTGAGCCACCCGGCCTGGGCTGCTCTGCCTTCTTTTATGGCATGGTTGAGGCTACTCCCAAGCGGGAAAGAATTATCTTGTCATCAAAGCTATAAAATCACAATGATATGTGGAAAGTTCTCCTTTGGAAGTGTGAATCCCAACTACTGCTCACAGTAAAAGACAGTTTTAGCTTTGGCCCAAAAGTACTTATAACAAGGGCTCGTCTGCAAAGATAGGTTCTCCTTGTCGAGGGTGGTCAGCTCCCCGGTCCATAATGTTGGCGTTCCCTCCCAGATTTACCCAGAATGCAGTTAATAATCCTTTGCACCATTCAGGAATACTTTGCACGTGGGTAAAAATCACTGCCGAGGTAGCCGGGAGGTCTTCATTGTTTTTCATAACCGTAACTGACTTTTTTTCTTGAAGCCATTTTGACAGCTGGAGGTTATTTTAATTTTGATAAATTTTCCGTAAAGACTGGAATGTGCTCCTTTTTGGAGACGGAAAGCTTCGGCGTGGGGAGAGGGAGAGACGCCACCTAACAATGGGATTCCCCTAGGACATCCAGCCGGCGACTTTGAAGTGCTTTTCATTTTCATTCGAGGCAAAAATTGGAACCGTATATCTGTCTGGGGAGTAGGGAGTATTTCGGACGGAAAAAATAAATGATAGTTGCAACCACATCACTGGAAAGAGAACAGAAGGTTTTAGGAAGAATAACACTATGTTGATGAATTAGGACTTCAGACGGATTCTTCTTTTATTTGGACAGTAAACAGTTAATGATTCGTGGGAAGCATGATGGGAGTCTCCGCAGCACTAAAGAACATGTGCCCGTAAATCCTCCTCTGGCACGTCTCTGTGATCACAGGCTCACGCCGCGACAGTGATGGAGAGTCCCGTTCAGTCCAAGTGCGCAGGTCGCCCTGCATCTTACCTGACACCTCGCCCCCTGCTGACACTGCACTCTATGTATTATTGTTTTAAAAACAAAAGCTCTGCCTACAGTAGGTCAGACCATTGTTAGCGATCTTCTGTTGTCATTTTCTTTCTTTTTTTCCTGTATCTTCTCTATGGAGCACGTGAGGTGACGTCTTTCTCGCCCCCAGAATAACCCATTCCTTTCTGCTGTAATATAATGTGTAATCCAAAAAAAGGATTCATTTGAAAAGAGAGGGAAAGATAATATCTGGACAGTTTCACGACCACAATGCTTATCTCTAAATATACACAGTGATTTTATGTTGATAATGTTTGGTGACTTGGAGAAATAATTGGTTTGGTGGGAAAGTAAATGAGATACATAGAACATAATGTCAACAATGTTCAGATACATAGAAAAGCAAGTAGAAATGAAGGGATATTTACGTAAATTGTAGCGATAATAAAAATTAAAACCGTAGGCAGAGCTAATACTTACTGGGCACTTGCTACATGGCAGGTGGTATTCGGAGCCGTTTGTGTGTACTAACTCATGCCAAGCTCACTACGCCCCCTCCAGGTAGGTAAGGTCACTACTCCTGTTTTATACTCAGGGAAGCCAGGGCACAGAGAAGTTCAATAACTTGCCTTCATCGTAGAGCTATAGTAAGGGGCAGAACTAGAAATATTCTGCCATCTGTGTGCTGATTATATGGTCTTATTTTCACATCCCTTGTGTAACCAGAAGTGACCCTTGATTCTGGTAACAGTCGATTAGAAAGAGTTACCAGATTATCTACGCTAAAACGAATAGCCATATGGGAGCAGAACCTTCTTCCTTGGTGACCATTAGTTCTATATGGCCTTCAGAATTTTAGAGAGTAGAATAAACTTCTTGATTTTTTGGTTGGTTAGCAGAACGCTATGTTGCTCAAAAGGCAAGAATTTTCATTGTGACATGTTGAGATTTTTCTGTGGCTTGGGTATCTTTTAAGCCAAAATAATGTCTTCTTATGGTAAGGATTCTTGGAATTTCTGTCCCCATTAATAAACTTGAAACAGGCCTGGGACTGTTTTATGCTCGCTCTCTCTCTCTCTCTCTCTCTCTCTCCCTCCCAGCCTTCCTCCCTCCCTCCCTCCCTCCTTCCCTCCCTGGGATGGGTTGCTCATCTCTTTAGGTGAGAGACTTGATTTGGTTCCTTAATGTCACAAACGTATTGTCAACCCTACCCGCCAAATGATTGCTCTGCTAGGCACGGGAACCCAGTCAGCATGGTGAATAGATTCACTTCATGCCCTCGCCAGAGAGGACAGCCTTGAACTGTTGGCCTCCTGACCTTTCGTCAAAGGCCTCCTTGGGACATGCTGGATCGGGAGGGGTCTCTGAAGACTCTGCCGTCTTGCCCTCTGGCTCAGTGTCCCGCTGCCTGTGTGCTGCTAACAGGCACTGTGCATTCCCCTGGGGAAGCATTTACAGCTCCTAGTGATGAGGCCTGTGTACTTGTCCGTTTCTCCGGGTAGTGATGAGGCCTGGGAGGGCGGGGCCTCGTCCTGTTGGTCGCTGAGTGCCAAACACCAGACCCCGCACGTGGCACACAACACACAGCTCAGCTGTAATCACCGTAGGATGCTTCAGCCACATACCACCCTTCCTGCTGGATCTTGCCTTTTACTCAGTGTGTATTTTCCATGATCCCGATTTCTGTCGATCTGAGTCTTCAGTTTTATATAGGCAAGCCACCTCAAGTTCTTTGCCGAAAACTTCCACCTAGAGTAGGGGGCAAGATGAAATAATAATACCACCCCAGAATCCTGCAAGACCTGAGGGATCTAGACTTTACAAGGGAAAAACAACAACAACATACACGCACAGTAAGATGGTGTTCCTGCCTTATCTTCCTCAGCTAAAACACTCCGGAATGTCTTACCTTTGAGGAAAGCAGCACCCGGAATCCTTATGTCCATTGTCATTCAGGGACAACCCATATCTTACTCATTGAGTGTGTGGTTCTCCCTGCTGTTCTTGTTCATTTCCGTACCTAGTAGGAGCTGAAGCTGATTTCCACAGTGATGTTTCCATGAGCTATAAATAGCTTCCCGGAGAGAGACCAGAAGGACGTGTGTCTAGTGCAGCTTGACCCTCGGGGGGTCAGGGCCACGTTGGGTTGGAGGAGAGCAGGAAGTGTGGGAGCACTGATTGCCAGGGTCTGTCACATCCGTGTGGGCCTTTGTCCTGGGGGCGGGGGCCACATTTCTGATCTTACAGAAAGCTTGTCGAATGCTGTGCAGAAATGTGTGTTTTGTTTGCTTGCTTTTAAGGGTGACCTACAGGCTGACAGCCAGCAAGAGTCATTCATTCCATGACACATTTGCAAGTTTTTCAGTGTGATCGACGGTAATCAGCCCACAGAGGTGCCTTTAACCCTGTGTCATGGAAGTTACGATAGAGATGGGTCCTGAAAGTGATGGTTTATGGGGGTCTGTGTAATTTGTCCCCGTAAGAACGGGAGCTGTGGCCCAGGCGTGGCCTGGCCAAGGAGTTATATGGAGCGGCATCTGGAGGTTGGACCACAGGTGGTTGTGTACTGTTCTGACGTACTTGATGGCCCTCACCAGTAGTTCACATTTCACAAAGCTTCTAAAGGAACTTTTTTTTTCTTTAATCAGATGTGAGCCAGTATCTCAGTGCAGGGTGGGTGGTGCAGTCCTGAGACACTGAACAGGGAACCAAGACGTCTGGGCTCCATGTCCTGCCTCCGCCACAGGCAGGTCCCGCCCCTCGTGGGTGGGATGCTGTCCTGTCAGCTCCAAGCATCTGTAGTTCTACTAGACGTTGGTATTTATATAAAATCAGAACATAAAACGTGAGGATGCTGTTCTTTTTTATGAGGAATGACAACTCCCAAGATTAAAATGCTTCAGAGCTATCAGTTACCTCCCAAAGTAATCGGGCTCTTCTCTTACCACTTTGTTAGAGAATCTTTATTCCTGAAGACGATCCGCGATGGTAAGTATTCTTGCTAGTCAGACTGCGTGGGAATTGGCATTTCCCAGGGCATTCTCTCAAGCGGACCTGCCACTGCGTTTAAAGCACTCATCCTGGGGGTTGGCTGTGCTCTCTGCCCCCTGGGCTTGTCCAGATCGGCCAGGAGACAGTAACGGAGGGCTCCTGCCCAGTATCTTACATAATACACCGAGGAGTCATCAGTTTTATTTACAAGGAAGTCTATGCTTCCAATGGACTTGGCTTTGCTTGGTTCCAAGCTCCAATTCTTCACGTCATGGAGGGAGGGAACAGTAGAGACTTGGAGAAGGACATTGGGATTTAAGTGAAGGGCAAAGCAGGCCAAGGTCACCCAGCGGACATCTCTAAGATAAACAGCCTTGCATTTGTGAGAATATTTTCTGAAAACAACTCAGTATTTCCATGGTACAGAGTCAGAAGCGTCACTTTGGTGGGCTGTGGGCAGCAGGAGGTGTGGGACCACGTGGGCTTCAGGGAAAGGGGGCCTGGAGAATGAGGCTTATCTATTGTCACCGCGAGGCCAGGGGAGAGTGCTCACGGGAAGTGGCTAAGCCTGTTCCCTCAGATAGACTTCTGAGACTCGGGCAAACAGTGATGAGTCACTAGGTCATTCCAGCTCAACGAATGCATCCCTGTGGGACCACACAGATGCCTTGCTTTTGATTCACTCGTTCAATATTTATTGAGGAGTGCTGTGCACTCGGCCATGAGGAACAGCAAACAAACAAAACAGCAGCACAGACCTGTGCCTCCCCCTCGAGTTGTTCAGGCTCCAGTTACGTGTGGTCAGCCCTCTGTAGCCACAGATGGGGAACATGTGGGTGCAGAGGGCCAACTCAGGGACCAGAGCAGTCGTCTTGGAACCAGTCCCTCGTGGATACTGGGGACAGCTGTAAATAGAAACCTAAAGGAGCGCTCTCCCTCTGAGAGACAGGGACAGTGGGTGCTGCGTCCCCAGGGGAGCAGGCCGCACTGAGGATGCACTGTTGGGGAGATCAGCTGGGCATGGGGTTGCTGAAGACCAGGTGTGATGGGTGAGGACAAGTTAGCCAGGTGAGGTGGGACAGGACAGCAGGAGGGCATGAGAGCATTGCTCAGGTCCTCTAATGGATGACCGCGCGTGCTGCGACCCTGGCCAGCAGGGCAAGGCCCAAGACCACCCCCAGGCTCAGGAACTCACACAGCACAGTCACACTCAGGGCTATGACTTGCTGCAGCACAAGGACACAGAGCGAAATTAGCAAAGGAAAGTCCAGGGAAGCCAGACGCAAGCTTGCAGGAGTCCTCTCCCAGGGGAGTCTCCTGGGCGGCATTCGTAATTCCTCAGGCACCGAGTCGTGACAACACGTGTGAGATGTTCTCTCCCAGGGAAGCTCGTTAGGGAAACGTCTAATGGGCTGGGCGGGCAGGCACCCCCTGCCTGGCACCTACCAAATCCCAGACTCCCGAAGGAAAGCGGGTGTTCAGTGTAAACCATGTTGCTAGCCACTTGTATGAGGAGGGTGGGAACCCTCCCCAAATCCAAGTTCCAGGCACCAACCTTGCAAGCAGGATGGCGTCCTCAGCCCTGCTCTGTTAACTGTTCTGTGCACAGTCATGGGTTCAGCTTTGAACGTGTTGGATGAAGTATGTGTTTTAAGTTCAAGTGAAGGTGTCCACTAGACAGTGGGGCTCGATAAAGAGACTGTGCTATAAGTGGAAGATCCTGGAGTCATTAGCACCTCAAGTGGTTAGTAACAGAGAGAGAGAGAGAGAGAGAGAGAGAGAGAGACGCCAACCCAGCATTTCTCCAAAGCACCATGCTAGCGACCATCTCATTCACCATTCCCAATATACAAATGAAAAAGCAGAGGCCCCCATGACGTGGCGTGGCTGCACATTTTCCTGTTTCAAATCTTTCTCCATCATCTGTACCGCCTCAGAACTCCAGAGTCATACATTGCCCAGAAATGAATAAAGTGATGTTTAGATTATAAAGCAGGCCTTTTGTAACTTTGCTTAATGCAACTTATTTCACAAGGAGCCTGATCCTTGCATCCTGAACGGTTGAGTTGACTACAGCGAGGCCTCCGCCTGAAGGGATTTCTAAGCAGCCTGTGAGTCTCCATTCACGTTCAGTCAGCCCTGATTATTAAAGAGATAAATGGGGCCGAGTCTTTGCCCTCAAGTTCCTTATATTCTGGGGCCAGGAAAGCGATAAAGACAAGTTGTATATTATGAGTGTGTGTTGGGATCAAGATTGGGCAGCGTGCTTGGATGTTGGAAATGAAAATAAGTCTCACTCAAAACAAGTTCATTATTTGCCTGAAGCTCTGATAAAGGATAAAGTGGAACTTGATGATGGTAAAATGAGGTTGCTGCATATTTATTTAGTTATGGATTCATCCTTAGGTGCCCTTAAACTTGGGTAGGAGAATACTAGAAAGCAGTATGTCGTTCTGTAAGATCATCCATTTAGCTCAACACATAGAATTTGGCTTTGGTCTCAGGAGTTAACTTTGATACCTAAAAAGGCAGCCTTTTCTGGTGCCCGCTCCAGCCTCTCTACGGATGCATTTACATGTGTTTGCTACTTCTTGTGCGGCTGTTAGGCAGTTTGCCATTCTGAGTTGTCTTGGGGTATCATGAAATATGTGCGAAGTCCAACTTAATGGTGGAATGTAGTTTTTAAAGTAAGTTCTGTCATTTGTACAGTCTCAAGATACATATTTTAAAAGAATCAAAATAGTTCCCCCTTGAATCTTGACTTCTATCTCGGCTTCATTTACTGCCTCATTTGTCATCTAAACAGTCTTTGTTCTTTCATTTTTCCAACATGATTAATTGGTGTTGCGCCGCACAGCATAGGAGAGAGGCTGAATAGTTTGTAAGATGAGTAATCTAGTTAAACGCCCATCTTTCTTTTTCCTTTTATATGCAGATGGAAGGGCAGTTTGCTGATTTCCCTGTTCAAATGTTGTGCGTTTAGCATCGTTTCCTTTCCAATCAGCTAGCCAAAAATAATATTGACACATCCATGAAGCCTTCCATCTGATACTGCTGCAAACTTATGCAAATAGATGTAGACAGTTAGGTGAATAGAATAATTAAACATCCAAACGTGGAGAAGGGGATGGGGAAGCACCGCCAGCTGTCCTCTGACATTACCTGGCCTCAAGTGGGAAGTTAATAAGGTGTTTGAAGTACACCTTTAAAACCAAAGATCTGAAATGTGTTCCAATTTTTTAAGAGGGCAGTGATTTGAATAAAGCACAGTGTGGTATTATAGTTACTGCGGGAAGTTAAGAGAGCGTTTCTGGGAGTGTTCATTTTCGGCACATGCTACTTAGAATATGAAAAGATAGTCAGTGTATCTTTGTCATGAATCTTTCCACTGGGACCAGGCCACTCCTGGATGAACTCACAGATTGAGAGTTTCTCAAAATGCATAATTAAATTGTTTGTCTTTAAAATACACTGCTTGAAAGTCTTGAAAAATCAAAGAATGAAAATAAGGTTAATATTTGGCAAAAATAGTTTGAGGAGTTATTTCTTAAAAAAAAACAAAACTCTGATTTCACTTACAGAATTTACTTACAAAGAAATTCACTTTGTATATCATAAATCAAATATTTTTTTAAAAAATTCTCTTTATGCCAGCTCTTAAATTCCTAATAAATTTTTTTGAAGTGTTAAAATGTTTTTAACTTTTTGGAAATAGTTGTTTTTTCCAATTTAGTAAAGATTGATCTAATTCTCACCATTGTTAAAAAAAAGAAAACTTAAAATACTAAACCAAGTCATAGCTTATAAGTTTTTAAAGTAGCAAATGTTTGCTAATTTTGAAAAATGTGTTAACATTCCTTTTTTATAGAGGTAACATTGGCTTATAACATTATATACGTACAAGGTATGAAGCATTATAATTCAATAGATGTGTATACTTCATAGTAAAGATGTGGCATTATGCGCACGCACACACACACACAGTGGAATACTATTCAGCCTTAAAAAGGGTGCAATCCTGCCATTTGCAACATGGATGGACGGTGAGAATATCATGCTAAGTGAACTAAGTTGGATAAAAAAGGCAACTACCAAGTGATTTCACTTATACATAGAATCTAAAACAAAAAAAGGGAAAGACAGGGAACCTTGTAGAGGCCAACACAGATGGTGGTCATGACCTCTTGCCCATTTCTTTACAATTTTGTGCCTCGGGTGTGGCTTAACTTAGGACTCTCCGAATGCCACTCGAGTCTAACATGTTAGCAAAAGGAAGAGCTTTTCGGACAAATGAATGACCATGGACGGCCGAGGCCCTGGGCGGGGCTGCGCAGTCAGTCTGCCAGCGAGGCCTGGCTCTCTGTTTGCCAGAGCTCTCTTGGTTGCAGTTAAGAGAAACTCAACTCAAACTTACACAAAAGGAGATGCAAATAGATGTAGACAGTTAGGAGTATTATAATTCAATAGACTTATAACAATAAGTTAGGTGTATTATAATTCAGTAGATTTATACCTAACAATTGTGGTAAGGCAGTGGTCGGCAAACTCATTAGTCAACAGAGCCAAATATCAACAGTACAACGATTGAAATTTCTTTTGAGAGCCAAATTTTTTAAACTTAAACTTCTTCTAACACCACTTCTTCAAAATAGACTCGCCCAGGCTGTGGTATTTTGTGGAAGAGCCACACTCAAGGGGCCAAAGAGCCGCAGGTGGCTCGCAAGCCGCGGTTTGCCGACCACTGTGTAAGGTAACAAAAAGGTTTTTGCTGTCTGGCTTTAGCCCCAGCTGAGTTCAGGATTCTGGCTTTTGCTCCCCAATTCTCAGCCCTGCCTCCCTCAGAGTGATGCCCCCCGTATCACCAGCTTCAAACCTCAAACTCAGTATCCCAGAAGAAGAGGAATCCCTCTCTCCCCGCATCTGCACGTCAGTATTCAGGAATCCCCCGCCGGCGCTCTTTGCCTCCTGTCCCAGTCCTGACCCATCACCGGGTCCAGCCAGCGGGTGACTGTCATGCCCGTCTTGCCGGGAGGCAAGGGCAGGCCGCTCTGCACCATGCGGAGTGGCCTCTGCTGCTCCGAGCAGACCAAACCAGCACTTAAACTGTGCCTGGTCAGTAGTGGGACGAAAGCAGGTGTCTCCCGTAGGCAAGCACTGCTCTTTGTTTAATTACAGGTAGATGTTGGCATGTGTGAAATATAAAGTCACTTAAAAGCATAACATTCCATTTATAGGAGCTCTTTCTCGTTAGGCATTTTCATGGTGAATAGATTCTGTCCCGTGGGAATTAGTTTTCTACTTCAAAAAGAGGGTTCTGTGCTCACAGTGGTTGATAGCATTGGGCTTTTAAAATATTGTTTTGACTTCAAAAGAAACATGGGAAAAGTGAGCTGGTTCTCAGTCTATTGCTGGCCCTTCCCAAGAGTCAACAGTTAGGAGTGCCTTCTTCTTCAGTTTGAAGTTTCTCCCACCCCCAACCCCAAACCTGTGACCTCTCCGATTCAGGGCTTCTTATCTTGTTCCACAAAATCCCTACAGTTACTCATCGTATTCTTTTCATATTCAGCTCATTACAGCAGTTGTATATAGGTCTTTGTAGTCTATTTTAGTGTTAAAAAATCAAATTATATTAGTTTAACAAGTTAAAAATTATTTAATCATTTTTAACCACAATTGTTGTAAGGTTCATCACTAACAGATACTGGCTTACTGCCTGGTAATGCTAAGAATAAGAGTGTGTTAAACCCAAATACAGCTAGGTAACTACATATATAAGCCTATGTCCATGCATCCCTGGAGTGAACTCTCTCAAACCCAGTCACCCACGCCCACCATGCGGTCGGTTCTTCCCCGGAAATGAACACAGTGGCAGTTTGCCCGCTTGGCATCATCGCTGATTCCTGTTCTTTCTGCTGATGTCGCCTAGACGCCAGCCACATGAGCTCCACGGTGTCCGGGCGTTGCACGTGGACTTCTGTGCCTGTAAACAGTGGATGGTTATTCTTGGTTTTGCATTTGTGACTTTCAGCGAGGCTCCAAGGGAGATCCGAGAGGACTTGAAGTGGCATTTGAATAACACGTTTATTCTCAGGCAAGGCCACATGAAAGAGATGACTAACGCTAAACAGCACAATTCTGGTTTGCTCCATTGGCAACAGAGCAGACTTCTAGGTAAACAAATCACAATAACAGCTAGAATGCAGGTCTGGTAGCAGCCCTGTTGTGATTAAACAGAAGATGGCCAAGGAAGGTTCCTGCCTACCCTCCCGACTGGGGCAGCAAGGCGTGCCCGCTGACCACGCTGAAGCAGGAAGGCCACGTGGAGATTCCTCGGGGCACTGATGCCTTCTGCCCCGTGACCCATTAAGGGGAACTTGAGCCAAGATCTTATCAGCGATGGAGATGGAGACACCTCAGGATTTTCCGGTGTCACTTTCCACTTTTTGTTCTTGGACATGGTTAATCACGCTACCAGGTCTTTCAGATCCCGCGGCAGTTCCTCGCGGCCCCCATCGTGGCCGCGGGTCAGGTTCTCTGAAACTGAGGGTTCGGTTACAACATCCATCTGCTTTTCAGCCCACTCTCTGACCTTCCTTCTTTCAGTGTTCTCATCCAGCATTCCCAGGAGACTCTCAGTATTCTGAGTAGACAGCCCAATTATTTTTTTCCAAAACTTAAGAAATGTTTTCGCTTGATATGAATTTGCGCATAAATGTTTTTAACTTAAAAATCGTTTACGTACAGCCGAAGACAGTTAAACTAAAAGCTGAACACTTGGCAACGTGCTTACGTCCTTCAGAATGTTACCCTTCTCCCCGAGTGGCGCTGTCGGTGTAAGGGGTCGTCTGTGTCGCAAGAAGAGCATCCATACGTGTCCATGCCTTGGTGCTTTTGAACTCAGCTAGTTTCTTTGAAGCAATGATCATGGTCTCCAGCTTTGATTCCTTTCCTGTGGACTGGTGCCAGTGTGCCTGATCTCATTAAATTTTTGGAAAGGACTGAAACTATGGTATGGTTTTATTGCAGTCCTTACATCAATCATAATTTGAGACTGTCTTGGTGAAAGATGAGGAATTCAGACTGGGAGGTGGGGGAAGGCGGGTCCGGTGGCGAGGGGGAAGGGAGGTGGTGAGTACCGACTGCTTATTTAAGTCCATCCACTTCTACCTCATGACTTTTTAGAGCTGGCTTCCTTCCAGAGGGCCCAAACCCAGGTCCATGGAGACCACACAATTTTAATTCGGTGTGCTTTTTTTTTAATGGGCGCCCCTGGCCCTCCAGGTTGTGCAGGTAGATAACTAACTACATGCTCACGGTCAAGAACATGAAAGGTACTCCCTTGCTGGCTCCATGGGCCAGAGGCCTTTTGGATGCTGGCTGTTCGTGGCAAATGCTAAATTCAGAATCCATGGAGTAGACTGTGGCTTACTCTGTGCTTTCCCCTTACTACTCCTCATCCTGGGCCAAGTCCCCCATTATCATGTTTTCCTTTGGAAGTCCTCTCTCCTGGGTGTAGAACTTTGGTTTTTTCATCTTAGGGAAGTGCCCCCTCCGGTATGAGCTAGCCTGCTTTGCTGTAGCAGCGTTCCTTCTTCCACGGGCCTCGGTGTTTCTGCAGCACCACGTGCCCTGGCCGTGGGTCACGTTCTATTTGACTTCCTGTCTAGGGATCACTTCCCAGGTAAGGTCCCTGTGTGCCCCTCTCATCTCAGCGCCAGCTGGGGCCTTTGGAGCCCCTTGCCACACAATCCCACACGGCGAAGGGGCCACATCTAAGAGGACACAAGACAGTGCGAGGTCACCCCCACTGCCTTGTCAGCGTTCTCAGATCGCAGAGCCTCAGCGAGCCCCCCTGGTGCATGGCACAGGCCGTAGAACCTGTGTTTTCCGTTTCGGTCCAGAGGAAACACTACCTCCTGGACATCAGCACAGAGGGCCTGTGCCGTGTGGACTCTTAGTGAGAACAAGTGTCATTTTTCAGCCTTCAGATGACACACAAGTCGGCTTCCCACCTCTGGCCCAAGTGGAACGGAAGGTTATGCCCTTTGGTGCAAGATGTCACCTCTCTAAGATCTCAGGTGGCTTCCCAACCAGAGAAAATCTAGACTCTACACATTGGGTTTTATGAATTAGAATCTATGAATTATATTCCGCAAATCTGAACTCTGTAAGTTGAGATCTGTGAAGTAGAGCCTATATAAATCAACTGCCACTTCTATTCAAATATCTTTTAAACTGAGAATGCAGCAATATCCCAGGTGAATGCCGGGACCTTTCACTTCTGTAAAACCCGTGTATTGTTGAATAATAATCCAACGTCTCACACCATCACCAGCCTCTCTTTCAGTTGGCATCTGCACTTCCGCCGTTATAAAACTAGTGTCTTTAGAGAAAGATGTAGAATGCCCACATTCTTCTCAAGTTTATCTTTCTTAATTTGCGTTAAACCCTTTAGTCTGTAGCACTGTCTTGTAGAACAGAGGTCAGCAAACATTTTCTGTGAAGGGGCAGGTGGTAAATACTGTAGGCTTTGCAGACCACATGGTCTTGTCCTCAACTCTGCCGCCACAGTGCAGAAGCAGCATGGACAGTATGCGTACAAGTGAGTGTTGCTGTGTTCCAATAAAACTTTATTTACAAAAATGGGTGGCTGGCCCAATTTGGCATGTGGGCCATCGTTTTCCAACCTTCGGTTCAGAAGAAAAGAGAGGTCCGTGCAATTTTATGTTTGGGTAATAAGCATGCGAAATTGTCTCAGGGCCCCCTAACATCTTCCCATTGGGAACAGATTTTACTTTCCCAGTGTCCCCACGTACTGGTGGGGATGAAATGAAATGGACCAAGGATGCTGTTCCCTTCAGCAAATAGCCAGCCGTCCTCCTTCCTCCATGGAAACCCCATGGACTGCAGGGAGGGGAAGCAGCTGCTAGGGAAGCCCCCGGCCAGCCCATTTTTGTGGGGAATTTGAAGCCCTGTTCTAAGTCCTTTGCCTCCACTCCAACAGCACATGGAATACATGTTGTTTGTCGTCTTGCCATGTCTGTGCTTGAATTACATTTTCATGCAAGTACCAGATTTACTTCTGGCTTATAAAATATACCATTGCAATAGGTACCATGGTTGTGGGGAGGTGGGGATAGAAGAATGGGGAAGTAAAAGTGAGATTTTAGTCCAAATAGGTCACCACACCAAGCTGGAAGACAGGTGATGCTGCTGGCTGTCGTGTAAAATGCATCTATATTGATTCTTCGTGTTGTTTATATGTAAGTATATGAAAAATTCAGGCTTTATTGGCTTGGGTTCTGTGGGAAAATAGCTAATGGGCTGATGGTATCAGTCTACTGCAACATGCTAGAGAATTACTCAGACGTTTGTCAGATGCCTGAGCCACGGACTTCTTTGAGAATGTGCCATCATGGGAAGCTCTCACTCACCAAGGTCACTGAGAGGGCAGCCGAGGGAGGCACGCTGAACCGCAGATGGTTCTTGCTGCTTGTGTCAGTAGCAAAGCAGTGAAGGAAGGAGCTGACTTGCCAAGAAAAGAAAAGTTCAGAGAAAACTCACTTGTTTTGATTGGGAAAAGTAGATAACTGAGCAGTCATTAAATAATCCTGTTTTTTACTATTATTTTTCATTTTATGAATTTAAACACAAAATGTGTGTTACCTTACTCCTATGATTCTTTTGTAAAATTAGATATTATATTGATCTACATTGTAAGTACAGCGTTTCTCATGTCCCCTTTTAAAAATTGCAAACCTTTTTATAAAAAAAAATCCTGGATTTATTCACATGTTTTTATAATCAGTGAATGGAATCTTGGCTCTGGGTTTAAGAAAATATTTAGATTTTAGCTTATTGTATTGTGTATTAACATAATTTTATTCTTGGACTACTTATCTCAAAATCAAATTCTGTCATTATATGTAATAACACAGTGTTTCCAATAACCTTTTTCTTTTTTTAATATATTTTTATTGATTTTAGAGAGGAAGGGAGAGAGAGATAGAAACATAAATGATGAAAGAGAATCATTGACTGGCTGCCTCCTGCATGCCCCCTACTAGGGGTCAAGCCCGCAACCCGGGCATGTGCCCTGACTGGGATCTCCTGGTTCATGGGTCGATGCTTAACCACTGAGCAACACCAGCTGGGCTCTAATAACTTTATTCTTTAGGTAGAATGAGTGGCATACTAATAACCTTTTTTTTAAAAAATAACCTTTAAAACCTCCATCAGCCTATAAATTCATATTCATATCTCTAAAGCAATAGTATCTCAGCCAATGATATATAACAAGTAAATCACAGGTTATAATTATATCCTACTGAAGGTGGAATAATAGTAATCAGATTTACCCTTTTATTTGAAACAACTAAAAAACTGGACAAAATAATAGAAAAAAATCACTCAAGACATTGGCCATCAAGTAGCAAAGGACACTGATCCCTGAAAATCAAGTATTCAAGTGAGTACTGATCAGTGCACATATGTGAGGAGATGACCAGAAGCCAGGGAAAGGATCATCCATAAGAATTAGGGGAACAGCCCTAACCGGTTTGGCTCAGTGGATAGAGCATCAGCCTGCGGACTGAAGGGTCCCAGGTTCGATTCCGGTCAAGGGCATGTACCTTGGTTGCGGGCACATACCCAGTAGGGGGTGTGCAGGAGGCAGCTGATCGATGTTTCTCTCTCACTGATGTTTCTAACTCTCTATCCCTCTCCCTTCCTCTCTGTAAAAAATCAATAAAATATATTTAAAAAAAAAAAAAAGAATTAGGGGAACAGTGCATGGTTCCCACACGGGGCCAAGAAGAGGTGCCTGCTTCCAAAACTGGAGTGAAAAACCTCAACATCGGGGGGGCCCTGGTTAGAATACTGAGAAGGGTCTTACCTCAGTAGTAAGGACAAAATTAATCCTGGACTAAACATAGCTCTGGCCCTACCCAACAAAGCTTTAAAGGCAAAACCCACCCTCGCCGGTTTGGCTCAGTGGATAGAGCGTCGGCATGCGGACTGAAGGGTCCCAGGTTCGATTGGGCACATGCCAGAATGGTGGGCTTGATCTTCAGTAGGGGGCATGCAGGAGGCAGCCGATCAATGATTCTCTCTTATCATTGATGTTTCTATCTCTCCCTCTCCCTTCCTCTTTGAAATCAATAAAAATATATTTTAAAAAATAAATAAAATAAAGGCAAAACCCCCCCAAGAATCAAGTTGTTTCCAAGTAACTAAACAGTGTCCCAGAACAACGTATAAAAACAGTTTTAACAGTGCAGAGATGCCCAGTACCCAGCAAGTTGATAGCATGTCCAAAATTACCAGTCATGCAAACAAGTAGGAAAATGCAACCAATAATCAGAAAACTCAATCAAAATTAACCCTTAAATGACACAAATGATAGAATTAGTAGACAGGGACATTAAAACAGTTATGATTGTAGTCCGTATGTTTGAGAAATTAGAGATTCAAAATGTTTAATAGAGATAAAGATGAAAAAAAAGGCAAATTAAAATTCTAGAGGTGAACACCAAGAGTGTCCAAGATAAAAAAAAATACTCTGGTTAATGGCACATTAGCTGGTGCAGAAGAGGTTAACTTGGAGACGTAACAATAGAAACCACCCTAAATGGAACAGAAAAGGGCAGAACGAAGTGGGAGAGCCCCACAGAAGAGAAAGGAAAGGACTGAAAATATTTTAAGAAATAATGGCCAAAATTTTTCCTCATTTGACAGAAATTGTAAGTCCACGCATTCAAGAAGCTCAGTAAGCCCTAAGTACAAGAAACATGAAGAAATTACAGCAAGGCACAACTTAATGAGCTTTCTTAACACCGGGCCTGTGTTCGGTCCTGATCACTCACCGGGGGTCTGACCTCAACCATCTTTAAGAAAAGTTGCAGGGCAATGTATTTAAAATGGTTCCGTTAGATCCGTAGTCGGCAAACTGCGGCTCGCGAGCCACATGCGGCTCTTTGGCCCCTTGAGTGTGGCTCTTCCATAAAATACCACAGCCTGGGAGAGTCTATTTTGAAGGGGCGTTAGAAGAAGTTTAAGTTTACAAAATTTGGCTCTCAAAAGAAATTTCAATCGTTGTCCTGTTGATATTTGGCTCTGTTGACTAATGAGTTTGCCGACCACTGAGTTAGATGACAGGTGGTTGTAAGGTCTTTCCGGATTCAGTTTCCTCATCAAACCTTGGCAGCCCAGGGTCTGGTCCGGGGAACTGAGGCAGCTCTGACCCCTCCCCACCTCCCCCAGGTTCTCTCACGCCTCCCCGCCTCCCCCAGGTTCCCTCACCCCTCCCCGCCTCCCCCAGGTTCCCTCACCCCTCCCCTCCTCCCCCATGTTCCCTCACCCCTCCCCTCCTCCCCCAGGTTCCCTCACCCCTCCCCGCCTCCCCCAGGTTCCCTCACCCCTCCCCGCCTCCCCCAGGTTCCCTCACCCCTCCCCGCCTCCCCCAGGTTCCCTCACTCCTCCCCGCCTCCCCCAGGTTCCCCCAGACCCGCGGTCACTAACCTTTCGGACCTCGTGGACCACTGGTTGGCAACAGCTGCCCCAGACCACTCCTTTTGCCACTGTCCCAAGAGAAGCCTAAAGGGAACATTAAAATAACTGGATACAACTTCCCCCCATGTCGTTATGTTTTCCTCCTGCAATGGCATATTATCTCTGGGCAGGAGCTGGGGGGGAGGGGGGGTGCTGAAAACCGAAAGGAAATTCTGCATTACATGGGCATCTGTGTAGTTTCCCTCATCTGCAAACTGGGGATAGTGGGCTGGAATAACACGGGGCTTGTGGGGTGTAGGCATTAAATGAGGAGGTGCAGTGCAAACGAGGTGCTTAGCGTAGTACCAGTGGTGTCTCTGTCGCAGTTGCCCGGGCACCGAATTATTATTTTGAAAATTGGTAAGTAAAAGTAAGGAATGAAAAAAACAAACAAGGAGCTTCTAGAGATGAAGTTTTTTCAGGTGAAAAAGTAGTAGATTTAAGGAGAAGTCAGCCACTGTGACGCAGGGTTGAGCATTGACCCATGAACCAAGGGGTCGCGATTTGATTCCTGGTCAGGGCACATACCTAACGGGCACGTGCAGGAGGCAGTTGGTTGATATTTCTCTTTCATCGAATATTGTGGTTAAGTACAGTTAGGATTCTATCACTATGAAACAATTTTCAATAAGTTTTCTACTCATGCCAAAGAATATTCTACTTTTACCGCTAATGAATATTTTCTCTTTAGTATGTTTCTTATTTTCTTTTATTTTTCAGTTACAGTTGGCATACAATATTATATTAGTTTCAGGTGTACAAAATAGTGATTAGACATTTACTCCTTTTAATGTGTGTTTATAAAGACTATTCATAAAACTCATTTCTCCAAAATAAGCTTAACCCAGAATCCGTAAGGATTTGGAAGATTCATTGTAGTTAAAATGAGGGTCGGGAAGGGCACAAGCTCACATCTCTCAGCTTTTGTAAAGGAATCCATTGATGCGGTGTGACAAGTGAGAGCAATTTAGTGGCTCCCTCGTTGTTTTAAGCAGAAGGCCTCCTTGGAGGGCACACAAATAAAGTCAACATAGATCACCACTGAACACAGGCACGGGGCCAGAGGTCAACTCCCAAGGGCTGTCTGAACCCTTCCTTCTTGTCCTGCTGTCCTGACTCTTGTCTGGGGGCTCCTATCCTTCGATACCAGTTTTTTACTGGGAGGCGATTGGAGCGAGTGTGTTAGGTCTTGTTAACATAATTCCACGTTGTGTCTGCTCCGCGGGAGAGGTTCTATTTTCAGAGTGGCTCTGTGGGAGATGGCTCCTCGTCCAGGGTCAGGGAGTCCCCCGGCTCTGCAGACTGCGTGCTCTCTCGTCTGTTGTTGCGTATCCCAAATACGTCATCGTGGATTCTGGGAAGTGGTGATTGCATCCTTGGAAAGGAACATGGGAGTCTTCTGATTAAGCTCATCTCTCCCCGTAAACTGAAAATAGAGTAAAGACATTTCACCTTCCCGGCATTTAATATCTTGGCTACTTTGAACTCCCAATTCTGTGGCAGAATGCGGACGGCCCGATGATGCGCCCTCGGACTCACTGCAGCCACTTCGGGAACCCCACGCGCTATGCCCCACCTCTGTCTGTCTCGGTCTTGAATGAGCTCAAAGTTGATTTTCATGTCTGCAAAAATAGTGTGTAAACAAGCAGACGGGGCGATCATTATCCACAGTAGAAGCGTCCGTTGTAGCTTTGTTCAGATGAGCCCAAATGCACTGCCTTTGTGTCCTTCCTGGGTTTTCTCACCTCGAGTAGATTGAGACTTAACCCGCCTCCTCCTGGATCCCGCCTTGGCACTGCAGCCTAGAGAACTGCAGTGCAAAGTCCTGTCGAGTGAACTTACAGGCTGGGGCAGCGTCACTGTGGCTGCGTGTGATCATTCCTTTCTCTCTCTTAAACTGTAAAATGCTGGTTCCTGGTTCCAAATCCTTAGCCTCGCACGGACTCAGAGGCATCCTAAAATGCCCGCGTCAGAATGCGGTTAGACAGGAAAACCGCCATAGCGTACCTGGCACGTGAGTTGTACCCAGGAAAAGAATATGAGCGGTTCCCACTCGGTGTCCCTTGTGTTTGGTGTCCTGGTGCCAACGCAGTGAGCCCCGGTTTCTTCCCGTGATCTCCTCGGGTACGTGCACCCACCGTAGTAACCAGAGAAAAGCGTCACCCCCTGCCAGGACCACAAGCTTCAGAGGAGAAATAGCCATCGACATACCTGCAGCTTTAAAATACAGGAAGTTCCCACCTAAGAGCTGGTTGAGCACGGAAACCTTATTTGTAGGTAATTGCTTGAAACCCAAAGCACATTTTCCCAAAGATGTGTTATAAATGGTACCCATATTCCAGGCAGGTCCCAGGAGCCTTTTTAGCCCATAATATATCTAAAGTACAGTCCCGTGCAGTAAGCAAGGCAGGAGCTGGCCGCAGTATGTCCCAGTGGTCTATGCACGTCCCGTCGCTCTCCTGGCCCAGGTGGTTAATGAGGCCTGCCAGGTGCACAGACCCTCCGCCACCCACATCCTCTCCTGCTGCTCACGGGGATGGGGAGTGGGCAGGGCGGGGTCAGGCATCCGGGCCACGTTGACTGCACCTGCGCTCTCATGCTATAACGTGCACACATCACCTGCGGACTTGCTGAAACTGCAGGGTCTGGTTCAGCAGGCCTGGGCGGCTCTGAGATTTGAATTTCCAGCAACTCCCAGAGACGCCGGTGCTACTGATCCACAGACCCCAGTCTCCGTCGCAAGAGTCTGTCAGATCACAAGGCAGAAGAGGGTGGCGGACCGAGAAATCCGGGGTCACTGCAGAAAGGAAGTGGAGAGTGAGACGGTTCTATCAGAGAGGCCTTATCTGGCTCCTGTCTGGCTGAGCGCTGTGCCCGGTGGGGAGGAGCAGACACACTCGGGAGCTTGGAGTGCTGGGTGTAGCGCAGCCTCCTTTCCCAGCGTTCTCTGGCCGGGCAGGCGTACATTTGCCTGACACAGCACTCAGCCCGCAGAACCAGGTAGCAGAATCCCAGGCGGACGAGTGGGACACAGCATCGCTTTCCAAGCATCCTTTGTCTGGGAAGTGCATGTGAAAGCACAAGCGGAAACACGGAAGTCGATAGGAGTGGGTCATGCAGGAGCCTCACCATCTAGATCAGCGGTCGCCAACCGGTGGCCCGTGAGGTCCGAAAGGTTGGCAACCGCTGACCTACATCCCAGACCAGTGTTTGGTGTGGGAACCACCAGGGGGGGTTGGGGGTCTTGCCCGGCACACCCAGGGTTTCCGATGCACGTGGGCAAAGAGCGCCCTGTGGACTCTCCTCTGGACACGGTGCAGCAAAGCAGTGAGGAGCATGGCCTGGGTTAATCCCGTTTCCACCACTAACGGGCTGTGTCCCCGAGCACATGCCTTTGTGCCTAAAACCCACTGTGCTCATCAGTAACGTGTGGGAAGACTTCCTTACGGTATCCCCGTAAAGCACATAGTGCCCCAGCGTGGTCACTGAAGGAGCCATCTGAGATCACAGGCATGGAGTCAAATTTCCAGCTTTGCTTCTGACCACCTGGGTGGCCTCAGGCAAGTGATTTAACCTCTAAACCTCTGCTGCCTCCCATGTAACACGGACATGATACAAGCACCTTCTCATAGTGTCGTTGGGAAGATAAAATAAGTAAGGAACTCAGCGCAGGGCCTGGCACATAGTACGTTCTCAATAAGCATCCGTTCTTGCTCCTAAGACAGGCACCGCGATGGCTTTCTGGAGAACAGGAGTTTGTACATTGTGCTCCAGGAGTTGTAGGTTTTACAAAAATGGGTCTTGGGCGCTGTAATTGGAGGTGAAGAGGAGGCCGTTGTCCCCTCCACCCACACCCACTGTCCCCTCCAACCAGAGGGGCTCATCTTCGTTGGGGCTCAGCATTAAGATTTGATTTAGAAAAAACAAAGGTTTAAAAATCACTGTTTGGGAGCCACAGTCTACTATGGGGCCGTGGGGGAGAGCAAATGATCTCAATGTTCAAAATGTTGACATTTGCCTTTTCTGTTTCATTTCCTTAAAGGTTGAAATAGCAGACGGCCAATGGAAAGAGACGATGGGTGGATATATGACTTGGGTTAGATAAAGCTGAATTGGGCTGTACAGTTCACTCACATCGTTAGCTGCGCAGTGTTCCTGTGGCGGCATTTGCTGACGTGTCTGCCTGTGTTCTCCCCTCCAGATGAGCACCATGCCCGGACTGCCCACGCGGCCCTGCTTCTACGACATCGATCTCGATACGGAAACAGAGCAAGTTCAAGGCTTGTTCTAAATGAACAGGACCCTACTCTCACAGGACCCCATTCAGGTAGGCTGTTCTGCTTTCTGCTTTTCTTTTTCCAAATCTTTTTTAGTTTTACTTTGTTTTGTTTTTCTGATATTCCTGACAAATATGGTCTGATAAGTAATTTCCTGACTTGGTTACTGTGAATTCCTTCCTAGTAACAGCCCAGGACTTGAGAGTCACTGTGGGGTGTGGCTATGCAGTTAGATAGTCGGGACCTAGGTCCTTGATGAAAGTCAGATCATATCCTCTGTGAATACAGATTTGGTTAAGGCAGCTCTTTCCATAACAATGGAACTGTGTACACCCATTCTTTTTCCAGAATTAAAACTAATATCTGCTGTCATTTTCAAGAGCCACATATCTCTTGGTTACAGATTTAGAATCAGTGATAGAAGAATCTTGCTGTCTTCATTGGCTAGGGCTGCCATAACAGAGCATGACAGCTGGGTGGCTTAAGCAACAGAAATTTAACCCTCCTGGTTATGGAGGCCAGAAGTCCAGGTCAAGGTGTCGGCTGGGCTGTGCACCCTCTGACACTGGGCCACGCACCCTCCGATGCTGGGCCACGCACCCTCTGACACTGGGCCACGCACCCTGTGATGCTGGGCCACGCACCCTCTGACACTGGGCCACGCACCCTCCAACGCTGGGCCACGCACCCTCCAACGCTGGGCCACGCACCCTCTGACGCTGGGCCACGCACCCTCTGACACTGGGCCACGCACCCTCTGACGCTGGGCCACCCACTCTCTGAGGCTGAGCCGTGCACCCTCTGACACTGGGCCACGCACCCTTTGACACTGGGCCACGCACCCTCCGACAGAGACCGGTGGGGTGCTTCCTGGTCTCTGCCCAGTCTCTGCCTCCACGGCCACATAGCTTTCTCCTGCATGTCTGTCTCCACGTGGCTTTCTCTTCTCATCAGGACAGCACTCATGCTGAATTAGGGCCCCCAGTTATTGACCTTTTAATTACATCTGCAAAGACCCTGTTTCCAGATAAGGCCACTGTCATAGGCACTGGGGGTCAGGGCTTCAGTACCTCTTTTGGGGGACATCATTCGACCTGTAATACTCAACTGCGGCTCAACAAGGGGATTGCACTCTTGCCACTAGAAAGACGCATGGAGATGGGACAGCCATTCAGAGTGGCCTGGGTCTCGGGCAGGACCAGGCAGCAGAAATTAGACACTGTGATGGCTCACTGGCCACAGTTCCAGGGGGTTGAGCTTAACTCGGAGCCACGTGGGCAGCCACAGCTGGAGCCCCTTTATCTGCCCCTCAGTCCTGCAGCCACACCTGCTGGCTTCTCTCCTCGCTTCCCATCAGGAAGAAAAATGACCACCCTCCCAACCCTCCTCCCTGGAAAACTCCCAATCAGGAGTTTTAAAGGCCCAGAGCTGCTTTTCTTCATCCCATATATCAAACCTGTCCTCACCATATTCTCAAGGTGCATCCCTTCCCCCAACACACCCTCCGTTCATCCTCCCCACTCACACCGTTCCTGTTCCTCAACCCCGCACCCCTCCCAGTGCCAGCGTGTCCTGGGCCGACCAGGTGAGCGGGCTTGACCTGCAGACCCTTCCTTCCAACCCTTTCTTCTGACCCTTCCTTCCGACTGTCGCAGAGATGGGGCCCTCCGCCAGGCATGCAGGGGTGTCACATTCCCTCGTTTCACTGCCAGTAGTCAACATGGGGGAGTTAAGTCCTTGTCACTAACACACCAAAGCCTGGATTGTGTGTGGTGTTTCGTGGTGTCTGTGTGTTTCTTGCTGAGGAGTGGAAGCTGTATTAACCACAGCCACATTCCATATCTTTGTCATTTCTGAAAAAGAAAACTCCAGAAAATGAACTAAGGGACTTTTTTTTAAGCAAAAAGGCCTATAACCTTGAGTTTTGATAACAGTGTTATTTTGGTCGTTTGGTATGAGTGTGTGTGTGTGTGTGTGTGTGTGTGTGTGTGTGTGTGAATGTGAATGTCTCGGCTTCCCCAGCCGGGCCTTGGGAAACTAACACGATCATTTCTCTGAAACTGAAAATTGACCCCTGTGCTGCCTAATCTCCCTTTCCATGTCAAGAGCCCATTATGCTACATCTCCGCCCTTGGTCATTTCTCTCCAGAACAAGTGTGTACACTCTTTGCATCTCTCTTCGATAGTAGTTTTCAGCCTGTTGGTCCATGTTCATTTTGCTCCCCAAGTAGGTCGTATAAACCCAATTATACCTTAATTATTTTTTTTTAGAATATTCTTTTGTTGTTGTTGTTGCTTTATTTTTTTAAAATTTTCTTTATTGTTTGAAGTATTACAAATAGTAGTACATATGTCTCCTTTTTTTTTTCCCCCATTGACCTCCCCCCCCGGCCTCCCCTACCCCCCAGTACATGCCTTTACCTGCCCCCCCCCCATACCTTAATTATTGCATTTAAGACCCGTGTAATGCCATGGGACGGGGCCTTAGCTTTACTGTCACCTACACTTACGTGTATGTGCCTGTTTCCTGACAAATACTCCCTGGGTTTTATCTAGAGATTGAGCAGGGCTGGAGTCAGGCTCTGGCCTGGGGTGGAGGCCTCCCTATGCCAGGCCCTGTGCGCAGCACCTCGCACGGGCGGTCACAGCACTCCTTGGAGGCAGGCGCTGTCCCAAGAGATCAGATCCTTCCTCTGGTCACGGGCGGGGTGGGGGAGGGGTGATGAGAGATGCCCCGAGCCACAGGGTGCAGCATTGTCTTTCCAGAGCTCAGGTGCGTAGCTCTGCCCCTCATCACTTTGCCATCCCCTGTCCCGTGTCATGCTACCATCAACCCAGTGAGATGGGCAGCATCTTTATTCCAGAGCTGTGAACACTCTGGCCCAGAGCAGTCAATCACTTGCTCAAGTTGCACAGCTAATAAGTACGAAAGCAAAGACTCCACCCAGATCGGCTCACTCTCTGTCTCACCCCATTCTTTATGCCCCAAACCAAAGGACGTCCTTTTTGTTTGGGTCACGGGGTCAGTGAGCGTCAGCCCTTCCTGGAAGATGATAGCCAGCTATTGGAACACACCTGTCATTTGGGGAAAACCAGGTGATCTTTTTTAATAACCAAAGATAATTATTTGGGTATTAAAAGTGATGGCCTTGTCGAAATTCTTTGTAGTCCAAATATAATAGCGCTCTCTCTTGCTGGACTCTCTCATGAATGGCACTTTCCCACTCTCTCAGCCAAGGCTCGCTCTCCTTTGTGAACTGCCAAAACCTGGGCTAGGCCTGGTGGGCAGTGGTTCAAAACCCATCACTTGACCTCGCTGGAACAATGGAAAGTGGATCCGGTGTCGTAAGCTAAAACCGCCGTACAAAGCAAACATTCCTTCCCAGGGACTGCTCGGCACAATGGTCCCGCAAACGTTCTTTCTGTTTCCTGTGGCCTCTCACACACGGCCCTCGGGGACCACTTCTGACGGTCAAAGGTCTGTGGCTATTAAAAATGCACAAAATCAAATGTTCAAGCTTGGATGATGGTCAACTTGGACATATTTGGGCCTCGGAAGAGAAATGGCCTGTCGGTGGCTTGACTCACACGGTGGTCAGACTCCCAGTGGCTCTCCACACTGTGGGGTGTGAGGCAGGCGCATCCCCCCTGGAAGAAGACCGCACTGGGCCGGTGCCGACTTCCTTCCCTTCCACTTCTGCTTCCTTTCTGTCCTGCTTACCTCGCCCTCTAGGAAACCGTGTAACTTAGAAGGAATGGGAGATGCCAGGAAGTGCCCAGGACCTGAGTCGCTCTTCTGGATGTCACCAAATAGCACTAATTAAATCAGTTGCTTGTCCCAGTGAAACTGATGCTGCGACTCCACTGCTCAGCCTTTTGTTTGAAGACGATTGGATTTAGGGAGGGTGGTTCTTGCCTCCACTGTGGGTCGCTCGTTCTGAACCTTCATCATATTTCCGAGCCTTGGCAGGACTCAGAGGAACACAGAACACCCTGGCGGGTTTCCTGAAGAATTCCGAGGCTCTGCTGTGTTCTGATATGCAAAGTTGTATTTAGTGCGGGATCAGATGGACTCCGGTCCTGCTCTAATGGTGGGCACTTACCCGAGAATGGTTTTTCTTGAATTGCACGTGCGAAAACGAGTATAACACCAGCTCGTTTTTCCCCTGACCTGCCTTTGGAGCAGAAATTGTCAATGATATTTAATAGCCATCAGTTCATCTTGAATATGGTTGTTGCCTGTAGCCCTTCTGGGAACATGGCCTTCTATCCCCAAGTTGCAAACCACAGGGTTTCGGGGTTCCTTGGGGAACACCTGGACTCTGTGGTTTTGGTCTTGAAACTCTTATCTTTTCAAGGAGCAGCTCAAGAATTATGCCCACCATTGTGCTTCAAGGCCCAGGGTCCTCATTCACCACCTGCCCATCCTTGGAGCAGAGCCTCCCCCTCTTTCTCCATCTCCAGACAAGCCCAAGCGGCTTAAACAAAAGATGGTGATAATTAAATCTACAGATGACATCGTTAGTACGTTGCTGACATCTAAAAGATGGTGATGACTAAATCCTTCCTAACTGAGATGGAATGTTTTGAAGCCTAGCAATTGTGAAATTATTAATTCCCCTTTAAAGAAAGTTTTTCTGGACCCTTTTTTAGGGGTTGGGGGAGAAACTAATCATCTTATATTTTCTTTAAAAACATAAGGAAAGGAAAATAAGAAATATTTCAGCAAGCTTGGGAAACAGAATTTTTCTAGTAACTAAATCTATACATGGTTAGCTCATCAAAAATAGAAGAAATTATTTGTCAACGAAAGAAAATCAGAACCCTGGCCGGCGTCACTCAGTGGTTAGAGTGTTGGGTCGAGGGTTCAATTTCCAGTCAAGGGCACATACCTGGATTGCAGGTTCCATCCCTGGCGCAGGTCAGGGCACGAATGGGAAGGCAATCCATTGATGTGTCTCTCTCACATTGATGTTTCTTCTCTGTCTGTATCTCTCCCTTTTCCTCCCTCCCTCCCTCTCTTCTATTCTCTCTAAAAAGTAATGGAAAAATATCCTCAGGTGAGGAATCAGAAAGAGTTCCATTATGGCTTTAGTTATAATCTGCTTGGTTAAGAAAAATTAGAACTTGTAAGGTAGGGGGAAAGTTTTAACCAAATGCTATGAACTTGAAATTCTTTCCGCTGCAAGACACATTTTTACCAGAATTCAATTTAGTTAATCAGCACCTAGTGCCGGCCATGCAGCTTCACTAATAAGGGAAATAAGTAGACTAAACCCTCCTCAGTTCAAAAGCAAATCTCAAAAGAACCTCATGATGTAAATGATTCTAAATTATTCACTCTCCAGGCTTTAAAAAAATAGTCAAAACATGTCACCATCAACTTTATCAATACTATTGAGGTTAACATTGGTAGTGTACTTAACTTTAACCTCTGTTATTCAACAATGGGGACCGATAAATTATTAGCAAAGAGGAGCCAGGAGCCCAGTGTTATTACTAATAACATAAGGGTAAATAAAATGAAATTTTTTAATTTTTTTTTTTATTGATTTCAGAGAGGAAGGGAGAGGGAGAGAGAAAGAAACATCAGTGATGAAAGAGAATCATTGATCAGCTACCTCCTACACGCTCCCTACCGGGGACCGAGCCCACAACCCAGGTGCTCTTGACCGGTATCGAATTCAGGATCCTTCAATCTGCAGGCCGACGCTCCACTGGGCCAAACCAGATAGGACGACATTTTCTTTTCTTAATAAAGAGGAGGAAGAGCTAATCCTCCCATCCCCTAATGGTATATATCCTATGGCTGCTATCACAAATTACTGGGTGGCTTAAATGAGACCACCAGAAGTGTATTCTTTCACAGTTCTAGAGGCTAAAAGTCCAAAGCCAGAATTAGTAGGTCCAAATCAAGGCGGGGTGAGGCCACGCTGCCTCGACTTTCTGGAATCCGTCCCTTCCTCTTCCTCTTCTGCATCTGGGCACTGTTAGATTTCTTATTATTCCCATACCACGACAACATGTTTGATATATTCCATCTTCCAAAATATTTACCCACTGAATAAACTCCTAAAATTGTTGTTCTCCCGCTGAATAAACAGTATAATGATTCGTTTTCACATTCTCACCTTGACTATTACATCTGATTTTTAAAAATCTGCAGTCAGACTCTATATACTTCTGCCAACCCTCTGAGTTTTCTTAAAATGTGAAACCATAGACTCTGAGCCATTTTAAACACAAATCCATGGGGCACAGAGGTTACATGCTGATCAGCTTCTACACATACACACACACACACATACACACACACCCTCCCCCCGCCCTCAGAGGTGGAAGGCCTTGTTCCAGCCTGGCCTGCCTCAGGACATCTCCATCCCCCACATCCATCCTCCTGCTTTAGGCCCCTCCTTCCGTCTTTCCTCCCCAAGAGTCTCTGAGCCTTAGCAAAGTGAGGCCTGAGCAGAGGGTGAGGTCTGCACCAACAGACCTCCCCCCCGAACATCCCCAAAATTCCCTTCTTCATGCTTCTTCTGCTGGCAGTGTTTCTGCTTTATTCACTCCCTCACTGGAACCAGACATGAGGGGAGTATTTGCAGTTCATAGTCTTCTGTCTTCATCACCATCTTGTGTTCTCCTCTCTGCTCCAGACCCCTCCCTCACGTGTGGGAGGCCCACTTGCTATATTCCAGCCCCGTATGAGCTCCTGGCCGGGGAGATGAATGCTTGCATTTACATTTCTTCTGGACTGGTGAACACATTTTTCCCTGGAACTTAGGTGTTTTCTTTGTTTGTTTTTAAATATAGTTTAATTGCTTCTCTTTCTAAAGACGGCAGGGTTAAACACTGGCAGGAAGTCTTGATACCCTTGGAGAGAATGCCACAGAGCTTTAACAATAATCAGTTCTGGTCTGCTCCTTCGTTCTTATCCTAAGTGCCGTTTTCGGAGCTTGCTCTCCGTGCCTGCTATAAAAGGGAAACTGAAATCAAAGGGGACAGGAGTCTCAGTCTCACATCCTGAACGTTCTCACTGGACAGGATCCTGGAGACTGCAGACCCCCAGTGTAGGCGTCGTGGGGGCCCCTGCCACGGTCCCCAGGTGAACCTGTTAGGACGTTTAGAAACCGCCTGCAGTGTCCACGGACTCGGTCACGGGTGCAGAGCCCGACTCGCTGCTCATCAGTAAAAATGTCCCAACCGCGATCTCAGCCTCCTCCTGTGAATACTCGCTCACCTGCCCTTTCTTCTGCCTCCTGAATACTCTCTTTTGCCTCCAGCTTTAGAGCGATCCGGTATTAACAGTGTCCCACCAGGGGGAAGGCTGTTCTTAAACCACTGAGACTTTTTTTGTCCTTTTTCTGTTTTTCAGGTTCCTGAAACTCAAACTACTCCTTGCCTTTTGGCCGCGGTTGGAGGAGAGAATGAATTTGAAATAGGCTTGTTACGCAACGCGGGAGAAGGGGTAGAAGAGGCCAAAGAGTCCTTCCCTCCCGGGGCATCTGTCTGCAGCCGAGCGAGCGCCGTGTTCAGTGAAAGGACCTCCGCCAAGTTGAAAAGAAACTAATTTATTTTCTGTTTCGGCAGAGTTTACATTATTTCCCACTGCTTACACTTGAGAGTGTTTATTGTATGGGGACTGAGCGATTAAGAGAGTATGAAATAAAAGGTAACGTTTTCTCACTCTGGAGTTTGCCGTCTTGTCTTTGAACTGGAAAGAAATGCGTCTTTAGGAAACCGGCCGGCCAGTCTTCAGCGCCAGACAAAGCTCCGCTCTCTAGAGGTGGCTATTCCTGGTGGGGTTGTTACCTGACACCAGTTTCCTGGAAAATTGTGAATGCCACCAGCACTTCACACACATAACAAGAAAAAAAATAACACGGAAAAGTATCTGGTCAGCTGTGAAACCCTTCTGCCGTGGGAGAGTTGGAATGTCCTTGGGAGGAAAGTGAGTTTCCTATCCAGCACTGTTTCTCGGCGCCAGCGAGGTTCCCGTCGCTTACCTAAAAACTCAGGGGTGGATGCTTGCTTCTTCCCCCGACAAATGAGTCTCAAAGGCCATTAAGCTGTCGAAGGCCCACGGGGCAAAGAGAGTTCCTCTTAAAAGTTAGGTGTTGGCCAATGTTTTTCCATTTGTCCAACTCCTAACCCGCAGTAAAGAATGTTCTATGGCCTCTTCCCCTCCCGGGAGTTCCTGGCCCTACTTTGTTCCCATTTTTTCCTACAGTAATACTAAATTATATGGAAGTTTAGACAAAACCAAGGATTCAGGCGCAGACAAGGCGTGATTGTGCTCTAGCACTGTGAGGAACATAGTCCCCAGAAATGTCCCCGCGGTCCCCAGGCACATCCTGCAGGAGACCTCGCCACAGGCTCTTTCCTGGGTGTTCGTGCCGCACCCTTCGCCGACCCTGCCGTGAGGTGCTCTGCCCATAATGTGTCTTTATGCACAATTTAATTTGTTCCAAAACACCGGTTACTAACTAAAAAGCGTCCCCACGAAAAGACTGTCCCACGAATGATTTCACTCGGTGTTTCTGAAGTGTCCCCCTCCCTGTCCCCGCGTTATCTTTGGGAGTACAGCTCTCCAAAGAGACAGGAAGCTAGTATTTTTTATGTAACTATTTGAGGATTGTAAGGGTTCTCGGTAAATGTGTGCTCTCTACTATGCACTCAGTAAGCAGTCTTTCTTGTGAATTGATTTTTTTTTAGACAGTTGCCTTCTGCTATGGAGTTTTTGTTATTTTCCTCTACCATTTAAAGTTTCCTTTACTATTTTTGAAACGTTTTAGGGGGGAGAAAAGGATTTCAGAAATCTATACTCCAGGGGCTTTAGACCAGGGACTTCTTTCTGTAGTCAGCTTTCACCAGGCAGCTCACCAAGTCACCAAAAAGGGAAAAATCAAAAGCACCCTGAACACAGAGGCAGAAGTCTTCAATACTCGCGTTGAAGGACCTATCATCCCGGGGTTGGGATTATAGGTCCTTCGTGGGGCTCAGCTCACTTCGGGAGATGTCGGAGCTGGTGTGTGATTGGCTTGTCTTCCTCATTCGCTCGCCTACGAGAATGCACCTGCTGAGTGAGAGGCAGTCTCCGCTGGCAAGGAAGGTCTTTGGCAGGTTGGGCAACGGGCTTAGCAACTCGTGAAGACTTGAGGCATCCACAGACGGCAGTGTCACTTTAAGGAAGAGCTGGTTAACTACTCACTGCCGAGGCCAAGGCAGGAGAAAGAAAAGTTCACGTGGCCTTTGGCAGGGTGGGTTCGGGTTAGAAATCTCAGGATGGATGTGTCCTTGTTCCTCTCAGGCTCTAGAACTGTCATGTAAGAAACCACTCACAGACCGGAAGTGACCAGCCATGACCCACAGGCCTGTGGTCTCGCTGCCTCTCCGCTCCCGGGGCCCCTCTGAACCTCCCAGAGGAACGCCCTGTAGGGACTCCCTGACAACAAGGAGACAGGTAAGACACAGCAGGGCAATCAGTTGATCCGTTCATTAATGTTCTGTTCATCTATTTCCAGGGTTATTTTGTTCGTTTTAACTAGAATGTACTGACTCAATTAAAGCAATCCATGAGTAGTCTTCACATTGGATATTTGAAGAGCATCTGGTCTGACATTAAACCAGGGTTTGGTTCTTTTTTTATTATTGGTTTCAGAGAAGAAAGAGAGAGGGAGAGAGAGATAGGAACATCAATCATGAGAGTCACGGATGGGCTGCCTCCTGCACACCCCCTACTGGGGATTGAACCTGCAACTCAGGCATGTGCCCTGACCGGGAATCGAACCGTGACCTCCTGGTTCATAGGTTGATGCTCAACCACTGAGCCACGCTGGCTGGGCTGCCATCCCAGCATCTTGTCAGATAATCCAGGATGGGTTGAGTGCCTACCCAGGCAAGGCTCACACTAGGCCCCGTGCATGAAGGATGAGGATCAAGGCTGGGGGAGGGGTGCCAGTGAAATGATCCCAGAAGCCATGGCGAGGATGCTGGAGGGTGGGGCTGGGCTGGCAAGATCTGCCGCAGACAGCCCAGGGCTGGCCCCAGGGGAGGGGCTTTTCACCCACCTGCCAGGGAAGCTTATATTCGTGTTTTGAGTTCGTTTTTATAAAATCACACTCGGTGGTAAGGCTACCCTTCCCTTTAGCACTCTAGGTTTGTATGTTAGTTTCCTGAAGTGCTTTAAAAATACCGATGTTCAGATACTTTGTCCATCATTTCATCCCACGATTAGAATGAGATTAAAGGCAGGTTTGTTCTGAAAACAGCCCAGGCCCCTCCGTGTTGGCCGGGCAGAGCTCAGAGGAGAGGGACGTAATTGCACAGGCTGAGTTTGAGGTTAGAGTGTTTATGTAACAAATCAGCTCAACTTAAACATTTCTCGTGGTGTGGTCAGGGCCGCAAGCTTTGCCCAGCCCTCCACCCGGGATGCCATGGGTCCATCAGCCCTGTGTGGGCAGCTCTGTGGATGTGCAAGGACCCTGCTAGCCCCCAGCCAGCTAACACGTTCAATCACACATCGTGTCGCTTACGTGTTTTACAATGAGGACGGCGAAGGCCATTTTTCAAAACAATCAGACCGGTTACATTTGTGTGTGCGCTGATGAGCAGCCCCCGATAATGAATGCTCATTTGGCAAAGTCTTACAATTAGGGAATTTTTCTTTCCCAGATAATAACATGAGCCCTGATAATTTGCCTCCAAGTCGGCCTCCTGATTACCGCCCTCCCCCCCCCCCCCGCCCTTGATAGAGACGCTGTGCACCAGACAGACAGACGGCTGAGGCGGACACCCTGAAGGACAGGGAAGGCTCTCCTGGGTCCAGAACAAGCCAACTGTAGGAGGGATGGTTTCCAACTCCATCATGGAGTACGGAGCCAAAGGACATTGCAGAGGCCAGAGGGGAAAAATGCTGAATAACTCCCCACTCCTCCCAGGCATCTCACACCGTGGCCTCATTACTGAGTCTGAAATGTGAATAGGATATCAGACACCCCCAAACTCAAATGTGAGCACAGAGATGCATCCCAAAGCCAAATGTAAATTATGTTTAAATTATTCATGCCACCTAGCTCGCCATTAGAGCAGATAATTGAACTAACTGTAAATACATCTAAACAGAAGTGCCAGAATCAGTAACATCCACAACAAACTACAGTTGAACAGAAAAATCCACTTAAGTGCTAAGTAATTAGGGAGGCGGGAGCGAGGAAGGCGGGAGGCCGTACTTCTGCTGCGATGGGCCAGCTGGGACTGGACTGGGACCAGCCAGCGAGATGGGAGCTGGCCAGAGCGGCGGGTGGGGCTTGGCTGAGAGAACGGGGAGAGGGCAGGGTGCTAAGCTTGTGCAGGGAAAGAGGAAAAGACAGATCTGGGGTGGTTTCTGGTTGCTGACAACTCTGAAGTCAACCAGGCAAAAGTGACTGATGGGGCCCCGGCCAGCATGAAAAAGAGAAAGTAGCACACAATCTGTGAGATGTTGGGGTCCTCTTGCAACCCCGAGACAGTGCATGGAAATACCATTCCACCGGCAGCGTGTTACCACAGGACGCCCTGCGCAGGGAGCTGGGGGTAAAAAATGTTTTTAGAAGCAACACTCTCCTCTGGCAAGTGGCCTTTGGGAGCTAGAATATACTAACTGGTAAATGGTCTGGGATTCTCCTATTTCAATAAAAATTAGAGAGTTCAAAGCAGCTGGTTAGAACGCAACAGGTTTTCAGGGTAAAAGCATGTGACGTTGCCCCTCCCAGGTGACCCCCATTCCCCACCAGGTGTTCCAGTTCAAATACAGGAAGATGACTGACAAAAAGAAACTCACTCGTTCGAACCCTCATGAAGTGGGCAGGCAACCGGAGGATGAGAAGTCCCACGTCAGCGGGCGATACTGATTGCTCCCAAAGGGCAAGTCAAGCACCAAAAGTTCAGGTTTGCGGAGTTCGAACCGGGAGCAAGATTTGAACATCTGTTCTCACCTGTGCAGACAGAGCCAAGGCTGCTACCTGGGGAGGACAGAGTGGAGGAGACCAGCCCGCTCAGAGGATGAGGAGCAGCCTGATGAAGGCTCCAGCAGCCCAGAGAACAACAGGAACAGGAAAGAAGTGAGTAAAGGTGAGATCTAGTTAACTGACTCCAGACAGATGTCTCTCATGGGCAGAAGAAGAGAGTAACTGACACGGAGGTTGTCAGTTACAGATACAGGCGGCCACCAGCCTGTATCCAGGCTGAAACGCTAATTCTTAGGATATAACTATGGATTCCTTCTAATCAGGCTGGATTTTTAATGTGGTTTTCTAAGCAATCCAATTATTTCTTATGTTTGTGTGTTTTTTTAAAAAAAAATACATTGTCAAGAATATTGCTGCCATTCTAATCCACAAAAGGGATTGTTTTGTTTGGTTTTTTAATCATAGCGATGAAACGGACCCTGTGCAATTATAGTGTATCTCATTTTTTAAACCTGTTCGTTTAGGTGCCTCGTTAGCACAGGAGGTAGTGTGTCAGTCTCATAAACCTGTTTATTTCCATAGCAAAAGACAATTCCTCAAGAAGTTAAATATAGAATTGCCACATGATCCAGGGATTCCACTCCTGGGTATGAACTGAAGGAATTGAAAACAGGGACTGGGACAGATACTTGTACACCTGTGTTCACAGCGGCGTTATTTACAATAGCCAAAAGGTGAAAATAACCCAAGTGTCCATCCCCAAATGAATGGATAAGCAAACTGTGGTGTGTACACACAATAGATTAAATTCTGGCACATGATACAACATGGACGGACCTTGGAAACATGATGCTGAATGAATAAGCCAGACATAATAGGACAGGTATTGTATTATCAAGTACAATATGAAGTGAATAGGAAAACTCACAGATAACAAGTAGATTGGCCTGTCCAGCGTGGCTCAGTGGTTGAGCATTGATCTATGAACCAGGAGGTCATGGTTTGAATCCCGGTCAGGGCACATGCCGGGGTTGTGGGCTTGATCCCCAGTGTGGGGTGTGCAGGAGGCAGCCCAATCAATGATTCTCTCTCATTATTGGTGTTTCTATCCCTCTCTCCCTCTCCCTTTATCTCTAAAATCAATAAAATATATATTTTCTAAAGTGGATTGGCGGTTAATAGGGGCTCGAGGTTGTTGCTTAACGGATATAGAGTTTCTGTTTGAGTAATGAAAGGCCTTGAGATTAGATATGGTGATGGTTACACAATATTGTGAATGTAATCAATACCATGGAATTGTACACTGAAAGTGGTTAAAATAGCAAATTGTGTGTTATGTGTACTTTAGCACACAAAAATGGCAAAAAGAATGGGTTTTTTATTAGTATGACCGTTTATGGCCACTACAGCAATTATAATGGGCTTGTATTTAAAGTCGTTGTAATGACATTTATTTCCAACATACAACTCCAGTGGTAAACATCTTTAGAACGTAGCGGACATGCCCAGGGTCGCAGCAGATTCCCTGGAATGACCTTCTGGGGCAGAGGGGTCCGGATGAGTGGCAGGGCCAGAGGGCGGGGTCTCCTCTCCAGCTCTCCGCTGCCTGCTGTGTGAGCAGGGCAAGACCTGTTCTTCCCAACGCCTGTTTCCGCCTCATAGGAGAATGACTGTTTAATAGGATTGTCGTGAAGATAAAATGTGTTATAAGTATAATGTGCATAATACCGTGCTTATAATTAAGCAATTATTCTTACTCATTTCATCATGGCAAAGCTGATATTTAAAGGGGAAAATGCTTAAGAATTCTGAGGATGGCTCCAAGGGTTGTGACGAAACCCAGCCCTGGCTGCTGAGGGGGGGCATGAAGCTCTCCTGAACATCGCCCAGTGGCACGGCTGAGCCTGCCCGTGGCTCCTTGGGGAAGCAGGACAAGCCCAGGCTGAGTGTCCCAGGGGTCCCTGGGCCTGGACAGCACAGCCTCTGGTCCCCAGCAGCTTCCAGTCACAGCGGTGGGCAAGTGGGCCTGCTGTCTCCCTTGTTGTTCTAATTTTGTTTGCTCTGACCACTGGCACCTTGGGGGTCTCTGCTGGGGATGCATCACCAGTCTGGGCATGCTAACCTTCTGTTCCCCTTAGCTCTCCAGCCGCTTACTAACACGCCACTCCAGGCCCCAGTGACATACAGGAACATGCCTGAAGTGGCCACTAGGCTGGTCTGGTTAACATCCTGCTTTGACCCAGGGGTGGGCAAACTTTTTGACTTGAGGGCCACAATGGGTTCTTAAACTGGACCGGAGGGCCGGAACAAAAGCATGGATGGAGTGTTTGTGTGAACTAATATAAATTCAAAGTAAAGGAGCGGAGGGGAGAGCAAGAGAACCAGATAGAACAGCCGGATCCGGCCTGCAGGCCGTAGTTTGCCCACGGCTGCTAGCTGGTTTGGCTCAGTGGATAGAGCGTCACCCTGGGGTCCTAGGTTCAATTTCGGTCAAGGGCATGCACCTCGGTTGCAGGTTCCTGCTGGGCCATGGTCTGGGCTTGTGCAGGAGGCAACCAATCGATGTGCTTCTCTCACATCAATAATTCTCTCTGTCTTTCCCTCTCTCTTCCACTCTCTCTAAAAATCAATGGAAAAACATCCTCTGGTGAGGATTAAACAGAACACATCCTGCTTTGAAGGTGGCAGGCCTGGCGTGAAACCATTGCAGGGAGAGGGGGAGCACTGGGCAGGGGAAGGTGGCTCTGGTCCCACAGGAGCTCAGCCAGCGGCAGGCGTGGCGGCGGGGGGGGAGGGGGGGGGGGGTTCCAGCCGTAAAGGTTCAGCCGTGAGTGGTTTGCTGTCATTGTGTCCGGATTGCTTCCTCCGGTGTGAGTGGTGGTTGCTGGTTTCGGGCTGTTCTTTTTCTCGATGTGTTGTTAGGATTCGGCCCCTTCCTGTGAAGAGAGAACATTCCTTGCTCCCCTAACTCACCCCTTGGCATCAGGGGGAAGCCCTGTGTATGAGAGAGGGACCACAGGGACTGAGGCAGGGGTCCTCAAACTTTTTAAACAGGGGCCAGTTCACTGTCCCTCAGACCGTTGGAGGGCCGGACTATAGTTTAAAAAAAAAAAAACTATGAACAAATTCCTATGCGCACTGCGGGCCCGGGACGAGTCGGCTGCTAAGCAGGACAGGCAGCGGCACCCGGCGGGCCGGATAAGTGTCCTCGGCGGGCTGCATGTGGCCCGCGGGCCGCAGTTTGAGGACCCCTGGACTGAGGAGTCCAGGCACTGGGAGGGTGTGGCCGCGATCGGGAGCCAGGCTGTGAAAACTCAGTCCTGGAGTGGGGCTCCTCCCCGGGCGGCTAGGCAGAGTGAACGCACGCCCATGGACGGAGAGCGGACACAGAAAGGGCCCGGAGCCCCCCCGGGAATGGAGCTCTCCTCAGTTAAAGTGGCCGGAAATAGTGCGATGCTGAAGGGAAAGAGAACTGGTAAGGTTTTAAGTCATAACTATATGCCTGAAAACCCTGGGAATTTGTTTTCCCAACTCCAATAGTTTTCTGACTCAAAGGTCCCTCAATGGTTGTTGAACGGTAACAGAGTTTCCGTTTGGAAGACGGAGAAAGTTCTGGAGATGGATGGTTGCACAGGAGAGTGAATGTGCTTAATGCCACAAGGCTGTATGAAACAGGTTCAAATGGTAGCTTTTATGTCATGTGCATTTACCACATTAAAAACCATTTTTAAGCCGAAACCGGTTTGGCTCAGTGGATAGAGTGTCGGCCTGCGGACTGAAAGGTCCCGGGTTCGATTCCAGTCAAGGGCCTTGGTTGCGGGCGCATCCTCAGTGGGAGGTATGCAGGAGGCAGCTGATCGATGTTTCTCTCTCATCGATGTTTCTGGCTCTCTATCCCTCTCCCTTCCTCTCTGTGAAATATCAATAAAATATATATAAAAAAAAAACAAACCATTTTTAAGTTTGTTAACTGTCAGACACCTACAAACCGTTGATTCATGTGACACAAATTTTGTCTCCTCATTCTTACTCATTCTGCGTCTGGGGTTTAAATCAGGTCAGGTTCTGATTACGAGATTCTACTCTAACTAGTTATGTGGCCTTGACCAAGTCATCTCACGTTTCCAGTCTTCAGTTGCCTCACTTGTAAAAGGAGAAATTTGAAAGGCAATGTCTGTTACCATCTCTCACAGCGCGGCTAGTCGAGGATTAATAACCACCACCGCTTATTGACAGCTTGCTCTCTGCTGCACATTTTATCAGCAGGACCTCATTTCATCCTCCCAAGAATCCCAGGAGGCTGGTATGCTTATCCGTGTGAGAGGAAACTGAGGCTTCGAAAGTTCAGGGACTGTCATGTACAGGGAGCGAGTGGGCCAAGCAGGACTTGGACTTGGGTCTGTGGGACCCCGAGCCCAGGCTGTCAGTGCTGCTCGCTCAGGAAGAATGTCAGAGCCACGCCACCGAGGAGCTTTCTCCCTGGAAAAGCTATTAGCCTGGAAAATAAGACCCACGTCCAGCCAGAGTGGTGTCTGCTGTGCTTTCCCCCTCCCCTCAGTGACCATGCTCCAGCCACACGGACAGGAAGCGGGACAGGCCAGCTGGTCAACCCGCCAGCTCTCACCAAGTCAGATCTTTACGATAGGTTTCAGTATTTCACCCTAAATTCCTTGAAATCCCCCTCCAACAAACCAGAAACATCCTCATTTTCAGTGATCAAAATATGTATGAGGAAACATGCATTATTGTTAGATGGTGTTTATTCCTGTTCCCCACCATTAACTAATACAATCAAGAGTCCATCTCCTGAGTGTCCAGTCTCTGAAGCAGACATCTGGTAACGTCCAGCCATGCAATAAAGATTCACTGGCCTTCAGGTATTCTCCAAGTCTGTTTAACCGTGACCTTTTCTGTCACCCTTAACCACAGCAGTCATTAGGGCTCTTAGCAAGCAGCACCGTGGGCAGTCCATGTCTGCCCAGTGGCCCTCAGCCAGGGAAGCAGGAAAAAAAGAAAGGCAGCAATAATACAACGAATATTGGCTGTCTGTGGGACCTGGCAAAGCCAAGAAGTACTTACATTTGTTGACTGAAAGCATTGAAATCAACCTAGGAGTTAGATAGCAAAAGAAAATCATCAGAAATCCGTGCACTGATGCTACGTAGACATTAACAATGAGTCAGATCTCTAGTGAAGTAAGTCATCATCCGAAACAGCGGGTGAAGCTGTGGAACTTGAAGCCGCATTGAGCAATCGTCCTTGCAGACGTGGACACAGATCTGAAAACAGTGCTAAGATCCTTAAACAAGAAGCAACAAGGCCACAGCACACAGCCTGGGGAAAGAATCGCAAAGGACGCAACAGCGGCGCAGTTCAAGTGTAAATACAGGAATCTGAACCCCCGTGTGGCTTTCTTCTCAGCACCACAATGGCTACAACTCCTACCAGGACTCAATGAAGAGGAACTGAAGGCTGGATCAGAACTCCACTGACTAGCATCTGTGCTCTGTTATATTTATTCATGCATAAAATGCTAACCACACACACACACACACACACACACACACACACACACCCCTCATCTTTTACTTGAAATTCAAATAGTCCCTTTAAAAAATTTTTACTTATTTGTTTATTTATTTATTTATTTATTTATTTTTTAGAGAGAGAGGGGGGAAGGGGAGAGACAGAGAGAGAAACATCATTCTGCTGTTCCACTTATCTATGCATTCATTGGTTGATTCTGGTTCGGGTTGACCAGGGATCAAACACACAACTTTAGTGTATCAGGACGACACTCTAACCAACTGAGTACCCAGCTAGCGTTCAAATATTCTTCTTTATTTCCCTAGTAAAGTCTATAACTCAAAAGGCCTTTGGTGATACCTTTATAGAAAGCTTTCTGTATTGGATACTAACTACTGAGAACCAAGATCTGTACCTGGTATGGGTAAAACTAAGTAAGAAACACTGTGTTAGTTAATGATGGCCACATAACAAATTACCCCAAGCCTTAGTTACTTAAAGCAACAGTTATCTCTCATGGGTTCAGTGGGTCAGAACTGTGGATCACAGCGGGAGCATAGCTTCATCTCTGCTCCACAGGACTGGGCCTCGGCCGGAAGGCTGGCAGGGTAGGAACTAGAACATCTGAGGGCCTGTTCTTGTGTGACCATTGATGCTGCCTGTCAGCTGAGGGCCTAACTGGACTGTCATCTGGGACCCCCACACATGGCCTCTCCATGTGGCTTGGGCTTCCTCCCAATATGGAGACTGAGATTTAAGGGCAAGCATCTCAAGAGAGAGCCAGATGGAAGCTGTGTCCTTGTTATGACCCAGCCTGGAAATCACACAGCTTTGCTTGCACCATACTCCATTGATCAAGGTGGTCATAGCCTCCCCCCAGATTCAAGAAGAGAGAAACTAGATCCACATCTCAATGGGATACATAGGCAAGCGTGGCCATCTTTGTAAAACACAAGTTGTCCTTATAGATTTCCACTTTAAAGCTGATTTCTGTAGGGGTGTGCTCCCTGGTACAAAGACTTCATGACCTAGAACAGTGGTTGGAAAACTCATTAGTCAATAGAGCCAAATATCAACAGTACAACGATTGAAATTTCTTTTGAGAGCCAAATTTTTTAAACTTAAACTTCTTCTAACGCCACTTCTTCAAAATAGACTCGCCCAGGCTGTGGTATTTTGTGGAAGAGCCACACTCAAGGGGCCAAAGAGCCGCATGTGGCTCGAAAGCCATGGTTTGCCGACCACTGACCTAGAAAATCTTAGGTGGGTCCTAACAGATACATGGGGAATATTTGGTGTCTCAAGACATGTAAGAGATAGGGTTAGAATTGTATGTTGGGGCCAGATTTGAGAGAATCCTAAATGACATGTTAAAAGTGTGATCTTTATTCCAAGGACACTGAGGAGCCACAGAAGTATTTTCAGCAAAGATGGATTAGGGAAAGGAGAGGCAAGAGGCAGGGAGATTAATTGGGAGCTAATTAAAGTGGTCCAGGTGAGATACATCAGGAGTCTGAACAATGACATTTATCTACGAGTCTGAGCCAACAGCCCATACCATCTGTACCTTTTTGCTCCTGTCTAATTATAAATTCAGTGAGGATTCCAAATAGTTTCAGCATCTAATATTAATAGGTTATGAGTCTTAAATACATACATTTGATATATATAGTTTTTATTTGTAATTACACACCTATGCATAAAGCATTTAAGTTTGCCTTCAAATTACATTTACTTAGCACACAGCTGTGAAATTTTATAAAGCATTGATTTTGCTTATAAACCCACAAATTTCCTCCTATTCTTTCTCCTTGGACTTATTTTTAGGCCATTACTTGAATATATTACTTTGGTCCCTCTGTCTTCCTTTTCTGACTTTGTTTAACCCTAAGCATAAACCAAAATCACTGAGCAAATTATGTCCCTTGATTGATGATTTGGGAGTTCTAGGTATTCATGGGGTCAGGGTAGGGGCAGGAAATATGTCACAGACATCTCTAAGAATCTGATGAAAATTCACAGCTCATATGGGCACCCCCAGGTGAGCTTGCTGTCTGTCTCAGGAGATGGGAAATCCCTTTCAGGTACTGGCCTGAGTCATACGAATCAGCTGTAAATTGTCGCCTGGATGATGTCAGGTACTCCTGACCCCTGAAACCAGGGCTCCATCTGACTGGAGACAGTCGTTCATCTCTTTGAACTTCAGTTTCTCAAGATGAGGATGGTAATGACGAAATATTACCCCCTGGGAGCAATGTCCTGGTGTGCTGGCCATCTGCTTGGAAATCTGTACTTGCTTGTGTGCACAATCCAGGCAAGTGTGACCTGTCATTTCAAGTGACCCTGCTGAGGTTGCTTCCACTGCTATGACTTGTAGTTTGGTTTACTCTTAGATTACTTTATTTAAACTCTAATGTAGTAATATAAACACACTTCAGCACAATTTATAGGCTCACGATTCTTTCTATCATAAATGGCTTTTTTTCCCCTCCTTGAAACAAACTCTTGAGTCTAGACTTTGTCAGGTTGATGCATGAGTTTGGGGACTGTTTATACCAAAACCATATACGCATTCCAGAAACATGCCTTGTCACTGATCTGAAATAAAGATGATGAGACTTCGACTCATAAAGAGACACCCAAAATCATTTGAAGCGTGAACTCTGATCTATTACTAAAAATAGGCATAAAGGCCTCCTCAAAAGTTGCTTTCTGCTTTAAGAAGAGGCTGATCTTTAAAGAGAGATCAATATGAGAGAGAACTTTTTCATGGTACAAACTGTTCCACAAATAAAAGGGGCTGAGGGTCCTGGCCAGAAGGGTCTTGGGTTCAATTCCTAGTCAAGGGCACATACCTGGGTTGTAGGTTCAATCCTGCCCCAGTTGGGGCACATGCAGGAGGCAACCAATCAATGTGTCTCTCACATTGATGTTTCTCTCTCTCCCTCCCTTCCTTCCTTCCACTCTCTCTAAAAAGCAATGGAAAAAATATATTCGAGTGAGTGAGGATTAACAACAAAAAGGGGATGGGGCGCCAAAACCGGTTTGGCTCAGTGGATGGAGCGTCGGCCTGCGGACTGAAAGGTCCCGGGTTCGATTCCGGTCAAGGGCATGTACCTTGGTTGCGGGGCACATTCCCAGTGGGAGGTGTGCAGGAGGCAGCTGATCGATGTTTCTCTCTCATCGATGTTTCTGACTCTCTATCCCTCTCCTTTCCTCTCTGTAAAAAATCAATAAAATATATTTTTAAAAAAGGGGGGGGATGGGGCTGGGGCATCTCTAAATAGTGACTTTCAGGGGAAATGTTAGACAGAACTAATTGGCCATCTTCAAGAAATGGTAGGAAAGGATCCAACCAACCAATGGGAAAGAAGATGGATTTGGAGGTGTCTTTCCATTCAAATATTTTATCCTAGATTTCTCTAATAAGCCTATGAAGATGAAGGCAGGATTATGTGACTGACTCAGTCCTAAAGAGCAGGCCTTTGCAAACTGTGGTTGTGGTGATCCTACCATGAGTAACGTGTTGGGGTGAAGGTGGGTGCCTGTGCAGTGGTACGCTAGGTGTATTAGGCCAAGTGTGTAATCCAAAGAACTCACTTCAAAGCTTTCAAAACAAATGGTAATCAATGAATCAGCCTTCAGCGGCTTCTCTTTTCTAGGGCTGAGTAAACAAACCTAGAAGTTGTAAAATTGACCTAGCCAGCCTGTCATAGACTGCCGGCCACTGGGAGGAGGATTCCAGGCAAGGCCAGGCCTGGAGCAGTGAGGAAGGCAGGGAAGTTCTGGTCCTTCCAAAGGGACTGACCTTCACAGCATGCTGACAATCAGGCCAGTGCTAATGTCCATGAAGAGAATCAGCCCTTGAGGCTCAATGGTTTGTATTCATCACAGATAAGCCTGAATGCTGTTAGCTGGTTTCCTCAGAACCTGACCTGGATTAATAAAGTTCAGAAGCTGTGTTTTCTCATTAAAAGGGCGACCTATATGTATACACACAGATGGATTTCTTCTCTGTGTGCTAAACATACTGTCTCCTATGTACTGCCAGCCCATCTCCTGGAACATGGTGGGCAGATTTTGCTTTTGTCTGCCTGGTATCCAATCTCCTATTTGTAGAAACAACACCTTTTCCTTTGTGGAACCACATCTCTCTACTCTTGGGTGGTTCTGGCTCCAGGTTTGAGCGAGTGACCCACGTCTGCCAGTCACTAGGATGGGTTTAGGGTTGGATGTGTGACGTAAATTAGTCCCAGCCGGTGTGGCTCAGTGGCTGAGCGTCAACCTGTGCACCAAGAGGTTGCTGGTTCAAATCCCTTTCAGGGCACAGGTCTGGGTTGTGGGCTTGATCCCCAGAAGGGGACGTGCAGGAGACAGCCAATAGATGTTGATGTTTCTCATGAATGTTTCTATCTCCCTCTCCCTTCCTCTCTCTCCTAAGGAAAAAAAAAAAAAAAGAACAAGATTAAAGAAAGAAATGTGACCTACATTGGGCTGGTGGAAGCCAAACCTGGGATTTGGAGGGAAAGGAGGTTTTGGAGAAACAAAGGACTAGTTTTTCCACTGCAGTTGCTGAGTTTGCTGAGTTGGTAGGAGTGAGTTTAAAGCTGCCAGGGTACCACCTGGACATGGGCATCTTGAGAATGAAGTCAACAGAAAAGAAAGAAGACTGAAAGATTGAGAAAGGACATATCCTGACGACATTTGTTTAAGTCCCTGGATTCAATCATGATGAAAGCTGAACCATTTCTTACACTTTTCAGTTACCTAGCCAACAAAAACACTCTTTTTGTTTTTACATTATGCCTGTTTGAGTTAAATTTCTGTCACTTGCTATCTCAAGAGACTTAATAAACTAGAGCAAACACCAAGGTGTAATACGCACTAGGAAGGGCTCAGTCCCACCTCCAGGGCCACATGCCAGGGCCTGGGCGGGGCTGCCTTGAGCAGGCCCAGTGAGAAAGGTTCTGGTTGGAGACTTTCTGATTCGTGCCTTGAAATTTTATTGTCTGGGCTTCGGAAATAGAATTATGTTTTTTAAAATGTTATTTGCTTCCCAGTAGGGGAGACTCATCAGTCACTGGGAGTTTGGTCTTGTAGTGATTTTGAAAAAAACAAGTCCTCCAGCAGGCGACTCCCAGTGCATCCTTGAGGATTAGCATGGCATAGGAGCACCAAGATACAGCTATCTTTTTAAAACATTACTCACGTTAACTGGATTCCTGAATTTGCTGGAGTAAAGCAGGTATGCGTGGTCTCAGGTGAACTGAGTTGGGGGCTGGGCTATCCGCTGCTTCACCCCTGGCAGCTCGAGTATAGGGAGAGTTCACTGTTCTCAGTTTATGATCAAGTATGGAACACGCGAGAAAATTATCTCATGCTAGGATCTAAGGGAACTGGTTGGCCACATTGAACATTTGGAAGTTTGTCTCCTCTGAGAGATTATAAAAGTTCCAGTTCACTTTACTAAGTATACAGATTTCATTTGCATCCAATTAGATTAAGCAGCTGGGTAGAACCTGGAGTGTGTGATATTCACTCATTAATTCAAGCATCAAGTGGGAGGTTGTGCACAGCCGTCACCCAGATGAGTGAATTTAAATTGCTCTAATCTACAAATTGGAGCAAACTCTCTGTCATTTGAAAGCTCAGAAGCATTTCCTTTGCAACACTCAGACTTCATGCTGGCGCCCCACGTTTTAGAAAAATGCTTTTCAAGGAGGGAGTGACGTGATCAGCTTTACATTTTAGGAAGACCATTTGGAGGCTGCCCAAGGGATGGGCAAATTAGAGCAGATGGGACAAGAAGGCAAGTTTTGTGATCGTCCAATCAAAAAATGACAAGAAGGTGACTCGGAATAATGGAGAGGGTAGCGGAGAGACATCTGTTTAGCAGGGCACTAGTAGGGAGTAGTACCCCCCTGCCCCCCCCCCACCCAGCCCTGTAAAAAGAAATGTCAACCCACAGCCTGTGAATGTGGTCTTATTTGGAAAAGGGGGCTTGCCAGATGTAATTAAGTTAAGGATCTTGACATGAGATTAACCAGGTGTGTCTGTCCATTAGGCACCCATTCATCACAGGACCAATTCTATTCACTATATTTTCCTACTTTCTCTACTCTTGACACTCCGGCCTTTGGGATCCTTACAGACCCAAGGAGAGACTCCTCGGGCAAGATAATAACAACTTGCCCAGCAGCATACCTTTCATAGGCAAATTAACCAATCCTGAGCCTGTAGCCCCAACCACCTTCTTATCTAACTCTCTCACACCAAGCCAATGTTCCCCTGCCCTAAATCACCCCACGGCAGTTGGGGAAAAGAGGACATTGGCAGAAGACTGGGTGAGTGACCAACTGGCATAGATCGTGAGATGTGGGATGACGTGTGGGTAGAACTGTGTCCCCCCAACATTCCTAAGTTAAAGTGCCAACCCCATCCAGGACCTAAGAAGATGACCTTATTTGGAAATAGGGCCTTTACAGAGGTAATCAAGTTCAAATGGGGTCATGAGGGTGGGCCCTAATCCAATATGACTGGTGTCCTTATTCAAAGACATGCATAGAGGGAAGACAATGTGAAGAGACTCAGGGAGAAGTCACCCATCTACAAGCCAAGGAGAGGGACCTGGCACAGATCCTTCCCTCACAGTCCTCAGAAGGAACCTTGATCTCAGACTTGTAGCCTCCAGAGTGGTGAGACAATCAATTTCTGTTGGTGCAGCTGCCCAGTTGTTGATCATGTGTTAAGTTGGCCCCAGCAAACTAATGCAGGGAATCCACAGAGCAGCCTTCTACCCATCCCTGGAGTTTGCAGAAACATGCATGCACTGCTCATTAACATAGTTAAAAGAACTAGCTTGAGGCAAGGAATCAATCTGGTTCTCTCACACTTGGACCTTTTCCTTTCTTTCCCTCCCAGCACATAAAGACCTGTTTACAGCCAGCCTGCAGTCCAGTGATGAAGGGGGTGGGGAGGGGAGACATCAAAGGCAAAGCACACGTTGTTTTGTTGCTTGAGAAATATGCTGTGTAAGGCACTCCTACCCTCCAAGGGCCAGAAGAGTCCGGGCCTGCCTTGTCTTTGGGGCGGGTTGAGTATGGAAGCTGGGGAGGACTCCGCCATTTGGCTACAGGCCATCCTGAATGTCACTCTAGGCAAACACCTCTGGTGTTTTCATTCCTGTAACCCTGGCTGCTTTACCACATTTCACTCGGGTCCAGTATCCAAAAGTAGAACATTCCTGTGAAACCCGAATGGTGTAACGCAAAGATGCAATTACCATTAATTTACATGGGAAATTTTTTGAGCACTGCCAGGATGCAAAAATAACCTACCAAAATCCTATCAAATAACACATAAAACCCAAAATAAGCTAACATATAGTAAAAGCAGGAATGATATGATAGATACCCGCCTATATAAAGTAGAAATAATGTGCTTCCGTGTAGTCCCACTTATCGTGTGTGCAGCCTCTATAGCAGGAGTGGGCAAACTTTTTGACTCGAGGGCCACAATGGGTTCTTAAACTGGACCGGAGGGCCGGAACAAAAGCATGGATGGAGTGTTTGTGTGAACTAATATAAATTCAAAGTAAAGGAGTGGAGGGGAGAGCAAGAGAACCGGATAGAACAGCTGGATCCGGCCCGCGAGCCGTAGTTTGCCCAAGGCTGCTCTATAGCCATCCACTGCAAACAAACACTAAATGCTGTTTTTAATTTTTTTTTTTAATATATTTTATTGATTTTTTACAGAGAGGAAGAGAGAGGGATAGAGAGCCAGAAACATCGATGAGAGAGAGAGACATCGATCAGCTGCCTCCTGCACGCCCCCCACTGGGGATGTGCCCGCAACCCAGGTACATGCCCTTGACCGGAATCGAACCCGGGACCCTTGAGTCCGCAGGCCGACGCTCTATCCACTGAGCCAAACCGGTTTCGGCATGTTTTTAATTTTTATTTTTTTTTCACAAAAGCAAAAATCCTCTGAATTTTCTTTAAATATTTTTTTTTTATTTTTCAATTACAGTTGACATACAATATTACATTAGTTTCAGGTATGCAACCCAATGATTAGGCATTATAGAACTCAGTGATCCCCTCAATAAATCTAGTACCCATCTAACATCATACATAGTTATTACATTGAATGTGGTCAGTTTCTCACCATCATAAGTCAGGGCGGTCTGTACGGCAGAGAACAAAATCTAGACCTGCCCTAAATGAGCTTCCAGCCTCTCAGAAGAAGAGATGGACCAGTGAGCAGCCAATCACGGGAAAACACGGCCACAGTGCAGTGGGTAGAGGCCGCACTTCAGGAGCGCACACCGGGATGACCTCACCTAATGGGGGGCGGGGGACGGCCGGGGGAGGCCGTGGGATCAGGGAAATAACATCTAAGATGAGGCCTGACTGTGGGGACGTAGCTGTGTGAAGGTGGCAGAGAGAACAGCATGATTATGGCTCTGGAGTTAAGAGAGAGAGCAAGGCACATGAAGGACTTCTGAGTAGGACAGGAAGCCTGGGGTCTCTGGAAGTAGGGGTGCTGGGGGTCCCAGGAGGGGAGTCTTCAGAGGAGGCTGGAGAGGTAAGAAGGGGCCAGATCATGGGGCTTATATGCAGAGAGGGCCCAGCTTGGCCCGGTCACCCCTATTTCCAGTATAATTATGAATAAGGTCACTCACTAAAGTATCCCGATTTGCACAATCCATTATACTACAGACATATTAGAGTTTGCTCCAATTTGTACACTATTGACTAAGAATTTGGGCCTATCCACCTATGGCATTGAAAATGAAGACCACATACCTGAGAAATATTAAGATGATGAAGTAGATAGGATTTAGGTAGACCTGGGGCGGGGGGTGCGGGCGGGCAGGTCCAGGTGTGTCCATATGTAACTGACAAGATGCTGTCCATGGTTCTACATCACTACTCAGTTGAGTGTTTTATTTTGTTTTGATTTCTAATGAAGATTCACCCTAATCGCCTGGCCATTGTGTGTGGTTCAGTGGTTGAGCATCGACCTATGAACCAGGAGGTCACTGTTCAATTCCCGGTCAGGGCACATACCTGGGTTGCTGGCTTGTTCCCCAGTGTGGGTCACAGGAAGCAGCTGATTAAGGATTCTCTCTCATCATTGATGCTTCTCTCTCTCTCTCTCCCTCTCCCTCTCCCTTCCTCTCTGAAATCAATTATATATAATATATATTAAAGTTTCCCCCTAACCTAGACCCCCTCAGAGGAGCTAGGAACCGGCAGGATTAACAAGCCTCCCAGGTCAATGCCCTGCACACGCGGTATGGAAGCCAGGGGCTGAGGCTGAGCTTGAGTGTGGCCGGGCAGTGGGGAGGACAGCAGCTTTGCTCTGGGCCTCCAGAGGCAGAGTGGATGTCAGCCCTGGGGGTGGGAGAGAACACACAGTAAGAGCCAGAAGAAACTGAGTAGCCCCTCACACTCCATGTGTTGTGCTGAGAGAAAGGGGAGAGAGCGGGGGAAAGAACAACAGGAAGAAGGAAGGACAGGCCACGGCGGGGGCGGGCGGGGGCCAAGGGTGTTTGGTCCTGGGGCAGGAAGTGAGAAGCCAGGAGTGTCCCAGCAATGCAGGATGTCCCGGCACATTCCTTTGACTCGAGGGCCTCCTGCATCCTGTACAGGCTCCGAGTGGACACCAGCCCTCACTGCGCTCTCCCCACCAGACCTCCCGCCCAGAGCCTGAGACAGACCTGCCTGCCTGCCCATGGGGGTCACGCCTCTGGGTCCGAGAAACTCGTTCTGGGGGGAGAAGAAAAGAATTAAGGGGCTTGGGGGGGGCGGGGGAGAAAAGTCAAATTTCGTACTGTCGTCGATTTGCCAGGAAAGGGAAAGCCAGATAAGGCCCCGGGATGGAGGCAGCAGCGTGAGCAGGGCCCCCCGGGCCACACCTCCTCCGTGCTGACTGAACCCCGGCCTCCGTGTCAGCAAAGGGCTGGCGTTCTCCCCACCCATCAGCACAAGGAAGATGCTTGCCGGCGGGTTTCTTTTTCTTTTTTTAAGTATGTTTTTATTGACTTCAGAGAGGAAGGGAGAGGGAGAGAGAGAGAGAAGCATCAATGATGAGAGAGAATCATTGATCAGCAACCTCCTGCACTCCCTACACTTCTAGATTTTTCTATGTATTTATATATAATACATGTACTTATTTTTTTAAATATATTTTATGGATTTTTTACAGAGAGGAAGGGAGAGGGATAAAGAGCCAGAAACATCGATCAGCTGCCTCCTGCACACCTCCTACTGGGGATGTGCCCGCTACCAAGGTACATGCCCTTGACCGGAATCGAACCGGGGACCCTTCAGTCCATAGGCTGACGCTCTATCCACTGAGCCAAACCGGTTAGGGCTGTACTTATTTCTTGGGGGGGTATTCAGTTTTCACATTTTATGTACTTACATTTAAATTTCACCATTAAATACTGAGCCTAAGTATATGCTGACTTTATGTCCAAATTTTTGAAATGCAAAGATAAATGGACATATGGCTTTAAGGAGATGATATATTAGACATTGTAGAATCTATAAAACAATTAGCGAATTTAGGGGGTGGGAAAATTCTGTCTATATACATTTATACATTTAGTGGTGCAGGTAACCTCTACAGGGACAGGAAGACATATGTGACACATTGGGTTGCAATTGGAAGAAAAACCCTGTTCAGTACTAAACTAAGAGGCCCCTGGTTGCTGACGGCATCTCCCCTTGACTTCAGACTTCAGACAAAGGGAAGGGATTTTTTGTCACTATACAGAAACCACCGATTGTACAAAGTCCCTGTTAATTAGGAGAAACAGTAGCAAGAGGATAGATCCGGAGACTGGCTCATGCCCACTGGATTGCGAGGGGCTGGCCGTTCACGGGGCTTTCTCCTCTACAGGCTGGAAATCTGGTGGGATGTTTCGGGTCAAGTCCAGGACCTGGGGGTTAGCAGAGTGGGCTGGAAACTCGGGTCTACAGGCAGAAGAGGGTGGGTGCATTCCTCCAACGTCCTTGTTTTCCCAACGAGTTCCTAAAATGCTTTCCTCTAACAGGGCACTCAGGTATTTTTTTAATGAGCTCATCCCATAATGTATCTTTATACAAGCAAATTGGTACCATCTTTTCACATCAATAGTTACGTTTCTGCAATGTGATTTCAATAGCTACACAGGATTCCTTTGTATGGCTCACCATCCTTGATTTAATTGATCCCCTATGGCGAGACAGTCAGATTGTTTGCAACTTTCCTTTATTCCAAACAGCGCCGGGCTGAACATATTGAGGGTTCAGTCCTTGCGTGTTTTCTTAGTTCTTCCCTCAGGATAGACTCCGGAAGCAGGATTATGTTTCTTGTAACACGGTGCTGAGGTCCTCAGTGTGCACGGAGAGGGCACGGTCCGGGGCGTGGGAGCGGACAGGACCCAGCAGACACTACTACAGCTGGTGTCCCCCTCTCAGGAGAACTCAAAAGCCTCGCCATGGTTCTGCTGGTTTCCCAAACTTGGTGGCTTAAAACAACAGACGTTTATGCTCTCCGTTGTGGAGGCCACGTGTCTGAAATCACAGGCTCCGCAGGCCACACTCCCTCTGAAGGCCCTAGGAGAGAACCCATTTCTTGTCTCTCTCCGCTGCTGGGGCTCGGCATTCCTTGGCTTGTGGCTGCATAGCTCGTATATCTGCCTCCGTCTTCACGGGGCTTTCTCCTCTCCTCTCTGCATCTGTATCTTCTCTTCTGTCTCTGACAAGGACGCGTCATTGGATTAGAGCCCACCTGGATAAGCCAGGGTGATCTCAGGTTGAGATGTTTAATTTAGTGACATCAGTCAAGACCTTTTTTCCAAATTAGGCAACATTTCAGGTTCCAGGGGTTAAGGCAAGGGCATATCCTTTGGGAGGGGCACCATTTAACCCTTTGGTTCTTCCAGACCACAGGGAGTGGTTTTCAAATTGGTGCACACATACATACATAGGTTAGCAATGGACTCTCGTTGAAAATGCAATCTTGCCCAGCCAGTGTGGCTCAGTGGTTGAGCGCCGACCTATGAACCAGGAGGTCATGGTTCAATTCCTGGTCAGGGTACATGCCTGGGTTGCGGGCTCGGTCCCCAGTGTGGGGCGTGCAGGAGGCAGCCCATCCATGATTCTCTCATCATTGGTGTTACTTTTTTTCTTTTTAAAAATTCTTTGCAGTGGTTCTCAACCTTTCTAATGCGGCGACCCTTTAATACAGTTCCTCATGTTGTGGTGACCCCCAACCATAAAATTATTTTCGTTGCTACTTCATAGCTGTAATTTTGCTACTGTTAATGAATCGTAATGTAAATATCTGTGTTTTCCGAAGGTCTTAGGCTCTACAGCAGCGGTTCTCAACCTGTGGGTCTCTAGCAGGGTCGCCTAAGACCATCGGAAAACACAGATATTTACATTACGATTCATTAACAGTAGCAAAATTACAGCTATGAAGTAGCAACGAAAATAATTTTATGGTTGGGGGTCACCACAACATGAGGAACTGTATTAAAGGGTCGCCGCATTAGAAAAGTTGAGAACCACTGTAAAGTATTACCTAAGTCTCCTTTTTCCCCCATTGACCTCTCCCTTGCCACTCCCAGCCCCCATCACCATTGATGTTTCTATCTCTCTCTCGCTTTCCCTTCCTCTCTGAAATCAATGAAAATATATAAAAAGCCCTAGCTGGTTTGGCTCAGTGGATAGAACGTCATCTTGTGGACTGAAGGGTCCAGGGTTGGATTCTGGTCAAGGGCACATGCCCAGGTTGCAGGCTCGATCCCCAGTTGAGGGGAGGGGGGGCGTGCAGGAGGCAGTCAATCAATGATGCTCTCATCATTGATGTTTCTCTCTCTCTCTCTCCCTTCCTCTCTGAAGTCAATAAAAGTATATTTTTAAAATATATACACATATATATAAAGAATAAAATGTAATCTTAGGTGGAACCCCAATATGTGAAGCAATAAATTCGAGCTGTGTGGCTGAGGTGGGGTGCAGGGGAACAGCGTGCAAGAGCACACCCTAGGTCAAGGACAGTGGGCTGGAGGGATTCAAGGACTCAAGCCCTTGCTGTCCCTGTAAGGAGGCCAGAGGGAGGACCGAGATGTACTTGCTGTCCTGGGGGAGATCTTCGTCCCCTCCCTTTCTGATCTGGGTCTCAGCCTGCACAGCCCCGTTGGCTTCAGCCCAGGAGGACCAGGCCCCAGAGAAGCCCTGCCTGTGATCGGCTGGATGGGAGCGAGAACCACATGGAGGTCTTGATCTACAGTTTTCTGAAAAGCAAATCACTCGCATATCTCAGCCAGAGTCCTCAGAGGACATTCCTGAGTTTCAGTGGGAGGAAAAATGAGTTGCTTTCTGAGCGCTTTCAGCATGTTTCTGGCCTGTTGAACGTTACAATATGCTGCAGTGTTACAGCCTTATCTATAAGTGGGGCCTGAGTGTCAAACACAGGCTGTCCCTGAACTCTCCAATGACCGTGATCCAAAAGTTCATTTGTAGGTGAGTTATTTGCAACTTGGCCTGTCTTCCTCTCTCTATTCCAGGCTAGAGCTCCCAAAGCCTGTTGATTTCTATTGTAAGCAGGATAGAGCTTGTGGTGGTTCCCTGACCTTGACTCTGGGCCTCACAGAACTCCCAAGCTCTGAGCCTTGGACTCTACCGGGCCTGAGCGCAGGGCTGGACGGGAGAGAAGGAATGAGGCCTAGAGCCCCAGGGGTCAGCAGCCATGGGCACTGCTGGGGAAGGAACCAAGGACGACAGGGTCGGGAAATGAGACTGTCACCGCAGGGGTGACTGCGAAGGGCCACAGCTATCCATGTGTCCAGACATAAGGCCTGGAAGGCAAGCCTCCCTGCACTGTTGCTATCTGACTAGTAAGGATTCAGAGGCTATGAATGGGAATGGATTTTGGAAGGTGTATTAAGCTCTCTAGGGCTGCTGTCACAACGCTGCATTTTATTCTCTTACGTTCTGAAGGCTGAAATTTGAGATCAAGGCAGAGCCCTGCTCTCTCTCCTACTCCTAGTTGTCCCTGCAGTCCCTGGGCTAGGCCCATCTTAAGAGACTTCATGGCATGGCTCAGTGGTTGAGCCTCGACCTATGAACCGGGAGGCCATGGTTCAATTCCCGGTCAGGACACATGCCTGGGTTACGGGCTCAATCCCCAGTGGGGGGTGTGCAGAAGGCAGCCGATCAGTGGTTCTCTCTCATCATTGATGTTTCTATCTCTCCCTCTCCCTTCCTCTCTGAAATCAATAAAAATATATTTTTTTTAAAAAGAGACTTGCATGTCCAAACGCTCACAATGCAGGTGTGGTGCGGACAAATACAGAAATCGGTGGGTTCATTTACCACCTGGGATTTGACTATTACACCTTTATTGAAACGTAACATTGTATTGAGATTCCTGTTTTGTCCTGGTTGGTTTTGTTTGCTTGTTTGCTTTGCAGAGGGCCATAGAACTTAGTGGTCAAGCTAGACGGTTGACTTAGATCAAATTTGCAATCACCTGAAATCTGAGCTTTTTCATAACAATTTCTCTTAAAGAACATCTCCCGCCCTAGCCAGTTTGGCTCAGTGGATTGAGCATCAGCCTGTGGACTGAGGGTTCCAAGTTCAATTCTAGTCATAGGCATGTACCTCGGTTGCAGGCTCAATTCCCAGCCCTGGTTCGGGTGCATGCAGGAGGTGATCAATCTATGTGTCTCTCTCACTTCGATGTTTCTCTCTCTGTCTCTCCTTCTCCCTTACACTCCCTCTTTAAAAAAAAAAAAAAAAAAAAAAATCAATGGAAAAATATCCTCTGGTGAGGATTAACAACAAAAAACTTTCAAAGAAAGAAAGAAAGAGAACATCTCCCACTCGTTACTACATTTTTTCCCTTTTGAGCCTCCTGCATATTGATTCCTATTAAATTTCATCTAATTGCTCTCAGTCCTTCAATACAGCTCACTCAGACTCTTGTGAATCTTGATCAGCCACCCCTCCATTAGCCATCCAACCCAACTCTGGGTCATCTGCCTTCCAGCAGAAAAGAGAAGGAAGAAAGACAACCAATATTTATAGTATTTATTAAGACTCTACTAAGGTGGATTAGACAGTTGTTTCATTGACGTCAATACACAGAGAAAAATGCAGAAACATAAATATACAGTTCAATGAATTATCACAAAGCAAATGCCTGAGTAACCACCCATGTCAAGAAAGAGAACATTAAGCCGGGAATGTTTTAATAAGCAATTTTCTCTTTAAATCCTCAGACCTACTTGGTAATTATTATTAAACCTGGTTTACAGATGATGACACAGACTCAGAAAGGTGGATTGGCATGAGCAGCGTCCCACAGCTGAGAAATAATAGAGCACAGACTGACTCCCCGCACGATGCTCTTCTCAGTGCTGACCCTGGGCTCGGAGAATGAGGGATGTGGCCACTTGCCCAGTTGAGGCGGGTAGAAAAGCATCCTGGGTAGAAGAAACCAGGAGAACAGGTGGGAGGCATGGACCGGGGCAGGTAGTTCAACATTCCTGGAACACAGGATCCTGGGAGGAGAATAATGGTTGTAAATCGGGTCAGAGCTGGTGGATAGGCTCACAAATCCGGACGTCCTTCCACATCAGTGGAAACGCCACTGACGCTTTTGAGAACTTTGTTTTAGGATAAAATAACTCATTTTAAACCATGGGATCCTACCAGGACAATCCTATCAGGTTGGAAGACTATTCAAACTCCTATTGCGTAATCAGGGTTTCTGGAAGTCTTGGAAAATTGAGACCTGGGACCTGAGGGCATTAGATTTTTTAGTGTTAGAAGGAGTAGGAGGAAATGACAGGATAAACCCTGAAGAGGCAGCTTACAGGGCTGAAGATGGCCAACTGCGGGTCTGTGCCTCTGACCAAGAAGAGCATGGCTGTTACAAGTTGAAAAGATGACATTGTCTCAGCCTTTCAAGTAAATGACTGAAGTGGTGCTAGTAAAGTAAAATGTCAACCTCGAGCTACGTCACTTCACACTGATACCAACCGGTGAACACGCGAGATTTATTCTAGTCATGTGGGTCTAACACTCAGCAACATGGGCTGGGGGACTCCCATAGAGAACATTTCTCTTCAGGCTAGTGTGGAGATTAGTCACTTTCTATGCAGGTTAGGGAACTGATCTAGCAAAGGAAAGAATACATGGGCATATCTCTGACAACACAAAAAACACGGACCAGTCACCCAATAGGTCTGGTGTGTTTAGCAGTTTACAAATTGTGGGAGTACGTGGAGACCAGCCAAGTGAGAACAGTGAAGGTTATCGATTCAGAGCTTGCTACAGCAGGAGAGTCAGCCACTGTCACTTGCATTTGGCAGAGACTCAAAGGCAGGCCAGGGAGAGGGAAGGCTTCAGGTGTGTGCTGATGGAGGCTACAGGTATAGAAGCTAGAGGTAGCTACCTAGAAGTAGGACGTCCTCTGTGATTGGTTAGGGATGCCTATTTGGCTTTCTTTGGGCGGTCCTAAGTTGGAAGTTGGATAAAAGTTAAAGAAGCTGTCAGCTGTTAAGCAAGTCCTGGCCATTTGGGGCCAATTGTTACAGAAGTTATTGCTTCCTGGATTGTTACTAGAGATAAAAGTTTTGCTTTCTTATAAGTCTGACCCAATGGCTGGCTTCCTGGGCTACTTATTGTGGATAACAGGTTGATTTCCTGGGCAAGTTGCTATAGGTTGTGAGTTCTAGTGTTAGATGTAGCCTGGCCATCATCTGTTTATATATTCAATCTCCCATAATGAACTGGGTAAAGAAGTGATTTTTTTTTTTTAAATGTGAGTGGGCAAAACAATAAAGGCAGATGAGTGGAACAGGGAGAAAACTGCATAATGATGGATGGGAACCACCTTTGAGAATAATACAACCATTTTTAAAATATATATATTTTTGTATTGATTTTTAGGAAAGGAAGGGAGAGGAGAGAGAGAGAAAAAAAAACGAAACAAAACAAAACACATCAATGTAAGAGAGAAACATTGATCAGTTGCTTCCGGTATGCATCCAGACTGGAGACCAAACCCACGTCCTGGGCATTGTGCCCTGACCAGGAATCAACCTTTGGTGCACAGGACGACATTCAACCAACTGAGCCACACTGGTCAGGGTGATAACACACAACTTTTTAAAAGAAGAGGTGCCGAAACCGGTTTGGCTCAGTGGATAGAGCGTCGGCCTGCGGAATGAAGGGTCCCAGGTTCGATTCCGGTCAAGGGCATGTACCTTGGTTGCGGGCACATCCCCAGTGGGAGGTGTGCAGGAGGCAGCTGATCGATGTTTCTCTCTCATCGATGTTTCCAGCTCTCTATCCCTCTCCCTTCCTCTCTGTAAAATATCAATAAAATATATTTAAAAAAAAAAAAGAAGAGGCAATAATCCTGGAGAAACCAAGATGGTGGCATAGGTAAACACCTGAACTTGCTGCCTCACACAACAACTTCAAAACTACAACTAAAAGACAAAACGGACATCATCCAGAACCACAGGAAGGCTGACTGAGTGGAAATTCTACAACTAGAAGGGAAGAGAAAAGCACACTGAGACTCAGAGGAGGTGCGGAAAGCATGTGAGCGCGCTAAGAGGGCTGGCATCTTAGTACGCGGCTCGCTTTTTTAAGCCAGAGGAAGACACAAGCTCCCGACTGCTCTGAACTCCAGTTCCGGGCAACACTCTGGGGACCCAGACTCATACGGGGAGAAACTGGACTGTCTGGAAGCAGGCGGAACTTGAGGGCAGCTTTCTCTCAGAGGTGCTTGCAGCGATTACCTTGGGACACTGAGACCCAGGGGCCTCTTAGGGCAGGGCTGACAGGAAGCCATTGCTGTATGCTCCACCCTGAGACTCCACCCCACCCAAGCTGTGCACAGAGGCTTTTGCATATGAATGGCCTGGTCCCTTGAATTCTAAACTTACCTATCAAACTGCAGCTGAGTCAGAGAGACCCAGAACATCCAAAAGAAGGCCCAAGGCCCCACAACACCTTGCATTGCTTCACAGCTGGGCCCCATCTGGGCACCTCCAAACCCCAAACAAAGAAGAGGAATCTGCAGATCTCTCCATAGCTCCTGCTGGGTGACCTCAAGCAGAGGCTAAATTAGCACCTCCTTGGAGATCCAAGAGCCAGTGTACCCAGGGGTCAGAGTAGGACCATCCAGATTACAACTCCTCAGATCCATAAGGGACATACTCAGGGGGCAGACTCAGTGAGCACCAAAGCCCCACTGAAGCAAGTCTTGTCCCATAAGGGTGTCTCCAGCACAGAATTTCTCCCAGCGTAGACACAGCTGATCCTCACAGCCAATTGGCCTGGAGGTCAATTCCTCCCAGTGATACCAACAACAATCAAGGCTTAACTACAACAAGACTGTGCACATAGCCCACAAAGGGGTACACCAAGAGTGTCCACCTCAGGTAACTGGGGAGGCTGAGCCACTGGGCCCTATAGGACACCTAGCACACAAAACCACTCTATCAACTCAGGGAAGCAGCCAAAATGTGGAGACAAAGAAACAGGTCACAAATGAAAGAAATGGAGGAAATCAAATGACTGGATATAGAGTTCAAAACCACGGTTATAAGGTTTTTCCAGAATTTTCTAGAAAAGGCCGATAAATTTAGTGAGACCCTTGAGGATATGAAAAAGAACCAACTAGAAATTAAGCTTACACTGACTGAAATGAAAAATAATATACAAAGATCCAACAGCAGAATAGAGGATCGTAAGAATCAAGTCAAAGATTTGAAATACAAAGAAGCAAAAAACACTCAACTGGAAAAACAAAAAGAAAAAAGAATCCAAAAACATGAAGGTAGTGTAAGGACCCTCTGGGACAACTTCAAGCGTACCAACATCCGAATTATTGGGGTGCCAGAAGAAGAGAGATAGGAAGATACTGAAACCTATTTGAAGAAATAATGACAGAAAACTTCCCCCACCTGGTGAAAGAAATAGACTTACAAGTCCAGGAAGCGCACAGAACCCCAAACAAAAGGAATCCAAAGAGGACCACACCAAGACACATCATAATTAAAATGCCAAGAGCAAAAAGACAAAGAGAGAATATTAAAAGCAGCAAGAGAAAAACAGTTAGTTACCTACAAGGGAGCACCCATACGACTGTCAGCGGATTTCTCAACAGAAACTATGCAGGCCAGACAGGAGTGGCAAGAAATATTCAAAGTGATGAATAGCAAGAACCTACAACCAGGATTACTCTACCCAGCAAAGCTATCATTCAGAATTGAAGGTCAGATAAAGAGCTTCACAGATAAGAAAAAGCTAAAGGAGTTCATCACCGCCAAACCAGTATTATATGAAATGCTGAGAGGTATTCTTTAAGAAGAGGAAGAAGAAGAAAAAGGTAAAGATAAAAATTATGAACAGCAAATACATATCTATCAACAAGTGAATCTAAAAATCAAGTAAATAAAAAATCTGATGAACAGAATAATCTGGTGAATATAATAGAATCATGGGCATAGAAAGGGAATGGACTGACAATCCTCGGGAGGGGGGGGAAGGGGTGTGGGAAGAAACTGGACAAAAATCATACACCTGTGGATGAGGACAGTGGGGGGGAAATAAGGGCATGGGGTGGGGTGGGGTGGGTTGGGAACCAGGTGGAGGGGAGCCATGGGGGGGAAAAAAGAGGAACAACTGTAAAAATCTGAACAATAAAGATTAAAAATAATAACAATAAAAATAAAAGGCAGTAAAAAAAAAAAAAAAAAGAGGCAATAATCCTTTGTGACCAGAGCACAGGAGGGGATGTGATAAGTGATGGTGATGAAGAGATGAGCTGGGTCATGAAGGGCCTTGAACACAGGACCGAGGAGTTGGGATTTGATGCTGAAGACAAGGGAGAACCACCAAGAGCTTTCTATCAGAGTTACTGGAGGTTCCAAGATGTGATTTTAAAAAGATAAATCTGGAGATAAATTTAAAACACCAATCTAAGCTTATTATTCCCCTGCTTAACTGTCTGGAATGATCTCTCCCTCCCTCCCTTCTCTGTCCAATAAACTGACCTTCATCCTAAATTCAGCATCATTTTCTCTGTGAAGTTTTCTGAGACCTTCTAGGGTTGAGTTAGTCAGTCCCTTTTGGAACCTTAGGGTACTTCCTGTTCTCCTAGTCACAGCACCTATCTCACCAATGGAATTCGGATTTCTGGATGACCTCCCTCATTAAAGAGCTGTCCTGAGAGGAGGAGCACGGTGCTTTATTCATCTTTGTACTTCCACGCATCAGCCAAGTGCCTGGGGGGAGGAGGCATTCCAGTGCGGGTGCTGCTGTAGTAGTTGGCTGGCCTAGAGGGTGACTTGACGGATGGAGATACTGGATGCAGAGGTGGGGCTGGAGGCCGTGGGGGCTGAACTAGGGTCGTAGTGGTAGGAATGGAGCTATTTAGGACAGCGGCTCCTAAATCCAGGTAGTCATCAGATCACAGCTTGGGGGATGGGAGGGACTTTAAATGAAGCTCCTCAGGTCACTTCTAGATCTCCTGGCTCAGAATCTCCAGGAATGGGACCTCAGATCTGAATTCACTTAGTTTCCTCAGGTGATTCTGATATTCAGCCCAGTTAGGGAACCACTGCCCTAGGTAATACAAATAGCTAAAATTCAGATGACTCACAGAAGGCCAGGGTAGAGGGAAAAAGAAAGAGTTGTCTAGGCCTAGACTTGGTCATCAAGGAAGATGATAATGCCATTAACTGAGGGAGGGAGTGTTGGAGGAGGTCGGGGGGGCGGGGGGGAGGGCGGTGGTGTTAAGTTGCTTTTGCTCAAGTTGGGTGTGAGGTTCCCACTTGTATCCAGATGAAGATATCTGTTCGGCAGCTGGGAATTAGGCCTGGTGCTCAGCAGAGCCATCCGTCACTTACAACCTTGAGAATTTGACGTTTTGGTAAGAAAAAAATTATGTTCCCATAATCACTCCCTTCTCTGTAGTTTAGCAGAGGGTGATAAAAGTTGCTTTTACTTTCTTTAACTGACTTAGCCAAACAATCAGTACAAACAAATAGAAATAGATAAGTACGTTTCATGTGCTCACTGTAGTCCTGGAGTGAATTAGCATTTGTGAAGTTGCTTATTTCTCATAGTTAAATAAATGCTTTAAAAGACATTAAAGGGAAGATACCTTTGCTAAAATATGGCCTTTAAAAATAGTTGCTTTTAAACTTGAGTTAATGTTACTAATTGACTTTAAAGTCTTTTTTTAGACATAAATCCTGGATGCATAATGAAATATTAGATGCCAACTCCCATCCCAAAAGGAACAAAAGTCATGTTTGCAAAAACAACTGACCTAATAGATTTTCAGACGAATATAAAATTATTAAATTCAGATTTAGTAAATGTCATGAGTCAGTGCTCAGAACACTTATATTAGCCTACAATTAGGAAATTATCTTTGAGTTTCATCCACCAGTGAGAGATAACCATCACTTACATATTTAAGGCATTCTATACATGTTTGCACATACAGATTTCTGTATGTAATTTTACATGCATATGGAATCATACCATATATGCTTTCCTATAATCCTGCTCTTGGCTGTTTATATTTTTCTTGACTGCCAATTTCACTGCCTACCCAGGTCTTACTTCCATAAAATCTCATTTACTTACTATTCCCGATGGGGACACCAGTACATGGGCTACATATGCAAATGATTAACTAGTAGTTTGTTGTTTTTATGGCAAACCACATAGCGTGGGCTGACAGAGAGGCCTCACTTGGGAGGGCACATCCAGAGCCTATTATCTCAGCCCTGAAGGAGTCTTGAAAAACACACACAATTTTGTGAGGAATACATTCATGTTGATTGTATTTACTTAGTTCCTCTCACTTTAATAATCTTGTTTCAGAAACTTTCTAAATAGGAAAACATGAGACAACGAAGATTGATATTTGGGAGAGATGCTGATCACCCAGTGCAATCCTAACAGCTGAGATCAGTATTTATTGAGCAGCTACTATGATCCAGTCACAGGGTTAGGCACACAAAGATGATGAAGGCCAAAACATGTGCCCTTACCCTAGAAGGAAGCTTAAACTTACCCTACATAAAATGAGCTAGACATTCATCCATGATTGTACCACTCAGAAATACTACTATAAACATTTTAGTGTAGGTCATTCCAGATACAATAATTATGAAAGTTAATACTTAGGGATCACTTTTTAAAAATATGTTTTTACTAGAGGCCCGATGCACGAAATCCATGCAAGAGTAGGCCTTCCTTCCCCCAGCTTCCTGCACCAGCTTCCCTCGTGCACCCGGGACCCGGGCTTCCCTCACAGCCCTGGCTTTGTCTGGAAGGTCGTCTGGTCTAATTAGCATACTATGCTTTTATTATTATAGATAGATTTTTTTTTTCTTTAGAGAGCGCGGAAAGGAGAAGGAGAGAGCAATAGAAACATCAATGATGAGAAAGAATAATCAACTGGCTGCCTCCTGCACACCCCCTACTGGAGATCGAACCAGTGACCCTCTTGGTTCATGGGTTGATGTTCAACCATTGAGCCACACCAGCTGGGCTAAGGAGCATTTATTGTGTGCTGACTTTGTTCTGAGAGTTTTGTTATTTGCAAGTAACAATACCATGTAATCCTCAAAATAGTATTACAAGCTATTGTTCTTGTTTCTATTGTACAGACGAAGAAACTGAGGCAAACAAAGATTCTTCAACTTGCCTCTGATTATGTGGCTACAAAGTGGCAGGGCCAGGATTCAAATCCAGTGTTTCTCAATAGAGGATAGATAGATGGATGGATGGATAGATAGATAGATAGATAGATAGATAGATAGATAGATAGATAGATCAGCTCACATTGCTTTGGAAACCAGATTTTGAAACAAATAATATGTAGCGTTTATTATGTGCTGATCACTATTCTAAGTGTTTTACGTATATTGGTTTATTTTATCCACAAAGCCAGCATGCACCACTTGTTTCATCCAGACATTTTTGGTGACTGTGAGTGACTGCAAGGGGTTTAAAGGGTGGTAGATGCCAAGGAGACCTGTGATTGCCCTGCATTTCATCAGAGCTTCTGTCAGTAGGTTCAAGGAGCTCTCCTCACCTGAAAGCGAGATTGCTTAACTGCAGCTTTTCAAGTTTCCTTTCTCTACCTCAAATTGCAGGGTCATGTCTGCATGAGTTCAGCTCTGACCCATCTCCAGGATGGCACAGGCATGACTGATAAATGCCCACACACAGGCGAACAAAGGCCCAGACTTTCAGATGTACAGGTTCATCCATAGACCAGAAAAAAATGTGAACAGTTTCGTTCCAAGGCATGGGGCGGTTTCATGTTAGCAGATTCTCAACTGGTGAGTGGGAACCTGATAAACCATGGTTGGCAGCCTCGGGAGAAATGAGCTCGCACTCAAAGAAAGGCTGTCTGAGAGGAGGCGTGTCCGGACCACGGGAGTCCAAATCCCTCCTGAGCGGCCACAGTGAACGTGTAGAGGCACCATTTTAATTTGCTCTCATATTCTTCTTCCCTTTGGACAAAATGAATCATACAGTTGATATTCACGCTAGTGTATACGTTTTCAGTATACCTATAAAGCCATAGGCGTAATGAATCCAAGATGCCCATGTCAGCCATTCTGCACATGAGCTGTGTTTTATGGTTTGGTTCCAGCCTTCTTAGGATTTCCAATGGGAACAGACTTCAGACTTCCGGGGAAATAAAAATGATAATAATGAGAAGTCTCTGCCAGGCCTGTGTGGCTCAGTGGTTGAGCGTCGACCTATGAACCAGGAGGTCATGGTTCAGTTTCGGGTCGGGGCACATGCCTGGGTTGTGGGCTCAATCCTCAGTAAGGGGTGTGCAGGAGGCAGCCCATCAATGATTCTCTCTCATCGTTGATGTTTCTCTCTCTCTCTCCCTCTCCCTTCCTTTCTGAAATCAATAAAAATATTAAAAAATAATCATAATCATGGGAAGTTTCAAATGACTGCTCTGTTTCAAACACTGTTTCCTGCCAGAATGTAAGGAACAAAGCAAGTGTGTGTCTGAGGTGACAGGATGGTCCCAGGTGAGCTGCCTCGGCAGGAGGGACTCAACCTTGCTGCGCTCCTCCGCTGGCCTCGGGGTGCCCTGTGACTGTGCCTGTGACTGTGCCTGGTCACGGAGCACGCGGGCCTGTGCACACATCTGCATTGCTTGGGACAGCCCCGCCTTGCAGGTGCCTGAGAAACACGTTCTTCAGGGGCCATCTGTGCTCATTCCTGGGGAAAGGGGAGCGGCTTTCCCAGGAATTCCAGCTTGCAAAGGCACTTTAAAAGCCTGGTGAGCTCAGGTTCCCGGAGGTGTTCTAGAAACTTTCAGTCTTGATCTCCCCTCCTCCATGCCACTCTGGGAGAAGCTCCCACCGGGTGGGCAGGGTCTGTTTACGGGAGACCCAGCCCCGATTGCCAGCCATCAGAGTCTGTGTACTTGCTCCAAAGTGGGGTTCATTTCTATTCCTAGCTGCAGGGCCGTCTCGCCAATCTGGGGGAGCCTTTCAGGAGCGGGGCCAGGGAGGGGTCACCTTTCAACCTGGCTCCGGCTCTACGGCTTTCTCATGAGCGCAGACCAGTGGTGCATGAGTGCGGCCGGGACACATGCTTTGCACGCAGAATGTTCACATGAACTGTAAGGATCTCTTGTTCCCTGTAACATTAGACGAGGTTTCAAAAAACAAAATCCATGCCGAAACCGCCCGGCCAGCAGCGGGAGGCGGGCCGTCCTCGGAGCAGATGGAACAAAAGCTTGGTTTCCCAAGTTCCTAGGGTGAGACGAAAGGGCAAGATGTCAACCCAGGACCACCCAGGGAAAATTAAAGACAGATCGACTTGGACGGCTTATGTTAACAGAGGGGAGATAGAGTTTTGATCTCGAGGAAAACAAACATCATAAACTTTACCCACAATCACTGTGTATCGCATGCCCACCCTAGGGCAGCGAGAACGGCTAAGTAGCCGCAAACACACACGTGGAGCCTCCTGTCACTCAGCCTGCCCTCCGTGGGCTGGGAGCCTCGGGGCTTCCCAGCCCTTGAACAAAGGGGATAACTGGGCCCGACAGGGGTCAACTCTCCTTTCTCAAACCCTGGCTGAGACCAGAGGCCACCCCCGGCTTTGCCTTGAAATGAGGGGCAGCCCACCCACCACCTGCCACCCACCACCTGCCACAGGGTTGCCTGTAGCCCTGGGCTCTTCCTCACCTGGGGTTGCAGGTGTACTGAACCCTTCTAACTCCATTGTCAACCTGAATCTCTTTTAGTTGTTATTTCAAAAGATGTATTATGAACATTTTCACAAATGCAAGTAGAGAGCAGGGTACAACAAGCCCCAGATTCAACAGTTATCAAGATTTGTTTGCCACGTTTCTTCATCCGTCCTATTTTCCCTCTTTACAGCAAGTGCCAGACGTTTCATTTCACTCGAGCCCCTCATGCTCCAAGAAGCATCTCTAAAAATATAGACACTTTTAACGTCACTGTAATATGTATATTCCATCTATAGCAGACCTGCCCCTCCAAGACTCTGAGACACCCTGCTTGCCGACGCTGCTGAATCCAGCAGCAACGTGGGGTTCCTAGAAACCTAGGACAAGGAGCTTTTCTTAAGTTAGAGAATTAATGACTCAGTCAATCACTTACAGATTTTGTTAAGCACCTACCAAGTCCCAGGCATGTTCTGTTCAAGAGTATAGCAGTAAACAAGGCAGGTGACATTCTTGGTCTCATGGAATTTATATTCTACTTGGAGGAGACAGAACATTAAAATAATAAAATAATGCCCTAGCTAGTTTGGCTCAATAGATAGAGCGTCAGCCTGCAGACTGAAGGGTCCCGGGTTTGATTCCGGTCAAGGGCACATGCCCAGGTTGTAGGCTCAATCCCCAGTAGGAGGCATGCAGGAGGCCACCGATCGATGGTTCTCTCTCATCTCTCTCTCTCTCCCTCTCTGAAATCAATTTAAAAATATATATTAAAAAGTAGCCGAAACCGGTTTGGCTCAGTGGATAGAGCATCGGCCGCGGACTGAAAGTTCCCAGGTTCGATTCCAGTCAAGGGCATGTACCTTGGTTGCGGGCATGTCCCCAGTAAGGGGTGTGTAGGAAGCAGCTGATCGATGTTTCTCTCTCATCGATGTTTCTAACTCTCTATCCCTCTCCCTTCCTCTCTGTAAAAAATCAATAAAATGTATTTAAAAAAAAAAAGTAAAATAATAATACTCAAGATAATTGCAGATACTGATGAATTCTAAGGAAGGAAAGAGGGTGAGACAATATGAAAGGGTTGGGGAAGCATCTACACTAATAAAAGAGAAACATGCAAATTGACCATCACTCCGCTACGCCCACCAGCCAATCAGAGCAAGTATGCAACTTAACTCAACAAAGATGGAAGTTAATTTGCATATGCAGGCACGGAGTGAAGACTGACGACAGCATAGAAGGAAGAGGGAGGGAAAGCGGGGCAGTGGTGGTGGCAGAAGGAAAGCCCACCCCGGTGGGCTTCGATCCCTTCTCTGCTTAGCTCAGGCCGCAGGGGAAGCCCTATTCTTGCAGGAATCTTCCTGCAACGGGCCTCTAGTTACTTTAGAAGGTAAAGCAATTCTTCTCTGAGGAGAAGTCATTTCAGCAGTGACTTAACAGACAAGAAGGAATCAGCTGGATGAACATCTGGGAAAAGGGCCTTCCAGGCAGAAGAAACAGATGGCATGAAGACGGGACATAACTCACTGTGTCACGGGATAAGAGAAAGAAGACCCACCATATAACACATCAAGAGAAGGTGAGAGTGTGCCAGATGACGTCATAGGTAGGCAGGGACCACGCCACATTAGCTCTAATAGCCCTGACTGGAGTGTGTCATTTATTTTGACTGTAGCAGGAAGCCACTGGAGGGTTTTAGGCAAGTTTCCGATTTGCAGGATTTTGGTCTGTACACCTGAGTAGATGGTGCTAACATTTACTAAGATAAGAGAAGCCTGGCCGGTATGGCTCAGTGGTTGAGCTCCGACCTATGAACCAGGAGGTCACGTTCGATTCCTGGTCAGGACACATGCCTGGGTTTTGAGCTCGATCCCCAGTGTGGGGTGAGCAGGAGGCAGCCAATCAGTGATTATCTCTCATCATTATTGTTGCTATTTCTCTCTCCCTCTCCCTTCCTCTCTGAAATCAATAAAAATATATATTTAAAAAAATAAAAACAGATGAGACAGGTGAAGGAGGAATATGTTTGTGAGGGGCACGGTTAAGATGAATTAAACTTTCCATTTTAGAATACTTAAATGTGAGACGTCTATCATACAGTCTTGGAGAAGTCCAGTAGGCAATTGAATTTATGAGTCTCATGTTCAAGAGGAAGGTCAGCACTAGAGAGAGAATTTTGAAAGTCATCAGCATATAAATAAAATTTATAGCCATGAGGCAGGATGAGATCACCGAGGGCAAAAATACAGAGGAGAAAAAGGGCTTCAAACTTGAGAACACAGGAGAGAGAGCCAGCGAAGGAATTGTCCTTGAAGTAGGAGCGAAGCTGGGAGGGAGTGGTGCCGAAGGAGCCAGGAAAAGACGGTGTTTCAAGAGGAAGTGGTCCACCACTAAGTGCCACAGCGAGGCCAAGGGCTGGGCCCTGGTTTGGGCGAACGAGGGTCACTGGTAATTTTGACACCGTCATTCCAGTTTTGTGCTAGAGATGGATTCCAGAGGTGGTGGCCAGGGACAGATTGGAGTAGAAACATTATAGGCAATGCTGAAGAGCTTACTGGGCGGAAGAGTGGGAGCGAAGAATTGGGGCAGTTGCTGGAGGGGAAGGTTTTTGTTTGGGTGCTTGTTTTGTGTGTTTCTTTTGTTTTTGTTGTTGTTTTGTTAATCCTCACCTGAGGATATTTTTTCCATTACTCCATTACTTTTAAAGGAGAGTGGAAGGAGGGAGGGGGGCGAGGGAGGAGGAGGAGAGAGAAGGGGGAGAGAGAGAGAATTGGTTGCCTCCCACACACGCCCCAACTAGGGCTGGGAAATAAATATGCAACCCTTAAGTGCACGGGCCAGCGTTCTAACCAGTGAGCCGCACCAGCCAGGGCTGTTTTGATGGTTTTAATGGTTGGGTAGTCATTGGTCTATTGATGGAAATGACCAAGTAGAGAGGGAGAAATGGACGAGACCAGAGACAGAAAGGAAGCTACTGGAATGAACTCTTGCAACTACTTTGCAGCCTCTTTCAGGGATGTTTGACAACCGTGCTCTCTAAAGTCAGATTAAATAGAGTGTCTGGAGTGACAAGTATTAAATGGACACTGAGGGCTAAGTGTGGAGAATGTGGGTGGGTGGGTCAGAAGAAGCAAGAGAGAAAAAAGGGAAATTAGATTTACTGGGCAGTTGACCCTGTGATGGGCAGACATGGGAATTTTGTGATACTTTTTTTGTTGTTGAAGTTTTCAGTATTTATTGCCTTTATTAATATTTACTGTGGTAAAGTATACGTAGCATAAACTGTATCATTTAACTGTTTTTAAATGTATGATTCAATGGCATTAAGTACATTCATAATGTTGTACAACCATCACCACTACCTATCCCAGAACTTTTTGTTGTTGTTGTTAATCCTCACCCAAGGATATTCTTTCCATTGATTTTTAGAGAGAGTGGAAAGGAGCGGGAGAGAGGAAAAAGCATCTATATGAGAGAGAGACATTGATTGGTTGCCTCCCTCATGCACTCCAGCCTGGGCCAGGGATTGAACCTGCAACCCTTTGGTGCATGGGTCAACACTCTAACCCGTTAGCAGCATCGGCCAGGGCCATTCTAGAACTTTTTCATCATCCAAACTAACTCTGCACCCATTAAACAGTAACTCCCCATTTCCCCCTTCTCTTAGTCCCTAGTAATTGCTCTTCTGCTTTCTACCACTATGAATCTGCCTGTTCTACATACCTCATATGAGTAGAATCAGACGATATTGATCCTTTTGGCTAAACTTATCCATTGGGTTGTAGTCAAGCTCATAAGGTTACAGCTGCATCTGCAAAATACTGCACTCCATTTTAACATTTATCTCGAATACCATTTCGTAAGAGCTGCCAGACCTCGAGACCCTTGTCCTTAGCCGTCAGCCTCCAAGCCTTCCTTACAGCTCCCGTTTCTGCAGAAGGGAATTGTTGGGGGTTCTGGTGGACAGGGGGGAGGTGGGGAGGCAGGCCGTTCCTCCTCCTCTTCCTGTGACTGACCACAGGGGCGAGGGGTGCTGACCTATGGCCGTGGGATGGTTGGGTGTAAGTGCTTAACACATATGTCTGTAAGTGAACCTCCACCTCCTTCTTCTGATCCTTCTGAATTGGGACAGAGCTTTCTCCCCTAAATTGTGCTGCTCGGGAAAGAGCTAAAACCTGACTTTCCCAGGCAAAACAAGCCACCTGGTAACAAGTCACAATACCACGGGTCGTTTGCTGTTTTGGACATGCTAAAGCTTGACTCTTTAAACGCTGGAAGAGACGCTGTCATGACTGGAGGCTGGGCTAGGGAAATTATTTGGAGCAAAGGAGCCAAACAATGGAAGGACAGCAGCTTTTTAACAGCCACCATTTCCTGCAAACGGCTCTGCGGGGAAACAGGATGGGTTCCCCTTTAAGGTGTGAGAGTATCCCGTGATCCAAAAATAACCGTCTCAGCATTGTTTCAGCAAAGTTTCCCTTAAAATAGAATGTTGCTTTCCTTTTAAAATGTTATGATCTGCATGAGTCTATAGAACTTAGTTCAGCTTACACAAATCTTCCTGGAATAAAAGGCAATTTAGTGGCCCAAGAGAAAAATGCAAGTTCTTTGTGAATATTTCTGACTCTCTTCTGATTGCAACAAGGTGTAAGGACCCCAGGATAAATCCTATGGTGGGTGAGGGGGTTGGTGGGTGAGAGGGTTGGGAGGGGGGGGGGCGCGCGGGGGGCGGGGTGGCGCGGCGAGGAGTTGGGACTTAAGTCTCAGAAACAACATCCTCATCCCATCGCTTTCTCTCTGCTGTGTGTTGGAACCCACGGGAACTGGACGGGGGAGGGGGGAGGGGAAAAAAGCTACATGCACAAGACTACTCGGCTCACCATTTCCTGAAGTGCTTAAAGAACAGCAAGGGTAGAACAACGTCTAAAATTGCGTAACACAAACTTGAAGTTCTCTGAGAATTCAGTAAAGAGAAAGTCAGTGTGCTGGAGTGAATGATTAAAGGTTTGAATGAATCCAAATTAGTTTGTAAGCTGTGGCTGTTTTAGCTACAAGTTATAGAAACTCAAGCTCACCCTGCTTTTAAAAAAGTGGGCTAGGAGGGGGTGGGGGCTGGACCATGTAATTAAAGAGGCAAGAAGTGAGCTGGGGAGGCTGGATGAAGACCAAGCGATGGCGCTGGGACGCAGTCTCGGCTCTGCTCTCCGGAGCTCCCTGCGTGCTCGGAAGGCTGTGATGGCATCTGGAAGCCCAGGATAGACAGCCTATCGGCGCGGGAGAGCCGCTCCTTCCTCAGGGCAGCAGGGGGTCCTCCGCCTGCCTGCTCCCCGTGATTCTGCCGGTGCAGACCTGGTGGTGTTCCCACCTCGGAGTGGATGGTCACAAGAGCTAATGGAATCAGTCCCGCCCATGTGCATGGATTGGAGGTGTCAGAAAGGTTGTTGTTTAAAAGAGAAGTGAGGTGCTATTGGCAGGAGAAGGGAAATGGGTGTTGGGAAGACTATTGAGCAAATTTCAGGGCAGAGAAGAGGAAAAGCAAAGATGTCATGTCGGGAGTGAATGGGACAGGGTGGGCTGAATGGAAAAGAAAATTCGTGTAGGCAAGAAATGTGGGGGCAGGGAACCCCCTCCTGCCTCACTGTGCTCCTTTGCTAAGGCCATGATAACAAAACAGGTGGCGTAAGCAACGGGGATGTCCGTCTCTCAGTTCAGGGGCCAGAGTAACAAGCTGTATTTTCAGTGGCAATCATCTGACCTGTTGACCTTACTACCTCTCAAGTTTTCTATGAATATAGTGTATTTTAAATATTTATTTCCGAGAGGAAAGGAGAGGTAAAGACAGAAATATCAATGAGAGAGAATCATAGATTGGCTGCCTCCAGCATGCAAACTGAGCATGTGCCCTGACCGGGAATCGAACCATGATCTCCTGGTTCATAGGTCAATGCTCAACCACTGAACCACTGAACGAGGCCGGCCGGGCTGCACTATATTTTAAATACTATACACCTTTTAAGAGATGCTCGGTTGAAAGTAACGGAAAACTCAAGTCAAACTGCCTTCCGCCAAAAAGGAGCTGTGCTGTGAGTTGAGTCAGGACAGCTGGTGCATTTCAGTCTCCAGCGATGTCCTCAGGGCCCACTGTCTTCAGCCTTCACTTGCACCCTGCGGTATCAGTTTCCCCTCCCTCCCAGGCCCGCAGGCGTCCTGATTCTAGTGGAAAGGGACCAGGTCTCTTCCCGAAGCTGTCTCAGGAGAAGGAAGCAGCTTGTTCGCAAGAGCACGGCACACCTCTTTGCAAAATCGGGACACGTGTCCATCCCTGGCCAAGAACGGGATTCTGTTGACTAGTTTGGGCCTGAGCCACATGTTTTTCCTAGAATCCGGAGTGTGATCAGCTCACAGGAAGCAAGTGAGCTGCATGGGGAGGTGTGGGCCCCTGATGGACCCTGAGGTCTGATAGCAATGAAGGTATGAGAAAGAAAGAAGTGGCCGGACCGGCGTGGCTCAGGGGTTGAGCATCAGCCTATGAACCAGGAGGTCATGGTTCGATTCCCGGTCAGGGCACATGCCCAGGTTGTGGGCTTGATCCCCAGCGTGGAGCATGCAGGAGGCAGCTAATCAATGATTCTCTCTCATCATTGCTGTTTCTATCTCTTCCTCTCAAATCAATAAAAATATATTAAATTTTTAAAAAGTGATCTGTGTTGAGGTAGGTGGCGGTAGAAGAGGGAAACACCTCACCCAGTTGTCGTAGGAGCCACATTTGTGAGTGAAACGTAGCGTTGGCGGCTTTTACTACAAGTAGAAGAAGACAATTCACTTGTGGCGAGATAGGGTTCTGATGTTGAGATGGCCGTATAAAGAACAAAAGTCATTAAATTTATACTTTTCATTTCTATCTTACATTTGCCCGTGTTATCTTTGAAGGTTGTAAACTCCATGGGGAAAGAGGTCGTAAATTTTTATAGCATAGTGGTATTTAAAATGTCAAGAAGCAAAAAAATAATTAGGGTACCACTGTAGCCTGTGAATTTTAATGCCTGGCCGTTGCTATTCTTCAGCAGTTGCTCTGATTTCACACATACACATAAATATCAGTGACTCCCCGCTACCCACTCACTGCCCCCGCCGCAGACACACGCATTTAGTCCTAGGAAAGATGTGGTATCAAACAAGCACAATTCTTTACTGAAGCATCAGAGAAAAGAAGGTTAATGTAATTACTGTCTAGTCTGGAAAGGATGGAAAAAAGCATTCATGATGTAAAAAGGTTGTTTGTGACGTGCTTCTTGAAAAAAAACATCAGCTTGATTTGTATCTCTCTGCTGCTCTCAACAGTAGAGGGTTGCTCCCCTTTCTACAGACACATTTCCAACCCTCAGGCTTCTGTGGATTTATGCTCTTTTCCTGACTTAAACTGCAACCCCCAGGAGCCAGTGCCTCCCTGCGTCATGCGAAGGAGGGTTGATCAGACATTCTGCATATATCATATTTATTGCCAAATTAGCGATCATTGTAAGCAAAGAAGAAAAATGATCAAATTCACAAATTATGTTACTGATTAGCCCAACTATAATTAGTTTTAATGTAAGCATTTGGCCTTGATTTTTGCATTTGGTGGAAGTAATGTAGGGTATGAAAACAGGACTAGCAAGCAACGTTTCATTGGTTACTTCTAACAAAAGCAGAATGAGAAAACAGGTCTGAAAGCCCTTTGTCAATCCTAGGGCATTATATGGATACCAGAGGCCTGCTGCACGGATTCGTGCACAGGTGGGGTCCTTCGGCCTGGCCGGCGATTGGGGCCAATGGGGGCCAGCCAGGGGGAGGGATTGCGGGAGGTTGGCTGTGGGAGCGCACTGACCACCAGAGGGCAGCTCCTGCATTGAGCATCTGCCCCTGGTGGTCAGTGTGCATCATAGCTACCGGTGGACCAGTTGTCTGGTCATCCAGTCATAACGGTCGCTTAGGCTTTTCTATATATAGATTACTATTATTGATTTCATTATTCATTAAGCTTTACTTAAAGAAAATAAGATTAAAAAATAAAAACTACATAAATTAGCTTGTTTTCCTCCTTGACTGGCATTCTAAATGCATTTGATTGATCTACTTTATTTTCTAGGTATTTTTAATATGTTCAGGTGGGTGAATGCTTTCACAGTTAAAAAGGTGGTCTTCTTTCAATCCAATTTTTTAAAAATGGGCAAAAGACTTGAACAGGCATTTCACAAAAGAGGTCATACAATGGCCCATAAACATATGAAAAGTGTCCATGATTGATCACCAAGGAAATGCAAATAAACCCCACATTTATTTATGAGCACATTCCCAATAGACTGGCTAACACTGATAAAAGCTGCCAATACTGAGAATTGGCAAGGATGTGGAACCACTAGATTTTCAAATACACCCCAAGGGAACGGAAACTCGTACATTTTGAAAAGCTACTGGCAATATCTACTAGAGTGGAATGTATGCACATCTTATGACCCAACACACCCAGGTATATACCTGTGAGAGGCAGAATAAAGACCATTCCCCTCCCCCAAAGATATCCATGTCCTAACCGTGTCCCTGTGACCTTACATGGCAAAAAGATACATTGCAGATGTGATTAATGTTATAGACGGGGAGATTGTCCTGAAATAAGTGGGTGAGCACAATCTAATCACATCAACCTTAAACGCCAAGAACCTTTCCCCCAGGAGTCAGAGAGAGATGCTACATGAGGTAACAGTCAGACATGTGAGGGCAGCAGGATTCCAAGCTGCCATTGCCGACTATGATGATGGAGCGAGTCCTGAGCCAAGGAATGCGAGGCCTCTGGACGCTGGGAACAGCCCTCTGCTGAAAGCCAGCAGGAAAATGGGACCTCAGTCCCAGAGCAGCAAGAAACTGAACTCGGCAACAGCCCAAATGAGCCAGGAAATGGATCCTCCCCGAGAGTCCCCAGGAAGGAACACAGTCCTGCTGACGCCCTGATTTTAGTCGGGTGAGATCCATGCCACACTTCTGACCTGCAGAGCTGGCAGATAATACGTGTGTGTTGGGTTTTTTTGTTTTGTTTTGTTTTTTTGCTTTTTAAAAATACGTTTTTATTGCTGTGAGAGAGAGAGAGCAAGGGAGAGGGAGAGAGAAACATAGTTGAGAGTGAAACATCAGTTGGCTGCCTCCTGCACACCCCACCCTGGGGATCGAGCCTGCAACCCAGGCATGTGCCCTGACCAGGAATTGAACCAGCCACCTCCTGGTGCACAAGGCCATGCTCAATCCACTGAGCCACACCACCTGGGCAAGTATGTGTTGCTTTTAGCTGAGAACTTTGTGGTAATTTGTTGTAGCAGCAATAGAAAACTAATACAATACTCAACAAAAAATGTGTACCGTGATGTTCCTGGCAGTATTCTTTATGCAGTGATGCTCATAGCAGCACTATTTGTGAGAGCCCCATGTGGAAATGTCCAGATGCTCATTAACAGGCTAGATAAGTAAACTGTCCTGGCTGACATGGGGAGAGTGTAGAGCAGGTGTCCTCAAACTACAGCCCGCGGGCCACATGCGGCCCGCCGAGGACATTGATCCGGCCGTCGGGTGCCGCTGCCTGTCCTGCTTAGCAGCCGACTCGTCCTGGGCCCGCAGTGCGCATAGGAATTTGTTCATAGTTTTTTTTTTTAAACTATAGTCCGGCCCTCCAACGGTCTGAGGGACAGTGAACTGGCCCCCTGTTTAAAAAGTCTGAGGACCCCTGGTGTAGAGCGGTGAGAACAGGTTGGCTGCAGCCCCTTGATGAGTCTCACAGCATGGCAGGGGAGGGGGGTGCGGGGGGGGGGTAATGGATGGGAACAGACTGTGTGGTTCCATGTATATAAAATTCAAAACAAGGTCAGACAGTGGTTGTCTTTGTGGGGAAAGGCAGAAGGGAGACTTTTGGGGGGCCTCAAAATGTCCCATGTCTCGATCTGGGCAGTGTTTAAAGGGTGTGTTTACTTAGATGACTGGTGTGCTTTTCAGCTGGCATGCTATACTTCAGTTAAAGAGTTCACATAATAAAGAGTCTATCTATCTATCTATCTATCATCTATCTATCATCTATCTATCTATCATCTATCTATCTATCTATCATCTATCATCTATCTCTCTACCTCTCTATCTCTCTATCTCTCTCTCTATCTCTCCATCTCCAAAATGCTGGTACCTTTCCCCACCCCTTCTTTCTCTAGGCATATGTCCTTTCTTTCTTTCCCCTAAATTTCAAGGGCCCTTCCTTTGCTTCTGTAACTTATTTCCTGAGTTAATCAGAAGTGGTCTGTCTGGATTACTAAGCTTTTTAAAAATTTAAACTAAAGATCACTTTAATAGTGATCTGGTGACTTTTTTTTTCTCTCTTGTATACTTTTTGGCTACCCTGTGGTTTTCATAACAGAATGTTCTCCGGTGACCAGGAGAATAGGAAAATCCAGAGACGTGCCATCAAACATTGTTGTGCGCTTGAATACAGTAGATGTAAATGTACACTTTCACACACCCTGCTTGTAAATTTTGTTTATTCATTTATTTGAAGACCATCAGTTTCTCCCAGAAGCAACTAGTACATTGTTACCATTTTCTTGCATTTCCTTTCACACTGTGTGTGTGTGTGTATTATCTTCTTCTTTTTTTTTACATAAGTGATAACAAACTATACATATGGGTCTGTACTTGCATTTATCACCATAATTTTAATAGCTCAGTAGACATGGAACCAGATAGAGTCATTGGACTAATTCCCCTATTGGTGGACATTCAGATTGTTACCAGTCTTACGCTATTGTAAACAACCCAGCAATAAATATGCTTAAATATCTATCATTTTGCACAACCATATGTTACTTTTCAGTAATTTACTTCAGATCAATGGGCATTTATTAACTTTCTTTTCATTTTAGAAATGGACTATCTGATGAGAGGAATACTCTTAGTAATGAACTCATTTATCCAAAGATACTTTGGTGCCTATCTTAGGTTAGACAAAGCCTAAACAATAGAATTTATCCTATATCTATAAAGGATGCATTTTTTAAATGATGCAATTAGTTTCCCAGGGCTGCTATAGCAAAGTACCACAAACTGGATGGCTTAAAACAACAGACATGTCTTTTCTTATCATTCTAAAGGCAGGAAGTCCAAAATCCAAGTATGGACAGAGCCACTCTTCCAAAGGCCCCAGGGAAGAATCCATCCTTGCCTCTTCCAGCTTCCCGTGGTTCCCAACAATCCTTGGCATTTCTTGGCTTGTAGATGCATCACTACAGGGGAGGGGGAAATTCAAGAAGGAGAAAAGTATATTGACTCAGAAAGGTAATTGGGGCCCTGGCCAGTGTAGTTCAGTTGGTTGGGCGTCGTCCCTTGCACCTAAAGGTTGCCGGTTCGACTCAGCAGGCTTTGCTCCTGCATCAACCTCTCTCCCTCTCCCTCCCTCTCTCTCTCTCCAAAAAATCAATTTTTAAAACGTTTTTTGAAAAAGAAAGTTAAGCGGGATGCAAACCGGTTGATTAGTGACCACTGGATTTGGCAATTAGGAGGTTTTTGCTGACATCAGAAGTCAAATTCCAGCGAAGAGAGGAATGAATGGGAAGTGAGTAATTAGGGTAATATTATCTAAAAGGAAAACAAACTTCATCTTCTGTCTCTTATAAGACATTTCAGGTTGATAAATCATGGTGCTGACCTCTTTTCCCTTTTACTGTTCAGAAATGGCTGGGCCCTCGTTCAGCGGTTCCTGCTACGAGCAGCTAGAGGATGCTGGCCTTCCAGGTCTGTCCGATAAGCCAGCACTAAGCTGATCTCTGCTCCTCAAATGCCTTCTCCTTCACGGGTTTAAAGCTACCCATGGCTCAGTCCCCGTTCAAACACTATCTCCTCCGGAAAGTCTTCCCTAGTCTTCCCAACTGCAAGTTCTCTTTCCTCTTCTGAATTTCTACAATATTTACCTGTACACCTCCTCCACTACTTTTTGTTTTACATTTCTGTTTCTTTTATTATAATCACTGGAGGCCCAGTGCACGAAATTCGTGCACGAAGGTGTGTGTCCCTCAGCCCAGCCTGCACCCTCTCCAATCTGGGACCCCTCAAGGGATTAGGATCAGGCCTAAACGGGCAGTCAGACATCCCTCTCACAATCCAGGACTGCTGGCTCCCAACTGCTCACCTGCCTGCCTTCCTGATTGCCCCTAACCGTTTCTGCCTGCCAACCTGATCACCCCCTTACCACTCCCCTGCCAGCCTGATTGCCCCTAACTGCCCTCCCTTGCAGGCCTCATCCCCCCAAACTGCTCTCCCATGCAGGGCTGGGTCTCCCCCAACTTCCCTTCCCTGCAGGCCCTGTCACCCCCCAACTTCCCTCCTCTGCCAGCCTGGTCACCCCTAAATGCCCTCCCCTGCAGGCTTGATTGCCCCCAACTGCCCTCCCCTGCTGGCCATCTTATGGAGGCCATCTTGTGTCCACATGGAGGCAGCCATCTTTGACCACATGGGGCAGCCATCTTGTGTGTTGGAGTGATGGTCAATTTGCATATTATTCTTTTATTAGATGGGATTGTTTTAATATTATCATTGTTTTTTGTCTTTTCTTCTCTATTAGTAAAACCTGACATCATATTTCTTCACACTTACACTAGATATTAATACTTAGTATACTCTGGCTGTTCAATAAATATTTGTTCAGTAAATTAATAAAGGGAGACTAACTGGACCCAATAAGTAACATAAAATAGAGTCTGACAATGTGCTATAATGGGCATCTCTTTAGATTAAATGCTTTTTGCTAATAACAGGAATTTTGAAGTCAGCAGAAACAAAGAGTTAAATGCCAAGCATCTAACCCCATCCAAAGCATCTGAAATCTAGGAGGTAATATAAACATCAGCCAGGAATGGGGTTGCTATAATAAATCAAAATTCATCTGTTGGAACCTTAACCCCCAAATACCTCAGAATGCGACTATATTTGGAGAAGGACCTTTAAAGGAGGGACTGAGTTAAGACGAGGCCATTAGGGTGAGCCCTAGCCCACTGTGGTGTCCTCATAGGAGGAGGAGATTGCACACAGAGTGACGGGATGAATGCAAGTGCACAGAGCAGGGACATCTGTGGACCAGAGAGAGGCAGCGCTTGCAAGCCAGAGGCCTCAGGAGAAATCCAACCTGCTGACACCTTGACCTTGGACAATTGGCCTACAGATCTGTGAGAAAATAAATGTCTGTTGTTGAAGCCACCGAGTCCGTGGTATTTTGTTATGGCAGCCAGAACAGACTAGCATTGAGCCATGTTGTACAGAGAAGAAGGGATGGCTTTGCAGTGAGACAGACCAAGACTTTATCTGTTATTTTCTATGTGATTTTGAGTAAGTAACATTGTCTCTCCAAGCCACTAATTCATCGGTGATTGTTATGGGAAATATTTTATATATATATATATATATATATATATATATATATATATCCTGAAACAGAGGGTGCACTTGATAAAAAGATGTCTTAGCTATCATGGCAATGAGATGGAATATTATACAAGCATTAAAAGGGTTACTCTGATGTCTTGTTATATATTACTATATTAAATACGATATTTTTACTGATTAGTTATGGTTAATTTGTAATTTAAGATATTTAATGTGTTAAATATAAAATTTATAATATATTAAAATTTAAAATACACTATTAAATGAGAGAAAACAAAATAAAAATATAAAACTCTGCTACTTGCAACTCTATAAGAAATTATGCATACTTGTTGACAAAATTGAAGGGCAATGAATAAGTAACAATATAGTTTTTAATGTTGGATCAGTTAGGACTCTGTTATGGGGGAAAAACTGAACTTGAAATAATTTAGTCCAAAACTGGAATTTATTTGCCTCCAGATCCCAAGGAAGGGTTGAGCAGTGGAGCTATGGCAGATTAGGAATACAGCTGGCCCATCGGAACATTTGCTCCAGGAGTTTCAACATCGTCAGGCGTCTCTTTTGATCTCTAGATCCTGCTGTTGGACTCATTCCTATTCGTTATAATTGGCTTTGTCTACATGCAGAAAACATGGCCTCCCCAAGTCACACTGAACATTTTCTGCCTCCAAACAGGGACTCCCTATACTCCCTGGTCTCAATCAAGGCTGCTGTTCAGCCAGCAGGCACTGGTTATGGATATTGACAATCACCCCTGGAATCAGGTTCAAATCCCAGAGAAGGGAATCATCGGTGTTGCCTTTCATTCAGTCAACCACAGGCAGGAAGCCAGGGCACGTAAGAGCAGGGCCACGCTCGCAAGAGTCGTAGATTTGCAGAGATGGAAACAGCAGTTCCCAAGAATGAGGTTTGGTACTGGGAGAAAAAAAATGTCCAAAAAAAAACAAAACAACGTCTGCTCTATGTATAGTTATACCTTTTATTTTCCTAACTGTTAAAATGTAATCACTTTTAAAAGGAAAAAAAGATGGTTAGTATTAAAAGTTAGCTTTCAGTCTCAGTTTTACTTCTACCCTATCTTTTTGTTGTTGTTGTTAATCCTCACCCAAGGATATTTTTTCCATTGATTCTTAGAGAACATGGAAGGGAGGGGAAGAGACAGAAGGAGAAACATCGATGTGAGAGAGACACATCGATTAGTTGCCTTCCGCATGCACCCCGGGGGATCGAGCCTGCAACTGAGGTCCATGCCCTTGACTAGAATCGAACCCAGGACCCTTCAGTCCACAGGCCAACGCTCTATCCATTAAGCCAAATGAGCTAGGGCCTACTCTGTCTTAATTAGAATGTGATTCAGCATCTCTGTTCAATTTATGGTTCAACATGGTCAGCCTGTATTGGAAGTCCTTGCAGAAATGGGTGACTGATGTCCAGTTTAGTGTTGTCTTCACCTCTTTCCTGGTTGAGCACCAAACTAGTTCACTTGTTTGATGTTAGAACAGGTTTATATTTGATATATCCAATTTGCTTCAAGATTTTCAGCATTTGGGTTAAATTTTATTCAGTTATACCCACGCTTTAATCCCCTTAAGGCACTAACCAGAAAAAACAAAAACCACTCCCCCACACTTTGCCACACAGACACACCTAGACATCCTCATCATTTACCTCAATATATGTAGATTAAATTTTTACAAAATAAATTTGCATATAAATCTAAAGAATCTATCTCAGGGTCTTGTGTAAAGTCTTTTAGAAAGAGCTTCCAAATTCTTATTCTTGAGCGTCTCCTAGGAACAGGGGCTCATTTGACTGCTGACGTATCACTCGCTGAACAGATGAGAAAAAAATTATTAAATTCCAGGCATATTTAATTTCATAGAATCTTAGACGCGTAATTGAGTGGTTGATTCCCAGTTCTTCCAGGTGCAACCACGCCATGGAGAAACGATTGTAACAGATGAAGGTTTAGTGAGGGCTTAATACAATGTTCAGGCCAGCTCTCAAGAGTCTCTCAATTTTCTACATACTATTACAGAGCAACACAGGTCCAGTGGATGGAATGCTCTGGTGGTGCACCTGGGGGCACAATGATTGTATAACACAACAGGGTCTGCCTAGAGCAGTGGTTCTCCACCTTTCTAATGCCGCGGCCCTTTAATACAGTTCCTCATGTTGTGGTGACCCCCAACCATAAAATTATTTTCGTTGCTACTTCATCACTGTAATTTTGCTACTGTTAATGAATCGTAATGTAAATATCTGTGTTTTCCGATGGTCTTAGGCGACCCTGCTAGCGGTTCTCAACCTGTGGGTCGCTGCTGTAGAGTCTAAGACAGGGGTGGGCAAACTTTTTGACTCGAGGGCCACAATGGGTTCTTAAACTGGACCAGAGGGCCGGAACAAAAGCATGGATGGAGTGTTTGTGTGAACTAATATAAATTCAAAGTAAAGGAGCGGAGGGGAGAGCAAGAGAACCGGATAGAACAGCCGGATCCGGCCCGCGAGCCGTAGTTTGCCCAAGGCTGGTAAGACCATCAGAAAACACAGATATTTACATTACGATTCATTAACGGTAGCAAAATTACAGTTATGAAGTAGCAACGAAAATAATTTTATGGTTGGGGGTCCCCACAACATGAGAAACTGTATTAAAGGGTCGCGGCATTAGGAAGGTTGGGAACCACTGGCCTAGAGTGTCCACATAGCAAGCAAACAAATATGGAAAAGACCAACAGCCTAACAGATCCATGATCCAAAGTAAACCCCTGCCACGGGGACAAAAATCAAAGCCACTTCCAAAGGGAGCTCCGGACACACGTTCCAGGAGACACTCTCCAGTTCTCCGCGGTTTGCTTCTTTCCTTGGCTCCTGGTCTCTGCACTGGGACTGCATTCCCAGCTCACGGGCCTTTCCGAAAATGCACTGGCAAAGCTCTGTGCCAGCCTATGGTGCAAAGCATGGCGGCCAGAACACCCTATTGCCTTTGGTAGTTTTAAATGAGGGCTATCCTCATAAACAAACTCGTAAGCAAAAGCTAAAACCTGCCCAGTCCAACCTGCCAGAGAAGTGGGACCCTAAATATAATTTAAAAAACTCTGTATTGGGATCATTCTTATAAACACAGGTTCAAACTTGCATTCATGGAGAACTAATTCTAGAGCTCATTCTGGTTTCTTCCATACTTTTTTTTTTTTTTTTTTTTTTTTTTTACATTGTAGTGGCACCTGCCTAATTCTTCACGGGCAAAGGTGTCTTGATCTTTTATGAGATGAAAAGTGCAGCCAGCAGAAATTTCCTGTCAATGCGCCCGAACACTGCACCCACACTTTACTTCCCTACGCGTTTGGAAATTAAAGTCATTAATCTTGTTCTTCCTTTTTGTTATTAAATCACAAGGGCCCTACTCGCATAGTGATTAGCAATTTTGCCCTTAAAAGGGGAAGGAAGGAAGGAAGGAAGGAAGGAAGGAAGGAAGGAAGGAAGGAAGGAAGGAAGGAAGGAAGGGGAAGAAAGAGTGTATCACAGAGGCAAGAAAACAGGCAAACAGAACAGCTGGAAGACCTGGTCTCTTGGCTTTCCATTTAGTTGGCAAAATGAAATTCCCTTTTGGAAAGAATTTGCCTCCCACCCACTTCGCTGTAGTCACTGCATGTATCCTCTCTCTTTCCTGTATCTTTTTTTTTTTAAATATATTTTATTGATTTTTTACAGAGAGGAAGGGAGAGGGAGAGAGAGTTAGAAACATCGGTGAGAGAGAAACATCAATCAGCTGCCTCCTGCACACCCCCTACTGGGGATGTGCCCACAACCAAGGTACATGCCCTTGACCAGAATTGAACCTGGGACCCTTGAGTCTGCAGGCCGACGCTCTATCCACTGAGCCAAACTGGTTAGGGCTTTCCTGTATCTTTTTTATTCATGTTTTCTTTCCTTAAGGCTGCTGGCTTTTCATGCCCTGGGCAATTCCTCATTGTTTCATTCACTAAGATCCATGGCATGCCTGGTACAGGTGAGGCACTCTGCTAGGCACAGATCAATTCATCACGAGTGCTGACATCCAAAGGTTTATTATCCCGGGAAAGGATGTGACTGGTACATAAATAAGTATAATCGAAAGGAAAAGGTGGTAAGTGACAAAATAAATATAAAGTGACACAGAAACGCAGACAGAGAGAGAGTCGTTCCAGCTTGAGAGTTCAGTGAAAGTTCGCAGAGGAGGTGTGCGGATGAAGGGCGTTCTACGGAGAGGAAACGGCGAGAGCAGAGGCAGGGAGGCGTGACAATCGTTTCTAAAAAGCATGGAGGGACTGGGTTTGACTAGAGAGGCAGTTCTCAGGGTGTGGGGTGTGGTCCTCAGATAAGGCAGGGTTGGGGCCCCTCTGAGTTGATTTGGTCATCACCTAGTCGGAATCAATTCAAGACCATGTTTCCAGCTAACCTGGTGGCAAGAGCATCAATTTTAGGGTCAAAGATAACTTGGTCTAAATCCAGCCATGCCACTCACTACATTTCCCTCAGAAAGTCCCTTAATATAATTGAGCCTCAGTTTACTTATCTCTAAAATATGGGTAATAATATTGACCTTGAAAGTTCCTAAAAATCTAAAGTAATAAATGTATTTGAAGTGCCCAGTATACTAGAATACTGCCATGCATTGGTTCTTGACAATAATTAGCCTATATAATAAAAGGCTAATACGAAAATCAACCAAACAATGGAATGACCAGTCACTATGACACGCACTGACCACCAGGGGGGCAGACACTCAATGCAGGAGCTGCCCCCTGGTGGTCAGTGCACTCCCACAGGGGGGCGCTGCTCAGCCACAAGCCACCTGAAGGCTGGCGGGTGCAGCGGCGGTGGCAGGAGCCTCTCCCGTCTCCACGGCAGTGCTAAGGATGTCCTGATGGCTTAGGCCCGCTCCCCTAAGCCGTCAATTGGACATCCCCTGCGGGCTCCCGGACTGCTAAAGGGCATAGGCCAGGCTGAGGGAACCCACCCCCTTTCCTCAGTGCACGAATGTCATGCACCGGGCCTCTAGTGAGAATTATAACTGTATGCCATGTATATAATGAGCACTTGAGAATAATAACTATGCCTCAACATTATCCAGGAAAGGGGACTTACATAGCCTTGTCCATAATCTTTTTCTTTATTAAACTCACTCCATGAAAGTTCTTTATATCTAACCTAAATTCCAGACTATATTTAACTCCTTTGTTTTGGCCCTAGATTGGGGATGGGGGAGAATGTCTCTGATCTTGCTACACCCTGATCCTTTGCAGCCTGTTTTAAAGCCCTCTATTGGCCGTGTAAGCATCAATCCAGATTTCTTTGTTCAGCCCGCTCAGCTCTCAGTCCCTTTATTCCTCCTTTGATGAGTCTTTGACCTCTTTTGTGCTTCTCTTTCTTTCATCTCTTCCATGTGCATCAATAGATGTATTTTGTAGGTCAATGTGCTATGAAGGTCAAGGTCTGTGTGTTTGGGCTTGGATTCAGCTGTCAGCCCTCAGCCTCTAAGACAATTCCAGACACAGCTGAAGGCACTTGGAGGCAGAGAGGCTCCAAGAGAAACAAAAGCTGCATTTGATGGGCACCTGAGACAGTTGGAAATCACTGAAGCCACCTCTTTAAAAACTCAGGGAGTAGGGTAGGTAGAGTGTTCAGGGGTAACGATAAACACCAGCCTCACACACACATAAGACACGGGTCGGGAAGTACTGGGCCTATTTCATTGTTTCCCCAAATGGTTCCCTCAACGTCTTCAGTTTCCTTGATAATAGATGCTTGTCCTAAATTCTCTTCATTTGCTCTTCCTTCGCTTGTTTATTTGCCATTATCTCCCCTACTCCATTTATTAGGCACTTAATTGTCATATTTTCTTGCTGGTTCCCTTGGCATTTTTCTGACTGGTCACTCCCGTCCTCATTACAGATCTTGCAAGGTCGTTTATTTGATATAAAGGAAGGAATGAAATTTGGAATCGGACGACTCAGCCTCTGGGAGGTGCACAACCTTGAACAAATAACAGTGGGCCTATTTCCAGTGACTTCCCCCAGTTGTTAGAAAGATGAGAAACGTGTATGCGTACGCAAACGTGGGACACAGAACTCAGAAGGTATAGCTATTATTACTGTTTTTACAACTCATGCTTTTAAATGTGTCTATGTTTTTGTATTGGGTGCAGTGGGGTTATTTGGCCATAAATAAGGACAAATCGCCCCTGGCCAGAGGGGCCTGTGCTTGGAGTTGGTTTTTTTAAGAATAAGGATGAGCTAGACTGAGTCATTCACACTCTATTTCCCTCATGACCAATGGCTAGCATTTGTGAGGATAAGGATTTAGACTATGTCTACGGCAAAGATTGAAATAGGTAACTCTCAATTTCCCCAGGTTCTGCTGGGTGTGTGTGTGTGTGTGTGTGTGTGTGTGTGTGTGTGTGTGTTTAAAACACCTCATTCCCAAAGAGTCCATGATTTTGGTCTGTGGTGAGGCTCAGTTATCTGGATTTTCAAAAGGTTCCTGAGTGATCCTAGTTGCTTAGTCAGCTTTCCCAAGTTAGATAACGCAGCAACCAGATGGTAGGTCTCAGCCCACCCTCCCTACAAACGTTGCCAGTAACCCTAGGTTTAGATAAACTGGTTATCTAATGCAGAACGCACGCTACTAATGCCAGAGAGGTAAACAGTCGTTTCTTCCAGTTAATATTTGCGTGAACTTGCATTAGAAGTTGTACAAACAGTGATTTTTTCCTCAAGAGAAAGAGCTTGCATTAGGTCTTAAGCCACTTCCTCCTTCAGAAAGCCAGCCCTGACAGCCCAGGTTGAGCTAAGGGTCCTTCCTGGGCACTTTGGAAGTTCCCACTGCACACCTAGTTTAGTGCTTCTCAGTGACAGTAAAACGACCTGCGTACAGATATGACTCTTCAGGGCAGGTGACTGTACCTTTTTCATCTTTGTGCCTGTAGCACGCAAGGTTCCCAACAAGCTGTCCTTGATTGAGCCTTCGCTGTGGGGCAGGAGCTGTACACATTTCCATCCTTCCGTGAAGGACTTTCATGGCGAGGCCAGCTCTGGGCCTCTGATGCGATTGGTATCATGCTCCTCTTTCTGAACTCTCTATTCGGTAATGCCGCTCATCTTCTAAACCAGAAACCTGAGCTTCACCCCAGACTTTCCTTCCTCCCTCTGTCGGGGCGGCAAGAACGGTACCAGGTGTTAGGGCAGTGGGGTTAGACCCAAACTGGGTTCAGCATCCTGGGTGCTTGAGTCTGGCTAGGAAAGAATTCCGAGTCAAGACTCAAACTATAATAGAACTTTTATTTGGAACATCACAAAGTAATTACTTAGAAGTAATTCGTAGACGAAATGGGCTTGGGAAACAAGTTACAGAGGCAAAGGAAGGGCCCTTGGAGCTTAGCAGTGAGGAAGGTAAAGGGGGAGGGAGAGGGGGAGGGAGAAGAGGGGAAAGGCTCTGGCATGCTCCCAGGAGGGAGAGTCACTGGGTCCTCTGTCCTAAGGGTCTTAAAGGTGGAGATTTTAGGGGAGGTCCCAGGGGACGATCTCAACAGAATATTCAGCAGCTTTCCTGGTGTTGGAACAATGGCGATTCCCAATGTTGATTTACTAGTCCTGCTGCCTTGCATCTTGTATCTCATGGAATCCTTTTAACAGTCTTGTGTAAGCTGAGTTTCTCCCACAGGAGAAAACAGAAAAGGAAGATTTAGAGACATTTAGCAATTCCTCACTTGAGGGTAGGGAGGAGAAGAGAAAAGAAGGTGGGGCAGAATGGAAAAGGCCTGTGTGCCAGGCTAGAAGTTGGGATTTCACTCTGCAAGTGGGGGGTGGGCGGGGGCGGGGGGGGGGGAGAGGGTACAGGGAAGGGACCTTAAGTCCCTCCAGGTTGCACAATACAGTAAAAGCAGCCTGGGCCAAAGCTCTATGACAGACACGAATGTGTAGGAGTAAGCAGGCAGGAAAACAGTCACGGGTGTGTGTGTGTGTGTATGTGCGCGCGTGTGTGCGCGCGCCCCTTGAAGTCCTGGTTCTCTGCCCACTGGGGGCTGAGGCACCTCGCAGGACCAGTCTTTCCGCAGGGACAGTGTTCTGAGGGCAGGAAGGCAGCAGTCCCATGAATGTGAGGGGGAGGTGCATCACTAGATTCTAGGATTTCTGGACCTAAGGAGCCATTCTGAAGGTGTAAGGCTGATTTTTACCCCTCCCCCCGTACAAGAGTGGAAGTGCTTGCGTAATCCTTCTTCGTAGTCCCTTGTCCCGATCACCGCATTTACCCACTAAACCTGATCTTTAGCCCTGGCCACGTGGCTCTGTTGGTTGGCTGCCATCCTGTGCAGCAGGAGGTGGCCCGTTTGATTCCTGGTCAAGATCACAAGCCCAGGCTGTGGGTTTGATCCCCAGTAGGGGGCATGCAGGAGGCAGCTGATCAGTGTTGTGCTCTCACATTGATGTTTCTCTCTCTCCCTCGCCCTTGCTCTCTCTCTAAATATCAATAAACTATTCTTTTAAATAAAGAAAATGATTTTTAACATCCCTTCTTCTAATCAATAAATCCTGTAGTGCCGATTAAATGAAAAATTTAAAGTGCCTTTGGGGAGCTGACTTCTGATTAGGGTCTTTTTTTGTTCACCTTTTAAAATTGTGTTTAAATATACAAATACAATTGACCGTTTAGCCATTCATAACCATTCATGGCATTAAGTATTTCACAATGTTGTGCAACCATCACCACTGTCCATTTTCTGAACTTTTCATCCCCCCAAATAGAAGCTCTGTACCCACTTAAACAATAACTTTCCATCTTCTCACACCCTTACACCCCAGTCCCTGGCAACCACCACTTTATTTTCTGTCTCTATGAATTTGACTATTTTAGACACTTCATAGAAGTGAAATCATGCAATATGTGTTCTCGTCTGGCTTATTTCACTCAGCATAATGTTTTCAAGGTTCTTCATGTTGTAGCATATATCAGAATTTCATTCCTTTCTAAAGCTAAATAATATTATGACCAGGGTCTTTTCAAGGTCAACAAACCACTCCTCGCATGTAGATTAAAGTCAACTTGCACAACACCGACATGTCAAACAGTCTGTGCTGAAGATGTAAAATAGGACAGGATGCCCTAGCTCAGTGGTTGGCAAACTGCGGCTCGCGAGCCACATGAGGCTCTTTAGCCCCTTGAGTGTGGCTCTTCCACAAAATACCACGTGCGGGCACACACATACAGTGCGATTGAAACTTCGTGGCCCATGCGCAGAAGTCGGTTTTCGGCTCTCAAAAGAAATTTCAATCGTTGTACTGTTGATATTTGGCTCTGTTGACTAATGAGTTTTCCTAGCTGGTTTGGCTCAGTGGAGAGAGGGTTCGGTTCTGGTCAAGGGCCCATGTCTGGGTTGCGGGATCAATCCCCAATACACAAGCTGATCAATGATTCTCTCTCATCATTGATGTTTCTCTCTCTCTCTCTCTCTCTCTCTCTCTCTCTCTCTCTCTCTCTCCCTTCCTCTCTGAAACCAATAAAAATATATTTAAAAAATAAAATAGGACAGGGTAACAAGGGAGAGTAAGAAGACCCAAACGATGAGGGCTGTGGCAGTGAACATGGGTGGAAGGGAGCAAGTACCCAGAACATTCAGAAGAAAGCATTAAGATGAAGTCTGGCCACTGGCTAAGGAGATGAGGGACAGGGGGATTTTGCATGACGCTAAGTGTTCTGGTCTGATGAACCAGCAAGATAGGAAAGACAAGAGAGGGAGAGAGTTTTTAGGAAAGGGAGGTGAGTTCATGCTGACGTTCTAAAAGGGCAGTTGGACGGTCTGTTCTGGGTCACAGGTAAAGGCTGGGCTAAGGGACACAATTGGACATCCTGGGCAAACCCGTGGCGAGGAAAGCCGTGGGGGAGGGGGGCTGGGCTCAGGAAGGAAGGCGAGCGAGCATGAGACAGCAGTAAAGGACAGGAGGGGGCTGGGATTGGGCCTGGAGGAGCAGCCACAATGAAGGAAAGACGTCTGTCTGCTACAGAGCAAGGGGCCGTGGCCTGAGACCGAGGGAGGGCTGGGAGCCTCAGAAGGTCATCCGAGGCCAGTGGCCCACAGTGTGGCACTGCGGGGTGGGAACGGAGACAGAGGCGGCGTGCTCTCCAGGACAAGCAGGGGGCAGCCTGCGGAGTGAGTGGTGGGGACAGACGCCAGATGGCAGAGACTTGAGGAACGGCTGAGCGTAAGGTGCTGTGTAGACTGTTCTTCCAAGAAATTGGATTGTGAAAGAAAGGCAGCCTCTAGGGGCATTGAGCAAAGTTTTGTGGTTGTTTATTTTTAAATCCAAAAGAGATCTAAACATTTGTATGAAAGGAAAAGTCAGCAGAGGAAGAGAATCAAGATATGCCACGAGCGAGGGGAGGGATACCATCCGTGGGGCCCACCAGTGGCATTGGGCCAGTGTGTCTCTGTCATCTCTGTCTGCTGGCTACGCTGCCGGAGGAAAGGAGAGGGGGCTCACCCGAACCAAGAGTGGGAGCTCAGCGGCAAGGAAGGGCGGGAGATGTGCTGTGTAGGGCCACACAATTGTGGGACACCCCAAGTTTTCCAGCAGCGTAATGGTCTCCATTGCGGAGATGCTACCGGGACACACACAGATGCAGGAGCTTCCTTAGGTGGATGGTGGCCAGGACGTGCTGGGCACAGAGGACCTGGGACAATGGCCTCTTCGTCACAGCTCTCTGTTGTGGAGGGCGCACTGGTGAAACATGAGATAAAAACAGAGGGATCCATGGGGGAAATAAGAGATCAACTGAAGGACTTATATGCATGCATATAAGAGTAACCAACGGATGCAAATCATTGGGGGGTGAGGGCATGTATGGGAGTGGGGTGGGGGGGGGCAATGGTAAGATATGTACACATATAATACCTTAATAAAAGAAAATTTAAAAAAAAAAACAGAGGGATCCACCTTTACAGATGAAAGTGACAGTTCCACATAACAGAGCTACTGTTCCATCTTGCTATGAGAATTTTTTTTGATTGATTTCAGAGAGAGAGATGGAAACATCAATGATGAGAGAGAGTCATTGATCCGCTGCCTCCTGCGTGCCTCACACTAGGGACCGAGCCCGCAGACCTGGCATCTGCCCTTGACTGGAATCCAACCTGGGACCCTACAGTGTGCAGGCTGACGCTCCATCCACTGAGCCAAACCAGCCAGGGCGAGAATTTTTTTCAATGGGGCCAGCTGTTCTTCAAGATCCCAGTGCCCAAATGGGAACGTCCTCCAGCCACTGTCTTTGCTAAATGAGGGCGGAATAAGCCTGAAACCTCACCCGCAAAAGCAGAAATGGTGCAAAGCACGGCCTGCAATGAAAAGATGGGGCCTCTCGAGTTCAAAACAGCTCTTCGCATGTTGCAAATGTCCATGTAGCTGAGAGACCATCTTATTATCGTTAAGCCAACTGACTGTGTCCATTACACACATTCATTTTAGTCACTGCATTTGTGGTGCTTTGCGGTTCCATTTGCAGGGAACGAACTGTCCACTCCTGCTGGGCCTCCCTCGTGGCCGCCCTCCGTCCGCAGTGGGCTGTTCGCTGTGCCCGTTGCTATCCCAATTGTCTTCTGTGCCTCCCCAAACCCTTCCAGCTCCGAAGACTATTTCACTTTAAAACTCGGTACTTCAGTTATGAAGCACAAGCCAGTTTCTATGGTCTTGTGGTCTTCAGGCTTTTGTATTGCATATCATCAATTATTTTAAATTGAGCATTCAGATCCAATGCGCATATTTACATTTATAAATACTATACTTGTATTCTTATAGCACTTCTATGTTAGGTATGCAGGTAATATACTCAGATTAGTCATTTAGATAGAATGAGATTGCATGCATATACACAGCGGTTTCCCTGCTTCCTTCCTGCACCTCAGAGTCCTCTTAGAACCTGCTCCCGAAGGGCAGCCCTTTAAAAGCACCTTTGTGGCCACTCCGAATGGTGGCTTATGGGAAATTCCTGGAGATTCTCAGCCTCAGAAGTCTGCGGTAGAGGGAAGCTGTAACAGGCCTGGAGGGCAACTGGAAGAGAGAATCCAAAATAAAGGTGCTTTAATGATCACACCCACATGATTATTTTCAAAGTAAATAGTTCTCATGTTCTTGGTTTTAAGGACAGATTAAATGGTTGTAAATCCATTGTTCCACCAAGACCTCCTCTAGAAAAGAAGTTCCGCAAGTGGCTAAATCTGTAATTTGAAACGATCTCACCTCTTATTTGTCAGCTATTGCTCCACAGACAAAATTCTCACCTACAAGTGGTAACGACATCATTAAAAAAAAACACACACATATATTTTTATTGATTTCAGAGAGGAAGGGAGAGGGAGAGATAGAGACAGCAATGAAGAAAGAGAATCATTGATCGGCTACTTCCTGCACACCCTACACTGGGGATCGAGCCCACAACACAGGCATGTGCCCTGACCGGAAACCAAACCATGACTTCCTGGTTCATAGGTGAGCCACACCCCTGGGGCAAGACATCATTTTTTGACCCCACAACAGCTGGTGAAATAAATCACATTTTAAAATTTGCTAATTCATCGTCTTAAAGGAAAAACAAAACCACACACACAAAAGAAAACAGAAAAAACAAACAAATGAGCCAGTCTAAAACAGGTGAGACTTATTGAGAGTAATTTCCTTGTCCTTGCGACCTGCCCCAGGCCAGACCCACCTCCTCTCTCACACCTGTTGACCCCCTGACCTCCAAGAGAAGCATCACGGTGCTCCCTTTCCAGGAGTCTGGGGTGACTCAGGCTGCCAGAGGTGCCAGGAAGAGCAAGGAGGCCCAGGGTGAGTTCCCCACTGAGGACTCCCTCCTTCATCCTGGGATCCCAGGGCTGGGAGGTGAATGCAGGAAAATGCAAGAGCGGGGAGTGGGTGGGTGGACAAAGAAGGGACTTCTGCCCGAACAGCAGTTTCCACAATGAAGGTATGAACCACAACAAAATAAAGAGGCAGTAACAGAGGGCAAACTGGAATTTAGCAGCTTGAGGAAGGAAGAACTCAAATGCGGGCCAAAGCCAAGGCCAACCAACCCTTTTTACCAGCTCCAAACACTGTCCTGAATTTTAAATGTGGCTTGGGTGGGAGGGAAGGGACTTTCATTTAATTATCTATGTGGTTTTGAATTCTGGGGTGATAACGCATTTAAAGGAAGTTGCTTTTGCCACTTGTGCTGAGAAAAACTGAAAACACACACACAATCATTCTTCAACTAAGTTGCTAGTATGTTCAGACCAAGGAGATCAAAGAAACCTTGTTCTACTCAAGTCTCTGGAAATCCTTGACCTCTTCTCTGGGCACCGAAGTGAGGCCCGCCATCATGTTGAAGGGGCTGAAATGGAGTTTTCTCTGCATATCTCCAACGAGTCTGGAACCCATTTTACTTGAATACAATGACACGTGGGAAATAAAAATCTCTCAGGTGGACATTTTTGGGGTAAGTGTCACTCCTCTGCTAGAACCTGACCGACTCTGCTCAAAAAATCAGCTTCTAATATTGGTGGCCAGTGTGTGCTGGCCAAGGGCTTCATTATTATCACATGTTTTTAAAAATATGATTATAGAGGCCCTGGCCAGGTGGTTCAGTTGATTAGAGCATCATCCTGATACATCAAGGTTACAGGTTACAACTCTGATCAGGGCACATATAAGTAGTAACCAACGAATACATAAATAAGTGGAACAACAAATTAATGTTCCCCTCCTTTCCCTCTCCCCCCTTTCTAGAAAAATAAATAATTGTTAAAAATTAAAAAATATATTATTATAGAAATTTATTAATCTTGGGGAAGGCCTTGCTGCATTGCCTTGAATATTGCAAATGTTTATAGACAAGCAACTATATAATAGTTATTAAATATAGGCCAAAGAAGGATATGGACTTTAAAAAACCCACAACATATAAACCGGGTTCAATTTTGTTCAAGTTAAATTTGCCCTAGGAAATTAACATTTTAAAACACCAAAGCACACCTCCCATTCTCTACCTGTTATTTTTTCTTTCTTTATCTATCTGATATGATATTTGTATTTTGCTAACTAAAGCCATGCTAACCATTGGTGATCAGAGAAGCAGACAAGGGAGGGGCCTTTGCGGAGACTGTCCCTGAGTATAAGACGCTCCTCTTAGCTGATCCCACTGCGACTGTCCCTGGCTTCATTTCTTGTTTGACCTGGTGGTTCCTTTGGGGTGCCCCACAAGCAGGAGAATTTGGTAATGCTGTTGGCCGGGATTACAGTTGAGCCCACTCCTTCACTAGCAGACCAGATATTTTTAAAAATATGATGATAGAGCCAAGAGTTAAGAGTGGATTTCCCCAGCAGGGCAGAGTCGGGAAACCCACTGTTGTTTTATTTTATCAAGTCTGATAGTTTCAGTGTCCACAAGCTTAAAAGCAAAACAAAATACCAACCTATTAACACTGTGTTGTCATCCAATTTGGCTTAATTTTCATTTTAAAGGATAATTTCAAGGATTCTGGAAAATGGAGGAGCCTGTAATTGAACAAAAACTTGTATCTTGGATCTTTATTTTAGCCCACCTGAGATTGAGATTATACCTTGGTTATTTTTTTCTTTTCTTTTCTTTTTTTCCTTTTTTTAAATCCTAACCCAGGGATATTTTTACATTGATTTTTAGAGAGTGGAAGGGAGGGGGAGAGACACAGAGAGAGAAACATCAATGTGAGAGAGACACATCCATTGGGAGATGCCTCCCACATGCGCCTGACCAGGACCAGGAATGGAGCTTGCAACCAATGTGCATGCTCTTGACAGGAATTGAACCTGGAGCCCTTCAGTCTGAGGGCCAACGCTCCAGCACTGAGCCAAGCCAGCTAGGGCAATACCCTGTTCTTTTTTTAAAAATTAAACTTTTTCCCCAGTTAATTGTGGTCTCGCATGTAGTTGTAAGAAATAATATAGAGAGAGCCCTCATACCCTTCCCCCAGTTTCCCTCTTGGTAACATCTTGCAACGTTACAGTGTACATATCACAGTCAGGATATTCACATCGATACAGTCAAGGTACAGAACATTCCCATCACACAATGATCCCTCTTGTTGCTTTTTTTCCCCTACCTTCACCCTCCTCCCCCACCCTTCCTTAACCCTTGGCTACCACCAATCTCTCCTCCATTTCTAGAATCCTGTCATTTCAAGAATGCTCTATAAATGGAATCATACAGTGAATGATCTTTGGGGATTGGTAGTTTTCTTTCAGCCGCTGAGGTTCATCCAGCGTGTTGCATGGATCAGTAGTTTGTTGTGTTTTATTGTTGGATAGGATGTCAGGTACAGACGTGCCATCGTTTGCTTAACCCATTCAACATGTTGAGGGGCATCTGGGTTGTTTCTTCTTTGGGGCTATTACAAATAAAGCTGCTACAAACACTGGCGTACAGGTTTTTGTGTTAACAGAATCTATAAAGGTCCAAGAATGTGATTGCTCAGTCATATGGTAATTGCTTGTTTAGTTGTGTGTGTGTGTTTTAATATATCTTTATTGATTTCAGAGAGGAAGGAAGAGGGAGAGAGAGAGAGAAACATTAATGATGAAAGAGAATCATTGATTGGCTGCCTCCTGCACGTCTCCTACTAGGGATCAAGCCCGAAACCCAAGCCTGTGCCCTTGACCAGAACCGAACCTGGGATCCTTGAGTCCACAGGCCGACGCTCTGTCCACCGAGCCAAACCAGCTAGGGCGCATGTTTAGTTTTTCAAGAAGCTGCCAGACTGTTTTCCAGAGTGGCTACCATCTCACGTTCTTACCCGCCCTGTGTGAGTACTCCAGCTTTTCAGCATCCTTGCCAGCATTTGGTGTTGTCAATTTTTATTTTAGGTGTCCTGGCGGTTGTGTGGTGACAGCTCATTGTGGCTTTAATTTGCCATCTGTACATCCTCTTTGGTGAGATGTCTTTTCCCATTACCTACTTGGATTGTTGTTTTCCACTGTGGAGTTCTGAGAATTCCCTATGTATCTAGATCCTAGTCCTATATTGGTTGTGTGGTTTGCAAATATTTTCTCCCGATCTGTAGCTTATCTTTTCATTCTTTTAACTGGGTCTTTTACAGAACAAAAGTTTTAAATTTTGATGAAGCACAGTTTATCAGTTTTTCTTCTTATGGAACATGCTTTTCATATCAAGCTTGAACTTTTTGCCTAGGCCTAGGTACCTAAGATTTTCTCTTGTGTTTTTTTTTAATCTAAAAGTTTTATATTTATAATGAAGTGCTTGCTCCATTTTCAGTTAATGTTTTTATAAGGGGTGAGATTTAGGTCAAAGTTAATTTTTGGCCTTTGGGGGTATCTAGTTGTTCCAATGCCATTTGTTGCAAAGGCTGTCTTCCCTCCATTGACTTGCTTTTGCACCTTTGTGAAAAATCGGTTGTGTACATTGTACTGAAATTGTCATAAAATTATTTTACATTTATGTTGAAAGACTTTAGCAAGTCAGTTTAAAGCAATGAAAAAAAGTTGTTAGATCAACCTCTCTGCCTTCTTCAATGTATTCCGCATTAAGATGTTTATCAGTTCACAACGACTTTTTGCATGACTGAAGGCATGTGGGTTTTGGCTGACCAAATATTTTCTATAGTGATTAAATTTTATACTTAGGAGCCAATACTCAGTATTTCACAACCTAATAGCTTTCTGCCAGTGAATATGATAAGCAGTATATAATTGGATATAGATAATTTTATGTTTATCTGTAACTATAGGCTGGGATAACCATGTTCTTTGGCATGATTTTTAAAAATAGTCTCATGATAAGATACTCCCGTTGTAAAACAAAATTCATTATGCCGGTAGGCCTTATGTTGGACCCCTTCCCAGTGGAATGATTGCCTCGGAAGGACCGGATTGGATATACATAATGATGATTCCAGAACAACAGAATTCCCCCTCCCCTCATATTATTTAAAACCTGTGCTAAAAGGAAATTGCTTTTCTTCCATATCCTTGCTTAGTTGACTGTTAATTCCCATCAGGAAGCCAGGCATCATCAGGAAGGTCAGTTCAGTCTCCAGGCCCTAGAACGGTGGTTCGCAGCCTGGGCCACACATTTAGTGTCTCCGAGGGAGCTTTTTACAGCCCAATACCCAGGCTTCCGCCCAGACCAATTAGGTCCGGATCTCTGGGCTTGGGACGCAGGCATTAGACTTTGTTAAAACTCCTGGGTTATTCTGGTATGCAGCCAAGTTTGAGAACTGCTGTTCAAGGTTGAGGTCTCCTGTCTTGTTTACTTTCTTAGGAAACTTATTAATGTTCCTATAATTTATCACTTCATACTGTGACTACAAGGTACTGGGTTGTCATAACATATTATATAAACATATCTTTCAGGTTAAACCTAGATATCTTCCTTGGATAATTAACGTATGCCTAACGTTCTTTTCATTCTTCTGACAAGAGTTACACATGTCCACTTTGGCTGGGTAGCTCAGTGAGCAGAGCATTGTCCCCATACACCAAGGGTGCACCATTGATCCCCAGTCAGTGTACATACAAGAAGCAATGGAGGGAGAGATCAACCAAAGGACTTGTATGCATGCATATACACATAACCAATGGACACAGACACTAGGGGGGGTGAGGGCATGAGTGAGGGAGGGAGGGGGGACCATGGGGGGATAAGGACACATATGTAATACCTTAATCAATAAAGAAAAATAAATAAATAAATTACACACATCAAAAAAAAAGAAGCAATTGATGAATACATAAATAAATGGAACAACAAACCGATGTTTCTGTCTTTCTCTCTCCCTTTCGCGCGCTCTCTTCTCTCTCTCTCTCTCTCTCTCTCTCTCTCTCTCTCTCAAATCAATAAATAAGATTTTAAAAGATTTACAGATGTCCACTGTCGAAAACTAGAGGAAAAAGTAGGCAAACATAATGAAAGGGAAAAAGTCATTTTATTTTATTTTTTGGTTAATCCTCATCTGTGGATATTTTTCTATTGATTTTTAGAGAGAGTGGAAGGGAGGGGGAGCAACTGAGAGAGAAACATCGATGTGAGAGAGACATCCATTGGTTGCCTCCCACACGCACCTGGGCCAGGGATGGAGCCTGCAACTGAGGTACCAGACTCAAACCCAGAACCCTTCAGTCTCCTTTCTTTTCCTTTTTTTTTTTTTTTTTTTTTTTTTTAGCCCAATCAGTTACTGTGGTAATGGTTCCAAGGATGTATATGCTTGTCAAAACTCTTCAAATAGTACACTTTAAATGTATGTAGTTCCTTCTATGCCAAATATATACTTCAATGAAGGTGTCAAAAAATACATGCTAGGGACTGTTGGCAACCTCCAATCGTGGAATTGGTTCTGTCAAGTGTTGCTTGAAATACTGGATATTACAATCACTTACTGGATATTATTTTTACCAACCAATTGTTTTTTACTCAGGACAATAATTTCATATTCTGAAATAGTCAGTGTTTCAAGTTTTCCCATAGAAAGTAAAATTCAAATATGTCACCATAATTTCTTCCACAGAATTCTCAAAAGCACAATACCATTCAAAACAACATATCCAAACAATTACTTCACTTTTCAGAGTTTTCATTGATTTAGTAGCAGGAGCAGATGCAGATCTTGGAATCTTTTTCATGTAATTAATTATGCTCCCAATGAAGTTGTAATTGAGAAGAGAAAAGGAAGGCGAAGTGGATCTAGTTTCACTATTGATTTTCTATCTTTCATTGTGATTTATCACAGTTACCCGTTGAATAGATACTGCATTTGTGGGAGTGACAAGAAGTCATTAAAAAAAAAAAAAGCAGCTGATGAAATTGAGATAATTCCTTGGGAATATAGAATCCCACCAGGACATCAGCTGAGATTTGGATGGGAGTTCTAGAAAAATGGGAAAAAATAGTCAACCTCCCTTGTGTATAATTTTAGTAACTTTCAGGTCAAGCATTGGCCTTTTTATTGGGTTCTTAATTACATGCAAAAGATAATTGAAATATATTTTGATGTCATAGACAGCATATAGCAGATCTTAGATTAAAATTCACAAAGGGCTTCAAGTTGATAGAGGAACATTAAAACCTCTCAATAGTTTACAATGTATGTCTCAATAATGTCCTTTTTTTAGTAAGCCATGTTGACTTATGAAACCACAGTTTCTAGCTTTGACAAGTCCCACGTTGTAACTATTTTCTCTCTTTTCTGCGTCCAGCGTGGCTAGAGAGCAGGTCCAGTTCCTGAGTAGAGGAGCTGGGGATTGAGAAATAAAAGAAAGAAAGAGACAAGACACAAAATGGAAGGAAAAAGCTGGGACTGGGTGGGACCACTATCCTCTTCTGAGGGAGAAACAGTGACCCAGAGCCCATGCAGCGTGTTTATTTTAAACCCCCAAATACCAGGATGTTTCACCAAGAGTCAAGACAAAGGAGATTATTTGCATTCTGGAGTAGGCCTGAGCATTCCTGGTGCTTGACTGGATTTACATATCAAAACCCACTGCCCGACACCTGGGCTGAAATGAAGGTCAAGCTGATAACACCCTTGCCTTTTTGGCAAAGCATGTCCCCAGGGCGTGGCTTTGCCTGTCGCCTTGGGTTCGGCTGACAATTTTAAAAAATGCCCATGTGCCTTCCCAGGCACTCTCTACATCTCACCCTTTTTTTGTTTTTAAGCTATTATAGTAAAAGTAAAATTTAAACATCAAGAACAAAGCTCTAATATTAAAACAATTGCAAACAATGCCAATGCAAAAACCAAACTACATACATGTTATCATTTTAAAACTTGAACGTCAAGAGCAAAACTCTGGCTATTAAAATAATAACAAAACAATGCCAATGCAACACAGCAATAAGAAAGAAATCAAAACTACAGACATGTTAACATTTTTAGCTACTAAATGAAAGAAAGTTTCTTTTGCTGCTGCTGTATATTTACTCAGAGTCCTCAGACTTGACTGCGTAAGACTTTACAGAAGACTGGCAGCTAACAGATGCTAGCATAAGCAGGAACATGGTTGAAGAAGTAGCTTCAACTTCTTGCTCTTCTACTTATCAGCTGGGCTTCAGTCGTTAACTTCTTCAGATGACCCCATGTTGGCACCTCAGTCCCTTGCGTAGCTTTCAGCTTTCTTCCTCTTCTGCTATGCTGTCATCAGGCAACACTCAGTCCTTTTGAGTGAAGGGACAAGGAGCTTGCCTGGGTCCATTGTGATGGACGTAACACTCTGGCACCCGAATTGGCTGCGCTGCTCCTTCTGGAAAGATATAAAACACAAACTCTTCCCCACGTCATTACTGAATCTGATAAAACTCTTGTCTGGTTTGTGCTTCCTTCCACCTAGCTAACTCGGTGGAGGCTATTGTACAGGAGGCCTGATGCCTTTCGGCTGCTGTACGATCCTCTGCATCACAATTCAAAAATTTTTAAGTATAAAGAGCATGACTAAAAAAAAAATTTAAAAAAAAAAGAGCACGACTGAGTTTGTTTTGAGGTGACACATAACATCCGTCTCCCCCTTTTTGTTTTAGTAATTGCATTTTAAGACTATGATTGGTTCTTTCCACTATTGAGTGGCATCCATTTTGCCAGATTTGATTAGGTTTAAGTCCTCGGGGATTTACCCCTAAAGTTGGCACAGGGAGGTGGATAACACACCGAGGACATTGCTTGCAATAAAACATGGAAATTGTCGTTCTCAAATAACATTTTGAAGGCTGAAAAATAAATGAAAAGTTCCTCCGAATTAGTGTGCCCTATAGTAGCTGTTTCAATAATTTTGGCCATACTTACCATATAAGCACTATCACTATAGGTTGATGGGCTCCGTAGCAAAATCTGTTAAGGCATAAATAAAAGCTTGTATTTCTACTGAAATAAGGTGTTTGAAGGACCTTCGCTTCCCTACTGCAGTAGATCCAGCCTTTCCAGAACTGGATCCATCTGTAAAAATGGTTAATGCCTGAGGTATAACATTTCTTTTAATGTGGCAGCTAATACCATTCCCTGTGTTAGAAATAAGGCAAGCCCTCCAAGTCAGGGGTCCTGGTAGAACACAAAACATCAAACATTTGACTTCTATGCAGAAGGATGCGCACACATGGTGTGGAAACACACGCACACCAACCTTCTTTGCCCTTGGTCCTGGGCAACCTGCAGTGATGCACAGCTGTTGATTGCTAGCATAGCAAGGCGTATTCACCATCTTTATTTCTGGACTGTTTCTCCTCTGTTCTCGGGGGCCACTGCTTTTTCTGTGGCTGGAACAGTCCTATCAGGTCCTCTCTGGGATCCGGTGTTGCAGGAATCCATATGGGCTTTTCTGGAAATATACAAACATATTCTCCACCAAAGGTTAATAAAGAAATCTTTTCTATAAATTAGACTTGGGATCCTTTTGATTTTTGTCCAAACGATTTTCCTTTGGCTTATTTTGACACCATAAGATTTTATGGGTGTCTTGTTATCAGCATTATAAGTGACAAATAATTTTTTTAATATATTTTATTGATATTTTACAGAGAGGAAGGGAGAGGGATAGAGAGCTAGAAACATTGATGAGAGAGAAACATCGATCAGCTGCCTCCTGCACACCTCTCACTGGGGATGTGCCCGCAACCAAGGTACATGCCCTTGACTGGAATTGAACCCGGGACCCTTCAGTCCGCAGGCCAACGCTCTATCCACTGAACCAAACCAGTTTTGGCAATGAAAAATAATTTTTAAAGTAAAAAATTTTAAAGCAATTAAGGCTTGATGTAATTTACTTATAGGATATTTCTTTCAGGATATTATTCTACTATCCCCCTTTGTTTTATTTTATTATTATGAGGCTTTTGTAAAAATTTTTAAAGCAGTCTTGATAAATTTTTATTTTTGCACAGAAATATGATTGCTTTGGATTCATTGCATGTTAAGCAATTTTACTATGAGATGAACTATCAGTAAAAGATTTTAGTTAATACTTCAGGAACAGTTTGGGTTTTTTTTGTAAACATATACACACCCAATACAGGAGCACCCAAAGACTATTAAATTTTCTTGAATATTCACTTATTTCAAGTAGCCAATTTTAAATAATTTGAAATAAGCTTTATGTTTTAACTTCAATTGTAAACTTCTACAATTAGTCTTTAAACAACTTTACATAAACTTTGTCAGGCAGGCAAAAACACAAATTATTTACTTCAGTTCATGAGGCCAAATATATTGACTTTTCATTACAGTCCTTACGACATTTGAAGGAAATCTCTTCATTTCCTTCCAGAATAATTTTCAGGCTACAGAGAGTTTCACTTAAGAATCTTTGTCTTTCTTTACACCAAGTAATGGGTCATATGTCCCAGTAGCCATATCACAAGCACTTTTACGTTAAAGTTGACTACTTATTTACTGTCAGATTTAATACTTTAACAACAATCTTAGTTTACACTGTAAATATTAGTGAAAGAGATTTCAAAATTTTTAAATTTCTCCTTTTTATTAAGCTAGAATTTTATTTTTAAAGAGTATTCCCTTTGGCTTATTTGCATATACAGAGAGATTATGGGAGGTCTCAGTAACTTTCTTAGAAGACTTAATCAAATTGCTTACAAAGACTTTGGCTTATTCAAAGGAAGGGGGTTGGCCTTTGCTGTTTCAAGATGGCGGCCCCCATGGGAGCGGCAAGCCATGAGGCCAACATGGCGGCTGCCAAGCCAGGCAGTCCTCATGGTGGCTTCTAATCTGTTCTTAGATTTTACGTGGATTCAATTACTTATAAAAATCATTGGCTTCTCATGTAATTTAATTTATATGAGGAGGTGTGGAAAAATGGCAGCGGAATAGACAGATGTGTCCCGAGCCTTGTCCCGGAGCAGATAGAAAGAACAGCTGAGGGTCGCACGGGGAGTGTCTGTTGGAGAGTTAAGGGACAGCTATACTCCAGGAGAGGTGGGGGACTGCTGGACGGGGTTCCCCTGACCGGGCAGCTCTCACGGCTGCTGGGTTCCCTCCCGGAGCCACCAGCTCGGATGCGGAGACTGCGACATCTTGAAGGGGAAAGTGGATGTTATCTGAAGCCTGAAAATCTACAACTGCTGCACCCATGGAACAGCTGTGAACCCCAGAGCACCAGTCCCCAATTGGCGCAAACACGCGGATTCAGAGGAGCTCTACACTCCACCATGGAAAGGTCAGATTTCACCTGGGATAAGGAGAGAGAGAACTACATAACCAGACACCCGGAGAAGAGAGACCATGGGGAGACAAAGAAACAGCCCGCATATGAAAGAAAAGCAGGCATCACCAAAAAAGGAAGTAAACAAAATGGAGGCAAGCAACCTGCCAGAGAAGGAATTCAGAGAAATGGTCATAAGGTGGCTGAAAAGAATGGAAGACAAATTCAACAATATGAGTAAGAACCAAGAGGGAATGAAGAAGAACCAAGAAGAAATGAAAAATGACATCGCTGCTGTAAAGAACTCAATAGAAAGCATCAAGAGTAGACTAGAAGAAGCAGAGGACTGCATCAGTGAGCTAGAAGACGAGGTAGGAAAAAATACCCAAGTAGAGCAGCATCTAGAAAAAAAATTAAAAAGCAGGAGGAGAGCCTAAGGGAACTTTGGGACAACACGAAACAAAACAACATCCACATAATAGGGGTTCCAGAAGTAGAGGAAACTGAGCAAGGAATAGAAAACCTGTTTGAAGAAATAATGACAGAAAATTTCCCTGATATAGGAAAGTAAAAACCCACACAAATCCAAGAAGCTCACAGAGTCTCAAACAAAATGAACCCCAAAAGACCAATGCCAAGACACATTATAATTAAATTGGCAAACACCAACGAAAAAGTAAGAATCTTAAAAGCGGCCAGAGAGTGACAGAAAGTTACCTACAAAGGAACCCCCATCAGACTAGCAACTGATTTCTCAACAGAAACTCATCAGGCCAGAAGGGAATGGAATGAAATATACAAAGTCATGCAAAGGAAGGGTCTGAATCCAAGAATACTGTACGCAGCAAGGCTATCAATCAAAATTGAAGGTGAAATCAGGAGCTTCACAAACAAAAAAGGACTAAGTGAATTTATTACCACCAAACCAGCAATGCAAGAAATGCTAAAGTGTCTGTTGTAAAAAAAAAAAAGAAAGAAAGAAAAGAAATAGGAAGTGAAGAAGGAACACAGGGGTAAAGAACAAAAATGGCAACAAATAAGTACCTATCAATAATAACTTTAAATGTAAATGGATTAAATGCCCCAATCAACAGACATAGGGTAACGGATTGGATAAGAAAACACGACCCATATATCTGCTGTCTACAAGAAACCCACCTCAGAAAAAAAGACCCACACAGACTGAGGGTGAAGGGATGGAAAAAGGTTTTTCAGGTGAATGGAAATGAAAAAAAAAAAGCTGGGGTAGCAATACTTATATCTGACAAATTAGATCTCAAAGTGAAGGACATAACAAGAGATAAGGAAAGCCACTTCATAATACTAAAGGGAGCAATCCAACATGAAGAAATAACTCTGGTAAACATATACGCACCCAATACAGGAGCACCCAAATACATAGAAAAACTCCTGGAGGATATCAAAGGAGAGATTAACAGCAATACAATCATAGTAGGAGACTTTAATACCCCACTATCACCATTGGATAAATCTAAACAAAAAATCAGCTAAGAAACATCAATCCTTGCCGAAACCGGTTTGGCTCAGTGGATAGAGCGTCGGCCTGCGGACTGAAGGGTCCCGGGTTTGATTCCGGTCAAGGGCATGTACCTGGGTTGCGGGCACATCCCCAGTGGGAGGTGTGCAGGAGGCAGCTGATTGATGTTTCTCTCTCATCAATGTTTCTAACTCTCTATCCCTCTCCCTTCCTCTCTGTAAAATATCAATAAAATATATTTTAAAAAAATAAAAAAAGAAACATCAATCCTAAATGACTCACTAGACCAGATAGAATTAATTGACATCTTCAGAACATTTCACCCCAAAGCCACAGAATGTACATTCTTCTCAAGTGCACATGGGTCATTTTCAAAGATAGACCATATGTTGGGTCATAGGCAAAGTCTCTTCAAATTCAAGAAGATAGAAATCATCTCAAGCATCTTCTCAGATCACAGTGGCATAAAACTGGAAATCAACTACAATAAAAACAACCCAAAGAAATCAAACACATGGAGACTAAACAGCATGCTATCAAACCATGACTGGGTTACCAGAGAGATCAAAGAAGAAATAAAAAACATCATGGCAACAAATGACAATGAAATCACAACAATCCAAAATCTATGGGACACAGCGAAAGCAGTCTTGAGAGGGAAGTTCATAGCTCTACAAGTCTACTGCAAAAAACAAGAAACAATGGTAATAAATTACCTAACCCTACAACTCAAAGAGTTAGAAAGAGAGCAACAAGAAAAGCCCAGTGTAAGCAGAAGGAAGGAAATAATAAAGATCAGAGCGGAGATAAATGACATTGAGACCAACAAAACAATACAAAAGATCAACAAAACCAAGAGCTCGTTCTTTGAAAGGATAAACAAGATTGATGAACCTCTAGCCAGGCTCACCAAGAAGCAAAGAGAGAGGACCCAAATAAACAAAATCAGAAATGAAAGAGGTGAAATAACAACAGACCCCACCGAAATACAAAGGATTGTTTAAAAATACTACGAACAACTCTATTCCAACAAATTGGACAACCTGGAGGAAATGGACATATCCCTAGAAAAATATAACCTTCCAAAACTCAATCGGGAAGAATATAAACATCTCAATAGGCCAATAACTATGGAAGAAATTGAAGCAGTCATCAAAAAGCTTCCAGCAAACAAAAGCCCGGGGCCAGATGGCTTCACAGGGGAGTTTTACCAAACATTCAAGGAAGAACTAAAACCTAGCCTCCTCAGACTATTCCAAAAAATTCAGGAGGATGGAACACTTCCAAGCTCCTTCTATGAAGCCAGCATCACCCTAATACCAAAACCAGATAAAGACAACACAATGAAAGAGAATTACAGGCCAATATCCCTCATGAACATAGATGTCAAAATCCTCAACAAAATTCTAGCAAATCAGATCCAGCAGTACATCAGAAGATCATACACCATGACCAAGTAGGATTTATCTCAGGGATGCAAGGATGGTTCAATATCCGCAAATCAATAAATGTGATACATCACATAAACAAATTGAGAGAGAAAAATCACATAGTAATATCAATTGATGCAGGAAAAGCATTTGACAAAATCCAACACCCTTTCTTGATAAAAACTCTCAACAAGATGGGAATAGAAGGATCATACCTCAACATAATAAAAGCTATATATGATAAACCCACAGCTAACATCATACTCAATGAGCAAAAACTAAAACCATTTCCCCTAAGAACAGGAACAAGACAGAGATGCCCACTCTCACCACTCCTGTTCGACATAGTACTGGAAGTATTAGCCATTGCAATTAGACAAGAAGAAGAAATAAAAGGCATCCACATTGGAAAAGAAGAAGTAAAGCTGTCCTTATTTGCAGATGACATGATATTGTACATAAAAAACCCAAAAGACTCCATCAAAAAACTAATAGACTTAATAAATGAATTCGGCAATGTAGCAGGATACAAAATTAACGCCAAGAAATCTATGGCATTTCTATACACCAATAGTGAACGTACAGAAAGAGAGACTAGAAAAGCAATCCCATTTACCATCGCACCAAAAAAATTAAGATACCTAAGAATAAACTTAACTAAGGAGGTAAAAGACCTATATGCAGAAAACTACAGGACACTGAAAAAAGAGATAGAGGAAGACGTAAACAGATGGAAGAACATACCATGTTCATGGATTGGGAGAATCAACATCATTAAAATGTCCATACTACCCAAAGCAATCTATAAATTCAATGCACTCCCCATTAAAATACCAACAGCGTATTTCACAGACCTAGAAAGAACTCTCCAAAAATTCACCTGGAATAAAAAAAGACCCCAAATAGCCACAGCAATCCTGAGAAAGAAGAACAAAGTAGGTGGGATCTCAATACCAGATTTCAAGCTGTATTACAAAGCCACTGTTCTCAAAACTGCCTGGTACTGGCATAAGAACAGACATATAGATCAATGGAATAGAATAGAAAACCCAGAAATCGACCCAAATCACTACACTCAATATTTGACAAAGGAGGCATGAACATACAATGGAGTCAAGACAGTCTCTTCAATAAATGGTGCTGGGAAAATTGGACAGATACATGCAACAAAATGAAACTAGACTACCAACTTACACCATACACAAAAATAAACTCAAAATGGATCCAGGACTTAAACATACGATGAGAAACCATAAAAATACTAGAGGAATCCACAGGCAGAAAAATCTCTGACATATGCCGAAGCAATTTCTTCACTGATACTGCTCCTAGGGCAATGGAAACTAAAGAGAAAATAAACAAATGGGACTACATCAAAATAAAAAGCTTTTGCACAGCAAAGGAAACCATCAATAAAACAACAAGAAAGCCCACTGCATGGGAGAACATATTTGCCAATGATATCAACGATAAGCGTTTAATCTCCAACATTTACAGGGAACTCATGCAGCTTAACAAAAAGAAGATAAACAACCCAATCAAAAAATGGGCAACTGATCTAAATAGACACTTTTCAAAAGAAGACAGAAGGAAGGCCAAGAGACATATGAAAACCTGCTCAAAGTCACTAATCATCAGAGAGTTGCAAATCAAAACAACAATGCGGTATCATCTCACACCTGTCAGAATGGCTATTATCAACAAATCAACAAATGACAAATGCTGGTGAGGATGCGGAGAAAAAGGAACCCTTGTGCACTGTTGGTGGGAATGCAGACTGATGCAGCCACTATGGAGAACAGTATGGAGTTTCCTCAAAAAACTAAAAATGGAACTCCCATTTGACCCAGTGATCCCACTTCTAGGAATATATCCCAAGAAACTGGAAACACCAATCAGAAAGGATATATGCACCCCTATGTTCATAGCAGCACAATTCACCATAGCTAAGATTTGGAAACAGCCTAAGTGCCCATCAGCAGATGAGTGGATTAAAAAACTGTGGTACATCTGCACAATGGAATATTACGCTGCGGTAAAAAAGAAGGAGTTCTTACCATTTGCAACAACATGGATGGAATGGAGAGCATTATGCTAAGTGAAATAAGCCAGGCAGAGAAAGATAAATATCACAGGATCTCACTCATTTGTGGAATATAATAAACATAAACTGATGAACAAAAATAGATCCAGAGACAGAGAAACATCAATTAGAACGTCAAACCTGAAGGAAGGTAGGGGATGGTGGGGGTAAGGGGGAGAGATCAACCAAAGGACTTATATGCATGCATGTAAGCCTAATCAATGGACACAGACAACAGGGGGTGGGGGCATGAATGGGAGGTGGGAGGTAATGGGGGAATAAGGACACATATGTAATACCTTAATCAATAAAGAAATTAAAAAAAAATTATATGAGACCTTGATTATATTTTAAAAAGCTAATTTATAAAGTAATTTAAGTAGGTATTTTTATTTAAAAAGCAAAGCAAGCAAATTTAGTAAACTTATAGGTCTGATTCACAAAGCACAAACGCTGCCCCACAGCCAACCTATTTAAAATGCAGGTTGCTATTGGCTTTTTGTTACTTTAAATTCCGCCTTAAAATTTTGCTATTGGATTTTAAGAAATATTTTGCCCTCCTTAGAGGCCAAAACCTTCATAACATTTAATATATGTATATAAGTAAAATACAATTATTAATTTTTATTTGATAAAACTTTCCATGCGATTTCAAGTACCAATTGGTTTAATTAAAAAATATTTAAGAGAGAACAGACTTTTGAAAACATTTCAGGGCCCATGAAATGTCCGAAAGTTATTCTCAAAGTCTTGAAATAACTTGGAAAGATTATATATATATTTTAAAGATTATATACTTAAATTATCTTAAAGAATATCAATTACATTTAAACTGGTTCACAGAATTAATCCTCTTTTTTAAATTAGACCAATAAGTAACATATTTTGAATTCCTAATTATCAGAGAAAATACAACATTTTATTCTCTCAAAAATAAATTGCTATACTCTAGGCCAGTGGTCGGAAAACTCATTAGTCAACAGAGCCAAATATCAACAGTACAATGATTGAAATTTCTTTTGAGAGCCAAATTTTTTAAACTTAAACTTCTAATGCCACTTCTTCAAAATAGACTCACCCAGGCCGTGGTATTTTGTGGAAGAGCCACACTCAAGGGGCCAAAGAGCCGCATGTGGCTCGCGAGCCACATTTTGCCGACCACGGCTCTAGGCATTTAGTTACCACAATTATCTAATTTCTTCCAATTCAATCTGAACCTTAAACTTTCAGAGCTTCAAATTTTTGGTAGCAAATTAAATACTTAGCATTTCTCAAATCAATAATACTTTTACATTTTTAAAGATACATTTCAAATAAAATACAAGGCATATTCAATTAATAGATTAAATTCTATCCTGTAGACTTCATACCAGGCATACTCAGATCAATATTTCAGTATTATATCATTTCAATATAAAAGAGCCACTTTTGCTAAAACTGGTTTGGCTCAGTGGATAGAGCGTCAGCCTGAAGGGGGGGATTCCGGTCAAGGGCACGTGCCTTGGTTGCGGGCACATCCCCAGTGGGAGGTGTGCAGGAGGCAGCTGGTCGATGTTTCTCTCTTATCGATGTTTCTAACTCTCTATCCCTCTCCCTTCCTCTCTGTAAAAAATCAATAAAATATATTTTTAAAATAATAAAAAATAAAAATAAAAAATAAAAGAGCCACTTTTTTTTTTTTTTTTTTGAGATTGCCTTGAGAAGCCAGCCTGTATTTTTTTCCTGGGCCAATTCTACCATCTTTAAGCATGGCGAAGACGAGACCTTTTAAAATGGCTTTCTCGGGGAGCAGGCATCCATATTGGATCACCACGTATCTCCCTTTCCCCACCTCCTTCTTGCTTTGGGGGAAAATTCAGTGATGGTCTGGCATCTACTGTTTTTATTTTCATTATTATTTCAATTTTTATTTATTTTTATTTTTATTTTTTAAGGAAAGAAAAAGATTTTTTAAGATAGAGAATCATTGGCAGTTGCTGAGAAATTCCTTTAATCCTTTCTACTTGGTTCAGCCTAATACAAGTAGTTTGAGCCTTCAACAAAATGAAATATGAAGTCACTTTCGGCCAAGCGCCTGCATCCAGCCATAAAGGTGGGGCAGCTGCGAGCAAAACCTTTCTTATTCCGCTCACAGTGATGCTTGTCCCGCTCTGCCTCAAACTCTAGCTCCTGCTCATAATTATGCGATAAATTTTATCGGGTGGGCTTTTGACTGCGGTCGCAGGAGCGACATGTGGAGGCAGAGGAGGTGCAGAGGGGGGAGGTGGTATTCTTAGAGATTCACACCCCTCCACCGTAGGCTGTAAGGCCGTGGCCACATCCCGCTTAGACGTTCTTAAACTCTCCTGTGCTGGATCAAGGCCATCACGAATTAAAGTAGGAATAGGAATCTTCTCTGGACCTTCTGCTGTGTATCAGTCACGCAACTGCTTTCTGACCTTTTCCCACATTTCCTGGTGCTTGACTGGATTTACATATCAAAACCCACTACCCGACACCTGGGCTGCAATGAAGGTCAAGCTAATAACACCCTTGCCTTTTTGGCAAAGCGTGTTCCCAGGGTGTGGCTTTGCCTGTCACCTTGGGTTCAGCCGACAATTTAAAGAAATGCCCATGTGCCTTCCCAGGCGCTCTCTACACCACGTGTTTTGGCTGGCACTTAACTCAATAAAAGTTTGTTGAATTAATATGTTAAAATATATATTTTTTAATGTTGGTTACTTATGAAACTCCTTTAGAATTTGTGAAAGTATTTGAAATTCTGAGGGTTACCATAACGTGCTCTGCCTTGGAGTGTAGAAACCTTACAGACACCTTCAGGTACCCTCCAAAAGTGTGTCCTGGGAAATTCTCACTCCATACCAGACAAATCATTTGCCATGTCTTTTTTTTAATATAACAAAAATTATTTAAATTTTATTTTAGGGAGAAGAAGGAAGAGAGAGAAACATAGATGTGAGAGAGAAACATTGATCAATTGCTTCTAGCACATGCCCCAACCGAGGATCAAACCCGCAACCTGGGCATGTACCCTGACCACCCTCTGGTGCACAGGAAGGAGCTCCAACCAACTGAGCCACACCGGCCAGGGCTCATTTGCCATATCTTGGTTCCCATCCTAAGTGGGCATAGAGCAGCCTAACTCTAGAAAAATGAGGAGCCAGAGCAATACTGGCTTACTGGCGAATGCCTTTCAATTACATTCATTCATCCGTTTGTTTATATTTAGACAATCTTGAACGAAGTGGCAGCAGTAATGTTAAATTAGTTCTCTGTGAATAATTATTTCTGTAAAGGCTTCCACAGTGGCTAGAAAAATATAATGAAAAGGTATATAAATACAAATGAAAGGATTAATTCCCCTGGGCTCATAATCTTAGATTTGAGTCAGCAGCCAATTTTTTATTTGATTTTAAGATTTGTGTATAAAGAGCATGTCAAACTCAAAGGCTAAAACGAGCCAAATAAACAAGGTTTAAGTTTATGTGGGCTGCAAAAAGATAAAAGCTTCAATTTTCCTAGAAATGTAGGTTTATTTCGATAGAGACATGCTGAATACAAAGGGCTGAAATAAATGAGTAATTGTTAACATAAAATAATAGGACATTTTAATAAAAATTTATTTTTTTCTTGAACATTAACTTACCAGACACTGAATAACTGCACAAATTAATAAGCGTAACGCAAATAAACCTATTTTTCTTGTTCTCTGAAAGCGAAATATTTCTTGATGTGCACACCAAAGGAGTCAGTACAAGACTAATGATGTGGCAATCGGCTGCTAAAATATTCGCTGCTGGTATTAGTGGAGAGAAATGTGCATGCGCATAAGGCGCGTCAGGGAAATGAATGCAACACGATTATAGTGATCATTTATTAGCGAACGTTGTAGTTCTTATTAATAATTATGCATAACAGGATATTGTAAAAATGACAAAATTTTAATTAAACCCTTTATTACATACCGTTATATTTGCTGGACCACAAAAATATTCATTGTGGGCTGCATGCAGCCCGTGGGCCGCGAGTTTGACATGCTTGATATATAACTCAGATTATTATGACCACCCCATCAGCACTTCGTTGGGCCACCTTTTGCCTTCAGTGAGAACTATCAACTCTTCACCCTTGAAACTACCACTTACCACTTCTTTGTTTTCTCTAAATAAAGAGCCTACTTTTTGGGAACCAATTACTTACCTCAAGATACCTAAGTCCTGTAAGAACCCAACTCCTTCCTACTTTCCTCTCCTGCATTGACTTTAAATCTTGATAAATGAAGTTTGTTAACGTAAAAAAAAAAACAAAAACACATTGAAACCTGTAAAGAACTTTTGTGTGTTTATTTGAGCCAAACTGTAGACATATGCAGGGAAGCAGAACCTCAAGGAATTGAGATAATGCTCCGGAGAATGGCGGGTTACATTTGTATTTATACATTGCAATCAAAGGAGGGTTACATGAAATTCATTGGTGATAGATTAAGGAGGTGGGATAAAGCAAAGCAGGGGGAGGGGGAGAGGGAACCCCTGGGATTGGATAAAAAGTGAAATGATGGACACATACTTAGGTGGGTGCAGGAACTATTAACATGATAATGAAGGAATTTGTGGTATCTGTCCTGGCACCCACCACATTTGGTTGTGCCCCAGGGGCTCCGGAAAAAGGGAAGTTACAAGTTACCCAGACATTTCAAGGGTATGTTATCATAGATGCAAAAAGACAGTAGGCTCAGTTAAGGTAAAGGTTGACCTTGTCAGTGAAGATACTGGCCTAGGATGTAACTGTCCAACATAACTGCGTTTAGTTCAAGTTTAATTTCAGACCATCCTTTGTGGTGAATTTAGGTCTCTGAGTTTGCAGGCCTCCCCTGAGCTTGTCAGGTCAGCATGTGGCCCCTTTCGTCCACAAGTTGATACACAAATGGCTGGCTTTATAGTTAATCCCAAAACAATACATTCCTTAAAAGGTAGAAGAATAGCATTTGCATATACACTATACACTGAGTAGCCGATTGTTATGACCACCTGACGTTTGTAGGCAAATTAGCCATACACTGCGTCGTATGGGATATGGAAGCCGAAGGCCTGTTTGAACACCTTTGCTGTCTGCAGTTACCAAGATAAAACGTCTCCAATTTGCACAGGAACACAAGGATTGGACAGCCGAACATTGGAAAAAAGTCATGTGGTCCGATGAATCACATTTTCAGTTGCATCATGCAGATGGCAGAGTGAGAATTTCATGAAAACAGCATGAAGGCATGCACCCCACATGCATGAGTACAACCCTTCAAGCTGGTGGGGGCAGTGTTATGGTTTGGGGCATGTTTTCCTGGCATGATTTGGGCCCTTTAATTCGTGTGGAACAACGTCTGAATAGCACAACATACCTAAGTATCGTTGCTGATCAAGTTCATCCTATCATGTTGATGGCGTATCCCAATGGAGATGGCTTCTTCCAACAAGACAATGCGCCATGCCACGGTGCTCGTATTGTGCAGGAGTGGTTTCAAGACCATGAGGGAGACTTTACCTTGCTTAGGTGGCCCCCACAATCACCAGATCTCAATCCAATTGAGCATTTGTGGGACGAAGTTAAAAGAGCCATCAGGCAGCTGGTTCCACAACCATCAAATCTCACAGAAGTGGACAGTGCTATTCATCAGGCATGGTGTCAGATTCCTCGCATCACCTTTCAACATCTCGTGGAGTCAATGCCAAGGAGAATCGCTGCAGTATTGAAGGCAAAAGGTGGCCCAATGAAGTGCTGATGGGGTGGTCATAATAATCTGGCCACTTAGAGTATATATGCATATATACTGTATATATAGTGTATATCATAGATGGTTGGCTTTTGAACTTAATTTCTATAGTGACTTTTTCTATAGTTTCTACATGAATGTTGGAATATTAGTTACACATGAATTGAATAAAATTGCTAATTCTTCTAGCTATTTTTCCTTATAATTAGTCAATGCCGGAGAGGAAAGTAGGAAGGAGTTGGGTTCTTACAGGACTTAGGTATCTTGAGGTAAGTAATTGGTTCCCAAAAAGTAGGCTCTTTATTTAGAGAAAACAAAGAAGTGGTAAGTGGTAGTTTCAAGGGTGAAGAGTTGATAGTTCTCAGTGAAAATGCCTGAAGGCTTTGTAGCGAGAGCAGGAATCGGTGGTGTAGAGTTAAGCGTTGCTTTTATTTATTTATTTTTTATTAAGGTATTATATGTGTACATATCTTACCATTGCCCCCCCCCCAAAGCGTTGCTTTTAAATTCTGTTGTAATAATCATAATTATTACTGCTCCTTTAAGGTGTGGTATCAACACAGTTGTGAAATGTTTGTGAATAAGACATATTTTAAATGTCTTGGTGCATGTACACAATGTCCAGCTACGACTCTAAATGTTATGGGTAAATCTCGCGTGACCTGCCGTTCTGGAGAAGTTAGCATAAAACAACACGTTCAGCCTGCTATATGGGAAACACGTATTTGTTGTTGAGAAATCGCCAGCTGTTTTTATGAGAACATTAATTCTCTCAGGGAAACAACTCTACCACCGACTGCCCCCCGGGAGATGATGTGCAGGGACACCTGCGGCCTGCTGTTTGGAGGAAAGGGCTGCTGAGAACGTAGGGTAACTGACAGCCTCGCGCTGAGGAGTGGAAAACAGATACAGCTGCCTCCCTCCCCGTCACTGACTCTAAGGAAAGCAATTCTCCCCATGGGAGTCTCCAACACCTTCGGAAAGAACGTGGTGGTGACTTGAGCGTGTGCTTGGCACATAATAGGCACTCAGTAGGTATGTGTTGAAAGAATGAATGAGTGAATGAATGAATGAATGAATGAACAAACTTTGTAATGTTCTGAAGCACTAACAGAATGTCCAAAAAGGTTGGGACATCCCATTGCTGGGCATAGTAAATAACATAACCACTCTTTTTTTTTTAATATATTTTATTGATTTTTTACAGAGAGGAAGGGAGAGAGATAGAGTTAGAAACATCGATGAGAGAGAACACCCATCAGCTGCTTCCTGCACACTCCCCACTGGGGATGTGCCCGCAACCAAGGTACATGCCCTTGACCAGAATCGAACCTGGGACCCTTGAGTCCGCAGGCCAATGCTCTATCCACTGAGCCAAACTGGTTAAGGCATAACCACTCTTCTTAACAAAAATAACTCAACAAAGAGTAACTCCCATCTGTAAGTCTGATGGAAGTGATTCTTTGGTCAGGCTGGAAACCAAAGGTAGTTATGTGTGTGCTTGTGTGAATCTACAAAGGAGCCCATTATTCTTAACACCTTCTTATCATGGAGCTGTTTCAGGCAGAAAAGAAAGTACTAGGGTGTGCACATTTTTAAACATAAGATTTTGCTTTAAAAAATAAGAACAGCTCTAGCCGGTTTGGCTCAGTGGATAGAGTGTCGGCCTGCGGACCAAAGGGTCCCGGACTTGATCCAGTCAAGGGCACCTTGATTGCAAGCTCCTCCCCAGCCCGGACCCTGGTCGGGAGCTCGTGCAGGAGGCAACCAATCGATGTGTTTCTCTCTCTCTGTATCTTTCCCTCTCTTCTACTTTCCCTAAAATCAATGGGAAAATATCCTCGGGTGAGAATTAACAACAACAACGAAAAGAACACAAGCATCTTCACAGCCTGAAAAATAAACATGAACCAAGTAGTTGGTAATCTTCCTCGGCATGTGGGTTGTATACGGTTGCCTGAAATCTTTGACCTTGCAGTCTATAAGGGCTGGGAGATGTGAAAAGCTTTGTTAAGAATTTTCCAAGAAGAGAATACATGTAATCTCAAGGAATGGGAAATTTTGATAGTATTTGTACTACGTACAGATACATTTTCAGATGCGCTGACTTAATCATTCTCAAATAGGATTTAACAGTGTTTCTAGCTCTGAACATCCTAGCTGAGGTCTAAATGCGACTTTTCACTGACAATCCTGAGAAGAGAGAACCCATTGGAGCTTCCTTCAGGCGAGGAAAATGTGTGGTGGTTCCGTGTGGGACAGCTCCTTACAATTCCATCTGCCAGTGGTGAAGCCTTGAGCTGCGGATTTAATTTCTCTGAGCCTACTTATTCCCACTGATGGACAAAGTGAACAACAGGACCTGTGTCAGAGGGTGGTTGTTGTAAGGATTAAATGTGATTATATACACAAAGGGCTTTGCATAGTGCCTGTGCAGAATAAGTAATGCTTCCTAAATAGTCAAAATTTAAGTTGAAATGAGTGAAATGCTGAAAACCAACCATTTGGCAAATATACTGCTTCTTAAGGGGTAAAATTCCAGTGAACGTGGTCCTTATGTACTCCTTCAAATAAAAATGATAAATTCAGAAAAGTTTTATTCCTGATAACTAACACACAATTAATTAGGCACAAAATATTCCAGTACTGAACTGCTGCTTACATCAACTCTATTAAATTGTATTAAATCTGGGTCTGGGATATTTAACGGGCATCTAATGTCAATATTCCAACTATTTATGAAAACTAAGGCATTTAATTTGCCAGTTAAAACTGGGATAATTCCTCTTGCAGCCCCACCACCTTCATGCTTATGTGTCAAATAATCCAGCTAAGATTTTCATGTAGTTCAAATATTTATTGACTGCCTGCTATATTCATATAACAAACACTATTCAAAAGGAGGAAGGGAGAGAAAGCAAGCCACTTAGGCTGATATTGTTTAGAACCTTCATCTGGGGAGAAAGACTGATGTAAATGAAGATCTATCCCATCCTGTCCAGCATGGCGCAGGCAGAAGTAGCCTGGACCTCCGGCATCAGGCCCTCCTTTCCAGTAATTCATCTCATTTCCCGATTCCCCAGGGAAGGAGGGTGGCCTGCGTTGCTGATGACATCGCCTGACATCACTGTTCCGGATCGTAGGAGAGCGCGGGGCCGCCTGGCCCACCTCATCGGTGGCCTGACCGCGTTAACCTCTCCATTCCCCGCTCCTGCCACGTGAGGTGTCCTAATATGGTCCGACCAGAGGGAAGCCAAGGAGCGCTCGCCTTTCTGCTGTTCATGGGGAGGGGGCAGGAACAAACCTTTAGAGTCAACCACAATCTGAAGGAGAGCAAATGGGGCTTTGGGGTCGCTTCTGGGGGAGCTGAAAGTCAGCTGCAGCAGAAGCTCCCGCCTTGGGTATCTATCCTTTAATAAACGCGGCTGGCTAATCCCATCTCCCCGAGGCTTCCTGCCCTCCCCTCTTTCTCAATGTCCCCTCACCATCGGCAATCCTGGGGCATCCCCCTGCTCAGGTCCTCCTTTCGGAACAGGGAGGCGCCCTGGGGGCCGCTCTCCGGGACCTGGGCTGGCGACTCGCTGCGCTTTGGGTCCTGGGGGGCGGGCGCGGGGGGTGGGGGAGATGCTGCTGCAAGGCGTGTCTGGGCGGCGCTCATGTGATGAAGCCAGGGGAAAACAAGGGGGAGGAGGAGGCAAAGAGGTGGCTCTTTTTTTTTTTTTTTTTTTTCTTTTAAGGAGTTTGCCACGAGCGCGTCTCCTCCATTCGCAGTCCGGGCGCGTTCGGAGGAGGAGCGGGCGAGGAAGGCGCTCTTGGGACCTCGCGGGCGCACGGCTTCTCGCTCTGCCCCGCGGCTCTGCGATTTGCAGAAGGCGTGACCCGGCGGCTGGGCGCGGGAGAACCGCAGAGAAGCCATGGGTGCTGGGAGCTCCACCGAGCAGCGGAGCCCGGAGCAGCCGGAGGCGGGGAGCGGGGCGCCGGCCGAGCCCGAGCCCAGCGGCGGCAGCCCGGTGGCGGAGGCGGCGCCGGGAGCTCCGGGGGACCCGGACATCGCGGCCGCGGACCCCGCCACCAAGGTACGGGAGCGCCGGGCCACCTGCCGCGGGGAGGCGGAGTGGGGGGATCCCTCTTGGTTTCTGCCTGCGAGAACTTCCCGGCCCGTCCAGCCCATCTGCAAACTCGGGCGCACGAACCCCTCTTTTCAGGGTGGTGGTTGTGTTTTTTTTTTTTTGCGCCGGGGCGGGACCCGAGCAGCAGCGAGCGCGGCCGGGGGCTCGCACCTTTGTCGCGGGTCTCCAGGCGGACGACTGCGCCATCCGCAGTCATAAAAACCGAGCCTTTCTCCACACTCTTCCGGTGGGAGCCACCCAGCCCGAGGCGCTGGGCCGAGTGGGGGGGTCCGTGGGGAACTGACCCCCGGGGCCCAGAGTCTTGAGCGCTGGGCCCTGCCTCTCCCAGATGCGGAAAGTCAGCTGCTTGGCCACCCCTGGTCCCATGCCGCCTACCGTCCTTGTTTCTAGCTGTGCCTGGAGCGACCTGGGTTTGGTACCCAGTCCTCCTGCGGCAGCGGCTGGAGCAGACAACGCCTTCCTGATGCAGAGAAAGCCTGGGGTGTAGCTCGCTCGGAGCCAAAGAAAACCTGGGCAGACGCTGCGTTTCCAAAAGGAATGACAGGTTTCGAAAAATGAGGCAGCGTCTTCCTTTTCGCTCAGTGCATTGCCTGTGGACTCTGTTGGATACACAAATCCCGGAGGAGTAGTTAGAAGTTTTCAAAGGATGCGGTCTGGGCTCTTGTCTATGAAGGCATCCGTGAACCTGCTGGGAAATTTGCATTGTATGGTCTTAAGGCGTCAAGGCTGAAATAAATATTCTGGGCCACTCCAGCAGCCAAGTTTGTACTCGGTCCTGTCTTGGGGTTTTAGATATATTTCCCAGCATGTGCGTTCCTTAGCAGAGCTTCGCCCAACCGGTTTTGTGATGCCCTCATAGGAAGATGTGGTCAACCGCACTGAATGTTAAAAAACAAACAAATCATGTGTCGAATCTGAGGATACAGATTACATGAGGACCTTTGAGAGTTATCTGGGCAGGGGTATTGATGTAATGCATACATCGGTAAATATGTTGGATAAGTGTTTTTATAGGGAAAAAGAAGCTGAAACCTAGGTAAATTTCACAGAACTATGGCTTCATTGTCTTGACCTCTTTAGATGCCCCAGTCTAGTTTGGGCTGAGACTGCTCTTAACTAGATTACCTTCAGTCTTTAACTTACAAATCCTTGTAAAGACCCATGGCCCCTATAGATAGAGATACTAATAAGTGCTAACCGCCTGGTAGAGCTAGATTTGGTAAGGTGCCTAAGCCTTGGCCCAAGGACTGGACTGTCCCTTTGAGATCTGAGTCACATTTTAATCCTTACTGTACATCACTTCTTAATGCCAACTACTGTCAACCGGTTGCATAACCCGTATTTAGAGTCCAGTAATGAACGTAACGTTAATGTGTAATTGCTAAAGCTTTTAGTCAGGTTCATTTTTTCCGTGGCTTTTACTGCTCCTCAGGTTCTCCTATTAACACTTCACGCTGAAGTATGGTACTTCCTTCCTTCCCAATAAATTCTAATTTCTTCATGTAAAACTGTTCCTTCCATTTTCTGATTCCCTTCTCTTTATATCTTTTCCTCCAGAATCTTTTATTCTTCTCCCTCTCTCCCGGTCACCACCATCTTGAAACAGCCAAACCCTGTCCTTTAAAAAAAAATGACTTAAATGACATCCAGAATATCACTGACCTTTTTGGCGTTCTGCCCAGTTATCAATTTGGAGGCAATCAATACACTTACATGTATCCTTGGAAAACGTGTAGTTTTTCATTTCAGTGAGCAAAATGTATTTCTCGGGTTTTGAAGACCTAAGTCTTTTCTAAAGAACTCTAATTAACAGTGACTCAGCACGCGCCTCTTGCCTCCCCTCTCCACCCCGTTAAGCTCCAGTGCCTGACCTCTGAGTAACTCCATCTGCCATTCCAGGCTCTCACAATGCCATGGACCCTTCTTCCCAGCAGTTTCCACATTGGTGAGTTTAGTGACTTGACTAATGTTTTGGTTTTTTTGGTGGTGTTTTTTTTTTTTTTTGAAGCCATTCTGAATGTTCTACAAGGGCAGGAACCATGTCTGTTGTTTATAACAGGTGTTCCCCCAGGTGTTGCCTGTGTCTAGCTCGTAGTGGGCTCAGGAAGGGATGGTACTGGCTCCCTCGCTTTGATTAGAGACGATCAAGTTGGGCAATACCCTGCTCATCTAATTTTTGTACAGTTTAACCTTTGACCTTCTCATCATGATCCATCTCATGTAGCAGACAGTGATTACGTCAAGTCAGTCTGTTTGGTTATTAATAGATCTAATGAATATTTTGGCAAAAATTCAGATTTGGGGACTTTGGTTTCTATTTCTCTTGGAAGAGTGGCATGCTAGGCCATTTCGAATTGCCTTTGATATCAAATAGACCAATATATTAGCCACAAATATGCAAGTGGCTCAAATGAGATCACTTAAGTGCATTGAATAGTTATGAATTGCATCTTGAGCTTTCTTGTTTGGGTCTGTGGACAGTTGGGCAGGTTTAGACTAATACATCATTCCCTTCCCACCAGTAGAATGTTGATGATAAACTAAAGGCTGTTAGCAGATTTCCCTTCCACCCTATCTAAAAGGATAGTCCTATCATGTGCACGTTGCCGATTTAGCAATCCAGTTTACTTTCTTTTTTCTGCTAATTTCAGTTACCAGTTGCTCACTGAGTAAGTGCTCACACATCAAAAGATGTTACACTCATTGAGTTGTGACTCTTATCAGGTCAAGCGTGATTGCTCAAGCTTAACCTTTAGATGCACTGAGGCAGAAGTCTTGGTTTTATCTGTGGTATTTTTCAATAAATGGAAGGAATCTTCTAGTCAGTTTTTTACCGTCTTCATATTTAAATTCTGGGGGAAAATGGCTTGATCAATTACTTTCCAGGTTTAATTTTGAGACTTGGCTGTTTTGGCTACTACAGGGGCAGGAATATTAGACTGCCAGACACAAGGGGTAAATCAAACCTCGTATTAATCCTCAGTCGTCTGTTTTAAAAATTTGTCTTCAAAGGGTGTTTTAAATCCGGTGGCAATATAGAGTGGAGTATATGGCATGGGAAATGACAAATTCACTTCCAGGACTCTGGCAAATCTTGATTCTGGAGCCAAGCTCCGGGCTAAGTCTGAACAGTCACCATCCTCTACATTAGCCTTTCTGTATTTTCTGCTTAATCAGTGACTTCCGAAATAGAAATGGAACAGTGGTCAGTTGCCACAGTGAGAGGCCAGTGTCCCTGGCGGGTGGGAAGATGGGGACTCCGGTCAGTCCTTCAAGCTGTGGTTCCATTTGATTACAAGAGCTGAATCACCAAAACACAAACTTGTACTCAATTAGAAGGATCCATTATCTGATTAGCAGATTGAAGGATGTCTTTGCCTTTCGTGCATTAAAACAGACCATTGAGTTGACTAAGTGCATTTCGTAATTCCTCTTCCAGCCTAAGGTGGTGGTATGCTTTCTCTCACTTGCCCTCTCTTTTACAAAATGGGGTCGGAGCCTGAAGATGGCCTTGGTGGGATTATGGCACCAGTTTTACACTAAAAGGGCCGGAATTTAAGGTGATTAGGCAAGGATTATATGTTTGTTAGTAGAGTGGTGTTTCTTTTTCGTTTTCTTTTACAAACCCTTGTGTCGAGAGTGGTGTTTTTATGTGTGTGGCTACCCTGTCTTGTGGATTTTAGCCAGATTATAAAAGGTGCTACTATCTGATTGGAACACAGCCCTGAAATTGGAGATGTGCTGCGAGGATGGTCATTTAGGATAGCCGTAGCCTGTGGGGACAGCAGGCCCCGCCCTTGACCCTATTGCAGCTGTTTAGGCTGGTAGATGTATGCGATCAGTGGAGATTTCCACTTGAAATACCTCACTCTGTGAAGCACAGGCCTCAGTGTGCATCCTTTTGCGTTTATTTGGGTTGACTGAACTCTGTGCCTAGATAGCTTTAAACTGATATTATAAGGATCATTCTAGTTTGGTATCTTACAGGATGATTAATAAAATGGAAATAAAATGTCTTATGTTAAAAGGTATTTTAATAGAGTTGGGGCTTTTCTTCTTCTTCTTTATCAGCTTTAACACATATTCAGTGTTGTAGAACACCAAAGAAAGGAAAATCAAATTAAATGGTGCTTATCCTTGACCTCTATAACCCTATATGCTGTAGTCCTTCATGAAGTGAGAAATTAGTATTTATAGCACTTTGAATTCTGAGAAAAATATAGTCAGTACTTTTAACTCATGGAAAAAACTTAAATATCCTCAAACCCAATTCTTAGTTCTCTTACAATTCAGAATAAGTTTGATTTAATTTTAAAAGAATTCAATGAAAAAATATGGGGGAGGGGGGTGGGGAAAGCTGGGTTCCGGAAGGGAGAAGCACTATATGTAAGCATATTTTCAATAAATTCTTGAAAAATCTATAATTATAATTATTTGATTTGTCTAATTAGCTTTCTGGCCATTTTCCTGCAAATTAGCACCATATTAGAGAATGTAAGGGTAGAATTAATATATATATGTATGTGTATATATATATGTATATATGTGTATATATGTATATATGTATATATATATGTATATATGTATATATATTTTTTATTTATGTCTTTTATTGATTTCGGAGAGAAGAAGGGAGAGAGAAAGATAGAAACATCAATAGTGAGAGAGAATCATTGATTGGCTGCATCCTGTATACCCCCTAATGGGGCATGTGCCCTAGCCCGGATGGAGCCATGACCTGGTTCATGGGTCAACACTTAACTGATGAGCCACACAGGCTGGGATAAGGGTAGGATTTTATACCTATGATTATCTTTTTGTGTCCTTCTCATTAGTACATCTAATAAAAGGATTGGGATGTTAAAATAATCGAATAATTTCAATCATACATGCCTTCATATCTCTTATCATGAATAATTGAGCTTATTTAAAGCTGACTATAGATCTCATATCAGTTTTTAATTGTAAAAGCTTTATAAGATGATCAAAAGCATTTGTTTTCTTTTATTAAAATGTCTTATTTAAAGGCATTGCATAACAGGATTTGTTTAATTTTTTTTTTTTTTAATGTTCATAGTTGAGAACCTTAATTTGTAGAACGTGGTAAAAAGTGAAAGTCACCTATTCTTTTCAATCCCTCAAGTACTCATTGTTTGAAATCAATATTGGTGGTTTCTTGCTTATTCTTTCAAAAACGTTATGCATGGGCAAGGATATAAATAAAAATAGTCCCACCTTTAACAAATAAGATCATATTATATATATTCTGTTACTTTAGGTGTTGGATATCTTTTCATATCAGGACATAAAAGATCTACCCCTATTCTTATTAATGGCTACATACATAAATTTCTCCTTTATGGGTTGAAGTACCACAGTGATTTAACCAATCCCCTGTTTTTATATTTATACTTTCCTCATCTTTTGCTATATTAAATTGATGGAAGGAATAGCCTAGTTCAGATATCTTTGTAAGTGTGCAAGTGTATCTTTAGGGTAGATTTCTGAAGTGGTATTGCTGGATCAGAGGATTGATATTCACTTTAAATTTTGATAGCCCTTGTTAAATCTCTTAACAAAGAGATTCTTCCACTTTGCATCCCTACTGTCTAGGAGGTCAGCACTCGCTTTCCAAAGCCTTTGCCTCAGTGCATCATCGATTTTCTAATACTGGTCGGTCTGTACCTCAATTGGCACTTGAATTTCCTTGGTGCACTTTTAATGATGGGGTTGAGTGCCTTGTCATGATATTGGCCACCCAGTCAGGAACTGGACTGGCTTTCAGAGCATTAAATAAAAGGCTATGATTTATTTTACAGTGAACTAATTTTTAAAGACTTTCCCTCCGGAAATTACTCAAAATAGGGCAAATTTAAGAGCAAAAAGGTGGCTGAGGGACTACTCTTCTTGACTCCTTCTTCTTCCCGAGTTAGTAAACTGTCTTTAATTTTATTTGCTTAGACAATGACCTACTTTTTAGGCTATCAATTTAAAATTTTCCCCTCTGGGAACAATCTAAACTCTAGTTGCCAGAAATTTCTTCATGCTTCTGATCCATGACATACTTGTTGGAAACAGGGATTGAGGGTCACAGGAATCCAATTCCCCTGGACTTTGTCCCTTCTCATTCTCTTAACAAATGATGGCCTGGCTCGGTTAACTGGAATACATGTGTTTTCCCAGAAAACAGTAGGTGTTCAAAGCTCTGGAAACTTCAGGATCTTTCCCAGACACTGTTGCTTCTCTTACTACAAGTATTCATTCTAGTTCAATAGTTTTAGTCTTCCCTACAGTTTCTCCATGATGTTTAAAAAAAATGGGGAGAAACCCTGCCATTGTATTCTGTTTAACTGTAACCAGTTATAATAAAACTAGAGGCCTGGTGCACGAAATTCGTGGGGGTGTGTGTCCCCCAGCCCAGCCTGCACCCTCTCCAATCTGGGACCCCTTGAGGGATGTCCGACTGCCCGTTTAAGCCCGATCCCACGGGCAGTCGGACATCCCTCTCACAATCCAGGACTGCTGGCTCCCAACTGCTCACCTGCCTGCCTTCCTGATTGCCCCTAACCGATTCTGCCTGCCAACCTGATCACCCCCTAACCACTCCCCTGCCAGCCTGATTGATGCCTAACTGCTTTCCTGCCAGCCCGTTTTCCCCTAACTGCCCTCCCCTGCAGGCCTGATCACCCCCAACTGCTCTCCCCTGTAGGCCTGGGTCCCTCCCAACTGCCTTACCCTGAAGGCCTGGTTACCCCCAACTTCCCTCCTCTGCTGGCTTGGTCCCTCCCAACTGACCTCCCCTGTGGGCTTGATTGCCCCCAACTGCCCTCCCTTGCAGGCCCGGTCCCTCCCAACTGCCCTCCCCTGCTGGCCTGATCTCCCACAACTGCCCTCCCTTGAAGGCCTGGTCTCTCCCAACTGCCCTCCCTTGCTGGCCATCTTGTGGAGGCCATCTTGTGTCCATATGGGGGCAGGATCTTTGACCACATGGGGGCAGCCACCTTGTGTGTTGGAGTGATGGTCAATCTGCATATTACTCTTTTATTAGATAGGATGTCAGTTTTATTTGATTAGTAAATGAGACCAGCCACAGTTAAGAAGGCGGGGGGGGGGGGGGGGTCACTACAACTGGTTGGCCAGTCTTCTGTTGATTATATGCAGACATTGTAAACTGAGGGAGTGTTGAGAGATTATATTTTCCCAGTTCCCAACCCGGTTGTTCAGTTGAACCCCCTGAACCCCCCGGGAGCTTTTGAAAGACATCCCTGGGCCCATTCTAGATGCATCAAATCAGAAAGCCTGCCAATCGGAGCACTGAGATTCTGTAGCCTTAATGTTCTCCCGTATTCTGATTTGCCTGGTGTGGTCACCATTGTCTTAAGAAGGAATGTAGGGGAGGGGCGGGGGTAGGAGCTGATGGAGGGCCAGGTGGTCCAGGCGGTCCAGGCCAAGATGACAACAGCACAGACTGATTGAAGTTGGAACTAGTGTGCGTGGGAGGGAGGGTTTCAGATGATGTTGGAAGAGTTGTTAGGTATTTCCCTTCTCACATAAACAAAGGAAAATATTCCTCCTACGTTATTTCAGTCCTTTATCCTTTTGTATCACAAGCAAGTGTGCTGTTGTTGGTAGAGGATTTTCTAAAAAGAACGTGCTGTTCAGGGTGAATAGGTGTGGAATAAAAGCCTATTACCCTTCCTGAGCAAGAAGCACCTACTTGTCACTGCTCACGATTTTCGTTTCCATCTGCTTGGCTCTTAAGCCTTTTCCCTCGTTGATTAATTCTAAACTTCCTTTTTGCGAGATAAGTAGACAGTAGCCGAGGGCTTGCTTTATGGCCTTTGGCTGCTCCAAAAATCTGCGACAAAATCTTAAAACCTAAGCAAGTCCTTGCAGATCAGAGTAGGGTCTGGCTTTCCCCATGCTTATCACTATTCAGTCTGGTTCCATAAACACTTCTTTGCCAGTGTCTGTGTTCAGGAGCTGTGCTGGGAACTGCGGAGACAAAGGCAGAACTCCAGAGCTCAGTCCTAAAAAATTAACGTTTTCCCTTTCATATACTGAGCTCCTTTATCCACTGGAAATGTGATGACTTTCTGTCTGGAGGGAGAGATCTAAATTTGTTTTCTGTATGGTTACCTGTTGTTCCAGAGCCACTGGTTAAAAGTCCTTCCTGTTAAAACTCGAGTTTCCATATATGTGTAAATCTGTTTATTGATTTCATTTTACTTTTAAAATGTTCCTGCTGTCTTTTTGTACACTAAGTTTAAAGCATTAAGGGACTGGCTACAAACTTAGTCAATTATAATAGCAAGTCCGTGGTTTAAAATACTTTCATATTTGCCCTGGCTGGTTTGGCTCAGTGGGTAGAGTGTCAGCCTGTGGACTGAGGGGTCCCGGGTTCGATTCCGGCCACGGGCATGTGCCCGGGTTGTGGGCTCGATCCCCAGTAGGGGGCGTGCGGAAGGCAGCCAGTTGGTGATTCTCTTTCATCATTGATGTTTCTATCTCTCTCTCCTCTCTGAAATCAATAAATATATATTTTTAAAAAATAAAATAAAATACTTTCATATTCTACCTCTGAGGTGTTACCCTGGTCTCTGATGATAAATTTATATCTACGTAATTGTAAAAAAGTGGGAAGCAGGTGTTATCTTATAAACTTAATTTGTTTTCTTGGTATGTAATAACATTATGCATTAAAATAGTCAATTAAATATCTCCCAACCACTTAACCATATGAAAGGCAATGGACTAGATTCTTTGAGAGATAACAAAGTAAGACCACATAGCATTACCCTTGTGCACCTCATAATCTAGGTAACTTGAGAGGGTTCCACTAGAGGAAATAATCAATAACCAAGATTGAAATAATTGGAGGGCCAATAGAAAAAATAGCCATTCGTTGGTACCTGTCGTCTCAGTGAATCGTCCAGATAACTGCTATAGAAAGAACACTTCGGAATGTTGCAGGCAGATAAAAGGCCATTGAGTTGGGAGGCCAGAAAGCACATGACATGTTACAGGGCTGAATGATTATAAGGGAATAACAGAGAGAGGATGAAAAATAGGAGTTGGAACCAGTCATTGTAAGAGCTGCACAGGCAACAGAGAGCCAGTGAAGGTTCCTGATAGAAAATAATGCAAAGATGCAAAATGCCACCTGCGTGGCTGATGGACTCCTGGGAGGCCAGCTCACACAAGATGGAGAGGACCTCCACCGGAGAGTGGGGGGATGTGAGACTGGAGCGGGTGACTGGGGAGGTTGTGTCGGCAAACATTTCCACAATATGGTAGACATGTGTATCAGACATGAATTAGCAGGGGCAGCGCGGTTGGGGGCAGGGGATATACACTGGCCTGGGGGGCAGTCAGAAATACCGAGGTTTCCAGACTTGGATACGGAGAACCTCGGTTTCCCTAATAGTCAGACAAGAGCACCCCCCTCATGAGGTCAGCTTCAGTTGTCTCTTGCTGTGTACACCTGTGCCAACAACGATTTCTCTTTAGAAGGGAGACCATCGCTTGTAGCAGCAACTTAAGACTTTAAAGAAGAAGAGTTTGCAGCAGACTCTAGGTGATGGCGTGAGATCAGTGCCATTTCTCTAATAGTGGTCTGTGTCAGAGCAGAGACCCCGGGCATCGGGGGCAATCCAGGCTAGGAGGGTCGTGGGTGTGGGATCAGAGCAGAAGGTCAAGTATCACAGACTAAGAGATGATAACACTGATGGAGCTGTTGGTATGTAATAAGATTACGCATTAAAAATAGTCGGTTAAGATCTCCTAACCACTTACCATATGAAAGGTGTCTATGGAGAAGGTGAAACTAGAAATGAATACTAATAAAAGACGACAAACCGGACACCACTGGGTTGAACAGCTGTTGGATCACTGCTTCATCAGGCAACAGTGGCCATTTCACCCCAGCCCCTCAGTGTCCACCTGCACATGGAGGAACCTGATGGTTGCCTTGCATTGCATTTGTAGGCGAGGAAAGCAGGTGTCTTGGGGAATGTTCATCTTCATTTATCTTTCTTCTTTGTCATTCTTTCCATCTCTAGTATGTGCCCTTTGGTCTGTTGTTCAGAGGACGATTTATGGTTTGTTGTTTTCCTTCATGTCAGAGCCCATGACTTCTTTTTTTTTTTTTAATATATTTTATTGATATTTTACAGAGAGGAAGGGAGAGGGATAGAAAGCTAGAAACATCGATGAGAGAGAAACATCAATCAGCTGCCTCCTGCACACCTCCCACTGGGGATGTGCCCTCAACCAAGGTACATGCCCTTGACCGGAATCGAACCTAGGACCCTTCAGTCCGCAGGCCGACGCTCTGTCCACTGAGCCAAACCGGTTTCGGCAGAGCCCATGATTTCTTACTGAATTGAGCCATCACAGGCTCTGGGCTTTGTCGGCCGCACTGTCACTCTTCTATCGTCACTCCCTGATTCTGGCCATCGTTACGGAAGGCATGCTTCTTTCCCCCTTGATGATTTGCCTTATTCTCTAAAAGACGTAGTGCTGGGATGCATTAAATAAATAAGATCGTTGACAGGTCTCATGGTTTTTAGTGTTTTTTTTTAAGACTTTCATTCTGGATGATAATTTTTCATACTCCTTGTAGAATACTTCTTAAGAAACTTTTGTTTGAAATGATCCCTCACTTGGGTATATATGTAAAACAGTGTTGCCCACGCCTGTGACATATGGAATGCTAGGCAAGGTTCAATTGTAGATGTGGTCTATCTACTTTGAAGTTACCATTGGTATACACAACTATAAATTAGAGGGAGGGGGGTAGGATTATAATCTACAGGGAATTGCTAAGAATTAGGCAGTCTCTCTATGATGAATTTTTCTGAATTATTTCAGAAATTGACACATGTAACCAATATTTAGACATGAGTCCCCTGACTCCTATAGTGTTAATGTAAATATTTAAATGGAAAATTCTGTTCTTGTTCTGCTCTGTTTTATAGGAATTAAGTTACTGAGAAGCAGTAAAAAATGTCACCACTAAAACCAATCCTGATTATCAAGATCTTTTCTCCAATCCTGATGAAAGATAGTGTATAACATTTTTTTAAAATACATTTTTATTGATTTCAGAGAGGAAGGACGAGATAGAAACTTCAATGATGAGAGAGAATCTTTGATTGGCTGCCTCCTGCATTCCCCTCACTGGGTATCGAGCCTGCAACCCAGGCATATGCCCCTGACCAGAATTGAACCCGGGACCCTTCAGTCCGCAGGCCGACGCTCTATCCACTGAGCCAAACTGGCTACGGCGGTAGTGTATAAAATTTAAACAAAAAATAGTTCACAGTAAGTAATGGGGGCCAAAACCCAGCTGATTGGTTTTAATATCTGATTTTTTTTTCTTTGTAAAGACTTCCGGAGTTTAAATTCAATTTGATGGTAGTTTTAGATCTGTTTTTTTTTTTTTTTTTTAAATATATTTTATTGATTTTTTACAGAGAGGAAGGGACGATTTATGGTTTGTTGTTTTCCTTCATGTCAGAGCCCATGATTTCTTTTTTTTTTTTTAAATATATTTTATTGATATTTTACAGAGAGGAAGGGAGAGGGATAGAGAGCTAGAAACATCGATGAGAGAGAAACATCCATCAGCTGCCTCCTGCACACCCCCCACTGGGGATGTGCCCGCAACCAAGGTACATGCCCTTGACCAGAATTGAACCTGGGACCTTTCAGTCTGCAGGCTGACGCTCTATCCACTGAGCCAAACCGGCTAGGGCTAGATCTGTTTTTTTTGTGTGTGTGTTTTTTTTACAATATACACAATCTGTCTTACGTTGACTAAAACGAAGATTGGGTATTCTTTTGATACTCATTAAAGACACATTAAGGTCCTTTGAGTGTTCCAGAGGTCCTGTCCTGTAAGGGAGATTCCGCGGTGACCAACCAGGACCTGCAGCACTCTCTGGGGTTGAAGCAGTGACGAGAGACTTCAGTCACTTCTGGAACGGGGCGCTCACCAGTCCTCCAGGACCCGGAGGAATGAGGAGAATGCGCAGCGTGCGGGAAGTAGGTCATGGTTGAAAGTCCTGCAGCCGGCAGAGCAGTTTCTCAGGCAGTGGCTGCGCGCCCTGTGTGACCGGGTGTGGAGGCAGGCAGATGAGGTGCCTGGACGCATGCCAGCGTCTCGGAGGGCCACACTACAGAGTGACAGATTCCCCGCGTGGGCCTGCACGCCCCACACAGAAATAAATAACAAGGTCAGGCTATAGCATGGTGACCAGAAAACCATAGATTGATAAGTGTTTTTTCTTGATTGCATGATCCTAGAATAAAAATTAATTTAAAGAGTAGGTAGGAAGAAAAGAAAAAGTAGGAAGTTCCTTTTAAATGAACTGGGGGTCTTTTTATTTTCTTTTTTGTGGACTAGTGTTAAGAACTACAAGGTACCCACTGAGTTCCCTGTAACTATCTTTGACCTTAATGCTCACAGCCTATTGTGGATTTAACTTGTAGAAATTATTATTACTGATCTCAGAGAGAGAGAGAGGACGGAAGAGTGGGAGAGAGAAACATCGATTTGTTGCTCCACTTATTTATGCATTCACTGTTTGATTCCTGTGTGTGCCCTGACCGGGGATTGAACCCACAACCTTGGCATATGGTAGTGATGTTCTGACCACCTGGAAAGCATCTTTAGCTGTGAGATGTAGCGAAGGGCTGAACCAGAGGCACAAACATGACAAGTCCCAAAGGCGAGAGACCACATACTGTGTGCCAGGAAAGGTGGCAGGAAGGTGCTATGCACCGAATGCTGGTGTCCCCCCAGATCCGTATGTAGAAACTCCAATCCTCGATGTGATGGCATGAGGACGATGGGTCTTCGGAGGGTGATCAGGTCATGAGGATGGATTATAAGGACAGGCGAGGGATTCATGTCCTTATAAGGAAAGACACAAAAGAACTTTTCTCATAATCGAGAAAAGGCCTTCGGCAAACCAGGGAGAGCGCTCTCACCAGGAGCCACCTGAGTCCTGGAAACCCCATAAAGGCTCTCTAAGTCCCCAGGCCATGGCAGTTTGTCATGGTAGCCCGAGCTAAGACAGAGGGAATGGAATTCATGGTGAATTTTTGAAGAATGAGATGCTTGAGAGGAATCAAAAAACGATATTTAAAATAATAAAAATGTGAGCCTCATTCTACTAGGAGAGATACTGAGTAAAAAAATAGTCTAGGAAAAGTTTCAACTGCAGGACTTTTCAGAACCTTTAAAATAATTTTGTATCTTCAGTTACATCAACATTTGAGGAGGGGTGAGAGAAAGAAGCAGAAAATTGAGGCAGCCGTTCAGGATCGTTAACATTTGGGGGATAGAGTACACTTTGAATTCGTTTCATTGTTCAATAATCCAGATACAGTAGGTCCTCGGGTTCCATCGGAGATCTGTTCCTACGGCGACGTTAACATGATTTTCGCCGTTAAGTCGGAACCCACCTACATAAGCACCTTCGTCACTCACGTGGGGCACAGGCTCAGCAGTGATGAAGTGACACTGAAAAAAATTTAAAAGAAAGATAACTATTCCTGGCCTTTACTTGTGGTAAATAAATAACAAAAAACATAAAGCACATCTGTACATACGTCGAAATGACGGAACTTTTTTTTTTTATAAATAAATGGGAGATGGCGAAGTAACCACGAAACGATGTACATCGAGTCCGACGTAACCTGAGGACGGCCTGTAATTGCATCAGGTTTACTTCGTGTTTTCAGTCTGCAGTAAGTCTAATAACTGTTTATAGACTCAATTTCTATGGTACTTAATGAAGTGCTCTTAGGGCTAAACACCCCAGCGCACGCCACATTATGCCTTCAAACTTCCCCTTAACCGTAGTTTCTGGGGCCAGAGACAATTAGACTACTGTGGAGTTCAGTGCTGTAAATTACTGTGTTCCCCAAACCATTTCCAGCTCCTGCAGTGAAGACTGGAGGTATTGTAACTGTATGTGAACTTGAACGAAGATGGGGGGGTGGAGGGGAAGGTCAAAGCAGAGCCTTCTTGAATGGAGTTACAAATTCTTCCTCTGGCAAATAAGAGTAAAAGGAAATGTCACCCGTTTGTTGCTTTTTATGGTCATGAAGAAGGAAAAATCCCCAAAGCTTATGATTCCTTTGCTATGAGCTGACCAGCTGGCTTATTTCGGCTTCGGATAAGAAGCTGAGAGAGACACTGATGTATTTTTTTTTTCCCTGAGCCTGATCAAAGCAAATAACTCTATTCTGGGATTGTATCTCAGCGAAATTTTTAAGAAAGTTGCTTCTTTGTAAAACCCTAAAAATCAGTGTGGGTTTTGTCTTTTAAGATTGCTTTAGGCCATATAAGCAGAAGCACCTCAATGTAGGCACCTCCTTCATAATACATATTTACTAAAATTGTTTATTTAAAAAATTAGCATATATATATATATATATATATACAGAAAGTTTAATATACCCACTTATTGACTCCTTTTTTTAAAATATATTTTTATTGATTTCAGAGAGAAAGGGAGAGGGAGAGAGAGATAGGAACATCAGTGATGAGAGAGAATCATTGACTGGCTGCCTCCTGCATGCCCGCAACCCGGGCATGTGCCCTTGACCAGAATCAAACCCGGGACCTTTCAGTCTGCAGACCAGCGCTCCGTCCACTGAGCCAAACTGGCTAGGGCTTCACTCCTTTCTTCAATGTAACTTCTGGTGCTTATTCCCACACGAAGCATTAGCTTGACAGGAGTGAGGGATGGGATGGATGTGTTGGTGTTGTGTGCTGGCCTGTGTCTCTGTTGATTGTAGGTGGACATCTGTAGAGAATGAGCTAATAAGCACTCTTTGGGTTTGGAGGCAGGTCATAGCCCTAAATGAAAACCAATACCTCATTTTTCTCCTTTATCTGGTGTCACTGAATGCCAGGCCCATGCAATGACCATGTTTTCCCCTCCCGTTTTGCTCTGCTCTCCTGACCTCTAGTTCATCATCCATCCTATGTCACTTGTTGAACTCAGTTCCATTTTAAACACCTTTCCTCCCTAAGGTCATCTCCCAGCTGATGTGCCAGCTGAGATCAAGGCATTGTGTTTAGGGGATTTTGTCCTCATCCGGGGTTTTAACACTCAGTCATATTCACCAAGTTCCAGACCCACGTACACATCTATGTGTTGGACAGGTCCCTCTCAAGAGCAGCATTTCTCTGTCCACTTTGCCCACCTCCTCCTCCATAAAAGAGAAATCCTGAATGAACCAGCATCTTTGGGCTTTCTCCAACTCAGACCCCTTGTAGCCTATATCCATGCAGAATTGCTCTTTGAAGCATCATTTAACAAATACTGAATTCCTTCCGTGGATATTTCTTCATTTTCACTCCACAAGCTCTCCTGAGATGCCTTGTCCACTGTCTAGGCTTCCATGACATCACGTGCTGTTGCATCCTGAAATTATCCACCTCTCCTCCTAGTCACCTCGAGTTCATTGTCTTCTGCCCTTTCCCTTGAGGGTACCCACCTCAGATCCATACCTTCTGTTCTCGTCCCTGTTTCCAGCCTCGGGCAGGTGGAGAGGAGACTGTTCTCTGAGGAACGCTAGTGGTATACAGAAGGGGTTGGATGAAAGAGAGGAAGGCAGTGGAGACATCAGCGTGGAACATGGCCCAGTAGTCTGGCGAGCCAAGCTGACAGCTGGAGCAGGGTGTGGCCCTGAAGGAGGCTCAGATGGACTGCTGACACTTGAGGACAAGGGACAAAAACCTATTAGCGCTTGGATGTTACATGTTTAAAACAGTTTACCAGTCTTGCTTGCTAACATTATAAAAGAAGATGTATACTTAATGTAAAATCCTAGGTGGTTCTTTTGCCCATAAATTCTACATGAAGGTAGCATGATATCCAAATGCATGTTCAAGATGCATGTTTAGCCCTGGCTGGCGTGGCTAAGTTCATTGAGTGTTGTCCCATGCACCGAAAGGTTGCTGGTTCGATTCCTGGTCAGGGCAGGTACCCAGATCATGGTTCCAGGTGTGTACAGGAGGCAACCAATCGATATTTCTCACATCGATGTTTCTTCTTTCCCTCCCTTCCTCTCTAAAATCAATAAAAACATCTTTTAAAAAAAGATACATTTTAACATCATATAAACATGTATGTAATATTTCTGGTTAAAAAACTGAATTTAGTTTTTAAAATCTTATTGGGTGATGTTGACTGAATTTAAATCTGCAGGGAAGTGGAATTTGTCTAAAGGCTTATGTTTTAGGGACAAAGTTAAATTTATACATGTATATTAAAGCAGCCTTTTCTTTTTTGCAATAGTTTTATTGATAGTGCACGTAACATACAGTTCACCCATTTAAAATGTATAATTGAATGGGTTTTAGTAATCAAAACATTCTTAATTGAAAACCGTTATTGAACAACTGGAGGCAGGTGATATTGTTGACTGATCTGAGTTAGATTCTTATAGGTGCTTAAAACGTTTCTGTCACAAGTATTCAGTTGGCCCCTTCTAAAATATGTTTGAAAATCAAAGTCTAGGAAGGGAACTAGTTGCTTTTTGAACTTTAAATAATCACCAGGGGATTTCATGACCCATTCAGTCAGTTAGCTAAACTAACTTTATCCACTGGAATAAATCTGCTATATTAATTTAAAATACAGCAGAGGAAAAAGAACTTTAAAAAATATAGCCAAAGAAACTGAACTTGAATATATTAACCTTCTGGGAGAAAGGATCACTTAGTTTAAAATATAAGAATAATAATGCATGTTAAAAATCTAATAGTACATTCATAGGTTTATAAAGCCATTCTTTCTCCTTACCTCTCCATCCCTCATCGGTCTCCCTCGGTCAAAAGGAACATCATCATCATCATCACCATCACCATCACCATCACCATCACCATCACCATCATCCTTCCCAGCCTAGATTACTCGACAGATACGTTGAAGGGAAAAAATTGGTGATCCCTAGGAGTCAGCTTGGGTTCACTAAGAACAAACCCAACAATCATATTTATTTAATTTTCTTTTTTGTTCTTTCTTTCTTGGTCTTTTTTGTTGATTTGATTCCTTGGTTGATGGTGATTTTGATTACACCAAAGAGATAGTTACTTTCTATCTCTAAAGACTTGCCTGTTCTGGACATTTGATATAAATGAAATTATAGCCCTGACTGATTTGGCTCGGTGGATAGGGCGTCAGCCTGTGGACTGAAGAGTCACAGGTTTGATTCCGGTCAAGGGCATGTACCTTGGTTGCAGGCACATCCCCAGTGGGAGGTGTGCAGGAGGCAGTTGATCAATGTTTCTCTCCCATCGATGTTTCTAACTCTCTATCCCTCTCCCTTCCTCTCTGTAAAAAATCAATAAAATATATTTAAAAAAAATAAATAAATGAAATTATAAACTCTGTGGCCTTTGGGTCTGGCTTTTTTCACTTGGTGTAATGTTTGCAAGGCTCATTCATGTTGCGTTGTATCAGTACTTCATTTCTTTTTATTACCAAACTAGAGGCCCCATGCACGAAATTCGTGCAAGGGACTCGGCCCTCGCAGCTGCGGCAGCCTCAGCTGTGTCTGGAAGGTCATCCGGAAGGACGTCCAGAAGGTCATTCAGCTGTCTGGTCTAATTAGCATATTACCCTCTTATTATAGATAATGTTGCATTGTATGCATATACCTCACATTTTATGTATCCATGAATCAGTTGACGGACACTTGGGTTGTTCCCAGGTTTTGAATATGAGAAATAATTCTGCTACGAATATCAGTGTACAGGTTTTTGTGTGGGCATGTGTTTTCATTGGGTGTTTACCGAGGAGGAGAATTGCTGGGTTCCATGTTGACTCTATATTTAACCTTTTGAGGAGCTGGCAGATGTTTTCTGGAGCAGCCACTCCATTTCACTCTCTCACCAGCAGTGTAAGAGGGTTCCCGTTTCTCCACTCCCTCCCCAACACTTACCTGCCTTTTTGACGATGGTGGGTGTGAAGTGGTCTCTCTTGGTGATTTTGATTTGCATTTCCCTGGTGGCTAATGATGTTGATTCTGCTGGTTTTTAGTGAGCTAAATATCTGGTGCTCTCCTTATACACCAAGTAAAGCTAAAAAATAAAGATGCCTTCTGAAATCCATGTGTGTGGGACAGACGCGCGATGAGTCCACGTGACCATTGTGCACTTGGCTATTCAAGCACGTGCTCTCCTGCCTTCTGAAAAAACGGTTCTTGCCGTCCTGACTTAATAGATAAGAAGAGCTGTTTCTAGATGGGGGAGTTGCTCAAATAATGAAGTGTTCCCATGGTGGGGAGCAGTGATAGCGGTGAGAATCTCTGTTGGTGAAGCGTTTCTCACCAGAGGCGTTTCTTCTCGCACATTCACCAGTGATCAACATTTTGCCAGGTTTGCTTTCCTTCTCTCATCTGTAACTTTTTGTTGCTGAAACGTTTAGACATCGAAATACTTCACTCCCATAGCACTGTCTCCCAAGGATAGATTCCTACATTCTTCTGCTTAACCACAGTACTGTTACCATGCTTAAGAAATTTAAGATTAATTTCATGGCACTAATACAGACTCCATATCCAAACTTCCCCTGTTATTCCATAAAAACATGTTATACCAGCATTATAAAATTGGGTCCAGGCCCTAGCTGGTTTGGCTCAGTGGATAGAGCGTCGGCCTGTGGACTCAAGGGTCCTGGGTTCGATTCCCGTCAAGGGCACATGCCCGGGTTGTGGGCTCGGTCCTCAGTAGGGGGCGTGCAGGAGGCAGCCAATCAATGATTCCTTCTCATCATTGATGTTTCTATCTCTCTCTTCCTCTCCCTTCCTCTCTGAAATCAATAAAAATACATTAAAAAAAAATTGGGTTCAGAATCTAATCAAGGTTCCCAAATTGCGTTATGTTTATTTTTAAAGTCTCCTAAACTAGAATCCTTTTCCTGCCTTCTTGTTTTTCATGGGATTTATTTTTTACGAGGCGCTCAGGCCAGTTTTTTGCATAGTGAATTTGTCAGAATGGCTTTTCTATGCTTAGCTTCAGGCTGCACATTCTTGGCCAGAATACACCTCCCTGTTACATCACAGCAGGAGCCTCGTCACCCCACGAGGGAACGTGGAGCTTGATGATTTGATCAGGGCTCCCACCAGATCCTTCCATTAGGAAGGTAAGCTTTCCCCCTGGGGTGATACCGTCATTGGATGCCCACTATTCTGTTGCCACTGTTTCAGCATCCATTGATGGTCCTCGCCTGACTCACACCGGGGGTTGCAAGATGGTTCTCATCCATCATTCTTTCTACATTTCTACATCTGGCATTCTTCTGTGTAGAAGACTTTTTCCTTTTTACCCTCTCTTTTCCCTTGAAGTTAAATTCCCCCCTCCCCCAATAATAAGGTTATGAACATACTTCCAATTTTTATTTAAAAATCTATTTCATAGAAAGAAAACTCTATGCCAATTCAAAGACTCCCCTTGGTAGGGACATTTAATAAAATAACGGAATGGCTACGTAATTATTATTAGACTGGTTAAAAGAGTGGCGGGATCAAGATGGTTACCCTGAGGACCCCAGGGTGTGAGAGGTGATGCGCAGGAACGGGAGGGCTCGGGGGAGGGCAGGGAGTGGCTCACTGCAATAGCAGATCTTAATGTCTTTTTAAAAATATATTTCCATTGATTTCAGAGAGGAAGGGGAAGATTGCTTCCCCTTGATCGGCTGCCTCCTGCACTGGGGATCCAGCTCACAACCTGGGCATGTGCCCTGACTGGGAATTGAACCGTGACTCCCTGGTCCATAGGTCAACGCTCAACCACTGAGCCACGCCAGCTAGACAGATCTTAATTTCTTTAGTGCATCAGAAATACACTGAGTGGCCAGATTATTATGATTTCTGAACGCATAATAATCTGGCCACTCAGTGTATATCATATATAATAAAAGGTTAATATGCAAATTGTCCCCTCGACCAGGAGTTTGCCTATGTCCCCTCCCCCTGGCCAGGCTGGCTGGACCCCACCCATGCATGAATTCGTGCACCAGGCCTCTAATATATATACTGAGTGGCCAGATTTTTATGCATTCAGAGATCATAATAATCTGGCCACTCAGTGTATTTTGTCAGAAATGTTGATTTTTCTCCCTGAAGGAAGTTATGAATTAATACGATGAAACAAAACAAAATAAAGTCCTGTTCCAAATCAGGTAGGGGGTCTTTAACCATTTTAAATATGGAAATTAGAAAGATCAAAAAGTGGTGGGAAAAAATAGGGAGTTCCCACCTAACATAACCATTATCGCTTTTTATATATTCTTAGAAAAAAGGAACGTATGTGACTTAGTGTCAGTCGATGCACGATTTATAGATAGTTTCTAGCATCAAACGCATTAAATTTACACACACACACAACTCAGGTTGATAGAAGCAATGGTATGAACAGCGGGGTATGAATTCCAAGCCAGTTTTCACAACCTGTCTGACCTGTACTGGTATACGGTGAGCCTCTGATGCCGATTGTATTACCTCAGCGATTGTCAACCAGTTTGCTGCATCACTATTTACTCTTGGGCACTGACCTCTTTCTCCTTAAATTGTCAAATAAAAAATGACAGCAGGGCCTGGCCAGCATGGCTCAGTGGTTGAGCATTGACCTATGAAACAGGAGGTTACTGGTTCGATTCCTGGTCAGGGACATGCCCGGGTTGCTGGCTTGATCCCCACTTTGGGGCGTGCAGGAGGCAGTCGATCAGTGATTCTCATCATTGATGTTTCTATCTCTCTCTCCCTCTCCCTTTCTCTCTGAAATCAATAAAAAACAAAACAAAACACAACATCATATACCAATAATGACAACAGCCAACCCAACAGTCTGCAGAACAGAATTTTGAAAAATGAATTTACCCTCCGAGAAGGTGATAAAACAGCTTCACTGAGACCTTCCCCGAGAAACCCCCCTCTAGGAGACATCACATTTCTAAAATTCACCTTTTGTTGTAGAAGACATTTGAATGAATCCTTACGGTGTTTTTTAAGTCACAATACTCTACTATGTAGTGACTTAGTCGTTTGAAAGCTAAACACAAATCTTACGCTGTGCCTGTCGCTGGGAGGAGCCGGATTTCACAGTTACCTTCCTGCCATCTGTCTCGGGAGGACCTCCTGCAATTTGTTTCCTGCGCCAAGTTGTGCGTCTGTATTTTTCACTCCAGCCCAGGGTTGCAGAAGGGCTGTTTTTCATTCTGATTTTTGCTGAAGGACTTGATGTAGATTAAACCCACAGAATACTGCCTGGACTTGGAAAACTGTTCTTGTTATCTAGACATCTAGACTGGTTTCGTTGAATTGTTTCGCATTCATCTTTGCAGGAAAAATACCTCGTAAATAATAAAAATGAGACTGAACGTAATTATTCCTTGATGACACCACTGATCATTTGTGTTGGCCTAACCACGGTTGGCTAACAAATTGTTCCAACTGGAATTTTGTGTGTAAATAAAATTAGGATTAAAAAAAAAAATTAGGATTGAGCCGAACGTTTATGTGGAGCCTAACGAGACCTTGAAATGCAGTGATCAGCACAGCACGATAAATCTTGTGTTCCTTTTGTCCTTCCACGCACGTACGTTCCTGGACACTTCTTTTAATCGCGAACAAAATGTAAATGTAGCAAAAAGCTAAACCGGTCCAAGTTAATGTGAAGAGCATGGTGTTCTGGTGGTTCGAGTCATCCTTGCAAGCTCCTTCCTGGAGCCAGGAAGGAATTGAAAATGTAGATGCTATCTCCAAGGGATGGCTTCGTGTTAAAAGTGATGAAGACATTTCCCAAGGTGCCAGGACATTCAATGGCAGGTTTCTGTTTCAGTTCAGGGCTTGAGTGGAACTGAGAAGGGGTGGCTGATGGACCTGAGTTAGCTTCGTCAGCATGTGGGGAAGTGGGAGGGATGCTGTGGCTCCCAGCTCTGAATGTGTCACCGCAGCGCGTCTCCCCCAGCCTCACACAAAGGGAAGCGGCAGGGCTGGGCGTGGCTCCAGCAGCACAGCCACCCAGGGACCTGCCACTTGGAGGAATTTATTTACCACCGTTTTTATCCCCTTTTCCCCCAGGAAGTCACCGATTGTGTTTCATCACAATCGTCCGCTTTTATGAAAGATTTAGCTGGCCCCTTGGTGTCATTGTCCCTTGATTGATTTATCTGTGTAATAAGAAAAACACAAGAGACGTGTCTATTAGAGATGCATTCCGGGATTGCGTTTTCCTTGGCAGTGCTGAGGTGGAATGCTTTGTGCACGCGTTTGCATGGGCACACACTCGGTTTCAGCGATGGAAAGCCCGTCTTGCTCTTGGACATTTAGTTAACCAGAAAACAAGCCACCTAAAAGCCAGTACAGCACCTTATGAAATCTTGAAGAAAATGAATCCGTTTTTTCCTAGGGGTCATGACCTCTGCAGCTGTTTAAAGGTGGGTTCCGCAGGCAGGCAGGCCGGGGGCTCCGGGGCTCCGGGGCTCCATCGCAGCAGATGGAGAGGCTGAGCCAACGTCTGAGCGTGGCTGTTAATCGATGGGGCTGCCAGGAATGTGTGTCAGTTATAAATGTTACATAGGCTGGAATGCCTTACTCAGCAGAATGCGTGCTCCTCATTTAAAAGGAAGCCTGGAATTTATCTCTAGGGGTGGAGATGATAATCTCACCCATACAGATAAAACTCACTTTCTGGACTGTTACTCCTTTACAAAGACGTTTTAAGATGCAAAATGAATGCAAAGAGGGCTCATGGGTATACTGTTTTTAAACATTGAGATGTTTACAACGGGAGACCTTGCTAGAATTGAAATAATTTGAAATAATACCTGTTAAACTCCTTTGCCTTAAAATTTTATGCTTAATAAATAATAGACGTTCAAAAGATAGGTGTTGAATGAGTTAATTCATAGATCTAAAAACTAACCAGGTTCCTTCACAAAATAGGAAGACTTAAACCCACAAGTAGACTGTTGCCTCCTATTTAACCGTTTTCTTTGGTGTACTGTATTTAAACGGCTAGAAATCCAGTGTCTTCTTGAGCTTTGTCATTTTTGAACAAACATAAAAAGGCATTTTAAATGATGCTAAGAATATACATAGGAACAAATTTTAGAGTAATGTGTGGATTTTGTAAGAATTTATTTTTCAACTGTATTGGTTCACTTGGCACCGGGTGTTTTTCCTAATATTAAATAAAGCATTAGTCTTCAAAATATATGAGCCATGTTAAGTCTTATCCTTAGGGAATAGCTAATTAGGGGTGTGTGTGTATGTGTGTGTGTGTGTGTGTGTGTTTCTTAGCAAGGATGAAACATTTCTGTTACTACTATGGAAGAGGGATAGTAGGATTTATCCATCTTTTGCATTTGATTTAAAATCTACAATGATGAGATGTAGATTTTCATCACAAGATAATATTTGAAAAACTCATGAATTAATTCCATGTTAACGTCTGTGTTGAAAATAATTTTGGGGTCCATACTGTATGAATGTGATAGACTCACAATGAAGGAGAAGCCAAGTGTAGTTCATTGTTATCAAAGAAGAATCATAAATCCGGTTGGACTTGGGGTTTTGGAAAGGCCCACTCTTTGAACACCGTTTGGTCAGAGATCACTCTCCACGCAGCGGTGTTTTTGGTGTTCATTATTAAAAGATCATGTCTCGTTCATGACTTAGCTTAGGACAGTGAGGTTTAAAGTGTTCTTCATCAAAACTCACCTCATTGTTTCTAAATTCCTTAAATAAATTTTTAAGCAAATAGTTATAATAGATTTGAAACTGAGAAAAACACACCTTGAGTGCCATTCGTACCTGTCTTACCTCAGTGGCCAAGAATGCCCACACCCAGAACCTTTTCTAACCAAAGTGATTGTGTTGAGATTGTATTCCCTGGTGTTATCTTATTACATAGTGCTTCCTGTGGTCCAGGGATTGTTGAAGGCCCTTTACAAATGTTAACTCCTGTAATCCTCTCAATAACCTATGAGGTTGAGGTACTATTCAGTGTAGTGTCATATCCTCCTATCTTGGCAACTAAACCTTCGAAATGACCTAGCAGTCCAGGTCTGAGGTTAGAATTCGTAGACCCTAGATCCTCTGTGTTAGAATGTGGTGATGCAGGCAGTGCCAGCCTCCAGCCTGTCCTCTTCCCTCTCCTGGCTGCCCCTACACCTTGAGGGGCCGTCCGCACATGCATGCAATTGCCCAGCCCACTGTCCATGCTCTGTCCCTCCCCCCATCCTCCACCAGAGCAAATGCCCATTGACTGGCCCCTTGGCCTAAGAATGCCCCTGGAACTGAAGTCTTGGGTCACAGGGCAGGTGAGATGTTAATATAAGGCAGGTTTGCCCTCTCGGTTCCTGAAGGGGAGGGGAAGGCTAGTAGAGGAAGGCCAGAATGGGGTTCTCTAAAATGAGGGGCTCGTGGCCGGGGGTCTCATGGAGTTAGCACTCATGGTGGTTCTTTGAAGCAGCTGCTTTCCCTCTGATGCCTCCTCCTCTCTGATGACTTGATCCATTAATCCTGGGCGGGAGCTGGAACATGAGCCCACTTGTTAGGACTGGAGAGATGGTGAACTATGCCTGGGCAGGGCAAAGCCAGAGGAAAGCCTGGTGGAGGTCCATAGCGGTCCTGACGGCAAACTGGTGGTCAGACCTGGGTACAGGGTGAAAGATGATTGAAGCATCCTATGGCTGGTTCCCTCCACCAGAAATCAAATGGGCTGGCACCTTGATCTTGAACTTTCCATCTTCCAGAACTGAGAAATAAATGTCTGTTGTTGAAACCACCCAGTCTGCGGTGTTTTGTTATAGCAGCTGGTGCAGGCCAATACAGACGCTTTGAGTGTGTAGTGGTCTAGCTGGCAAGATTCTGCGACCTCAAGATCCGATAGTGTAAAGACCGTACTTTCTGAAGCAAAAGAATGGGCATGAATGGGATCAAGTAAGACTAATTCCATCATGAAAACTTACATATGAAAGCAAAATGCTGGCCCCTACTCTTCAGGGGCAATAAATGGAAACAGTTTTATAGGACGTTTGCTAATGTAATTGGTATCAAAACTTTTCAATCTTAAAACTACTTCCCCGTTATTATAGGAAATGCGTAGTACCCAGTCATATTTTTCTGTCTTGGCAGTGACTCGCATTTTTGAGTTTGCCATTGAACTATTTTTTCCTTGCCAGGAGGTGATCTTAGACATCAGAGAACTGTATTTCTTTTCAAACTACTGATTTCCAGAGAGCTTGCAATCCTCAGTGGAGAGTTTATGGAAAAGATGAAATGAGAACGTTTTTTAGAAGTTTGAGACAGATGTGTAGTCAAACAAAGCTCTTTTCTGCAGTAACTTCTCCAGTCATAATCCATGCTTGTTTCAGAAAAACAACAACAACAAAACCAGTTTCATGCAAAAAAGGGGGCTGGTGTAGATGGTGTAAAGAAAACAAAAAAAATACTCAATGTATTACTGTTTACCATGTGGGTGAATTTGGGGGGGAGGGGAAATCACTTGTGCAGTCTGTGATGAAGAAGCCGGTGTATTTTTCAGTTTCTATGAATTTAAAGCCAATCATTTCCTGTAAGTTAGTGTTTGGTCCCCAAAGAGCAGAGGCCTTGTGATCATTCACACCTATAATATGATCGTCTGCTGGAGGTGATAATTTTAAAAAAAGGATTAAGATAATGATTTTGAGAATGGGTCATTGATAGGACGCTTGTTTAGGTGCATCTCTTCCTCCTGAAGAGGTGAGCCTGCTGTGGGAATAGCGTTCAGTTGAAAGGATTTTGTGCGTATTTCAAATGAAGTCAGCAGGGAAGTCTGGCACCTGTCCTCCCAGCTCTGTGTTCTGTGTCCAGATAGTTTCTCCCTGGCTTGCTCTCAGACAGAGTTCAAGATCTACAGCAGCCCACAACTGCTCTGCCACCCCGCCTTAGAGCAGGTGTTGGCTTGCATCCTTAAAAAACAAAAACACCCTGGCCGGCGTGGCTCAGATGGTTGGGCGGCGTCCCGTGCACTGAAGGGTTGCTGGTTTGATTCTGGTCAGATGCCCAGGTGGTGGGCTCGACCCCCAGTAGCAGGCCCGCAGGAGCCAGTGAATCAATGTTTCTCTCTCTCCCTCTTCTTCCCCCTGTCTCTCTAAAAGTCAATAAAAACAAAAATTACAGAAACAAGCAAAGAAACTTCCTTTTCTAGTCACTCAATGGGAGTATTGGAGACTGTTTTGCTAGCAGTTGAAGTCTTTACTTCTGGAAATCATTTGATTTTATTTGCTTGCCGAGTGGTTAAGGAATCAGCCATCTCCATGTGGATGCCCATTGTTTATTGAAGCACTTGTGGACGAAACAAGCCGCTTTCTACTCTTTGTGTATCCAGGTGTCAAAGCAGAGTAAGGGCATGCTCAATGGTGTGAGCGTGTGTGTGTGTGTGTGTGTGTGTGTGAGAGAGAGAGAGAGAGAGAGAGAGAGAGAAACATCAATCATTTACTTCCCCTAGGCGCCCCACCAGAGATAGAACCTGTAACCCAGGCATGTGCCCTGACCTGGAATCAAACCTGCAGCCTTTTGGTGTACAGGATGACGCTCCAACCAATGAGCCACACGGGCCGGGGCACTTCCTGTTCTTGCCGGAGAGTCAAAGAAGCTTAGAGCTCAGGGCTTAAATTTTATAGAACAAACCATCAAAAGAGAACCAGAGCTGTCTTGTGGACTTGATCAAGATCCCACAGTTGTTGGGGTGGCGAAGCCAGCTGAGATGGTGGTAAATATATTTTATTAGGTTAAAGACACAGGGGCACACCATTAAATTGACTTGAGTAGGTGCTAAAATTAAGTGCTATTTGAAAGTTGGTAGTTAAAACTCAGGGTTACGGAGATCTCCTAAAATGTTTAATTCATATTTGGAGGGGGGGTGGGTTGGGATACATCTGATTGTCCCTCCCTCCTCTCACCCCCAAGCCGCTCCCTCTCAGAAGTAAAAATGTCTGCATTCGAAGGACAGAGTGCGTTTCTCCCCAACTCATGTCTCTCCCGCCTGAATCAGGACAGGGCTTTGCGGGTGTTGATGCGGGGGAAGGAGGCCGCCTCTGTTCCACGGTATCACTGACGAAGCTAAAAGGTAAGGCACTAATGCCATTACTAGATGCTCTCCGTAATAGCTGGGAGCTCTAAGAGCTATTTTGACATGGATAACCTATGATTTATAAATTAGGTTAATGGATTTCCTTTTTAATGGGAAATGCACTTGAATAAGATCACTTCTATTCATGTAATCATCAAGTCCCTACAGAAAGTGCTTTCCTCTAGTCTTGTATTTGCTGGACGATCTTTTTTTCTAACTACATGTCCTGGGCCATTTTTTCTTTTTTCTACGGCCCAGCTAATTTTGTAAGGAGAAGGTGTGGAGCTGCCCAGATGTCATTTCCCTCCTGAGGATGTAATTGGCTCAACTCCCTGCTCACTCAAAGCCAAGGCTGAGGGATGCTGCCCTTGCAAAGATTTCTGCTGTGTGACCTAGCTGGCGATTCTTTGCTTCTTAGGCAGTATGCTGACTGGCATGGTTAGGGTTTGGGTCAGTTTTGTTGTTGCTTTGCTTTATTTTTTTAAAAATGTATTTTATCTTTATATTTTTATTGACTTCAGAGAGAAGGGAGAGGGAGAGAGAGGTAGAAACATCCATGATGAGAGAGAATCTTTGATTGGCTGCCTCCTGCATGCCCCACACTGGGGATGGAGCTTGCAACCTGGGCATGTGCCCTGACCAGGAATCGAACTGTGACCTCCTGGTTCATAGGTCGACCACTGAGCCACGTCAGCTGGGCTGTTTTGTTTTAATATACTTTCATTGTCCTGAAATAATATTAAATATCTTAACAATCGTCACTATTTTTTAACGAAAAGATTATTTTAGCACCTATTAATGCTTATAGGAACTAGTATTGTGAATTTCCTTCTCCATTGAGTTCAGATAGCCTGATGGGGCCATTTGGGTGACAGGAACCCTGGGCAGGGTCTCAGAGGGCAAAGTGCCATCTTTTCTGAGCACCTTCAGGAGGGTTGGGTAGGAGATCCCCCCTCCAGGTGGCATCAGCAGGTGCCGGGAGGAGCCAGTCCTAGTGTGGACTGGTGGGTTAGAATGGAGAAGCAGTGCTCACTGCTGTTCCTCCCCCAAGCCTTGCATCCCGTCTCCATGGCTACATCCACACTGCTGAGTGCCCCCAGAGCAAGATCCAGGCCAAGCCGGTTGATCCTAGCACCGAGACCTCCAGGTTCAGCTGGGACTCCACTGTCATTTTATCAAACGCTGCCATCCTCTCCTCTGCCCCACCCCGGGGACTCCCAACCTTCACCACTTCCTCCCCCGCAGCAAGTCACCTCCCCTCCCTTCCTTAGAAGGTATTCGAATTCCTTCGAGGCCCCGCCTGGAAACCTACCTGCATAGAAACTGCCTCCCTGCGCATGGAAACTTACCTTCCGGTAACTCGCCTGCATTCCGATCTGTTTGCCTTTTAAGGGTTGATTTCCAGTTTTTACAAATAACCAAACCCCACTCACCAATCATCAGGTTCCTTTGGTCCGTCTCCTGCCTGTGGGACAGTGGCTGCCCTGGAATCTCCCTGGGAGCGTTAGACATGAACAAGACCTGGATCCCCTACCCAGAGATACTGATTTAACTGGATTGGGGTGTGGCCACAACACCAACTCTGCAGAGTATTATCCCCATTTCGTAGGTGAGGAAACCGAGGCTCCGAGCCTGAGAAACGAGCTCACCTGTCTCGGGGCTGAGCTGGGGCTCTCTCCCGTTGGTGTAGCTGTAAAGCACACTTGCCATTTGTCCCATGATGCTCTGCTGGGCCCACAGAAGCACCGTAGGCTTTTACCAGTTAGGGGAGGTCCTGCCGCGACCTGCCCCTTAGGAGTCCGTGGGCCTGGACAGCATCCTTGTTTACTCGGACCAGGGGTAAACCCTGGCTGTGCCCAGGGACTGTGTTCACGTCACTTAGACTTGACACATGGCAGGCCATTTGCATTCCAGGCAGTGCTGAGCTAAGCACACACGTCAGAGAAACCCATTTCAGTTTATCATTTTAATTCTGCTATTAACCATCTACAGACCCTAAATGGCATCTGCAAGTCCATTATCAGAGCTGAATGCTTCATGGCTTTCTTAAATAATCCCTGCCGTGGTGTGGAGGGAAGTTTCTTTAGTTTTCGTTTGTTTGGTTTTGCTTTTCCACAGAGAAGGAGGCATTTCTGGAAGTCCCTGGGGATGGCTTAGTATAGCTCTCACGGCCCCTCCCCTTCCTGGCCGAGGGCCTTGCAGCCCCGCATCCCGGGAGGGTGGAGGGGCGGGTGGGAGAGGTTCTGGCAGCGGAAGGAACCCCTGCCTTAGCGACCTCAGAACGCAGCAGATGTGAGGCCGACACTTAATCAATTGAGAAGCAGCTTCGAATGCAGCTAGGAAGCAGTCGATGCTCTTTAGCAAGCAGAGCACACGCTCTGTGGACTAGCAATTTGCTGCTTTTCTCTTCTGTTTCTTAAGTGGCTCAGAGATGGTGCTAGAACTATTTGAAGGAGAACGTTATAGGATCACAATCGTTACTCTTGGGTAAATCACATTATCTTAGATGGGCCATCTTTGCAAATTAAGTTCATTCTATTGCAAAGAAGACGATCGATGGATGGTGCTTGTTCATTTTCTTTCTGATCGAATGGAGCACAGACGTCGAATGGAAGGAGCAGCAGGGGGATGGGTAAATTCTAACTGGATTTTTTTTTTAAAAAATCAGCAGTCATTTTAAGCAGTGTGGGTCAAAAGCAATACAGCCCCTACATTTGCATACCGATAGCGTGTGTGTTACTTAATGTTGACAGTGATCTCAGTGGTCCTCCTAAATAATACGTTGCCTGTGCTGGGTGACATTTGGAGTGAACTTCTGTTCCCTTCGCCCTGTACTGCAGGCATCACCAGGGTGCGAATCTGCAGCAGGGGGTGATGCGTGCTGCCTTGGGTGCTGAGCCAACCAACCAGCCAACTAACAAACAGATGAGCAAATAAACAGACTTGTCAGGATGGGAGAAGAGCTTCTTATTAAAAGACCCTCCCTCTTTCATCCGTCTCCCTTCTCTCCTATAAATAAGTGATGAGCCTCTACCCCCAGGCCCTCACTCAAACCCAGATGTGCACCTTGTTTGGGATATTGGAGTTCGTTGTGCCGAGTTTGGGCGCTGTACATATCTCATTTCTGACTCCCTCCATGGTGAGGTTTCTCATATCGTGTCTTGGGGACACGTCTTTGATTAGAAGACATAATACTAGCATCTAAAATTTTTTGCGCCTTGAAAATCTGAAGTTTACTTGAGATGACGCTGGTTTCCCAATTTTGTCAAAATTATTTATCTGCCAGGCCAAGAAACTATTCAGGCTTTCTATGGCATGCAGTGGTTTCATACCATTTTATATTATTAAATTCCTCAGCAAGGATGTGATGTATTTCACACCAAATGCAGATCCCTTTGAGGGAAGCAGCCAACTAACGAGAGAGGAACGACTCGGAGGTGACTTGGTGTGTAGGGATTGAGTGGGAATTGGGATCTTGACCTCTCCATCTACCACAAATGAGACTGTGCACTTGCTGGTACAGGGGCCCCAAAGGGACGAGGTGTGAGAATTGTCAGAAATGTCTCAGAACACAAACTTGTGCTTTTAGGCAACTCGTTTTCATTGTTGTCTTCCCAGGAATATTTAATGTGGGGTCTGTGGAGGCCGTTGCTTTGCCCTGTACATCTTGTAGGTACAACGACTCAGAGGCGGGGAAATAGCTTGTCTTAGACATTCACGCTATGTATCATAACGCTAGAATATAAGCTTTAGGTGTCTAACTTGACAAGATCGATAGACATGATCTTGATAGGATGTAGGCCTCACCCACTGGCCCCCAGTGTCAGATAAGTAACCAATAGGTATTAGGTGCTTACTTTTCTGTTAAACATAGAACGTTAGCATTGTTTTGAAGTTTAAGAAGAGTGGAAGTGAAGTGAGAGTGGGGCTTGTTCCCTGTCCTTAGCACAAAACCATCTGAACCATGGTTCACTGGCTCTATGTTAGATGGTTTATATCATTGATCCAACGCTACGTACTGTAACTAGGACTTCTTTCTTTCTTTCTTTCTTTCTTCCTTCCTTCCTTCCTTCCTTCCTTCCTTCCTTCCTTCCTTCCTTCCTTCCTTCCTCCTTTTCCTTCCTCCCTCCCTCCCCCACTCCTCTATCCCCCCCCCTCCCTCCCTCCCTTCCTTCTTTCCTTCTTTTCTCATTAATCCTTGCCCAAGGATATTTTTCCATTGATTTTTAGAGAGAGTGAAAGGAAGAGGGAGAGACAGAGAGAAACACCGATGTGAGAGAGACACATCGATTGGTTGCCTCCTGCACACACCCCAACCAGGGCCGGGGAACCTGCAACCAACATACGTGCCCTTGACCGAAATCGAACCTGGGACCCTTCCGTTCATAGGCCGATGCTCTGTCTACTGAGCCAAACCAGCTAGGGCTAGGAATGCATTTTCTTGGTTTAAAGCAAGTTGGGGGAGAAAAAGAATATAGTTCTTCAAGTTCAGTTCAACCTTTAGAGCTCTTTTTTGATTCTCTGAAGGTGAGTGATTCTTAACCAGGAGTGTTAGGTGGCACATTTGGGGTGGGGAACAGGGATGCCTCATGTCCTGCAATCCCTATGTGCAGTGTCCACCGAGAGGAGGATGCTGGTAGTGTCAGAGGCCTGGCCTAGGATGCACAGGTTTCTTCCGTTGTATTTATGGAGCATCTCTCTGTCCTAAGCACAACACAGACCTCAGTGTTGTGGGGGGCTCCAAACATTCCCAGGTACGCATTTCACATACCGGACTTCTGGTAGACCATCTTCACACAGTGAATTGCTGTCGGCGGTAGATGGTGCTTTTCCTTTCCCTGATCTCAAGCAGAGATCTTATAAATTCCCTTTGCCTGAAATCAGCACGGTTGCTCTCTCACCTCCCCAGATTTAGAGCTCTTTGTTTTCTTTTGCATACTTTCCCAGAGAATCCAGGAGTTTTAATACTTTTTAAAACAACTATAACTTTTCAGAGTGGGGCAATATTTGACTGAAATGTTGTGTGTTAAAACATACTGTATTTACCCTGGTGTCTTTAGTTACGAGGGATGTTAATAGCTGTGGCTCACAAAGGGTTCTGCAAGTCATTTTAGAAAAAAAAAAAAAAAAAAAGGCATATTAAAGTTTCCAAAGTCAAATAAATCTGCTTATCTTTTCTTGATCAGAATTCCCAAGCCAATTTGAGCACAGAACACTTCTGAGGTAATACCTAGTATAATGGCATTGGTATACCTGGTATATTACCATTATGCTTGGCTACTGGTTTGGAAAAAAGCTGGTCTTTGAAATTTAGAGACCTAGTTTGTAGACAACATTCTTTTTTTTTCTCTTTCTTATCCATCTGTCTCTGTCCATCTTTCTTTTTACTTCATCCTACAGCATTTTTCTTTTATCCATGTTGATTTAATCTCTGCTGAAGATGTCAAAGAATTTTCTAAGTTTTAAACCTGAATCCTGACATTGATAATTCTTAGCATTATGCATTTCCTTATGTATTCCTTGTTGTTGTTTTTACAGGCCAATGAATTGTTTTATTTCTTTTTTTAAAATTCTTGCCCCCTTTCCCCCCATATACCCTCTGCCACCTCCACCCTCTACCTGCCCCCCCCCACAACATGCTTTTGTTGTTAATCCTCATCCGAGGATATTTTTCTGTTGATTTTTAGGGAGAGTGGAAAAGAGAGGGAAAGATAGAAACATCTATGTGAGAGAAACACATTGACTGGTTGACTCATGCATGAGCCCTGACCAGGGCCCAGGCTGGGGAGGAGCCTGCAACCAAGGTATGTGTCCTTGACCGGAATTGAACCCTGGACCCTTAGGTCCACAGGCTGACGCTCTATCCACTGAGCCAAACCGCCTAGGTCCCCCCCCCCCCCCCCAAGCATTCTTAAAAAATGAGTTCACCTGAAGTGGGCAGTGTCCTTTGTTCAGTTAAGTTGAAAATTAATTTTGCACCCTAAAAGCAAATAGTGATTTTCAGTGGCTCTCTCAGCTTTCATTCTTTCTCTCATGTCTGTCTGGAGGAATGAGTCTGAGTTAAGTAAGGCAGCTACTTAACTACCGTAAAGTAATTTTCACAAATTCTACTGAAAACAACAAGCAATCAGGGATTTGTAGGCAGTGACCCGAGACTGTCTATGTGGTGTATATACCCTTCACCAAGTGGCATTTACGCACCCACAGGCTCATGTGCTGTGCAGATACTATTCCAGAAACTTCCCTTATATAATGAGCATTGCAATTTCAAAGGCAAAGTAAGATTAATCTTTGCATTCTGAACATTAGAATGTTTTCCACTAGGATTTAATGAAATCCATGGAGCGCAATGAAAGCAGTCTAAGCCAATCAAGTAGGAACTTGGTTAAATGTTGCTCCTTGGTGAGTATTTTTTACTTCTGGCAGTTGGTAGGGGGATGTTGTCTAGTTGAACAACACCGTGGACTCCAAGTCAAATCTAAGACATGAAGACCTGCAAGATAAAATGCTGGCGTATGGAGAGTCCAGACAGCCGACCCTGCGTTTTCTTTCTTTTTTCTTCTTTTTAAAAAATATATATCTTTATTGATTTCAGAGAGGAAGGGAAAGGGGGAGAGAGATAGAAACATCAGTGATGAGAGAGAATCATTCATCAGCTGCCTCCTGCAAGCCCCTGACGGGGGATTGAGCCGGCAACCCCACGCATGTTCCCTGACCAGGAATCGAACCTCAACCTCCTGGTTCTTAGTTCGGTGCTCAACCATCGAGCCACACTGGCCTGGCTGGATTCTACGTTTTCATTGTACAGGGCTGACAGCCATCCTGACTCTGGATGATGGTGATGAGATGCGTGTCCCCCCGCCCCCCCTTTCTGGGTCCTTGAAACTATCGCCATCCTGGTTAGAAGCAGTGTCACCAGTCAGATTATGTTTGTTCGCTGGTTTTGATTTGTGGAATATCTGAGTGGGAAGAAGTAGCAAGCGGAGGTTTTATTTAAAGATCAGAGGCTTCGGGGTGTGAAGAGTTGAGGGGGGAAAGCTGTCACACTTACAGGAGGGTCTGTCATCCCTTCCAGCAGGAAAATTGGGAGCAGAAAGGTCAGCTTCTCAGAGGCCAGGGCTTCTTCTGTTTACAGGTCACCAGCATCACTCCTGACGGGGGAGTGGGGGGTGGGGGACACTCTCCTCTCAGCTTCACGTGGTCTGAGAGCTCTCGGCTCAGTGTGCTGACAGTTCCTCGGGAACTGGATACGCAGTTCATATTCCGTCTCTTTGAAAAGCCTTGCAAGTTAAAAGATCTCATATTTTTCTTTGGTGGGTTGCCTTAAATCTTATTTAAATTCATGGAATATAAATTATGTCTTCCTTCTATATAAGGATTGCCGTAGCACCACTTTCTATATAGATCTTGAGTTAATTAGAAAATAGATCATTATGGAGGGATGAAACATTTTACTATTTAAAACACAAAGCAATTAAAAATCCTGTTGACTGTTTTGAAGCTTTATGGCTTGACAGATTTTACTGACTGCACCCCAAGGTTAAACTGCGAGAAGCTCCTCTAAAGAAAACGTGTTTTTTCTTTTACTTCTGGAAAATTTCAAACCATCCTCAGGAGTAGAGGATGTCAACATTGCACCAAGCTTACTTTGTCTCATTTTAATTTTTATATTTTACTTAAGCATTTTACAGCATACAGGATATGTCATCTGTAGGTCCAGCATTATATACCTCTTAAGCGTTGAGGATGTTATAAAACAATATACCCACATTATTATATCGCACATCACAGGATTTCCAATAACGTTACAGCATCTTAAAGAAAACCTTTAAAAGTATTTGAACACGATGTTGCTATACAGTTTTCTTTCTGCGTCTCGGAGGGGGCTCGCCTGTGTAGATGCTTTCATTCTGAGACACGGTGTCTGAGAGCTGGCTTGTTGGAAGGCACTGCTGTGGGGGAGCGGTATAGAGGGATTAAGGGAGTTCAGCCCCGATTGCTCACACATTGGGGCTAGAATTCTTCTTCTATGGATTACTGATGGAGGAGTCGGTTCCCACATTTAGCCTCCACTTCGGTTCCTGCCTGTTTCTAGGAATTTAAATATACGTTGGATATGCTTATAGAGTAACAGTCAATGGACTTTAGGGCCCAATGTATGTTTCACCTTTATAATAATAAAGTGAATAAAAAATATACCACGACTCCTCCTCAATCCCTCTCCAAAGGATAAAACCAAACAATAATTCCACAGAGGTAGCCATTGTTACAGCTTTGAGACATGATTCCTGACTTTTGTTGTTGTTGTTGTTAATCCTCACCTGAGGATATTTTTCCACTGATTTTTGGAGAGAGTGGAAGGGAAGGGGAGAGAGAAAGAGAATTATTGATGTGAGGGAAACACATCGATTGGTTGCCTCCTGCATGCACCCAACCAGGGACCGGGCTGGGGAGGAGCCTGCAACCAAGGTATGTTCCCTTCCTTGACTTGAATCAAACCCTCAGGCCGACGCTCTGTCCACTGAGCCAAACTGGCCAGGGCTCATTCCTGACTTCTTTTAATGCTTCTACAAACATAGGAGCAATCACTCTCCCCCCACCTCCCTTCCTGTTAGTCCTGTTAGTTATTTTTGTTTTATTCTAAAGAAATTATAAAGGAAACAAACCGTCTCAGCGACTTGCTTTTTCCACTTTAATTGGGGACATCTACCCCATCATTGTGTCCATAGATTTATCTCATTCCTTTCATTGCTTTCTATTATATGGATATCTCGTAATTTCATTCTTCCCTCTACTGATCGCTGTGTAAGGTTGTTGCTATGATCAATTATTGTGTGTAGCGCATCTTGCATGTGTATGCAGAGCCATATCTGTTAGAGTGGGTGGAGCCAATGGGTGTGCACCCACTTATTCTCCAAAGACATTTACTGACCGATACTCTGATTTAGATTTTCTTCTCTTTGACTGTTTTTATTTTATTTATTTATTTATTTTTTAAATATATTTTATTGATTTTTTACAGAGAAGAAGGAAGAGGGATAGAGAGTTAGAAACATCAATCAGCTGCCTCTTGCACACTTCCTACTGGGGATGTGCCCGCAACCAAGTTACGTGCCCTTGACCGGAATCGAACCTGGGACCTTTCAGTCCGCAGGCTGACGCTCTATCCACTGAGCCAAACCGGCTTTGGCTCTTTGACTGTTTTTAAAGTTTTACTTTCAAAACAGTTTCTATTAGGACGAAGGAAACACATTGAAGAGTTTTCTTCACCAATTTTGTCATGGATTTAAAATTCCTTCCAGGTAACGTTTTTTATTCTAATTGTGTGTGTTTCCTGGTTATATTCACGAGGTTCTGGTTCCTTCCTGCCTACACCCACTTAACCGTTCTGCTTCGTGGGGTTTGCCGCTGGAGTCGGGGTGAAGTGCAGGCTCACAGCCCTATCTACCACCTGGAGTGTGAGACCCGGGGCCCCCTCCCACCCAGGTGCATCATCCAGTGAGAATGAACAGCCGGGAGCATCACTTTGGTGGTGAACATAGCGACCTTAGTGGGCCCACCTCCTCTTCCCCAGCATCCTGACAGCTGTCAAGAGCGCATCTGTTTTGTCCATTCATTACAGAGCTTGATACTCCCACGCTTACTCCTGTGGAGAAGGAAGGGGAGCAAAATCTGGTCATTTTTCTGCAATGCCTGAGCTACCATTTTGGAGATTGTCCGTTGTTCTTACAGGAACAAGAGGAAAATACTGCTGTTGGGAGCATTGGAGATCTTTTTTTCCACGTTTGTTTAGTTGTAATGTGGAAATACTTTACGGGAATGAACTCTGGCTGACCTTCTCAGAGGATATAAGCTTGAAAACATTGAGGGTTTTGATTTGCTCAAAGGAGGCATTTACCGTAACTTTTTGAAGCACAAAGCCAGTGGGAAAATAGGTTCTCTGGTGCTTACTATGTTTAAATGCAAGGAGCCTGTCTTTCAAGTCTGGTTCCCATCTCAAAAGACCTAACTTTTGAGAGCATGACTGAGGACGAGCAGTTACGTTTTTATTGGTTATTGATAAAGAAATACATCCATAATATCTAAAACAATCAGGTTATAAAAAGCATGTATCCTCCCTTTCTTTTAAAAATGAATGCCCGTATGCATATATAGACAGAAAGGACTTAAATGTTAAGCAGCATGGGTTAATTTTCTTAAGATTTGGGGTGACCTTAAGGTACTGATAACTCTTAGAGGCACCTGAACCCTTAGCCAACAGAATGAAATATTTAGATGGTTTGGGATGGGAGGAAAGGCAAATAAGACCCCCTTTTTTTGCAAGGAAAAGTTCATTAGCCATCCTCCAGGGCACAGGAGGTTTTGGGAAAAGCATCTCCAAGTGGAGCACAGAGCGGTGAAAATGTCTGCGTGTGGCGAGGAACGACGTCCCATTTGTGTGTGGGGCGTCAGTATGTCATGGACTCTGACTGCTCCCTTGAGACATTACCTGTGGGTCACAGCTTGGGTGCGCTTGCTGGATCCAAGCTATGAATATACTAAAACAGGCTCTACACTCAGTTTTAACAATGTCACCGTCATAAATTGCCTGTCACCAAAGTCAATTCATCAGGTGCCTTCCTGAAGTAGAGACAGTTGCCTGTGGCCTCTGGGAATGACTAATCTAACATTTATCTACCACATTTCACATAGAAAGTCGGCTGGCGGGTGATCTCAGTTTTTTGTTTTTTTTTTAAATAAATCTTTATTCAGATTATTACAATTGTTTCTCCTTTTTCCACCCATAGCTCCCCTCCACCCGGTTCCCACCCCACCTTCTGCCCTTACCTCCCCCCACTGTCCTCATCCATAGGTGTATGATTTTTGTCCAGTCTCTTCCTGAACCCCCCCATACCCCTTTCCCCCTGAGAATTATCAGTCCACTCCCTTTCTATGCCCCTGATTCTATTATATTCACCAGATTATTCTGTTCCTCAGGTTTTTAATTCACTTGATTTTTAGGTTCACTTGTTGATAGATATGTATTTGTTGTTCATAATTTTTATCTTTACTTTTTTCTTCTTCCTCTTCTTTAAGAATACCTTTCAGCATTTCATATAATACTGGTTTGGTGGTGATGAACTCCTTTAGCTTTTTCTTATCTGTGAAGCTCTTTATCTGCCCTTCAATTCTGAATGATAGCTTTGCTGGGTAGAGTAATCTTGGTTGTAGGTTCTTGCTATTCATCACTTTGAAAATTTCTTGCCACTCCTGTCTGGCCTGCATAGTTTCTGTTGAGAAATCAGCTGACAATCGTATGGGTGCTCCCTTGTAGGTAATTAACTGTTTTTCTCTTGCTGCTTTTAAGATTCTCTCTTTGTATTTTGCTCTTGGCATTTTAATTATGATGTATCTTGGTGTGGTCCTCTTTGGATTCCTTTTGTTTGGGGTTCTGTGGGCTTCCTGGACTTGTAAGTCTATTTCTTTCACCAGGTGGGGGAAGTTTTCGGTCATTATTTCTTCAAATAGGTTTTCAGTATCTTGCTCTCTCTCTTCTTCTGGCACCCCCATAATTCTGATGTTGGTACGCTTGAAGTTGTCCCAGAGTCTTCTTACACTATCTTCAACTTTTTTTTTTTTTTTTTTCTTTTTGCTTTTTCGGTTGAGTGTTTTTTGCTTCTTTGTATTTCAATGCTTTGACTTGATTCTTGTGTTCCTCTAGTCCAGGGGTGGGCAAACTTTTTGACTCGAGGGCCACAATGGGTTCTTAAACTAGACCGGAGGGCTGGAACAAAAGCATGGATGGAGTGTTTGTGTGAACTAATATAAATTCAAAGTAAAGGAGCAGAGGAGAGCAAGAGAACCCTCCGCTCTTTCGGCTCCATGGGCCGGATGGAACAGCCGAATGGGCCGGATCCGGCCCGCGGGTCGTAGTTTGCCCACGGCTGCTCTAGTCTGTTGTTGGGTCTCTGTATAATATTTTTTATTTCAGTCAGTGTATGTTTAATTTCTAGTTGGTCCTTTTTCATATCTTCGAGGGTCTCGTTATATTTATCGGCCTTTTCTAGGATATTCTTGAAAAGCCTTATAACCGTGGTTTTGAATTCTATATCCAGTCGTTTGTTTTCCTCCATTTCTTTCATTTGTGATCTGTTTCTTTGACACCGCATTTTCACTGCTTCCCTGAGTTGGTAGGGTAGATTTGTGTGCTAGGTTTCCTATATGGCCCAGTGGGTCGGCCTCCCCAGTTAACCTGAGGTGAACACTCTTGGTGCACCCCTTTGTGGACTGTGTGTACAGCCTTGTTGTAGTTAAGTCTTGATTGTTGTTGGTATCACTGGGAGGAATTGACCTCCAGGCCAGTTGGCTGTAAGGATCAGCTGTGTCTACACTGGGAGAAGTTCAGTGCTGGAGAGTGCCTTATAGGATTAGACTTGCCAAATTGCAAAAGCCTCTGTGCTCAGCTTGGATGGGGTGGAGTCTCAGGGCGGAGCAGATAGTCTTGGCTTCCAGTCAGCCTTGCCCTTGCGCGTGTGTGCCCCTGAAGACCTCTGCCTTCCCCAGCTCCTGAGTCTCCGCCCGAGAGTCCAGATTCCCCCCACAAGACCGTGGGTCCCCAGGGGCTCGCCTGGAATTGGGGTTCAGTGCAGTCAGAACTGGGGCTCAGTGCAGTCAGGAGCTTCTGACTCCCTTCCACTAAGGAAAGCCCGTGGCAACCTCTGCAGCCTTTGTGCACACTGGTGCGCGCGCCTCCAGACCTCTGCCTTCCCCGGCTCCCGAGTCTCCGCCCGAGAGTTCAGATTCCCCCCCCGTAAGAGCATGGGTCTCCAGGGGCTCACCTGGAACTGGGGTTCAGTGCAGTCAGGAGCTTCCAACTCCCTTCTGCTAGGGAAAGCCTGTGGCAACCTCTGCAGCCTTTGTGCACACTGGTGCGCGCGCCTCCAGACCCCTGCCCGCCGGGGCTCCCCCGGGTCTCCCCTGGGTCTCCGAGTCGCCGAGTGCCTTTCTCTCTACCTGACAGTCCAGATTCCCCCCGTAAGAGCATGGGTCCACAGGGTTTCGCCCGGGACTGGGGTTCAGTGCAGTCAGAACTGGGGTTCAGTGCGGTCGGGGGCTTCCTTCCCCCTTCCGCCAGAGAAAGTCAGCCAGGCTCTCAGCCGCCCTTCCTCTCTGCGCGCACAAAGACTCTTTGCTGTACCTCCAATTCTCTGTGAGCTTTTCTCTTTCCTTCTAGTTGTAGAATTTTCACTCAGCCAGCTTTCCTGTGGTTCTGGATGGTGTCCGTTCTGTCTTTTAGTTGTAGTTTTGAAATTGTTGTGCGAGGCAGCAGTTTAGGTGCTTACCTATGCCGCCATCTTGGTTTCTCCTTGATCTCAGTTTTTAAGACTCACTTTATTTACATCGTCTAATAAACTTCATCATATACATATAACAGTTTTTTAAATCATTTTTTATTTTTAATTGCAATTGATACACATTATTATTTTGGTTTCAGGTGTACCCCTCACCACATGATTAGACATTATGTAACTTACTAAGTGATAATCCTGATAAATCTCTTACCCACCTGGTACCATAATTAGTTATTAGAATACTGGAGGCCCGGTGCACAAAATTTGGACACTTGGCGGGGGGGCGGGGGGGCGTCCCTCAGCCTGGCCTGCACCCTCTCACAGTCCAGGACCCCTCGCTTCTTACCACCCTCCTGCTCACTGCTCCTTACTGCTGGGCTCGCTGCTCCTTAGCGCTGCCATGGAGGCAGGAAGAGGCTCCCACCACCACTGCTGCGCTTGCCAGCCCTGAGCCCGCCTTCTGCCTGAGCGGCGCTCCCCCTGTGGGAGCTCACTTTCCACCAGGGGGCAGCTTCTGAGTTGAGCGTCTGCCCCTGGTGATCAGTGCACGTCATAGTGACTGGTCGTTCCGCTGTTCGGTCAATTTGCATATTAGCCTTTTATTATATATAGGATTACTGACTACTAGTATATTCCTTATGCTGTACTTTACATCCCCATGACTATTCTGTTACAACCAACTTGTACTTCTTAATCCCTTCACCTTTTTCACCCATTCACCCAAAGGTACATATAACGTTTCTAAACGTGGATGAAAGTTTGTGCCTGTGTCGTATAAGATCCTTCACGTTAAAAGACACTCAGTTTGACTCCTGCTAAAGATAGTTTGGATTTGATAATTCACGGAGCATTATGAGAAATCTTTCAAGAATTATAGAAACTCTGTAGAACTCTAAACTCTATAAAACTTCAGCGTTCTGGTTCCTAAACCAGGCGCACCGTTGACCAACATTCACTGCATTGAAATGAATGTGTTAGAACAGCTTTCTCGTGTTCCCTGTTGAGTTTGCCATGTTATGGTATATCCGTCAGCATTTTTTAGGTCCGGGATTCATGGGGTTACCGTGTAGCCTAAGAGAATACGTTCCTTGCTATCTTCCCTGGGCTCTTCTTCATGGTATTAATCAAATGTAAGTCCAACCTGTGCCCATAACTAGTGGGATTAAGTTAAAATAGTCGTCATCACCGACATTTTTGCTGATGAGCGTTGTGGAGCCCTCCCTCCCCCACCTTTGCCTTTGTCATTGGGTTTCACTTACAAGTCCCATCTTTCATATTTTGGTAAGAGAAGAACTTAAGTGGAAATGCAATCTGGGTATTCTGACTAATCAATGGACTCAGCCTGGGCCTGTGGAAGCCAGCCATGCCACGGGCAGTGCACGCAGTGAAGGGCAGTGGCACTAGTTCAGGAGGCCAGGGGAAGGGCAGCTTTGCTGGGAGCAGAGAACAGCCAGGTGAAATGAATGCAGCCCAGCTCAAGCCTTCTAGATGGATTGTCTTGAACCCGCTGTCCCTTTAAGGCTCTGATGGGAGTCACTGATTTGGCCAGCTTGCTCCCTGGGCCTGTCAGAGGCATGGAGGGATGCCAAATGGAGTGTTAAGCTTTGAGAGTTCTTTGGGGTCCAGGTCTGGATACTGTGGAGTGCTCTTTGAGGCATTTTATCACTGTGTGTAGTAACAGGTCCGGCAACAATTGATCGTGTTGTTGGAAAACCCTGGAAGTGGTCAGTGGTGAGGCCTGGCCTCCAGGCCACGGCCACCTCCATTCCTGAGCTTGTCCGGCCAACCTGCAATCACTTGTCCTCACCTGTGAAGTGGAAACCGTGGCCCCTGCTACGTTGGCTTTAAGACAAATGAGAAAAGTACATGAACCATAAAGCATTGCTGAAATCTTTAGGTTCCTATGGGTTATTGTGCTATTGTTGTTATTTATTTTTAAAATATATTCTTATTGATTTCAGAGAGGAAGGGAGGGGAGAGAGAGATAGAAACTTCAGTGATGAGAGAGAATCATTGATTGGCTGCCTCCTGCACGCCCCCTACCGGGGATCGAGCCCGAAACCAGAATCGAACCCGGGACCGACCCTTCAGTCTGCAGGCCAACACTCTATCCACTGAGCCAAACCGGCTATGGTTTATTGTGCTATTTTTATTTGGCTTGACATTTTTCTTACCTATAGTCTCAGGATTTAAAAAATGGTTTGAGGGCATGTCCATATGTCTATTGTTTTTGCAATTGATGACCTGAATTGCACAAGCTATTCAATAGGGAAGATTGCAGATGACCATTTTCATAATATTTTTATGGAAAAACAACAACTCATAAAAACGGGTTACATACCTCTGTTTGGTTCACTCTGGATAGACTGGCCTTGGAACCATGGGGTCTTTCAACTTGCCCCCCTTCTCTGCACCCACTCCCCCCTTCTCCACCTCCCCTTGCCTAGGAACTTAGACCTCAGTTTTGCCTCTGCTTCCTCTGAGAAGCCCTCCTGACCCCCCAGCCTCGGTTAGGGCCCTCAGTTACTGTCCTTTGTTCTGGGGGTTCCTCCTTCATGACAGGTTCCATAGCTTTGAGTTAGTAATTACTTCTTTTAACTGTCTGCCCTCTACCTTGAGAAGGACGCATTGTCACTTATGCATATCCTAGTCAAATATGCATAACTTCTAATCACAAGGAAACATTAAAGTAAAAGACTTTTTTAAAAATTTGCCTTCCATGGTAGTTTATAAGCTCAAAATGGTGGGGACTACACCTGACGTATTGATTGTTTGTTATATCTCAACAAACAATGGTGGGATGTAAATCATGCATGGTGTTCAGATGAATGAATGAATGAATGAATGAATGAATTGTGTGTGCACTTATCTGCTTGACAATAGCTCCTTGTACCTTTTGTAAGGTAGCTGGATCATTCAGATGAATAAAAAAAGGCTTAGATCTTCATTGTCACCGACCCTCCTTTCTCTGTATTTCTCCTCGAAATGATCTCTTTTTCTTGAAGTTACAGGATTTCTAACTTGGCTGTGAAGACTGAAATTAAGTTCTGTCTTCCCATAGCTCCTACAGAAGAATGGTCAGCTGTCCACCCTCAACGGCTTAGCTGAGCAAGAAGAGCTTGCCCCCGAGGAGGGAGCCCTGAATGGCCAGGAGGAAGAAGTCATTGTCCCAGAGGGTAAGTCACCCTTCCAGGCTCTGAGCAGAAGCACAGGGGCTGGAGGGCAGACTACACCTGCAGTGAACCCGGGAGAGGAATAAACACGGGTCTGGGCAGGATGTGTACATACCGTAATCCTCCCTGGGGGTGGGTGGTGTTGACAAGACAAGCAGTGAATTGGTTACAAAAGGAAATATTTATCTGACCGTTTGGGTAGGCCCTACACGTAGGCTAGGAAGTTATATACCAGTTCTTGGGTACAGGAAGTGAAGTCACGTTTCCTCTTTCTTAGCCGTCCTTACCTGGAGCATAATGTGTTTTGTGTTTCCACTGTTGCCTTGTCCCAGTTACCTGTCTGGTGTCTAAATGTGAACCCTCAGAAACGCTGGAGTCCTGTTGCTTTAAGAGTCAGTATCTCTCACTCTGGAGAGAGCCCGCTACAGGTGCACAGATGTGTCAGCAGTGTGCGTTTCCCGCTGGGCGCCTCTCTTTGCCTAAACCGTGAGATGTTGCATGCATGTAGCCCCCGAGCCTTGAGATCCTAGAGGGGTGGTTACTGAAAGCGAGCTTTCCACCACAGTACCGGGCGTTTGATTTCAGCCCAGGCGGAGTGGCGAGACCCACACCTTAGTGTCAGGATCAAGCCCCTTGAAGGCCCACATGTGAAAGGCCACATGTTGAAGAACCTGGCTCTGTCCTTGAGTTCTATTTTCATCATTCTCTTTCCTCATCAGTGAAGGAATCATTTAACAGCCACTATCGAAGGCCTATACATGGATGATTTGGCATGCAGTAAACCGACTCTTGGGTGGAATGTGAACGAGACACAAGTGAATGGCAAAGTCCTGTGAATAGGAGACTGGCCATTGCCCGGGTTGCACGAGATTCTTCCAACACGTGGGACCCGTTTTTGTTTGATGGCCCCGCCCCATAAAACTGCTTCAAGCTGGAGGGGTGGGAAATTTGTCCTTCCTTCCCTTCCAGACTATTTGGCTGGTCAGACAATCTGACAAATCAACAGGAGAAAAATAAATTTAATTACGGACATCCAGGGGGTGTGGGGCTTGGGGGTGTATAAAGATATGAGACACAAAAGGCAGCCAGGTGATTGGATCTTCTAGAATCTCTTGAGCTAGGAAAGGGGTGGGGTCTGGCGATACAAAGGGGAGGAAGGCCATTCTCAGGAAGGCCGAGGGATGCTCGGAAAACAGAGGTTGCTTAGGAAAAACGGGATTTCTGGTAACAGCTCTCTTACTGGCACAGACCCCCTTTCCCATGTACATGCAGGCCATTGAGCGTGGAGGTGAAGAGTTTTTGCTGAATGCACTGGGTTTTGATGGCCTTTAGCTCAAAATAATCCTCCTACCGTCCTAACTGGTTTGGCTCAGTGGATAGAACGTCGGCCTGCGGACTGAAGGGTCCCAGGTTCGATTCCGGTCAAGGGCACGTACCTTGGTTGCGGGCACATCCCCAGTAGGGAGTGTGCAGGAGGCAGCTGATGGATGTCTCTCTCTCATCGATGTTTCTGACTCTCTATCCCTCTCCCTTCCTCTCTGTAAAAAATCAATAAAATATATTTTTAAAAAAATAATCCTCCTACCGAAGTGGCATATTGGGAGACTTGCTTTGAAGCCCTTCAGTGCTAATCTTCCTGTGGCACCTTAGGCACACTGTAAAGTTAGAATATGTACAGTCTCCCAGGAGGAGGGCTTGCATAACCTAGTATAGAGTTTCAAATCATTTCCTCCAAAATCATTGGAAGGGCTCCACCCAAACTCCCAAGTCTCACACTTTGTCCAAATTTGCCACAAAAGATTTGGAGTCTTCCATGGCCGAGCCAGTGTGCCGGGGGCTTCAGGGAAGAGAAAACAGCTAAATCCGGAGTCCTGATGTTAAATTGTTAAACAGTATTTTTTTGTGCTTTTTCTCTTGACATCAGTGATAGCCTATGGCTAGATTTCACAGTTGTTTCCAGAAATCCATTCTACATGTAAACAAAGGCATCATTTGGTTTGGAACACTTAATTGAAGATTCTGGGACCTTGGTTTCGACCAGTCAACTTCAGGAGGAACAGATCTGACCCATCCTGGTCCCTGGGAGGCCTGGTCCACAGTGGGGTTTGGTCCTGCCCTGGGTGATCAAATGTTGGGAGAAAACTAGAAACTAGGGGATTTCTGCTAGAGGGTTTTTCATCTAAAGTGACAATATTGCCCTAACTGGTTTGGCTCAGTGGATAGAACGTCGACCTGCGGACTGAAAGGTCCCGGGTTCGATTCCGGACAAGGACATGTACCTTGGTTGCGGGCGCATCCCCAGTAGGAGGTGTGCAGGAGGCAGCTGATTGATGTTTCTCTCTCACCGATGTTTCTGGCTCTCTATCCCTCTCCCTTCCTCTCTGTAAAAAAATCAATAAAATATATTTAAAAAAAAATAAAGTGACAATATTTAGCAAAGCCAGAAGTGAATGTATTTTTGCACTTTGACTTGCTTGCTCTCTATCTGAGACCAGAAATACTGGTAATTCAGAACTAGTCCTCTTCCTATAAAGAAAATGGGATCCTACTTTCTTGTAAATGTTCTTTAAATGATAGAAAAAGGGGAGTGCCTACTAAATGTTTTCTAAAAATGGTGCAGCAGAGTCAGGTATATATGTTTTGGAGGGGGTTTCAAGACCATTTAATTTCGGGGGTCATCTTTTAGAGAGTACACAATTAGAAATACTTATTAAAATGAAAACACAGACACACACACACACACACACACACAAAACAAACAAACAAACAACAACAAAGAAACCCTGGCCCGGTAGCTCAGTTAGTTTGCGTGTCATCCGGATAGGCCAGGGTTGTGGATTCAATCCCTGGTCAGGACATACAGGAATCAACCAATTAATAAGTGGAACAACAAGTCAATGTTTCTCTCTCTCTCAAATCAATAAAAAAGAAAGAAAAATAATTCACAACAAATTACTTTAGCCTTGGAGGTTTAATCCTTCTGAATTCTTTTTAGGTGATTATAACTTATCAAACTGCTGATATGGAATTGCAGCCCTTCCCCAGCTAGAAAGTTCTATTACAACGTGCCACTCCCAGCATTCTCGGGGGCTGCATAAGTGCCATTAGTTTTGTGGAAAATCTGCTTCTGCCGAAGAGATTAAAAATAAAAAAGACACATCTCAACCCAAATTGTTATTTGTTCTATATCTGTGGCTTATATGGTTTTCCATGAATTAAATGCCTGAACAAAAAAAAGATTTTTAAAGCATTATATCTTGGTCTGGGACCAATTTCAGATTTAAAACTTTTGCAAATTAGAACTTTAGGATTAAAAAAAAAGAAAGCAAAACTCAATCTTAAGTATCTGTTGGGGGCAGATTATTTTTCCCCAAAACAAAAAAATGGGAAAATTCAACACTGTGACATTAAAAAATGTAAAAACCCTTCTTTTTTCTGGCAATAACATATTTGGTTGTTAAAGGATCTAGAGAACTCATTGCTGTATACCAGCACCAAGCGATTGTCTCGAGATTCAATCCGTTTGAATTTATAGTGACAAGTCATCTTTTTTGTGTGTGTTTTTTTTTGTGTGTGTGTGTGTTGTGTTTTTTTTTTTTTTTTGCCTTTCTGCACAGTAGACACAGCCAACATCGTAAAGCATGTGAGAGCCATGTTTCCGCTCCACCTTTCTCACAGGTCACATGTGTTTGTGTGAGCAGATAAACAGTGTGGTCTTCTTTTGGTTTTGACATTTTTGCTCACACGTGCTTTGCTCACACTATTTGCATAGCCAGAGTGAGGACATTTGCACCAGCAGTTGGATGCTGTATGCTAGCATTGGCCACTGGGGGCCGAAGTATCAGCCCGCTAACCAGAGAACAGGCTGAGCTGCCCTCTTCAGAGAATGGTGACCAAGTTGTCCAGGTAATGGGCATGGGGACCACTATTGTATAGCTGCTCTGACCCCAGGGGCAATGCTCACCCAAGAAAAATAAAGACCAGCCTGGCCAGTGTGGCTCAGTGGTTGAATGTCAACTTATGAACCGGGAGGTCACGGTTCGATTCCTGGTCAGGGCACATGCCTGGTTGTGGGCTTGATCCTTAGTAGGAGGTGTGCAGGAGGCAGCTGATCAGTGATCCTCTCTCATCATTGAGGTGTCTCTCTTTCTCTCTCTCTCTCTCTCCCTCTCCCTTCCTCTCTGAAATCAATAAAAATATAATTTTTAAAAAAAGAAAAATAAAGACCAAAAAGACCCCAAAATGTTGTTGCTTAACGCAGAAGCTTTCCTGAGGGTGGATTTCTTACATGTCCCAGGATTCCACTTTTCTGTGTCTGGATATTTCCCACAGACACAGGAACGAAGGAGCCATTGGTCAGTTATCTAGAAGCTTAACTTGAAAACTACGGAGAATTTCATTTTTCAAATGGTGCTTCTTAGCACCGCCTTGGCTTTTATTGTATTTGCTGTTTGAACCTGCCGGCTCCTGGGGCACAGTGCCTGTGGGGTATGGACAGGCCACAGGGTTACTGCCAAGCGATCGCAGCCCTCCCTGCGGATCTTGTTACCTTACAGAAAATCCATTCTGGAATTACAAGTAGTTTTTCTTTGCTTTTGATCCTTTAAGAACTTTCTGGGTAGTGAGTACCCTGAGTGCTGCTCTAGGTCTCTGTTCAAAGATGACCCCCCTCCCCCCAAATACTTGTTTTTCTCTGAGAGGCTGTTTCTCTACTGGGAAGAAATGTTTTTCGGATTCAAACCCTTTTCTGTTTCCGTTTGTGACATAATTGGCACCTTGTTGGTATTTTCATGAAGACAGGCCTATTGCCCACATTCCTCATTATTGCTCTCCACATCACTTGTCAACATCTGGCATTCCACATGCCTGTGTCTTACCCCCACCTCTGCTAGGACCGAGGAGGGGTCTGGATGGTTCAGTCCTGAATCCCCTGAGCCTAGAACAGTGTCTGACACATAGTAAGTGCTCAGCAAATATTTGAGTAAATGAAGACACCGTTCTAAGTTAGAGTTAGCAATATTATATGGTTACTTCTGTGGGAGAGAAGGACCTGTTTTTCGCTGTACATCCATTGATTTCCTGCGTAGTTTAACACGCAGCTGTATAGAGTCATCCGTGGCTTCTTGGTGGCATCAGCTCTGACACAGCTGGATGCTTTTCAGTCCCCGCGCTGGGCTCTCGCAGGTGCTTGCTAGGGGTTGCCCAGGGGTTGCCTGGAAACGTGAAATCAGACCCTGACCTGCTTGTGATTAAATGAGGACTCTTAGTCCTCAAATGCTATCTAATGTAAGTGCTCAATAGACAAAGAGAGGGGTTTTTGTTTTCCCTACTCTGGTATTTCGAGTACAATATTATTGCATGACAGTTTCTCAAGCTGTATCCTGTTTTGTAATGTTTTGAAAACGAGGGAGAACACTCACAAAATAGGCCTTGAACTTGACAAAAGTACGCCAGTGTGCAGTTTCTGGGAATGGGTTTAATCCATTCCCCGCTCTGTAGCGATGCCCTTAGCACGCCTCTCTGAAATTACTTATGTCACTGACAAATTTTGGGTGTAATAGTCTAGTGCTTTCATCTTTAAAGAAACACAGATTTTTTTTTGTTTGTTTGTTTTGTTAGTAATTAACAGCCAAGCTGTATGGAGAAGACTTTTTCCCTCTGAACTGCATCCAAGTCTGACAGTGCAATGAGCCTTAATTTTTCCTTCTGGCTTAAAAAAAAATGAGGGTAGGGAAGGTAGAAGGAATAAGACCTTTATTCATCCTCCCTCCCTTTTATAAATCACTTCATGCCACTGTGTAACCTTGATTTGAATACATCCCTTTATCTCTCTGAGCGTCAGTTTCCATCTTGACATGAGCATTTTCATCCATGATGAAATTCTGTGATCGAATAGCATCAGAATTGGTAGTAATACAGGCATTAGAAACCAAATGATGGGTTAGCCGCTGACGACACTGAAGAGACCTTCAGCAGGTGGGCATCTACTTGGTAATTTCTTTATGCCTTTTTATAAGAACACTTTCATGCTTTTTCTTGTTAGTCTGATCTGAAAAGCCATCTCCTAGATTTGAAGTTTTCATTTGGTGACAAAAAGTTCAAGAGAGAAAACTTTATTGGAGAATGTCCTTTGTGTAATCATTTAGGTATGAAAGAAAGATAAGTAGCTTTATAAATGTGCCTACAGGTAACATGTCTCCCCCCCCCCCCCCCCGCCCCCCTATATGGGAGAAGATGGGAATTATGTAATAGGGGTTGGTTATGGCCCAGGATGGGTGAAAGATGTTGATAAATGCCATACCTACTTGCCCTAAAGGCTGCCAGTCAATCTTTAATTACTGCAGAGACTTATACGTGGCTATAGTTTAGAGGTTACGTCAGTCCTTCGTGAGTAGCATTGATGTTCTGGTCCATTTGAGGAAGAGCATTGATGAGACAGCCTATGGGCTTGTCCAGATAATAAATCAAGATTCAGACCCTTTCCCCTGAGAGAATGAGGTGGCCCACGATGAATGGCTCTCTAATTGTGACTGAGCCACTAATGAAAACAGTAAATTATTTTAGCCAATTAACTTATTTAATGAATGTTCTGTAGGTGTTTTCTCAGAGATTGACTCCTCCCCAGTTTCAATGTAGCCACTCCTTCATGGTTCTGCACTGGTATGTTTAGAGTTCAATGTCCCTGTATTATATGAAAGGATGGCTCGAAAATTTCCACAAGATATATTCTCTGGGCTTAAATTTTACAACCTTTTAGTGGAGTCTTATTCCTGAGTAGCATACATACTTTGAATTTTCCCCAAACATTTGTGTAGTGAAAGTGTCAGTACCCTGCCGATGTCCACCTCTTACTCCTGTGTTACCAGTGCATATGTACTTACTTTGGTGAAAAGTGATAGGTGCTGGATTTCGTTAGTGGGCGAACTGGTTGCTTGAATGTGTCTTTATGTGGACTTGCAATATGTAGGCTGACACCAAACGCAAGGCAGCTATCCTGCTGTATTCCTTTGCTGGGGCTGCCATCATGAAATGCCACAGAATGGGTAGTGTAAACAACAGAAATTTATTTATGTATCTATCATTCTTTAAAAATTTTTTTAATATCTTTATTGATTTTTAGAGAGAGGAAGGGGGGTCGGGGGGAGAGAAATAGTGATATGAGAGGGAAATGTGAGAGGGAAACATGGATTGGCTGCTTCCTGCACACACCCTACCCGAGATTGAGCCTGAAACCTGGCATGAGCCCTGACCGGGAATTGAACCAGCGACCTTTCTGTACACAGGATGACGCCCAACCAAATGAGCCATACCGACCAGGGCCAGAAATTTATTTTCTCTCAATCCGGAGGCTGGGAAGTCCAAGATCAAGGTGTCATTCATGTTTAGTTTCTCTGAGGTCTCTCTTTTTGGAGGGGACACAGTTCAGCCCAGAACACCTGCCTTCCTGAGGGACCAAAAAGCCTTAGTGGAAGGGGATGTGCGGCTGTCTATCCAGGCTCCTGCCCCCAGGTCGGAGGCCGTTCTGCTGAAACACTGCAAGGTCGGGGGGTTTCTCTATAAAAGGAAGCCAGCGCTGCCTTCTGGAATGGCCTGGAACAGATCCCCTCCTTTCTCCGCACGGCAGCCCTCTAAATATTTGAGCACATTTATCATGTCTTCCCTTTCATCTTTTCTTCCCTAGGCAAAACATCTCCAGAGAAAATAAGCTGTCCCACATTAAAAGAACAGTGCCAGGGCTTATATATATATTTCAAATATGAATGTGTGTGATGGAAGCTTGCCAAGCATAGCTGGGTTTCAGTGTCAACATTCCTGCTCTTGAAGAATAGTCTCAAACTCTGTAAGCAGTGAGAACAACTTAGTTTGCTTCACACCAAGTATGATTACGGACCGAAAGAATTGGGCAGAGGAGGGAAGTACGTTGCTGGAGAATATATAAAAGAGATCTCTTGCCAAGGATGTTGGTAAATGAGCCAAAGCCAAAAAGCGTGAAGGAAGTATTGGTTCATGTTGACATGCATTTCTACTGCTGGAAATATCGCTCACCCTTTCGGTACTTCACTCACCGTGACCATAAGCTCAGAGCCTTACCTGATACAGTAGCTAGAGGTGAGAGGAGGAGAAGTCCCACTTTCCAAGTAATTGTTCCTTGTAAATGGAGTGGCAGAGTCACAGAGCCAGCCTCCCGCGGAGTCCCCGAGATTAACCGCAGGCTCTGTGGCTCACTGTCTAGACCAGGGGTGGGCAAACTTTTTGACTCGAGGGCCACAATGGGTTCTTAAACTGGACCGGAGGGCCGGAACAAAAGCATGGATGGAGTGTTTGTGTGAACTAATATACATTCAAAGTAAAGGAGCGGAGGGGAGAGCAAGAGAACCGGATAGAACAGCCGGATCCGGCCTGCGGGCCGTAGTTTGCCCAAGGCTGGTCTAGACCCAGTGAGTGAACTTTTTACAAAAATGCAACGCTCTCCTCATGCTTGTCAATCTTGGCCCCGAACCTTCCCAGTTGTGTCCGTTTGCATTCGGTATTCGAACACAGGAGTCAGTCAGTGTCCTGTTGATCAGGGTATTACTGTTGGAATCTGATGCTGTTCTGCGTCTCAATCCCTGGGACAGCACGGAGGGTCCTGCCCATCCTCCGTCCTCAGTCTCCTGAAGATCCTCTAATGACGAGTGCCATGTGAATCCACTCGTCAGCCTGCTGGGTTCTCGTGACCACTTTCAATCCACAAACGCGTGCGCTTCACTCCAGGGAAGTGATTTTCTTCTTTTCCTTTCTCTGTTCTCCTTTCGGAACTACCATTATTCAGATTTTAGACTTTCTAGATGGGGCCTAATTAAAACCTTTTTTCTACTTTTTATCTCTTTGTAGTTGTCTCTGTTTTAGGAGAATGTCCTCAAGACTAGATTTCATTTTGCTTATATATATGGTTTGTTTTTGCTACTATATTTTCAATTTCCTTTTTTTTTTTTTTTAAGTATCCTATTTTTTTCTTGGCTCCAGTATCTTTTATGTCTCTGAGGATTTCTTTAAAAGTTTATTTCTCTGCAAAGTCTCTTTAAAAGTTGGTGGGAAAAAAATAATAGATTTGAACATGCTAACTCAAATTAAGAGACAATGCAAAAGACAGCTGTACCCATTAAATCTATGAATAGGAATTTAATTCCTTGCTCCTTAAGAACTCATCTGTAGCCGAAACTGGTTTGGCTCAGTGGATAGAGCGTCGGCCTGAGGACTGAAAGGTCCCAGGTTCGATTCCGGTCAAGGGCATGTACCTTGGTTGCGGGCACATCCCCAGTAGGGGGTGTGCAGGAGGCAGTTGATCGATGTTTCTCTCTCATCGATGTTTCTAGCTCTCTATCCCTCTACTCTCTCTTCCTCTCTGTAAAAAATTAATAAAATATATTAAAAAAAAAAAAGAACTCATCTGTAGTCCGACCCCGTGACCTTTAGGTAGTGGCTGCACCAAGGGAGGACTCCTGCCTGGGCATCTCAGTGAGTGGGAGGGAGGTGGGCGTGTTTATTGTAGGATTTGGGTTTATGCTCCTGAGAAAACAAAGGGACCAGCTCTGGATTGGACGCTGCAGAAGTTTGGGTAATTCTGTTATTGGGTCATTTCTTCCCAAGAGTCAGGGAGATTAAACTGTCATTGGGAAAGACGTTAGCAGAAAGAGGAGGGATGTTCAGTTTTGTTTGTAGGTCCGGTGTGTGCTCTGGCCATACGTGGCTGTTGAACACTTTAGATGTGGCTAATCATATTAGAGGTGTGCTCACCTTGGGATTCGAAGACTTAGTACAAAACAGAATGTAAAATTAATCATTTTCCACATTGTGTACATGTTGACATAACATTATGGATACATTGGGAGAAAATCAAATATATTAAAATTCACCACAAGTGTTTTTTATTCATTTCTATGTGACTACTAGAAAATTTGAAGTCACCTGTGGCTTGCTTGGGGCTCACATTGTAAGTCAAGTGGAGAGCAGTGGGACAGAGGGGTTGGGTTGTAGTCACCATTTCTTCCAGGCCTGTCCCTGCAGCTTGCCCCTCCCTCCTACTCCTTTCGGTTAAGGCTTCAGGCACATGAAAGATTGTTTCTCTTGGAGAAGTGAGCCTACTCTCAGGTTGATTGCTTCTAGCACAAGATGATGCTTCTCTTATTAGGATGCATTTCTGAAAATTGATGATAAAGGCACATGCTTGCTTTTTATAGAGAACACTAGAGGTCTGGTGCACGAATTCATGCACAGGTGGGGTCCCTCAGCCTGGCGAGCGATCAGGCAATCAGGGCTGGCCGCCAGGGGGGAGGGGGGGAGGGACCACCGGAGGTTGGGGGGGCTGATTGGGGCCTGCTGGCTGGGGGAGGGACTGCAGGAGGTTGGCTGTGGGGTGCACTGACCACCGGAGGGCAGCTCCTGCATTGAGCATCTGCCCCCTGGTGGTCAGTGTGCATCATAGCAACCGGTTGTTTGGTCGCTTAGGGTTTTATATATAGTTTTTTCAAAGGCTTCTTTAAAATGAGGCTTACCTATATTCAGAGCAGTATTTCTCAACCTTCTTTTCACGATCACTCCCCTAAGGAGTCTTCTGAGACATTTTTTTCGTAATTGTTCTTCCTTAAAATTTTAATAGCATAGATATACTATGTATCCATTTATGTTATATATCTGTATCTGTGCTTCATACATAAAGAGTTAACTTTGGGAGGTGAGGGAGGGCTGGAAGGGATGAATGGGGGGAAAAAGGGACATTTGTATTACTTTCAGCAATAAAGATAGCCTGGCCAGCGTGGCTCAGTGGTTGAGCGTCAACCTATGAACCAGGGGGTCACGGTTTGATTCCCCATCACATGCTAGGGTTGCAGGCTTGATCCCCAGTGTGGGGCATGCAGGAGGCAGCTGATCAATGAGGTTTTTCTCATCACTGATGTTTTTATCTCTCCCTCTCCCTTCCTCTCTGAAATTAATGAAAATATATATTTAAAAAATAGTAAGTAAAGAGTTAATTTTTTATTTTTATTTTTTTAGTCTCCTCCCTAGGAACCCATTTTCACCCATTGGAGGCAACTGTTGCTGACATTAAGAATGCATGCTTTACAATGCTGACCAGGGTGTGTTAAAACTGGCATTTTCCTCCACCAAGGGAGTAAATGATACAGTTTTTCCAGGAAAGCAAATTTTTGATATGTATAGAACCTTAAGACTTTTTTTTTACATTGTATTCTCACTTCTGACAGTCTTAAATGCAAAGATTTTTGCTGTATTACTTGTAATAGCCAAACAACAGGGAAATGGTTAAATAAAAGGATGAGTCATTAAAAACTAAAAAAAAAGGAATGCATGATTTAAAATAAGCCTAATAGCTAACGTGCACTCCGCTTCTAGAACATACTCAGAAGTGCTGGCGTTAACCTTTATTTGCACCTCAGAATAACATTAGCAGGGGTGGTATGTTTACTCTCCCACCAGCTGAAGCCCAGGGACATTTGCCCCGGCCACACACTCTCAGGAGCACCGGGCTGGGAAGCCAGCCTTCCAGACCTTGGAGCCCTCTGGACCACCCCAGAGACAGGTGTTCAGCCTTCGATGGGCAGGGCGCTCAAACACAGGACACCGGGTAGCACTCCTTCCTGACCACGATCTGACCCAGCCGGAAGGGAGGCAGGTTTTTCCTGATTGCATAACTTTATAAGATCGCACTTGGACTTTCATCTGATTTCAGCTTGCTGACATCGATGTCCATGGCTGGGGAGTTTAAGATCATGGTTTAGGCCGCCTTGCACTTTTGGTAGAAATCGGAGGTTCAGCTCTAAGGGTCAGGGTCCTGCGGTGCTGGGCCCCCCGGACCACCAGGGCCAGGTGTCCAGTGTGCTTCGGTCTCACCGTAAGAGTGACAGGTCATTTAGGAGATTTGTAAAATGTAGGGAAATTCTGAAACAGAAATTGCCCACGACTTCACTATGATTGGCTTTTTTCCCCCAGGTCTCTTTATCTCAGCTTCATATATATGTGTGTGTGTGTGTGTGTGTGTGTGTGTGTGTGTGTGTGTGTATGTATTTAAAAAAGCAAAATTAGGATTATATGGACTATATAATTTTATCCTGCATCTGCCCTGAAGAGGTGTAGATTTATAAATCACAAATATTCCACTGAAGAGTTCGATATACACTTTCCTACCATTGGGACACTTAGGTTCTTAAATATTGTACATCCCGAACAGTAGACATTCTCATACATAAATCTCTACCTCTCATTTGGCATATTTCATCGACATAGAATTGCCAGATCAAAGAATGTAAAATAGGTGGACTTGATAAAAGGGAGACATATGTCACTGCTATTATCGGGATTGTGTTTTTAAATATTTGTTTTCCCTTTGCTTTCTTTAAATTGCCTTGGTCAGTGCTTTCAAGTCCCTTCAGCTCTTCTGTTGTATCACAACTGTCCCTTTGAGGAATTAGTCTTCTGATTATTTGTCTTGAGCATTTGGAGTCACAATATCCGTGTCTGTATAAACATGTCCAATTCAACTGGACCATAGCATTCAATTAGCTGGTATTTGTCTGAGTTTGTAGCACAGAGAGAGAGACATGAAAATACGCTGAGCCCGGGGGATCCTGCCCGGCCTGTGCCATTGGGGTGTCATTTAGATTCAATGTATATATTCCTCTCCGCGTTCACTGTTTTGCCGTTGGCATCAGCTTTCTTTTTATTTTTCTCTTTATTTTTTAGAGAGGGAAGGGGGGGGGGAGAGAGAGAGAGAGAGAGAGAGAGAGAGAGAGAGGTTACCTCCCGCATACATCTGACCAAGGATAGAACCTGAAACCTGGGTATGTGCCCAACTGAGAATTGAACCTGACACCTTAGGGCCGTGGTCGGCAAACTGCAGCTCGCGAGCCACATGCGGCTCTGGCCCCTTGAGTGTGGCTCTTCCACAAAATACCACGGCCTGGGCGAGTCTATTTTGAAGAAGTGGCGTTAGAAGAAGTTTAAGTTTAAAAAATTTGGCTCTCAAAAGAAATTTCAATCGTTGTACTGTTGATATTTGGCTCTGTTGACTAATGAGTTTGCCAACCATGGCCTTAGGGGAAAACACTTTTTTTGGTCATCAATTTTTTTTTTTAATATATTTTATTGATTTTTTACAGAGAGGAAGGGAGAGGGATAGAGAGTTAGAAACATTGATGAGAGAGACATTGATCAGCTGCCTCTTACACACCTCCCACGGGGGATGTGCCTACAACCAAGGTACATGCCCTTGACCGGAATCGAACCCGGGACCCTTCAGTCCGCAGGCTGACGCTCTATCCACTGAGCCAAACCGGTCAGGGCATTGTCATCTATTTTGTTGGTAAACATTTTCCCATAACTTTTGCTATGGGTGATGATGTCATCCTCTAAAAGTTCTGATTTAACAAAAGCAAGAAAACGGAATGGAAGTGGCCATAAAAGTAGGTTGCCTGCACTGTGTATGCACTTACCTCAGGTACCATCTTTATTCCCGCATTTGTCCTGCTCGATGACTTTTCTTCTTAAATCCAGACACCTAGAGGCTTAGGGAGCAGCTGGCCCACACACCTGTGGTTGATCACCCTGAGAGGTGGGGAACAGAGGAGAACTGTCTGCTAAGGGAGGCAGCGGCTTTCCACACGGCCTCTTTAAGAATATCAAATCAGTTGTGCTAGTCTTGAGCAGTGTCACCAAAATAAATTAAAAGTTTAAGTGACGAAACTGAGCAGCAATACATCTGGCTTTTTTAAATGTTGCTTTGGGCCTAAACTTTGTAACTAGTGAAGCATCTTCCTACCCAGCTCAGGGAAACAGCTGTTGCTCATCCTGCTGTTAGAAGTTACACTGGCGCCGAAACCGGTTTGGCTCAGTGGATAGAGCGTCGGCCTGCGGACTGGAGGGTCCCGGGTTCGATTCCGGTCAAGGGCATGTACCTTGGTTGCGGGCACATCCCCAGTGGGGGGTGTGCAGGAGGCAGCTGATCGATGTTTCTCTCTCATCGATGTTTCTAGCTCTCTATCCCTCTCCCTTCCTCTCTGTAAAAATATCAATAAAATATATTAAAAAAAAAAAAAAAGAAGTTACACTGGGGATGGAAGGAGCTGATGGCGCAGCAGCGAAGCGAAGCAAGGTCCCAATCGAATCAATGTGTGCACCCGTAAGTGGAACATGTGTGCTTCACAGGTGACACTAAGTGAAAGAAAGCCCTGTGCTGTCCCCAGCAGCTGGAGTTGAGAACTTTAGAACTGAGACCTCAGGTCCTGGAGGTAGCGGGGCCTCCTGGGACAAGTCTGGGAGGGGCGTGGGCTCCACCTGGGGACCCAGTGTGTGGGCTGATCCCCATGCTTGGGAAGGCTGCAGGCCACTCAGTTAATGGTCACAAACGTAGCCTTCAGAGCCGGCTTTATCTGTGATCAGCACAGCCATAGGGCTGGGGCTGGGGCATGGCGGGGAGGAGCGGGGAGGAATGCAGAGCTACTGTGTGGACTGCAGAGGGATCATTAGCACCAGCAGCATCTCTCACTCACCAGACTCCCATTATAATGGAAGGAATTTGTGAACGAAAGTGAAGGCTCCTTCATGGAAGATAAAAGGTTAGGAAGCTGGAAGGTACTCACTCTGAGCAACAGCTCCCAGGCGCCAGGACAAGGAGCATCCGTCCCCGTCCCCACCTGGATGTAGGGCCAGGCTGGACATTGGCTGGGACAGAAGAGGGAAATCAGGTCTAGAGGATGAAGCTGATTTTTGTAACAAGGTCAGATAGCCAAGAAGGAAGCTTTCATAACTCTGTTCCGTTTAGGCCTGAATGCGGTGCATAGCGCCCCCTAGTGGCCAGAAGGAGCTGAGCCCTCTGTACTAGTTGGCTTTTTTTCTTGATAAACCCACACCACCCTGTTACACCCCACCTTCCTCCCTGCCCCCTAGAAGTAATGAACAAGATCTTCGCCGTCTAAAGAAAAGAGAAATAGTGAAACTATTGTTTTGTTTGCTTAGCCGCCTTAGACTAAGCCTTAGAGGAAGAGCCTGTATTAACGGGGTCAGACAGGCAGGGCAGGAGGTGATACAGAGAAAAAGGACGGAAAGAAGGAAATTGACCCAGGGGGCCTAAATGGGCCTGCCCTAACCGGAGATCGGCATTCAAAAGAGTGTCAGAATTATGAGAACACATCGACTCTTTTATCAGTTACCGTGTGTCTTTACATAGAACAAAGCTGAAGTTTCGGTGAAAAAGAATTTTAGAATTTAGGGCTGCCTGCCTTGGCCCGGTGGCTTCGTTGGTTGGAGTGTCGTCCCTTACACCAAAAGGTTTCTGGTTCGATTCCTGGTCACGGCACATACCTAGATTGAGGGTTCAATCCCCAGTGGGGGTGCATAAGGAAGGTAATTGACCAATGTTTCTCTCTCACATCAATGTTTCTTTTCTCTCTAAAATCAATAAAAACATACCCTTGAGGATTAAAAAAAAAAATAGGGCTGCCTGAAATGTTCCGAATTTCCGAATTTCCAGCGTCGGCTCTGGCTGATGCATGCTGTGTGCCTGGCTATAGGAGGAGTGATAGTGTCTGTATGTTGGAATGTGGCACCGTTGGATCTAAAAGTTTTAGCTTGAAACCAAACAGACTGAATGCTCAAGTATTTGGGCTTTTTCAAGTTGCCTTGGCCAAGTGTTGAAGACACCCAGTTTGCCTTGTAACAGCCCTTCTAAAGAGTTCAGGAAACGGGACACCCGCCCTCAGACCCGTGCAACGCGTGTGTCAAACAGATGGCGAAACAGCACACACCACAGGTGCTAAAAAGGAGCCGTGTTTTGCACCTCATCAGCTTTTAAACAAACAGAAGGGTGCAGAACGCTATTAAAAACGGCGGCAGAACTTCCTATCTGTGCGGCTGTTTCCTTAAAGCCATGGTATTAGACGCTGAGATACAGAACTACCGGGGCGCCAGGAATGAAGTCATGGTTTAGATAAAAATGCTGCTGACTCGGGGTCCTCTTCGCCCCTGCAACTTTCAAACCCTCCCTGGGTCTGTGCGGAGCCTCCCTGACCACGAGCAGCCCAGCTCCGGGGAGGGCTGCGCTCCTTGCAAATGAAACCACGAGTCCCCGAGCGGCGGCGGCGAGGGCGGGGCCAGCCCCCAGGCGGCGGGCCGCGGGTGGGGCCGCCTATAACTACCCGGGGCCGTGCATCCCCGGCCGCTTTGTGCGGCAGCTCCCCGGGTACCTGGGGAGGGTGGCGTGGCACTGAGTTCTCTCCGATCAGAGCAAGACTGCAGGGTGTGGGCACCACCCCGGCCGCTTCAGCAGCGGGAGCAGCTGGTCACCATGCTGGGGATCATCACAATCACAGGTGAGGCGGCAGGGGCTGGCTGGCAAGGTCCCCGCGGCGGCTGCGGCAGGTGGAGTAAATGCCTTCTCCCCTCTAGCCTGCATTTGGGGGGGGACCTGGATGTCAGGGGCGAGACCTACTGATGGGCATGTCATTCTCTCCGTGCGCTGACTTGTTTGTGGATAGGAAGAGCGTTCTCCGTGGTTCGTACGAACCAGACAGACCTAATGTGCCCTTGTCGCCAATGCAGGAATCTTCCCGCTGTGCCTAGGGGAGACCTGGACGGTATTTTGTTGGGGACTGTCCCCTTCATTGGGGTGAATTTCAAAATAGGTTGTGACAGCCTCATCACTTGCTGTCGTTATGAAATATTAAATTCCTGGTTTTGAGAAATTGCAATATCTGTATGTTGACCTGCTTATTTGGAACGCCCCCAGGAAGGGTCCCCGGCCATTTGGGGGACCCAAATGTTAGCACTGGTCTAAGGGGTGGTTTGATTTACACTAAAAATAGACACTGTGAAGTTGGGGGCTAAGCAGGTAGCAGCATTTAGGCAATGGATAGTACAAATGAATGCTTCTTAAGCGTGCTTTCTAGAGGTCTGGCTGAGGATGACTGATATTATTTGGTACCTACCTCCAGCAAGGGAGTTACAGATATCAAACTTGCAGCTTGTCCTTGCAGCTCCTCTAACTTGGTTTTTATCATGTCGTGACCACTTAGGAACCTGCCTGTTTGCTCCTCTCTCCCCGCCGCCAAGAACGTGAAACTCCTTTTGCTCACTTAGGTTTACAAGGCCAGCTCTTCTCTGTATATTTGAGATCATCGCTCACCAAAGCTACATGTTTTCTTTCTATAGAAGAATTTTTAGGACTTACTCTCCCCCCCCCCCCCCGCCCCTTCAATATAATTGCTTCCACAAAGCCTTGTCCTCTTAAAGAATTTTAAGTAAATGTGAAAGTTTAGCCAAACACAAAACATCTCTCACTTCCTATAGATTAGCTTGTTTACTTTGAGATTCCCTTAAAATTCCTTCCCCAAGTTAACTTGACTAGACTTTCTATCCTTTACCTGGCATGCAGATTTGCATGGTGCTTAGAAGTGATCATTACATAGACTATACAAAATTTAAAAATTAGAAACACAAGACTCTCCATTTTTTCCAGATCACTACTTTTCCTGTGAATGAAATATACAAATGCCCCCGCTGAGAGAGGCTGCCTGGGAGTGTGGTTTGTGGGTCCCAGCTGTGGGTGGGGCCCCTCCCATCAAAACCTTTCTGGGTGCTTTTTGTATATACAGCCTGGCCTTCATTATATTCACTATTTGATTATCATGGGCTGAGTTTCTTATGGGAAAGGAGGGTAGTCCTATTTAGCACTAGCCAGGAGTTAAACTTAGGGAACTTGAGGGGGCTTTTAAAAATTGGTTCAGATCATCCCAATGGAATGATATGTGGTCTGAAGCGGTTGGAAGGACTCTCTAATTTTTAAGGCAACCTAATTTTTAAAGCAACTGGCTCCATTGCTTTCTGAGTTTTACTTCTTTTTTTTTTTCTAATATATTTTATTGATTTTTTACGGAGAGGAAGGGAGAGGGAGAGAGAGTTAGAAACATCGATGAGCCGAAACTGGTTTGGCTCAGTGGATAGAGCGTCGGCCTGCGGACTGAAGGGTCCCGGGTTCGATTCCAGTCAAGGGCATGTACCTTGGTTGCGGGCACATCCCCAGTGGGAGGTGTGCAGGAGGCAGCTGATCGATGTTTCTCTCTCATCGATGTTTCTAGCTCTCTATCCCTCTCCCTTCCTCTCTGTAAAGTATCAATAAAATATATTAAAAAAAACAACAAAAAAAAAAAACCCCCAAAAGACTCTTTAAAAAAAAAAAAAAAAAAAAAAAAAAAAAGAAACATCGATGAGAGAGAGACATCGATCAGCTGCCTCCTGCACACCCCCCACTGTGGATGTACCAGCAACCAAGGTACATGCCCTTGACCGGAATCGAACCTGGGACCCTTGAGTCTGCAGGCCGACGCTCTATCCACTGAGCCAAACCGGTCAGGGCTGAGTTTTACTTCTATTACAGTGGAGAATGTGACAAAATTTAGTATGTTTTTCCTGGTAATAAGAAAGTACACAGGAAACCCTAACTCTAAAATTTATAACAGCAAATAAACATTTCGCAGTGGAAAAGGGGAATCTCAACCGTTTCGGTTTTTTTCCCTTCTGTAAGTTTTCCTGATGAGGAAGATTTATAGCCCGTTGTCTTTATGTAGCTGCTCAGAATCTTGAAAAGCAATGAAGAGTTTTATAGTTGGCATTCAGGGTTAATTAAATATCAGATTACTCACCTAAATGTGAGTTATTCCAGTCCTCTTTAGCACTACGTTATGCAAGGAGCATTTCAGTTTCACAATGACTAGGAAGGGAACAGGATGATGACATGTTTGTAGGATTACTTAGGAATGAGCTTTCATTTCTGAAAAGCAGGGAAAAGCTGAAGGAGCTGACTCCCTTCCCCGACCCCACACACACCATTGAAACGGGGGCAGCAGGACCTGAATGATGACACGATTGGTCCTTCACCTGACATACTATGGCCTTTCTTGAGGTCTTTCCCTCACATCACCTTAGCAATAACAGCTCAAAATCTAGAAAATAAGTCATTTGATATAATGATCAAAGAGGTGTCGTCTCCTCCCCCCCCTTATCAGTGGTGTGCCAGAAAAAAAAACAAAAAACTTTTGAATTAGGGAACTCACACACAGTGAGACTAACTAAAGCACCATGAGGAATTAGGGCAACATTCTTTAAATCCAAAGTAAACTGTTGAAGAAAGACTCCTCCCGCATTCGGGCAAGGTCTGGATGATTTATGACGCAGTTCTCTGTGCAAGTCATTTTCCAAGATGAAATAAAAACCCTTCCCGTGGCTGCTTTTATCTGCCATGGCGGCAGCGAAGTTGTCCAGCAACTTGGGGGACCTAGACTCCATACCCTCACAGCTGTGAGAGTAATAATAATAACTACCACTTACAAGTGCCCTCTCTGTGGCCCTTGCCATTATTCCTCACAATAACCCTGCAACAAGTGGTGGATAACTCCCCTTTTATCCTGAAAACCAAGTTCCTCTTGTCCCACAGAAGCGTCGATGCCCAGCACCTCGTCCGGGGCCCCTTTCTTCTTGTGTAGGATGTGTCCATGGAACCGCATGTGAGGCCGGGGGGTGGCGACCTGTAGTGGGTTTGGCTTATCTGAGTTCTAATCCCAGTTAAACACCTCCCCTTGGAGGTTTTGTGGTTAGTGAGCCCTAAAACAAGGGACGTTGGGTGTGTGGGATCTAAGGGATGGATTTAGAATGCAGAGAATTCCTGGAAGCGTTCCAGGACAATGCTGCAACCCGTAGGGGAAAGTTAACCAGTTCCAGATGTCACCGCCAGCAGTCCCCGACGTGCCTGGGGAATGAGAGCGCTGGTTACACTAAACTTCACTATTACTTGAGTGAGATAATTAAAAAAAAGAAAGGAAAAAAATTAAATGCGTGAAAGCACCTTGTGTGCACGCTATTTTTAAGATCACTTCTTGTTACATCACACTGTTTGTGTTGAAGTGCTTTGAAATAAAATTCAAACGAGGTAAAAAGAAAATGAAATCACTTCTTGCTTTTAAGTAATGTACAGGATGACGCTTCAGCCAACTGAGCTATGCGGCCAGGGATGTGCCCCACATCTTTTAGGGGTTTTTTTTGTTTTTGTTTTTTTTTCTCCATTTGCTCACCAAGCTATAATCTCTAACTCATTCGGAACCCGTGTGCAGACAGCACATGAAAATACCTTACCAACGGTTTCTGCTAAAGCACAAACTGGGTCATGGGTGGGAAAAATGATGGTTGCTTGGAGAGCTCTGCCTTCAGCCAGACCTGGGTAATGTGGGCTGACTCTGGTGTACATTTGGGATGGGAAAGTGAGGAAGGAATTTAACACAGAAAAGGGGGCTTCAGCCACATCTGATCTGCACTCAGTCCAAAATGGGGTACAGGATCTAGATCTTTTACGTGACATCTGATCCGCACTCAGTCCAAAATGGGGTACAGGAACTAGATCTTTTACGTGGTGCAAAGAGAGGCGAGAGGGATGTCTGTGCCCCGTTCTTTCCCCCCTTTAAATGTTTGTTGGATGTCAAAAAGGTAAAAATAGGTGCAATATGGCATTCAGCTTTCAGAGTTTGAAAGGAACCGTGAAGGGTATGTGTGGGGGTTCCGCAGGCCTTCTGGTCCTGAGGTCCTGGGAAAGGTGGCTTCCTGTTGGGAGAGCTGAAAGCTGCTCGCTGCTGCCCTCTTCTGTTCGAAAACATGCAGGGCTTGGGGCCAGGCTTTGCGTGTGACAGTGAAAAACTAGGCCAGCGTACATTGTTTAACAACAGGGGGACGTGAAAATAAACGTGCAGCCTGTATATCAGCTTCTAAGACTATTGGGTGACTGATCAGAAGAAAATTCCAATAGTGATTCTCTCTGAACATGGTCTCTGTGGATGTAATCCCCATTTTCTCAATGTTAAAATGCCCTATAATTTATATCAATTCTTTTTGGAATTGGTAAAAATAATTAAAAACAAATCGTTCTGTTCTGCAGGAAACAATAAGGAAGAAAAAAACGTTCTAGTGTTTGTTTCATTATTAGTATAGATGACCAACTGGTAGCTCATCCCCCTCAGTAGCCTTTGCAGGAAGTCCTGGAGGTGACCTGGCAGCTGAGGACAAGAACAGAAACGCCAGGGCATTTGGCCAAGGGCCCCGTGCTCACCGGCGGTGCAGCTGAAATGGAAGCACCAGTCTGTCTCCAGAACCCATGTGCTTTAACCTTCTTCTCTACCTGAATTCTGTCGCTTCTTGTGGGGGGCGGGAGGGTAAGGGAGAGTAGTTTTTCTATTATTCACTACATTGACAGCATTTATATTAGACTAGAGGCCCGGTGCACGAAATTCGTGCAAGAGTGGACCTTCCTTCCCCCGGCTACCGGCACCAGCTTCCCTCTGGCACCCAGGACCCGGGCTTCCCTCGCAGCCCCGGCTTCGTCCAGAAGGTCGTCCAGAAGGACATCTGGCCTAATCATCATATTATGCTTTTATCCTATCTAATAAAAGAGTGATATGCAAATTGACCGTCACTCCAAGACATAAGATGGCCCCCCCATGTGGTCAAAGATGGCTGCCCCCATGTGGACACAAGATGGCCACCACAAGATGGCCAGCAGGGGAGGGCAGTTGTGGGCAGTTAGGGGTGACCAGGCCAGCAGAGGAGGGCAGTTGGGGGGGACCAGGCTGGCAGATGAGGGCAATTGGGGGTGACCAGGCCAGCAAGGGAGGGCAGTTGGGGGGGACCCAGGCCTGCAGGGGAGGGCAGTTGGGGGGAACCAGGCCTGCAGGGGAGGGCAGTTGGGGGGGACCAGGTCTGCAGGGGAGGGCAGTTGTGGGCGATCAGGCAAGCAGGGAGGGCAGTTAGGGGTGACCAGGCCTGCAGGGGAGGGCAGTTAGGGGCAATCGGGCCAGCCAGGGAGCAGTTAGGCATTGATCAGGCTGGCAGGGGAGTGGTTTAGGGGGTGATCAGGCTGGCAGGCAGAAGCGGTTACAGGCAATCAGGCAGAAGCAGGCAAGTGGTTGGGAGCCAGCAGTCCTGGATTGTGAGAGGGATGTCCGACCGCCCGTTTAGGCCCGATCCCACAGGGATCGGGCCTCAATGGGCGGTCGGACATCCCTCAAGGGGTCCCAGATTGGAGAGGGTGCAGACTGAGCTGAGGGACACCCCGCCCCCTCGTGCATGAATTTTGTGCACCGGGCCTCTAGTTATTATAGATAATGTGAGGCAAAGATCCAGTGTCCTCTGAAATCAGGTAGGGTGAATCACCACTCTCTCAATTTTTGTTTTCTAACTTTTTATTATCTGCACTTGTTTACTCTTCTGAGTGATTTTTAAAAAACAATAACTTCAGCCTGGCCGGTGTGGCTCAGTGGTTGAGTGTTGACCCATGAACTAGGAGGTCACAGTGTGATTCCCAGACAAGGCACATGCCCAGGTTGCTCGATCTCCAGTAGGGGGTGTGTAGGAGGCAGCTGATCAATGATTCTCATCATTGATGTTTCTCTCTCCCTCTCCTTTCCTCTCTGAAATCAATAAAAATATACTAAAACACACACACAAATAACTTCAAACATACATGAAGTTGCAAAAATAAACACAGTCCAGGGAACAGCCAGATGCAGCTCTTGCTAACATTATCTCTTGTGCCAAAGCCGGTTTGGCTCAGTGGATGGAGCGTCGGCCTGCGGACTGAAGGGTCCCGGGTTCGATTCCGGTCAAGGGCATGTAACTTGGTTGCGGGCACATCCCCAGTGGGAGGTGTGCAGGAGGCAGCTGATCGATGTTTCTCTCTCATCGATGTTTCTGACTATCTATCCCTCTTCCTTCCTCTCTGTAAAAAATCAATAAAATATATTAAAAAAAAAAAAACATTATCTCTTGTGCTTCATTATTGAGTCCCTATGTTGGGAAACAAAACACAAACACAAACCAGCATGAGAGACAATTTTCTGAACCTTTGGAGGTGAGTTATATCCATCCTGGTCCTTTACTCCCAAATTCTTCACGTGTGTTTCCTAGGAATAGGAATATTCCCTTTCATAATCACAGTACACTTAGCAATGTCATATACTTACATTATTACAGTGCCTTTAAGTAATCTAGCATCCTTAGTCCAATCTTACCCATTATTCTAATGATGTCATTTTTAAAAAATATATATATTTTACTGATATTTTACAGAGAGGAAGGGAGAGGGATAGAGAGCTAGAAACATCGATGAGAGAGAAACATCGATCAGCTGCCTCCTGCACACCTCCCACTGGGGATGTGCCCGCAACCAAGGTACATGCCCTTGACCGGAATCGAACCCGGGACCCTTCAGTCCGCAGGCCGGCGCTCTATCCACTGAGCCAAACCCGTTTCGGCTAATGATGTCATTTTTAACACTCTCCCGTGACCCACATCCATGTTTGGGTTGGGTATTCTTCAGCATCTTTTCTTCTGGAACATTTCCATAACCATTGCCTTTTAAAACACCGACATGTTCAAAGCATATAGTTCTCTCCCCATTTCCACCACATTCTTTATTTTGTGTTTGTTTTCTCCTGATTCAATTCAGGTTATGCATTCTTAGCCATGGGTCTGTCCTTCTCAGGGAATGGCACCCCATGTCTGTCTGTCCCTCATAGGTTGATGTTAAAGTCTTTTGCCTTTTTTTAAAAAAATATATTTTATTGATTTTTTTAAAAATACACTTTATTGATATTTTACAGAGAGGAAGGGAGAGGGATAGAGAGCTAGAAATATCAATGAGAGAGAAACATCGATCAGCTGTCTCCTGCACACCTCCCACTGGGGATGTGCCCGCAACCAAGGTACATGCCCTTGACCGGAATCAAACCCGGGACCCTTCAGTCCGCAGGCCGACGCTCTATCCACTGAGCCAAACCGGTTTTGGCAATATATTTTATTGATTTTTTACAGAGAGGAAGGGAGAGGGATAGAGAGTTAGAAACATTGATGAGAGAGAAACATCGATCAGCTGCCTCCTGCACACCCCCTACTGGGCATGTGCCTGCAACCAAGGTACATGCTCTTGACCGGAATCGAACCTGGGACCCTTCAGTCCACAGGCTGACACTCTATCCACTGAGCCAAACCAGTTACGGCAAAGTCTTTTGCCTTTTTTCTCCCCTGTATAACCAGGTTTTACCTACCCTTTCTACTAGTAAGCATGTAAATATCCAGTCCCTGCTTCCCTCTGACCCCCATTTAGTACCCATCATACTTGCTTGTCCAGTCTTTTTGTGATGGCTGCAAAAAATGGCCGTCAGGTACTCTTCAGAATCTGAGAGTGGGTGGGTAGGATATGCGTACTTTCTTTCTTCCTTCCTTTTTTCTTTTTTTTTTAAAGCATGAGAGTAACCATGAAAAAAAAATAACAGCTTTTTACACTGAAATGAAATTTAAATTGCTAGCCACATTCGACATATAGCAATTTTCCCATCTAAGTGTGGGAGTTGACACGTGTAAATACTTCTTCTTGTCATAAGTGGCATTTAGAAATGATAAAAAGTTATAATGATTTATGAAACATAAGAATTTTACCACTTTGAAAAACGCGGAATTCGTTTGTGTTTTTCTTTTAAAAGGGTAAAATTTGTGTTGTGCTCCTCTGCCAGCCTTTGGCCCACCAGGGATGCCACGCACCTACCATTTGACAGTGGCCAAGTCACCTGACCACTTAAAAACACAGACTTAATTTATGACTATTCATGATAACTGTCATGGGAACGCGCCCGAGGTCGCAGTCATTGTGCTAAATACTCAAGAAAGTAAAGCTCTTACGACCTAGCCAAGGCGTGCTTCGGTTCATGCCATGCCGGGTTTTGGAGTCTCCTGCTGATGTGCCCTTACAGTTCTGAGAGCAGGGGGTTTGGGCACGTGCTCCGTTAGCGCTCTGCCTAATGTAGTAGCCAGTGGCATCAGCCAGTGGCATCAGCCAGTGGCATCAGCCTCCAGTGTGCGTGGGTTTGAAGGGGGACCTCCCCTGGGGTGATGATACGCAGGACCACCTGCAGGTTTCCCTCTGTGACGCGCTTGGTGGCCCCCAGGGGGCGCTGTCGTCAGCAGCGCAGCCCCTGGTGGCCAACAGTCTCCACCCCGCGATGGGGCAACCGGGAGGGGAAGGTTGGGCCTCCCGGGCCCCTGTAGAGCAGCCCCTGCCGGGCGGCGGTGGCGGCAGCGGGCACCATGCCCTGGTGGAGTTACCTCTGCTGTGAGTAGTGCGCCCCCCATCGGAGGGTCACCCCGGGGACCGGGCGGGCGGGACAGCTTTGAGGCCCACTGACTCTCCGTTAGTGGCGGGAGCAGAGGTAGAAAATGCTACATCTCAAAAACATCGAGAGATGCTCTCAGTAGGGAGCCAGGAGGTGACCAAAATGGGGGTGCGGGACAGGATGGCGCAGGCATTGCTATTGGCGAGCAGCGTGAGGTGAGTGCGGCCAGCTAATAGGAAGTGAGACCGAGAGCGGGATCTGGGTTTCAGTGCGGGTTCTGGCTCCGTGGGCAGCCGCATGATCGCACGTGGTTTGGGGCAGGATACCTATGGGTAATGCGCACGTGTGCGATCCTAGTTGGCTTTTATGTTAGAACCTAGTTTTAAGCCTTGGCCGCCGGGCTTGGTGGTTTAGAGGGCCAGGCCAGGGAAGGTAGGGGAGGGTGGGGTAAGGGGGAGAGATCAACCAAAGGACTTGTATGCATGCATGTAAGCCTAATCAATGGACACAGACAACAGGGGTGTGAGGGCATGAATGGGGGGGGGTAATGGGGGAATAAGGACACATATGTAATACCTTAATCAATAAAGAAATTAAAAGAAAGATGTGTGACAGCTTCCTGATGTGATCAAAGCTTGAGGAAGCAGGGCGTCTCCGTAGGCTCCGCACAGGTCCGCGGGGTGCAGGAGGCTAGTGGAGCTGAAATCAGGGCTGAGTTGCACAAAGCACCAAGGCGCCATCTGCGCCCGCAGGGGCCCGTCTGGAAGATGTTCTGACAAGGGTAGCTCCTAGGATTACTTAGGTCAACAGAGACTACAGACCAGTTGACAGGATTTTAAAAATGTTGTAATCCTACATACATTTTTTAATATAGCCATATATCCCCTCTATAAAGAAAACATCTGATCTTGCTGAGCTGTAAGCACTGCCAGTAACTGTTCTGTTCGCCGCTTGGCAGCTGTTCATCTTTGTTTCCCTAGTTTTGACTGTAAATACCCCCATCCTCCCAGAATTTAAAAAGCGTTGCAGATTGAAATGCAGATTTAGGAGCACCGGAAGGAAAAGGAGTGGGAAGGATGGTGTGATTAACACCTGCTTTCCCACTATGTGAGCAAAGTACCCCTGCATTTTCTATTGAATTCTAGAAAAGTTAGTGAATTGGTTTGTTTTTCCCTCATGCTTACTGGCAGGAAATTTATGTTTGTGTTTATTACTAGTAAAATGGTACTAGAATAGAGTTTATTGGGTGCGGGGGGGAGGGGCTTGACATTTTTCCTCTGGTTGATTTCCAATTATATCATCCACCTTTTTAAAAAAGGTCACACCTCCTGTGTTGCATAAGAAGTGTTCGTGAGTATGTTAATTGGGGAATTTGTAAGAAGTAGTGCATAACATGGAAATGCACTTAAAGAGATCTTTAATTCTTGATGCAGTAGAATGGCTATTAAGGGATCAAAATGGAAGTTGTATCTAAATTTATTGATTGGCATTTTTTTCATAAGGAAGTACTCCCTGCTCCCATTTATGTTTTTAGTATCACTCTCTCTTTTTTTTTATCCTCATTTGAGAATATTTTTTCCATTGATTTTTAGAGAGTGGAAGGGAGGGAGAGAGAGAGAGAAACATCGATGTGAGAGAGACATACATCGGTTGGTTGCCTCTCGCACGAGCCCTGATCGGGGCCAGGGGTCAAACCTGCAACCCAGGTATGTGCCCTTGACCGAGAATCAAACCTGAAATCCTTCAGTACGGGGCCGACGCTCTAACCACTGACAAAACCAGCCAGGGCTTTAGTATCACTCTCGATGCATGGATTTTTTTATTTTATTGAATGCATTGTAATCAGTGTTACTATTCTTTTTTATGCTTCAAAGTTTGGCCAAAAGGAGCCCCTTGAAGCTGGCCCTTGTCCTTTTGATATGCCTCCCTCAGCTCTTGAGTTCCTCTTTTCTGCTGTGCTGAAAAATATTCTTCATACTTTCCCTGACCCAACCTGAACTCCCCATGGAGCTCCAGTGCCTTTTGGGGACTTGTTGGAGACCAGACTAGTGATCACATAGAATGCCCCTCCTTCCGATTTGAATAGTTACTTATTTGTATTGTTATTCGCTTATTTCTTTAACCCCGTGTTTCCTATAAAGTGGAAGAAGTTCTGTCTAAAACTTGATGGATTCTAGATCATGGGTGTGATATGTGATTCCGTTTTGCATTGCTACAGAATGTACACTGTCTGGTTGACCCGCTGTGGCTATTCATTCTTGGATAGTTGAGATTGTTAACTTTCTCTTCACAGAAAGAGCAGAATAGTACCTTTAAACCTGAATTTTTTAAGGTCATTTGAAAGAAGTAGACACTGCCTTAATCTATTGAGATTCACAAATACTAGATAAGACCCTTATCTATCCTGGAGTTGCCTGACATTAAAGAAAGTGTTACCTGGTTGTGTTTTCAAGATGTTTTAGTTTTCTTGAATTGTAATATTTTATCCCTTCTTCTCCCCCCCCCTCTCTTTTTTCTGTTAACAGTTGGACAGAGAGAAGCTGAAGATGTGAATGAAAGAGGTTCAGATAAAGAGATGGCTGCCAACTCACCGGTTGTTCAGGACATCACAAAGGATGGGCAGGAGGAAATGCCCGAAATAATTGAGCAGATTCCTTCTTCGGAAAGCAATTTAGAAGAGCTAACACAGCCTGCTGAGTCCCAGACCAACGACGTTGGATTTAAGAAGGTGTTTAAGTTTGTTGGCTTCAAATTCACTGTGAAGAAGGATAAGAGCGAGAAGTCCGACACGGTCCAGCTACTCACTGTCAGAAAAGAGGAAGGCGAAGGAACGGGAGAATCAGATGGGGCTGGCGACCACCAAGAGCCCAGCCGGGAGGCTGGAGAAGCAACACCCAAAGAAAGTGAACTGAAACAATCTACAGAGAAACCCGAGGAGGCTCTGAAGCCCGAGCAGAGCAGCACGGACATTTCTCTTCAAGCCGAGCCTGGTCAAGCAGCCGAGGAAGGCAAAGATGGAGAAGAAAAACAAGAAAAAGAACCAACCAAATCTCCAGACTCTCCAACTAGTCCAGTGGCCAGCGAAACGGCGTCCCCCTTCAAAAAGTTCTTCACTCAAGGCTGGGCCGGCTGGCGAAAAAAGACCAGTTTCAGGAAGCCCAGGGAGGATGAGCTGGAAGCTTCGGAGAAGAAAAAGGAACCAGAGCCGGAAAGAGGAGACGCAGAAGAAAAGGAGAAGACAGAAGACACCGCTGAGAAACTGGCTGCTGCGGAACAACCCCAGCCACAGGAGGCCACGGACAGTGTCCACGATGCCAGACTATCGGCTGAATATGAAAAGGTGGAGCTGCCCTCGGAAGGTCAAGGGCAGGCATCTCCTGAAGAGAGATCCGCCCCTTTAGCAACAGAAATATTTGATGACAAAGTAGAGATTGTTGCAGAAGTCCACGTGAGCACGGCAGAGAGCGCGGAGGAGCGGAAAGCTGAGGTGGAAGAAACAGAAGAGCCGCCGCCGGCTGAAAAGTTGGCTGACACCAATGCTGAGCCTCAGGAAGCTGAACCCCCAGGGTGTGCTCCTGGAGGGGACCACACCCAGCCACCCGAACCAAGTCCTGATGAGAAAGCGCTGTCCGCCCAACCGGAAGGCATCGTGAGCGAGGTGGAGATGCTGGCATCACAGGAGAGAGTTAAGGTGCAAGGAAGCCCCCTGAAGAAACTTTTTACAAGCACTGGCTTAAAAAAGCTTTCTGGAAAGAAGCAGAAAGCGAAGAGAGGAGGCGATGAAGAGTCAGGGGAACAGCACGCAGCCCAGGCAGATTCTCCAGACAGCCCAGATGAGCAAAAGGGCGAGAGCTCTGCTTCCTCCCCGGAGGAGCCCGAGGAGATTACGTGTCTGGAGAAAGGGATCGCGGACGCACACCAGGAGGGGGACGTTGAAGAGGGAGCTACTTCCGACGGAGAGAAAAAGAGAGAAGGTGTGACTCCCTGGGCATCTTTCAAAAAGATGGTGACGCCCAAGAAACGTGTTCGAAGGCTTTCCGAAAGTGACAAGGAAGAGGAGCTGGAGAAGGTGAAGAGCGCCACGCTGTCTTCCACGGAGAGCGCGGCCTCGGAGGTGCAAGAGGAAGGAAAAGGACACGGGGAAGAGCCGAAGCCGGAAGAGCCGAAGCGCAAGGTTGACACTTCAGTGTCTTGGGAAGCTTTGATTTGCGTGGGATCGTCCAAGAAAAGAGCAAGGAAAGCATCCTCTTCCGACGAGGAAGAGGGACCCAAACCGACGGCAGGAGAAGGCCAAAAACCGGACGACGCAGGAAAGGACAGAGAAGCAGGACCAGATGCTGTCCCCCCCGGTTCCCAAGAGCACGACCCAGGGCAGGGAAGCTCCTCACCGGAGCCAGCGGGAAGCCCCTCTGAAGGGGAGGGCGTCTCCACCTGGGAGTCCTTTAAGCGATTGGTCACCCCAAGAAAAAAATCCAAGTCCAAACTGGAGGAGAAAACGGAAGACCCTGGAGCGGGGGCTGGTGTAGAACATGCAGCGGCAGAGGTGGAGCCCGGGAAAGAAGAATCTTGGGTTTCGATTAAGAAATTCATTCCTGGACGGAGGAAGAAAAGGCCGGATGGGAAACAAGATCAAGCCGCCGCTGAAGATGCGGGGCCGACAGAAGTCCACGAAGATGATTCCGACGTCCCGGCCGTGGTCCCCCTGTCCGAGTACGATGCGGTGGAAAGGGAGAAAATGGAAGCGCAGGAGGCCCGGAAACGGGAGGAGGAGGCTGAGCGAAAGGGGGCGGTTTCTGTGTCGGAGGAGCTCAGCAAGAGTCTGGTGCATACCGTGACTGTGGCTGTCGTCGATGGGGCGAGGGCTGTTACCGATATTGAAGAAAGGTCGCCTTCTTGGATCTCTGCTTCGGCGACAGGGCCTCTGGACCAAGCAGAAGAGGAAGCCGGACCACCCACTGCAGGGGTGTTGGTAAGAGAGGTCAGGGCGGAGGAGACCCCCGTCGTCACCCAAGCCCTGCCTGAGAGCCGAGATGCCGGTGAGGACACCATGGCCGGTGAGGACACCATGGCCAGTGAGGTGGAACTGACTTCCGAGGCCGTGACCGCTGCGGAACCCCCGGAGGCGTCTGGTGCTGAAGAGGCCACCGAAGCGTCCGGTGCCGAGGAGACCACCGACATGGTTTCGGCCGTCTCCCAGCTAAGTGAGTCTCCAGACACCACCGAGGAGGCCACGCCAGTTCAGGAGGCGGAGGGCGGCGAGCCCGACGTGGAGGGCCAGGAGAGGCGGACCCAGGAGGTCCTGCAGGCGGTGGCAGAAAGGGTGAGAGAAGCGTCACAGCTTGATGTCAGGGGCCCGGGAGCCACGATTCAGACCACGCGGCAAGTGGAACCCCAGCTGCCAGAGGTGGCAGAGACCGAAGAGGATCCTCCCGTGGCGGAGCCGCAGGAAGAGGTGGACATGGTGTTGCAGGGACACGCAGGAGAAACGAACACTGAGAATCTGACACAAGGGAAGGTCTCCGGACAGGCCGCCCCAGAACACGCTGCAGGAGTCCCGCAAGTCCCCGCGAGTGTCACGTCCAGCGAGCTCATAACCCCCTGCCAAGCCGCAACCTTGGTTGGGGTAAAATCGGAGATCGTCCCGGAACAGCCTGTTGGCCCTGACTCGGCCGAAACCCTCACAGACAGCGAGACCAGTGAAAGCACCCCCGTGGCCGACGGTGAAGCTCTCCAGGCCACACAGCAAGACAAGGTCACGGAAGTCCACGCAGAGGGTGAAGGTGCATCCGGTCCGAAATGGCAGGTCGGGGAGGCCCAGGCAGCTCCTGCGCTGAACGAGACGCCCCCAGCACCCTCTGGGCTTCAATCCCAGGAAGAAAAGAAAGAACACTCAGAAACTGAAGAGGGTCCAGGACATATGGATACAGAGGTATCAGTGGAGACTGTACCCATTCTTTCAAAGGCTGAGGTGACTCAAGAGGCTGGCCAGTTTGCTGATGAGGAAACCAAAGACGTACCCTTTGTTGAAGGACTGGAAGTGTCTGCAGACACAGAAATAACAGCTAGTCAGGAAAAGACCACTGAAGTTGCCCTTAAAGAGGAAGTTCCTGAAGAAGCTGATGGTCAAAAGAACGAAAAGACTGGATTCCAGAGTCCTGCTCAGGCTCTTGCGGCCCCAGGGGAGAGAGAGACGGTAGGGCAAGGGGAAAGGGAGGAAATGGAAGCCAAGGCAGCCGAAGGGAGTGAAGAGAAACTTGAGCCCAAACCAGCGGAAGTGCTCAGCAAGCAGCTGGTCCAGACAGTTCACGTGACCGTCATAGACGGCGAGAAGGAAGTTACCCGTTTTGAAGAAAGTTCTCCTTGGCTAGTTCAGGAGGAAGTGCTCTGCACAGACATTCAAGTTCAAAGCTCGGAGGCTTCATTACCTCTAGCAGCTGCGGCTGTGGAGGAGAAGGTCTTAGGAGAAACCGTCAAGCTTTTAGACGCAGCTGGGCCTTGGGAGTCTGCAGATGCACGTTTGGAACCGGAAGCAAAGGCCTCTGACAGAGAAGGCGTTATTGGTCAGCCAGGGGCAGGTGCAGCGCCCACAGGCACTGAGTCTCAGGCAGAATGGGCCCCCGTCACCGCACCCGCCACCCCTGCGAAAGGCCTCAGTGCTGACCTGGAAGGAGAGAAAACCACCTCCCAGGAAGGGCAGTCCGAAGAAGACTGCGAGCAGGTTGGCGGTCAGGAAGTCAGAGTGAGTGAAACGAGAGAGGAAGGTTTAAAGGCCGAAAAGGACATGGTGCACCTTAAGACTGAGAGCCATAAACTTGTGCAGAACGTCATTCAGACAGCCGTTGACCAGTTAGTGAGTACCGAAGACACAGCCACCGACTGCCAGACGCCGGCCCAGCTGACCCAGGCTGACCGTCAGGAAGTTGAACAGAAAACTGAAAAAGAAGAAAGGCAACTTCAGGGCTCGGCAGAGGCTGAAGCAGCCCAAGAGGAGTCCGCACTGACCACTGCGGGACAAACGCCCTCAGATATTTCCAAAGACGCGAATGCAGCTGCAGAGGAGGCCACGGCGGTTGAGGTCAAAGGCTCCCGTGTGAATGCCCAGCAGCTTCAAGAGCTCATTCTCCCAACCCAGGAAAAGAGAGAAGCAACCGGAACCAAGTCTGTGCCAGAATTTGGTGATCGGGCCGGCTTAGGAGAAAGAACAGAGAATGAACCCCAAGAAGATGAAAAACGTGATGCTGTTGATTACCCTGAGAACCAAATCTCAGCCCTGGTAGACCCTGAGGCCTCGGGAGACCTAACCAAAGAGTCCCTGGATGCAAATGGACCAAAACTAAAAGAGAAGGAGGTGGGCTTTCAGGAAGGAAAAGGGCAGAGTGCGCCAGAAAAAGAGATCAAAACGCAAACACAGGAGGAGACGCAGGAACAAGAGAGGCAGCCGGCAACACCAGAGCTTGCAGAGTCCTAAAACGTCACGTAAGCTAGCTTCTTTCTCTTCGGAAACGATTGTCTCCTCTTTCGTGCCATTTGATGGCAAATGTGTTACAGGGGAAGCAGGAGTTCAAACCAGTATGATTTTAGGCAGAACCTGCCTTTGGGAAATGCCCATCAAACAGACTAGGACAGTGGTCGGCAAACTGCGGCTCGCGAGCCACATGCTGCTCTTTGGCCCCTTGAGTGTGGCTCTTCCACAAAATACCACGGCCTGGGCGAGTCTATTTTGAAGAAGTGGCGTTAGAAGAAGTTTAAGTTTAAAAAATTTGGCTCTCAAAAGAAATTTCAATCGTTGTGCTGTTGATATTTGGCTCTGTTGACTAATGAGTTTGCCGACCACTGGAAGATCTGGGTTAGTTTCTTTTTTCTCTCACTGAAATGCCATTCAGTCATATTGGTGTCATGAAAATAATGATTTCATTTCATCCCCAATGCGACTGCTTTCAAAGAAAACAAAGGCCCGCATGTGCCCGTTTGGCCAGAGATCTAAGAAATACGTTGTGCTCACTCAGCCCCATACCAACTAGTCTGTTGAATTTTTTTATAACTAGAATCTCAAAGTAGGTTTATATTATACTGCTTGAAATTTATTTTATAGCTCTTTAGAGGAAAAATGAATTTTTTTCCAGCATTAGTCACAAACACTTTTTAAATATATATTTTTATTGATTTCAGAGAGGAAGGGAGAGGGAGAGAAACAAATGTCAATGATGAGAGATAATCATTGTTTGGCTGCTTCTTGCAAGTCCCCCAAAGGGGATTCAGCCCACAACCCATGTGCCCTGACCAGGAACCAGCCTCAAACTCCTGGTTTATAGGTAGATGCTCAACCACTGAGCCACGCCGGCTGGGCTAACGAACACTTTCTAAAAGGTTCCAGCGCATGTGACATGTGAGGGAACCGCAGACATTGGCTTTGAAGTCGAAGAGCACCTTTTACTTTCTTAGAGAATTAAACGATGGTATTGGGGTGGCCACTGACTGCAGCTCACCGTCACAACAGCTCTTCTGTGGTTTTACTATAAAGGAGGAGAGAGGAAAAGGAGATTGGATTTACTTTCGAATCTTTCTTTCTCCTCTAGTTACGCAAGTGTCTTTGCAAGACCAGAATGTGAAGATAAGTGGTAGAAGAAAATGAATGCTGCTGATGACACCCAAGACCAAGATTTCAGAACTTTGAGATCCGAAGAACAGGCCCGCCAACCGATCTCATTTCCAGAGAACCCCGACAATCCTGAGGCCGCATCGGGAGCTAGAACCAGTTCCTCCCCAAGACCGCCTGTCGCATCCCCTTGATGCCATATCGTGTGTCTCATCCGAGGTCCTGAATTCTGCCCCTGGAACTGGAGTTGGCCATACCTAGTTCCGCTTCTCAAACTGGAGTATCATTATGTATTTATATGTATGTGTTAAGTAATCCTCCTCCTGTATCTATTGTATATGTTTTCTTCCTGTTCAAGGAGATGTGCGGTAGAGTACGTTTCTGATGTATCCCAGTCTGTGATGGGGCAGGGGCCGTAGTGTCGCCTCGGCAGCTCTGAGCCTCCATAGGACCTGTGAAAACAGCTTCCTAGAATAACATTCCTGAGCAGAAGCTACATTCTCACTTTAAAATTCCCTAGGGACTAGGCCGGGGTTCAGTATTCCTCTGAAGTCGGTCACTTTCCTATTACGCGCTGTGTGCTAAAAACGAACAGCATCCTTTGGGCGGAAGCATATAGAATGTTCTGTGGTTACTGTCAAGTTTTTCTTTCTAGCCCAGTGGAGGGTGGGAGTTTTTTGTTTTTTTTTTTTTCAGTAGTGGGTTAACTTCCAGCCTTTCTCCTAATTGTTATGGTGGTGTGGACAGATGTGGGCTTAATCCTGCGGCAAAGTAGTGAAATAGCTTTTCATACTCTCAAGAAAAGGATTGACTCTTTTTTAAGTTTTGGATTCTACTCTTATATGCTGGACCACGTTTCCACAGAGCATGAAGCAAGTCAGGTTCTTTACAGTGGCATTTGGATAGAGGCTGGATTGTGTCTGTGCCATATTTGTGCCCACTCATTTAGAACAATGTTGCATTATGTTCATTTGGATAAACTGTGATTTGACAACTGATTTAAATAAAAGATTTGCTTCACTTAGATTTGCTGGTTTTATTAGATACTAGGAAGGCTGAGACCTATGTTTCCTGCCTTCTACAAGCAGAATAAGGTAGAACAGTGGTCGGCAAACTGCGGCTCGCGAGTCTATTTTGAAGAAGTGGTGTTAGAAGAAGTTTAAGTTTAAAACATTTGGCTCTCAAAAGAAATTTCAGTCGTTGTACTGTTGATATTTGGCTCTGTTGACTAATGAGTTTGCCGAACACTGAGCTAGAACGTTCTAATGTAGTTGCTATATGATGTGACCACTTTATACCGGTTTGAGTTCATGTTCAGAGGAAGTCATAGCAGATAGGTATCTGCCAAAATAAACCAGGAGCTTCTCAGAAGGACGGTACTGATACAATGCTACCATCTGGTGGTATCTTCCTGAAAAGGTCAATTTTCTGCATTAATTTTTGTTCATGATGAATGTTTCTAGAAAGAAATTTTAAGAAGGCTTCATAGTAAAATTGCCTTGCCTAACAGGTGATCTTGGAATTTTTTTAAATGTTAAAAATGATTTCTGATTCTTGCTAATATATAAAGGATTCCATCGAACAGTTGCCACACAAAGAATAGTCAGTTATCTGCCCAAAAATTTCACTGTTCCGCAGGTAAACTGGCCTGGCATATACACTTTTAAAATTTTACTCAAACTCGGTACTCCCAGTTTGAGAACTTAATTTTAATGGCCAATTGATTTTAAAGGATAACATTCTAGAAAGACTAGAATAGCCTTTTAGCAGAAAGAACATTTGCTGTTAGAACTGAAGAGTAGTTGCTCTGATACCAACACGCCTGACTACAATAAAACATGGGTTCTAGTGTATGGCCTTGTAGCTGGAAAGCACTGACTACTAGCCTTTTAGGAATTACTCTCACGTGTAATAGCCACCTGTGCTTAATTGTTAAACTTTAAAAATTTCCAAATTAAAAAAAAGAAACCTGTGATCTAAATCAATGGTCGCCAACCGGCGGTCCGCGGTCCAAAAGGTTGGCGACCACTGATCTAAATAGCTTCTCTGGCCAACTTGGGACTTTTTAAAAAAAGTGCTAGTGTCAAATTTAGAAACATCACTGATTAGAGAATCATTGATCAGCTGCCTCCTGCACGCCCCCTACTGGGGATCGAGCCCACAACCTGGGCATATACCCTGAGAGAATAGAACCATGACCTGGTTTATAGGTTGACGCTCAACCACTGAGCCACACCGGCCAGGAGCTAGTGTCAGTTTTTGAAGATCAACCAAAAAGTATTGGAGATGACATCAATTTGGAAGGAGTTCAATGATAGCTTCACTATTGACAACTTCCTCTCTCTGGCAGGAAGAAACTGCTATTTTGAGCAGATTAAAGATGTATGTCGTTAGTGGTAAACAGATTTCCTTTTTTTTTTTTTTTGGTTTAAATTCCATCCCGCCACTTCATCCCATTTGTACTGACATGTGGCCAAGCAGGTCATCACAACTGGTCTTCTTCATGACTCTGCTTCTCCTACTAACATCTGGACCGGCCCTGGATTACTTCTCTACAAGCTCTGTACCTCTGTCTGTTAAGCAACATTGTTTTACTATAACGAGCAATGCTATTAACAAAAGTGTGAAATACAGTTCTGTGTTATAATTCTAAACCTGCCGTTACTTTATGAAGTTCATCGTAAACCGTGTAAACTGCAGAAATTGGAGCAAGTGCCTAAATTTTGCTATTTTTGGCATTACTATGGAACCATGTACAACAGAAAGCAATGCAAGACTTGTAATCTCTCTCCACTTCTTGTAATTGAAGACTATAAAATGTGCCCCTAAAGGTTATTTTCTTAATGGTTCACACAACTTGTCTCTCTCTGTACATGTATACTTTGTTCCAGAAATTTCCTTTGCTGTTTGGAGCTACAGATAGTTAAGGGCTGAAAATTTTAGCTTTCAGTGTAAACTTCAAGCCTAGCAGTTTTCTTTAACCGAAGACAATATTTGATTCCTAGTTCTGTTTGGGGGCAAATTTTCATTTATCTAAATAAAATGCAACCTAATGAAATGCTATGGATTTTCTCTCTAATTTTTACTTGCTTTAATTAATTCAGTTTCGCTTGCTTTTCCCTTTTGTTTTGTGATATTCCTCACACATTTAACTTTTTAACTACTAAGCCATCCCTTTGTGACACTGCGCAGAGCATCGTGGGAGTTTGGAATGTATCTGGGATATGTGTGAATGTGCAAAAATCTGTCAGTGATTCTTAACCTTTTGGGGTCAGGGCCCCTTTAATTGGAATCTTATTAAAAGGTTCCAATTAAAGGGGCCCCGACCCCAAAATGAACAGTGTCATGTACAGTTTTGTATAGTTACACAGACTTACTCTGAAATCCCAACCAACAGTCAGAACTAGAGTTAAATCTCTACAAGAAAGGAAATGGACACAGTTCGAGGACTCCAGGTAGTGAGCGGATGAAACCTGGACACAACCAATGTGTCCAGTAACTTCAAGCCTACATGACTATTCATTTTCTTTTTTTTTTTTCTTTTTTTTTTTTTTTAATATATTTTATTGATATTTTATAGAGAGGAAGGGAGAGGGATAGAGAGCTAGAAACATGGATGAGAGAGAAACATCCATCAGCTGCCTCCTGCACATCTCCCACTGGGGATGTGCCCGCAACCAAGGTACATGCCCTTGACCGGAATCGAACCCGGGACCCTTCAGTCCGCAGGCCGACGCTTTATCCACTGAGCCAAACCGGTTTCGGCTGACTATTCATTTTCAAAGTGATTTCAGAAATGGATCTGCTGGAAAACCTTGCATTTTTGTGTAAATCCAAGTTTCTCCTCTGTGGAGAGCGGCTAGAGTGCTTGGATAGGTTCAAGGCGCGGACTAATGAGAGGGCACAGTCCTCTTATGGCAAAGCCACGTGCAAGTCCCAGCTTGGAGGGCAAAGCCCTCCCAGCACAATTAGAGCCAAAGGCTACAGTTGTAAGCTTGACCTCATGGTCCGAACCTGTGGCCCCACGTGGCTGAGTGATATGGGCTGTGGGAGGTGCAGCAAGTAAACAAAGCTGGATCAGGTGCATCTAACTGAGTAGATTCAAAACCCGCGAGAACGTTGTAAGCACGCCCTTACTTTGCCTCGTGGGATCAGGCTATAAAATACAGACTCGCCTTGCAGGCTGTGGCGCTGTTTCTCCATCAGAGAGGGCAGCGTCCCACCCAGACCTAGCTTTTTTTCTTGTCTGTCTTTTCTAAACCCTTCACCCCCTCTCTGGTTCACCCATGGCCGTGCCAGCGAGGCACACTCTCCAGATTCCTTGCCATCTCCAGCCTAGGTCACTGGGATTAGGAAAATGATCTGGGCCTAGCAGGAGTGGCTCGGTTGAGTGTTGTCCTGTGCACTGAAGTGTTGCCGGTTTGATTTCCGGTCAGAGCTCATGCCTGGGTTGTGGGTTCAGTCCCTAATTAGGGCCCATACAGGAGGTAACAGATCGATGTTTCTCTCTCTCTCTCTCTAAACATGTCCTTGGGGGAGGTGAGGATTAGAAAAAAATAAGAAACTGATCTGGGGTCTATTTTTATATATGAAAGAGTTGAGATTATAACCTGCTCTTCAGTGATAACAGGTTTAGGCTAAGGGGCCAGGACTTGGAGATGGCATGGTGGTGAAGATAATGAAGAAAATAAATTTTTTTTAAAATGTCACATCTCACAAATCAAACATTTCTTTCACTGAGGATATTTTTTTTCATCGATTTTAGAGAAGGGGTGGGGGGGAAGCGAAAGACATCAATGAGAGAGAAACATCTATCGGTTGCCTCCCACATACGCCCCAACCGGGTATCGAACCCGGAACCTTTTGGTGCTCGGGACAGCGTTCCAACTGAGCCACCTGGCCGGGGGAAACCCATTTCTTGAGATAGAAATATAACTGTCATCCTTACAGTGTTCTACTCTGTAACCTCATAACTCTGCATATTCTCCCAATGCTTGTTGACACTGAAATTTGTAACACCAGAGAAGTGTTACATCTGACCTCTTAAGGGAAGCTTCACTATAACACTCGGATTTGGGGACGGGGTGGAGTAACAGTTCCTAACTGATGACAGAGGACCCCGTGTGTTATTTCCCTACAACAGGGTATTGGATACTACAGCCTAGTAACCACCCTGTGCTTTTCCTTCAATTCTAATAACAGCGTAATTAATGAGCACTCAGGCAATACTTCAGTTAGGCGAATTTAAATTTTAAAGCCACACTGTGCTTGATCCTGTTTACCCGTTAGTCTTAGGAGCTCACCTAGTTCATGGAAAAGCAGGTGGGGCTGCCTGTTTAACTGGAAACCTGAACACAAGGCTCTTTGAAAAGACTTGACAGAAATGATACCGTAGGGTGGGCCGGTGGGCTGTATCAAGGAATGAGATTAACCCTAACAAGTATTCAAATAGGTTAGCAGGGAAGTGAGGCTATCGATGCTATGCTATCGCCTCCCAAGGCAGTGCTGGGGGTTGTGAGTTTTTGGTTATCACAGTGGCTAGGCCCAGGGTGTTACTAGAACTTTTTAAAATGTAAATATTTTTATTGCCCTAGCCCCGTGGTCGGCAAACTGCGGCTTGCGAGCCACATGCGGCTCTTTGGCCCCTTGAGTGTGGCTCTTCCACAAAATACCATGGCCTGGGCGAGTCTATTTTGAAGAAGTGGCGTTAGGAGAAGTTTAAGTTTAAAAAATGTGGCTCTCGCCCTGACCGGTTTGGCTCAGTGGATAGAGCATCAGCCTGCGGACTGAAGGGTCCCAGGTTCGATTCCAGTCAAGGGCATGTACCTTGGTTGCGGGCATGTCCCCAGTAGCGGGTGTGCAGGAGGCAGCTGATCGATGTTTCTCTCTCATCAATGTTTCTAACTCTCTATCCCTCTCCCTTCCTCTCTGTAATAAATCAATAAAATATATATTAAAAAGTGGCTCTCAAAAGAAATTTCAATCGTTGTACTGTTGATATTTGGCTCTGTTGACTATGAGTTTGCCGACCACTGCCCTAGCTGGTTTGGCTCAGTGGATAGAACCTCGGCCTGTGGATCAAATTGTCCCAAGTTCAGTTCTGGTCAAGGGCATGTACCTTGGTTGTAGGTTCCTCCCCAGCCCCAGTCAGGGCATGTGCAGGAGGCAAACAATGTGTTTCTCTCATCGATATTTCTGTCTTTCCCTCTCTCTTCCACTCTCTAAAATTCAATGGAAAAATATCCTCAGGTGAGGATTAAAAAGAAAATGAAGTATGTGTCTGTCATTAAAAAATATATATATATTTTATTGATTTTAGAGAGGAAAGGAGGAGAGATAGAAACATCAATGATGAGAATCATTGATCTGCCTCCTGCATGCCCCCTGCTGGGGGCCTAAGCATGTGCCATGACTGGAAATCAAACCTTGACCACCTGGTTCATAGATCAATGCTCAACCACTGAGCCACACCAGCTGGGTGATGAGGCCACAGATGTTTGTAATCTTACAGGGACAAAGGATAGCCCCCCTCTCTTTTTGTAAAGGTTTTTTTGTATTTGATTTTTAGAGAGAAGGGAGAAGAAAGCACGAGAAACATTGATATGAGAGCAAGACATCCATCAGCTGCCTCCTGCACACCCCATACTGGGGATGGAGCCTCAAACACCAGCATATGCCCTCACGGGAAATCAAACCAGCAACCATTTGGCTCCAGGGACTGTTGTAGGCAGTTAGACTGACAGGAGCAGAGCAAGGATGATGGGCTAGGTAGGTCACCAGGTGGAAAGGCCCAGGTGCCTAGCATAGGACAATCACCTATAGGGTGGGCTCTCGCCCCAGGGTGACTTTTCTCCCCTAGCATAGCCCTGGTCTTGTGGTTTGGATCCCCTGACCTTTCCGCCCCGGAGATAACATCCATGCCTCAGTTGTATTTCAGCTCCAGGCTCAGAAAAACAACAAAACGAGGCACAGCTGACCTCAGGACCAACTGCATTAATGACCCCCTGCCCTGGTGCCTGCCAATCAATCAGTAGGGACCACACCCTGAAAGGATACACCTGGAAAGCTGCTGAATATTCTATTAAGATCTTCCCCTGGGCCCGGCCTGCGTGGCTCAGTCGTTGAGTATGGTTACCAGGAGATCACAGTTCACTTCCTAGTCAGGACACATGCCCGGGTTGCTGGCTCGATTCCCAGTGTGGGGCTTGCAGAAGGCAGCAGATCAATGATCCTCCCTCATCATTGATGTTTCTATCTCTCCTCCTTTCCTCTCTGAAATCAATATATTGAAAAAAACACAAACCCTTAGGACATGCCCTAGCCAGTGTTTCTCAGTGGTTAGAGAGTCAGCCCGAGGACTGAAAGGTTCTGGGTTCGATTCCAGTCAAGGGCACATACCTCTTGGGTTGAAGCCTCAATCCTCTGCCCTGGCCCTGCCCTGGTTGGAGTCTCTCTCTCTCTCTCTCTCTCTCTCTCATTCCCTTCCACTCTCTCTAAAAACCCATGGGAAAATGTCCTCGGTGAGGATTAACAAGAAATTTAAAAATAAAACCCTTAGGAGGGAGGACCCAGTGCGCTCTTCCTCCCGGGAGCATGCGGGTACCTTTCCCTCCCCCTTCCCTCTCCACCCCGCCCCTCTTCCTCCCTGCCCCAGGCACTTTACTGTTAGCTTCCTCACTCCCAAGCTCCAAGGGCCCTTCCTTTGCCTCCATAATTTGTCTCCCTAAACTCATTTCTTCTAGAAATTACTTTTTCTACCTCTGTGATTTACCCAATACATGTTCTCTTACAATTTGGGTCTTGGCTTTGAATTCTTTCCTAGCCAGAACCCACGTTCCGAGGTTGCTGAACCCAGGTTTGGTCTACCCCACCGGTCAGACACCTGGTGCTTTCCCCCCCCCCCCCCGCCCCCCCCCCACCCCAACAGGACAACACACAACTCAACCAACTGAGCCACACCGGCCAAGACAAGACAGGCCTTCTTAAGAAAGGGTTTTCCATTTCTTTTTAAAAAATGTATTTTTATTGATTTTAGAGAGGAAGGGAGAGGGAGAGATAGAAACATCGATGGTGAGAATCATTGATCAGCTGCCTCCTGCATGTCTCACACTGGGAATTGAGTCCAAAACCCGGGCACAGGCCCTGACTGGGAATCGAACCGTGAACTCCTGGTTCATAGGTCGATGCTCAACCACTGAGCCATGCCGGCCGGGCCATGTTCTTTTTTACTAGTAGAGGAAACATCCACCTCATGCCGTCTGCATTTCCTTTCTCTCCTCCTGTCCCTGGTGCCTTCTCAGGTTTTGTGGCTTGCTGGCACATCCCCCAGAAATACTTAGAGGGGGGGCCCTATGGGGTGGGGGCTTGGGTTGGAGGAAGCCAATCTGCAGTCTCTCCCTGGTCACTCCCGAGGCTCCCCAAACTGGGCATCATTAAGGCTCCCCGTTCTCTCTGGCTGCTGCCTTCTATCCTTTGTCTGCTTAGGTGCATCTCTAACTAAAAAAGGTGAAATAATTTAGTTTATCTTTTTTTTGCTAACAAAAATATACATAAAGATACATTTTATTTATTGATTTCAGAGAGGAAGGGAGAGGGGGAGAGAGAAACATCAATGATGAGAATCATTAATTGGCTGCCTCCTGCCTGGAGATCGAGCCCACAACCTGGGCCATGTGCCCTTGACCAGAATTGAACCTGGGACCTTTCCGTCTGCAGGCCTATGCTCTAGCCACCGAGCCAAGCCAGCTCGGGCTACCTAAAGATTAATTTAAACAACTGCTAAGGGGGGTTTTTGAGGCAGTGTGCTGGTAGCAGAAAGAGCCCTGGATTGGGAGGCCTGGGCTCTGTAATTACCCTAAGTAGTTGTATGACCTTGGCCAATGACCTAACACCATTTTATCTCCTCCTCCAGACCCTTACCTCTCTTATAGTAAGGGAGCCCATGTAGGTGGCCTCCTCAAAAACTATGTAGGGTGTTTTGTGACTTTTCTGCGCTCCCAGGTTAACAAGGGCATTTAGAATGAGAACAGGGAGATGTAGAATAAATCCCAGGGTCTCAGACACGCACTTCATCTAAGAGCTCATGCACCAGTCTGTACATGGTACACATCTCTTTAAGGAGCCCCTTGCTTCAAATCAGGAAGCATGCTAGGAATGACTCCACTCCCTTTCAAGTCTTCAAGACCCTGTCTTTAGGCTGCAGCCTTCGTCCCCTCAAGGCAGCCTGGGGTGGTGTGGAGGGCGGTGGAAGATGCCCCAATTTCCCCTTTCATAGATATTCAGAGAATTAACTGGACACAAGACTCTCGTTTACGTTAGGAGATGTGAATATCGTTTTTTTAAAAAAGAAAATCATCCAGCCGGTGTGGCTCAGTGGTTGAGTGTCAACCTATGAACCAGGAGGTCACGGTTCGATTCCTAGGTTGTGGGCATGATCCCGTGTGGGGCATACGGGAGGCAGCCAATCAGTGATTCTCCCTCATTATTGATATTTCTGTCTCTCTCTCCCTTCTCTGAAATCAATGAAAATATATTAAAAAAGAAATTGGTGCCGAAACCGGTTTGGCTCAGTGGATAGAGCGTTGGCCTGTGGACTGAAGGGTCCCGGGTTCAATTCCGGTCAAGGGCATGTACCTTGGTTGCGGGCACATCCCCAGTGGGAGGTGTGCAGGAGGCAGCTGATCGATGTTTCTCTCCCATCGATGTTTCTAACTCTCTATCCCTCTCCCTTCCTCTCTGTAAAAAATGAATAAAATATATTAAAAAAAAATTGGTGGAAACCACTCAATATTTCATAACCTAGGTTTACATAGCATGAACCTAGGCAAACACTCCTTGGCCTTCTTCCTTGTAAAAGAAAGTTGGGTAACACCATCTCCAGACCCATTTCCTGGTCAAACTTTGTTCAGAGCATCTTCATATACACTACTCATTTGAATCTCACACTATGATGACACAATGCAGTTGTCAATGTCTTCATTTAACAAAAGTGGAAAATGCCATTCAGGTCGGGAAACTGCCCCAAGTTCTACAGGCAGAGGAGGAGGGGATAGAGCAACAAAGCATCCCTGGGGCAACGCTCTCCACTTCCCCTCCTGGCATCTCTTTGGGCTGACAAAGTAACACACAGGTAAAATACGTACCCATTTAATTAAATGTTTATTCAGAGAAAGTATGTATAAAAACTTACAAATCTTAGAACTCAACTATACATGAAATAGGGTGATGGGATGGTCAGTTTTAACATATACGTACAGCATAGCTATTGTTCTTCCCTCTCCCCTTCGGTCCTTATTTCTGGCTCCTGTTTTGTCCCAAGGAAAGACTAATGGACCAATTTTACTGTTCTCAGGCCAATAGAGCAAACTTCAGGTGTTAAAAAAAAATTGGAGACTAATTATCAGTCACGTTTTTTCCCCAACAGTAATTAGGTTTTTTGGTCCTGATTTCTCTTTGCCATTTTTGATGTTTTCAATGAGTGTTGCCAGTAAGCTATTTAGCATTAATTTTAAAAACCCTTAAGGCTCCCATGTTCTGCTCACAGCTTCCCCTATAAGATCCTGTATCCTTTTTCCTGTAGTAGACACACTGATTTAAAAGCAGCAGGTCGGTGCTAAAACCGATTTACCACTGGCAACTGCTAGAACGGCATGTCAACTCTATTCAGAAAGACCATCGACAGAATAGTACTTTCAATCTGATTTTTAAAACCAACACGTTTATCAAAAATGAAAATACAGTACTCGGTTGTTCAACTTTGAAAGAAGCCAGCAGTTCGATAAGGCATGTGCATTAATTCACCTGTCTGTAGCAAGGATCACACGTTTTTCTCTTACAAACACACAAACTCACAGCTTGTCATGTTTTATCCAAAAATTAAGATTGCCATCACATTATTACTATTTTTCCTGTGTTTTGTTCAAGTAGGTTTCTTAACTAATGATTTTCCTTGACTGGACATAATCTCAAAGAATGCATTCTGAAATGAGACAGCTGGAGGATGCATCCTAAGAGTGTTCTCTTGGGTTTAAGGTTTTTCCACACCGAGATTTTGCATAGTAAAGAGCCCAGCTGTGTCTCCAAGAAGCATGCTGTATTTCCTGACATTGTTTTTCTGAGAAGGAAGACACTACCCAGGGAAGGTCATAATTTTAGCTTACCAAATTGCATTCTGGTTGTTTGGTTTTGTTAAATACCCTTCATTAGTTTCAAGCAAATATGCTTTTAAATAATCTAAGACTCAAAACCCATTTGAGTTTATAAGTACTACTGGCTATTATCTTTCCGATGTCCCCTGAATGAAAGCGAATGTTCCAGGTTTATAATGCACAGAGCCTTACGGAGGAGTGGGCGGAGGGGCTGGGGACACGGGCAAGGAGAGGGAAAGGGACCCGGGACCTCTCTGTATCATGCCATGGAGAACGACAGTTCTGAATCGGAAAAGGGAAGGAAGACAGTCCTTGTAAAAAATGACAGTTTAAAAAAGATAAGTAACATTCAGTCTAACAACACGGTTTCCTGTTCCTTTTTAATGCTCGCTAACACGGGGTGGTCGGGTTCCGTGACTTCCGAGTCCCCGCTGCCCAGGAGGATGGACCGCCCTTCGTCCAGGGCGAAGACGTCCGAGTTCTGGTTTTGGCAGGAGTGTTTGACAACCTCGTTGGGAGTCGAGAACGTTTTGTCGCACAGGTTGCACTTGTAGGGTTTGTTAGTTTGTACCAGCATGTTGTCCATCTGACTGCCCTCCTCGAACGTGCACAGCTCCAGGGTCTGCTTGTCCACCATGGTGTAGGTGTCGATGCTCTGGTTGAGGCACACGTGCCGGGCGGCCTGGTTGGCCCTGCAGAAGCTCTTGTCGCAGGTGCTGCACTTGAAGGGCTTCCCCGTGTGAATGTACATGTGCTCCCGCCAGTGGCTCTTCTGGATAAATTTGCGTCCACAGATCGTGCACTCATACTTGCGCCTCTTGACCTCCCTCTCTTGGTCCGCCTGCTCCAAGTTGTCAATGTCCGCAATGTCCGAGGGCGGCGGCGTCTCCGAGTGCTGCTGGCCGTCGATGATGGGGGAATCGGAGATGTGCTGCAGCTCGCTGTCGCTGATCATCCCGGCCTCGGGCACCTCCATGGCGTCTTTCCCTAGGTCCGCGGCATTGCTGCAGAGAGACAGGGGCACGCGGCCCTCCCCGGGCTGGCTGGCCGTGAAGGGCACCCCGGTGTGGATCTGCAGGTGTTCCCGCAGACTGCTCCGGAGGGTGAAGCGCCGCCCGCACAGGTGGCAGGCGTAGTACTTGGGGAAGCTGCCATTCCTCTTCATGATGCTCGGCTTGACGTGGGCGATGGTGAGGGATGTGGGCTGCTCATCAGAGGAAGAGGCTTCCAGGTTGGTCTCCTCCCCGGCGGCGGGGGGAGGAACAGGAGTGGAAACGAGTTCTGGAGACAGGGAGGTCTGCAGGGGGTCCGAGGGAGTCATGTGTGTCCGATTCACCTGGGGCAGATTTGAAGTCAACTGGGAGAGCTGTGTGGCTTCGGGCACCTGCTCCTGGCTCACCCTGGAGGTCTGGGGCCGGGGTTCTCGCCCAAGTTTCTCAGGCATCGGAGCAATCTTGGGGGCCTGTCTCAACTGATGGTCTGCGATCTGAATGCCATACAAGGAGGAAGCCAGCGGGAACACTTGGTCAGGGTGAGAGAAGGCTCCTTGGCTGGCCAGGCTGGCCTCCTGGATCAGAGGGTAAGCGTGTAGGAACTTGATCCCCTGCTCCAGGCGAACAGGGTCAATGAGCTGAGGCGCCATCTTCCCGGTGTACATCAGGTGTAAGAGGTAGCTGAAAATGTCGGGCTGGATGTCGGATGGTTTCAGACGGACACATTCACTGAAAGAAACAAACAAGTAAAAAGTCTGTCAGTCAATGTCAGTAATTGTCTCAAACGATAACATCAAGCCTGAGGAAAAAACAGGCACTTTTTAAAAAGGTGAATGAAGCACGCACATTTCCCATTTCTTACTGTTACTAAGTGTCATGAAATGGAATACTCAGAAGTTTACGGGAATCCATATAATTTAATGTTAATTAGATTAGGAACAGAGAGAAATACAATAAATATATCTTAAAGGACGGAGAAGGAAAAAGTTCATGTTAAACAAATGTGCTATCCTAACTCAGAGTCTTGAAGCAGTCTTTCTCCTAGTGATTTATGTCAGGTGTACCATATCAAATTCGTGTTTTATGGAGAGGATCATTCACTTCCTATCAGTCTGAGTGGCCTGTGGCCCAGTAATGGTTAGGAACCAATGACCCGGCACATCCTTTGGTTAAAGTCTAGGATTCTGTATGGATCCAAGGTCATCCGGCGTTCAACAGGAGACCTTTTTAAAGTAAATCAATCTACCTGATTTAAAAAATGTCTTCATTTCTAAAACGACATGGGGAGCTGGACTAGTAAGAACAAGTGGCTAAGAGCAAGACAACAAAAGTGGGAGGAAAACGAAGCCTCATTCTGTCTGTGTCTGCAACTCTCTGACCTACGTCCAGCAAGACGGTGACGGAGTCGAGGGCCAGCCTCGGCCCAGCTCTAGCGCAGTCAGGTCACCTTCCCGTGCTGCGAGACTGCACTCAAGGGTGGTTGCAGGCCCTGGCCAGGGGAGCTCAGCTGGTTACAACGTCGTTCTGATACTCCAGGGTTGCAGGTTCAATCCCTGGTCAGGGCACATGCAAGAATCAACAAACGAATGCATCAATAAGTGGGACCACAAATCTCTCTCTTTAAAAAAGAAAAAAGGTGGTTCCAGGACAACTCAGTTCCTTATCAAATGTCATCGTCGTCATCATCATCGGAACTGCAGCTGGGCTTTCCAGGAATTACTTCACGTTAACTCTCATGTTACAGATAAGGACCCAGGCTCAAAGGAATGCATACCTTGCTCAGTATCACAGACTTACTAAGTGGTGAAATTGGGAATTAAATCTGGGTCTAACTCCAAAGCCATGATACCAAGATTCCTTAGAGCATTGAAACGATCCTGTGTACAAACACACACACTCAAAGAAACCAATCCTGTGTAGATGAGGCAGATGTGATCATTCCACTTTGACAGACATGGAAACTGAGGTTTCAAACAGTTAAGTAATCTAAGGGAGGGACCTACGGCAGACGTGGGATTGTTGATTTCCAGCTCTTAGATTTCAGTGTTTGCATCACCCCTGAAAAGGCAGCCTGAGTGAAGCTGCAATAGTCAAGAGGTCCCCAAGAGCTCTTCCCGGACCACCAGCAGCGACAGAAGTTCTACTGCATCTTTAGAAACCAGGGAGATACAGCTCTGCATATTATGGGGCACGTGCTATCAGCCACTGAGTGATACACTCTACAGACAATGCATTTTCAGCTCCAAAGACACCTTCCTTAAATGCTTTTAGGTTTTATAATAATTTTAAAAAATTTTGTGAATAATTTCCTTTTCTTCTAAATTTTTTTATTTTTCAATTACAGTTGACACACAATATTATATTAGTTTCAGGTGTACAATCCAGTGATTAGACATTACATAACTAAGTGATCATCCCAATCTCACACCCATTGGACATCATACATAGCTATTAGAATATTATTGACTATACTATTCCCTATGCTGTACTTTACATTCCCATGACTATTCTGTAACTACCAATTTGTACTTCTTAATCCCCTCAACCTTTTTCACCCATTCCCCCAACCCTCTTCATCAAATGTTCTCTGTGTCTGTGCATATTTCTGTTTTATTTTGTTTTTCATATTCAATTGCTGATAGATATGTATTTATTGCCATTTTATTATTCATATTTTTTATCTTGTTCTTAAAGAAGACCCTTTAACATTTCATGTAATATTGGTTTGGTGTTGGTGAACTCTTTCAGCTTTTTCTTGTCTGGGAAGCTCTTTATCTGCCCTTCAATTCTAACAGCCTTGCTGCGTAGATTAATCTTGTTTGTAGGTCCTTGTTTTTCATCACTTTGAATATTTCTTGCCACTCCCTTCTGGCCTGCGAAGTTTCTGCTGAAAAATCAAGCTTACGGTCTTATGGGAACTCCTTGTAGGTAACGAACTTCTTTTCTCCTGCTGCTTTTAAGATTCTCTCGTTCTTTAACCTTTGGCAATTTAATGATGATGTGTCCTGGTGTGGGCCTCTTCGAGTTCATTTTGTTTGGGACTCCCTGAACTTATGTGTCTTTTTCCTTCACCAGGTTAGGGAAGTGTTCTGTCATTATTTTTTCAAATAGGTTTTCAATATTTTGCTCTTTCTCATCTCCTTCTGCACCCCCCGTGATACAAATGTTGGTATACTTGAAGTTGTCCCAGAGGCTCCTTACACAACTCTCATTTTTTTGTTATTCTGATTGGGTGTTTTTTGCTTCCTTATATTCCAAATTGCTGATTTGATTCTTTATTTTTATTTTTTTTTAAAGAGAGAGAAACATCAACATTGCTGCTTCCTGAACACCCCTGTTAGAGATTGAGCCCACAACCCAGGCACGTGCCTTGACCGGAAATCAAACTGGCAACCTCTTGGGTCGACGCTCAACCACTGAGTCACACTGGCCGGGCTGCTGATTTGGTTCTTGACTTCATCTTCTTTACTGTTGATTCCCTGTAAATTATTCATTTCAGTTAGTATATTCTTCATTTCTGACTGGCTCTGTTTTATGATTTCCATTTCCTTTTTTATGCTGTTGAAGTTCTAAGTTCCTTGAGCATCTTTAAAACTAATGATTTGAACTCTGTATGTTAGTTTGATTGCCTCCATTTCATTTAATTATTTTTCTTGTTTTTTTTCACACTCGGAACCTGTTTGTCTCCTCATTTTGGAAGCCTCCAAGTGTTTGTTTCTATGTATTAGGTAGAGCTGTTATGTCTCCCAGGCTTGGTAGAATGGCCGTATATAGCAGGTATTCTGTAAGGTCCACAGCCTCCTCGATCACGCAAGCTAGGCACTCAAAGTGGGCTCCCCACCCCCCTCGTGGGCTGTGTACACCCTCCTGTTGTAGTTGAGCCTTGATTGCTGTTGGCACGTCAATGGGAGGGATTTACTCCCCAGGCTGGTCAGCTGCAAGGACTGGCTGCTACCACCAACCACCGTAGAGGATCAGCTGTGCAGGAGGAGACCACCCCAGGGCAGGACTTCCTTCAGCAGGGCTCTGGTGCCCACTGAGCCTGCCCCTTGAGTGTGTCACTGAGGAAGTGGTTGGGTGGTGATGCTTCAGCATGGTCTGAAGCTGTCCACTGGGTGCCCTGGCTGTGGGGCTTCCCAGGAGGTGTAGGCCAAGGTCAGCTGCTGCCTGTGTTCTGCCCAGAGCCTCCCAGCATGAGCTACAGAGAGATCTGCAGACGGCTATTGGGCTTGGAGGTGCCCAGGAGAGGTCAAACTGTGAACCAAAGTCAGCTGCTGCTAGTGCCAGGCCTGGGGCCACTCAGGAGGTGGTACGGGGCACACTGAGGCCAAATTCTGCTTGAGATTTTAGGAACATCTGAAGCATAAGGCAAGAGAAGCCACTGTGTGAAAAACACTGGGAACAGTGTAAGTGGACCGAAAAGCTGGGTAGGGCAGGGTCTCAGGGAATCACCAGGGCAGGGCTAACAGGGCTCAGCCAGGTTAAGGGAGACTCAGAGATGGTGCCCACCTGCCAGCTCCTGGGGGAAGGGCTCAGAAAAGGAACGATAGCTCTGCCAGCACTGCCACCTGGGAGCACGCAGCCCTCCGGCTCTCACCCTGACGCCCAAGTGTCCCTGGAGCCTGTCGAGCTGCTGCCCCAGCACTGGAGCCCAGGAGTCCGCGTAAGTCTATGCACGGGCCCCTTAAGAGGAACGCCCGAGACTTCAGCAGCCTCTGTCTCCCTCAGCCTCAATTCCTGCTGGTTTTTACAGCCAGGGGTTCTGGGGACTTCTCTTCCGGGCACTGGAACCCTGGGCTGGGAGGCCTGGTGTGGGGCTGGAACCCCTTGCTCCACAGGGGAGACCTCTGTAGCTGAGATATCCAGCCACACACGAGTGTGGGACCAGCCAGTCCTTGTCTCTGCCCTTCCTACCAGTCTCGATGTGGCTTCTTTAAATCCTTAGTTATAGGAGTTCTATTCAGCTAGATTTCAGGTGGCTCTAAATGATGGTTGTTCTGTAGTTTAGTCGTAGTTTTGATGTGGTTGAGGGAGGATATGAGTACGGCATTTACCTATGCTGTCATCTTGACCAGATATAATAATTTTTTATTATACCACTTCTTACTATTATAACTCTTTTTGGCTCCTTTGGGTGTTTTATCTTATTAACAAATAGTTTCCAATATGCTAAACTATTAACAGTATACTCAGCTCTTCTAAATTAAATTTTTATTCTATTAAAAAAAGAGGAAAAATGACTTTAATTGGAATTTGTGACAGAGAAGATTTGAATAATTATTGTATTACTGTATTGATTATGTTTCAAGATGAATGCATACAAATAATCATTTGAGAAATATCTGACTATGAAGTGTGGAAGCCAAAGACTAAAGAATAAGCATAACAACTAGCATCCCTTGAGAGTATAAAGGGGAAGAGTTACATGACCATTAAAAAAAAAGATATACAGATCTTTCATATCTTTACTTGGCCTCTTTTTATAATCCTTTTAAATTATTTACAGTCCTTTAAATAGGAACGAAGACACAGGTGTCTTCCCATTAAGCACAAGGTGAGTGCCAGCAACACTGCGTGTCCTATAACATATCTGGATGCCCTTGGGAAGCTCAGCATTCGGAATAAGGCTTCAGAATGTGGTGACAAACACTTTCATAATGTAAACAGTCAACCCTAACCTGAAGACATAACCAGGGGGAATCCTTCCAGGGCCAGGCAGGGGCCGGTGAACTGGAAACCATAGACCCTTAGGGGTAAAAATCAGCCCCACAAGATATTGGGCACCTCTTGTTCTGCCCACACAGAATATTCCTTCAGGCGGAAGGAGGGCTCAGATAGTGAGCGCTCTGCCTCCCCAGGAAAGAAAAGCAGGGGACAAAATCCGAAACTGGGACTATGAATTTCAGCATCCATGAGAGGTACCAAGCAGAGGCCCTTTTCATGAAAGCTTTGTTGTAAGTTCCGTAACTTCCCCTCATTTGTTATTGTGTAGGTTGTCGTCTGTCCACAGTCTGTGAATGGGGGTGACTGCACAGTGCACATCTCAAATTTTAAAGAACTATCAGAGACTACACACTTTTCACTTTGCTCAAGCGTGTTTTGCGTAGTAACAATGTGAGTCTCTGATGGCAAAGAAGAGATGGGGCTGAGGAGACCCCAGTCTATATACTTCAGCCAGTTCTGGGGCCCCCAAGAGTTGGTGAGAAACCACCAGGACTAGGAAGGGAGGTCCCGGGGGTTACGGCCAGGGCCCAGGGCGGTTTCCAGACATAAACTTATCTTTGTTTCTTCACTGTAATTTTTCCCCTTAAAGCAGAATCACATACAGACACATATAGAAGTTGTTTTGAGAGGGTCCAGCCACCTTTATCCTTGACTGCTTTCCCTCCCAGGCAGCTGCTATGGGCCACGCTGGTCATTCCCAAGTCCTCTGGGAAGATCACAGCCCTCTACAACACGATTTCACCAAGGAGCCTGCTGTGCACATGTCTGTTCGACAGAACACTTTTATGTAGGAAAAACATAGTTTTAGCACAGCTACAAGCCTTCCGTATAAACTTTCACAGTCATTTAAAATTTCATTTTTTCCTTCACATTCTAGTATCTTAAGATGGGCTTAAAGAAGTTTGAGAAGAAAGAATGTCAAATGTTAGACATTGTCAGAAGCTGTACTTATTAGCAAGGCGTGTGTCCGTTGAGAGCTGCCAGCCTGCTGTCCTACATGATTTAAAGCCACTTCCAGTAGCGTTCACAGGACAGAGACACCTAGCGGCAACTACAGATAAAACACCCTCGAAGCCGGGGGTGGGGAATGTCTGGCCAGGATAAGGCCCACCAAATCATTTGGTCTGGCCCCGCCAAGGCATTAGGGGTGAGTTATTTACATGTTTGACCAACTATAACAGGCTAATTTTTAAGTTGATAATCTTGTATGGCCCGAGAATGATGTTATAAATATCCAAATGACCCTTGGCAGAAGACAGGTTCCCCACCCTGCAAAGTGAAAAAACTATGCTCTCAGACTCTCTCTTAAGCAGCCACACAGCAGTTCTTAGTGGCTTGAGAAAAAGGGACTGGTTTTCACCCAGTATTTGCCTTGTTCCAATGAGGTGGGCAGGGCCGCTGTGCGGGAGCCCACATGGCACGTGCCCCCTCTGGTGCAGTAACACACACGATAGCTTAAACTCGGGATTCCTATTTGCACAGACACCATATTCCCTTGTTGCAAAGTCCTTTACTTAAAGGTAAGTTTCTTGCATCTATTTAAAACTCATTACATTGTATTCTTCTACTCCCCCAGAATAAAATCTTCCCCCTTTCAAGATAGGTGTAATTCATTGTGTTGGGGCTTCTAAGTACACATTGGCGCGAGGTCAGTAAGTGAAGCAAGTCTCTGACAGTCAAGTAAAAGGGAGCATCCTTAGAGTCACAAGGTAAAACATCAAGTGCTATTATGTACAAATACCTAAACTACACACTCCGAGGTTAAAAAGGTTTGTAAACCCAGTCTCTGCCCCCAAGAATCATACATATGAGGAGGGGAGGCAAGTACACGGACAGCGAAGGGAAGATGGATAGATCTTACAAAAGGGCCCAGTGCTATGATGTGAGAGAGAAAGACAGCTTTTGATCCTTTCGGTTCATTGGGTTAGGGGAGGGGTGCTGGAGAGGTGAATTGGGAGGGGGGGTGGGCAGAATACGGCCAGCACAGTGTGGTTCAGGTGAAGGGTGGGGTATCCCACTAGGGTGCAGTTGGAGGTGAGGTGGGAAGAAGGTCAGGCTTCAAGCCTGTGGGACTCTGAAAGCCAGAATACGTTATTTTGGTATGCAGTGGGTACCCTCTAGGTTTCCAGTCACAGCAAGTGGATTTCTGATCCAAGGCACACTACACTGAGAGCAATGTTCAGGAATATGAAGCTGACACTAACCTGCAGATGATTATTAGTAAATGGAAGTGAAGAGGGGAAGGGAAGGACTATTAAAAGGTATTTTGAAATCCTGATTGGGAACTAAGATTTTAATTATGGGTTTCTCAAAGATAAAAAATGGGGAAACCAAGAAGGACCTCAGGCAAGGCTTAATTGCGTTTTAGATATGCTAAATGACATAAAAGGAGGAGATACAGTTGTAATTGCCTGGCAGGCAGCCTGGGGCCTTGGGAAATAAAGATCAAGGTCAGAGCTGGAATCTGGTTTTGGGCAGAGGTGAGATCCAGGAGACCAGTGAGCACCCGAGAGAACTGCACACAGAAAGGAAGAGCCCCAGACCAACACTCACCCCAACTCACAGAGGGCAGAAAAGCATGGGCTCAGAGCGACCAAATGCAGAGGAAGAAGCTGAGGAGGGAAGAAGACAGCAGCAAGGGCTGCAGAGGACAAGGACCACAGAGACAGGGGAGCAGAGGTTCTGAGGAAGAGGTGACCTTGGAGGGATGACTTCAGTGGCGTGACGTGGCAGAAACCACAGGGCCCACGGAGAGGAAGCGTGTGGGCTGAGGCCCGTACAAGAGAGGCCGTAGATCACCCTGGAGCACTTCCGTAGTCTAACAGCAGAGCGGCATCGTTACTCAGGCAGACAGCGTGTAAGGAAGCACTGACCCTTCATACACCGGGGGCTTAAACGTATAAAATCACAAGGACAGAATAAAAACTAAGGGATGGGATCTGGGGGCTTGAGGTCGGGAGGAAGAGCCTTTTCCTTAAACAATGAGGGGCCCTCTTCTCCAAGACAGAAGAGATGGGATGAAAAAAAACAACAAGGAAACGTACTGAGCTTGAGACAATTTAAAAGAGGAAAGGAGAAAATTGGGGGAGTGAATGCCATCAAGCTTCTCATTAGAGAAGGAGACGAGGATAAATCCTGGAAGCTGGGAGCTGAGCCGGATTAGGGAGAGGAGAAGATTAATGAGGTCAGGCAGCAGCCGGCTTCCTAATGGGATCTGGACATGCAGGTGACACTGGTGAGGGTCCCTGGAGGGGCTGCTTGGGGCTCCAAGGCCCATGATTCCCAAGTGCTACTGGAATGATGGGTTTAGAAGAAATGGGCTTGGAAAGTAAGTTGTAACCAAGAAGGGTGAGGGGGAAAGTGAGGTCACGAGGAAACTGGGAGCCCAGGAGCCCAGGGACAGGGAGGAGACCCGTGGTCCTGCTGAGGGCAAAGAGCAGGTTCAGCGGGACAGAGGGCCACGAAGTTCAGTCTGCAGTCATTCGATTATCACAACCACGTTAGTTACCTGGTCTGATGGACAAACAACATCTTAAAGTAATTGGAGAATGAAGCAAGAACTGATTTGTGTGCCTTGAAGTACACATCGCCGATGGCAACCGTGCAGTCACACAGGAAACCAAACTCTCGCTGAGCGTTTAACTGTTGCAGGAGAATAAGTCCATGGTTGGCCAAATCCATTTTTTTAAAAATCTGCAAAGCAAACAATTTTTTTTAAGAAAGATGATTCACAAACAAGTATGTGTCCTTACAGTCACCAATAGTAATGATCACAGGTAACATGCCAGGCGCTGCTGAGAACGTTCCCTAAATCCACTCATTTAGTCTCCCAGCGGCCCTTGGAGTAGCTGTCACAACTCCCACTCACAGAGGACGGCACTGCTGGGGATTCGGGGATTTCGGATTTGCCCAAGTTTACAAAGGCAGTTTAAGAGGAGGAGTCAGGAAATTAAGTTTGCCCTCCGGACAGCAAGCATCCCCAGGTCATTTAGTCTTTTAGTTTAGGATTCCAAATGCAAATTTTAATGATCAAATCTCCTTAGAGATAAATTAAGGTGCTGGGTGGGGCCACAGCAGGGGGCGGGGGTGAAGGTCGCACTAAGTTTGGGACTAAGGAAGCGGGGTGGGTGCTCACCCTTCTTTTTGTGGAGGAGGAAATGGGCTTCGAGGTGTAACATCGCCCAGGCCATGGAGCTAGAAGGCAGGAGAGCCGATATTTAAATCTGAGTGTTCTGACGCCAGATTCTAACATCTTCATTCCTCACAGGGCGCCCTAGCAATGAATCCATGTACAGCAGAACGGATTCTAGAGGAGCTGGTTCATCAAAGCTGTGGCGGGCTCCTCCTCAGTCAAACGGCATTTATAAAAGCCCATGACACATAGATCAGCACTGTGTTTAACAGAATACCTAATGCTAGAAAGATTCCTTCTCCGATTGGACCAAGGGAAGGATGTCCGCTTTCACTATTCAACATAGTCCCGGACGTTCTGGAGAGTGCAACAAAGCAGGAAAGGAACGAAAAGGCATTCAGACAGGAAAAGGAAAACGAACTCTCTATTTGCAGGTGACATGATTGTCACTTAAAAAATCCCAAGGGATGTACCCAAACTCCTAGGACTAATAACTGAGTTTGGCAATGCCACGGGATACCATCAAATAAACATAAAAATCAACTAATTCTACATGCTAACTTTGAACTTGTGGACCCTGAAATTAGAATAATTCCATTTACAATCACTAAAAAAAAAAAAAGAAATACAACACATAAATCTAATAACATAAGTCTTGTTTGTTGAAAACTACACGATGCTCATGGAAGAAATAAAAAAAAGATCTAAATAAATGGAGAGACATACTGTATTTACAGTTAGGTAGACTCAACATTGTAAAAATATCAGTGTTTTCCCAAAATGATATATAGATTTGATACAAATTTTATTTTAAAAATATATTTTTATTGATTTCAGAGAGGAAGGGAGAGAGAGCTAGAAACATCAATGATGAGATTGAATCATTGATCGGCTGCCTCCTGGACGCCCCAACTGGTGATTGAGCCTGCAACCTGGGCATTTGCCCTTGACCAGAATGGAACCCGGAACCCGGAACCCTTTAGTCCACAGGCTGACTCTCTATCCACTTAGCCAAACTGGCTAGGGCTTGATACAATTCTTATCAAAATCCAAGTAAGATTTTTTTTGAAGATTGATTGGTTTTATTAAGTGATTCATGAATCAAGCAGCACCTCCATTCAGCAATTAGAGATACCCTCCAAGGAAGAGTTTTTTGTAGACATAGACAGTCATCTAAAATGTATAGGTAAAGGCAAAGGAACTAGTACAGCTACAACAATTTCTAAAGAAGAGTAATGAAGGGGGAGTGTTGTAGGCAGCAGGAACAGCGCCGGTGTCTGACCCTCGTGCTCAGGTACTTGGGTTCTGGCTAGGAAAAAATCCAGAGCCAAGACCCAGCTGTAAGAGAACATTTATTTGGTAAATTACAGAGTTAGAAGTAATTCCTAGAAGAAATGGGCTTAGAAAACAAGTTGTAGAGGTAAAAGAAGGGCCCTTGGAACTGGGGAGTGAGGAAGCTAACAGTAATGTGCCTGGGGCAGGGGGGGAGAGGGAGGAAGGGAGAGCACACTGGGTCCTCTCGTAAGGCTTTAAGGGTGGAGATGTTAGGGGAGGTCCCAGGGGAAGATCTTAATAGACTATTCAGCGGCTTTCCAGGTGTGTCCTTTCAGGGTTGTGGTCACTGATTGATTGGCGGCACCAGGGCAGGGGGTCATTATCCAGTGCAGCTGGTCCTGAGGCTGGTTTTGTTGCTTAATGGGCCTGCAGCTGAAATACAACTTGAGGCAGAGATGTTATCTCTAGGTAGGAAAGGTCAGGGGTCCAAACTGCATGACCAGTGCTATGCTAGGGGAGAAAAGTCACCCAACAGTTGATTGTCCGTTGCTAGGCACCTTGGGGCTTTCCACCCTGGTGACCTTCTGTACCCGGCCCATCATCCTTGCTCTGCTCATGATTCCACAGGAGCAATCAGTGTATTTCATTTCAAGATGTATTATATAAGCTACAGTACTCAAGATTATGTGGTATCGGTGGAGGGATAAACACACAGATCAGTGGATCAGAAAAGAGAACTCAGAAGTAGACCCACACAAAGATGCACAATTGATTGTTTATAAAGGCACAAAAGCAATTCCATGGAGGAAGAATGGAAGAATAATCTTTTTAACAAATGGTCCTGAATCAGCTGAACTTCCATAGGCAAAAGGGGGAGATAGGAGAGGAAGAAGCTTGTCCTAAGACGAACCTTATATAAAAATTAACTCTAAGTGGCGTGGCTGGTGTAGATCAGCTGTTGGGCATGGACCCAGGAACCAAGAGGTCACCGGTCAGGGCACATACCCAGTTTGCGGGCTAGATCCCATGTGGGGGACCTGCAAGAGGCAGCCCCTCAATATTTCTCATTGATGTTTCTCTCTATCCCTTTCCCTTCCTCTCTCTAAAAAATCAATAAAAACATAATTTAAAAAAGCCCTAGCCAGTTTGGCTCAGTGAATAGAGCATTGGCCTGTGGACTGAAGGGTTCCAGGTTTAATTCTGGCCAAGGGCACATACCTGGGTTGCAGGCTCAGTCCCCAGGGGGAGGCGTGCAGGAGGCAGCCCATGAATGATTGATGAATGATTCTCTCTCATCATTGATGTTTCCTCTCTCTCTCTCTCTCTCTCTCTCCCCCTCCTCCCTCCCTCCCTCTCTGAAATCAATAAAAATATATTTAAAAAGAATTTAAAAAACATATTAAAAATAATTTAACTCAAAGTGGATCAAAGACTCACATTTAAGACACCAAAGCATAGCTTTTGAAAAAGAAAAAAGGGAGAAAACCTTTAGAGATCTATGGTTAGATATAGGGTTTTTATACTTGTCATCAAAAATACAATCCATAAAAGGAGAAATAGATAAATTAGACTTTATTAAAATTAAAAACTTTCATTCTGAGAAAATCCCTGTTAAGAAAATTAAAAAACAAAACAAAACGAAGCTAAAGACCAGGAGGAAAAATTTGAAAACCTTTGCAAACTAGCCCTTTGATAAAGAACTAGTCTCAAAAATATATGAAGAATTCTTAAAACTCAACAGTAAAAAACCAATTTGAGTTAGAAAGTGGGCAATAGATTTAAAGAGACCTTGCACCAAAGAGGATGTACAGAAGGCAAATAAACGCAAGAGAAGACGTTAAACACATTAGCAATCCAGAAAGCAAATTAAAACCACATGAGACTTCACTACATACCTATCAGGATGGCCAAAATACAAAGCAATGATAGTACCAAGTGCTGGCAAGGATGCTGATAAACTGGATTGCTCAAACACTGCTGGTGGGAGTGTAAAGCCCTGTAGACACTCTGGAGGGCAGTTAGCAGTTCCTAAAAAACTAAGTATGTAAACACCAACTACCCAGCAGTTACACTCATGGACATTTATTCTAGAGAAGTGACTTTCGCTCACAAAAAAACCACATGGATATACACAGCAGCTTTCTTCTTAATAGATAAAAACCAGAAACAATTCAGATGTCCTTTGATGGGTGAATAAAGTATGGTATGCCCATACAACAAAAACTATTTAGCCATAAGGAGAAATGAACTACAGATACACACAATGGTGAGTGGAAAAGCCAATCCCAATAGGTTATATACTGAACAATTCCACTTATATAACGTTCTTGAAAATCACAGTAATGAGAACAGATTGGTAGCAGAGGGGTGAGGGGAGCAGGAGGGAAATGGGTTCTGCTGTAGAAGGGCAACAGGAGGGATCCCCATGGTGACAGAAATGTTCTGTAGCTCAGCTGTGTCAATGTCAACATCCTGGCTGTGATACCATACTAGTTTTGCAAGATGTTTCCATTAGTGGAAAAAATGATAAAGGGCATATGGAGTTCCACTATCATTTCTTGCAATTGCATATGAATCTATAACTATCACAAAATAAAAAATTTAATTTATAAAAAAGCCCAACACATAAAAATTAATTAGCCAGATGAAAAAAAAATAGATAACTTCAGAATTATGGAAGCTACTGTGGAGAATGCATTACCAAAAAAACTTTAAAATATAGATTTTTTTTTATTGATTTCAGAGAGGAAGGGAGAGGGAGAGAGAGTAACACCAATGATAAGAGAGAATCATTGATTGGCTGCCTTCTGCATGCCCCACCCACACTGGGAATAGAGCCCCCAACCTAGGCATGTGTCTTGACCGGGAGTGACATCCTGGTCCATAGGTTGATGTTCAACCATTGAGCCACGCCGGCTGGGCTAAAGCAAACACTGACCCACAGCAATTCTGACTCAATAGGTTAACCACTCCTTCCTGTGCTAGGGATGAGCTGAGAGATTCAGAAACTAGCAAGTGAGCCCTAAAACGAAATAATACTTTAAGAATCAAACGAAATAATACTTTAAGAGACGGATCAGGTCACAAAGCAAGACTTTGTGTTTTCTACCAAGTTTCATGTTTTCTACCAAGAACTGGATCCACATCGCAGTAATTTGAGTGTAAAGACCTAGATTGCAGTCTCGCTGACGTGCGAACATGGATGGTATGGGTCCGGAACTTGGCTCCCCAGAGTTTTCTGTGTATGTCAGGAAGGTGAAAGCACTCAGATAAGGAAGGAGAGACAGAAAAGGCACGGGGTTCGTGATGAAGGCAGAGACGGAGCCAGGTGACGGCGCCAGGCTGCAGGGTAACCTGGATTACAAAGAAACACCGCTCTACCCTAACAACTTCAGAAGTTTGTCCTCAAGGCTGTGCCCTGAAAAGTGCAGAACGCCGCCTCTTCCACCTCACTAGCCTGCTTTTCTCCACAGAAAAAGTGGATCTTCTAAGAGCAAACTGGGATGAGCTGCTCCGTCACCTGCTCTGGCTCTGATGAAGATATCTACGCTAGGCAGCTTCAGGCGTCACTTCCACCGACAGAAGCTTCAACTGCACGAACACACTGCTATTACTGACGAGAGTGCTATTCTTTACGGAGTGTTTACTGTTATCCATCCATCTCCTGGTGCTATTCATTTAATTTCACATGAACTTATTTGAGCTTTTTGAGGTATTGCTACCTACATTTTATAAATGAGGAAATAGGCTTAGAGTGGTTAGGTAGCTTGCTCAAGATTATAGAATCCATAAGTGCAAATGGTCCCTTTGATGTGTCAGAGCATACAATTGCAAACGTGTTTGTTTATAATTAATGAGAAATAGTCTTGTTATTGCTGCTTTTAAGTATATGTATTTGTAATAAGAGATTCAAATATTATGGACACTTAAAATGTGGGAGCTGTCTACCCACCCCCACCATTTCCCCAAACTGGTGAACACCAGGCATAACTTTTAAAAAAAATTGATTTTGAGAGGGGGGAGAGAGAGAGAGAGAGAGAGAAAGAGAGAGAGAGAGAGAGATTTGTCTTTTAAAAATCAGGCCTAGCCGGTTTGGCTCTGTGGATAGAGCCAAAGGTCCCGGGTTCGATTCTGGTCAAGGGCATGTACCCTGCTTGTAGTCTCCTCCCTGGCCTGGGCCCTGGGCCCTGGACCCTGATCAGGGCTCATGCAGGAGGCAACCAATTGGTGTGTTTCTCTCACGTCGATGTTTCTCTCCGTCTTTAACTCTCTCTTCTACTCTCCCTAAAAAATCAATGGAAAAATATCGAGTGAAGATTAACAAAAAACACACAAAACGAAACAATAAATTAGGTTGCTTTTTTTTCTTGTAGATCTTTAAAATTCTTTGCATACAAGGAAAATGAGCCCTTTGTCACAGCTTTTACTAATATTTTTCTCTTCTGATTTTGTTTTATAGAGATTTTTGACATATATACTTTTGTTTTAATGGCATCAAACTTATCAGTATTTTATAGGATTTTCAGGTTTTGTATTAACAAATATATATCATCTCCTTGGACACAGCAAAATGTATGGCTCCCTCTCATTCCCTGAACTAACATAAGTATTTTATTCAGACCATAAGAATGAAGCCATGATTAAACTGTGAAATGTTTCTTTTCTAAGGGAGTCTACTGGTTATTTTAGTGTTTCAATTTTGGAACCTCTAGAATAGGAAACACACTGACACGCCTTTCAAATACAGAGGGAAGAACACGTGTACAGGAGTCTCAGAGAAGTGAGACAAATGAAAGGAGGAAAAAAGAAAAGAACAGTCGTATGTTCACAATTCACAAGGGGGGAAATTCCACACAGATGGATTTTTAAAAATCGTATTTGAGACATTAAAAAGTCTTTCTCAGGAAGAAAAACAACCACCCTAGACTCTTACATTGTGAATATCCTGAGATAAAGGGATGAGAGGCAGGAGGGAGCAGAAGTGGGAGGAGGGAGGGGAGAGAGGGAGGAGGGGGGGAAGGGGACCAGGCCTGGATTCTAGCTGAAGTGCATCACTGGCAATTCCCACCCCGGCCTGCCCAGCCCAGCCCAGCTGACAGTGCTGCCCTTTTCTAAACCTTCTTTCCTCATCATGGCCCCTTCGTAATCGTTCCCAAGCGGCTGTACTTGCAGAAGAATGCTGCGTAGGCTGAGGAGGCAGCATCTAACCGGGTCCGCCCTGCTCAAGGCTGCCCCCACCTCGTGGAAATGAATGTCTATTCTCCCACCTCCATCAACTGCTCAGCCAACCACATCAGCCCCCTGCACTGAAATGGCTCACCAAGGTCACCCAGGCTTGTTCCCCAGCCCCATGGACTCCACTCTGCGGCACTTAACACCCTTCCTCCTGCACCATAAATTCTGTCCCGGCTTCCTGGCCGCTGTGCTGGTTTGGGCTCGCCTCTGGCTATTCTATTTTAATCTCCATCGACGATTCCTCTTTTGCCGACGCTCCCCTCCTTTGGTCCACAGCCCATTTCTCATTCTGCAGGCTCTTTAGTGATCTGATCCACTTCCACTTGGCTGTCCCACAGGTACCCTTCATTCAATCTGGGTAAAACAACCCAAATCCTCCCCCCTTCCTTCCACCCCCTTTTCTCCGAAAGGACTGTAAAAGCCATAGACCCAAACCTGATCCTTCTGTTCCCCCAGCTTGGTGCCTGGCGCCATCATCCACCCCTTGATCAAGCCAGGAATCTAATCTCAGTTCAGCGTTCAGGCCTCCACTTCTCCCACCCCTCACATCAGTCAGTCACCCACGTCCCACCTGAACTCGACCTCCCCGCTCATCTCCTGTTTCTAGCTCTAGCGCCCCCCTAATCCATCCACAGTGATCTTCCCCGAGGTCAAATACGATGCCTCTATCCTGCTTACAATCCTCCTGTGACTCCCTACTGCCTTTGGGATGAAACCCACATTCCTCAGCATGGCTCACCCAGCCCGCATGACCCGCCCCTGCTGACTCTGCACCACAGGCTCTAGTGTGGACCTCATCTGACGGCTTCCGGACTTGGGATTTCACAGACCTTCTAAAAACCAAACAACCAGCCTCGAAACAGCGGCTCCAACAGTCTGTGGCTACATCTTTATTTTGCAAGAAAAGATAGAAATGCTTGGTAGGGATGGGAGGTTTTTATTTTATTTTTAAAATGTATTTCCGTTGATTTCAGAGAGGAAGGGAGAGGGGGAGATAGAAACATCAATGATGAGAGAGAGTCATTGATCGGCTGCTCGAGCACACCCCACACGGGGGAAACGAGTCCACAGCCTGGGCATGTGCCCTGACTGGGAATCAAACAGTGACCTCGTGGTTCATAGATCGACCCTCAACCACTGAGCTACCCCAGCTGGGCAGGGAGATTTTTAAAAATATAAATAGGTAGAAGGGACATAATGTCAGAATATCTTTCTAAAGGAAGGGCAAGTTTGGCACTAGATTTAATATATGAAAAAAATGGTTTTTTTCACACAGACATCACAACCTAAGGTTTTACTGTATGACATCAAGGTGTGCCTGATTGCTTTCTTTTTTTTTTTTTTTTTAATATATTTTATTGATTTTCTAAAGAGAGGAAGGGAGAGGGATAGAGAGTCAGAAACATCAATCACCTGCATCCTACACACTCCCCACTGGGGATGTGCCCGCAACCAAGGTACATGCCCTTGACCGGAATTGAACCTGGGACCCTTCAATCCGCAGGCCGACGCTCTATCCACTGAGCCAAACCGGTTAGGGCCTGATTGCTTTCTTGATACAAGATTGACCGCTGGGTGACCTCTACGAAGGGATCATTTAGGGTCCCAATTTGTTCTGAAGTCCAGGGATTTATCAAAAATCTAGTTTCACCCTGGCTGGGAGCTCTGTTGGTTAGAGTGTCGTTCCGATGCACCAAGCTTTCGGGTTCGATCCCGATCAGGGCACATGCAAGAAGCAACCAATGAATGCATAAATAAGTGGAACAACACATCCATGTTCCTCTCTCTCTTTCTCTCAAATCAATAAAGAAAAAAAAAGTTTCATGCAAGTATGTTAATAATAGTCACACAACGATGTTATTTCATTCACTTTGGCAATTCCGGATGGATTGAGAAGACGAAGAAGGGCAATTTTCTTTGCCCAGAAGGCTTTGAATGCCCAGGAAATTGCTGGGTCCTAACAGTCTGCACCACTCACTGCCGAGGCCTCGCTCTCAGTGCTGGGCGGCTCAGCAGCCTGATTTCTACAGACGTGGAGAGGGGCCTGCTTGAACAGGGCCTGAGGTCCTCGTGCAGGACGCACACTGCCACCTGCCTCCCTTCCCCAGCTCTACTTGTCCTCTGCAGAAATGTCCCGGTCCCCAGATAAGGAGGCTCTACCTGTCCCTGGGCATCAGTGAACAAGCCAGTTTACATGTGTCTGCCTGATGCTTCCGGAAAGCCAGCACTAAGCCTTATTTATCATTTATTACTTTGTCCATGTGCATAGCAAATGGTCGGGTGTTCAGTATTTGTTAAATAAATTAATAACTACATGTTTGGAGCGGAGAGTGTTGAGTCCCAGTCATGGCTTGGCCTTAGACTAGCTGGGTGATTTGGGGTAAAAGTTCAATTTCTATTGATCTTAGATTAACCTAAAACATTCTCATCAATTTACTGTGCACTACATTTTGGAAAAATATTTCAATTTTAAAATGTCACTTCATGTTAACAATTCAGTTCTGAATAGTGTTTTAGAGTTATGATAATCCTTTACACATAACAGGTAATCCTCAAAACCATGGTAAATCATTTTCTTACTATTAATTATAATAACTTCAGCATTAATTAAAAAATGACCACTTATGTGCCAAGGATCAGTTACCCTCTTTCCAGAAGAAGAAATTTAGACGTAGAGGAGTGAAGTACCTTGCCCACATGCAGGGCTAACTCTTTAAGCAGCAGATTTGGGAAGTGGCCAGCTATTTACTGAGAGCTTTCTAAGGTGCCAGGCAGAGGATGCAATGATACACAGAATACAGAGTTCCAGGGTGTCATCAAGTAAGTGTGCACATTTATAATAGCCAACTCTGATAAGAGCTATCAAAGAAAAATGTAAATAAATATGAGGTCATAAACTGGGGTCTAATTTGGGGTTTAGGGAAGGCTTTAGTGTTTTTTGTTTTTTTTTAAATATATATATTTTTATTGATTTTTTACAGAGAGGAAGGGAGAAACATCGATGAGAGAGAAACATCTATCAGCTGCCTCCTGCACACCCGCAACTGGGCATGTGTCCGCAGCCAAGGTACATGCCCTTGACCGGAATCGAACCTGGGACCTTTCAGTCCGCAGGCCGACGCTCTATCCACTGAGCCAAACCAGCTAGGGCTAGGGAGGGCTTTTGTAAGGAAATGCCAGTTAAGCGGATAAAGAATGAGAAGAGTTAACGGATCAGAATAGAGTATCCCGGGCAGAGGATCAGCATTTGCAAAGGCCCTAAGATAGGAGGGAGTGGAAAGGAGGTCAAAGTGGCTTTAGGGCAAAGAGACAGACAGAGCAGGATGAGGCAAGAGGAGGCGGGAGACTCAGGGCGGTTAAGGATCTTGGTTCCCATCTTAAAGGCGGTAGGAAGCCACTGAAGGGGGTTTCCAGCAGGGTGACATCATTAGATGTCTGCACTTGCAAAGGAACTATGCTGGGGTGGTGGAGGTGATAAAGAGGTGGGCGAGGGGAGACATGGTAGAAGTGGTGCAGAAAGGAGATGACAGACTGGGTGGTGGTGATGCAGACAAAGGGCGAGGGGGAGAGGATAGTTGGAAGATAAATCAAAGGACTGGCCGATGGATTCGATGGAGGAGGATGGGAAGATCCAGGTGTCCAAGATGACTCCTAGGTTTCTAACCTGTGTAGTTGGATAGATTGTGGGGCTCTCCGCCAGGAGAGGGAACCTGGGCAAAACCCCATTTTGTGGGGAAGATCATGAAGTGAGGTGTAGACAGGTTGGGGTTGAGATGCTTTACAGACACCCAAGGAGAGCTGTGCATTACATCTACATGTTCGCGGTAAAGATCTGGAGCTCTGACGCCTTGACTGTGATTTATGTCTGAGAGTCTTGGGAGAAGCCAGATATGTCTGACTCCAGAAGTCACATCCTTAAATCACTATATGATAGTTCAGAGAAGTAAAAACTGTAGAAAACAGGAGTTCATTGAACCGTGGTCTTCTGTGTGTAAATTTCATGCTTTTCTCACTACACTACCTTGCTATAGATCAGTCCTAAAAGTTTTTATCAATACTAGTCACAGAGGGTTGCTAATAAAGCCCCCAGCCATTTAACACTGTTAATGGAACTTAGAAAAAATCTAAATCAGAATAGTGAGCAGAGAACTAAAGTAGAGATGGAGAAGGGAGACAATTCTTTTTTTTTTTTTAGACTATGCATACTTCTTTTGTTTAAGGGAGGCAATTTTTTTCTTCTTTTTAAAAAAATTCTCACCCCAGGAGCCCTAGCCGGTTTGGCTCAGTGGATAGAGCGTCCACCTGCAGACTGAAGGGTCCTAGATTCAATTCTGGTCAAAAGCACATGCTTGAGTTGCAGGCTTGATCTCCAGTAGTGGGTGTGCAGGAGGCAGCTGATCAATGATTCTCTCTCATCGTTGATGTTTCTATCTTTCTACCTTTCCCTTCCTTTCTGAAGTCAATAAAAAAAAAAATTCTCACCTGAGGGTATTTTTTCGATTGATTTTTTTTTTTTTGGAAGAATGAGTGGATGGGAGGAAGGAAGGGGGGAGAGAGAGAAACACTGATGTGAGAGAGACACATAGATTGATTGCCTCCCGCGCGTGTCCTGATTGGGTGGGGATCGGGAATTGAACCAGAGACCCTTTGGTCCTTGGGCAGACACTCTAACCACTGAGCAACCGACCAGGGTGGAGGCAATTCTTAAAAGTGGGTTTTCATAGAATGCCTTCTTTATGCATGTTTAAATGTACGAAGTGGTTTTTCCCTTAAGTAAATTCAGAGACTATAAGATGTCATGTTGAAATAAGTGAAAAACACTTTCCAAAGCCAAATGTAAATGATTGTTTATATGGTGGAAAGCTCTGGCTTTGATCACCAGTTTCCCACACTGATAACGGATACTCCCCAGATGTCAAGGGCTTTCAGCTTCCATCACGTAGCACATGTGGGTTGATCCTTAAGTTACTCAGTTTTTGGAGGTGCAGCTGAATGGAACAAACATAATCGCACTGTATTCTGACAACTCAAGTTCCTCCTTCACTTTCAGTAGAGAAGAGGAGGCCAAAACAGCTTTTGGAATTGATGGTTTACTTTTTTTAATTTTATTGATTTTTACTGATTTTTAGAGGAAGGGAGAGGGAGAGTTAGAAACATCGATGAGAGAGAAACATCGATCAGCTGCCTCCTGCACACTCCCCACCGGGTATGTGCCCACAACCAAGGTACATGCCCTTGAGTAATGTAATTTATTTTAGTATTGAGTATTTAGTATTGGATCCCTTGAGTCCGCAGGCTGATGCTCTATCCACTGAGCCAAACCGGTTAGGGCTTGATGGTTTACTTTTTAAAGATAATAGCTCTCTGAAGATATGAAATACCACTTAGACTACCCATTTCAAGGGCACTCAAAGGTCCTCTGAAGTCCCTGATTTTATTTAAGTGAAGCATATATGAATATTGTAATACACAGCACACATTAGTAACAGAAAAGCACTTCCCACAAGTAAGACTGATTCTTCCAAGTGGTTTAGACCACTTACCAGGATGAAAAAACTGCTTTTTTCAGTATTATTAATAATTAATACTTAAAGGCCCATAAAGTAAACTTGAACGAGCCTGGTCATTTGAATTTTAATATATTTTAAAACTGTATTTTAAAGCTAGGAAATTCATCTTACTTAGTTGTGGTGACAGAATGGTATATATGTATATATTTTAACATTTCTTTAGTCAATCCTCTTCCATAGTAATTAAAAAAGTAGGGCCATAAACGAACCAATAGAACTTACTTTGACTTTGGAAAACAGGAATTTGTAAAAGATTTGTCTTTTCAATTGTATTTTGTTGACATTAAAATTAGTTTTTAATTTCTGAGTGTAAGTTGAGGCCAGTTCAGGAACAGTTTAGGTGTCAAAGAGAAGCAAGTCAGAGATGTATGGTGAATAAAGACTTGATATTAAAGTGATAACTCTAAAGGCATTATGCTACAATCAACTTTAAGGAAATCTACATATGAGCACACAGCAAAATTTAAAACCTAATCTAATTTGCTTATAATAGCCCACCAAAGCAGAGACTGCCTTTTTAAGAATGCTGTATGATTAGTAAAATCAATCTGAAGGAAATATAGTCACCTATAGAAATAGCGCAGTGTATGCCAGAGAAAGGAGCACCAAATGTGTTTTCATTCAAAGGCTTGAGTAATTTATGTTAGTACTTGAGGGCAGGGATTCTCATACTTTTGGGTATCAGGATGCCTTTTTAAGCCCACTTGCGCTAACGTAACACTTTTATTAAAAACATATTATATTTTCCAAAACAACAAATTAGTGAAGTGGCATCTTCTCATAATTTTACACATCTCTTTAGTAGAAGAGAGCTGGGTTCTGCATCTACTCTGCGCTCCACTGACTGTTGTGATATTTGTTTTGGTTGAGTATTTTTTTGTTGTTAATCCTCACCTGAGGTTATTTTTCCCACTGATTTTTAGAGAGAGTGGAAGGGACAGAGAGAGAGAGAGAGAAACATTGACGTGAGAGAGACACATCGATCGGTTGGCTCCTGTAGGTGCCCTCACTGGTGGCGGGGATGTGCCCTTGACTGGGACAGAACCCGCGACCTTTCAGTCCACGGGCCGACACTCTAACCACTGAGCAAGCTGGCTAGAGCTCGGTTGAGTATTGAAGAAAATCCAGCCTAACTCAACTGTATAGTGGGAAAGAGGAATTTTTAATGGCCATTTTAGGTAACTGTGGGTATTCTTTGATACTACCTCAAAATTTGACAAGTGTTAGTTTCTTAAGAGTTGTGTGACCTAAAAATATGTCAATAAATGCTATTTCCCTACTGTTACAGTAAAATTCATTGCCCTATCTTGCGCTTGGAACGGACTGTTTGCCTGCACGTGACTTTTACCATCCATCCACCGATCATTTGGAAGTATCAGCTCATTGCGTTAGGTGGCTCTTCCCAATGTGGACACGTTTTCAGCAGTGAAAAAGGCCAATAACATAATAGCATCATTATGAAAACAGCCCTGAAAGGGCCCTAGGTTTCACAGGGGACCGCAGACGACACTTAGACAACCCCTGTTCAAGAGTCACTTTGGGGATTTGGAGCATCTAAGTGGCGAGGCATGGTGTAGGAAAATACACACACACTTTGAGATGGTTCTCGAGGCCGTTTTGATGCTCACCTTTGCTTGGTGCAGAACGTGGGGGCGCACACCATTTAAAAGAACTGTATATAAAAGTTCTTGTAAAGCAAAACAGTGGTCTCGTAAGTACTGAACCTGGCACATGAGTGCTTTACAAATTCCTACCTCTGCACAGACTGCCTTGAAGTGAGGAAGTCACATGATACACACCTCATGCATGTGAACTGGGGATTATGTATTTGAGCAGATATTGGCCTCTAACTTGGCCTTTGCACCATAAAAAGAAAAAAAAGGTTGTGATTGTCTCGGACTGCCAACTCCTGATAAGTATTCTGTGGCTACTGACTCCATCCCTTAATGACCTATTAGCATTGTAAAACACTGGATCTTATTTACTATTGATTCAAGGTCATATTTTAATTATTTAAGTTTCATTTGCTTATAAGAATTATAACCTATTCGAGCATAAAAAAGGTTTAAAAAAATGTCCTCAATCTAATGCTTAGGATGTTTAACTTTGCCTTTTGTTTCTTCTTCAGGAAATAAAAATTCTCAACTTCCTTTTAGGTTTTCAGGGTCACGCTTTGCAACCTGAAGACTGTAAGGCAGTGGGTAAAACGATAAATGCCCTTTCACCAGGTGCATTCTGAAATGTATGGTACCGTCTCCAGCCAACCAGCAGTTCTTCCTTTACTGTGACAGCTTGGTGCCACACCACCTGCCCAGAGTCTCCCAGTTACTTCAGGGAAAGATGGCTGGGTCTAGAGCTGAGAGACAGGAGATGGCAGGAGGGGTTCCAGGTCTGAAGAAGCTGATCCAAGCCAATGTGACACACCGGCCTTAGATGTCTCCTTCAATTTCCTAACTCTATTTCAGTAATTCTCAAGCTGGGAAAGCATATCCCCTTATGCAGGTACATATTCTTAGAGGGTTGTTTTATAGAATTTTTATATTACAACTAGAGGCCCGGTGCACGACATTTGTGCACTGGGCTGGGGGGGGTCCCCCTCAGCCCAGCCTGCGCCCTCTCGCAGTTCGGGACCCTTTGGGGGATGTCCACCGAGGGGTCTTTAGCGCTGCCACAGAGGGGGGGAGAGGCTCCCGCCACCGCTACTGCACTCGCCAGCCGTGAGCCCAGCTTCTGGCTGAGTGGCACTCCCCCTATGGGAGAGCACTGACCACCAGGGGGCATCTCCTGCATTGAGTGTCTGCCCCCTGGTGGTCAGTGCACGTCATAGCCACTGGTCCTTCTGCCATTCGGTCAATTTGCATATTAGCCTTTTATTATATAGGAAAGTGTAGAATTTGGAGGACAGTGCAGTTTTATTTTATTAATCTTTAAAATAAAAAAGAAACTGTCACTGTGGAAGTTTTTATTCTGAGCTAAAACATGCCTAGTGTTTATTCTCTGCTGCTGGAGTATTTTGGTGGAAGTTTGTGGAGCACCTGTCTATTTGCATCCTCTTTGAAGAGAGGAGAAACTTTAAAACTCCAAAGCAAGCAGTTGGAGGGTACAATAAAGCTTTAGGGGTGGTTTATCTGCACTCTTTACGGACTCCTTCACTGTTGACTATTGGTGGCACTTAACAATGGTATATTACTTCTTGTACTTTGAGATCTCATGATGGTTTCAACATCAGGTCAATTCTTTGGCTAGAAGATAACCTTATGTAAACCACACATTTAAGTGAGAAACACCCAGTTTAAAGGAATGTAGTATTAGTTGTAATCTTTCTTTCTTAAAAATTACCTTTTAATGACTTCAAAACACCCTGGATAGACACCAAGGGTATTTAGAATGGAAAATAAAATTTAATAATTATTTCTGGTTTATAGTAAGTCAGAGAAATGAGGATTTAAAATGTCTTAATTCTGATTTTCTATTGAAATTTCAGGCCTCTCGGATTAAAACGCTAGTGCTATGTACACGCTGCTCCTGAGCTGGGTCGGGGGTCAACATAGATGGTCTGCCCTAGAAAGGGCAGGGTGGCCAAAATTAAGGAAACCCAGAGCACCTTGGGGTTCTGTGAGCCAGTGAGTCTGACCTTGTAATGTTTTATTTCACTAAGACAATAATGTATGAATACAATTGAGACTCACACACTAAGGGAGCCCACTTCATGATGAGCAAAAGAACACTGCAGATGGGTGGGGGAGCTAAGAGTCCTGGGCTATTTCCCGAAGGCATGATTAGTTCAGCAGTTCCAAGTTTCTGCAGTCAATGGCGTAGCAACAACTGTATTTCCCACTCTGCCCGCTTTCTTGCTTGCTCTGCTACCCTTGCTTTATTTCCTACCAGCTCCGAGCGATAAAAACCTTGCTTCCTAGCGTTTTCTGTACTTCCAGTTCTCTTTGCAGCCTTGTTTACACGTTAATGGTTTTGGGGGTTTCACTACACAGAGGCCATTCGGGGCTGGGGAGCAGCCTCAGCACCCCCGACCTCCCTCCCTTTTTCGGAGCCCTTTGGGGTGAGGGCTGTGCTGGCCCGGAGCGCGGCTCGCACGCCGCACCCGCGCCGCGAGGCAAAGCAGCCAGAAACCACAGCACAGCTCTGGGCCCTATCGGGGGCGCACATCGCCCGTGGGCCGGAAGCACGAGGCCTCCCGCTCAGCGCGCCCACACCCGCCGTCGGGGCCGCAGCGGCGCCCCAGGCGGCGCCCCGGAAGGCCTCCGTTTCCCCGGCCCGCAGGAGAGAGGGGCAATGGCCGCCCCGCCGGCTCCGCCCGCTCCAGGGGGCGGGGCCGGCCAGACCCGAGGGGGCCGGGAGGTCCGGGCGCCGCGCACCTCGGCCCGCCCCAGCCTCCAGGGACTGGGAGGGGAAGGGAGGGGAAGGCATGCGACGGGAGGGGCGACGCACTCGGGCTGCGCGGCCCCGCGTGCGCGCGCGCTCTCCCAAGTCCCGCGGAGTTTAACACAATGCCGACGCCTACGCCGTGCGCGACGCCCCGGCCGGCGCAACAGACCCGGCGCCAGGGGCGGGCGGTGGCCAGACTGGGAGCTGGAAGAGCGCGCGCGAGAGCCGGAGACAGCGCGAGACCCAGGGAGGCCGGAAGCGCGCGTGCGCGCCCCCGCCCGCGGCCGGGAGGCGGAGCCGCGGCAGTAGCGGCAGCAGCTGTAGGAGCCGCTGCAGCTGGGAGAAGCGCCAGAGAGGCCGGGCCTGCTCCGGTCGGACCGGATCCCTCCCCTCCCCCTCCCTTTCCCCGCTCCCCTCCCCCAAGCCCACTTCCGCAGCTCGCGGCCTGGCCGCCGAAGCAGCAGCGGCGGCAGCAGGAGGCGGCGGCAGGATTACGCACCTGACAGGCCAACCTCTCGGAGCTCCGGCGCGGGACGCTCACCGGCCGCCGCCGCCAGGACGCACTTCGCGGTGGCGGCGGGAAGGGAGGGACCGGCGATGGGGAACGGAACGCGAATCGCCCCCTCCTCTTTCTCCCTCCCTCCTCCCTCCGATCCGCCACCCGCCCTCTCGGCTTCCGTCCCCTCCCCCTCCCGCAAAGCCCCGGATGGAGCAGCCGCCGACTCGCCGCCGCCTGGCTCCGGGGGATGGTTTTGTCAGGCGGCCAGAGCCCGGCGCCAGGCGCAGCCGCCGCCGCCCCCAGGGCGCCCCTGCCCTCACTTCCCAGAACCGCGTTCCCGAGGGACCCGGGCCCTCCGCCTGCCTTCGCCCGGAGCCGGGCCGGGGGCATTCGTCGCCTTTGTTGCCACCGTCTCCGCCGGAACCGTTTGCGAGCCCGGTGCCCCCCGCCCCTCCGCCTTCCCGGAGCCCGGGCTGGGGGCGGCACGTGGGCGCCAGCCCGGGAACGGAGGCGGTGCGCGCTTACCTGTCGCCGGTGCTGCTGTGGCGCGGGGTGTGGAGGAGGCACCGCCGGGCGGCCTGGCCGTGCCCTGCCCGCCGCCGCCGCCGCCGCTTCTCGCTGCTGCTGCTGCTGCTGCCGCCGCGGTCGGTGTCTCCGGCGGCGGCGGCGGCGGGGCTTTTCCTGTCCGGTTACGTTAAGGTCACATGACCGAGGGAGCGGAGCGACTAGTGCAGAGGCTGCGAGCGGCTCCCGCCGGGGGGGAGGCGGCGAGCGCAGTGGCGGCAAGAGCCCCCTCCGCCCCCCTCCGCCGCCTCCCCTCCCCCTCGCCCGCCTCCGCCTCCGCCTCCTGCTGCTCGGCCGCCGCCGCCGCCGCCGCCTGCAGCGCTCGCTCCTCTGCCGCTCCCACCCAGGCTCCGCGCTCCGCTTCAGCCAAACTTCTGCAGACCATGTGCAGCCGAGGCGAGGAAACTTCTCTCCGCGCATCGGGGCCGGAGGCTTGAGTCACAGCCCCATGTTTACATGCAGGGTTTAGGTAGGAGGACCCGGGAGAGATGCTCGGGGGAGGGATGATGGAGAGCTGCTGGTCGGATCCCCCTGCAGGCTCCTGGTGCTTGACATCTCTCGGCCTGTCCCTCCCTTACTAACCTAAGTTTTAACTTTAGGACTTGAAATGGAGTGGACTTGAGAACCACAGAGATAATTACAAGTCACGAATACCCTTTATCACCAGTGGTAATGGAAAAGTCATACTGGAGTAGAAATGCCAGTTGGTGCTGTGTGTGGAGGTAGAGGTGCTAACAGTCTAGCTGGGTGTGATCTAAGTTTGTGTCAGGATTTAATTTGTTGTTTATTTCAGTCATTGGGTTTTAGCTTTTGAAGCTTTGGTCCAAAAATATCAGTCTGCAAAACCTGTTTGTTACTTAAGAACAGTTCACACTCCTGTTGAGTTTGGTTTCTGGGGTACTGTTGAGAGTGGATTCCAGAGTTGGCCATTCTGTAAATTCAGAGGTCCCGAAACCTTTTAGCAGGGAGGTCCTGAGATGCAAGCGGGCAGGCAAGGGGACTTTGGTAGTCATTCTTAACATTTTAAAGTTTACTGTTGTGTTGTTGCCATTTTGCTAGAGTTTTATATCTTTGGAAGCACCATGTAGTCCTTTGAGGACTGGATTTAATAACTTACATATATAATATTTTGAAGTCTTAAAAATGAATGCTGCTTGATGTTTAGGGGAATGGAGGCAGCAGTTTTCAGGATACTTTGGTTTAAAAGCGTGTTATCTTGGTTATAAGGTCGTTGATTTGTTGTCCAACCCATTTTGGTTGGGTTATAGCCCAGTGCCCTGGCACATAGTTCATAAATATTTAAGGCAAGCTGACTATCTTAAGACAGCTAATTTAACATACAGAAGTGTCCCTTCTAAAACTGCGTTTGATTTAGTGACCCAGTTAGTTATACCATGCTACTGATGACTGCTTCCTTCTGTGAAGACAGAATAGGCAGCGTGTCACTAGTGGTCCAAAAGCGGGTAATAGATTTAGTGCATACCTGCCTTGAACTTCTCTTGTTCTTTGATCAGCTAGATAAATGACTTGTTGAGTGGTTAAATGTCTGCCTACCAAACCAAATTCTGACCCTGATATAAGTATTTCTAGTGCTCTATCACTAAAACATCAAAGTTGGCCCTCAGACTGACATGCCTGTTTCTTGGATTGGCTCTCCAGTTGAGATCTGTTTCATCTGACTAGGAAACTGAAGTGATTTTGATTCCTTAGAAATCATAGTTAAAGTCATAGTAGAAAGTCATAGTTAAAGATCGTTGGGTCCTTAGTTCTTTTAGACCTTGACTCTGAACTTTCAGGTTTATGTGATGGAGTGCTTACATGGAGAGTGAACTGTTGTAAGAGAAACTAAAAAAAAGTGGGCAAAACTAATGCTAAAGTTTTAGATGAAAGCCCTGAAGTAGAAACTTGCCTATGTTGACTCAATTGGCTTTGAGTCAAAGAAACTAAGCTTTTTTAAAAAAATAGACTTTTATTGATTTCAGTCAAGGTAGAGAGAGAAACATCGGTGATGAGAATCATTGATCTGATGGGCTCTATCCTATACACCCCACACTGGAGTTCAAGCCTGCAAGTGGGCATGTGCCCTGATCAGGAATCAGACAGTGACTTCCTGGTTCATAGGTCCATGCTCAACCACTGAGTCACGCCAGCTGGGCAAAGCTGCTTATTCTTAAAATCAGTGAATAGTTTCTCAATACTGCATTTTATGTAATTGTATAAAAATAGACCCATTGGTTATTCCTGAAACTCAATCTCATTCCTAGAGAAAGTGCTGTCAAGGACTGCCCTAGACTTTTCTTCAGGAGCTGCTATTCTTTTTTTATTATTTTTTTATTTTTATTGGTTTCAGAGAAAAGAAGGGAGAGAGAGAGAAACATCAGTGATGAGAGAATCATTGATCGGCTGCCTCCTGCACACCCCACACGGAATTGAGCCCACAACCGAGGCATGTGCCCTGACGGAGAATTGAACCATGACCTCCTAATTCAGTGGTCGGCAAACTCATTAGTCAACAGAGCCAAATATCGACAGTACAACGATTGAAATTTCTTTTGAGAGCCAAATTTTTTAAACTTAAACTTCTTCTAACGCCACTTCTTCAAAATAGACTTGCCTAGGCCGTGGTATTTTGTGGAAGAGCCACACTCATGGGGCCAAAGAGCCGCATGTGGCTCGCGAGCCGTGGTTTGCCGACCACTGTCCTAATTCATAGGTCGACGCTCAACCACTGAGCCACGCCTGCTGGGCTAGAGCTGCTGTTCTTGCACTTAGAAATGGTCAGTTGTTTTGCTGCTAGTTCTCTCAAGGCATAGGCATGCATTCTTAGATTTTGTCAAGTATGCTAATTAGTTTGATTTTTAGTCACCATCAGGTCATAGTGTTATAAGAGATGCTGTACAGATTATATCTGCTTTCTACAACTTGAAGTAGAAATATTTAAATGGATGCATACGCAAAGGTTGGGGAGAAAACTGTCTTTGCAAGGACTAGTGTCCAGGGAAAGCTGTTAGTCTGGTTGTGGGAGAGCCACAAATAACCTGAATTAAGTAATAAGAAAAATAAGTTAAACTATCTGTTTAGTGTTTATGTGCTGATTTTGCATTTGGGAAATACATTTGGCAGATTAGGAGTTCAAAAATAGTTTCACACATTTCCCAAGAAAATCACAGTGCAAGCAAATAAATAATCTGAGTGGATTCATCAAAAGTTGCTATACATAAATACTCTGCAAACTCTTGTAGTGCTGAAAGTTTTGATATGTTTGCTGAGGTACATGAGAAAAATATGCGCTTGCTGTGCCCTGAAGATAGGTCCCGTGAGTCTTGGACTGTGGGCAGAAAGCAATTTAGTAATACTGTACTTGTTTTTCGCAGAAATTTGTGTGTATGCTCAGGTTGAAGATGGAATTTCCTTTAACATTGTTTATTAAAGTAATATACTAATCATTGTGGGTGTCTCCCAGAGCAGCCTTTTCACTACATAATTTTATGGGCAACCTCTTAGGTTTGGACAGTGACATGCTTTTACATGCTACACTTACAAGTCTGCCATGCCTTTTGTGTTTTATATCAAGCTTAACATATACGTCAGAAGATATGTATTTTGAGAGTCTCTTATTTTATTGGTTTGGCTATAAAGTCTATAGAAAATGCTCATTTTATAGTTGGTTGTTGTTGAGACCATATTCCCTCAATAGTTCCTATACTTTAGGGAACATTTTGTCTTAGGTGTAGGCTTGTGGGTTTCAAACTTTTTCAGTTGTGATTCTAAGACATATGCTTTGTTAAATGTACACAAATACATAGAATTGAAAAAACTTTAAGGAACTAGTACTTGTTATCAGTTAAAAACTCAGCTATCGTTTCTAACTAGTTCATTTATTTTTTTTAAAGCTGATTGTGGTGCCTTAAATTGATTTCATCAATCACAAATGGATCAGGGTTCAGAGTTTGAAGATCACTTGTTTATCTCATACAGTTTCTATGGATCAGGAATCTGGGAGCAGCTTAATTAGGTAGGTGGTTCTGGGTCAGGGTCTTTCACGAGGTTACTTACTGTCAATATGTTGACGGGGCCAGAGGATCTGCTTCTAAGGCGGCCCACACTCCAGCGGGTCAATGCTCGCAGTTGGCAAGTCTCAGTATTTTCCCATTGGATTCCTTGAGTGTCCTCACACTGGTGGTGCTTGGCCTCCCCCAGAAAGCGTGAAACAAGAAAGAGCCAAGGAGGAAGCCGCACCATCACTGCCACATGCTGTTAGTTAAAAGCAAGTCACTAAGTTCAGCCTATGGCCACTGGAGCAGTATTAAGTATCAAAGAATTCGGCTTTTTAAATAACCAACACAGTTCTATATTTTTTCCTGTTATGGATGAATTAGGGTTGAACCGAAAGCCTTGCTAAAATTACCGTGTTTAATTCATTTTTTTTCTCTGAGGGCACCTAGTCTCATTCTCTTCTCAATCTTAGAAGAGAGAAAGCGGGCTCATTCATTGTAGGGGAAAAACAACAGTTTTTCCCTGACTTTTGTCATGAATAATCTATGCTAATAAAGATGAGAAAATTGGCTGATTTTTAAGAAATCTTTTCTAAAGAAGTTATAGTGTATAACTGTTGTTCTCTAGTCTTCCAGTTTGCAAGCTTTTACATGATAGTAGTTATACTTTCAACTTTTAACTCTACATTCGGCCCTTCGAGTCTGGATTCAACCTATCGAAAACAGTGTTTTGATCCATGGTTGAGAATCCCTGGTTGGGAAACTGCTCTTGGGAGTGTGAAATACTGTTTTCGATCCATGGTTGGTTGAATGTGGAGATGGCTGGCTTCTTTAGTTGATGTGAAGTCTGTGGATACAAAGGGCCAACTATATTTATTGAAAAAAAATCAGCTTATAGATGGGCTGCGCGGTTTAAAGTTATGTTGTTCAAGGATCACCTGTACTTATTGAAAGAATTGAAACTACTTATTGTTAGCTTCTGATGCTGTCTATATGCTGACCACAAGATTGTACTACTGTTGTAACTATAGCAATTAGCACATTTCCAGAACCTAAAAGATGTTATAACTTAAAGATAATCAGGGTTTGAGTGTAAAGACAACTATACTACTTTCTGCTGTGAAATTTTCATGGATACTGGAGCTAGGGTTTGTTCTAAGACTGGTTTTGACTTAATGGTACAAGGAGCTGGAGGAGACCCTGACACTGGTGGTGTGAGTGAAGCTAGGATCAATTTCTAAGGCCTTCCTTGATTTTTTTTAATCCATTATGCTTTTCTGAGTAATAGGTGGGGATGCAGTAAATTATCTTACACTTTTACTATAACGGATTGGATAATGGCTGCTTTTTTTTTTTTTTTAATATATTTTATTGGTTTTTTACAGAGAGGAAGGGAAAGGGATAGAGAGCCAGAAACATTGATGTGAGAGAAACATCAATCAGCTGCCTCCTGCACACCCCCCACGGGGGATGTGCCCGCAACCAAGGTACACGCCCTTGACCGGAATCGAACCCGGAACCCCTGAGTCCGCAGGCTGACGCTCTATCCACTGAGCCAAACCAGCCAGGGCATGGCTGCTTTTTTCTTTTTCTTTTTTTTTATAAATACATTTTATTGATATTTTACAGAGAGGAAGGGAGAGGGATAGAGAGTTAGAAACATCAATGAGAGAGACACATCGATCAGCTGTCTCCTGCACACCTCCCACTGGGGATGTGCCTGCAACCAGTGTACATGCCCTTGACCGGAATCGAACCCGGGACCCCTCAGTCCGCAGGCCGACGCTCTATCCACTGAGCCAAACTGGTTTCGGCTGCTTTTTTCTTAAATACCTTTCCGGTTTCTCTTAACCACCAGGACTCGTGACAGTTCCCATTCTGCTCTAAAGCACTGGTTGTACCAGAAAATCTATGTTTTGTTTCATTGTGCAGAAGGATTGAGAATGCAGCATTTAAAAATTTCGTTTTGTTAACCCTCTGTGAGGAAATCTCCCTTGAGGAAAGGGAATTTGGAAGAGAGACTTTAAATCCTCTTTAAAAACAGCCAATTCAGAACTCTCAGAATTGCAACTAAATAGATTTGGACTGGAGGTACTCAAAATATTCCTCTTCTCCTTCTCATCACCTCCCAGCACAGAGACACACAGTTTGTAAAGGCAGGGAGATGGGAGTTTGAGAAGGTTGGTTGTGGAAAGGAGAATTGAGTCCCTGAGATTTAGTACTTAGTACATTAAGTGGAGCAAGAGGGTGCTAACGAATTACTTAATATCTGTGTAAGCAGTATAAACGAGTTAGTAGGCTCTAGGTTAGTGGTTCTCAGAGTTTAGTAAGCCTAAGAATCTCTTCGAGAGTTGTCAACAACAGGCTGGTGACTGCGGCCTCAGGCTCAGATTGTGGAACACAGGAATCGGTAATCCTGGACGCCCAGCTGTTTGCTGAAGCAGTGGTCTGAGCACTGGACTTTGGAAAAACTGCTCTAAGTGGTAGAAAGACAGGTCAGTAATTAAAAATAGGAGGATGTGATTATTTTGTCAAAACATAATAATTCTAAAAACTATTGATTTTGTATGGAGAAACATTTCTGCCTTTGACTGCTGCAGTAATCTAGGCACCCCAGAATGCCTGCTGGCCGCTACTTGGTATGTGTAAAATGTGTAGTTTAAAAAGCCTTTTAAACAGTGGAAATATTTATATTTAAACTGCTTTATATTTAAACTAGAGGCCTGATGCACAAGATTCGTGCACTGGTGGCAGGGGAGAGGGGGTCTCTCAGCCCGGCCTGCGCCTCTCGCAGTCCGGGACCTCTCGGGGGGGGATCGGGCCTAAGCTGGTAGTCAGACATCCCTCTCGCAGTCCGGGGCTCTTGCAGTCCGGGACCCCTTGCTCCTTACTGCCCACCTGCAGCGGAGGCGGGAGAGGCCCCCCCCCCCGACCGCCACTGTGCTTGCCAGCCATGAGCTCGGCTCTGGCTCAGCGGCACTCCCACTGTGGGAGCACACTGACCACCAGGGGGCAACTCCTGCGTTGAGCATTTGCCCCCTGGTGGTCAGTGCACATCATAGCAACCAGTTGTATGGTGGGAGGGACACTTAGCATATTAGCCTTTTACACACACACACACACACACACACACACACACACACACACTCTAGAGGCCCAGTGCATGAAATTCGTGCACGGTCAGGGTGGGGGAGGACCCCCTCAGCCCAGTCTGCACCCTCTCCAATCCAGGACCCCTTGGAATCTGGGACCTCTGGCTCCTAACCGCTCGCCTGCCTGCTCGCCCCCAACTGCCTCTCCCCCACTGGCCTTCTTGCCCCCAACTGCCCATAATCGCCTCCCTCTCCCTCTCCCTCTCCCCCCGCTTCCGGTCTGATCACCCCTAACTGCCCCCCCACCCCCCCGCTGGCCTTCTCGCCCTCAACTGCTTCCCCCACCAGCCTGCTTGCTCCCAACTGCCCCCCACTCCCTGCTGGCCTGATTGCCCCCAACTGGCCCCCCCTGCCGGCCTGCTTGCCCCCAACTGCCCCCTCTGCTGGCCTCATTGCCCCCAACTGCCCATAATCGCCCCTAACCGCCCATAGCCCCACCACCATGGCTTTGTCCGGAAGGATGTCCGGAAGGTCTCCCAGTCTAATTAGCATATTACCCTTTTATTAGTATAAACTAGAGGCCCGGTGCCTGAATTTGTGCTCGGGTGGGGAACCTCGGGGTGGTATGCGGGAATCGGGCCCCAGCCTTGCAGCCCCAGTTCATGCCCCCAGCCTCACAGCCCCACCTGGCACTCCGCCTTGGCCTGGTGCCACCCCCTCACCTGCTCCACCATCCCGTGCGGGGCGATTGATCGGGGCTGGGCTCTCCACCCAGCTCCGTCAGTGCCTGGGAGCTGGGCAGCAGCCCTGCTCCCCGCTGCCGGTCGCAGTCTGCGGGTGATCGACTGGGCGATGGGGCCCCACTCACACCCGCCTTGGCCTGGTGCTGCCTGCTCGCCTGGTCCACCGTCCCGCCACTGTCGTGCTCTCCTCGGGGCCCATCAGGGCTGGCAGCCCCTCCACTGCCAGCGCTGTGATGCCGATGCCTACCATGTTTCGAGCCGCCCCCTGGTGGTCAGCACGTCATAGCAAGCGGTTAAACTCCCGGTTGGACAATTAGGCTTTTATTATATAGACTAGAGGCCCGGTGCACGAAATTCGTGCATGGGGTGGGTGTCCCTCAGACCAGCCTGCACCCTCTCCAACCTGGGACCCCTCGAGGGATGTCCGACTGCCTGGGATCGGGCCTAAACAGGCAGTCGGACATCCCTCTCACAATCCAGGACTGCTGGCTCCCAAATGCTCACCTGCCTGCCTTCCTGATTGCCCCTAACCACTTCTACCTGCCAGCCTGATCATCCCCTAACCACTCCCCTGCCAGCCTGATTGCCCCTAACTGCCCTCCCCTGCAGGCCTGGGTCCCCCCCCAACTGCCCTTCCCTGCAGACCCAGTCACCCCCAACTTCCCTCCTCTGCCGGCTGGGTCACCCCTAACTGCCCTCCCCAGCAGGCTTGATCGCCCCCAACTGTCCTCCCTTGCAGGCCTGGTCCCTCCCAACTGTCCTCCCCTGCTGGCCTGATCGCCCACAACTGCCCTCCCCTGCTGGCCATCTTGTGGTGGCCATCTTGTGTCCACCTGGGGGCAGGATCTTTGACCACATGGGGGCAGCCATCTTGTGTGTTGGAGTGATGGTCAATCTGCATATTACTCTTTTATTAGATAGGATAGAGGCCTGGTGCACGGGTGGGGGCCGGCTGGTTTGCCCTGAAGGGTGTCCCGGATCAGGATGGGGGTTCCCTTGGGGTGTGGGGTGGCCTGGGCGAGCGGCCTGTGGCGACTGGCCACGGCCCCCGGCGACCCAAGCAGAGGTCCTGGGATCTGGGATTTATTTATCTTCTACAATTGAAACTTGGTAGCCCGGAGTGGACCAAGCCTTCTGCTCACTCCGTGGAGGCAGCCATTTCTGTTGGGATTTATGTATCTTCTATAATTGAAACGTAGCCTTAAGCAGAGGCCAAAGCAGGCCAGGGCTGCAGAAGCTTGGCTTCCTCCATCGCCACGGGCAACCCTAGCCTCCTGCTCTTTCCAGCTCTGTGGCTGCCCCCATTTCTGTTTGGGTTTATGTATCATCTATAATTGAAACTTTGTAGCCTTGAATGGAGGCCTAAGCCGGCAAGGGCAGGCGAAAAGCTTGGCTTCCTCCATTGCCAAGGAAACCCAAGCCTCCTTCCTGCTTTCTGTGGCTGCAGCCATCTTGGTTGGGTTTATTTGCATATTCGTTCCTGATTGGCTGGTGGGCGTAGTGGAGGTACGGTCAATTTGCATATTATTCTTTATTAGATAGGATGAACCACTTGCCATTCCTGTGCAGGATTCTTTAAGTCTCAGTAATGTTTCTGAACTATGGATTCAAATGGGGGGGCTTTTCCACCTCCATTTAATCTCATCCTATGTGGATTTTGAGCTGAGGTAGTACTGTAATTAAACCCATTATATAGATAAGGAAACAGGCCCAGAGAGGTTCAGTGATTTGCCCAAGGTGATGCAGCTATTTAAGGGGTAGTGGGAGCGAGAATTCAAATCAAGGTTGGTCTTAACCACTGTACTCTCATGAGTGCTAGAAATTGGATAAACTTTGAGGAGTGCTTTCAGAGCCACTGGAGAGTGTAAATTTAAGTAGTGGAAAAGATGTAATTTCTGATGTATCATAAACATTGATATTTAAATATAAAACTATTATATCCTGGCCCAGTGTGGCTCAGTTGATTGGAGGGTCATCCTATACACCAAAAGGTGGTGGGTTCAATTTCTGGGCACATAACGTAGGTTGCAGTTTCCAATCCCCAGTTGGGGGTGTGTGAGAGGCAACCGATTGATGTTTCTTTCTCTAAAAATCAATAATAAAAAACTATTATATCTAATGTATGCAGTGGAATGTATTACCATGAGTTGATGTCCACCATGATCCAATTAAACATAAGTAAATGATTCAAATTTAACATTGATCCTTTTTCTCCCTGGAAACCTATATTTATTAAATTTCCATCACAAAACATTACCCCAATAAACTTTTATGCTTGAAGGCCTTAATTGTTTCTTTGCAATGTATTTGTGTATAAGTTGAAATGTTAAATTTTAATTTGCTATGACCATAGGCACCACATGTTCATGTTTTTTTTATATTAAAATTGTATTATAATGAATGCACTTGAACCATACAGCAAATTGTTTGTTGATATTGGGTTAAGATTTTATTGGAAACTTGCCTTTTATGAAAAAAATTTTTTAAATATATTTTTATTGATTTGAGGGAGAGATGATGAGAATCACCAATCAGCTGCCTCCTGCATGCCCCCCCCCCCCCCCATTGGGGATCAAGCCCACAACCCAGGCATGTGCCCTTGAGCAGAATCGAAGCTGGGACCCTTCAGTCCATAGGCCGATGCCCTATCCGCTGAGTCGAACCCGGCTAGGGTGGAAACTCCCCACTTACTAGGTGGAGATATCATGGTCTCAGTTAAAGGAGGCTTCATTGACCAGTATTTCAAATTGTCCTGTTTGGCTTCCCAAAGGTTTTAACGTATAGGTTAAATATAACTAAAGGTTCTTAAATATAGTGGACACCAAACTCAGATTCAGGCTGGGTGAGAGATGCCTTCTGTACAGTTTTGATGGGAAGACTGATTGCATGTGTGTGCATGGGCACAGCAGTCTTATGGAGGTGCTTATGTGGACCTTGATCTAGAAAGCAGTTACTGCACTATCCAAACCCATGTGCTCCTTGGAACGTCTTTGATGCCCTTGGGGTATAAATACCCCAGAAGACTGCTACTTGAGAACTCTTGCCGTGTGCTGCAAAAGACACCAGGATGGTCACCTTCGCACTGGCACAGCAAATGGAGTCATCGGTAGGTGTAGAGATGTCTGTTCTTCTGGTAGAATACTATGTAGTAGTTAAACAAGTTGCAAAATGACACTGTCCCGATTTTAAATAGAAGAATCCTCTTCATCAATATGTATAGAATGTATGAAAAAGAACATTTAAATTTACTCTGGTGGGACAGTTATGCATAAAAAGGCAAATGAAGATAAGTGCTTTGTTTTTAAAAAAATTTATTGATTTTTAGGGGAGAGGGATACAGAAACGTTGATGAGAGAGAAACACATTGATTGGCTGCCTCTTGCATGCCCCACACTGGGGATCGAGTCACCACCTGGGCATGTGCTTTGACCAGGAATTGAACCGTGACTTCCTGCTTCATAGGTTGATGCTCAACCACAGAGCCACACTGGCTGTACTGCCTGTCTTACTTTATACTAGAGGCCCAGCATGCACAAAATTGTGCGCGGTTAGGGTCCCCAGGCCATCCGCCCGCTCACCGGTCCCTGCTGCACCCCCTGGTCTGCTGTGGTTCCCCGACTGCAGCGTGGCTCAGGTTCCCCGGAGCCTGTGGCGGGGGGGAGGGACCAAGAGGCTGCCATTCCACCCGCTCGCCAGTCCCGCCATGCTGCGATGGGAGACTGCGGGCCAGAGGGGAAGGGCCTGAGAGGTGTTCAGTCCACCTCATGGTGACGGGTCATTTGGTCGTCACGGACACTGGCTTTATATATACAGAGATAACATTCCTGAGTTCCTGCATGGTTTCCTAGCCAAGGCCATGATTGGGATTCCCTGGGGTAGGTTAGTAGCAGTGTCCAAAATCTAAGCCTTAGGCTTTAATGAGTATCTTTGCTTAGATTTCCTAGGTGCTAAGCATACCCAAAGTTCTTTAAATTAAAATCAACGTTTTTCTTTCAAATTATCAGTGTTAACAGTCCCAAACATTAGATTCTTCATAATTTTTATTCAAGCAGCAATACATGTAGAATGGAAGATTATAACTTCTTGATTAAAAAAAATTAAATACCTACTGAATAAGAGACTCCCTCCCCCCCGAACCGTGAACATTTATTTTTGATTGTAGAGCTGAATATGTCTTGCAATAACACTTTTCCTTTGGTCATCACTTGATTATAAAAATACGCGTCCCAACTCAAACATTACCTTAGGGTGAAAAAAAGGAGAGTTATTAATTTCATGGCTAATCACTGGTACAAGCTAAAATGACTCTTCCAAGTTTGCGATTAATGAGGAATTCTGAAGAAAGAGTAAATACGTGTCTTCCCCATGTGGCAGCTGCAGCTCTGCGGCTCAGGCACTTGCTGTGGGCTTTACATTGTATATTTTAAAACGTAGAACTTTTTAAAAAATCAGAATGCATTTACAAAATATTACCACAGTCACTTGAAACTTAACCTCACTTCCAAATACTTAGTGACTGCAACAAAGTCATGTTCTTTCTCCCTAGCATTTTCTTCTCTTTTCAATGAGAGAGAAACATCGATCAGCTGCCTCCTGCACACCTCCTACTGGAGATGTGCCCACAACCAGGGTACATGCCCCTGACCGGAATCGAACCTGGGACCCCTCAGTCCGCAGGCCGGCGCCCTATCCACTGAGCCAAACCGGTCAGGGCTCCCTAGCATTTTCATTGCCAACTTTTCATTTTCATGAAAAGGTGCCTTACCTCTATGGTGATGAGGATGACGATCATCCACTCCAGGCGGAGCGCCCTCTTCTCTGTCAGGTGATTCCGCATTAGATCTGTCAGCTCCATGCAGTGCTGAAGTTTTTCATTCATGACCTGCATTAGAAAAATAGTAAAAATAAAAAATATGGAAATAGTAAAGAATAAAAAGTATCCTGTACTTCAACACATTTAATTCGGCAAATAAGTAACACAGTCACATGCTTCAGAATTGTAAAGGTTCGAAATAGGTATCCAGTGAAAAAGCATCCTTTCAATTCTCGCTCCTCAGTTCTCTCCCCGAAGGCAGCCTGCCAATATTCCCTGTCTCGTGCATCCATCTAGAGACATTTTGTATGCACAGATTGAACTGCAAGAAGTACTTTGCATACTGAAGCTCTTATTGGTCAGGTTTGGATGGAAGATCTAAATATATATTATTTTCTGAGTCCTAGTTTTTTGGTGGCTGCCCATGGATTTTAGCAGTTATGAAAGGCAAACTTGAAACATGGTTCATTCAGCATGTCCTTAAGATAACAGAAACAATGATTAACTACCTTATACTACAAGTCACTGTGTCAAATCCCACAAAACACTTCCACGACCTGCTGCACACTCACCACTAGATGGCAGTGCTTTTAGCGCTGAACTGCAGAGCTTCTGCCGGCTGATGCCTTCCTCAGGTTGGTTGAGGAAGTTCATAGAACACAGAATCTTTGAATTTGAGACTTGAATGTGACCACTGGCAAGTTACACCTCCTAAATCTCTGTGTAGCTCTCTTTTGGAAATTGTTAAGTCTGGAAACATTTTAAGAAATAGTTTGATTCCCCTTGATTACTTATGGGGTGTGCTGAGAATGCAGGTTTGGTCAGTGGAAACTTGAGACAAGTTACAGATGCATGTTTGGGGTTTGACTGAAATGTGTTATGCGCTGTATAATAATAAAAGTGTAATATGCTAATTAGACTAAATGTCCTTCCTTCCGGACAAAGACGCAGTGGGCGGGGACTGAGGCAGAGGCGGCAGAGGCCCCGGCCGTGGTGGCGGGCAGTGGCTGGGGCCAAGGCCCTTGCATGAATTTTGTGCATCAGGCCTCTAGTAAAACCGTAATATGGTGCACTAACATCAACAGCCTTACTAATAAGACCGGGCACATGGAACCACACTGGTAACATGTTTCCAGACATTACAGTCTCCTGGTAGTATCTCTTATGTATAAATGTACAGAGCGATGGTTTTCCTTTTTTCTTCTTCCCTCCCTTTCTTCCTCTTCCTAGTTTTGTTGGCTGCTTGGTCTTGATTTATAACATGCAGCTCATCCAAGCTTACTTCTCTCTTCAAAATACTGACCCGCTCTAACCAGTTTGGCTCAGTGGATAGAGCATCAGCCTGCGGACTGAAGGTTCGATTCTGGTCAAGGGCATGTACCTTGGTTGTGGGCACATCCTCGGTGGGAGGTGTGCAGGAGGCAGCTGATCGATGCTTCTCTCTCATCGATGTTTCTAACTCTCTATCCCTTTCCCTTCCTCTCTGTAAAAATCAATAAAGTATATTTAAAAAAAAAATACTGACCCAACTCTCTGGAGTTGGAATGGGGACTGTCTTTCAACTTTGACTAAGGAACCTACATTTTCTTCCTCTTCCTCCTTATCCTCCAACTTATTCCTTAAGCTTTAGAAATTGTATATATTACCACCACTCCCCTGAAACTTCCAAGCCCCTAATACGAAATCTAACAACTTTTGGTTAGATTCTAAACCTCGGTTGGCTCAAGCGTTTGATACCACTTTGAAATGGATGCTTCCTTTCACTTTCCCTTCCCTAAGAACTAAGGTCTACCGCTCAACCGCCATTCTTTTTCTGAGTCTCCTCTACCTCATCTTGCCTTTGAGTGACATTTCCCAAAGGCCTGATAGTGTCTTGTCCTTCAGTTCTCTACTCTTATGTGATCTGACCTATTCTGGTTTGTGTAGACACTTACCAAATGTCAGTCATTTCTGTCCTACCATCACTACTTCTGTGATACGTGTGTCAAGTGTACTATTAAATTCCAGAAGACTATATGTAGAAATGTTTATTTAAAAAAACTACCAGCGCCATCAATGGAAAACCAGTGCTATGTGAAATAGTACTTGTTGTCTACACAAAACTGAGTCTGATGCCTGTGAAGACGGGATTTGAGCATCCAATAGAGGACCATTCAAGACCCACTAAAACCAAACAAAGCCTTTCTCCTCGACAGTAAACAGAAATGTTATGTGCTTCAGTGTTATCTCAGGGTCCATGTGTCACCTAAGTTAATCTGTTGTACAAGTGTATATCTCACACATTTTGGGAAAGACTAATATGAGTTACTATTTTATTTTTTCTTAAATTTCTTTTTTATTGAATTTATTTGGGTGCCACTGGTTAGAACTATTTACTTTTAAAAAAATACATTTTTATTGATTTCAGAGAGGAAAGGAGAGGGAGATAGAAACATCAATGATGAGAGAATCACTGATTGGCTGCCTCCTGCACACCTCCTACTGGGGATGGAGCTCACAACCTGGGCCTGTGCCCTTGACCGGAATCGAACCTGGGACCTTTCAGTCCGCAGGCCAACACTCTATCCACTGAGCCAAACGGGCCAGGGCTGAACTATTTTCTGATAAGTCTCAAATATAAATGCTTAATCCTGATTTCTCTGCCTGAATTTCTAATTGCCTGTAAAACATCTTTTGGGTTTCCTGCCAGCACCTTAAAATTTAGCATTTCTCAAACTAACACTGACCTACTGTTAAGTCTACCCTCTCGGGTTTCCTATCTCAAATCAGGTCACTATCTTCTCAGTCACCCAGGACAGAAACCTTTAATCTTTAATCCCCACCCCTACAGTTATCTGGGGCTCTCAGAGGCTCCAATCTGTCCTGCTTACCAGTCTTAATACTGGTAACCCCCAGGGGGTTTCCTTTTACAGTGGTTTCAACTTCTCATTCCAAACAGGTTAGATCATGTCAGTCCCCAGCTCAAGACTTTAAACCTCTACCATTGCCTTCATAACATCAAGCAATTCCGGATCATTTAGTCCAATCACACTTTAGTTGATGGCTTCCCCTTCAACCTGGAAGGCACAGCCTTTGTGACACCCCTCCAACCTTCTGCTCCTTCCCCTGTGCTCCGATGGCACTTCATTCTGCCTCAGAGTTATGTTGTCTTCCCAGCACTCTTCCCTCCCGCCCCCCTTCTTTCAGAGAGTTACCATATGATGCTGATCATGGTATCAACAGCCACCTGAAACCCTCCCCAACCTCCTGAGAAGCCAGAGGGTGCACGGGGTAGGTACAGACCCAGGCTCAGACACATGTCCCGATCCTTTGAAGTTGCCAGAGAGAGTGAAATGTCAGTTTGGATATTCCCTCTCCCCACAGCCCATTGTCCCCATCTCATGGAGAAGGAAAGAATGAGGCCAAACTGGTACAGAGTCTGCTGAGGAGGGAAGCAGTCCTGACGACCAGTTTGGGTCTGTGCAGCAGACAGTCCCCATTCCAAACAGCCCTGTTCTGTGGTGTGAGCCAGCACAGCTTACCTTAAATTTGCATTCTCACCTCCTCCTGTCCCCACCTCTCTCTGTGTTGCCATTTTTCTACCCAGCGTTCACAGACAAACACCAGTCATCCTTACTCTTTACTCTCCCTGGCCTTCCATGACCAAGTACTTGATTTGCTTAGACTCAGGATCCTTCTAAGAATGCATCTCTATTCTCACCGTCACTATTACAGTTCCAGACCCCATAGAATTGTTTGAAACTTGAGAACTTCCTTATGGGCCACTAGGCCTCCAAACTCACCAATCTTATCTAGTGTGCAGAGCAAATATCAGGATATGCTTTTACACAAAGAGTTGGAAATTATAGACAGGAAAGGGGAAATCTAGAGATCTGAACAGAATTCAAATATTTCTCCAAAAGCAATTAAATACAGTGTCTTAAATTTAAAGTTTGTCTTCACATAGTTATGCAAATTATAAGCAACACTGTGTCCCCTGTAAAAAGTGCAAATACATACCTTAACTCTACGAGTAATGCTTAGGAACTGACAAGTTTTATCATAAAGTTCTTCCAGGTTTTCTCTGTCCCAGTAGAAATCCGGAGTGATCAAGAAGTCTGAACTCAAGTTTATACGGTGTCTTAAAAAAAGGAAAATCATAACTTTATTTTCTATCTTGAATTAAGAATCATGGTCTCTATTATTTTTTATACTTGGTGCTTTATTGATAATTGCTGATCTTTGTAATATTTCTGAGAAACAAAAAATTTAAAAGAATTTTTAAAATTGCAAACTAATTCAATCTTTACTATTAGTATTATTTATGAAGTAATTCGAATACAAAATGAAACTTTTTTGTTTCTACTTTTTTTTTTACTAAAAAGTTTTACAGCATACCCAAACATTTTTTTTGTGTGTGGATAGGACTTAACATGGCTCAAAAGTAAAAAAGAAAAAGGTAAAGATTGACCACTTTTACTCCTCTTCTTATTCCCATCTTTCCCTCTCTCCTATCCCCTACCCCCTATAGGTAAACAATGTTAGTTTCCCCTGTAGCCTTCCAATGTACGTGTGTGAGAGACATTCTCTCCTAATTTCTGAGACATTCTCTCCTAATTTCTATTTTTACATAAGAGGTTTAAGCTTACTTTTAAATGAAACCTAAGTTGTAGAAGTAACATATAAACAGCTCACTATAAAAAATGAAAAAACCTAGAGAAGGATTCAGAAAAAAAGTGGTAAGGCCTGTTAACCCAACATACAACTCAAATCCTTCAGGCCCTGCAAACGTTGCTGTGTCCTTCCAGACCTTTTTCTGTGCATACACACATGCATGTGTGCACATGTATGTGTGGTATGTACACATATCAAGATGAATCTGGGTATTTATTTTTGTTGGTCTACACAAAGGCAATCATACCATATATAATTTGTGCATGTTTCTATTCACAGATTTACTACATTCCTTTTAATAACACGAGCACTTTTACTGTAAAGAGAAGAAAACTTTGGGTAAGAACAGCAGGACTCTACAGAAACTATTCACAAGGCTAAGCATATTTAGTCCTAACTTCCGAGTTTTGTACAGTAATTGGCTATATCAAATTCTGCTTGCATTCCCAAGACAAGAGGAGGGGCTCTCTCTACCCCACCTCTTAGAGAACCCAAAGCTTAGATCTGCTGTGGGTGCTGGTGGATGCAGCCTGAGTTAGGGTCCCTGAGCTATGAGAAATGCATAGATGACGAAACAGGGACCACCACTCTCCAGACCGAGTATCAGAAGAGAACGTGGAAAACAATCTCAGGTCAATGAACTCTAGTCTCATCCCATACACCAGAGGGGACAAGACACTGAACAAGGCGGCCTATTGAAAACAACGCCGAAGAACAAGATTTCCTTCCCATAAAAGGACAGTAATAATAAACTGGAACATTTAACATCTCTGAAAATGGGAGGCATCTTTAACACCGATGTTCTCTCACCGGTGGCAGCTGTGACTTGAAATGTCAATGCCTTAAACCATTTATTCCCCTTATGCTTTCCTTTTTATGTATGCCCAAGAAAGAATGTGATAGAATTTACACCCAAATAAAACTAAAAGAGCTATTTTAGCAAGTGCAAGATCAGAGTCCGTGATAAAAAAGCACTGTATCACAGCCCAGCCGGCCCGGCTCAGTGGCTGAGCATCAAGCTATGAACCAGGTCACTTCACGATTCCTGATCAGGCGACGTGCCGGGGTTGCAGGCTCAATCCCCAGTGTGGGGCGTGCAGGAGGCATCCAATCAACGATTCTCTCTCAACATTGATGTTTCTATCTCTCCTCCCTTCCTCTCTGAAGTCAATAAAAATAGACATATATATATTTTTAAAAGCACCATATCATAGTTTTAAGTGATAGCACCATCCCTCTCCTGGGGCATATTATGTCGCCTCCATCAATGAAATGTGGTACATAGCTTGTCTGGAGCAATTAGATCTATTTAGCATTATGATGCAGTGACATATTTTTACTGAGAATTCCCATTATCCAAATGCTAGAAGGTATCTTTCTACCTTCAAAGAACATCACATATGCTCTCTCATGTAGGTTTAATGTAGATTAACTATGATCTCTTTTGCACATGTAGACTTTCTTCAGTTTGGTCCTAATACAGCCCACTGCTTCTCATGGGTAAGAATTCTGCATGCTTATAAAGAACGAAATGAAGACAGCTCCAAGTCCCATAAAGGTGCAAATGTTGACTCTTCACTGTAGAACTACAGGAATGTCTTCTTGAGATCATTAAATATATGAAATATTTACTGGGAACATTTTACCTGAGGGCAAAGAGTTCACCCATTTTCTGCATAACTTCTTCATGAGATAGTTTCACTTTCCTCCCAGTTTTTAAAGCCTATTTGGGAGGGAAAAAGAAAACATACATGCGTACACATATATCTGCATAAGAAAACCATAAAGCAAATTCTGAAGCATTATCCAACGTAAACAACATCTCTTGGATAACTGTTTCGCAATCTAATAAAAAATACTTAATCTTATTAGGTAGAAATTTTATATTCCCCTTTTCATTTCCTTTCTTACCTGCATTTTCTACATTATACGTTTCTAATCTTTTATTAAAAATTCAAGACCTCTGCCCTGGCTCGTGTTTCTCAGTGGTTAGAGCATAGGCTCAAGCACTAAAAGGTCAAGGGCTCGATTCCTGATCAAGGGCACATACCTGGGTTTCGTGAACCCTCCCCGCCCCAGGGGCAGAGTTGGGGTGCATGTGCGGGGCGGGGGGCAACCAGTCAATGTGTCTCTCTCACATCAATGTTTTTCTTTCCCCCTCCTTCCCTTCCACTCTCTGAAAAGCAATGGAAAAATATCCTCATGTGAGGATTAACACACAAAAAATTCAGGACCTCTTATCCCAAGTATAATTAGATTTATTCTTCCACAGTAAATAGATTAATTAAAGCAAGCTTGATTTTTAATGTATTTTCAAGTATTGATATAACTATATGCATTTTTCATGCCACTATTTTTTTAAAATATTTTATTGGTTTTTACAGAAAGGAAAGGAGAGGGATAGAGAGTTAGAAACATCGGAGAAACATCGATCAGCTGCCTCCCGCACACCCCCCACTGGGGATGTGCCCGCAACCAAGGTACATGCCCCTGACTGGAATTGAACCTGGGACCCTTCAGTCCGCAGGCTGACGCTCTATCCACTGAGCCAAACCGGTTAGGGCGATGCCACTATTTTTTTTCACAATTCAGCAAAATTTTAATCAAGAAAAGTGGTCATAACCTCCTTCCTTAGAGAGGAAACACTTCACTTTTTTTTTTCTTTAATGCAGTTACACTAAGAATACTGCACCATCAGAGGAAAGTAATTTGAATTTTACACTTAAAAAGTAAAAACAGCCTGGCCGGTATGGCTCAGTGGTTGAGTGTCAACCCATGAACCAGGAGGTCATGGTTGATTCCTGTTCAGGGCACATGCCCGGGTTGCAGGCTTGATCCCTAGAGTAGGGCATGCAGGAGGCAGCAGATCAGTGATTCTCATTGATGTTTCTATCTCTGTCTCCCTCTCCCTTTCTCTCTCTGAAATCAATAAGAAAAGGAAAAAAAAGGAAACTAAAAAGAAAACAAATAGGAAGTTTCTTATTCATCATTTTATATGTAAGTGGGATTTTTTTTCCTTAAAGTATAGCTTTCCTAATGTTTATTATTATTTTATTGTACTCCTAAATATATGGGTATAGTGGAAAATTTGCATTTTTCCCCAAATAGAAATCAATCCTTGAAAGCAAGCATAAAATTGGTATAATTACCTCTGGAATTGACTGAATAGATTCCACAAATTGATCCAGTGATGCTTCCCAAATAGCCAGTTTCACTGGGGAAAAATTGCACAATGGATCATTTCTTTATCATCACCTTCACATTTATACAAAATGCAGAAGGGCACAGTACCTTTCCGCCACGTCAACAATACTCTAAGACAGCGGTCGCCTACCGGTGGCCCACGGACCACTGGTGGTCCGTGAGGTCTGAAAGGTTGGCGAACAGCTGCTCTAAGATGCAAATCTGCTAACAGTTTGGAAGTGAAATTTAAGAACAGTTCATCATAAGGGACAGCACTAAAGTGGCAAAAGATGGAGGGAATGAAGTTGATTTCCAAGCCCTGCTGGCAGTCCAAAGCTACATTTAATAGAATTCCTGATTTTCTAATATTGTAGCTTGGAAACCAGAGAGAATGAGCTACATCCTGGGACAAAGGGCGGCTGCGTAGGTGGGGCCGAGACAGGCTTCTCCGCCCCCTCAATCCCTTGGGGCTGTGAGTACCGCTCAGAAGTGCCTGAGCCCTCAGGGTGGTGTGGACAGGCCACAGTGCAGACTGAGGCCAAAAAATTCTTAAGGAATTTCTACAGTTTCATCAGGTGCTTGGACCTTTTGGAAAAACGGAGAGCCATGTGACCCTCCCATTTCTGTGAAAAACTAGTGTATTTCTCTCCAGAGGCCGGTGCCAGTCACCCAGGGCGGGGCTAGAGACAAGCTAACCATGATCACCACACAGACAGGAGGGAAAACGGGTAATAACTATTAACAATATAAAATGTTTTTGGAGGGGGTAAGCTTTATCCATACAATTAATAAGCAACGAGGAGCTTCAGCACAGGTATTTATATTCTATTTTTCTTTTGCAGAAAAAAAAGGAATGCTAACGCTTTGCTGAGTATGTTATAAAAACATGTACAAATCGTTACTAAATACTTCAACTTCCCTTGGAATGAAAACCATGCAGCCCTTTCTCCGATAAGTAGCAGTAACCTACCTGAAAGGCAGAGAGCGTTTGAGAAGGCGAATTTCTCTAGGATGGCGTCATCCACATCTAGCTCTGCATTTAACCGGATTTCTCCTCGGTGCAGTTTCGACTGCCCCCTGTGTAAAGGGAACATGTATCTTGTCAGTCTTAAAAAGCACTTAATTTTTTTCTTTTGAAAAAGTCACCTTAGAGTCTTTCTAGAGGTCATTTTGGTCATTTGTATCGAGTCTTATAAATGTTCTTATACCCTTTGAATTAAGTAATTCCACGTCTCGAAATTCATTCTAAGTAAATAAAAGATGTGAAGAGGGATGTGTGTACAAAAAACTTCATGGTCCAATGTTTAATAGTAAAAAATTAAGAAGAAATGAAATGTCCAACAGGAGAATGGTTCGTTTAGTATCCCACAAAAGAAGTTCGAGCCGAAACCGGTTTGGCTCAGTGGATAGAGCGTCGGCCTGCGGACTGAAGGGTCCCGGGTTCGATTCCGGTCAAGGGCATGTACCTGGGTTGCGGGCACATCCCCAGTGGGAGGTGTGCAGGAGGCAGCTGATCGGTGTTTCTCTCTCATCGATGTTTCTAGCTCTCTATCCCTCTCCCTTCCTCTCTCTGTAAAATATCAATAAAATATATTTAAAAAAAAAAAAGTTCGAAAGAGTATCGTCGAAAGATATTTAATGCAAAGGAAAAATAATCACAATAAACTGTTAACTGAAAAAAACGTTGACTTGCAAGTACAGACTGTAATTTAAAATCACACCGATGCAGTGTGGGTGGGAGGAAGACGGCAGCTGTGAGAACTACGGGGTCCTGGCCAGTGGCTCAGGTGGTTGCAGCGTCAGCCCATCCATCAACAGGCTGCGGGTTCCATCCCGGTAGGGGCATGTACGGAAGGCAAAGGATGGATGTTTCCCTCTTTCTCTCTCCCTTCCTCTCTAAAAAGTAATTAAAAACGTATCCTTGGGTGATGATTAAACAAACAAAAATAACTTGCACATGTAGAGACCTCTGGAAGGGACTGGGAGATGGGCAAATGGAGGAAAGGTGGGAACATAAACATTGGAAGTGGGAGAAGTAGAGGGTGAATCTTCCCACAGGATGTGAGACAAGAAGAGGTGGACACGGGTGGACGTGCACAATCTGCTCGACAACCTCAGGTGGAGGTAAACAAACAGACAAGGAAGAAGCCAGAGCTGACCAGGTGCTTTGTGAAGGAGCCCAGGCCTCGCCAGAGCTGGGGGAGACAGCAGAGCCAGGAGTCACAGCAGGGCTCACAAAACCACCACGCTGCTGGGCGGCTGGGCGGGTGAGGTGGTCTTACTGAACAAAACCAACTCACTGACGCTGGGGCCCAAGAGTGAAGGACCTGACCCCTCCTTAGACTAACAGTGAGAAAGAGTCCGGAGTGTGTGTGCGTGTGTGCATGTGGGTGGGTGGGGGAAGAGTATCTAGAAGCAACAGTTTGATCTGGAGGTAGAGCACAAAAGGGGGTTCACGGTAACCAGAGCCACAAGGCCAAGTGCTTAATGATTACTAAACTTCCATCAGCTCCTCATTTTGTAGTGTCTCTTAGGTTCACATCCGAATTTAGGTTCAACTACCGCTACCATGGACCCAGGTCCTCACTCGCTGGTCAGGTGCCCCTGAGCAACACAGGAAGCCGGTTAATCCCAATGACAGGGTTTCTGCCAGGATTCAATGACATGTGTGCAAAAAGCACGGAGATCAGTGTTGGCACGGGCAGTTTGTCTTTCCTGGTGATCACTACTCTCTCGTACCCATCCAGGCTTTCAGTGTCTCCTCCTAATGGTCCCGAAGCTCTGCTTTCATCTCTCCCTTTCTTAGTATTCCACCAGACAAGGAACTCCCTGGGAAAAAGACCTTCAACCAGGTTCCTGCTGCCTTCTCTTTACCCCTAACATCTCTCTTCATTACTCCCACCCCTTGCCGAGACAGCCCATACATCTCACCTGGGATAGTATGCCAGGACCCACCCCATTCTACAAGTGGTCCTCTTAGAGCACTCCCTCATTACATTCCTGTTAATGCCAAAAAGATATCAATAGGGAAAAATGGACTCAAGAGAAGACTACTAGGATACTCTGAGGGGTTCGTTCCGATGAAGGCAGACTATTTTACTGATTTAGGTGCTTTCCATTTTGGGGTTAGGCTATCTGCTTGTTTTAATTGATGAGTAGCCCAAGAAGGTAAAGAAGTAGTATTTATTATGCAGGGGTGGGCAAAAGTAGGTTTACTAGTGAGTACACAAAACAGAGTTTGTTCTTATTTATTAATTATTGTATTATTTTCCATACCAACAGCTGTGAACCCACCTTTGCCCACCCTGTATTTTAAAGCTTTGCATTTGTACCAACAACTGTTTTCTCAACACTAGTCTACGAACGAACGCATCTATCGCTTATCTCCCGCTCTTCCCCGGGGTCCCAGGGGCTCCTCCGTGAGCTGGTGGAGGTGGCTCACTCTGTTTTCGTGTAGTTGAGCTCTTCGTTCTCCCAGTGCACCAGCGCGGTCTCATAGGGCTGCACTTCGTGCTTCTCCAGAACCTGCATCACATGCTTCATCTGGAAGGAAAGGAAGATGAAGCTGAAATGACCCGGCTCCTCCGTGCAGCCGACTGACGTTTTCATTACGTGGATGGCATTTCTCCTGCCGTTCAGTTCACAAGGAAAAGGCAATTCACTGTGATAGTCAACTCACCAGGAAGATCTATTCATTTGCCTTTATATTTGGAAAACACAAAAGAGCATAAAGAAGAAAATAAAAATTATCATTATCCCACAACCCAAAGAAAACCATTAGTAAAATTAGTTTGTATTCTTTAAATTTAACTTTTAAAAAATGTTAAGTAACAGACTTTGAAACATTTAAACAGCACAGAGGTCCTGAAAGTGACAATCTCACCCTGCTCTCCTAAACTCCTAATGCCCCCGAGAACCATTGAACTCCGTGCACAGCCTGCCACCTTTTCCCCGTGTGTATGTAGTACATTTACTTTGTTTTTTTTATAGGAAACTAGAGGCCTGGGGCACAAATTCGTGCATGGGTGGGGTCCGTCGGCCTGGCCGGGGATCGGCCAGTCAGGGCCATCTTGCCCAGTCCTGATTGGGGCTGATGGGGGCCGGCCGGCTGGGGAGGGACTGCAGGAGGGCTCCAGGGCATGTCTGGCCCTCTCGCCCAGTCCCTATCGGCCAGACCCCAGCAGCAAGCTAATCTACTGGTCAGAGCATCTTCCCCCTGGTGGTCAGTGCACATCATAGCGACTGGTTGAGTGGTTGACCCAATGGTTGATTGTTCAGTAGGACACTTAGCATATTACACTTTTATTATATAGGATGGGATCATAGTGCGTATAGGAACGTTTTCATGCAGAAACTGCAGTCTGGTTAACCATCCTAAATGTGCACCCATGTGGGGGGTAGTTCTCTCTCCACTAGGATGAAGTGCACATCCATACATGTGTATCTTCATGGCCTTGAGGGAATATTTCTTTAGAAATCGCTAGATCAAAGACATGTACCCTTACAATTTTGGATAAATTTTGCAAAACCACTCTCCCAAATAGTTTTCCAATTTTATTTTATTTTTTAAAAATATATTTTATTGATTTTTTTTTTTTTTTAGAGAGAGGAAGGGAGAGGGAGAGTTAGAAACATCGATGAGAAACATTTATCAGCTGCCTCCTGCACACCTCCTACTGGGGATGTGCCCACAACCAAGGTACATGCCCTTGACCGGAATTGAACCTGGGACCCTTGAGTCCACAGGCCAACGCTCTATCCACTGAGCCAAACTGGTTAGGGGATAGTTTTCCAATTTTAGAATCCAAACATTTATGAGAGCATTCTTCAGCCTTTTACATCTTTGCTACTTCAAATAGCCAATCTGTATCATCTTTTTTTTTTTTTGGTCATTTATATTTCCCTTTCCTTCAGGAAACGCCCCCAGTTACCTCCATGCGTGCATGTGTGTTTACTCTTAGTAAAACTGGAATTATATGAGGTATATTTTTCTAACCAATTCTGTTATTATATTAGTTATAATTTGTAACCTGCTCTTTTAATTTAACTGTATCATACACACATTTTCCACCACTTCCTAGGAATATTTTTTCCACATGATTTTTAAGAGCTGTAGTATATTCTACATTTACTATAGTAGTAAACTTGCAAAAACTCGTAGTATTTAACGAACTTCCTACTATCATGTACTTTGGTTATTTTTCCCTTTTGCTATTGTAAACAATGTGTTGATGAACCTCATGCATCATCCACCATGCATAACTGCAACTGTTTCCTTTGGATAACTTTCTACATGTAAATCGCCGAGTTAAGTATAAAGCTTTGTTGTGTATGCTTAAACTGCCTCTAAAAAGGTTGTATTTTAAAATATATATATATTTTATTGATTTTTTTTTACAGAGAGGAAGGGAGAGGGATAGAGAGTTATAAACATCGATGAGAGAGAAACACCGATCAGCTGCCTCCTGCAAACCCCCTACTGGGGATGTGCCCACAACCAAGGTACATGCCCTTGACTAGAATCGAACCTGGGACCCTTCAGTCCACAGGCCAATGCTCTATCCACTGAGCCAAACCAGTTAGGGCAGGTTGTATTAAACAAATCCTGATTGGGGTACTGGAGAAATTGTTTTAATGCAGGGGGTCTTAATCCAGCATCTAGAAGGGTTCAGGAATCTAGAGAAGGGCTGCGTGTAAATTATTAAAGAGTCCAGAGATGAAACATAAATTTGGAAGGCATTTTGGGGAGTCAGAGAAGACTTAGCTAAAGAAACAAAGTTCTCTCGAATCTCCAGACCCCTTGCTCTTTATTAACACAAATTGTCCTAAGGCAAAGTAGATATACACATCAAAGGCCAAGGTTTGGTATACAGTAGGCATTGTTAGACTGGAGGAACTGCCTATAGCTATTCAGGTGTTTGGCCAGTAGGAGGCAATAACACGTAGATTGAGGTGCCCTCCGCTGTCTGGCAGCAAGCAATCATTTATGCATTCTTTTTAGGTTGGGGAAATGCCCTCAGCCATTCCAGCAGGCAATCCTCAAGGTTCCATCAACTTTTTGATGAAATTTCTTGCATTTATGACATGCTGGAATTAGCTTCTGGTATTGTTTCCTGTGAGTGATAAAATCCTAGAAAACTGATCTAAAAATAAGACTCAGAGGACCAGCTCCGGTGAACTGCGTGTACGTTATTCATTTTGTAGGTTACCATGTATGGAGTATACTTCCTTCTGACTGCAGTGTACCTAGGATTGTTCTGATTCTCCAAAAATTGCTGTATGCTCAGAGAATGCAGGAAATTTATAAGCCAAAATAGAACGTATTTTGGAAGATGAATCTGCTAGGATAAATATGACATAATGCACAGCAAACAAGTTGTAGATTACCTGTTAATTTATCTTCCAGTGGCTCAGATTGTTAAGCGTTAACAATTTATTCTCAGAAAACTATATTTTTATACTTTTACACCTTATTTATACTCACAGTTTTGTCTTTTACATTCCAGAACACAGCAGCTCCTTCCCTAATTTAAAAGAATAAAAGAATCAACGAAGTTAAAGCTAGAATACATCATTTAGGGCCATACATAAAGCCATGCTTGGGTGACTTCTAGATTGTATCCAGAATGCAATTTAAAAATATGTGATTTATTACTGATTTGACATGATGGCTCCTAGCTGGATATGCCAAAACAAAAGCTACTCTTTGAACTCTCAAGAAAACCTGACTCTCAACAATTCATGACTTCTCTCTTGGTTTGCAGGATAAATAACTCTTACTATAATACTATGGAACGACGTACCTAGACTGTTGTATACTTGCTTCAATTTTGATGTACAGAAATCAGAATAAGGACATTTTTGAGACTCGTCTTAGCTCTCCTACAGATTCTGCTATAGGAAAGGAACAGAGGGCCATGCTCTTCATAGCTGTGGAATAAAGAGGCCGAGATGAATGAAAGCCGCAGGCGGCACAGGCACCTGGGCAGTGAGGCCCCCATCCTCACAGTGCGTAAGGCAGAACTACAAGGAAGCCACAGGAGCCTCGGAATCCAGTTCTGGCTTTGACAGAATTTCAGGCCTAACAGCTATAAACGCACTTGTTTTGATTCCTGAAGTCTGCGTGTCGAGCTGTTTAAGCAGTACATAAAAAAGGGAGTTATGGCTCTGGGTTATTGCCCTGGAGGAAGGAAAAGTGGGAATGAAAGCAAGGTAAAAATATCCTGGCCCCCTAGCAGCCTTCAGACATTTCTTAAGCAATGCACTGAGCATCTGGGCTACAAAGATGAGGATGGCCTAGTTCCTATCCTCACGGAACGCCCAATCTGGGAAGACTGGTCCCATCACAATAGCCTGTGACCAGTGCTCTGACTGAATTAAGCAACATATACCTGGACGCGCACCGGACGGACAGTTCCCGAAGGACCAGCAAGCCAGCCAAAGGAGAGAAGGGGAGGGGCAACCAGCAGAGGGCACACCCTGGGCTCAGGGAGAAGGTGGGAGGGACAGGGCACCCTCTCAGAATAAACGGCTAGTAGTTTGCTTGGCTGTGGATGCGGGCCAGTAGTGGGCAATCAGGGTGGAGGCAGGGAGGAGCTTCGTGTTTTGATAAGTTGAGTCACATTCCATAGAACTTTAAGCAGGAGAGGGTAGTGACCAGAAAGGCCTATTGAACAATTATCCTGCCTGTGACAGACTGGTGGGGTGAGGACACAGGCAGGAAGCTTGCAGTAGGCCAGCACAGAGTCTCGGGACGCGGATTTGAGAGGTGTTTAAAGCCACAGCCAGAGCAGGCGTGCAGAGGGTCACTGTCAGGCACGCCAGAGGCCCTGGGCTGTGGCTGCTGAGCACCTGAAACAGGCCTGGTCCAAACTGAGACGCTGCGTTGTGACACACCAGGTCTCAAAGGCTCGGTATGAAGAGAAGAATGTAAAATGTCACACACCTGGACCTGACACAAAGTAATACTGAATGTAAACTATTGCTGAAAAATTTAAAATTATCCTGCCGTACTCTTAGGGGAAAAAAAGAATGTAAAATTTCATTTATTATTGATTACATGTTGAAATGGTAATATTTGAGGTATGTTGAATTAAATAAAATACACTATTAAATTTAATTTCAGGCATTATATGATCTTATTAGTGTTATTCAAAATTAAATTCATCTTTTTTTTTTTTACTTTAAAAATGTGGCTATTAGAAAATGTATTACTGCCGATGAGGCTTGTGTTTGTGGCTTGCATTGTTTCTAATGGACGGCACTGACCTCAGCATTCAAATTCCTCCCACTATTGTACTGGGACTACACGTTGAACTCTGAATTATCTTCAAAGTAACATCAAAAGGAAGATGAGTCATCGACAGAGGCAATGATAGGGCTTCCAGTTATCAACAACCACGGGGGGCGGGGGGGGGGCGTCCGGCCCGCAGGCCGTAGAAGGTCCACAAAATCATTTGGTCTGGCCCTGCCAAGGCATTAGCGGTGAGTTAACTGTTTGATCAAATACAGGAGGCTAATTTTTAAGTTGCTAATTGTGTATGGTCCAAGAATGATGTTATAAATATCTAACTGACCCGTGGCAGAAAAAGGGTTCCCTACCCTTGAACTACAAGGATGAAGACCACATTATCAAAGTTTGGGTTCTTACGGGATGCTCCATGTTTCTGTTCTGCCACTTGTAAGTCCCCTGATTGTGGATAATTCACTTAATTCCCCTAAACCCCGTTTCCTCAGCTGCGACATGGCAATAACAGACCTTTCTCAAATGTTGGGAGGGCAGTATGAAATTATTCTAAGTGGTTTCTATTATCGTCCCCCTTCCCCTCAGCCACTCGGCAGTATGTGACATTAAAACAACCTTTCAATAAAGGAGTAAGTGTGAGCCAGGTCGCAGTGAAAGTGTCTGGACAGGTAAAGCGGGCTAGAACATCAGTTAAAGAGCTGCAGAGGGAGAAGAAGAAAAGGGAGAAGAGGCAGCGGGGCAGGCTGCCTGAGTCTGTAAGCAAGGGCCCCTGAAGATGAATGGAAAATGGATGCTTTACCTGGACTTAGTAAATGCAAATCCAGACTTAAAGAGACAAACCAGGGGAAGATTATTTGCTGCTTTTAAAAATTATTTTACAGGAGGATTTACCGGAAGATTCCTAAAACGGACAAACCCTCCTGGATATAAGAAGAATCAAAGGATACATTTAAATCACAAACTCGCTACTGAGAGGAGGCACACCTGCCCCTTTAAAGACCACATTTCCCGCCCACGCGCCCGCCTCCCAGTGGGGTTCTTCCTTGTCTTACCTGAAGAAGAATATTGTTCCAGGATCACCTTCTTTTGCAGAGTTTTCCACACCCATCACCAAAATATTGGCTGCGTCTGTGATTTAAAGTAAATGACTGAAAAGCTATGTCGCGAGGTGACACAAGGTTTAAAAGGCACCTATAAACGTTTAAGCAAGAACTCATGATCATTTCTTCATACACCATTAAGCACTCTATTAACACGCTGTCCATCTTTCTACTAAGGTTTTCTGAACATGCTCAATGAGCATGAAAAGGCCATAGGAAATTACTTGCACAAAACATTCAACAACCTGTGAAACTGTTAGTGCTATTTAAACCTGCTCATTCATACCCATTTTGATTCAGTAATCACTAGTCCAGTTAATTATTATTAAAGTCTTAGTGTTAATACAACTAAAGCTCAAGAAATAAACTTCTACAAAATTAATTTAAAATAAAATGTGACGAACCATCTATATATTCTCATCCTTTAAATACAATTTTATTTCTAATTTTATATATTAATAATATAATTCTCAAATGCCTAATCTTCCTGAATTTTAAATGATACTGTGTAGCCCTAGCTGGTTTGGCTCAGTGGCTAGAGCATTGGACTCTGGACTGGAAGGTCCTGGGTTCGATTCTGGTCAAGGGCACATGCACCAGTTGCAGGCTCGATCCCCAGTAGGGGGCGTGCAGGAGGCAGCCGATCAATGATACTCTCTCATCATTGATGTTTCTATCTCTCTCCCTCTCCCTTCCTCTCTGAAATCAATAAAAAATATGTATTTAAAAAAAATGATACTGTGTAAATTGTCGGTAAAAAAAAAATACAGAAACAAAGCTACTGACCATTTCAAAGTTAATTATGAGAACTACCACCACAGTCACCTGTAATGTTGACATACTTTAACCTTTTAAATATTATTAAATAAATATCAATATACAAATACTCATTCATAAAAAGTTGTTACAAGTATATAAATATTCTATAAGTTGTAAATATATTAATGTATCAATTAATACACATACTAATATTAATATGTAAAAAGTTATAATTTCTTAACCTCAAATTAGGATCCTCAAAGTTTCAGAATTTCTGCTCGAAGCTAGGGAATTCAGATAGGGACCAAACCCTAAACCACCTTTTTTGGGTGAACTCTAACTTCCCTAACTCCTACAGAGGGCAAAGTTCACCTGAGCAGCCAAGAGCAGCATAAATGGAAGTGGAAGCCTGGGCAGGGAGAACGGTGCAAGCAGCCCAGGTGAGCCGTGCCCAGGCCACCCTGCCCGGCTGCCAAGGGCGACTTTCCGTTTTAGGGGCCCTGGACAGAGCTCCACTTTTCCAAGTCAATTAGCCTGTTTTTGCCATCAAATAGAACAGTCTGTTCAGCTCATCAAGGCTGAGGAAGCATCATGGTATGTGGACTATTTCACGTGGGGTCAATGACTCTTAAGAATTTTCTCTGTAGCAGGGGGTTTTCAACCTACACGTTTTGCTACTTTGAGGTAAATTCATGAATTCCCATCAAAGTGTTCCAAGTTACTTATTTTTTTAATATAGGGCAGGCTATTTTCTCAAGAATCCTCCCTGATCATCTAATATCCTCGGTTAAGGTTATTTTAATATTGTGTTCATCTTTTAACTCATTTTCTTAGTTTTAAAGTCTTGGATTATACTGGTGAATTTTTCTTTAAAGGCTCTCCCCAACATTTCTATAAATTTCCTGGTTCTGCAGAAATACTAAAAGAACATTTTAATGCGACAGCAGTGAACGGCCATGGCCTTCATCATCCAACGTACTGGTGATGCTATGCAGCTTAGTAGGTCTTATTGGTTTTAATCTGAGAACTGAGCTCTCATAAACTACCTTTTAATTTCTTATCTTTGTATGTTGTTTGTATGAAGAGGTTCAACCACCACTTTTATGATGCAATCCTTTAAATAGAACGTGAAACTTAAGCAAATGCAGACTTAAGACAGTATCAGAGGAAAAGTATTTTCTAATGCATTTTAACATACTTGGCCCCAGGTTCAAGAAGATGTACCTCTAGGCAAGCTTGTTACTTCAACATATCCTTGAGAGGCCAGGTCTTGAGAGAGGGCTCCAAGGTGATATTCGTCGGCAGTTGCAAACGCCGTGCAGTGCATCAGGTCCTGTTTGGGCGAGATTAGCATGACAGGGGTTACCGGGAGGCCGAAGTGTCGGCAATGGTTGCTGTCACCTTACAGGCTCCAGCTTGCAAAGCTGGTGTTTTTCCAAACATCTCAAAGACTCATACAAGGGATGTATTAAAGAGGAGGCTGAAGGGCAGCAGGCAGACAGGTTGCTGCTGAGTGTATGAAAGAACTTGCTCCTGCCAGCCAAAACGGCAGGATGGCTATCCGGAGAGGGAAGCCGCTCCCCTACTGGGAGTGTTTCAGGCACAGAGTGAGCGAAGATACAGAGGACTAAGGCATCATGTGGGTGCCTGGGTGACATGTTATTTATGTATTTATTTATGTATTTATTTATTTATTGGATGACATGCTATTCAAAAAGTCTCTCCAACCCCGAGTTTCCATGATTCTTATTCATAGCCACATTATTATTTAAGGTCATTTAATAACTTGCCACTAGCCTGTACAAGCCGAGATTATTTGAAATCTACAAAGGAATTATAGAACTTCTACTCTGGTTAATATTAAACACAGAGTTTCATATATCTGAGAATGCACCCAGGTTTGGTTCCTGCACCGAGTCTCGTCCGTGTGTACACGTAAACATTCATGATTTGTGTCTGTAGAGTACACACATGAAAAGACGGCCCAGTGCAGTGTTTTTCTCAAACTGTCCGTCACAACCCATTAGTGAGTCCTGAAATCAGTTTAGTGGCCCAAACCAGCTTAAAAACAAAACGAAGCAGAATAAAATAGAACATATTAGAGTACACCATTCATAGTAAGGATACATTTTATTTTGTGAAGTTTTCTGTCACTTAGATATGTCTAAGTATGTATACAGGGTCACTATGTATATCCTATCTAATAAAAGGCTAATATGCAAATTGACCAAGCAGCAGAACGACAGGTCTATGACACACACTGACCACCAGGGGGCAGAGGCTCAACGCAGGAGCTGCCCCCTGGTGGTCAGTGTGCTCCCACCACAGGGGGAGCACCGCTGAGCCAGAAGCCTGGCTCACGGCAGCCCTACGGATGACCATCTGCCAGCTTAGGCCAGCTCCCCTGGAGGGCTCCTGGACTGCGCGAGGGCAGGCCAGGCTGAGGGGACCCCCCCTCCCCCAAGGGGAACCCCCTCCCCACCCCAGCACCACTGAGCCAGAAGCCCAGCTCCACAGCAGCCCTATGGATGTCCAACTGCTGGTTTAGGCCGGCTCTGCAGGCCTAAGCTGTCAGTCAGACATCCCTTGAGGGCTCCTGGACTGTGAGAGGGCGGGTGCAGGCCGGGCTGAGGCCCTACCCCAGTCCCCATGCATGAATTTCATGCACCAGGCCTCTAGTATAATATAAAATACGTTTCTCACTTTGGGACAAGGTCAATTAAAATCAAAAGCTATTGGCACAGGTGCTAAGGGTTCAGGCACAGAATTTGATTAATTTTTAAAAATCAGAATAATAATAATGCCTGCCTTTTAGGGTTGTTGTGAAGTTTAAACAAGAAGATCAATGTCCACTACTTAGAAGCCTGAATGGCACAAATGTTCAACATTTCTTATAGTTATTAAACCATCAAAATTTATGGGAGGTTAAAAAGTTTATCAAGTAAATTACATCTGAACATTCACATATTCATAATTTTCTGTTTTAACATCTACTGATCAGAACTTGAGTGATTCTATTCCTTTGATATATATGGTGCTTTAGCCCATCAGGTGAGTCACTAAATCAAAAGTTATTCCTGGGACTCACTCATCTCAGCTCCTTAAGTCTTTCCTTTTCTGTTCCAGTCCTGGTATGAAATTCAAGAAAAGGAGTATATTAATTCCTTCCTTTCTCCCATCAACAATACATTACAATTTTACACAAAATCCAGATTTCTACCATCTTTTGATCAAGCGGAAGACCTGGCAATAATCAACTAGGGTTGAGGAGGGGCGGGTCCCCCAGCCACACAGTCTCCCACTCCCTGCTGTCTCGTCTACGTCACCCCCATTTGGTACCGGCCAGGCCCATCTGTGCTGAAAATGTTCACTCCTTTGCACTCTCAAAAATGCGGCAAGGCAAAGCATTTAATCACCATTTCCAGGAGAAAATTTATTCTGAGTTCTAAATAGTCAGATTATAAATACATTTTAAAACACAACCTGTTTTTCACTTAGCCAATCCGAGGATCTTCTTTGCAGATTTCCTAAAGATTGTCCCATTTCCTTCTCTCACTGTGTCCCATTTAGTTTTGCTAAAAATTCTAGCCAGTATCACATGGCGTATATGGCTTGCCACACTACCTTCTGTATCCTCCTTAACCTGAATCTGTTTAAGTTATGGCTTCTTCTATTAATATGTGATTCATAAAGTTTTTCAGTTTGGCTTGGTCGATATTTTTTCCCCTTTGCTCTTAAATTGCAAGACTATATTTAAATCTCTTTGGTAAAAGGAAAGAGAACTACGAAGTGTCCTGTTTTTGCATTTCCCCCTATTAATTAAAAGTGTTATTACTTTGTGCGAAGCTTTCATTTTCACATATGTCTTTTACTTAATTTTTATAATGAATCATTACTTAGTAAGCATTTTATACATACACGTACATAGTACAAATTTCAGGTTTTAAAATGGGGTCAGCCCTGACGGGTTTGGCTCAGTGGATAGAGCGTTGGCCTGCAGACTCAAGGGTCCCAGGTTCGATTCCGGTCAAGGGCATGTACCTTGGTTGCAGGCACATCCCCAGTAGGGGGGTGTGCAGGAGGCAGCTGATCAATGTTTCTCTCTCATCGATGTTTCTAACTCTTTCTCCCTCTCCTTTCCTCTCTGTAAAAAATCAATAAAATATTTAAAAAAATAAAATAAAAATAAAATAAAATGGGGTCAACAACTTGCTCTTAAATAAATGTGCCAAACAAACCAAAAATAGTTGTTGGATTTAAGACCTAAATTGAGGCCTTCCTATTTTAAAATGTTAAAAAGCAAACAACCCAAAGCCAAGAAAACCACAGCACTTTCCGTTACGGGTTTCCCCCCCGGCCACAGAAAACACGTCCCAGCAGACGGGGCTAGAAAGCTAAACATGATTCTTGTTTTAGCATCACATGCTCTGATGAGACACTTGTCTTAAAAAGGAAAGTTTATTTTGTTCACATTCTGTTCCTGAAGAACATCAGCACATTACAGCAATGCTGCTTCCCTACCATACCATAAGGGGGAAATGCATGTCTTCCCTGATATGTGCAGACTGTAGGTGAACCTTATTACACAGATACATTTTACGTTACTGTTACAATGCTTTCGCTTTCAAGCTTTTTGATCGCACCCTATGGTGAGAAGTCCTTTCATATACACAGTAGATAGGCGTGCATATGCACACACCAATAACTGATACAAAGTTACCCAAAAAATATTTTTTACCTTTACCACTTGTAATGCATTCTGATACTTTCCATATTCCATTTGATTAAAAAAAAGTTAACAATCTATATACCAAAGGGTTGTGGGTTTGATTCCCGGTCAGAGCGCATACCCACGTATTGCAGGTTTGATCCCTGGTTGGGGCGCATGTGGGAAGCAACTGATAGATGTTTCTCTCTCTCTCTCCCTTCCTCTCTCTTTAAAAGAAAAAGAATAGAAAAAAGTGGTTTCACTGCTCATTTCTTCAATAGAAATAAAAGAAGTAACAACCCACTAGTTAAGTTTACAATACACTGTGGTGTTGGTCTGAAACCACGCCTGGGCACTCCAGCACTCCGTGCGCATGCGGGCTCCATGCAGCTCAGGGCCGGGGTCCTTATGCTCTGTATTCTACTCCTAAGACGGGACATGCCAGCGGCACTGCGGTCGCCACGATAAATGATGAGCCAGTGGATGGGGGTTGATATCTCAGTAGGTCATGATCTCTGCCAATGAGACCAGGTAGAGGTGATTCCGAGAGAGAAGGTGATGAACCTCATTCCGTCAATTGCAAGTGCATGCTATGTGGCAGAGAAAATGGGCGAGCTCAGGAGCACTCGGGGAACGAGACAAATCACGCCCGCTTTCTGGTACAAAGGAGAGGCCCTCCTTATCTCGGTCGGTCCACAGGGGCAGAAAGGGCTAGAGCTCCATGAAGGAGACGAGGGGCCCTGCACTTGGGGCAGATAAAAGCCAGCCTTCAGCCCCAGGGCTAGGACCTACTCTCATCTCAAGACCGTGTTCACCTATGAAAAGTAAGATCAGAAAACAATGTTCCAAAATTATATTATTTCAATCACTTTAGAAATGCTTTCAGAAATGCAAGTTTTTCTATTATTTTCCTGTGCTTTTAGAGAGACAACATATTGTTTCTGTTTTTGCAAAACCCCAACTTAAGTCACATCTATTATGTTACACTAGAGGCCCGGTGCATGAAATTCATGCAGGGTGGGGTCCCTCCGCCTGGCCGGTGATTGGAGTCAATCAGGGCCATCTCGCCCATTCCCAATCGGGGCCGGTTGCTGGGGAGGGACTATGAGAGGGACCGCGGGAGGACTCCAGGGCGTGTCCGACCCTGTCTCGCCCAGTCCCGATTGGCTGGACCCCAGCAGCAAGTTAACCTACCAGTCGGAGCATCTGCCCCCCTGGTGGTCAGTGCACGTCATAGCGACTGGTTGGTCAACCACTTGGTGTGACACTTAGCATAGTAGGCTTTTATATATATAGATAATCTCTCCTACATAAGGCCCTTATGACTCCTGAAATTTGGTGATGGAGGAACTTATTTCTCGTAAGACATTTTTATGTCTTTCTTTTTTTCTCTGTTAGACGACAAGAAATATATAACTCAGGATTTCCTCCTTTCTTTAATCACTGGGCTTTGCAGAACTAATGAATTAGTTATACCAGGTACTTGATAATCTTTATATTTCTGTCCATGTCAATTGTTTGCTCTATTGTAAATGTAATGCTTTTATTACCTCACTTGACACTGTATTAAATTTTGAAAATCTACTTCAAATCCTTCCTTGGAAACAGAAGAAAAGTCCTATAGAAAAATAAAAAAATGGAATTCAGGATAATTGCTCCCAAATCTAAGGCTAGCCCAGAGAAGTAATGCCTCTTGGATATTTTATAACCGACAACAACAAAAAAAGTGACATCTTTGACCTTGTCAGGATCTTCATAAGAAACCTGCTTATGCTCTATGCTGCTAGATAAAACAAAAGAAAACAGGGAGGCCCTAACTGGTTTGGCTCAGTGGATAGAGCGTCGGCCTGCAGACTGAAAGGTCCCAGGTTCGATTCCGGTCAAGGGCATGTACCTTGGTTGTGGGCACATCTCCAATAGGAGGCGTGCAGGAGGCAGCTGATCGATGTTTCTCTCTCATCGATGTTTCTAACTCTCTATCCCTCTCCCTTCCTCTCCGTAAAAAATCAATAAAATACATTAAAAAAAAGAAAAAGAAAAAAGGGAGTTCATCTTCCTCTTTTTGTATCTGCCATGAATTCAGGTTTTTATGCTTAATTTCATCTCAGACACTTAGATACTGGATTTCCTGGACTATCACAAAGTTAAATAATATAATAAAAACATCAGCCCTGACCGATTTGGCTCAGTGGATGGAGCGTCGGCGACTGGGGGACGTGCACTGAAGGGTCCCAGGTTTGATTCCGGTCAAGGGCATGTACCTTGGTTGTGGGCACATCCCCAGTAGGGGGTGTTCAGGAGGCAGCTGATCAGTGTTTCTCTCTCATTGATATTTCTAACTCTCTATCCTTCTTCCTTCCTCTCTATAAAAAAAAAAAAAAATCAATAAAATACATTTAAAAAAAAACAAAAACAAAAGAACAAACAAACAAAAACATCAGGAGCTAGGAAGAAGAAATGGTGAGAGAAGTTCACCGTAGCTCTTCCATCCTTTATATCCTGGGTTCAGAGAGGCCGTACAAGAATATAAATAAAACCAGAATCCAAAATAAACATCATTCGTCGATGCCTAACTTCGTAATCTAAAGATGAGTAAGGAGGGTCTGTAGATCTTCTCAAAGGAAGCCCACAGCCCAGTAAAAAAGCACCACAAGCCCTAGCCGGTTTGGCTCAGTGGGTAGAGCATCAGCCTGCGGACGGACGGACCACAGGTTCGATTCCAGCCAAGGGCACGTGTCCTGGTTGTGGGCTCGATTCCCAGTAGGGGGAATGCAGGAGGCAGCCGATCAATGATTCTCTCTCATCATTGATGTTTCTATCTCTCTCGCGCCCTCCCTTCCTCTCTGAAATCAATAAAAATATATTAAAAACAAAACAAAACACCCACAACAAAATTAAACATGCTTAGGGTCCACTCAGAATTGAGATGTTCAGACAGACATTCTAACCTGTTTCTGATAGATTCAGCAGGCCTGATCAAGTTTTAAATATTCTATATTCCTTTTAAAATAAAAACCTCACCCAAGGATATGTTTTTATTGATTTTTAGAGGGAAAGGAAGAGAGGGAGGGAGGGAGAGAGAAGGGGAGAGGGAGAGAGAGGGAGGGAGAGAGGGAGGGAGGGAGAGAGAGAGAGAGAGATATTGATTGGTTGTTTCCTCCTGTACACCTGACCAGAGATCAAACCCGCAATCAACTGAGCCACCTGACCAGGGCCACATTCCTATTTTTTAATGATGAGGAATACAGACATAAAAAAAATCTCTTTGCCTCTTTTCCATCCTTTCCAACTTAATAAACATTTAATAAGTACAAGGCACAGTCCTAGTTATTATGCAAGATAGGAAGGTTAACAAAGGGCTTGATCCTGACCCTAAATATTTCTCATTTAGAGGGGAAATGTGATTATAGCTAATACATTCCCATATACCTGGTAACAGAGAACAAAAATACCCCTTCAACCTTCTAAGAATTAAAAAGCAAAAACCTTCCCACTGCCTTTTGACTTGACCTTGCCACCTCATGTCACCACCCCACCCCTGCAGTCCCATGGACTAAAGAATGCTTACTGCCTGCACAGTTACTGAAAATTATTTTTAATTTAATAAAGAATTCCTTCAGTTTGATTTTGTAAAAATAGGTGTTTTTTCACGGGACCATTCCTAGACTGCATTTAATACTAGTCTTCTTTTTCAAAGTTTCCTTAGGCCAATAACTAACCCTTTTGTAAACTATACTTATACATTTAATCGCCTATAGCAGTGGTCGGCAAACTCATTAGTCAACAGAGCCAAATATCAACAGTACAACGACTGAGATTTCTTTTGAGAGCCACATTTTTTAAACTTAAACTTCTTCTAACGCCACTTCTTCAAAACAGACTCCCCCAGGCCGTGGTATTTTGTGGAAGAGCCACACTCAAGGGGCCAAAGAGCCGCATGTGGCTCGCGAGCCGCGGTTTGCCGACCACTGGCCAATAGTTTGTCTTTATATGTCTCACTGATTCTTAACATTAAGATTTTGATTCCCTTTGGCTTCAAAGATCTTGATGGAAACATCTGCTGAGCTGTGTGCGATCCATGCTAGCTTAGAGAGGGAGCGATTATTCCTCACCCGAAGGCCCCCTCCACGTTTTTACCTCGTTCACGGACAGAGCTGGAAGGTTGGTCCTGGACGGCTGCCGGGTCCTTGAAGGTTTTAGCGGCCTCTTGATCTGCGGAAAGTCTTGTTTAGGAACAAGCGTGTCTGTTGACGTAGATGAGCAATGCCTCTCGATTATTTTTATAAACCACTTAGGACCTAATCGATTTGGCGTGTGAGTCAGCCGGTGAGTGCCCCAAGACGTCCTGGCGGGGAGGTGCGCCTGTCCACCTGGGCAACGTGCAGTGCTGAATGCAGAGGGCAGGCTTGTGTTGGGTGCGTTCGGGTTCGTTTCCAGGACCTGGGACTCATTCAAACCGATGGCTGCGGTATCAGGGAAGAACAAACCCCAGGTGTGACTTCTCGCCAGGACGCTGCGTGTTGTGCCCTCAGGTTCCTTAAGTGGTTTTCCTGTTTGACGAGCCAGTCTTTGGCGCTGACATGCTTTTGATAAAACGCAGTGAGATCCGGCCAGGGCATGGAGCAGTCTGGCTGACATGACCACATCCCAAGCTAGAAGGAAAAGAATTCAAAGTTCAAGTGTTGTGGTGGTTGTTTTTTTTAAAGTTTCAAAAAATACATAATATTTTCCTAGGTAACAGGCATATTTCTGTAAAAATATTTGCAAAACAGACATCTTAACCTAAGTCTAGCAAAAAAAAAAAAAAAGGTTACAAAACAGATACAAGTATTTCTGCTACTTTTCCTTTAATCAACCTTTGGCCTTTTTTTCTGGAAGATTACAAGATTATAAAGCTGACAGGACAAGGGCCTTAAAAAAGAAACAGAGCTGCGAGAACGCTCCATTTACTTCATTAGCATATCTATTATTTAAAATCTGACCTTATAAATTCCTTTATTCAAAATGTATGCAGCCTTTACAATGAGCTGGGGTCGGGCATGCTTCCAAGAAAGGACAGGGTCCCTGCCATCGTGGTGCCAACAGTCTCCTGGGGGGACAGGATTTCCATCTGTTCACTGTGACTCAGCGGAAGGCCCTAGACCAGCCGTGGGCAAACTATGGCCCGCAGGCCGGATCCGGCTGTTCTATCCGGTTCTCTTGCTCTCCCCTCCGCTCCTTTACTTTGAATTTATATTAGTTCACACAAACACTCCATCCATGCTTTTGTTCCGGCCCTCCGGTCCAGTTTAAGAACCCATTGTGGCCCTCGAGTCAAAAAGTTTGCCCACCCCTGCAGGCCCTAGCATAGACCTACTCCAAGGCACTGAGAATCACGCAGGAGCTTGCCCCATTCTACAGGGAGAGTCAGGGAAGGCTCCCAGGAAGATTTAAGCTGCTACTCGAAGGGGAAGGTGCTTTTCAGGTTGGGGGTGGGCATGGCAGTGAGGATACGGGATGTCAGACAGACAGACAGACAGACAGACAGACAGACACATAGACAGATAGACACACTTTCTTTTCACATAAAGAAAACAGACTACATAAGTAATTTCCCCTATTATTTATAGTATATTTTTGTTCTTTCAAAGTAAGCCTGTAGTAGGCAATTGATATGTTACAAAATCACACGTTAGGTGTGGAGATACACGTGGGAGTCAATGGTAGCAGGATTCACAGTTTAGCAGGGGAAACAGACACATTAATGTTGTGAGCACTAAAGCACAAATTGCTGTTGGCCCTGGGAAGGGAGCATCTGGGGTAAGGCGTGGGCAGGACAAAGTCAGAGGTGACATTTGAACTGGGTCTCAAAAGGGCAGAGGGATCAGCAAATCAAGCCCCCTAGGTACACAGTTCTGTTTACCTGACAAACAAGTGCAACTTCAGGGGAGGCAGGAGTAAGCTGCCTCAGAGATCAGCACTGAAAAGGAGCCAGTGGCCAGATCACAAGCCATCCCAGCGTGTTTCTGTGGGTAGGGGCAAGCCAGAGCTTTCAAATGTGAGACTCACAGGGCCAAAGGATGTTTAAGAAACGTATCTTCGGCCCTAGCTGGTTTGGCTCAGTGGATAGAGCATCGGCCTGCGGACTGAAGGGTCCCGGGTTTGATTCTGGTCAAGGGCACATGCCCGGGTTGTGGGCTCAGTGCCCAGTGGGGGGTGTGCAGGAGGCAGCTGATGAATGATTCCCTCTCATCATTGATGTTTCTATCTCTCTCTCCCTTCCTCCCTGAAAAAAATAAGGAAGGAAGGAAGGAAGGAAGGAAGGAAGGAAGGAAGGAAGGAAGGAAGGAAAGAAAGAAAAGAAAGAAAGAATCATATGGAAAATAGGAATGATTAAGCTCTTCTCCCCTCTTCCTTCCATGCCATTTATTTTTTCCTCTTTACTGGCACATTCCTATCAGCATACAGCGATGCTTTAATTTCTCCCATCTTAGAAAAACAACTCTCCCCTGACTCCATCTTCCCTCCCACATACTGTACCTTTTCTCTGAGCTCCCTTCCTCTCGGAGTTTTATTTGCTGTCTCTGACTCCTCGTCTCCAATCAGGCTTTCATCCCCACCTCTTTACCACTGGTCAAGGTCACCAATGACCTCCACATTTCTAAGTCCAACAGGCACTTCTCAGTCTTCGGTTTACCTGACTTGTCAGCAACATCTGATGCAGCTGCTCCCTCCACCCTCCGGGAAGCAGCTTCTTCCCTAGGCTTCTAGGAGTCCACACGGGCCACTTACCTACCACACTGGTTGCATCTTTGGTCTCTTTTGCTGGTTCCTCAACCCCTCAAGAAGGGAATGAGCTAAGGCTCGGTATTTTCCCCACTTCTCTTCTCTATTCTCAGATCTTGGTGATCTCACCCAATCTCATGATCTTATATACCATCCTACCCCTTAATGAATATCAAAAACTTACCTCTAAACCACTCTCATTCACATAAAAAAATGTAACATTCTCAAAACTCAGTTTCTGAAATCTTCCTACAAATCCTATTCTTCCCACAGCCTCTCTCCCCCTTTCATGAAATAGCAATCACATCCTTACTTTGTTAAAGCCCAAACCTGGAGGCCACCTCGGTTCTTCTCTTCATTCTCTATACCCAATCTGTCCGCAAACTCCACTCGCTTTATTCCAGCTAGTTCTTACCACCCTGGTCCAAGTTGCTATCTCTCCCAAAGGTTATTGTAATGGCCCCATATCTTATCCTCTCTGTGTCTGTTCTTGAACCCCTACAGATTCTTCTCAACACAGTGACCAAAGTGATCCTCTGAAAACTCAAGTCAGATCACATCTTTTCTTTGTAGAAAATTTGACAATGGCCTCACATTTCACTTGAAATAAAAGCCAAAAATCTTAAAATAGCTTGTATGGCTCTGCATTCTCTGGCTCTGTAGCACCCTAAAGTCTCCTACAGCTCTTTCCCTTGCTCCTTTTGCTCATCACTCTGGCCTCTGGATCTTTGCATTTACTGTTTCTTATGATCTTCTCCTAGGTCTCTGCAAGCCTCATTCCCTCACCTTCTCCAGACCTTGGCTCAAACGTCTCCTACCCAGTGAAGTCTTCCCCAACCACTTCATTTAAAATGCAGTCAGCACCCAGTCTCTATCTTCCTCATCCTTATAGTTCTCCATTGCATTTAACATCCCTTGCATACCTTATATTTTCAGTTTATTAACTCACACAACACATGTGAACAGAGTTCCTATCATGTGGGAGACACCGTCCTACTTGCTGAAAATACAGGCAAACGGCTAAAAATCCCTATCTTTACATCGCATTGGGGTGACAAGACAACAAACATAGTAAATCAGCAAAATGTATATTAAACAGTGACAATGCTAGAAGGAAGAATAGAAGAGGAAGGGATAGATTTGTCTCTCCTTTAAACTTCTGCGGGTTGAGATTTGTCTTTGGTTCACAATGTCCCCTTGGCCATGGTGCCCAGCATACATTAGGCATTCAACTCCTATTTTCTGTATGCAATACAAAGCAGCTACCCAGTTCTTGGGCACATTTTCTAAGCAAACAGTATCAGCTGGGCTACGGTTCAATGGCTAAGTGACCTTAATCTATGGGAACATACCTTCCAATTCCTTAATTTCAAAGATATTTTACCTTCGCAGTTACCGCTTTGCACTGGCTCAAAAAAGCGTCCGTAAGTGTTTGTGGATTGAGTGCTTTTTACTCCCAGCTAAGTGGACCAAAGATCACCGTTCTGGGCAGAGCACCACAGCGGTCCGGTGAAACCCGTGACGCGAGAGGTGCAAGGCCGGCGGGGGGCCGCTGCGCAGGGCCACGCGAACTGCTAGGGCAGGCAGTGCACTAACCTCTCCGCCGGAAAAGAGGGCCGGGCTGCACAGAAAAGAGAGTTGGGGCGGCAGCTTCCCCTTCCCCAAAGCCAGCCCACTCCTGCACTGGGCCTCTCCCAGCGCCCGGCGCTGCGCAGGCGCACAGAACTCCGGGCCCGGCAGAGCGCGAGCCTCCCGGTCCACGTGACTGCCCGACCACGTGACCGCGCCGCGACCTTTTCCGCTCCCTGGTCCCTGGGACCTCCCGGTGCCTGCTGGCTTCCGCCTCCCGCCCGCTTCCTTATTCCGCTTCTCAGGTCGCCCTCCGCTGTCCCCGCCTTCGTCCCCGGAAGATCTCCACGTTCTAGAGCCGGCCATTGTTTGTCTCTCCCACGGGCACCCAATAAAGTTTCTTCGTTCAAAAGCACTTTTTTTCCTCCGCGACGCGGCCTTTCTCAGCTCCTCCTCTGCGCCGGCCCCGCCTACCTTCCTGCGGCGGGTGAGACCCTAGCGTTGGCGCGGGGAACGCCGAAGGCGATGGCGGGCTCTCCGCCGCCTCTGTCGGGACAGGACGAAGGGTCGGTGTCTCTTGCCTCGCCCAGGCCCCCCGCTCTTTTTCCTCTTCCCCAGTTTTGCGTGAAGCCGGGCCTCGCCGGGAAGCTGTGGGTAACCGGCGGGGAAACCGCGCGGGCGGTTCAGTCCTGCCGGCGGGTTCCGCTTCCCCGGGCGGCTGGCTGCGCGGAGGCGAGGGCGAGGCGGGGCCGGGGCGAGTCTCCTGCTGCGGCCGCTCGCCCGGCGCCACACTCGGGTCGCCGGCTCCACACACTCGGGTCGGCGTCGCAGCATCTTCCTGGCGGGGATTCGTGGCCTCTCCTTACACGGGAACGGACTGGGCGTCCCGGCTGAAATTCACCCACCGAGCCCTGCCGTGATCGTCCAAGCGTTGTCCGACGCTCACAGTAATCGGCCCTGGACAGTCCACTTGTCCGTAAAGGGATTTGTGCTGCCTTTTCACTCCCGCATGGCTGCCTTGAGAGTTTTCATGCCCCTCCTGCCCTTCTCTGGGTACTGCAGAGCATGGCTGTAATGGTTCAATAAACGCACTTTCTTTGGGGGAGAGGGGGCGCGAGGGAGGTGGTGGTAAAAATTCTCTGTAAAAGGCATCTCAGATTGATCGAGAAATGTGTTTTCTTCTAGAATGCCGATTAGATTAATGCATAATCCTGCCACTAAAAATCCTGCTAGGTAAAGTTGTGGACACCGTAAAAAAACAACAACCCCATTTGTATAAATTGAATGGTCACGTTTATATTTGAGTTACGCCCTTATTCCAAAATATTGCAACACACAGAACACGTATAAGAAAGTGACCTCACCGGAGTAGATCGAGGCCTGAGAGACACCCGTGGGCCCAAATTTAAGCGGCCACTTAGGTGGTGCGACCCTGAGGGGTGTTTGCTTCCTGTTTGAGCCCTGGCGCCTCTGGCCTCACCGGAGCCCTGACCCGAGGGTGCCTGGACCCGGAGGGTGCCTGGACCCGGAGGTGGCCTGGACCCGGAGTGCAGGCTGCGGAGGAAATTTAGTTGCTGGGAAAATAGTGGGACGTACTTTACAGCCAAGTACAATTTTCAAAGGACTCTCACTTTTTGTATCTGCTGCTTTGGAAAATTCAAGTGTCAACTCATGTAATGTTCCTTCTCTTTCCCCCAGGGAATTAGTAGTGTTTTAAAAAACATTTTAAAATTGATTTTAGACAGGAAGGGAGAGAGAGAGAAAGAAACATTGATTTGTTGTTCCTCTTATTTATGCATTCCCTGGTTGATCCTCGTATGTGCCCTGACTGGGTATCAAACCCACAACCTTGGCATATTGGGATAACACTCTAACCCACTGAGTTACTGTGCCAAGGCCTCATAGTGATTTTTGAAAGTTAAATTCTGATTTCAATGGTTATTGCACATATTATAACCTAATCACGTTAGGTTACTCAAAGTAACACAATCAGTGTTTTCTGATTTTTTAAAATTTATACTTAAAAAAATGTTCCTATCGATTTTAGAGAAAAAGGGGAGAGGGAGAGAGAAACATCAACATGGATATTGGCTGCCTCCTGAACACTCCCCCCCCCCCCCCCCCCCCCAGGGATTGGGCCTGCAACCTGGACATGTGCCCTGAGCAACCTCTTGGTGCACAGGTCAGTGCTCATCCACTGAGCCAAGCCAGCTGGGCATCTGTTTATAGTTTCATAGTTGTCTTTGGAGGAAACCTGAGTTCCTCAGGGTATAACCCAATATTTAAAAAGTTTCAGTAAGATATTTGAGTTTTTATATTTATTTTTAAATCGATTTATAGCGAGTCAGAGAGAGAAACATCAGTGTGAGAGTGAAACATCCATCATCAATGGGTTGCCTCCTGCACGCTCCCTGTCTGGGATGGAGTGGGCGATGACCAACGATGTGAGCCACACTGGCCAGGGAGATAGATATTTGCGTTTTCAGAAGTGCAATGATCCCAAGTTAAAGTTAGAATAGGTGTTTGGGCAGAGGTGTTTACGAAATGATTGTGTCAACTTTCTCCCATGCAAGTACTAACCAGGCCCGACCCTGCTTCCGAGATCGGGCGCGTTCAGGGTGGTGTGGCCTTAGACTTGTGTCAACTTTCTTTGTTTTTACTTTGTCTCTGATGACCTGAAGATATAAGTGAATTGATCAGCTAAGTTTTGTGCTAAAAACTGCACAGAATTTCACTACTTCCCAAAGTCTGCTTTTTTCTAATTGTGTGCTGTATTTTGTTATATATTAAATGATAATCTGTAAATCTTGGTTTTTGTAGGTCTAAACTCGACTATGTTTAATTTTTAAATGCAAATATACTCAAGTTTTTCCTTATCTCTAGCTTTCTTTGACACTATTAGGAAACCACTATTTTTTTAATTTTTTAATTTTTTGATTGGGAGTGTGAGCTGGTGACATGCCTTAATTTTGCTTAGGGACAGAACAGGATGGAAGGAGTCATTGTGCAGGTAGAGAAGGCAGCAGGAAAAGCCTTTGAAAAGAATTAAAATTGGCTAAGACAGAGAAAAGAAAAAAGCAGGGTCATAAATATCTTTGTTTTTCTAATACATTCGTGTCTTCCAAGCCATTTACATCCACGGCCTTGTTCATCTAAGTAGATGATGTCACTTCACTTAGTAATTGACATGGGAGGAGAGCCTGTTTGATTTTTAGAGTAATTCTTTTTTATTTTTTTCTGTCCTATCACATCGTTAAAACTAGTTTCTGATTAAGGAGAATAAAAGTAATAGACCGGGAAAGGTAAGGATTTAACAGATTTCTGGGGAGAATCTGGGGTTAGAGGCACAAAGACTGCCTCGCTTTGATGACATACCAGAGAAGTTTTCAGATTTTCCTATGTCTTAATATAGTGGTAGCCAGTCAATGCTGATTTTCCATATAATGGTTGTATGAAAAGGAATTTTAATTTAAACGAGTTGACCCAGAAACTGAAAGATGACCCAATCTAGTATCAATGCTACTAAGTTATACACTATGTATGTGATTCTTTCTTCTAGGTCGTTTGCATATCTTACAATTAAAGACAGAATACCACAGATCTTAACCAAGGCTATTGATACGTTGCATCGACATAAAAATGAAATGTTTGAGAAACATGGAGAGGTATGAAATGTATTTGAACTTTAATTATTTTTGTAAATCTTTAATAAACATACTAAGCAGTTTCCCCTCTTTGATAATGGTCATTCCACTTGAAGATAATGAGGGACTCTAGTTATTAGATGAAACTTAAAAAAAAAAAGGCAGAATAGATAAGGCAGGATAATGTTGATATGAGATCTGTGTGTGTGATTTGATTTTGATCTTAAGTATTCTAAATTTAAATGTTTATAATAGTTTGTAAAGACATAAGATGTAGTTTTGTAATATAATATTTCTTTCCTTCTTAAGTTTAGGTCCATAAAAATGTGCTACCTTAGAGGAATTATTCATGTATAGGTATTTATAAAGTAAATATAAATTTTAATTATTTATGTATAGACTAGGAGCCCAGTGCGAAATTGCGCACTGCCCACCCCCCTGCAGACACCCGAGCCTGTCCACGCAGAGCTCCAGCCCACCTGGCCCCGCCCCCAAACCCTCTGGCCGCTTCAAGCCCCGCCCTCAGTCCCTCGAGTCCCCTTGGGCTGGTCCCGCCTTCTCTGAGTGCCTCCCCACTTCCGCCCTGTCTCTGGAGCAGCGCCGTGGCTCCGCCCCGTCATGGCCCCAGAAGAGAGTGTGGAAGCCTCCCGCCTGCTGCGCTGTGCTCCTTCCCCTGGCAGGTGGGCCGCGGGGCACTCGGAGTGGGAGCGGTGGATGGCGAAGGACTGGTGAGGGGGCGCTCTGGGCTCTCACCCCTGCCCTCCCCAGCACGGGATGGTCCCGCCTCCTCTGGGCGCCTCCCTGCTTCCGCCCTGTCTCCGAAGCAACCCCCCAGCTAATATGCTAATGGTCTGGTCGTTACCCTTTATGGCGTCCTGACCATTAGCATATTAGCTCTTTATTAGCATAGATTATTTTTAATATATGTAAATGTTTCTTTCATATTTCTGTAGAAAGGCATAGAAGCTGAAAAGAAAGCAATTTCTCTTCTTTCTAAATTGCGGAATGAATCACAGACAGACAAACCAATTGTCCCCTTGGTTGCGAAGTTTGTTGATACTGACATATGGAATCAGTACCTAGAACACCAACAGAGTCTTTTAAATGACAGTGATGGAAAACCAAGATGGTTCTACTCACCGTGGCTGTTTGTAGAATGCTACATGTATCGTAGAATTCATGAAGCAGTTATCCAGAGGTAAGTATATAACATCAAATAAATGTTCAGATAATTTATGCTTTTTTTGAAATTATAAAATGATAAGTTTAAAAATAAAAACCAGTGGAAACATGAATTTAGTTCAATAGATATTAATGGCACAACTGGAAATGCTGCAGATGTTACCACTACAGTCGATTCTTGGTGATTATAATCCACATGCCCAGAGTAGACATAAGATTGAATAACTGAAGGAGGAACTAATTAAAAATTCTTATAAAAACTTATTTTTCTTCATGAGGAAAAGAAATTATACTTATTGTGAAAAAAATGTTAATTGATCCTCACGCCGTCGCAAAGATGGCGGCGCCCACAGCCAATAAGGAGGGAATATGCTAATTGAGTGTCACACCCTCAAAGATGGTGGTGCCCACAGCCAATAAGGAGGGAATATGCTAATTGACTGTCACACCCTCAAAGATGGTGGCACCCACAGCCAATAAGAAGGGAATATGCTAATTGACTGCCATGCCCTCAAAGATGGCGGCACCCACAGCCACAAGATGGCAGTGCCCAGTCCCCTCAGCCCTGCCGGGGCGGCAGGTGCGCGGCAAGGCCGGGCCCACCCCCAGGTAGACCCAGCCATTCCGTGCACCTGCCTCCGGAGTCCCCCAGCCCCCTCAGTCCCCCAGCCGCCCAGGGCCGCCCGAGGCTCAGGTAACCAGGTAACCAGGGCCAGCCGAGGCTTGTGCTGCCGGCAGTGGCAGCAGCAGAGGTGTGATGCGGGCATCGCCTTCCCCTGATAACCAGGTCACCTCCTGCCCCTGAGGGCTCCTGGACTGTGAGAGGGGACAGGCCAAGCTGAGGGACCCCCCCCCCCCCAGTGCATGAATTTTCATGCACCGGGCCTCTAGTTTATTATAAAAAAGGGCAAAGATAAACATTTGTTTTATTTATAAAACTAGATTGTATGTCAGTTAATTTGGTATAAGGAATCAATAGCACAGAGAAAATAGAAGACATTTTTAAGCTTTTATTAAAGTGTAATGTACATACAGACCAGTGCACATCTTAACTGTCCAGCAACTTTACCAGAACATGCTTGCGTCCCTAGTGTCCAGACCAAGAGGCAGACCCTTCCTAGGACTCCAGGAGCCCCCAGGGATCCCCTTCCATTCACTACCATCACAGCCCCTCAAGGATAACCACTGCCTTGATCTGTGTTAGTTTTGCCTGTTTTAAAATTTCATTCCAATGAAATTACATGGGATGTAGTTTGGTATCTGATTTCTTTCATTCAACATTGTGTTGCTGAGATTCATCCCTATTGTTTGCATATAATTGTAAATAACTCATTTCTATATAGTATTGCTATATATGAACATATCACAATCTTTTTAGCTCTTCTGTTGTTGATAGGTATTTGAATAGTTTTTAGTTTGAGGTTATTATAGAGTGCTGCTTTAGAGGGAAGGTGAGGGAGGGTGGGTAGGTGGGAAGAGATCAACCAATGAACTTGTATGCATATATGCATAACCCATGGACACAGACAATAGGGTGGTGAAGGCCTGGGGTGGGGGGCTAGAAGGGGTCAATGGGGGAAATAAGGGAACATGTAATATTTTCAACAATAAAGATTTAATTAAAAAAAAGAGTGCTGCTATAAACATTCAAATACGTGTTTTGGTGAACATACGTGTGTACTTTTGTTGGGAATGTACCTAGGAGTGAACCACCAGGTCATTGTGTATGCACATATGCAGCTTTAGTAGATTCTAAAATAGCAAACATTTAAAAATCAGAAATCATACATAGTGATGTGAGTTTACTCTCTTAAATACAAGAAATAAAGCTCATTCTTAATATGAGGTGTGACTTTAAACTAATGAACGATTTGTTAATAAAAAACTAGAACAGCCCAGCTGGTGTGGCTCAGCGGTTGAGATCTATTGAGGGCTCTATCTCCACTAGGGGGCGTGCAGGAGACAGTCGATGGATGTTTTCTCGCATGGGTGTTTCTGTTTCTCTGTCCCTCTCCCTTCCTGTCTCTCTAAAATCAATAAAAAACATATTAAAAAAAATAAAACACTAGAACAAAGGTTGGGAAAGTTTTTTTTGTAAAAGGCCAGTTAGTAAATATTTCAGACTGTGGGGCCACATGTCTGTGTTGAAACTACTCAGCCCTGTCGCTGCAGTGCGAAAGCAGTCCTGGACGCCACATAAACGAATGAGCACGGCTGCGTTCCCATTAAACTTCGTTTATGGACACTGGCATTGTAAGTTCATGTGTCACAAAATATTGTTTTGATTGTTTCCAACCATTCAAAAATGTAAAACCATTCTTAGCTTGCAGGTCAGACCCAACAGGTGGTGGGCTAGATTGGGTCTGCAAGCTGTAATTTGCCGACCCCAACGCTTGAGGCTATGTATCCAACCAGTTTTATTTGTTAAGTCACCCGGAGAGACGGATTTATTTCAGTAGTGCTGCCGTTGCTAAAAACACCTTTTCATTCCTTGGAATTTCTTTCAGAGCCAGTTTACAAGCCTCACAATGAATGTGTCTCATTATTTTTTAGTCACTCCTCATTTTTGACCAAAAATGTTTTACTCCATTTGATTGATACGCCTCATTCTACTGACAATGCTCTGAGTGACTTTTGGCTGTCTCCAAAAAGAAATTAACTCCCAAGGGTGAAGATAAGCGATCACCGACAGGACCTTTAACCCTGTGCCACAGGTTCTGAAGGACATTCCAAAAGTGCTTTGAGCAACGGCAGCATCTTTGGAATAAGGGTGCACTCCCAAGGTGCTGGTGCCGGAAGGAGGCAGCACCCACTTGGATTATACCGTCTGGTATGTTTTTGTTTTTACATCAATCCCATTAACTCAGTCATACTGTTTTCACCCTAAGGTAGCTACCTGAGTAGATATAATGTACCCTAACTTAGAAGATCAGGTCATCTGAATGTCTTTACAGTTGATTCGGTTTAGGCTGTTCAGTTAGTATTTATATCTTCGTAGTTATGTTTTTTGTAGGGCAATAATCATTTGATCTCATTGGACAGCACGAGGATGGAGCACATCATGGCACATATATTGCCATTGGTCACAGTCAGCTTGGGAGTAAAAGTTACCAAAAAAACACACACCAAAAAACCAAACATAAACGGTCAAAATAGGTCATTATAATAAAACTTTCATTAGTATTATCTGCTTTATCGAAAGTAGTCATTGTGTTCCCATAATGCTTCTATGTTCGAATCTTAGTGTTTACTACATTACATTCAGATATTCTGTTTCTATCCATATGTTTGTTATTTGGAATCCAGCCACATCGAGCACCCAAAAAATGTTTGTTAAACTGAAGCAGTTGTCTTAAAATTTTATTTCTCTTTCTCCGTTTGCCCTGGAAAGGGGGTAAATAATTATGAATATGGTCACTAATTATTTAATACTTCCAGGGTACTTTTAACAGTTAATTAAAATGAGTTTGGGGGATTTTGTGTACTTTGATTATCATTTTTGTGTAACTTGACCTATGTTATATATGGTGTCTGTTACCTGTCATTTAAAATACACACACACACATATATCAATAATATATATATATATATCAATAATATATATATCAATAATATATGTGTGTGTGTATGTGTATGTATGTATGTGTATGTATATATATATATGTGTGTGTGTGTGTGTATATATATATATATATTTCAGAGGGGAAGGGAGAGGGGGAGAGAATCATCAATCGGCTGCGTCCTGCACACGCCCTGACCGGGGATGGAGCCACAACCTGGGCATGTGCCCTGACCGGGAATTGAACCTGAGACTTTTTGGTGCTTGGGATGGCGCTCAACCACTGAGCCACTCCAGCTGGGCAGTTACCTGTCATTTTTGAGACCAAAGGCTACTATTCTCTTTCCTTTAAAGAATTGCAATTACTCAAATGTGTGGGAAAAAGATGCAGAGTTATATAAATGTTTCATTTACGTTTTTCTCTCACTTTAGTCCACCAATTGATGACTTTGATGTATTTAAAGAATCGAAAGAACAAAACTTCTTCGAGTCGCTGGAATCCATCATGGCTTTATGTATTCACCTGCGAGAGCTGATGAAAACAGTTGAGCACCTGGATGAAAATCAGCTGAAAAATGAGTTTTTTAAGCTTCTTCAGGTAAATGTGATCGTTCATCTCCTGAGTATATTTGTGGAGTTAAATGGTTAAAAAACAGACTGGTACACATTTAACAACAAAGCCTGTGTAGACATTGACATTTTAGTTATCATTGATCATTTATCATTTTAGTAGTAGTGTTATTCAAGAGATGACAATCCATTTAATCTCTGAAAATGGGTTTTGCAATCTCTTCTACTGCACCTGCGGGTGATGCTCGTGGCTTCGTAGCTTCTGTCATTCTTGAGATAATACTTCACAGTCATTTGGTCGGCCCAGCCTGACTTGGCCTTCAGTGTCTGCTTTGTCGCTTATTTGTGGTTGGACCTGAGCAAGCGACTTCATTTCTCTGAGCTTTAGTTTCTGCGTCTGTTCAATGACGGTGGTATTGAACACCTCATAATTTGATGTGAGAAACTGGATTCATTCCCGTGAGTATTGCACAGAGTCCGGAACACAGAATGTGCTGTCGTCATCATCAGGTAGAAACTGTCCTATTTAATCCAGTCTCATTACACTTCTTCATCGAGCTTGCATAAGTTTAGTTTTAAATTCTCATTCAGAACATCCTTACATTTATGTTACTAGGTTCGGAACTGTTTGAAAACCTGTAGTTGTACACAGTAGTTCCCCAGCCCCGACTGCCTAGGACAAGTTAGAAACATTTCCAGAAGGAGATGTCGAAGATGTTATGAAGAGAAATAACGCAGGGAAGGGGCCCGGGAGTGTTGGGGGAGGGAGGCCATATTGAGTCGGGAAGGACCTGCTGAGACCGGGCCTTGGGGGAAGGCCTGAAGCGGGTGAAGCAGCAGATCACAGGCATGTGTGGGGTGGAGCCTGCCGGGGGTGTGAGAACCCGAGAGGGAATTCTGCAGGAAATGAGAGAGGAAAGAGGAGGGCCTGGAAGGGCCACAGAAGGCAGAGTAAGCAAAGGGAAGGACCTGGGTTTGATTACTAGAATGAAACGGGAAGCTAGTAGAGGGCTTGCATCAGAGGAGTAACATTAAATGACTTCTTTCAAGGATTACTTCAGGAAACAGACCAAAGGGGCTCAGGGTAGAACCTGGGAGATCTGTTATTAAAATGACTCAGGTGAGGGGTGACTGGTCCAACTTAGCAGCATAAGAGGTGTTAAATCTCTCAAGATTCTGACTATACTTTGTAAGTAGAGGCTCCAGACAGGTTGTGGGACGTGACAAAGTCCTGATGGAACTTATAAGGCAAGCGGAGTCAGCTGAGTGATGAAGAGGGAAAGCTGTCAGGGTATTGTTAACTAGTGAACCCAATTATCTTGTCTCCTCTGAACTATTCTTTATGCTTAGCTTAGAATTAAGAAAAGAAAAGCAGCACCTCACTCATTATCCATAGCTCGGTCATTCTTTCACAGCCTTTTTTTTTTTTTTTTTAAATATTTCTTTATTGATTTCAGAGAGGAAGGGAGAAGGAGAGATAGAAACATCAATGATGAAAGAGAATCATTGATTGGCTGCCTCCTGCACGCCCCCCACTGGGGATCGAGCCCGCAACCCAGGCATGTGCCCTTGGCCGGAATCGAACCTGGGACCCTTCGGTCTGCAGACTGACGCTCTATCCACTGAGCCAAGCCGGCTAGGGCCTTTCACAGCCTTTGAATATAATGTTTTTCATCCCATGAGTTTAATAAATTGTGAGGAGGAGGAGGACCAGGCTGTTTTCTGTCACGTGCTTCGGCCAGCTACCCAAAATTGCTGCTCTGCTCCTCAGTAAAGGAGCCCAAGCCGCCCCCGTCACTGTTCACGAGGACCAGCAGGTTAACTCCCTACAAGGAGCGCCAAGCTGTTTCAGTCTGTGGGAATATTGACCTGTTCGTAAAACCATAAAACTCCAACCCTGCCCACACATTTCAGTGTCTACTCTAGCAAACATTGTTCTCGATGACAGGCCTGTAATGGTGAGAAAAACAGACCAACCCTTGCTGTCATAGAACTTGTAGTCTTGAGGGAATATAGACAATCAAATAAGGGCACAAATCAATATAGACTTAATCACGGACTGGAAATATGCAGGAGGCCAACAGAGACCCTGACCTCAGCTGGGGAGGGCCACCATCTACACCAGTGGATGCTTCTTTATCAGAATTGGACTTATGCCTAAAAAAATGTGTGTAAGTATGTGTGTGTGTGTGTGTGTGTGTGTGTGTATTCATTTAATCCTTTAAAAATAGTATTCTGGTTGGAACATGCATTTTCCTCTTATTTTGAATCAAACAAGAGTAGAATCTGTTTTGGCTAATATTTATTGAGTACTTCTATATGCCAGCTATTGGATACATTACTTACACCCGTTATGTCAATTCTCGCAATAACTCTACGAGATAAATACCATTTTAATCTCATGTTTCAGTTGCATAACCTGAGCCTTGGGGGTGTGTATTTACCAGTGGTTATTAATTGGAAATGCAGGGATTTGAGCCCAGGGCTGCCTGCTTCCAGAGCCTGCACTCCTACACATGTACTTTTAGTTATAGCTTTAAAAAAGGTTATATGCCATTTCCCACAAAATAAGCTTGAGTATTGTTTCAATTTAAAGTAGAATAATAGATTATTAGAGTTGGAAGGGTCTTTAGACTAGACATCAGCTTGTCCAATTTCTTTATTTTGTAAGTGAGAGAACTAAATCCTAGAGAGACTGGATTTACTCAAAGAAATTGAACAGGTTTTTTTTTTGGTGGGGGGGGCTAGGAGGAAAAAAGTCACTTATTTTTCTCTTGACACTGAATTATAAAGTACACTTTGTAGCTTCTTTTCGGATCTTGTTCTTATATCTGCAAGATGCAAAAATTTCATTCTGATTAAATGATTATGGGTCATTAAAATCATTCAAACCAGTTTTTAAAATTTCACTACATACTGACCAATTAAAAGTTTCAGTGTTTTACCTTTTTTAAAAAAATAATGTTTTTTTATGATTTTAGAGAGAGAGGAAGGGAGAAGGAGAGAGAGAAACATCAACGTGAGAGAGAAAGAAACATTGATCGCCTGCCTCACGCACACCCCCTACCAGGAATCAAGCCTGCAGCCCAGGCATGTGCCCTGACCGGGAATCGAACCTGAGACCTTTTGGTGCAGGGGATGATGCTCAACCAGTTTAGCCACGAGGGCCAGGGCTGATTTACCTTTATATACAATGTCATGCAAACATAGTCTTTGCATTATTAGACAAAGTGGATTTGATGGACGTTTTGTAGAAATGAATTTTATGAATACTTTTAGCAGGCCTTCCCCCGACATCCTACATGTTAGTTTTTGTTGGTTATTCAGAAGAAGGGTAAATGTTTTGTACTTTTTCTTTTTCAGATTTCACTGTGGGGAAATAAGTGTGATCTGTCTCTATCAGGTGGGGAATCCAGTTCTCAGAAGACCAGTATAATAAATTCTTTGGAAGACCTAAAGCCTTTCATTTTAGTGAATGACATGGAACATCTTTGGTCATTGCTTAGCAATCACAAGAAAACAAGAGAAAAAGCATCTATTGTTAGAGTGGATATTGTTCTGGATAATTCTGGGTTTGAACTTGTTACAGATTTAACATTAGCCGACTTCTTGTTGTCTTCTAAATTGGCTACCGAGATCCATTTTTATGGAAAAATGATTCCATGGTTTGTTTCTGATACTACTATACATGATTTTAATTGGCTGATTGAACAAGTAAAATATTCTGATCATAAGTGGGTATCCGAGTGTGGGGTCAACTGGGAAAACTATGTTAAGACGGGCAGATGGGTTTACCATGATCATATATTTTGGACACTGCCTCATGAATTCTGTGCAATGTCTCAGGTTGCTCCTGACTTATATGCTGAACTACAAAAGGCACATTTAATTTTATTCAAGGGTGATTTGAATTATAGGAAGTTGACGGGTGACAGAAAATGGGAGTTTACTGTTCCGTTCCACCAGGCTTTGAATGGCTTCCATCCCGCCCCGCTCTGCAGCATCCGCACGTTAAAAGCGGAGATTCAGGTTGGTCTGCAGCCTGGGCAAGGTGAACAGCTCACAGCCTCTGAGCCCAACTGGCTGACCACTGGGAAATATGGAGTTTTTCAGTTTGATGGTCCACTTTGACTTGATTTTGGAACTCTGAGTTGTGTAGAAAGATCTGACAGGCAATAGTCATCCTCAGAGAAGCGGTGTGTGAATTTAGTCACGTGACTGCTTTGCTTTAGCTCTGAGCAGCTGGGCTTCTTGGGGCTCAGTTACATACACTGGATGCCTTTTTCTTTGAACATTATACATTGTTTTGGGGATAGATGGGTTAAGCTAGTTACTACAGGTCTTTGCATTTATGTTGGAATCAGTGACGTATTTCAAGTTACATGCAGAATCAAATGGTTTTCATGAACTTATTTTTAATTGGGCAGAAAGCAATATAAGTGAATAAATACACTTTTTAAATACTATACTGCATGGTATTTAATATCCTAGGAAGCATGGAATTTTATTCAACTTGATTTGGGGCTCTAGAAATAAGGGCTTTGTGAAAATATACATCTTAAATATGCTTTGTAAAGAGGGGCATTTTTTACAACTGTGATATTTGAACACATGAAAGTAAAACTTACCTCATAAGTGAAATATACTTTTGATCTTAAGTTTTATTTAATTTCAATTGCCTGTTTCATTTGCCTGCATTTGGATTTTGATTGACCTTTGGAATGGTAGGGAGCACAAAATTGAACAGAATGAAATAAATGATATTTGAAGAAAAATGTAATACCTTTTGCATTCTATTTGTGGTCAACTGAAATATATTTTAACATGTTTTAAATGAACAGATTTTTAGATTGCTTGGCAGTTTTAAAATATTCTTTAGATAGACAAGATTCTTGTGCATTGAATTTGGAGAACTACCAACAAGTTGAATCTTTTTTATATTCTTACATATTTATTGGTGATCACCAGTATTAAAAACAATATGTTTCAGGTCAGTTTGTTTTGAAACTGAAATTGGAAATAAACCTAGAAATGTTTTCTTGCACTAGAATAATAAAATTAATTGTACTGAGAGTCACATTGGTTTTATTTTCTAGTGGGGAAAGTCAAGAAAGGAAGATTTGAAATGAGGTGTATATATAATGAATAAACTCCATAATGTATACTATAGATGTTGTCAAAGCAGTTTTTAAATTGTATCATTAAATAAAATTATATTGTATGCGTTGATCTATATATATAAAAGGCTAAGTATCTATCCGTCCGATTGGTAGCTATGATGCGCACTGACCACCAAGGGGCAGATGCTCAACGCAGAAGCTGCCATGATGCACGCTGGCCATTTAAAAATAAATGGCACCACGGACCTGGCACCGACCAACCAACACTTGGCTTCCCCCAAGTGGGACACAGGCCCCGCCACCACCCTGGAGCGACACCCCACCAAATCGCAGCCGATGTCAGGATCCCATGGTGCAAAATGCAACTCACAGCCCAGTCCAGAAACGGTGGCTGGGGCTGGGTAATGATGTCATGTAGCAATGCCCGGCTTCCTCTCCCTAGTGACTGGCATCCTTGGCGTTTCTTCAGCCCAGGAACACGACTTGCTTTATAGCCAGGTACAAACATTTTACAGTTTAACCAAATGTTTGTGTAGCGTTTTCCTGTTCTTCATCTCATTTGATCCTCACAGAAGTCCTGGAGAACGTAGATAGGAGACTCGGTAGAATCCTATTTTCTTTTCATTAGCAAGACACGAATAATGATATTCAAATATTTCTTCTAATGAATTTCCTTTCAATGTGCACAAGTCCGTGCACCAGGACACTGGTGTTTATATAAAGCTGCATATTTTGAATGTACTTTTTCCTTATCTACATGCGTTCCTGCTACATGCTGAGCATATTAGAATTATTTGCAGACACTTGACATAAGTTAGAGCACAAGTGTACATTTGTGTCATTTTTACAGTCACAGTGTGAACTGTGGTATAATATATTACATTTTCCAAAGCACTGGATGTTTTATATTTTTACCATGTTTTATTAACATGAAATTAGGATGTCTAAGGAAGTGGTTCATCCCCTCCTACAAGCAAGAGGACAAGGAAGCAAACTAGAGGAAGCAAGAAAGGTACCCTCTGGAAGAGGAAGTCAAGGTTGCATTTAAACATGTTTAGCAAGAGAAAGCCCTCCTATAGTTGCACTAGTTGATTTTTTTAACCAATTTTTTTTTGAGATATGGTTCACATACATGATTCATCCATTTAAGTGGATAGCATTTTAGTATATTCACAGGGTTGTGCATCCATTACCAAAATCTAATTTCAGAACATTTGTATCACCCCTGAAAGAAACCATGTACCCACTGACAGTCATTCCCCACTCCCCTCTCAGCACTTGGCAACCAGTAGTCTACTTTCTGTCTGTGAGTTTGCCTATGCAGATATGAACCATAGAATATTTGGTCTTTTGGTGATTTTACCTATGCCAAACATACAGGCCTTGGTGGGGTGTCGCTCCAGGGTGGTGGTGGGGCCTGTGTTCCACTTGGGGGAAGCTAAGTGTTGGTTTGGCCTATTTCTTTTCAAGGTTCATGAGATGCAGTGTGTGTCAGTACTTCATTCTTTTTTATTGCTGAATAACACTCCATTGTATGGCTATACCACATGGAAAATCCATATTTGTCCATTCATCAGTGGACAGACATTTGGTTTGTTTTCCACTTTTTTGAGAATAATGCTATTATGAACATGTACACTTTTTTTTTTAAGTACAATTTTCAGTTCTCTTGGGAGAAAGTACTAGATCATATGGCAGCTGAGTTTTAACGTTTTGAGGAAGTGCCAAACTGTTCAAAAGTGTTTACAACATTTTACATTTCTACCAGCAATGTATGAGGGCTCCGATTTCTCCACATTCTTGTCAGAACTTGTTATTGTCTGTGTTTTTTATTTTAGCCATACTCCTGGGTATGAAGTGGTATCGCATTGTGGTTTTGATTTGTACATTCTTAATGAGTAATGATGTGCATATTTTCATGTGCTTATTTGTGATTTGTATGTCTTGGAGAAATGCTTTTAATTCCTTTGTCCACTTAAAATTAGATTTTATTATTGAGTTTTAAGAGTTTGTTCTGCTTACAAGTCTCAGATACAATTTGCAAATGTTTTCTCCCATTCTGTAGTTTGTCTTTTCACTTTCTTGATGGTATCATTTGCAACAAAAAACTTTTTTTTTAAAAAATATATTTTATTGATTTTTTACAGAGAGGAAGGGAGAGGATAGAGAGTTAGAAACATCGATGAGAGAGAAACATCGTTCAGCTGCCTTCTGCACACCTCCTACTGGGGATGTGCCTGCAACCAAGGTACATGCCCTTGACCGGAATCGAACCTGGGACCCCCGAGTCCGAAGGCTGACGCTCTATCCACTGAGCCAAACCAGTCAGGGCTGCAACACAAAACTTCCAGATTTTGATGACGTTTTCTTTATCTGTTGTTTCTTTTGTTGCAAAACATTGGCTTTTGAACTGCTACTTAACATCCTTAAGGGCCACTGAAGTGAGGGACCAAGGCACCCAGTGGACAGGGCTCTGCCTACAGCCCTTTCCCGCTCCCACACGTGTTTCTATTCCAGCAAATTTGGCCTCTATGTTTGGCGTAGGCACAGAGTAGCATGATGGGGAAAGCTGAGACTTCGGGGACGGGTTTCCCAAAATGGCATCTGCGATTGTTTCAACTGCTGACACCATACTTGGTTAAGTATGAAGTAACTCCTGGATAAAGCAGCTCATAAATTTTATGCAATATTTTTTTTATCAAGACATAGATTCAATATCAGGTGTATTATGGAAATGTAGATGAAGGGCAGGTAAATCAATAGAGGATGGTGGTTTATGCTCCTTTTTGATAGAACAGCAGATGGACAAAATTTGTAGGGATTATTTATTTATCTATTTTTAAATTTAAATTTCCCCCCATTGACCAATCCCACCCCCCAGCACATGCCCTCACCCCCTCTACTGCCTGTGTCCATTGGTTATACTTATATGCATGCATACAAGTCCTTTAGTTGATCCCTTACCCTCTCCACCCCCGCCACCCTCCCCTGCCTTCCCTCTGAGGTTTGATGGTCTGTTCAATGCTTCTTTGTCTCTGGATCTAATTTTGTTCCTCAGTTTATGTTGTTCATTAGATTCTACAAATGAGTGAGATCATGTGATACTTATTTTTCTCTGACTGGCTTATTTCACTTAGCATAATGCTCTCCAGGTCTATCCATGTTGTTGCAAATGGTAAGAGTTTTTCGTTTTTACAGCAGCATAGTATTCCACTGTGTAGATGTGCCACAGTTTTCTAATCCACTCATCTGCTGATGGGCACTTAGGCTGTTTCCAAATCTTAGCTGTTGTAAATTGTGCTGCTATGAACATAGGGGTGCATATATCCTTTCTGATTGGTGTTTCTGATTTCTTGGGACATATTCCTAGAAGTGGGATCACCGGGTCAAATGGGAGTTCCATTTTTAGTTTTTTGAGGAAACTCCATACTGTTTTCCACAGTGGCTGCACCAGTCTGCATTCCCACCAGCAGTGCACGAGGTTCCTTTTTCTCTGCATCCTCGCCAGCACTTGTCGTTTGCTGATTTATTGATGATAGCCATTCTGACAGGTGTGAGATGGTACCTCATCGTCATTTTGATGTGCATCTCTCAGATGATTAGTGACTTTGAGCATATTTTCATATGTCTTTTGGCCTTCTGTATGTCCACTTTCAAAAAGTGTCTATTTAGGTCCTTTGTCCATTTTTTTCATTGGATTTTTTATCTTCCTTTTGTTAAGTTGTACAAGTTCCTTATAAATTTTGGAGATTAGGCCCTTATCAGATATAACATTGGCAAATATGTTTTCCCATGTATGTAGTGGGCTCTTGTTTTTTTGTTGATGGTTTCTTTCGCTGTGTAGAAGCTTTTTATTTTGATGTAATCCCATTTGTTTATTTTCTCCTTAGTTTCCATTGTCCTAGGAACTGTATCGGTAAAGATATTGCTATGACATATGTCTGAGATTTTGCTGCCTGTGGATTCCTCTAGTATTTTTATGGTTTCCCATCTTACATTTAAGTCCTTTATCCATTTTGAGTTTATTTTTGTGTATGGTGTAAGTTGGTGATCAAGTTTCATTTTTTTTGCATGTATCTGTCCAATTTTCCCAACACCATTTATTGAAAAGACCATCTTGACTCCATTCTATGCTTTTGCCTCCTTTGTCAAATATTAATTGAGCATAATGGCTTGGGTCGATTTCTGGGTTCTCTGTTCTGTTCCATTGGTCTATATGTCTGTTCTTGTGCCAGTCCCAGGCAGTTTTGAGAACAGTGGCTTTGTAATATAGCTTGACATCTGAAAAAAAAAAAAATAAACCAAACAAACAAAAAACTGGGGGCAGTATTTTGTGTTTGATAAAACACAATACTGCTTTTGAATTCCTGTTCAACCTCAAGGTCATGTTTCTATCAAAGATCCTTCACAAAAGGCGATTTCAACGCTGTTCAAACCCTTTACTTACATTTTCTGAAAATTGTAGAGTGGTTTGAAAACAGTGCAGAGTTAGATTAATTAAAATTCCCCCTCCCACCCGTTTTCCTAACAGCTCTCTCTGCCCTGAATCCCACTGAGCCTTGTTGGGTGCTTCTGCCTCCACAAAGCTTTTCTCGATTCTAGCTTCTTTCTTTCTTTCTTCTTCTTCTTCTTAAAAATATATTTTTATTGATTTTAGAGAGGAAGGGAGGAAGAGATGGAAACATCCGTGATGAGGAAGAATCATGGATTGGTTGCTTCCTGCACGCCCCACACTGGGGATTGAGCCTGCAACCTGGACGTGTGTCCTGAGCAGGAATCAAACCATGACCTCCTGGATCATAGGTCAACACTCAAACCTTGAGCCACGCTGGCCAGACTACTTGCTCCTTTTTTTTTGGACTGGGGTTGAGGGTCAGGGACACTGAACACTTGTACACATGCTTGTCTTAGTACCTAGATAAAATGCTTGTCATGTCTGACTCAGTAAAGTAAGCAATACGTGACATCGTGGAATTGTAGAAAATGAACAAAGCAGAGGGGGAAACAAGAACATAATCCGACCACCTCCAAATGTTCCTGTTAAGATTTTGGTAAACGTATTTCTAAGTTTTTCTTCATGTGTAGACATATTTTTTACATTTCTAGGATAAGAGAGCAGGATCATACTGTTTAACATTTTGTTTTTAACTGAAGTATGTTTTCAACTCCTAAAGTTTTTTTTTTTTTTGGTCTGGCTGGTTGATTTTTTATTATTGCTGTCATTTTACTTTTATAACTTTTTCCTAGTTTAGTGAACTAATAAGTGTTTGTGTTAGACTTATGGCCCCAAATTCTCACTATTGAACTCCTAGCTTAGGAACTAATTAGTAATTTGTTCCTGCTGAGGGGATAAAGTGTTTTGTTTTGTTTTGTTTTTTTCTTGGATAGCAGTATGACCTGGGGTCAGTAATGGTCCAAGACTCATAAATCCCTGATTTCCTGTTAACTGTGTGCCCTAAGTCACATTCTCACCATTTTACTGGAAAAGGAGAAGTTATTTCTGGTCAAATTGAACTATATTCAATCTCAAATCTGGGTTTCCCTAGAGTCCTGCTGAAAGATAGCATTCTGGCATCCTCTAGTGGCCACCTGGATATTCCCTAACCGCATCTTCCCCTTCCTTTGTAAACGAAAGGCAGTAGTTACTGTTCGTTGCTTGTGGAGCATCAGTTAGGATATGCTGAATACCCGTCCCCCTCCCTGCCCCCCATTAGAGACCTCCACTCACACTGTCCTCCTGCCTTCCTGCGTTTCTGTGGTGGGTCACATTTCCCCCTTTCAGTGTATTTAATGTTCATCCCATTTTCAGATCTTTTAGAAAGTAGAAGGGAAGATTGGTTCTTATGGAAGACACTTCCAAAGTATTGATTCTCATTAGCCATACATTTTGGGGGGCAGCCTCTGATGACGATGACGGTGTCTTCAGGAATTTGTCCCCCCCCCCTCCCAGGAGGTGCTCAGTGAATGACTGATAGGTGACGAATTCCAGCATTTAAAGTAACTTTTAAACTTCTGAGGTGATGCTGTTGAAATTGAAGCCTGAAGGATGAAAAGGATCTGCTAGAATCGTGGTCGGCAAACTGCGGCTCGCGAGCCACATGCGGCTCTTTGGCCCCTTGAGTGTGGCTCTTCCACGAAATACCACGGCCTGGGTGAGTCTATTTTGAAGAAGTGGCGTTAGAAGTAGTTTAAGTTTAAAACATTTGGCTCTCAAAGGAAATTTCAATCGTTGTACTGTTGATATTTGGCTCTGTTGACTAATGAGTTTGCCGACCATTGTGCTAGAAAGCCTGACCAATTAGGTCAATTAGTACTGATTGAATGGATTAGGAAATATATAATTGGGAGTTTTCCATAAATGTGTGCCTCTTTGAATACTGTTTTATTCCTTCAATATTGTGATCAGCTTCCCACTTGTTAGAAATTCTTTTTTTTTTTTTTTTTTTTACTGTTTCTTGAGCCATCACTTTTATTTTTTATTTTTTTATTTTTTATTTTTTTTAAATAAATCTTTATTCAGATTATTACAATTATTTCTCCTTTTTCCCCCCATAGCTCCCCTCCACCCCTTTCCCACCCCACCTTCTGCCCTTACCTCCCCCCCACTGTCCTCATCCATAGGTGTATGATTTTTGTCCATTCTCTTCATGAACCCCCCCCATACCCTTTTCCCCCTGAGAATTATCAGCCCACTCCCTTTCTATGCCCTTGATTCTATTATATTCACCAGATTATTCTGCTCCTCAGGTTTTTAATTCACTTGATTTTTAGGTTGGCTTGTTGATAGATATGTATTTGTTGTTCATAATTTTTTCTCTTTACTTTTTTCTTCTTCCTCTTCTTTAAGAATACCTTTCAGCATTTCATATAGTACTGGTTTGGTGGTGATGAACTCCTTCAGCTTTTTCTTATCTGTGAAGCTCTTTATCTGCCCTTCAATTCTGAATGATAGCTTTGCTGGGTAGAGTAATCTTGGTTGTAGGTTCTTGTTATTCATCACATTGAAAATTTCTTGCCACTCCCGTCTGGCCTGCATAGTTTCTGTTGAGAAATCAGCTGACAGTCGTATGGGTGCTCCCTTGTAGGTAATTAACTGTTTTTCTCTTGCTGCTTTTAATATTCTCTCTTTGTCTTTTGCTCTTGGCATTTTAATGATGATGTGTCTTGGTGTGGTCCTCTTTGGATTCCTTTTGTTTGGGGTTCTGTGGGCTTCCTGGACTTGTAAGTCTATTTCTTTCACCAGGTGGGGGAAGTTTTCAGTCATTATTTCTTCAAATAGGTTTTCAGTGTCTTGCTCTCTCTCTTCTTCTGGCACCCCCATAATTCTGATGTTGGTACGCTTGAAGTTGTCCCAGAGTCTTCTTACATTATCTTCAATTTTTTGGATTTTTTTTTTTGCTTTTTGCTTTTTCGGTTGAGTGTTTTTTGCTTCTTTGTATTTCAATTCTTTGACTTGATTTTTGTGTTCCTCTATTCTGTTTCTGGGTCTCTGTATAATATTTTTTATTTCAGTCAGTGTATGTTTAATTTCTAGTTGGTCCTTTTTCATATCTTCGAGGGTCTCGTTATATTTATCGGCCTTTTCTAGGATATTCTTAAAAAGTCTTATAACGGTGGTTTTGAATTCTATATCCAGTCGTTTGTTTTCCTCCATTTCTTTCGTTTGTGATCTGATTCTTTGACCCCGCATTTTCACTGAATCCCTGAGTTGGTAAGGTAGATATTTGTGCTAGGTTTCCAATATGGCCCAGTGGGTCTGCTTCCCCAGTTAACCTGAGGTGGACACTCTTGGTGCACCCCTTTGTGGACTGTGTGTACAGCCTTGTTGTAATTAAGTCTTTATTGTTGTTGGTATCACTGGGAAGAATTGACCTCCGGGCCAGTTGGCTGTAAGGATCAGCTGTGTCTATGCTGGGAGAAGCCCGGTGCTGGAGACAGCCTTATAGGATTAGACTTGCCAAATTGCAATAGCCTCTGTGCTCAGCTTGGATGGGGTGGAGTCTCAGTCTTGGCTTCCTGTCAGCCCCGCCCCTGCGCGCATGTGCGCTTTCAGTCCTCCGCCTTCCCCAGCTCGAGTCTCCGCCTGAGAGTCCAGACTCCCCCCACAAGAGCGTGGGTCCCCAGGGGCTCGCCTGGAACTGGGGTTCACTGCAGTCAGAACTGGGGCTCGGTGCAGTCAGAATCCTCTGACTCCCCTCCACTAGGGAAAGCCTGTGGCAACCCCCGCAGCCTTTGTGCGCACTGGCGTGGCGCGTGTGCGCACTTTCAGTCCTCCGCCTTCCCCGGCTCCTGAGTCTCCGCCCGAGAGTCCAGACTCCCCCTACAAGAGCGTGGGTCCCCAGGGGCTCGCCTGGAACCGGGGTTCACTGCAGTCAGAACTGGGGCTCAGTCAGGATCCTCTGACTCCCTTTCACTAGGGAAAGCCTATGGCTACCTCCGCAGCCTTTGTGCGCACTGGCCCGTGTGCGCCTTCAGACTTCTGCCTTTCCCAGCTCGCGGTCCGAGGCTTCCTTCCCCCTTCCGCCAGAGGAAGTCAGCCAAGCTCTCAGCCGCCCTTCCTCTCTGCGTGCACAAAGCCCCTTTGCCGTACCTCCAATTCTCTGTGAGCTTTTCTCCTTCCTTCTAGTTGTAGAATTTTCACTCAGCCTGCTTTCCTGTGGTTCTGGATGGTGTCCGTTCTGTCTTTTAGTTGTAGTTTTGAAATTGTTGTGCGAGGCAGCAGTTTAGGTGTTTACCTATGCCGCCATCTTGGTTTTCTCCCCACTTGTTAGAAATTCTTAAAAGTGATTTTTAAAGTGGCTGTAACATTTCATCATATAGCTAGATCATATTTTCTTTTGCTATGTAGTTTTCAAAACGTTTGCTATTATAAAAAAAACTGGAGTGAACATCTTCAGGCAACTTAGTGCCCACTAAGATTTTCAAGTCTTCAGTGACTGTGAGTCATTTGAAGCCACCGTCCTAGAAAGGGTTTGTATTAACACTATTGAGTAACTGCTTTATATGAGAAGGGAAGTTGCTTTTTTCCTTACTTAAAAAATTCATGCTATACTGTATACCATACTGATGACTTTCAATTCTGCTTGAGTTCAATACAAAGTTTAGGCACAAGGGGGAGATCCTTTAGCACCATAAAGCGGCTAGATTTTTCTTCTGAACTATTTACTACAGAGATTTCAGTAAGAAATGCTGGCAGAGTGTAATTTTCATTGTTGACTGCACACATTCCTGTGGTTTCAACTTTCAAATCGTTACGCTGGAGCCAGGGTTCTGGCATCTGCCGTGGTAAAACACAGGTCAAAGACAATACAGTTGTGTCCTCATGCTTTTGTTGGCTGAATTTTTTTGTATATGTATAATACAACAAAACATTGAAGTGGTTTATTGTAGAAGTATATCAAAACACGTGAATTTGGAAGCAAAATTAAAATTCAGGAAAAATGGAAGAGAAATAGCATTGTAACAATGTAGAAAAGTCACGCAAGAAAAAACTTAGTAAGAAAATAAAAATGATTTCTTTCTAGTCCAGCCAGTGTGGCTCAGTGGTTGAGCATTGACCTATGGGCCAGGAGGTCATGGTTCCATTCCCAGACAGGACACATGCCTGGGTTGTGAGCTCCATACCCAGTGTGGGGTGTGTAGGAGGTAGCCAATCAATGATTCTCTTTCATCATTGATGTTTCTGTTTCTCCCTCTTCCTTCCTCTCTGAAACCAATAAAAATATATACAGTTTTAAAAGATTTCTTTCTATTTGCTTATAATCTGTGCTTGAAGGAAAGAAGCAATACTATCTTTGTTTCCTTATTTTATAAATTTTAATACAGCAAATTAATTTCTACTACGATTGAAAAAATTTAAAGGAACCAATATTCCAATTCTATTGCACATTTAAGAAGGTACAAATTGAGCTTGGTTTGTCTCCAACAGAGAGATTCTACTGGTGTCCAGGGCATTCAGCAGACAGAATCCAGGTGGCCTGAAAATGGGTGGGGAACATGTCATCTTTATTTTTATGAATATTGAATTGAAATTTAATATTTCCTTCCATTTTGAATATGGGCCACGAACCTCAGCAATACTAGCTGTACCTGTACCTTTGTCACTTGTAGAAACCACAGGTCTTTTCATACGATGTCACAGTTGTTTTAGCTATTTTGAAATACTGTTATCACTGTCAAAAATTTAGATATCTTATTTGGAGAAGTTTATGGCATGAAAGCAAGTTAAGAACACCTCTTATTTTTCTCCATTTCTTTCAATTTTCCTCCTTTACTTTTCACAAAGTTGGTGAAAGGCATGTTAGGTTTATTTTTATTTTTTTATTTCTTGCAGGAAAGAGAAGACACTTTATACTGTCTTTTCTGTTCCCATCTCACACTTCACTTAATACTGATGGGCACTTAGGCTGTTTCCAAATCTTAGCTATGGTAAATTGTGCTGCTGTGAACACAACGGTGCATATATCCTTTCTGATTGGTGATTCTGTTTTCTTGGGATACATTCCTAGAAGTGGGATTATTGGGTCAAATGGAAGTTCCATTTTTAATTTTTTGAGGAAACTCCATACTGTTCTCCACAGAGGCTGCACCAGTCTGCATTCCCACCAGCAGTGCACGAGGGTTCCCTTTTCTCCACATCCTCTCCAGCACTTGTTGTTTGTTGATTTGTTGGTGACAACTGTTCTGACAGTTGTGAGATGGTACCACATTGTTGTTTTGATTTGCATCTCTCGGATGATTAGTGACTTGGAGCATGTTTTCATATGTGTATTGGCTTTCTGAATGTCCTCTTTGGAAAAGCAGGCTCAATATTAAGTGTTTTATTCATAATGTAGCATAATATTCTCATAAAAATCCTGAAAGCAATTTTTTTTTTATTCCATTAAGCATATAAAAGCACCGAGTCTGGGTGATTTCAAGTAACACAAGGCTACTCAACTAGTCAATGCCAGAGCCAAAGTTTAAACTTCTATCTGCTGGACTCCAACACTCAAGTTATGGCTCTTATTTGAAGTTACTATGTCATTAGCATAACTTGTAACCATGTAATTCAATTCTTTTTAAAAATGAGTAAATTTACTATCAATGGACATATGAGCCCTCAGATTATGTGGATAATAAGCCGTATTATGAGTTAATAAATATTTTGAAGTCTCTGTAGAAGAAAATATCAATTTTATGCTTTATTTTTTAAAATATATTTTTATTGATTTCAGAGATGAAGGGAGGGAGGGAGGGAAGGGGAGAGAGAGAGAGAAACATCAGTGATAAGAGAGAATCATTGATTGGCTGCCTCCCGCATGCCCCACCCTGGAGATCGAGCCCCAAACTCAGGCAAGTGCCCTGACCAGGAATCAAATCATGACCTTCTGGTTCATAGGTTGACACTCAATCAGAGTCATGCTAGCCGGGCTCAACTTCATGTTTTAAAATGATTTGGGGTGGGGGCGGCTGAGAATATATTATTTTTCTGTATCATTATATTTCCTATCATTGGGCACATATGAATTCATGGAATTTTACAATAGGCTGAACACCACATTGAGAAAGGAAGTCTTCTGCAAAACCTTTGATGTAGAGGGCTGAGCATCAGCAAACCCAGTAATGAAAGGATGCCTCTTATGTTTCATGCCACCAACCAGCTGAAAAACAGTGGGTAGTTATTTTGAAAGGAAATTATTCTTGAGAACAGATGGAAGTGATTTGACAAGAATGAACTGGCTCATTCTTCCAACCAAAAATTGTTTTTCTGTCTTGGTGCAATCTAAAATTTGTTCATATAAATGATTACCCTTCTTGCCCAATCTTTGATAGCATTACTGATAAGTCATTTAAAATTAAATGAGGCACAATTTTATATTAATCTGTAAAAGTATGCTTTAATTCTGTATTTCTAGTTCCTTTCTTATCAGTTCCCAAATGGAATGTGATTTGAATGGCTGAAACCCTAATCATGGAATCTTAGAGAAGACCCATCAGTGACTGTCCATTATTGAGGTAAGTTCCTGTTCAAAGAATTGCTAACATGGGCAAGGGATCTGAATTTCAGTTCCAGCTCTATTACTAATTAACTATGCGATTTTTAGCTAGGTGTTCAATTATTCTGCTACTTAATGTCCTTATACATAAGCGGAAACTCACTTTTACCTCTGTCTCTGATCTAATTTCATGATCTAATTGTCTGTGTGTGTTTGTTTTTTTGCCATACACAAAGACAGGTAATCCTACTTATTCTTCTGGCACAGAAGTTGGTATTTTGCCTTTATGGAAAATTCTAATTCCTTCTTTCTACATTGTTTAGTCATTTTTTCCTTCACGGAAAACTCTAGTTTTCCTCTATATTAATCTCTGTTTAACCCATTGAAAGATTGGCTGATTTCCCTTGTGATTCTGATGTATGAGATGATGATCCCTGCCTCTTTTTGCTGATACCATTAATTTTATTTTAAAAACCATACAAAAGTACTATAGAGCAAATACATTCAAAAGTTATTTTTTTGAGGTAACATTTGGCCTAACCCCCCAAACATCTTTTGAAGAAACTGTGTACTTGGCTTCCTGTAGAGTCTCCTGTGCCCCCACCCCAAACTCCTGGCACCATAGATCTGTTGTTTATGCTTATAGCTTTGTCCTTTCCAAAATGTCTTAGAAATGAAATCATACAATACGCATCTTTGGAGATCGGCTTCTTTCACTCAGCGTAATGCCTTTGAGATTCATCCATGTTACTGTGTGTATCAGTATTTCAAGAGACTCTGAGCCAGGAAATAAGGCTGTAAAAACAAGCCATGGCTTGAGAATGTTGGGACCTAAATGTTTTTGAGCTGGAAAGAGTAATAATCAGTTTCTACAAATTCTCTGGGGAATTCATTATTTTATTTGTTTTACAATTATTCACTGAGCAACAATTATGTCTTAGGTACTGTGTTCAGTGTTTGGGATATAATAATGAACAAACTAAAAATCCATCCTCCAGGAGCTTACAGTCCAGTGAGGGGAAACAAACAAGTCTATGAAAGATTTCATGTCAGGAAGTGATGTGTCCTGGGGAGGAGAGTGGGGGAAGAAGAGGCTATTTTAGACAGAGTGGTCAGGGAAAGCCACTTCAGCAGGTCAGATTTTATTACAGAGCCGAATAAAGCACACGAAGTAGCCATGCAGCCATCTGTGAAGTGAGGGGCCAGCAGTAGGGAAATACGGCTGTGAAGGGCCCTGGGGTGGGCACGTGCTTGCCGTGTTTCAGGAAAAACAAGGAGGTGTAGACAGAGCATTGGGGAGACTGGCCAGGTCAGGTGGGGTCCTGAGGACCATGGAAAGGACTTGGAGTTTTTATTCCAGGTGTGATGGGCAGCCTTTTCCAGTGAGGCCTTTCCCAACCTACTAGTATCATCAGGTACTTCTAGATGGTAATTGTGGCTTGTTTACCAAGTGAAATAAAGGCAGTGTGCACTCATAAACCCGTGTGTGGAGTCAGTGCTGAAACCTACAGACATCTGTCCCTGGGGAGGCTGAGGTGTTTGCTTCTTCCAAAGATGATTAGCTGTGTACTTGGCTTCCTGTATCTTGCTTCTTCCTTTTCTTTCTCTTTTATTAGAGGCAGTTTTATAGACCAAGGGAATTTATGGCTAGTAATGCAAGCTTATAAAGAGGGTATTTTAATTGGGGTCATATCAGCGAATCAGCAGAAGATAAAATCTCTTTCCAAAAATTAGATTATTTTGGTGATGATGTTGAGAGAGGAGTAGATGAGGATCACTTACAGGTATGTATAGGGTTGGCTCAACCTCAATTAGTAATAAAAGGTAGCCTGGTCTGAACCAAGAAAGCCATTGCAGTGTTTTTGAAGACTTTTGTGAAAACCTCAGCGGGCAGTTAGAATCAGTCCCAAGAAGCCAAAGCAGTGCATGAGGAACAGTCTTCGCTCTCAACTTCCACAGACCTTTTTTTTTTTAACAAGGATTATTTGTTGCTTTTTGAAAGAAAGTTGGCATCCTTTGAAAAGAAACCTAAAGCATGTCTAAAGTGGGGTTAGGAAAATCCCACACTCCCCCACCCAAAGCCATAAGATTTTCCAAAATAATAAAGACATTTAAAAGATCCAGAAGAAGCTCGGTGTTGCTTAATTTAGAAGCCGCATTTGCTTTTGAAAGTTGATTTTAATGGAATGTTTGGCAAATTATCATATTTTGGGGTGGAATTTTTAACATGGGTCCTTCAAAAACTCCAACTTGTGGGAGCAAAAACGAACCTGAAAAAAAAAAGCCTTTATTTAGTAGTCCTGCCTGGACATACCGTGACCTCAGGGGCCCCTGGGCCTCTGCTCTTGAACACTCCAACACGTCCTGGGAATGGATGAGGATTCTGAGTGAAGACGAGGTTCCTGGGGATGACTTCGTGGCCACAGGCTTGCAGGCATTGAGGGTAGAACCTTGCTCTTAAAAAATTTGAAGGCGTACTTATTAATTTAGGCGAGAAATAGAGCTGTCACAAATGGACAAGACATTAACATTTGAGGTCCCTCACTACCCCCCGAGCCCCCATTGTGCAGTGGCCTCACCTGTGATTATCATATTCTTTTTTGTGTACGTGCTAATGTATTCAGTGAAGCACAGTGCTGTTGTGGCTGAAGAAATAGTCTTTATAAGGTGTTTGCATATCTCTGCTTTGGTTTAATCAAAGGAGGCCAATTGATTCCTAAGTTCTTGGAGATGAGGCAGCTCTGTTGCTTCAGGTAGACCACCTGCACCCCCTTTCTCACATTCTCATTTTCCGAAGGTACGGAAAACGCTTTAAGAATTTGTTCTCATACGCTGAGTAGTCAAAAAAACCCTTTTTTAAGCCTATGATCTTCCAGAGTTTTGAGTAACTTAGAATAAGAGTAAACACTCAGGTTTTCGAATCTTTTTTTGTAGTGTCTTGTGCGGGAATGTTCTATTCCGTGTTTGTGAGTATAATGTTAATAGCTAACACTTCTGTACACACTTCGTTCCAGATTCTGTACTAGGCACTTTACATGCATTAACGCATGCGATCCTTGAAACAACCCCAGGGGTTAAGAACTGTTATTACCTCTGTAGTACAGATGGGGAAATAGGCCCAAGGAGGTGGACAAATTTTCCCAGGATCACAAGGCTAGGAAATGGCAAAGCCAGGATTTCATTCCTGGCAGCCTGACTCCAGGATCTGGCCATTTAACCACTGTTTGAAGGCCTCCAAGTCCAGGGATAAATTCAAGGACTTCTAGTATTTCTTAAAAAGGACAAGATCTCTCACTGTAATAGTCAATATTATTTTGTATTAGTTTAAGGTGTACATCATAGTGGTTAGGCAATCATATACTTTACCAAGTGTCCCCGCTGTATTTCCAGTACCCATCTGGCACCACGGGTTGGCTTTTGACGGGGAAAAACCTGCCATCATGTATCAGCTCTAGTTTTTCAGTAATATATCTACCGAAGTGATACAGCAGTGATATTCTTTCAATATTGTAAACCTCTCTTTTAAAGATTATAATGCTTTGTGATCACCACAAATATTTTTTGTAGCATTATGGCTTCATTTTTCTTCAAAGAATTTCATAATCTCTTTGATGCTTCTGAAGGTATTATGCACAATGAATTTTGACCCCTGCCTCTTTTTGCTGATACTATTAATTTTATTTTAAAAACCACACCAAAGTACCATAGGGTAAATACATTTAAAAGTTATTGTTTTCAAGTAACATTTGGCCTGCTTTTGAATGCATGATAAATTCTGCAAAACTTTGAACTTATTTTTACTCTTTCCTTTATTTTTTCATCACGAAAGACTTTCAGATATAGAATAAAAAATACTAGGAGGCAGAAAAAAATAACAAGATTTATAGATTTTTTTTTCAGCATTCTGTCATGTGTAACAAATTTCCAAAACATTGTACTAGTAGGGTGTTTTGGAAAATCTATTTTTAATTCAGGTGGATAGTTTTGAACAAGAATATATAATTAAAAAACATACATGGTCACATACCTGAATTGGTTGGAAGTACATTTGGCTTATCCTATTTAATTATCGCATTATTAAATATTAGTCATTAATGGCAGTTGTCACAATGAAAATATTTGTAGATTTAAACTTGGAACTCAAAGACACCAACCGTTCTGTATAATAAACAAACAGCAGATCATACGAACCGCAACATGAATGTCAAGTTTCATCAGTGACTGGTTGCTGTGGAATGCAGAAGATTTTTGTTGTTCATAGTAGTTATGTTCTATAAAGTTGCTTCAAACACTACATTAGCAAATCCTGAACTATTGCTGCTGGGGGAGATACAGTGTTCGCCAGTGGTCACAGCATTTTCATTAACTGATCAATATAGAACCTTGTTCTATGTACATTTCTGTTCAAAGACACTTTGTTTAGTATTTATTGTATTTTCAATAACATTGAACTCACAGCCAATATCACTAAATCCAGGCCTCAGTGCAGCTTATCTAACACACTATTTTCTCCATGAGATACATCGCAGCCTTATTAAGCTTAGGAATGCTAGTCAGAACTTTAGCACTAAGAATGGAGTCGTTTTAAACAGTGAAATCACCCCCTGTCCCCAGAAAAAGCACAAAAATGCAAAAAAAGAGGTTGTACTTAATAGACCTTGAACCAGACACTTGTTTACAGTAGAAACTGAAACCAGAAGGCAGAGTGTTGCCTTGTGGGACCTCAGATGGGGACGTGCATGCCGCTGACTGGGATTTTTCACCACTCTGTGCATCTCGGGGACTGACCGAGAAAGCATTGTGAGTATTGGCCTGGGGGTTGCGAATAAATTTCAGTGAGTCGGTGAATTCTCAAGTATGGAATTCACAAAGATATGTGCTGATCAGTCTGTCAGAAAACCATTTTTTTTAAAATTTAGAAACTCAAGTTCTATTTTATTAAGTTTTGTTTACTTTTTAATTACAGTTGACATTCTATATTAGTTTCAGGTGTACAGCATAGTGGTTAGACATTTATATAACTTATGAAGAAGTGAACCCCTGATGAGTCTCGCATCCACCTGGCACCATACATAGTCATTACAATATTAGTGACTATATTTCCTAAGCTGTACTTGACATTCCCATGACTATTTTGTAACTGCCAGTTTGTATTTCATCTCTTCCCCTTTTTTACCCAACCGCTCAACACCCCTCCCATCTGGTGACTGTCAGTTTGTTCTCTGTATCTATGAGTTCATTTCTGTTTTGTTTATTTAGATTCCATATGTAAGTGAAATCATACGGTATTTGTCTTTCTCTGTCCGACTTATTTCACTTAGCATAATACCCTTTAGGTCCATCCATGTTGTCACAAATGATAATATTTCATTCTTTTTATGCGGAGTAATAGTCCATGGTATATATGTAGTACCACAGCTTTTTTAGCCATTCGTCTATTGATGGGCACTTGGGTTGCTTCCGTAGCTTGGCTATTATAAAAAATGCTACAGTGAACACAGGGAAGCATATATCTTTTTGAATTAGTGTTTTGGATTTCTTCGGATAAATACCCAGAAGTGGGATTGCTGGGTCATATGGTAGTTCTATTTTTAATTTTTTGAGGAACCTCCATACTGTTTCTTATAGTGGCTGCACCAATTTGCAGTCCCACCAACAGTGCACGAAGGTTCCCTTTTCTCCACATCCTTGCCTGCTTTTTCCTACTTCATAAATCCAAGCAACTGGTATATATCGAACCTTTTAGAAAAGACACTCTAGTCCTATTAGTTGAAAAAATGTCATAATAAGTGTACAAATCCCACATCTTCGAAAAATCAACAAAAGTGTAATAAATATACAAAGAAATTTCAAAATAGCTAAAAAGTCTCTATTGTGAATGGTGGCCTTTGAAATGTAGTGCGTTTGTGCAGGACACCACCTGACCAATCGTATCTGGCAGTCTGGACTGAGCATAGGTTGCAAGGGGAAACACACCCAGCAGAGTGGATGGGTTCAGTGTTTGAGACATACTGGCAGTTTGATCATATCAATAACCAAGAACTTGGAGGCCTCACTTGAAAGACCTGTACTGCCATGTATACGGTGTGAACATGAGCAAGCTCCCTCGCTGAACTGTAGTTTTCAACCTGTAATAAGAGGAGGATAATATCCACCCCAAAGAGTTGATTTGAGGAGGAAAAATAATAACCTCTGAAAATTATTTTTAAAAAAAAGAGGTCTATGATAAGATTTTTCCCTCTTTTCCAATTAACGGTGGGATTTCCTTGAAAGTTTTAGAAAGGGAACTGATCAGGTTTAGAAAAACAATTCTTGCATGGGTTTGAAAATAGATTAGCTAGCTGCGAGGGGACTTGGAAGGGAGAGGAATCAAGGACGGCCTTTAGGGCACTTACTTCCCCTCAGACTTTCCATAATCCTCCTGATTAGTGATTTATTGGTTTTGTTTTTTTTTGAAGAGACACATGGGGAGGTGGTGGTTCTGACAGTTTGCCAGAAAGTGTTCTCTCCCCTTGGAATAGAAAAATATTAACATCGATTGTCCAGTTAATCCCTCTTTTCCCTAAAATATTAAACTATTTTAAACCTGTAAGTTTACAACCGAAAGATCACTTTGGTAAGGCTATGAAGGATGGTATTATGTACAACAAATCTTTTTGACTAGTTGAGGAAAATATAGATGAAAACTTGTTGAATTTAAAGTAAAATAAAGTCCAGAAAAAATATATTTTCATGGATGTTTTTCAGGAAATTATATTTACTCAGCTAAAATGTTTTTAAAGTACTCTCAATTTTTGATAAGGATTTTGCTTTTGAAAAGAACAACCTGTAATTTAACAATGAAACCCAAGGTCCTTGAGTTGGTTATTTTCCATAAAGCCAGGTTTCAGTGGTTCTCTAAACTTAACTAGCCTATAGTAAAGTTATATAATGGATCACATTTATTTTAGGTGTAAAATCTACTGGAAACAGTCATGTGTGGAGAAATAAAAGAAACTAGACTTTAAGTGTCCGTAAACTTACGAAGATCTTTGGAAGTGACATAGGTAAATGGTTTTGCAACTAGCTGTGTTGTCATATTAGAACAAATAAAGAATGGGATTTGTTCTAGGACGAATTGATCAAACTAAAATCATTGCTAAAGACGCTTTTGTTCAAGAGCTCAAATAGAGATCAGCAAAACTCCTGAACCAAGTCCAAGCAAGGGTTGCGAGTGGCTCTAAGGACCCTTCTTCAGTGCTGTGTCAGTTATGGAAGAGTCGAGTTTGGTGGTCTATTTTCCACCAGAGAATCTTCCGTTAGACAACTAAAGCAGTTGTTTGCTGTCTTTGGCAGCATTTCATTCAGTTGCTAAGGAAAATATGTCAATCAAACATAGTCGTCTAAAACCATCTGTAGACAACTAAAATGTCATAGGAGCGGTTTCAGTGACAGGTTTCTAAACAGAAGTAAAAGCCCCCAAAGTCGTTACCATATTCTAGGTTTTCTTATGAGAAACATGAATATTGGCAAGACAAACAAGCAAACAAGAAAGCCCCAAATAAAAGGCCCAGGGCCAGAAGAGAGCTGGTCTTCGCTGCCCCCCAGCTACTCGGGAGGCATTTTCATCGGGTCTCAGATACGTTTGTTTAACACACGTGTCCGCAAGCCAGCTTCATAAACACATCTCAGGATAAAATTTAACATGATAGCAGAACGAGCTGGAAATTCTGGTTTCAGCTGGATATGCGCAGGGCTCCCTGTTTCCAAACTGCAAAATATGTTTGCTTTCCCCTATCAGCGCCTCAGACTAAATTTGTCCCAAATTGAACTCTCTCTTCTGTCTCCGCTGCTTTATCTCCTCGCTGCCTTTCAGGCCTCAGCAGGCTCCCAGCCCTGCTGTCTTCCTTTGGGTCCGCATTCATAATGTTGCTCTTCAAATGCTTGGCTAGCGGGAGAGTTCCTGCACCCCCTGGTCCAAACTCAGCCTGGCGTCCAGTGGGGAACAGCCTTCTTCCATAAAGAAGTAGTCATAGGAGGTGTATTCGGTCCCACGGCGGGTAGCTTCCTGTCTTTGGTGTCATTATAAAGAAAAATAAAAGTCTGAACTCTGAGGTATTATGGATCATAGTATGCTGCCCACACATGCGGTTTGGGGAGAAATCTGGCTGGAGCATCTTTGTGCATTTTTACTTCCCTCCCTCGCTTAAACTGTCATCATACTCAGGGGTTTCCCCCACTGCCAGCCTGTATGCTCTACCATCATAGTGCAGGCTGGTCCCAAATTATAGTCCCTTCCGGGTCCACTCAGACATACATCCACACCCAGAGTGCTCCTTCTGGACTCTCCAAGGCATACCACCAGCTGCTGCCTTGGGGAGTCACTTGGCTCCTGTCTTAACGTCCCAGCAAGTGCAAAGGCATCTGGGCAGGAGTCAGGCCAATCACGTTTTCTGTTCCCACTCACCACGAGAGTACACGGCTTTCGCTAGAGAAAAAGCTCTTTAACACCGATGAACGTTTTTCTCTATTGTGTGTGTTTTTTCACTTTTATTGAGGTCTAACCGACAAATGAAATGGTAAGGTATGTAAAATGTGCATAGTGATGACTCGAGATGCATTGTTGAAGGGTTCCTTCCATCCGCCTAATAAACACGTCCATCATCGACAATGACGTGTTATGCCTGCGAAGTCGTGTGTTGTGTTGCCATGGAGAAGTGTGACAAGGTCGATCAGAATGACTAGCCTTAGCCGCTGTGAGATGGAATTCTAAAGCAGTCGGATGGCGAGTGAACAGAGAAGGGCTTTCTCAGGGCGGTTCTCTTCCAGGGGCATTGAGTTTCATTGGCAGTTTAACAAACTCGCTGCGATTCTGCGGCCAGGACAGACTGCAACCTGGGAACATTTACTACAAACCATACTGTTACTAGGAGGGTTATGAAAGTCTTAGTTTCCACTAAGGACTTCTTTCTTTCTTCTTTTTAAAAAATATATTTTATTGATTTTTCACAGAGAGGAAGGGAGAGGGAGTTAGAAACATTGATGAGAGAGAAACATCGATCAGCTGCCTCCTGCACACTCCCTACTGGGGATGTGCCCACAACCAAGGTACATGCCCTTGACCGGAATCAAACCTGGGACCCTTCAGTCCGCAGGCCAAGGCTCTATCCACTGAGCCAAACCAGTTAAGGCTTCTTTTTCTTTCTTTCTCTCTCTTTCTCCCTTCCTTCCTTCCTTCCTTCCTTCCTTCTTTCTTTCTTTCTTTCTTTCTTTCTTCCTTTCTTTCGAACTGTGTGAAGTGAAAGCATTGAGGTGATTCTGGCTTGCGTATGTGGCCATGTTGCTGTAAAATCAAAAGCTGTTGTCAAGGCCAAGGCGTTCTCAGACTTACAGTGGATGCTTGTAGGTGACTGCTTGGATGGAATCCAAGAAAAGCTGCCTACTGTCTGAGTTTGAACTGTGCAAAGGTCTACCAAGGGCCTTACAGTCAGGTGAATGTGGGTTCCATCTTTAGCCACCAATGGTGGGGTTGCTCACCGGCTCTGTGCTTGAGTCTTACAGTCTGGGTTCTGACCCTTTTTCTCAGCCGAGCTGTACACCCTTGGACAATATATTTTCTTTCCCTGTGACCGGTAACTCATCTTAAAAAGATCTAATCCTAATATCCACTTCATCATCTTGTTTAAGTTAATGAGGTCAGACATGGGAAACACGTAGAACAGCTCTTAAGAGAACGCACGTGTTTCATGAGAGGCCGGGGCTGTTACTAACTGTTGCGATTAGGTGCATTTCCCGCAGCCTTGTTGGGAGAGCTAAGTGAGAGCACGCTCCCCAGGACAGGCCGCACAATCAGGGGAGCCCAAACCCAACGAAAAGGCGCTGCGCTCGGTTCCCAGATCAGCGAGAACTTCAATCCTTAACCAGCGCTCTCCTCTCCCCCGCCCTCCCGCCCCTGCAACCGCACAGGCTGCGCGCCCACGAAGCTGGCCCTGGAGCTTGGAGCAGAAGCGTTTGCACACAGCAAGTGCTACATAATTGCTCCTTCACCTTTGCGTCAACACGCTCCTCCACCTCGCGCACGCCGGCACGGCTCACACTGGCCACTCGCTGTCACCTGTCCCCCAACACAAGCGGAATTCTCAGTGAAGATCACCTCCAACCCCGCTGTCCCCCAGGCGCTCTGGCAAGTGTCCGTCGCTCAGCCAAGCTTCGGCCTGGCCAGATGGGGCCCTGGAAGTGGGGAGACACCCTCGGGAGGACTGGAGTCGCCCCCGGGTACGTCTCAGGGGCGGAAGGCAGCCGGGGTCACCAGGGCGCCGCCAGCGCCCAGTCTCGCTGTCGCCTGCGTGTTTACCGGTTGCCCCGGGAGACGCGCCACCGGCTCCCCGCGCCGCAGCCTAGCTCTCCGAGTCGGGCCGTGCGCGCCTCGGGCTCGGGTCGGCATGAGCACGAGCCGGGGAGCATCCTCGAGCCGCCCCAGGCGCCTGGACCCCACCGGCGACGCCTCGTCGCCCGCGCCCGAGGTACGGTCCCAGCCGCGGGTGCGCGTGGGGGTGGCGGGCCCGCCTCTCCCTGCGCGGGGAAAGCCCCGGGTGTGGAGGCCCGCGCGCGAACTTCGGGGAGGTCCGAGTCGGTGCGTTCTTGCCCTGCACGTGGACTGGAATTGCCAGCGGGCGGTTCATCTTGGGAAGTTCCAGGCTGGGCCTGGGTCTGTGGGGTGCGTCTGAGCGTAGGTTGTACCAGTTTGCTTCTCTGACCTTTTATTTGAACAGTGTGCCCCTCTCCTAGAGACCCTCCCAACCCCCCCGCCTCTCCTCTCCCCCCGCCCCCCCCCCGCCATAGCAAATAATACTTTCATTTACCTTGCATTACTTAGCTACTACGACATGATTTAGAGCAATTTCTTTAAAATCGGATGGGGCAGGGTTAATCTAAGTCCTGAGCAAGGCCTCTGTCCTGTTTTGGTTGCTAATCACCCCAGGCGTGTTGTTAATTCAGTTGCCATTGGATTCATTTACTCAGTAATTCCCCAGGAGGTACTGAGGGTACTTTCCGGGCATCAGGTATGTAATCTCACACACACACACACACACACCCATCCTGGCTCAGCCTATTTTATCTCTCACACACACATACACACATACACACGGCTGGCTCAGCCTAGGTTAGCGTCACCTTCTGGTCGTGGCATCAGGATCCCATCAAGCTCAGGGTGTGTCAGTGGTGGTTGCTGGAGACCAGGGAGCTGTGTTCAGCTGAATTTCTAACACGGAGATGTTCTCAGCTTAGCCACACTGACCACAAAAATCCCTGGGGACACTCTTAGGTTCAAAACATGGAGTGGGTTCTCCAACATGCTACAGGACTTCTAATATTCTGCTGTGAATGTTGCTTAGTGTCATCTGCCCTATGTGCAGAGTTCTCTGATTCTTGGCATGTTTGTGGAAAACTAATACTGTCTTGTACAAATGAAACTAATTTTTCTTCCATTTTATATATGCATATTTTATCCCAATGTGGTGTCCTCTGTGAGTTAAGAATGTTAGCCCTAGACAGTTTGGCTCAGTGGCTAGAGCGTCGGCCTGCGGACTCAAGGGTCCCGGGTTCGATTCCAGTGAAGGGCATGTACCTTGGTTGCAGGCACATCCCCAGTGGGGAGTGTGCAGGAGGCAGCTGATCGATGTTTCTCTCTCATCGATGTTTCTAACTCTCTATCCCTCTCTCTTCCTCTCTGTAAAAAAATCAATAAAATATATTTAAAAAAAGGGGGGGATTAATTAGAGGAAATAATTTAGTATTGCTGTTTGCCCTTTCTGTATAATAGAAGTGTCAGAGATGAAAGAAAATTAGTAAAATGTATATAAAAACCTTCCTTCTGTCAGAGTCTGGGGCACACCACGGGACCCAGAGTCAAGTCCCCGCCCACCCACATGCTCCTCAAAATCACGTGAGACCCAGACCCGGCTGGCCCCCGCCCCCATTGGGCTAGATCCAGACCTAGTCAGTCCCACCCTTGTCAAGCCCTGCTGGTCAGGGGACATAGCCTCAGGTCCCCTGGCCTGGCGGCAGGATGGGGGACATGGCCTGAGAAACCCTGTCAAGCCCTGCTGGGTGGGGGGCATAGTCTGAGGTCCCCCATAAAGCCTCGCCAGGTGGGGTGGCACAGCCTCAGGTCCCCTGGCCCGGCACCGGGAGGCGGGCACAGCCTCAGGTCCCCCGTCAAGCCCTACCGACAGGGGGGTGCAGCCTCAGGTACCCCATCAAGCCCTGCTGGGCAGGGGGCGCAGTCTGAGTTCCCCCAACTTAGCACTGGGGGTGCACCTTGATGTCCCCCATCAAGCCCTGCTGGGTGGGGAGCATGGCCTGAGGTCCCCTGTCAAGCCCTGCCAGGCAGGAGGGCACAGCCTCAGGTCCCCTGGCCCAGTGCTGGGGTGGAGGGCATGGCCTGAAGTCCCCTGTCAAGCCCCACCTGGTGGGGGGCGTGGCCTGAGGTCCCCTAGCCCAGCACCAGGATGGGAAGCACACCTTGAGGTCCCCCATCAAGCCCCGCTGGGCAGGGGGTGTGGTCTGAGGTCCCCTGGCCTGGTGCCGGGGTGGGGGGCGTGGCCTGAAGTCCCCTGTCAAGCCCCACCTGGTGGGGGGCACGACCTGAGGCCCCCCAGCCTGGCACTGGGGCGGGGGGAGCAGCCTGAGGTCCCCTAGCCAAGCACCAGGACTGGAAGTGCACCTTGAGGTCCCCCATCAAGCCCCGCTGGGTGGGGGGGGCGTGGCCTCAGGTCTCCTGGCCTGGCGCCAGGGCGGGGGTGTGTGGCCTGAGGTCCCCCAGCTTGATGCCAGGGCGGGGGGCACAACCTGAGGTCCCCTGTCAAGCCCTGCTGGGTGGGGGGTGTGGCCTGAGGTCCCCTGTCAAGCCCTGCCTGGTGGGGGATGCGGCCTGAGATCCCCTGTCAAGCCCTATGGGGGCGGGGGAGGGCGTAGCCTCAGGTCCCTGCTGATTGCTCATTAAGGCTCCTATGGGAACTTGGCTTCGGTTGTGGGTGCAGCCATCTTTGTGACGGAGTGATGGTCAATTAGCATATTCCCTCTTCATTAGATAGGATACTCTAGCACAGTGGTTCTCAACCTTTCTAATGCCGCGACCCTTTAATACAGTTCCTCATGTTGTGGTGACCCCCAACCATAAAATTATTTTCATTGCTACTTCATCACTGTAATTTTGCTACTGTTATGAATTATAATGTAAATATCTGTGTTTTCTGATGGTCTTAGGCGATTCATTAACAGTAGCAAAATTACAGTTATGAAGTAGCAACGAAAATAATTTTATGGTTGGGGGTCACCACAACATGAGGAACTGTATTAAGGGGTCGCGGCATTAGAAAGGTTGAGAACCACTCCTCTAGCGTATCTCTCTTAAGAACACTTATAATGATCATATTTAGGGTGTTTAACCTTGTTGCAATACTATTATCTAATGTACACTACCTACTAACATTTTGCCAATTGTCCCAGTCATGCCGTCTACTGCAAATTCTTTTTTTCATCTCAGGATCAGACTTTGTACTGCGTTGTTATGTGTCTTTGGTCTCTGTAAACCTGGGATGGCCAGTCCTGCCACCTTTCTTTGTCTCAGATGACACTGGTAGGTTTTGCAGTCTGGTCAGCAGTTCTGTAGACGAGGTTTACCTGAATGTTTTCCATGTTTCCATTTTGGGACGAGCACTGTGTACGTGATGTGGCTCACGCAGTGCATCTCACCGGGAGGCACATGCGGTCAGTTTGTCCCACTGTTGGTGATGTTTCTAATGAGTTCTGTCTGCCAGAGTTTTTCACTGTAAATGTGGAAAAAGAAGTTTTAGCAGTAAATAAGTGATCATGTTGCATAATTTTATAGACTCATATTGATATTTTTAGGACACATTTTACTGCCTACATAAAGGAAAATATCCACCACACCCAAGATTTCAGTTGACCTGGGAGACCTAAATATTATCGAGAATAAAAGTAGAAGCAGAAAGACCAGCATTTATTGCAATTACTTTTCCAGTTTGGAAAGTAACTTCACCTGAGACAGTCTTGTAAGTCATGTAGGCAAGACAGGAATTTCCCATTATGTGGATGATGAAATTCTTTTTTTAAATTTATTTTTACTTATAGCAAAGGTGGAAATTTATTGAAGAACAAGTACGGACTTTCACATGGGGAGAGGGAAAGAGTCCCACAGAACTGACTCCCATGTAGGGAGGGGGAAGAGACCCCGAAATTCTTGCTTAATTAGCTAACAATGGAGTGGGGACTTAAAAATCTTTCTTTTGAAAGTTTAGTACTTTTCCTGCCACTCCATGATGCACTGAAAAACAGATTAAATTCAAAACAGGGATAGTATGTAGCTATATGAAGAAGCACAGTACTTCGGGGACTTATTCTTGGGTTCAAGCAGTCCTAGTGATATCACTTATCTGTGTGACACCTTGGGTAAAAAAGTTACTTAATGTCTCAGAACTTTAGTTTTTTCTGAAAATGGGATCATTATATGTATCACTTAGTGTAGTTTAGGGACTTCACAGTTAAATGTAAAGCACCCATAGAGTGACAGAATAAGTGCTTATTAATATTTGCTATTATTATTCTTTTAAAAATATTTTTATTGATTTCAGAGAGGAAGGGAGAGAGAGAATCATGGATTGGCTGTCTCCTGCATGCCTCCCACTGGGGATCGAGCCTGTAACCTGGGCATGTGCCCTGACTGGGAATCGAACCCCGACCTCCTGGTTCATAGGTCTTCAGATAGAGTCACTATGATGATACAAATTAAATTTCTATTTCATAATAATAAAAAATTTCATTCATAAGAAAGTTGTAACAATTCTAAACATATATGCATGTAAAAATACAGCCCCAAAATATATAAAATAAAAATTGACAGAAGCAAAAATCTATAAAGAGATATAGACAAATTCATAATTGGAGCAAAACATTTTTTACCACACTTCTGTTAGTATCTGATAGCCAGATAAAAATTTGTAAAGGGAGACAGTAAAAGAGCTAAAAATACAAACTTGGTTAAGCCATTGTGAGGAAAAAAAGTACATGAAAAGTTGGGAATAAGGCTATAAAAATTAAGAGGATGACATGTCCCCCTTGCCCAAGGAGATAAATATCTTTAGACTATGAACTAATAATTACTTGGACAAAATCCTACAAACTGTGCTCTATTGGTTGGGATTGAACTAGTAATTAGATGTTTTCCCCTTGTCTACCTAATAAAAGAGTAACATGCTAATTGACTGTACCTTCGCAACGCCCATCAGCCAACTAGGAGTGAGTATGCAAATTAACCCAACAAAGATGGTGGGTTAATTTGCATATGCAGGCGCCGAGCAACTGGGGGCAGGCATTCTGCACCACCCCAGCCACTCCAGGCCTCTGGGCAGCGTGGGAAGGCGGAAAGGTGGCTCCGGGCCAGAGCGAAGGCGGTGCCGGCAGCCAGGGGAAGGAAGGCCCATTCTTGCACGAATCTTCGTGCATCGGGCCTTTAGTTTTAAATAAAAAAGGGCTTTAAGCTATCCAAAATAAATGACAACCATCTAATCATGAGGAAACACCAGACAAACCCACCTTGCAGGATTTTCTACAAATACTTCTGCACAAGTGTCAAGGTTGCGACTGGAGGAGACATGACAACTCAGTGCATTGTGGGGGTTTAGATGGACTCCTGGGCCAGAAAAAGGACATTAATGGAAAAACTAGTGGGATTTGAATAGGTCTGTAGTTCAGTTAATAGTATTGTACCAACGTTAATTTCCTGGTTTTAATAAATGTACCTTCGTTATGCCAGTTATTAACATTAGGGGCAGCTGGAAAGGGTGCAGACACACCTTGTTCTAATTTTGCAACTTTTCTCTGTCAAAAATTGTTTTGATTAAAAAGTTAAAAAATTAATAACCAGCTAATTGATTTACACACCCAATCTTATTTAACTACAACACTTGTTTTCTCTTGGTATCTAATTATTCCTGGACCATCTGGCTTTAGAATGCAGCATGCGAGAAAGCATTCAAAAAACAGGAAGAAGAAAAGAACTTTTGAACACCAACCAGAGAGCAGGTTTTCCTCTGTGTATTTTAAAAAAGGCTGTGTGTGATTTACTTAATGTTGCTAAGTATAATATGTAGCCTTTCTGAAACAATAGTGAAAGCTCCTTGGTTTGTACTTGAATTAAGTTGACTAAACACTTACTTTTTCTGTGTTCAAGGACAACTTAAATTTTTTTTTTTAATTGAAAAAGGGAGTAACATTTGCTGCACAGGAATTATTTACACTATGTCCTTTACCCAAGGTTTCTTTTTCCTTTGTTTCACTTCCAATTTCTTCCCTTTGAAATTGTTGCTTTGATCTGAGGCAAAGAAGTTCAAATGCATTGCTGAGGTTGACCAGTAGCACCACTCTCTTACTTATACCAGCACAACTATTGATTAAGGTTCCTATAGCTACATGTTTAGTGTTAAATATTTTAAATATTGTTTATAAAAATAAATATTTGAATTCTATTTCCAGGTGACTGATAACTTCCTTTTCATTGACTGAATTTACCCTGTGATTTTTCCCTCGTGAATCTCCCTGTCAGCTTTGTACGGAAATGTATTTTTTAGCATATTCATGTCATCATAGTCTATCTCAATGTCTGTGCAAAGGGGAATAATTTAAGACCTTACTATAAGGATTACATTTCCCTAAGTCTCTTTCACTTCAGAGTAAATGAAATAGGTAGTAGTGGAGAATTCCAAAGGAAGTCTATTTATTACTTGTGTGTTTATTTATTTATCAATTACAGTTGACATACAATACTATTTTAGTTTCAGGTATACAACATAGTGATTAGACATTTATATAACTCATGACATGATCACCCCAATAAGTCTAATACCCATCTGACACCATACATATTGGAAAAAATTCACTTTAAAGTAATTTATCAAGTGTTTTATAATTGATGAAGTGGAAAAATCCCATTTGGGAAGAGTTTTAGAGCTTTTAACATGTGAAAAGACATGTTAAAGAGGATACTGATGAAGAAAATGTCCAATCTAGTTATCAAGAGATTTTTGTTTCCACCATTCCTCTCACAGAGCCACTCCATATGTGACAATGTTCCCAAATCTGCATTCATTATTAGCCTTGACAGTCCTACACCCAATACCTCCCATGGAGATATAGCCAATATAAATCCTGAAACACTGCTTATCACTTAAAATAGGACCCGAAGTTAATTAATTTGCCTGTGCCTTGGTTTGCATCTAGCCTAAGAAGTTATCTTGCTAGTATGAACAGATTAAAAAAATACTTCAAAGACCTTTATATTTAACTAAAATAGAAGCTTCTAATCTGACCCAAGTTGTACAACAGTTATGGACTTATAGAAAGCAGGAGGAATCTTCCAGAAAGTGGTTGGAAAGAGATTTATGAATTTTATTGAAGTTAAATTTTTTGAACTTAACATTAGTTATGGAAATGCAACTCATTACAACAGCCAGACTTGCAGGCAGCAATATTGAAGGCCATAAAGTAATTCAATTTAGGGAGAAATGATAGTTTTAACAATTAACCAGATATATATGGGACAATAACATAGTGAATAAAAATCATGAGAGTCAGGCAGGCTTTGGCTTGAATTCTGGCTGTGTCATTTCATTCATTCCTTCATTTATTCCAGAGATATTTACTGATACCCAGGCAGTGGGGACACAGTGGTGAACAAAATAGGCATTTTCCTGCCTCTAGGGACATCATAGCTAGTGGGGGATATAGACATGAAGTATGAATAAACATACAATTAAAAAATAGTTACTGTTGGTGATTATATGAAAGATAAGTGTTGGGGACATGAGAGCAAATAACACAAGAACCTAATTTAAATAGATTGAGGGTTTGGGAAGGTCAAGTTAAGGACTGAAAGCAGGCCATGTGGTGGCTGGGTAGAGTCGGCCAGAGTAAGAGAGGTTAGAGTTGAGATAAGAGAGGAGATGAGGGGAGGGGCAAGGAGAGGAGGGGAGGAGACGGGAGAGGAGGAGAGCCAAAAAACACAGCTGTGAGATTTGATCAAATTGCTTATCCTCTTTGAAACGGAATTTCCTTTTTATGCAATGTGGATAGTAACAGCTTCAGGTGGTTGTTCTCAGAATTAAGTGGCATTGCATTTGAATCAGGCTTAATACAGACCTAGCATAATAAGTATTTATTACCTGGTGGCTATAAATAATAATGTCTTTTTAGAGTTACATTCTGGTGAGGTGATAATATTCACCTCAAGAAAGGAAATAAGCAAAGAGAGGCTGATAGTTGTTTAAAGAGCCTTAGAGAAAAATTCCACATTTATGCTAATTTTAGAAACAGATTATTGATTGAAGTCACAACTGAAGGAAGAGGTAAGACAAAACATCTTATTGTTGCCTGATTAACAAGCAAACTTAAGTGACATATATCAGCAAGGTTACAGAAGAAAGATATGGAAGTTATAGAGTGCGAATTAATGTAATTTTCCATAACATACATCTGGCATGTAAAACCTTGAGAACAAGATTCGCTGTTAGGCAAGGGGTAACAAGGACAGGAAGTTTCTAAGGAGAGGATGAGTTAAAGAAACAATTGCAAACTTGTTAGCCGAGATATTTTCATAGCAAGATACAGAATAATCTACACAAATAGATAGGAAGGGACCTTTAACAAGGATGAAGGCTTTTAATTTTGGTCCCTTCAAGGTAAATATTTGATAGATGTGTTAAAGTTTTCTCCTTATCTGACAAGATGTGGATGAATTATTCATGGCCTTGCCTCCCCAGTGTATCTGGGCCAACTATCTCCAATCTTCTCCAGAATCTTCTAAAGCTCATATCTATGGTATGTTCTAGGTCAGTGGTCGGCAAACTCCTTAGCCATCAGAGCCAAATATCAACAGTACAATGATTGAAATTTCTTTTGAGAGCCAAATTTTTTAAACTTAAACTTCTTCTAACACCACTTCTTCAAAATAGACTCGCCCAGGCCGTGGTATTTTGTGGAAGAGCCACACTCAAGGGGCCAAAGAGCTGCATGTGGCTCGTGAGCCACAGTTTGCCAACCACTGTTCTAGGTTGATTTCTAGCCAGGGCTAATTTTAAAAATATGCATTATTTTCTATTTATACTTATCCCCAAATGCCTTTGTTTAGCAGTAGTAAGGTGTTATTATAATAAAGTAAGTTCAGCCAGGTGTTTTTATCTTTGATATGCTAACGCTAAACTGTGACCAGAGGGGAAGAAGCCTTTGCATTTTGTTCATTCATCTACTCATCCATCCCTGTCCACCCATCTATCATCCATCCATCATTCATTAACTTACTTCACAAACATTGGATGGGTATCTATTGAAAAGACATTGATAGGGCTGTTCATCATGTGTAGGAAAATGCTTGGTGCTAGGGATACAAATATAATTGATTCTGTGTTTTGCCCTGAAACCCACAACCTTGTAGCTGAATCATTCATTGATTAATATCCACCCTGTATTTCATGACTGCCTGCTCTGTGCCAGTAAAAACAGACACAGGGCCTGTCCTCATGGAGCGTACATGAGTGGTAGACATAATATAGTGTAGAAGGTAAGGGCTGTGCTTTTGAAAATGGGCTTGTGGCTACAGAAGGCATGGCCCAATGATTTGTGAGAGGTTCACGAAGGAAACATTTGAATTTTTATTTATCTTCGTCTTAGTTTACTTAATTCATACTTTTAGTATATTTGGTAATGTGCCTAATATATCCAGTAGTACATGTGTACCAATTATACATAAATAATATTTGAGTTTATTCCGTAAATCCATACTCATAAGGTTCCATAAACAAAAACATTTGCAGACCTCAAGGTAAAAGTATGGATGTGGGATCAGCTAGACTTGTGAGTTTGCAGTTGGTTTCCATCGCTCACTGCCTGTGGTTCCTTGGCCAACGCTGAGCTCCTCATCCTTCACAAGAATTGATGTAAGGATTGAGTGCAATAATGTTAGTAAAGTGCTTATGTCGTGTCTGTTTATATCAAGTTATCAAAAAATGACTCATGTTAATATTGTTATTATTCATGTTATAAATATTAAAATTAAGGCATCTTCAAGGATATATAAAAAATATTGAGATGGGACTGATGAAGCAATGACCCTTAATGTCATAAATTATTGGTGGGGATGTAAGTTGGTGCTACTTTATGTGTAATATGTACCAAGATCCTTAAAAATTTTAAGTCACTTTAACCCAGTTGTCTCCCTTCCAGGAATTCATTCTAAAGAAAAAATTGGAAATTTCAACACATTTATAATAGTGACATTGGGAAAAGAACTAAATGTCCAAAGGTAGAATAGTCAGATTAATTTACAGCTCTGTAATGGAATATTGTGCATCTCTTAACATTTTGGAGACTAGTGGGAACATATTCATATTTAGTGAAGAAGATAGGATACAAAGTTATAGCGTGACCCCAAATATGGTGTTTTTTTTTTTTAAAGCACACTATTGCATCAGTCTACACTTAATTTTGGATGAAGTTTTGGCAGAGCCATTTTCAATCCTGATGTGGAAATGCTTTAAAAGTATTAAATCAGCTTAGAATATATGACATTTGAGAGCTTGGTAAGTTGGTTAGATATATGAGGTCACTACTCTCGCCTAACAGGACATATTTCACTGGTCTCAGCAGGAAGGTGGGTCCAGATGATGAGGAATGCAGGCTTCAAACCCGGACAAGAGGTCCCAGAAATGTGTTTCTGATATTAACTTAGTTAAGGTTGTCAAATGATATTCAGAGGATTGGCCAATGAACAGGCATTAATTCATTCTGTGCTCTACTTCCAACTTATCCTAGAAAAGCCAGAACCCTGGGGAGATGTCTGCCTGGACTCCATGGTTTTGACCTTGTTACGGAAGTGTTTTTGCTGAACAAGGACTTGGCATTACTCGTTACGTTACTTCACAGGTTTTGAAATACTGTCATGATTTCCTGTAGTGAATAGGTGTGCTGTTACTGAGACGTTTGTTTGCTTTACCTTGTGGATAGTGTGACCCGCGTTGATCTGCTTGGAAGGTCAAACTGTGGCCCACCTCTCGCAAGAGTCCAGCACCAAGAGCATGTATCGGACACTTGCTTCTTCTTATTCTTAGCTCTTAAGTTTTTTTTTTTCTTTACTGCCATTTGTTTACTTCCTTTTATATTGTTCTTGTTTTATTTATTTATATATGTATTTCTTTATTTACTTATTTATTTATTTTTTGGTTAATCCTCACCCAAGGATATTATTCCATTGATCTTTTAGAGAGAGTGGAAGAGAGAGGGAAAGACAGAGAGAAACACATCGATTGGTTGCCTTCTGCATGTGCTAGGACCAGGGCCCGGTCGGGGAGGAGCCTGCAACCGAGATATGTGCCCTTGACCGGAATCGAACCCGGGATCCTTTGGTTCACAAGCTCACACTCTATCTACTGAGCCATACAGTCTTCGTTTGACATAGGATAAGCAATAAACCTTAAACTTTGGATGGAAGTTAAAGTCATCCTCTGAAATCTAGACCGTTGGTAGACTGTAAAGATGAAAGGAAACCCTAGCAGGGTGGCAGGGGACTTACCGTTAGTTTCTGATCCTGCCATGGTAGAGGGGAAGCTATTCGTTATTGGAAAGGATGCTCCAGAACTCCCTCAGAGGCAAAAGGAAGGCAACTTCTGTCCTGTGGGGACTGATGGTCATGGGACGTATCCATGGTTGCTGGTTTGTCAGTGCTTCGGGGAGAGGGGCAGGCTGAGACCAGGCAGAGTGGGAGAACGTGTGGGCTTTCTACACCAACACATCACAGTGCAGAGGGCCTGAGCCAGCACCAGGGACTGATGGCACTTGATACAACAGATGAGACTGGGATGAGAGCGTCGAGTGGATCAAACGGGAGGGCTAAGATAATAGTAAAAAGCGCATCCATCCATCCATCCATCCATTCATTCTACAAATGGTTATTTGCATCATGAGGTCCTGAGAGTGGATGTGAGGTATAATGTAGTGAACATCACAGTGTTCTGAGGGAGTGCGACATCAAATACTTAATTACACGTAGACTTTGCTCCTCGCCGTTGTGTTTGGTGTTGTGAGGAGAAGCACCGGATGCTCTGAGAGGGTGTTTGAAAGTTAGCTGCGTGGTCAGTGGGAGTCCTGATTGGTCAGGTTCTAAAGGAAACTGGGCTGAGGAAATGATTTTAGAAGACGTATTAAAAAGGGTTTTTGTTTTTCAATTACAGTTGAAATTCAGAATTGCATTAGTTACAGGTATATGGCATAATGGTTAGACATTCCTATAACTTACAAAGTGATTCCCCCGACACGTGGGTTGGGAAGACTTTTAACTGTACCTAGAAGAGGGAGAGGGTTACCACTGAGGTGTGTACACTGGCTTAGCTGGTTTTCTTGTTGGCCTTTGACCCCTTCTCTGATCTTCCCCAGATGCCTCCCGTGTGTTCTTCATGAGAATGGGATGCAAGTCAGGGGGGAGAGAGGGTGAGCTCTGATTATGAAGGAGATGTGGGCTCTGTCCTTCTGAAGGAAGGGTCCTAAGCAGGAGTCCGCCCACTTGAGTCTGTCCTGTCGAGTGAGCTGAGGGCATTCTTATCATTTTCCTGTAATGAAAGTTGCTAAGCACTGCAGTTTAATCTGCTTTAATCCTATTTATTCTGGACACAAAGGACAAAACTTAATTCTTGTTGTCTTCTTGCAAGTATTCTTAGAAGAGGTTGCAAATTATTTGACTTCTTTGTAGAGTGAAACCTCCAGATTACATGTTACTAACGTTTCCCACTGTCTTCTCATTTTTTCTAAAACGGGCCTCTGTGGAGGCGTAGCATCAGCAGTGTGTGGGCTGGATGTCAGGCCTTCCTTCTAATGGAAGACATGCTACCAGATGTGATGACTCAGTGTCATTTCTATTGAGTTTTCTTTTTAAAAAATATATTTTATTGATTTCAGAGAAGAAGGGAGAAGGAGAGAGAGAAAGAAACATCAATGATGAGAGAATCACTGATCGGCTGCCTCCAGCATGTCCCATTTTGGGGTTTGAGCCCGCAACCCCGGCATGTGCCCTGACTGAGAATCGAACTGTGACCTCCTGGTTTCGTCAACCACTGAGCCACACCAGCCAGGCTCTATTGAGTTTTCTTTGGGCAGAGCTAAGGGCCACCTTGGCAGAGAAAGCAGGGATTTAATGCAAGACAGAAGTTATTCAGGTCCTTTCCTCTCTCTCTGGCTTGTCTTTTGATAATTGGAGATCCTTTTTCACAGTTAATAAAGACATTAAAAAATCATTGAATTGTTTTAATTTTTGAAGATTCTTACTATTTCGCTATAATATTATTTATATTCCATTTATTTTAATGGTGAACTTTCTGTCCCAAACGTAGTCAAAATGTTGTAGTTGCACAAAAAACATATTCCAAGAATTGCTGAAACTCGGATTCTTTCTGCTTCTGCCTCCACTGTGATGCTGAGGTTCAAGTTCAGGGTTTCCTGCCGCCTCTGCAGCCAGGAAGGAATTTGGAAACATGGAATTCAGTTTCTTAAGGTGGCACTCTAGGATATGGGAATTGAGAATCTAGTAATCGGACTCTTCAAACATGCTTTCAATTGTCTTTTGCTTAATTAATTGAAAATTAATTTTAATATTAAGATTAGTCACTTCAGAGGTAATGAAATTTGGCGGGTATCCTTCAGACCATTAAACATACTTTTTGGCCCTAGCCCATTTGGCTCAGTGGCTAGAGCATTTGCTTGCTGACTGAAGGGTCCCGGGTTCAGTCTGGTCAAGGGCACATCCCCAGGTTGTGGGCTCAATCCCCAGTAGGGTGTGTGCAGAAGGCAACCGATCAATGATTCTCACCATTGATGTTTCTATCTCTCTCCCTCTCCCTTCCTCTCTCTGAAGTCAATAAAAATATTTAAAAAACCCCAAAGACAAAACAACATACTTTTTGAGTTCATACTTATGCCTATAGAAAATATATTATTTTGTTTAACATGTATTTTAAGAACATAAATGGTATCATGCTGTTAGTTTTGTTCTCTAATTTACTTTATTTAAAAGATAGTATATTTATGAGATCTATCCATGTTGCTCCAAACAGTTCAGTTCTTTTACCTACTTTCTAGATTCCCCTCTTATGGATGAGACTGTGTGGATATTCAATAGTTGACCAACCATTGGACACTAACAGCCACGAACATCATGCAGAAATAGGAGTAGAATTGGGGGTCATAGGATACATGCCAGAATGCCCCCGGCAGTGGAGGGACATAGTACATATCCGTTCACTAAACACACTTTAAAATTATACAGCATAGAAAAGCAGTTGTTGCTTTCAGACCCACTACTAGTTGTTTGATATTTGGTAATGTAATTTTATTTAGGCCAAAATGGTCTCATTTGTTAGGTGAGGGGATAAGAACCATCTCTACCCATACGATTGTTAACCCCTCCCCACCCAATGAAAAGAACCCTTAATTTCTTTTAGTAGAGCAATTATGTTAAGAATTTTTGGAGTGCTGTATATTTTTCAATAGAGATATTGAATCAGAAGGGTTTTTTAGGTGAATAAGAGTGATACCCAAGACAAAAGGAATGGGAAAATAATGTAAAAATAATAGGCCAGCTTTCCAACAAAACTTGATTTTATGCTGAAATGTCTTCTTCCAAACCTTTCCCCACAACTGCTAAGACGTAGATGCTTAGATTAATTTTCTGGATCCCACAACCCATCACACTATTCCCTGCAGGCATTAGGGAGCCGCTGAAACCAAATGCAGATATAAGGGGAAAAAGCAGGAGGGGCCAGGAAAGTCCTTCAAAGGAGGAGAACTGATGAGTAGTCAAAATGGACTGGAACAAGGATGAGGTTGGAGAAGTACATTGTTCAAGAGCTGATTTATGCACTGGAAATTACGGAGAAACTTTGCTTGGTGGGAAGAAGTTGGAGGCGGGGGGGGGGGGGCAGGGGGGAGGTTCTTAGAAGGGATTGCTTATGGGACAGCACAGGAAACCTGAAGAGGGAGGAAGGGAAGGAGGGGAGAGGGGGAGAGAGAAGGGGAGGATGGGGAAGGGGGAAGAGTAGGCAGAGAAGGAAAAGGGGGAGAAGGAAGGAGGAGGAGGAGGAGGAGGAGGGGAGGGAGGGAGGAAGGGAGGGAGGGAGGGAGGGGAGAGAGAGAGAGAGTGAGATTCCATAGTGGGAGAGCCTTGGTCATACAATTGTGCACTGCAGTATGGAAAAAAGGCTGGAACAAAGGCAAAGTGCTTATAGGATAGAAAGATGGGAATGGACTTAGGAGATTCTGTGTGCCCGAGGTGGGCAGTCATTTTCTTCTTCTTTTTTTTTTGTCCCTGGGATAATAAGACAACCAAACACCATAGTAGCAAGACTGGCCCCAAGACATTGTCCCTAGGTCAGATAATTGGGCACATTGTGTACTAAATTATGAATACGCTTATCTCTTCTTTATGCCATTGAGCTTTGAAGCCATCCTTTATTCTGAAAAGACTGTGAGCCACCCAGTGAGACAATTTCCATCATTATCATAATAATATCAGCAGCAGAATCAAATCATGTGTAGCTGGCTTTCTAAAATTAACATAAAATTGCTTTATGGGTTAGCCGAAAGATACCTAATAACTTAGATTGTGCTCATGTGAGGACAAAGGATGAGTTTTTAATCGTGCCACTTTGAAAAGGGTAAAATTAGTTTTTTTTTTTTAAAAGTGGAGATTGTTTAATACTTATAGAAAAAGTTGAAGAATTTTCAAAAAAATATTACAAATTTCAGGAGGCTTGATTAAGAGAACATGATGTGTCTGTGCTTACATGCATTCAAGTCCTCTGCCACCTGGGCTGTTTCTTCGTGAAGACACTGCACAGCAGAATTTGTCATTTTTGTCTAACCTTGTACTTGCTACTCTTTTTTTAATTTAAGGGGATAATGTTTATTCTTCTGAATATGAAAGTAATACATGGTCATTGTAAAGGATTTGGAAACTATAGAAATACATAATAAAGAAGAAAATAAAATCTAGTCCTATAACTAAAAGATAATACAGTTAACATTCTCTTTCCAGTATTTTTTAAGTGATATTTAATTTTACAGTTAATGCTAAATGCATACTTTAAAAATATTCTTACTGATTTCAGAGAGGAAGGGAGAGGGAGAGAGAGATCGAACAACAATGACAGAGAATTATTGATTGGCTGCCTCCTGCACACCCCACACTGGGGATCGATGGAGCCCACAACCTGGGCATATTCAAACTGTGACCTCCGGGTTCATACTTTTGTTGTTGAGCTCTAATTGTTCCTAAGTTTTTGCTATTGCAGATTTTGGGGAAATTTTGCTAAAGAATGCCTTTCTGAATATTTTTGTATTTAATCATTGGGTATGTTTTCATTTCCTTAGATAAGCTTATAAGTAGGACAAACAGTGTTAACTTTTAAAGTCTATTAATCCATACTACCAAATAAATTCCTTTCTAGAAATTTTGTGCCATGTTCCTTTCTATGAGCCGTGTGTTAACATGTCTTTCTCATAGAACTCTCTCTTAATACACTTGATTAAGTATACTTTCAATGTTGCTAAGTTTAAAGATGAGAAATACTATCGCACTATTATACTTTGTATTTAATTGATGACCAATGAGGTAGGATACTTTTCACTTTATTAGCCATTTATAGTACTGCCAATAATTGTTAGTTTTTCTGTGTAAACTTTCTTTTAGGGCATGGTTTGTTATTGGTTTGAGTAGATTCTTTGTATATTAAGGTTTTGACTATATTACTTTTGCCAATGTTTTTCCAGTTTGCTCTTTCACTCTAATTTCTGTTTACACGTTTCTCATATATAGGTTTTAAAATTTTGTTGTCTTCTTTGATTTCTTGACATTCTTCTATTGTTTCTCTACTTAGAAAATCCTTTTAAGAGAAGATAACTATGAATTTATAGTACTCTCTATTATTGCATTTTAAAAGAAACTTCTATTACTAATTAATTAATAACTTTGGTTAATCCTCACCGGAGGATAATTTTTCATTGTTTTTTATAGAGAGAATGGAAGGGAGTGGGAGAGGCACAGAGAGAGGAGCATTGATATGAGAGAGACACACCGACCGGCTGTCTCCTGCATGGGTGTTGGATAGAGCCTGCAGCCGTGGTAGGCACCCTGGACCAGAATTGAACCTGGGACCCTTCAGTCCGCAGGCAGCTGTTCTAACCACGGAGAAAACCGGCCAGGGCTGCATTTTTATATTCAGTATTTTCAGTCTAAAATTTATTGTGGTTTATAGTGGGTGATGCAGCTCTAATCTTTCTTTTTTTTCTTTAGTAATTAGCTTCACTTTTTATTGACCAATACCGTCTTTCCCTACTTTCTGATGCATCTGTTTTCATCCACTAAATTCTCCCTAAGATAGAGACCAAGACTCCTCCTGAGGGTCTATTGATCATCCTGCCGATTTCCTGCTGAGCATCACATTGTTTTAATTAGATAGTTTTCCAAGTGAGAATTTTTTAAAAAGGGCATTAAAAAATGCCTCTAAGCCACCAATGGGCCATTTAGTTAAAAATAAACATCTATCTCATTGCTTCTAGTTTAAAAATGGCAACATGGAGTTAGCCAACTTCTCCCTTCTGTTCTTGGAAAATAGCTACAAGCGACAAAGAAAATGAGAAACAAACTCCATTGTTTTTTGGTGTAACCACGAGATGGCTGAAACCCCAAGTCACAAAATACGTGTAAATTTTCCCAGAGCCGCGGCGACTGCGTGCATGCGGGGCTCCCAGTGCGGAGAGCGGGAGAAGCTGGGGAAGCTCCTTCTCCCAGTGGCAGTGGCTCAGCCAGAGAAGCCAACAGACATCGCATGTTTGCAAGCGAAGATGATGGACTGGCGGTGGGAGCTTTCCGGCCCCTCCCCGGTTCCAAAAAAGCAGGAGCGGGAGAGTGAAAGAAAAATCACTCCGCAAGCCAGATTTGTAGGCAGCTCTGGGCAGTGGGCTCACAGAAGAAGGTCTGCATTGCCATAAACCCTCCAGTCGCTTCTCTCCGTGGGCTGGAATGACATAGGGGTCAAATAAAGTTACAAAGCCCCGTGTCTTAGGGGAACTTCTGCTTGGTTGGAACACAAATGACCCTACTTTTTCACCCCTGTTTGCACACACACCTCTTCCACAGGTGGTGCAGCAATAACTCACCTCCTACTCAGCCATCTAAAGGACACAGCACAGGAATTATTTGAGGCTATGACAGCAGCAATAGCAAAAACACCACCAAGAAGGGGGTGGGGGGTAAGGAAGAGGAAGAATATGACAGGTGAAGAATATCTGCCAGAAACGGTTGCTATGATGCAAGAAGAAATTGTGGCTGAACATTTCATAATGAATAAAATAATTGAAAGAAGCCAGTGCTTATCTGAAGCGTGTTCAGAAGGCGGAGACCTAGGACCTCAAGGAAGACATGGCAAGGCAGGAAAAGGAGATGAAATGTGATCTGGCAGAGCTCAGAAAAGAAAGAGACAAAAACGGTGAAATCATCACAGAACTAATATCAGGAGTGTAAGGTACACAGGGAGATAGGCAGGCATAGAGAAGAAATGAGAAGGAGAAAAATGACAGGGCAATAAAGAATGAGAAAGGAATAGGCAGAAAATGAACGAAAAGGAATATATGCAAAAGAGATTAAGCATCTGTATATTTAGAGTCCCCTGAAGAGAAAACTACTAGCATAAGAGAGGAAGGAAGGTGAGAGGTAATGTAAGCATTTTTATTTCTCTCATCTAATAATTTACACTATAGTTGCAAGGGAAGTACTGAAAATGATAGTATAAAGCTAAAAAATTAGAAGGTGGAAGTGGGGGATAGAAGGGATAAGGAAGAGGAAATATGCCATTCTAGTGAGTTAGTGGATATTATCTAAAGAAATAGAGGGATGAAATGTATCCAAAAGGTATTATTTAAAGTTATAAAGTTGAAACTAGAAGAAAAATGCAGACCTTCCTAATTATCAGATGAAACACGTAAAATATAGCAGAGTAAACAGATACTGTAGTGAAAGATTTTGAAAGAGCAATAAAGAAGCTTAACATGAAACAATGCAGCAGAACTAAGACCAAGATTATCTGTCATATTAGCAAATATAATTGTAGTAAAATCATCCAGTAAGGGAAAAAGAAATTTAGAATGGACTGCAAAGCCAAACCCAACTTTATTTATATACTAGAGACCCAGTGCACGAAACTCGTGCACGGGTAGGGTCCCTAGCGGCTGCCGGCTGCTGGCTGCCAGCCGGGGCCTTCCTTCATTCCACGCTGCCCCCTGGTGGTCAGCGCACATCATAGCAAGCAATTGAACTCCCGGTTGGTTGAACTTCCGAGAGGACACTTTGCATATTAGATTTTTGTATATATAGATAAGACTCCTGAAACAAAGTGATATGGAAAGGTTGAAAATAAAAAGATGGGGCTGGCCGGTGTGGCTCAGTGGTTGAGCATCATCCCATTCACCAAGAGGTCACCAGTTCAATTCCCAGTCAGGGCACATGCCCAGGTTGCCAGCTCGATCCCCAGTAGGAGGTGTGCAGGAGGCAGCCAATTGATGTCTCTCTCTCATCGATGTTTGTCTCTCTCTCTCCCTCTCCCTTCCTCTGTATTTGAAAAATCAATTTAAAAAACATACTTAAAAAGGGAAAATAAAAATATGGAACAAAGGTATATGTAGTCACATGCAAACAAAAAGAAAGCAGGGATCATGATCTCAATATCAGAAAAGGTTGAACTCCGAGCGGAAAGGATGAAGCAAGATGAATAAAGGCACGTTCTGATGCTGCATGGTACAGTTCACAAGGAAGAGGTGGAAGTTCTGAACTGCACCGAGTGAAACAGCTCCAGCATGTCTGAGGCAAGAATACAACTGCTATAAGGTGATAGAGAATTACAGTAGTAATAGGAGACTTGACCTCACCGCTCAGCTCATGATAGCAATCAGGGAAGGCTAGAGGTGCCTAATTAAAATAATGAATAAGGCAGGACCAATTGATACATATTGAACTCAAAGCCCAGATGGCAGAGAATACACCTTCCAGTTCAGTGCCCATGGAGCACTCATAAAATTGAGCATTCTCAGAAGCCTCAATAAATTCCCTGAAGTAGGAATAACATAGGAAGGTGATGGTACACATACACAATGGCTGGTACCGTAAGGGCACTTTCCAGTCTGGGTGGACCCAGTTCTGCGTGGACGGTGGGCAGCCACACTGGTGTACACCAGCGACTGCCATTCCTAAATGCCAATGGTGTTCTCTGAGCACAGTGCAATGTCGCAGCAATCCCTAACAGACCCAGAAAACAAAGGGTCACCAGCGCCCCAAAGCTCTTAACTCAGGTCAAAGAAGTCCAAGCCAATTGGAAGACTGGAAGATAGTCATGAAGAAGACTCCGTGAGCATCTATGGGCTAGAAAGGAAGTGTTAAGAGGAAAAGCTCAGCCGTAAGGAAATACGCTCCTGTGTTCTCTCAGCTTTTTAAAGAAAGAGATTTGTGATAAGGAATTGGCTCCTGCAATAATGGAGGCCGCGAAGTCCTAAGATCTGCCTTTGGTAAGCTGGAAACACGGGGGAGCCGATGGGTAAGTTCCACCCTGAGTCTGAGTCTAACGTCAGAAAGAGGCTGATGGCCCAGCTGCAGACAGAGAGAGCAAATTCTCTTGCTCAGCCTTTTTGTTCTATTCAGCCTTCAGTGGATTGGATGAGGGCCCCCCCTCCTGTGGGAAGGGCAATCTGTTTTACTCAGTCAACCATTGCAAATGTCAATCTCATCCAGAAACACCCTCACAGACACACCCAGAATCATGTTTAACCAAATAGCTGGATACCCTGTGACTCAGTCAAGTATACACATAAAATTAATCATCATAGCTAAGGGACATATAAATCGTGAACAAATGAAGAAAATATTTTATTTGGAAGACTCAACATTTAAAAGATGTCAATTCTCCTTAAATTTATTTATAAAATTAACACAGTCCCAGTAAAAAATCCAGCAGGGTTTTTGGGACTTTGACAAGCTGACTCTGAATTTTACATGGTAAAATGCACAAGTAGGGGTAGCTAGAATATTCTGAAAAAGAGGCCCTATCATGTCCCAAAATATGTGAATGTGCTCCCAGCAGCCTTAGCAGCCCTGCCCCCCTCTGTGCTTCATCGGTTTTTGTCCTTCGACCTCACTGCCTTCTCTCAGACCTTGAGCACGCAGGGTATACGTCTGCCACGGGACCATTGCTTGTCCTTTTGGCTATTGGCATGATGTGTGTTGGTCCTGCTTCAGTGCCCTTTGCCTTTTTCATTCCTACCTAATCATCACTATTTTAGGGAAATCTTCCCAATTCCTGAGTCTTAAGCCACTGTCCCTTGTTATCTGCTTCATTCTTTCCTTCCATGCATTCATTTCAGTTTGTAATTATTCCGTCATTAATGTGGTTGTTTGGTGCATGATGGTTTTCTTATGAGACAGGAAGCTCAGTGCCTGACCCAGCATAGGCCTTCGGTAAATATTTATTGATAAATAATCTCCAGTCTGCTGGTCATTGACCTGGCAATGGCCTTCTAAACCCATTAATCCAGTCTTCTTAATTTAGGCCCCGATCCAGTATTAGAAGCAATGACATCTCCATGTGTAGTTTCTTTCACCAATGGACATTGGGAGATGTTAATGCTTCTGGTAGTGTCTGCATTAGATTGTAACCTCCTACAATGAAGGGCCATGTCTGAACTGTCTTCTGTGGCTCTCAGTCTTATGTTCAATGGACACGATATATTTTCATAAGAAGGAAATGTAAAATTTTGGTATACTACACCATTGCCTGAAAAATGACACTAGTCATTGGAAGAAATAATCATAGCTATTGAAGAATTTATTTTCTTTCTTTTGTTTTTTAAATTAAGTTTTTTTTTATATATATTTCTTTATTGATTTCAGAGAGGAAGGGAGAGGGAGAGAGAGATAGAAACATCAATGATGAGAGAGAATCATTGATCGGCTGCCTCCTGCATGCTCCCTACTGGGGATCGAGCCCGCAACCCAGGCATGTGCCCTTGACCGGAATCGAACCTGGGACCCTTCAGTCCGCAGGCTGACACTCTATCCACTGAGCCAAGCCGGCTAGGGCTTAAAAAAGTTTTTATTGATTTTTAGAGAGAGAGAAAGGGAGAGGGAGTGAGAGATAGAAACATTGATGAAAGAGGAACATCATTGATCGGCTGCCTCTTACACACCCCCTACTGGGGATCAAGTCCCAAGTTGTGGGCCTGTGCCCCCGACTGTGAATTGAACTGGCGACCTCTTGGCTCCTGGGTCGATGCTCCACCGTTGAGCCACACCGGCGGGGCTGAACTTATTTTTTTTAATGAATTTTATAAATTGTGTGCCAAGCATATTATAGTTCCAACTTCTCCTCAGTGACCCAGGTCCTTACTACACATGGCAGATCTCAGAAAATATTGCTGTGGTGGTTAGGGCGGAGAAGTTGCCCTGAAAGCTGAGTGAGGCTGAACAGGATGTGGTTCTCTTATTAGATGCAGTTAAAAGTTTTATGTCTTCTCCCCAGGAGTACATACCTACCATCTTCTTGGATATGTTGTGATTGGCAAGCATTGGCTGTTCCTAAGTGCACTGAAGGTTTTGTTTGGCATTTTGCGGCCTGAAACCCACTGGCCATGACAACGCTTGTTGGAAGGTGAAGGGCTTTAGAATGACTTTTGCATTCATGAGTATTTCCAAACAGTAGTCTTTGGCAGCTGAGTGGCTGGGCAGTCATAAACAGGTTTTACTGGTGTGTCCCCTGGGGCCACTTAGATAATTCCAGGAAATCCTCCTTTATGTGACCTCTTTCATATTCCCTTAAAACGAGTGGCTTTCTTTCTTTTTTTAAAAAAAAATATAATTTATTGATTTTTTACAGAGAGGAAGGGAGAGGGATAGAGGGTTAGAAACATCGATGAGAGAGAAACATCGATCAGCTGCCTCCTGCACACCTCCCACTGGGGATGTGCCCGCAACCAAGGTACATGCCCTTGACCGGAATCGAACCTGGGACCTTTCAGTCTGCAGCCCGACGCTCTATCCACTGAGCCAAACTGGTTAGGGCACGAGTGGCTTTCTTGTATGTCTTTCCCAAAGACCACAGGCCCTGGAAACTCCATGGAGGTGGGTGTAAGTGTCTGCTCAAGCTGAAGGGAGCAGGCGCTATGGTGTGAGTGCCACACAGGACCTTGAGTGACACACGGACCAAACCATCAGATCTGCTCTGCAGACGTGTTTATTTGGGTCACACGGTGCTTCTTTTTTAAACATTAAAATTAGTTGCCAAGCTGCAAGAACTGCAGATTTTTACTTCCAAAAGTCTGGATATATGACTTGTCTTGAAAAATTGGGGCAGTTTGGCCATGCTGGGGTCTATATTTCTGTGCTGGCTCCCATCAGCTGTAGGCAGTTCCTTTCTTTTTTCTTTTCTTTTTTTTTTTTTTAAATATATTTTATTGATTTTTCACAGAGAGGAAGGAAGAGGGATAGAGAGTTAGAAACATCGATCAGCTGCCTCTTACACACTCCCCACTGGGGATGTGCCCGCAACCAAGGTACATGCCCTTGACTGGAATCGAACCTGGGACCCTTCAGTCCGCAAGCCGACGCTCTATCCACTGAGCCAAACCAGCTAGGGCGGCAGTTCCTTTCTTGATGAGTCAGGACTCCTCAGGTGACCCAAGTCACCTCCATGATCCGGAGAGAGGCTGTGAGATTGAGAATAAAGAGCATAGTGAATGATTACCAAGGAAACTGCCTCTTCGTCCCATGCGACGTCCCATGGTGTCTCTTCTGACTGTTCTTTGTTGTCTATAGGTTCTGGTCAGAGGCCAAATAGCATTTAAGCTGGGGCACGGGGGTGGGGGTAGGGGGGGAGTTTCTAAAGGGACACAGGCCAATTCTTAATGCCTTCCTGGGGGGGCACATCATTCTTTCCCAGGCGGCCTCCTGCCTCCTTAGCATGTTGGGAGTGAGCATGAAATGATCTGAACAAAGCACGTCTCTAGGCGGCATTTCGACACATGCGGACGACGGAGGACGCGTCTGTATTTAATCTGGCTCTGCACAGCTGCACAGGAAGGTTGTTTTCACTCTCCTTTCTATTTTGTCTTCTGGGGAACCCTATCAGGAAATTTACGATCGTCTCTTGGAAGCCCCAGCCACTCGGGAGCAATTAAACCACTATCGGAATGTGGCCGAAAACGCCCGGAGTGAACTTGCAGCAACTTTGGTCAAATTTGAATGTGCTCAGTCCGAGGTAAGATTATGTATCTTCCTAACTCAGAAATGGGACGCTCGGCTTCTGGTGGAGTAAAGCAGAGCAGAGAGGCGATTACAAACCGAACAGCAGGCCACAGAGTCAAACCTTTCAGCAACGCCTCTGCTGATTCTCTTCCCGTGCGCCTGCCTCCCGTTGTGGAGGGTCCCTGAGAGGTTCTGCATTTGTCATGCTGCTCAGCACGGCGGGGCTGCCGTCTCCGTCTCAGAGAAGCCCTGCCGCCTTGAGAGGCCTGGGCGCCCCTGAGCTCTCTGGGTGGCAGCTGCCCGGGTTTCGGAGGGCCGTTAGCTTCTTCTGGAATATGTCCCTTTCAGGTGGATTGCTTGCAGGCTGGAGCCCATCGGAGGGAATTCTCAAGCCCTTTCTCATGACAGTTCTGATTGCGGGGGGAATTCTAGCAAGAGGACTGGAGTCCTCTCTCCTCTGGGCTGGATCAGGTCTACTATGGAATTTCTGAGGGGGTCTCTTTAGACCCATTCTGCTCATAGCCTGGTGGCCTTGAGCTTGAGGAACCTGGGCTTGTCTGTGAGGTAACTATGGGTTTCACTGGGCTGGCAGGACCTTACTGAAAGACGAGTTGATAATGTATTTGGGAGGGGAGAGAGGGAGAGAGGGAGGGAGAGAGAGAGAGAGAACGAACATGTATGATGCATGCTCACAGTTCTAAAGAAGTACATACATTCATAATGGTTTCTTATAGGGGGGCCTGATAGCATAACTTAATAGGGCACACACAGTGCGCAGCGTTTTGATGCCACAGACTCCATAGAAGTCCAAATGTTTCCTCTGTGTAACTCCTGTAAGGGAAGCGGCCGTGGCCCTGAAATTACAAGTAGCACAGCATGTGGGCTCCTTGTTTCATTTTCGCAGCAATAGCAGGAACATGGATTTAGGAAAATGGGCTACCATTGCAAAATATGTTACTGCCTTTTGCAAAACACACCACACATATCTCTGGAGTGAGACTAAATTACCACAAGGCATTGCTCAATTGGTTTTGAAAAAAAAAAAAGCAATAAAACAGAACATGAAGTCTGTTATTAAGGCATAAGTTCCCATCTGGTAATACAGATGCATATATGAAGAAACGAAAGGAAAGGTGGATGAGGTCATGAATAAAGGAGTGCAATTTGCAATTACGGTTTTGGGTTTCTTCAAACTTATGCCATTGAAATCCTTTTGGTCTTTCCATTTCTTTTTCGTATTAAGCTTCGAGAACTCCGATCCAGAATGCTTTCTAAAGAAGCTTCCTGTCAGGAACTGAAAGCCGAGATGGAGAACTACAAAGAGAACAACGCCAGAAAGTCATCTCTCCTCAGCTCTCTGAGAGACAGGATCCAGGAGCTGGAAGATGAATCGGCAGCCCTGTCTGCTTCCAAAATGAGGACCGAAATCACGGCTCACGCCGCAATCAAGGACAACCAGGAGCTAAAGAGGAAGGTTGTAGAACTAGACGAGGAATTACAGTAAGGGTATTTTAGTATATTCTTAGTTGAGTTTGTTTAAAATACTAGTTTCTGATGGCAAGGTGCACTTTTGAATGTTCCGAGAGCTCGCATTAGCCTGGAAACTCAATTTGAAAAAAAAACAAAAAATTACTGACCTCAGGTTCAGAGATGTTTGGAGTCTTAAAATTTCCCCCCAAGTTCATTTCTAAATGTCACCAGGAGTCTTAACAAACAGCATTGTCTTCATGATGTGTAGGGCTGTGAATGCTTCTATATACAATTTGGAGATTTCTAAGTAGAGGTTTGACCAGAGGTGGAGGTGGTGGAGTCATGCACAGAGGGAGGCATTAATTCAGAAGCTACGTACAAGAATACCCTGGCAGCCCAGACCGCCCCAAACACTCCTCATTCGGTCTTATTGCCAGTTTATGCAGAACTCATGAAATCTAGGTTCTCCATATACTTGGCTCTGGTGAAAGGTGATAATCAGGAAAAAAATTGAGAACTAAATATGCTTTTAAATTTTGTGTGTAATAACTTTACTAATAAAATACTTGGTATTTATTTGACTTAGTCCATCTTGACAAAAAAAACAATAACACTTCCAGGTCTGGTCCTTTTTCTCCTTCCCCTTAGAGCAAAACTCATTAAAGTGTTTGTACATACTCAACTTCCAACTTCTCTCCTCTCTCCTTCTCTCTTGGATCTACCCCCACTGAATCCACTCACTGAGCTGACCAGTGAGCACACATTGCAAATGAAATGATTTAGTCTTTATCTTACTTGACCTGTCAGTACATCAGCCACAGTTGGTTTCTCCCTGAAACTCTGTCTTCTTTGGGCTTTGAGGACTACATATGTCCACTCTCTCCCTGACCCTTCGCCTGCTCTGTCATGGTTTTTGCCCTTTCTCATCTCCTTGACTTCACAATATTGGAGTGCCCCAGACTCAGTCCAGGAATCTCTTCAGGTTTCTAAGTCCACTCTCTTGGTAACCTCTTCTAGTCTCATGACTCTAAGAATGATCTAAATGCTAGTGACTCCCACATCTCTATAGCTAGCCCGGATTTCTCCCCAGGATTCAAGACCCACACATCTCCACGTGGCTGTCCAACAGGCATCTCAGACTTCACGTGTCCAACACTGAGCTCCTGGCATTTCCACGGAATGCTCATGCACATTTTCTCATCGCGTTTAATGATGAGTTCATTCTTCTAGTTGATCAAGTCAGAAATATCACATCATCCTTGGCCTCTTTCTTTCCCACATTCTGTGTCTGATCCTTCAGTAAATCTCATAATCTATTTCTAAATAGATCTCATCTTCAAAATATATCTAATCTTCGACAGCATCCAACTGACACCCTCATTGCCACGAACCTGGTCCAAGCAACTATCACCGGTCACCTGGATTGTTACAGTAGCCTCCTAAGTGGTTTTCCTGCCTCTGCCTGTGCCCCATGCAGCCAGAGTGATCCTGCAAAAACACAAATTAGATCCTATCAGTCCTCTGCTCAGAGCCCTCCAATGACTTCTCTTCTCACCCAGGGTAGAGACAGCGTTTCCTATGATCTACAGGCTCATCTCGCCTTCTTTTGCTTCCATCCTCTCTCCTCTATCCTTTTTCTCCCAGCTGTCCGGCTTCTCTGTTGACTCTTGAACACACCAGGAATGAACCTTCCTCAGGACTTTTGCACTTGCTGATCCCTTTCCTAGAAAGCTTTCCCCCCAAATAGTATCTGGCTGTCTCTGCCAACTTAGGTCTTCCTCAAAAGTCACCTTCTCAGGAAGCATTTGAAATCTTACTTCCTGGCATTGTCATCTGTTTTGGTTCAAATAAAATCTTTTTTTTTTCCCTCTAAGCCTGGGTTTATTTATTTATTGATTTTTTTTACAAGAAAGAGTATTGTATATTTTATTTATTTGTAAATTGTGTACATTTTATATTATTAATTTTTTTTCTTTTTTTTATTGTTTGAAGTATTACAAATAGTAGTACATATGTCTCCTTTTTTTCCCCCCCATTGACCTCCCCCCCGGCCTCCCCTACCCCCCAGTACATGTATTTACCTGGCCCCCCCCTGCCCAGTGTCTTGTATCCGTTGGTTATGCTTATATGCATGTGTACAAGTCCTTCGGTTGATCTCTTACAGCCCCCCCCCCCCAACCTTCCCTGCCTTCCCGCTGTAGTTTGACAGTCTGTTCAATGCTTCTTTGCCTCTGTATCTATTTTTTCCCCATTTCTTTCCTTTAAAAAATCTTGCCTCTGCAGACTAGAAATAAACATATAATAACAAAAAATGTTTGAGTCCCAATTTCAATGTCCAACAGTTCTGAGTCCCCGTTTCAATGTCAAACAGTTCCTTATGTGTACATGTCAGCAGTGATATCTGGATGGTGGGCACATGGTGGCAATGCAGGTCCGACCCTTTCTGGTTTGGTCCTAGGCAACCTGCTGCGACGCACAGCTGCTGACTGCTAGCGTCAAATAAACTCTTATACATTTTTTTTTAAAGTCACCTTACCAGTGAGGGCTTCCATGAGTGACCAGGTCTAAAATGTTACCCCACTCCCTCCAAATATATCTTACCTTCTCCTGCTTAATTTTTTCCCCTTCAGTCCTTTTCTAATATTCTATACATTCTACCCACATTAATATTTTGTTTATTGTTTATCTTCCCATCTAGAACATAAGCTTCATGAGGGCAAGGATCTTTATTTGTTTTGTTTACAACTGTATCTTTAGCACCTTTAATAGATACTCAAAACTGACATGCAGTGAGTACCCATGGGCATTCATAATTCCACATTTCTGTGCTTATGTCCTTAGGATAGACTCCTGCAACTTTGCTGGCTAAAAGTGAAATGCACATAGGAGTGGAAATAGTTTAGAAACCCTTGGAATAGAGAAGTGAGACTGAAATCTCAGAGTTAATGTGTGGAATCATCTATATAAATCAGTCAGAGCTATAGTATTAATTGTGCCTTTCATGAGTCAGGAGACTGGATACATACTACCTTCCATTTGCTGAAAATAAGAACCGAGAGAGATATTGATGTTGGTCTTCGATTGTTATACATTTTTCTAAATAGGAATATGATATGCTTTTGAGTCTATGCAATTACATGCTTTGTTAATCTTTGAATGGAGGGAAAAGAATATGCAGTAAACACTCAACATGGCAGAAAGGGAAAGCAATAATCATGTTTATTATCTAGAGTAGTAAAAAAAAAAAATGGTACCAAATTACTGAAATGATTTCTAATTTGCCTTTAAAATATGTCTATTTTTTTGAGGATTTCTTAGTCTCTAAGAGTTAAAGCATGAGAAATAGACTGCGTTATCTCAGCAAACCTACCCTAGATTTGAAATTAAGTATTTGTAGCAGAGCATAAATTGACTGATTTTCCTTGACTGGCCCCTTCCAATATACTTTACAACCTCTGGGTGTGTGAGAATTAATAGTGATCTTTTCCAGAGGTGGGAGCAGCCCCTGCTTCTGATGTACTTTTTAATTTTTATTGATTTCCGAGAGGAAGGGAGAAGGAGAGAGGAGAGAGAAACATCAGTGATGAGAGAGAATCATTGATCGGCTGCCTCCTGCATGCCCCACCCTGGGGATCAAGCTCGTAACCCAGGCATGTGCCCTGACTGGGAATTGAACTGGACCTCTTGGTTCATAGGTTGACGTTCAAGCACTGAGCCACGTTGGCTGGGCCTGATGTACTTTTTGTTATCGTTATGCTTGGCCATGAACTAGAGAATGCTGGAAATAACCCTTCTAAAATAAGCATGGTGCCCTAGAACCAATGTAGCAGCCCTCTCCTGCCCCCCGCCGCCGAGGCCCCAACAGAGACCCATGGGGTTGGGCCTATCTGCTACTTGTGTACATCCTAGAAGGTTGGGGATAGCTGATAGAGAATCGGTCTGTCCCCCTTGCTGTTACTAGATCTAAGATGCCATGAAGATTTTCCTACATTTCTGCAGAGTGTAGATGCCCCAGAATTGCTTCCACTTTCTCCTTGCTTTACAGGGTTTGCATGGCAATAATGTGCTCTGTGTCTGGGGAATTATTGTGATGAAAGTGATGATTTCCCATAAAGACCTTAAGTTCTGGACTTTGCTTGATGACTTATTTGCTATTTGCCTGATAGAAAGCGTGTAAAGGAAAACGAGGAGAATAAGAATCAAATGTCGAAGAATTGCAAGGAACATGAGGAATTTCTAGCTCGTCTCCAGGACTGCTTAGATCCAGATAAGAAGAATGAAAAGATATCAGATGAAGATTTAATTCTAAAGGTGTTTGTATGCATATGAAAAAGACATTTAGGGGTCATTTTGACATGTGCCATGAAAAGAAAAGCTGTGTCTGAGTCTGGGGGTGACGAGAGAATGGGACATGGCCCAAATGTAGCATTAATTGAGTGTGTGACCTGGGACAAACCATGTCACCTCTCTGAGGCTCAGTTCCAAGATCCTTTCTAGCATTTTGGGGGATTAATTATTCTCCAGAAAGGATTAATTGTGTTTATCTAAAATATATTTAGATTGTCAAATACAATGAGTTATTCATTTTAATGGTGTGTTTTAGGAAGATTTTTGTTTGTTTGTTTTGAATTAAGACAGAAACACACACACACACACACACACACACACACACACACACCAATAGCAAAAACAGTGTGTGTCATTTTTGGGATATTTCTTGAGTATAAGATTAAGATGAGTTCTAAAGTAATATTTAATATTATATTAAAGCCCCAGAATAATAATCCTGCTTTAATGGTGGGTTGCCATCAAGATGGAAATTAATTATATCAACTGCATAGGTCACTTGGCCCATCGTGATTCATTAGGGCACTTGGAGGTATCTGAGCTCTCACCGTATCTCTGTTCCTTTTTCATCTAAACCTTTCGTATCCTAGCTTCTGGATAGATCCCCAGGCAGCCACCTCTTAGATGTTTATTAGTCTGCTTCCACGTGTCTGAAAGCTGGAAGTATCCCACTTCACTGGTGGGTTGCGTAGGCCTAGAGGCAGCCTGGTACCCAAAAGGGTGCTGGATGCATCTCCTCCTCCTTCTCCTGTGGCTAACCTGTGACCAGGAGCCTGGCTCTAAAAGTCCACCTGGCGCCCTAACCGGTTTGGCTCAGTGGATAGAGCGTCGGCCTGCGGACTGAAAGGTCCCAGGTTCGATTCCGGTCAAGGGCATGTACCTTGGTTGCGGGCACATCCCCAGTAGGAGGTATGCAGGAGGCAGCTGATCGATGTTTCTCTCCCATCAATGTTTCTGACTCTCTATCCCTCTCCCTTCCTCTCTGTAAAAAAAAAAATCAATAAAAATATATAAAAGTCCACCTGGAGGGGATAATCTTTAAAGCCAAGTGGTGGGAAAAAGAAAAGGGAATTAAGGAGCTCCTTTAAATTTTTTTTTTTTTAAATTGATTTCAGAGAGGCAGGGAGAGAGAGAGAAACATCAATGATGAGCATCATTGATCGTCTGCCTCCTTCACGCCCCCTACTGGTGATCAAGCCCAGAACCTGGGCATGTGCCCTGATTAGGAATCAAACCATGACCTCCTGGTTCACAGGTCGATGCTCAAGCACTGCGCCACACCGGCTGGGCAAGGAGCTCCTTCAATACCACCCTTTCCCACAGCAGAGTCAACCCCCAGGTGCTAATGTGGGTGCCAATCATGCCTTTGTATTTTCTGTATTCCTAATGCTTTGACATCTGGGGCCTTGCTGACCTAGGGAGCCTGCCACTCCCACAGCCAGTCCGTTCCTGGTAAAGGACCCACCTGGGAGCACAGCTTTCATCGGCAAACCAACCCCGCCAGAGCCCACACCCAGACTCCCAGCGCTGGGCCCCTCTCCCCTGCCCCAGTCATCCCAGTGCCAGGCGACAGAGGACTAGGGACGGCCCTGCACTCCAGAGCCTGCTGGGATCACCCTACCAGCCCATCCTCAGGCTGCTTCTCCTGCCTCACCCAGGTCCCCCTCACCCCCTGTCCCCTGACTGCCCCTGGTGCTTCCCCGTGCCGCCCTCCATGGCATGGCGTGCCCCTCCTCTTGGGATCTGATCTGTTGGTCTCACTCTACCTGAATAACAATGTGACCTATAGTGTGAAACAGATACTGGGACCCTAGAGCTTTCGCGTCCCAGTCACCTGAGCAGGTGCCAATCACTGCCCAGCGCAAGAGGCTGCTGTTTAATGTGCTTTAGCTGGTCCCCTAAGAAGTGGAGCAGAACCTTCCGTCTCAAAGCCGCCCCCTCACTTCTCTGGCCATCACACCCACGTGTGCACACGCAGTCCGGATCCCTGGGGGGAAAGGAGGCACTCCTAAGAACTCAGGTGACACTCAGTTCTCCATTTCTCAAATATTGTCTGAGTGACTACTTTATGCCAGACACTGTTCTGGGGCTACAGCTGTGGCTGAGACAAGACTAAGTCTGGGCATTCCTAGAGCTTTCCTTACCGTGGGGTGAAGAGGAGGAGGAGATAAGTATCTAATATGATCCACATAGAAAAGGGGAAGCAAATCCGGGTGCGGGATAGAGAGTGAAGCAGGGGAGAGGCGGGGCATGCTAATTTAGGTAGACTGGCCCAGGAGCGCCCTCAGAGGTGGGGGCTCTGGAAGGATGTTGGGCAGCGAACGTGCAAATACGAGGAAAAGTGTTCAAGCGAGGGGGCAGCCCTGAGTCGGGCGCAGGGCACCACGTTGGCAGATGGCTGAGGCCGAAAGAGATGCCCGCTCCCCAGAGAGTCCTCACACCAGCCCTGACCCTGTCGCTGGAGTGGCGGGCCTTCCTGCAGGCCTCCGCGTGGCCTGACAGAGTGAGCTGCCTGCGTGGCTGCGTCCCTGTGGCCTAGAAGCTGTCATCTTTGTAAATCTTGTGTAGGGCTGTGAATGCTTCTTTGTCATCTTTGCCATCTTTGTAAATCTTGCAATCTTATTGATGCTCCCAGTTAACGCAAATGTACAACATAGAGTACGCAATGCCCGCTAATCCCAATGATTACCACGGTTGGAGCGTGCCGTTCAGGATTTTTCTATGCTTGCATCCATTCGAAGGATTTGTTTTTATTTTTTTAAAATATATTTTATTGATTTTTTACAGAGAGGAAGGGAGAGGGATAGAGAGTTAGAAACACTGATGAGAGAGAAACATCGATCAGCTGCCTCCTGCACACCCCGCACTGGGGATGTGCCCGCAACCAAGTTACATGCCCTTGACCGGAATCGAACCTGGGACCCTTCAGTCCGCAGGCTGACGCTCTATCCACTGAGCCAAACTAGTCAGGGTGAAGGATTTGTTTTTATTTTTATTTTTAATTTTTATTTTTTAAATATATTTTATTGATTTTTTCAGAGAGGAAGGGAGAGGGATAGAGAGTTAGAAACACTGATGAGAGAGAAACATCGATCAGCTGCCTCCTGAACACCCCACACTGGGGATGTGCCCGCAACCAAGGTACATGCCCTTGACCGGAATCGAACCTGGGACCCTTCAGTCCGCAGGCCGACGTTCTATCCACTGAGCCAAACGGGTCAGGGCGAAGGATTTGTTTTTAAAAGTCCTGCTTTCTCTCTGCATTCTCTCCTGTGCCAGGCTGCGCCTTGCATGCCACTGGTGCCTCTTTTCCCACCACGCCCGTGGCCGTGGCTGCTGTAACCTTGCCGATCATCACCTTCTCTCAGCTATTTAGACGGCAGGGTGCTTGCCCTGTCCGCAAGCTTTTAGCTGAGCTCGCATCACTGTCACCCTGTGCCCACCTTTGGATTAATTTTAATTTGACCACTGGGTCCGCCCTGAGTTTAGAGGCAGCCTTTGCACATGTGACCTTTGAGTGGATGGAGGGGTAGAGCTCCCACAGTTTGCAGTCGTCGGGGGCGAGAGGGACCCGAGAGGCTTGGAGAAAGTGGTGTGAACTTGTCATTTCCGTGGGACAGCTGCGATTGCTTTCTCTTCAGCTCAGGGAGCTCTGCACGGAAAATACGTCCCTGAAAGGACAACTTGTTACTCTTGAAGAGACCGTGAATGTCCATGAGATGGAGGCAAAAGCCAGCCGAGAAACGACCATGAGGCTGGTTTCCCAAGTCAACAGAGAGCAGAAGAGAGCCGTCTCCTGCGCCGAGGAGAGGGACGGGCTGCGGCAGGTACAGCGTGGGAAGTGTGTGGGCGTCCGTGGGCCTGTGCTGAAGCAGAAAGTGGAACTGGATGCAGGTGGGCACACCTGCTTTGCAGACCATGCTCTGGGGCAGGCGTCCTCAAACTACGGCCCGCGGGCCACATGCGGCCCGCCGAGGACATGTATCCGGCCCGCCGGGTGCCGCTGCCTGTCCTGCTTAGCAGCCGACTCGACGCGTCCCGGGTCCGCAGTGCGCATAGGAATTTGTTCATAGTTTTTTTTTAAAACTATAGTCCGGCCCTCCAGTGGTCTGAGGGACAGGGAACTGGCCCCCTGTTTAAAAAGTTTGAGGACCCCTGCTCTGGGGACTGCGCTACCCGGAGGCGGGGCGGCATGGGACTCAGGGCCCTGAGGGGCCGTGTGAGGCGTGGCTAGGAAACGAGGACAAAAAGAAATACTTAAAAGTACCGGGTTCGTGGAGAATGTCTGACTTTAAGCAAAAGGATTACATTTTTTAAAATTTATGTTTTTGAACGAGATACACAATTCTAAATGGACACAATAGTATGTGGTGAAAAATGTCCCCCTTACCCACCACCTCCAGCCACCCAGTTGTCCTCAGAGGCAACCTCTGTTAACAGTTTCGTATACACCTTTCTAGAACCATCCCACGTACATGTATGCACATGCTTACTCTTGTTATTTATTTTTAACAAGGGCAGCATATTCTGTACGCTGTGTTTTTCTCTTACTTAACAATGGTAATACACTACATGCTATCATAAACAAGGGTGCAGACTTGCGGGGTCAAAGAATATGGGTATGATAATTTTGAGACATGTTGCCAAAAGAAATGGGCTCTTAATTCTAAACTTTTATTTTTATAGTGAGTTGCTTGATCTTATCAAATAGCTAGAACCTGCTTAAGCATGAGAATTAATACTGTAAATCTTTTAACACTATATAAACCTTTAATTATATTTTTAAAATTTTGTGACAATTCTGGGATTAATAGTAATGATCAAGGAGGAGGGTGGGTGGGCAGGAAGAGATCAAGCTAAGCACTTATATGCATATATGCATAACGCATGGACACAGACAATAGGGTGGTGAAGGCCTGGGATGGGGGGTTGGGGTGGGCTATAAGGGGCCAGTGGGGGAAAAAGGAGGCATCTGTAATACTTTCAACAATAATGAAAAAAAAAGAGTAATGATCAATTTCTAAAAGCAAAAGTGAGCAAGTGCAGTTATAAAATATAGAGGAGACGATTAAATAGTAAAGGGGACGGAATTTTGAATTAGATAATGACTAATGCTGAAAAAGAGAGGCCCCATGAGGGGCCAAGGCCCAGTGGTCTCCCACAGGCTCAAGGGGTTCTGGACTGGGATGCAGTACAAGGAGCCATTCTTGTGGGGTCTCCCTGTGGGCCTTCCATGCCTCCAGTGATCACGGCCAAGCTGGATGAGATGGGTGGTTGGAATGTGAAATGATCCACAGCAATGATAATACTTTCCATGCCCGCCCTTCCCAATTCCCTGCATCACAAATCCCTTCTTACCACTGGATTTCTTCTCCTGACACATTAGCTCTGCTGAAAAGAGCAAAGGTTTTGTCATTGTTACCAAGTAGCTTCAATCATTTCAAAGCCCTTGAGTTAGTCAGCTTGGGGCACCATACCAGATACCACAGACTGTGTGGCTCACACAATGGACATTTATTTCTCACAGTTCTGGAGGCTGGAAGAGCAAGATGAAGGTTCCTGGTGAGAGTTGTCTTCCTGGCTTGCAGATGACTGCCTTCTCGCGGTGTCCTCATGTGGCAGAGAGGGAGAAAGCTGTCTGGTGTCTCTTCTTACAAGGGCACCAATCCCAGCCTGAGAACAACACCCTCATGAAGTCAGCTAAACCTAATCACCTCTCAAGCGTTCCATCTCCAACCATCACCACACGGGACATTAGGGCCTCAACAATGAACTTCAGGGAGACACAATTCAGTCCATAGCAATCCTTTGCTGTTGTTCTAGCTAATTTAAAAAGACCAAGTAAATTACTTTACTCCAACATTTTTTTTTAAAAAAAAATATTTATTGATTTCAGAGAGGAATGGAGAGGGAGAGAGAGATAGAAACATCAATGATGAGAGAGAGTTATTGATTGGCTGTCTCCTGCACGCCCCACACTGGGGATCGAGCCTGCAAACCAGGCATGGGCCCTGATTGGGAATCGAACCATGACCTCCTAGTTCAGTGGTCGGCAAACTGCGGCTCGCGAGACACATGCAGCTCTTTGGCCCCTTGAGTGTGGCTCTTCCACAAAATACCACGGCCTGGGTGAGTCTATTTTGAAGAAGTGGCGTTAGAAGAAGTTTAAGTTTAAAAAATGTGGCTCTCAAAAGAAATTTCAATCATTGTACTGTTGATATTTGGCTCTGTTGACTAATGAGTTTGCCGACCACTGGCCTAGTTCATAGGTCGATGCTCAACCACTGAACCATGCTGGCTGGGCTACTCCAACATTTTCTTATGAAAAAACTTAAATATACACCGAGTGGCCAGATTATTATGACCACCCCATCAATACTTCGTTGAGCCACCTTTTGCCTTCAGTACTGCGGCGATTCTTCTTGGCATTGACTCCACGAGATGTTGAAAGGTGATGTGAGGAATCTGACACCATGCCTGACGAATAGCACTGTCCAGTTCTGTGAGATTTGATGGTTGTGGAACCAGTTGCCTGATGGCTTTTTTAACTTCGTCCCACAAATGCTCAATTGGATTGAGATCTGGTGATTGTGGGGGCCACCTAAGCAAGGTAAAGTCTCCCTCATGTTCTTGAAACCACTCCTGCACAATACGAGAACCATGGCATGGCGCATTGTCTTGTTGGAAGAAGCCATCTCTGTTGGGATACGCCATCAACATAATAGGATGAACTTGATCAGCAACGATACTTAGGTATGTTGTGCTATTCAGATGTTGTTCCACACAAATTAAAGGGCCCAAATCATGCCAGGAAAACATGCCCCAAACCATAACACTGACCCCACCAGCTTGAAGGGGTATACTCATGCATGTAGGGTGCATGCTTTCATGCTGTTTCCGCGAAATTCTCACTCTGCCATCTGCATGATGCAACTGGAAATGTGATTCATTGGACCACATGACTTTTTTCCAATGCTCGACTGTCCAATCCTTGTGTTCCTGTGCGAATTGGAGACGTTTTATCTTGGTAACTGCAGACAGCAAAGGTGTTCGAACAGGCCTTCAGCTTCCATATCCCATACGACGCAGTGTACAGCTAATTTGCCTACAAACATCAGGTGGTCATAATAATCTGGCCACTCAGTGTATAGAAAGAGTGAAGGAATACAGTGAGCACCCATCCACCAAAATGTAACACTTGTCAGCATCTTGATATATTTGTTTTATTACTTTACACACACACACACACACACACACACACACACATTTGAACAACCATTTGAAAATAGTTTGCAGATGCTATATGTATTGTATCTAGCTATTTCAGCATATGTATCATCTGTGGTGGTTTCAAGCACACAAGTTTTTTGTCCTCCTCCCCTGAGATGTGGAATTTAATTTCTCTCCCCTTGTGTGTGGGCTGGACTAAGTGACTCACTTCCAGTGACTATAATATGTCAGAAGTGATAGGATGTCACTTTTGAGTTGGTGTATAAAAAAGACTGTGACTTCTATCTTAGATGCACTCTTTTGATCTCTCTTGAGTCATTGCTTTGATGGGAGCCAACTGCCATGTGGTGAGGCCACTCAGCCAGCCTGTTGTAAGGCCCATGTGGCCAGGAACTGAGGCCTGTCAGCTACCATGTGAGTGAGCATGGAGATGAATTCTCCTTCAGTGGAGTCTCGAGATGATCAGTCACCCTGATCAACAACTTGACTGTAACACTATGAGAAGCCTTTAGTCAGAAACACCCAGCTAAGTCATGCCCGCATTCCTGACCCATGGGGACTGTGAGATGATAGACATTTGTTGTATTTAGCCCTAAGTTTGGGGTCATTTGTTACACAATAACCAATAACCATCTAGTAGTATTCTACATTCAGCTGTCATCACTCTATAAGAATGTCTTTTATAGCTGTTTTCATCCCCACATTTGGATCCAGTCTAGGTTTACTCATTGCATTTGTTGATTATTTTTAGCCTTTTATAGTTCTTTTTTTTAAGTAGCATTGACTTGTTGGAGAGAAGTGCTCTGACTGTATGTTCATGATATTGTTTAACTTGTTTTTCTATACCCTATATGCTTAAAGTTGTAGCCAGAGTCTGGATTGGATGCAAGAGTAAACCTTTTTGGCAAGACTATTACAGTGGTAAAGTTGTATGCTTAATATTGCATCCCATTGGGGGCAAATGATTTAGAATGTTCCATTGTTGCTGACACTAAGTTTATTGCCCATCTCTTTAGTGTAAAGGTATGCTTTTACATAAGGTATCTGTGGGGTAATAATTGGCAGGTGAATTCTGTTCCCATTGACTTCACTCAGTGATGTTAGCATCCATCGATTCTTGCCTGCATTACACCAAGGGTGGTGGCAAAGCGGTAATACTCTTATTTTACCATTCTATCTATTAGCTGGCGTTCTTCTGTATAGAAAAGCTTTTAATTTGTTTTCTTTCCTTTTCTTTTCAATTCTTGGACACATGGATTTTTACTTATTTCCTGGGTTGAAATCAATTATTCTTTTTGTGTGTGCTCAAAATCTATCACATTTGGCCAGCAGGAGCCCCACGAAGATGGTCTCTGTAGCTTGTAACCTGACTCCTGTAGTCTTCCATCGCTTCCTTGCTTTCTGACAGAAGCTGCTCCTTAGGTCACTTGCAGTTTTCAGACCACAGCACTCAAATGAGCCTGTTCGCTAAGGACCTTTGTTTCCTCTTGCTGGTGAACGGTGCTTAGAAACAAGATTTAGGCTTTGTAGGCTCGCTGCTGTCGGGGGTGTTATTGCTTTCAGTGGACAGATCTAGAAATACATTTTTAGTAATAAATTTATAGTGGTATTTATTTTATTTTTTTATTTTTTAAAATATATTTTATTGATATTTTACAGAGAGGAAGGGAGAGGGATAGAGAGCTAGAAACATCGATGAGAGAGAAACATCGATCAGCTGCCTCCTGCACACCTCCCAATGGGGATGTGCCCACAACCAAGGTACATGCCCTTGACCGGAATCAAACCCAGGACCCTTCAGTCTGCAGGCCGACGCTCTATCCACTGAGCCAAACCGGTTTCGGCTAATTTATTTTTTTAAAGAAATTTATTTGGGTGACATTGGTTAATAAAATTATATGGGTATACAGTTCTGTGATAACATCATTTGTATATGGCATTGTCGGCCCACCAGCCAAGGTCAGATCTTATTCTGTCACTAGGTATTTGACCCCTTTACCTTTCACTAACCTCCCACCCCTCTTCCCTCTGGTAACCACATACTGTTGTCTGTGTCTATCATTCTACGAAGTAAGTCAGATAGAAAAAGTCAAGAACCATATGATTTCTCTCATATGTGGGATATAAAAAAGAAACAAATGAACAAACAAGAAAAAGAAACAAAAACTCATAGTCTTATTAAAATTTTTATTTTATTTTGACAGTATTACCTGGTATCTATAATAATAAAAGCCTAATATGCTAATTAGACCGGACAAAGCCTGGGTCCCGGGTGCCTGCCAGCGGCTGGAGGGAAGCCCGGGTCCTGGGTGCCAGAGGGAAGCTGATGCCAGCAGCCAGGGGAAGGAGGCCTACTGTTGCACGAATTTCGTGCATCGGGCCTCTAGTTTTTAATAAAAAGTAACACTCTAGAGTTTTCTTAATATCCTTTTATTTTGTATCTTTTGGATCCCAACATTGTTTACTCATTTGCTCTGTCTTACAATATACATAAAATTATTTCAGAATTACCCTCTTAATATTTTACCTGTGAGTAAACTTTCTGAGTGAGGTTTAAGACTCTCGGACTTTTTACATGCATACTATTGGCAACCATTAGTATGGTCACCATTTATCAAGCACTTACCATTGACACAGTCATTGTGCTAAGTACTCAAAGAGATTATGTACTTGCCTCAAGTGCACACAACAATTAAGTAGCAAAGCAGGGATTTGCACTGTGGTCATTAAATTATTATGCTTTCATCAATAATCTCCTTTACTTGTATATTCACAGCTACACTCTACCTACAAGTCTGATGCCAAAAATTATTTGTTAGTGGAACAACAATGAGGAGCTCTGTAAATTTCCTCAGTGAATGAATAACTTTAATCAATTATAAATAGTAGTTATTGGATTATCAGGCTCGGAAATTAGGAATTTAATATTGATAAAAATGCATTCTGAAGATTAGCAGTAGGAAATGAAAATGTATTATAAGAGCACATTACAAAAACCAGAACTCATTCCTTTTCTTACATAAGTGTCTTGACTTGTAAACGACTGATGCAATGTTGTTCAGACTTTGGAAACACATTCACTTTGGGATGAAGTTCCTGCCAACATCATAAAAATTGTAAAAAAAATGTGGGCAATAAAAAATTTGTGGTCTTTAATAAAGTCCTCATTCATAGGGTTACGACTCCAAAGATTTATTACTGAAAAATACTGTCCAGCGGTTTTCCCGACACATTGCTGCTCTCAGAAAGAGTCTTCATAATGCTTTCTAAAGCTCTGTTTTTGAGCTAGGAAACTTACTTTATTAGTGAAGTCCAGGAAGACTGCGGAGGTGCAAGTATCCATGGGGTCGGGGACTGCTTCCACCAAACTCAGCTTTTCTGATTTTCTTAACGCCTCTATTCAAGTTACTTTATAAACATTCCCCCAATAGAAAGCCAGGTGGTTCATTATATGTATGGAAATATATCTTATTTAAAATCTCTAGTAGGTGACATTGAAGTATGTTTTAAAAACTATCGAAGATTAGCACCTTTTCTCTTGGTTATTGTGAAATCATCCAACAGGGAGAGAAGTAGTCACTTTCTCCACACAAGCCACACGCACATTCCCTACAGACATCAGAAGTTCAAATCAGTGGATCAGAAATTAAACGTACTTATTGGGTTTCAGACGGTTTCTTTTTCCTCCACACTGTGCACATTTCCGTTCATCCTCAGAGTTAGAACTGACGCTAGGAAAGAATACCGGCTTTGGAGTCAGGCAGATTCCAGGAGATGTCTCCTCTGTTTTTTTGGTTTGTCAGCCAGCAGTACTGTTATGTAAGAAGGAAGACGTACGGGAGTCACGGAGAGCAGAGTGGTGTACAGGCTCTTGGGTTTTTATCCAGGTCTATCTAGAATCATTTGGCTCTATGATCGCAGGCATCTGACTTTACCTCTTTGAATCTCAGTCTCTTGTCTGTCAAATAGGAACATTATTTAAGGGCTTGTCTCTGACCATTATTCTTAGGATTGAATGATATACATAAAGTCCTGAGGACATGTGCAGTACGTGATTGATGCTCAGTGTTTTATTTTCCTTTCCCATTTATTTTCTTTTATCCAGAGATTAAGAATACTATGAAATAGTTCCTGGAAGTGAGAAATTGCTAGACAGGATAAATTACTAAAGAAACTAAAGATCTCTACAGTCATAGAATCATAATGTTGAAAGTGACCTCAAGGTCTTTTATCTATCTATCTATCTATCTATCTATCTATCTATCTATCTACCTACCTACTATCTATCAATCATCTATCTAGTATTGATTAAATATAAAACACTTCATGAATTTGCATGTCATCCTTGCACAGGGGCCACGCTAACCTTCTCTCTGTCATTCCAATTTTAGTATATGTGCTGCTGAAGGTCTTTTAGAATCCTGGTCATCTAACTGTATGTAAAGTAAGTCCCATCTTTAAAATGTCCCTGTCTAACTAGGGCCCAGCCTTTCCTTGAACTCCACCAGCGGCGGGGAATTCACCTCCTCTGTGCAATCCTAATGATTTGGCAATTCTTCATTGTAGCAAGTCAGGCTCGTAAACCCTATAATTCATGTCCACATCCTGGTTCTTTCTTGGTGAAATGTCACAGAATAAATGGGAATCCCCTCTCTTATGATTACCCTTCAAGTATTTGAAGACATTTATCATGGATTACTAAGTCTCTTCTGGCAAAACAGCCCAGATCTTTCAAACTTTCCTTGCTTGAATCTTCTTTCTTATCATCTGTGAGGTTGGGAGAATTCTAGCCTCTGGGAAAGGAATTAAAATGAAAATTAACAGCCCTAGCCAGTTTGGCTTGGTGGATAGAGCGTCAGCCTGCGGACTGAAGGGTCCCAGGTTCGATTCTGGTCAAGGGCACATGCCCGGTTGCAGGCTTGATCCCCAGTGTGGGGTGTGCAGGAGGCAGCTGATCAATGATTCTCTCTCATCATTGATGTTTCTATCTCTCTCTCCTTCTCCCTTCCTCTCTGAAATCAATAAAAATAAAAAAATGAAAATAAACACTAAAATAATAAGCTGCTCATGTAATCACAACTAAACATGTTGATAAGATTCCAAAGTAAAATTTCAAGTCCTCTCTTCTTCCACTTCTAGCCTCAGTCTTACACTTTTTTTTTTTTAACTTCTGATAATTGCCATTAAGACATTAAAGTAATGCATTTCTGTTCTTGATTCAACAATGTGAGATAGTATCTTTAGATTTTCGGATATAGAATATGAGGAACTTAATGCCTCCTACTTTTTACTTTCTTATTTCTACTTTCCATTTTAAAAAATATTATAGTATATACATTATCAAGGTTTGTAATATTTATTTCTGCTCTGAAACTATAATTAAGTCTTCATTCCTTTGCCTTGAGGTTCTGTTCATACATTTAAAATAAATGAAAATAGCATTTAAATAACAGGATTACCTAAATATTTTTATTATGGGTTTAATCTTACCATATGATGCTGAATCGATTCCATTTGGATGATGTCCCTCTTCACATTTCCAGCTGGGAACTGTCCATGGTCCTCGGGGCACAGTCTGACCAGGTTAGGGCAGTGTTGACTGTAGGAAAGCCCGGGACATACTGGCTTCATGGGCAGCTACATTCATTGTCAACTTGTATTGATTTTGTCAGTGATGAGAATTTAAAACTTGAGCTGAATTTTCACTATTTCCCAAGGTTTGTGTTGCCATTGGGATAGCTTAGATTTGGGGAAGATCTTCCTCATTTTGAAGTGAGATGTTACTATGCAATGTGCACGCCATTAGATCGTGAGCCCACGCAGAACAGACCTCATTCTCCTTTTTACCTTCAGTTAGATGAAGACATCTACAGGACAAATCTCCTAGTTCTCTTCCCATTTCCTCTTTTGTTGTTAATCTTCACCTGGAGAAATTTTTTTGTTGATTTTTAGAGTAGAAGGGAGCGGGGGGGAGACACACAGAGAGAAACATCAATGTGAGAGAAACACATTGATTCCTGGATAGAGCCTGCAACCGAGGTACGTGCCCTTGACCGGAATTGAACCCGAGACCCTTCAGTCCTTGGGCTGATGCTCTATCCACTGAACCAAACTGGTGAGAGCTACCATTTCCTCTTAGAACATGGTTCCAGATCATTCTCCTTTCTGAACTCTGAAAGTTCTCTTGTACAGCTTCTCAAACTATCGGTGGGAAGGATTAGTTTTTCCTTTATTTTCAATCCATTGCTAACCAATACTTTTGTAAAAAAAATCAATAGAATGAATTCATGGAAAAATTATTTTAAAAGACACAAAAAGCTTAAGTTTGCATTTTAAGTATCAGAAGCCACAGACATAAAATTAATATAAATATAATTTGGATAAATATAGTAGAATAAACATGGGGAAAAGAATCACATACATTGTGCACTTTCTCTTTTGAAAGTGTGTGTGCAGGGTTAATGCAGAAAACACTGTTGTACTGACAGCTTTTTGTCATTCCGTAATTGTATCTGAACAAGAAGTTAGGACTAAAATTCCCTGTATTGAAGTCCTGTGTGCTCACTTGGAATGAAAGTTTTATTGTGATAATGAGCTAGCTTCCTGCTTGTGAACCTTTGTCATCTTGGTTGGGTTGATGACAATGCTACTAGCAGGGGCTAATGTATATTAAACTGTTTCTGTGTTTTGCTTTTAAAGCACTTACAGTAGAAAACGAATCTCACAAAGGGCTGTTGATACTAGAAGAGGTTTCAAAGCCATTTCAGAGAGCTCAAGATATTTATTTGTAACTTGTCTCCAAAGTAAAGCGAGTGTGTTTTCAAAATCCATCTTCAAGTATTCATCGGTAGACAGTTTTATCAATTTATTGTGTAAAGGTATAGTTAGATTTAATTTATCTTTCTATGGAAATTTAAATTCTTTAGATGAAAGAAATGGACTATGTTTGATATACTTTATACCTTTGGGTGATGGTTTGCAAAACAACCTTAAACCATCACATATAACGTGTTCTTATTTGCACAACAGATACGTAGCTCCTATGTCAGTTCTACAAAACCCGAAGGGTCGATACCTGATTGAAAAATGGATGTCAATGCGCTCATCCACAGAAAGTTTCATGATAATACCTGAAGTAGATAGTGTTACATAAGGTTATTAAATGAGTTGTTACAGTGAACAAACAAACAAAAAGAATGCCAAACTGCTATAGAAATTACTGCTCTTACCCTTAATTTCTGAAATTATCTTGTTGGGACTGGGAACAGTTGTAGGAGGTACACTAGAGTTTTATTCACAGTTTGAGTAGCACTGTTCGAGGAGGGTCTTATCTCTATTAAAATTTGTATCCCAGAACCAAATGCAAGCTTCAGGCTTGGTTTAGTTCAAGGGAAATACAAACAGGGAAATAGAAATAGCAGGACATCACCTTCCTTATTCTAGATACTTTACTTACGAAGCCTAAGTTTAATGTGTGTGTGCATGCATGTGTGTGCATGTGCATGTATGCATGCATGTGTGCGTGTTCATATCACTACTGACAGAATTTTAATGGACCCAAATTCCCTGGGTGTTCTCAGAGTTGCCACTGTTCTGTCTCATCTTCCTTCCACTTCTGTCCACTGGCTACAGTTCCCTTCTCTAGAAATGATCAGAACTGGCAGTCGCCTATGCATATGTGTGAAGATTGTCTTTTTATTTAGGTGCAAATGGTACTAGACACATGGTTAGGTAGGCACTTGACTTTTTTCACTAACTATATCTATCTCAGAGAGCCTTTCATGTCAGCGTATAAAAAGTGTCCTCCATTCTTTTTAAGACTACATAATGTTCAGTGGGGTGGGTGACTCCTATTTAACCAGTCACATGCCAGTGAATATTCATGTAGTACCTACTCGTTTGCTACATATGATTGAATAACTTTGCACATGCCTTATTTTCCATATTTAATAATCTCCAGGTATATTTTAAAGACTGAATTGCAGGGCCACAGGATATGTGCCTGTTACATATTTTGGTGTAAATATGTACCTATCATATCTATTCACACTTCTACCAGCAATGAATGAGAGTGCCTGTTTGGGGAGGATTTCTGAGTTTATTTGTTCACCTTAACTGCAGTAGGTAGAAGCAGCCAACTGGTTTTTAATTTCTCAAAGTCTGTCTGGGTTTGGATGAATTAAGCCAGAGGTTTTCCACCCGGACATTAGTCATTGTATTTTTTGAGAGGCAGTTTGATCTCACGCATATCCAAATCCATATAATAAATAGCTAGCAACATTATAATAGGAATCAACTGTGTTTTTAAATCACAAACCTTTGGTTTCATTACTTAATGCATTTAATTGGCAATTAATGAAGACATGCATTTAATTAAGAAGTTAAATAGAATGCCTAAATCATATCATTTACAATTGTCTTTGTTAAAAGTAATTGCAAAGGTATCATAATTCATATGCTGCATTAGTAGGACTGAATCTAAAGATTCGTCAATTAAAATGAATTTAGTAAAGTGACCGCTGTCACTGTCTCTGTAGGCCCTGACCTTATTTGCAGACGTGGTTCCCCCGTGGAGGTCAGCCCTGATTTGCGTGTCAGTGTGGTCTGACAGCAGCCTCAGGTCCTGGCCCACGATACCCATGTCACATTACTTCAGCGTGTCCTTGAGGTAGCCACGCAACCAGACTCCACTCTGGCCGCTGCCTCCTGATAGCTCTACAGGTAATTGCATTTGCAGTCTGAGGACATCTGTGCCCAGCAGATCAGCCCTGTGCCCCTGAAGTGCTTAATCAGAGCACCGGGAGAGTGGCTGTCCCCAAGGCCTTGTCACTGGCTCCCCAGTTCTGCATTTCATACGCGAATTAGCAAATAGGTCACTGGACTGGAACATGTCCAGGAAGGGAATCGGACCTGCTGCCCTGTGCCACTGTATCCCATGATCCCAGATGAAATTTTCTGATTTTTACTGGACATGTGTTCGTGCTTTAGATTCATTAGTGGACTGTTTTGGTCCTTGTTGCTAAGGCAGTGAGACCACGGTCTGACATTGAGGTGGAAAAATCCCTTGGAGCTGTAATATTTTAACTGTGTTATTGGTCTCTGGTGTAAGCTGCCAATTGGGTAGTTTATTCCAAACTGATAGTAAGTCTGTAGTACTCCAGTGTCTGATGTATTTTTTGTGGACCTTTTGAAAATACTTGGTTAACAGTATATTGGCCATGGAAACTCCCTTATTTTGCATTAAGGGTTTCTTTCAATATAAAAATTAATACCTAGAAGATAAATGATCCAATAAAAAAATGGGCAACGGACCTAAATAGAATCTTTTCGAAAGAAGACAGAAGAAAGGCCAAGAGACACATGAAAACATGCTCCAAGTCACTAATTATCCGAGAGATGCAAATCAAAACAACAATGCGATACCATCTCACACCTGTCAGAATGGCTATCATCAACAAATCAACAAACGACAAGTGCTGGCGAGGATGCGGAGAAAAAGGAACCCTCGTGCACTGCTGGTGGGAATGCAGACTGGTGCAGCCACTGTGGAGAACAGTATGGAGTTTCCTCAAAAAACTGAAAATGGAACTCCCATTTGACCCAGTAATCCCACTCCTAGGAATATATCCTAAGAAACTAGAAACACCAATCAGAAAGGATATATGCACCCCTATGTTCATAGCAGCACAATTTACAATAGCTAAGATTTGGAAACAGCCTAAGTGCCCATCAGCAGATGACTGGATCAGAAAACTATGGTACATCTACACAATGGAATACTATGCTGCCATAAAAAAGAAGGAATTGCTACCATTTGTAGGCACCTGGATGGAATTAGAGGACATTATGCTAAGTGAAATAAGCCAGTCAATGAAAGAAAAATACCACATGATCTCACTCATTTGGGGATAATGAAAAACATTATAAACTGTTGAACAAAAAGATAGATACAGAGGCAGTAAAGCATCAAACAGACTGTCAAATTACAGCAGTAAGGTTAGGGAGAGGTGGGGGAAATAAGAGATCAACTGAAGGACTTATATGCATGCATATAAGAGTAACCAACGGATGCAAAACATTGGGGGGTGAGGGCATGTATGGGAGTGGGGTGGGGGGGCAATGGTACGATATGTACACATATAATACCTTAATAAAAAATAAAAAAATAAAAAATAATAAAAATAAAAGAAATTAAAAAAAATAAAACATCAATGGAAAAATACCCTCGGATGAGGATTAACAGACAATAATAACAACCAAAAAGTCAATAATATTGCGATAACTATGTATGGTTCTGGATGGAAACTAAAAATATCAAGGGAACAGTGTGAAAATTAAATGATTATCTAACCACTATGCTGTAAACCTGAAACTAATACAAAATAATATTGAAAGTAAACTGTAATTGAAAAATTAAAAACAAAACAAAAAAATAAAAATTAATACCTAATATTCTATGGGGTTGTAGAACAGAGGAGATTAGAATTTCTACCATGAGTCCTAGCCGGTTTTGCTTAGTGATTAGAGGATTGGCTCTCAGACTGAAGGGACATGGGTTCGATTCCAGTACCTCAGTTGCAGGCTCAATCCTCAGCCTGGTCTAGGCACATGCGGGAGGCTATCGATTGATGACTCTCTCACATTGATGTTTCTCTCTCTTGCTCTCTACCTCTCCCTTCCACTCTCTCTAAAAATCAATGGGAAAATATCCTCGGGTGAGGATTAACAAAAAAAATATTTTTTTAATCCATGCATCCTTGAAATTAGGACCTCAGCTTTCTAACCACACATTAGGATTGGAGTTTCCAAGTGACACATAATAGGTGTCGTTTGTTATCACCAGCCCTGATACTGGTTACTAAAATTGAGCAGCTATTGTATTACCATCTGAAAAGACATGAGTAAAGTGTTAAAATATCATATTTGTGATAGAGTCCTTGACTCGTTACTTTAAGGGAAAAATTTCATCAGCAGTGGTGGGGCTTCTTGGCAAAGAGGGCTGGCTGGGAAAGGGAACAGGGTTTCAGAGCTGCTGCCAGGACCTTGAAGAGCAAAGCGTTTCACAAAAGAGGTCCCGCAATTAGTTTGCTTATAACATCTCTGAAAGGGAGCTTCTCTAACTACCTCTCCATGCGATGACTTTTATTTCAAATTGATGCCTGAGGCTTCCTTGATTAAAAACAAAAATCACTGAAATGGGGGGGGGGGGGGAAAGTAAGACATTCTCTTTTATAAATAAAAAGTAGGAAGGAGCATTTCAAGTAATATTTTCCCTGTCTACATACTGTTGGTGGAGGTAAATTTCTTTTAAAGCTCAGTTTTAATGCAAAAGGCATGATTGCATTTTAACTAGCAGCCTGAAATGTTACTGGCTAGTGTATTTGTAGAATCTGTTATTCAAAGATATTGTTTCTTTTTAGTTGTTTTTTTTTTACCCTAACTACTATCCTATCTAATAAAAGAGTAATATGCAAATTGACCATCACTCCAACACATAAGATGGCTGCCCCCATGTGGTCAAAGATGGCTGCCCCCATGTGGACACAAGATGGCCACCACAAGATGGCCAGCAAGGGAGGGCAGTTGGGAGGGACCAGGTCTGCAAGGGAGGGCAGTTAGGGGTGACCAGGCCGGCAGAGGAGGGAAGTTGGGGGCGACCGGGCCTGCAGGGAAGGGCAGTTGGGGGGGACCCAGGCCTACAGGGGAGGGCAGTTAGGGATGACCAGGCCTGTAGGGGAGGGCAGTTAGGGGCAAACAGGCTGGCAGGGGAGCAGTTAGGGGCAATCAGGCTGGCAGGAGAGTGGTTAGGGGGTGATCAGGCTCGCAGGCAGAAGCGGTTAGGGGCAATCAGGAAGGCAGGCAGGCGAGTGATTGGGAGCCAGCTGTCCTGGATTGTGAGAGGGCAGTCAGACATTTCTTGAGGGGTCCCAGATTGGAGAGGGTGCAGGCTGGGCTGAGGGACACCCCCCCCGTGCATGAATTTCATGCACCGGGCCTCTAGTTTTTAATAAAAAAATAAACTATTTTTGTCAGTTCAGTAGGCTGCAATATGATAGCAGAGATGGTCAACCAACTGCTTAATCTTATTTAATGTGAACGCATGTGTTTTGGAACTTGATGTCAACAAGTGTTGGTTTTTAAAAAATGAATTTTCAAGATGCCCCTTTTATGTCTCTCTGGAACATTCTAGATTATGGTAAATAGAAATAGGTGCTCAGGTAACCTTCCCTATGCCTTTCATTATTTTTATGAACCTAATGATACATTTTACATTCATTGAAATTATTATTCTCCGTATGGTGCTTTACCTCCCTCTACTTTTAATTCTCCCACCCACCAAGTGGCTAGTTATCTCTGCTCCTTTCTCCAGGTCCTGCCAGTTTTCGTTTGTCTTCATGAGAAAAGGGGATACACAGCCAATGAATATTGAAAGAAAGATTATACTCTCTATGCAATGATGCTCCTATGAGAATGCTAGTGTATTATTTAGGCGAGTATTAAAGAGACACCTCTAGTCAATTTTTAGTATTTAGTTAGGAGTCTGAGGGTTTACTGTTTATTCAAAATCAATTTCCCTGCCTACCAAGCTTGAGAACTAATGGTTTTGTAACCATACAGTACTAGATATGGATTGAATCTACTAGTATATTAGTCAACGATTGTTTTTTTAAATTTTATTTTATTGTTTAAAGTATTACAAATAGTAGTACATATGTCTCCTTTTTTCCCCCATTGACCTTCTCCTGGCCTCCCCTACCCCCCAATGATTTGTTTTTTATTAACTCTTTCCAGAAGTCCACATAGAAAAGGCTTATATGTCAATTTTATTTTTTCCTAGCACTGATTTATATTTCCTATGTTTAAAAAAATTTTATTTATCACCCGGCCAGTGTGGTTCAGTGGTTAAACATCGACCTATGAACCAGGAGGTCACGTTTAGATTCCTAGTCAGGGCACATGCCTGAGTTGTGGGCTCAGTTCCCAGTAGGGGGCGTGCAGGAGGCAGCCAATCAATGATTCTCTCTCAATATTGATGTTTCTTTCTATCTCTCCCTCTCCCTTCCTCTCTGAAATCAATAAAAATATATTAAAAAATTAAATTTATTGATTGATTTCAGGGAGAGAGAGAGAGAGAAAGAGAGAGAGAGAGAGAGAGAGAGAGTCATCGATTTATTGTTCCACTTATTTATGCATTCATTGGTTGCTTCTTGTATGTGCCCTGACCAGGTATCAAGTCTGTAACCTTGTTATATGGGGACGACACTCTAACCAATTAAGGTACCTGACCAGGGCATATATCCCTTCTCTTTTTTAGATACCTAAATTTACCTGACATCAATAACTTTCTGAAGAGATGATTTAGATTTTAAAATGGAATGAGGATTAAACCCGGATTCCTTGAAAAGCAAGCGTAGGTGCCTCTCATTGGCTGCTAACATTTTTGTTCTCACTTTTTGTAATTGTCTTAGGACTTGCTCAGTGCTGTAGAGGCAAAGGAAGCTCTTGAAAGGGAAGTTCAGATCTTCCGAGAAAGGCTGCTTGCGGGCCAGCGGGCCTGGGATGCCTCGAAGCAGGAGCTGAGCCTCTTGAAGAAAGACTCTTGCAAGTTGGAGAGAAGTTTGAAGGCCAGTCTGGAGGCGGCCGCAGCCTCGCAAAGCCAGCACACCTCGTTTAGGGAGAAAATCGCAGACCTCCTGAGGGGCAGCTTGGGCATGATTGGGTCCACGGAGGAGGCCATTCTGGAGAAGATTCGAGAAATGGACAGCCAGGAAGAGAGCCAGAAAAGGGTGAGTGAGGCCTCTTCAGGCCAGTGACTCGTTCGCTTAGCATCCTCAGTGAATGCGTTATCTGAGTGAGTGACAGGTATCATTTAAATGTGGTTTCAGTTTCTTACTTTCAATTATGCATCGTACTTACCAAGCTTGGACAGTCACTCACCCAGCTGCTGACTACATTGTGGGCCCGGAGTCAGAACCTCGAGGCGGATCCTGTCTCTGTCACACACTCCCTTCCTCCAGGTGTGACCTGGGGCAGGTTCCCCGGAGAATGGCCTGGGAGATTTTGTTCACTCACCTTCAGTACAGGGACAGCACAGTCCACACCCCTTACCTGCAGCCCCTGGGGTCCAATGTGTTTTTGAACTCAGAATTTTTCTGAGTTTAGAAAGGCGATAGAGAAGGCAGTCTGACACAGTCCCCTCGGTGGGGCCAGGGACAGGCCCCGGAATCTACCACACGCATCGTTCTGCAGCGAAACCCGTGAGCAGCCCCTCCACGTGCGGCCCTCCCAGCTCATGCAGAGTCTCACGTCACCTCGGGTCAGGGCTTGCTGCCAAATCGGGGCTGTCCCAGCTTTATCGGTAAATGAGTTACAGAAAGCCTGCCAGCTTGCAGGTGGTTTTGGATTTTGGAATCGCAGGTAAGGGTTCCTAGACCTGTAACAGTACCTGTCTCGTAAGGTGGTTGCTTACTGTAAGTGCTTAATGCAAAACAAGCTGTTGTTATGTCCTTCACACGCTGTCTGACAAATAGCAACAATAAAAGTGCACCATTGCTGTCCCTGCTTCTCCTCCTCTCCCTCCTTCGCTCCTTCTGTTGCTAATGTGTAGGTGCCTGAAACAGTCTTTTAGGGGATCTATTTAACAAGTGGAGAAAAATGATTTAACCCACACCTATGACTGAAGCTTATTTAATTTTGTTATCTGGTTTATACTATTAATAAATCTCATGTTCTGTAAAGTTTTGCTTCATCAAGTCAACTTCAACCCAACTCTAAGTTACCATCCAGTGCAAATTATTGAAGTTCCAAACAATGAGGTGTAACGTGAGTCATACCCACATTCTATGTGTACTTCCATTAGGAACTGTTTCTCCTATTTACATGCTTGGTCAAAAGAAGAAAATTCGCATGTCCATTTGTAATGTTCCTGAAAACCTTAGAGTGATTGTTAACTCACAGTTCAAGGCTGCACTTGTCAATGTCCTCTAGCAATATAGCATTTGAAATCCCCTTTAAGAATCCTGCAGCATTCGCGTGGGCTCTTGGAGCAACCCTCGTGACCGCTTTGTTCAGTCTGGGGTTCTTCTCTTTGTGGATATCAAGTGCTCATCCTTGAAGAGGTGTGGACCTGTGAGAGGAACCCCATTTTCCTTGTGATTCAGTACACAGATAGGCACTAGATGGGGGGAAGGAAGTGACTTACAGAACTGAGAAAGAAGAACTTCATTAGGCTATTTACCTTGAATAGTAATAGATGTACTTCAATCGCTAATGGTTCTTTGCCATTTCATTTTATTGCTTCCCTCCGCTATTTTCCCAAATGTTCTCTGAAGCTATTTTAATTCCAGCATGCGAAATGTGGCACAAAATTGTCAGCATAATGTATATGTTTATTTTGTAAAGCAAAACGGTGTAAATTGGTTAAGCTGGATGGCCTTCCCCCACTTCCCATAACAATTACAATGATTCAGTGTCTCTTTAGTGCCTTTGTCTGCCTCTCCCACCCTGTAATTTTTTTTTTGAATAGCCACTCTCCCCATTTAAAAGCCTGAAATCAAGCATATAGCCAGCCTCTTGTGTGACTCATCTTCAAGTAAAATCAGGAGAAAATGGATTTCGTATATTGTCTTAGAGATGTTTCTGAAGAATGGGAGCCATACAAATTGATGAATGTGTTTGTTGAGGAGGCGGCATACCCTGCCAGTTGCCGTGGTTAAATACAGTCAGAAATTTAATGATCCCCACGTGGAGGCCCAGCGGTGGGTTCAGGCTGGGCTCTCCACTCCGTGTCGCCTCCTACTTACTGAACATCGCTTTTCTTGTTTATCCCTTTGCTCTCCATTTGCACTCTTGGTATTTGCAATTCTCATCAGGACACCACCCACGCTTTTGCAAGCAGCCATTTCTACTTGTTCCTTCCTTTTGTGCTTATAGCAAAGTCCAATATTCTTTCTGGAAAGCTTTGCTATATCTTAGAGCAGACTTCCTCAGCCTGGGCACTGTTGAAATTTGGGGCTGGGCAGTCATTTGTTTTGGGGCCATTCTGTGCCCTGTAGGGTGGTCAGTAGCAGCTCTGGACTTCTCCCCACTAGATAACACTCACATTCCTTTTCTCCACAACTTGTGACAACCAAACATATGTCCAGACATTGCCATAGGCCCCTGGAGCGGGGGTGAATTTACCCCCTGTTGAATACCACTCTTTTAAAGAAACGTTCTACTGTCCATTTCCAGGATTTCTACATGAGTATTTAGATGTTATTTAGCCTTGAAATTTCAAGACACTCGTAACACGTGTTTTTGAAATGACGTGTTGCACAATGACAGAAAGTTGCGACATTTTCAGGTTTTAGTTTAGAATTTTGAGGCCAAATTAAAAAAAAAAATCTTTATTGTTGAAAGTATTACATAGGTCCTCCCCCCCCACCCCCATTAACCTTTTCCAGCCCACTCCTACCCCTCGCCCCCAGACCCTCACCACCACATTATCTGTGTCCGCTGGTTATGCATATATGCATACAAATTCATTGGTTGATCTCTTCCAATGGAGAGATCAACCAATGATCTCCCTGCCTTCCCTCTGAGGTTCAACAGTTTGTTCATGCTTCTATGTCTCTGGGTCTATATTTGATCATCAGTTTATTTGGTTCATTAGATTCCACATATGAATGAGATCATGTGATACTTACCTTTCTCTGACTATCTTATTTGGCTTAACATAATATTCTCCAAGTCCATCCATGCTCCTGCAAATGGTAAGAGTTCTTTCTTTTTTATTGCCACATAGTGTTCTGTTGTGTAGATGTACCATAATTTTTTTTTTTATCCACTCATCTGCTGATGGACACGTAGGCTGTTTCCAAATCTTAGCTATTGTAAATTGTGCTGCTACGGACATAGGGGGAGGCCAAAACGTTTGTTTCCCTTTTAGATGCTGCCTCACTAGTTAATCATCTGGATGAGAATTATGTCTGTGATTGATTTCCATGTCATTTCCGAAATTAAAGATAAATTAATAGAGGCTCACGAACCTTTATCTAGACCAGCTCTTCTGTTCTGCTTTATGTACACATAAGGCTCTGTTTTCCCCAGTGGCGTGCATCTTGGTTTGACAGCTCTGTGGGAGCTGTGGGGACCCACCCCGATCCCCAAAAGACCTGAGGGGTGTCCCACAAGTCCCCATGCCCCCTTTGAGCTTATCATTCTGTTCTGTTCTTAATCTTCAAATTTATTAAGCAAACATTTACCAAGAAGCTTCGACAGATTCCCACTGATCTTTCATTGTCCAAAAAATGTGTTACACGGTCACCCCTAGCTACAGGGCATTGGGAAGAGTGAACAGATAGGGATTTTGGCTCTCCCAGCCCCTAGAGTGTATTAATATCCTAGGATAGCTGTAACAAAATATCATGAACTGGAAGAGGAAGGGCTTAGATAATAATAGAAGTATATTGTCTCACAGTCCTGGGGACTAGAAGTCCCAAATCAACCTGTCAGCAGGATTGGTTTCTTCTGAGAGTGTGATGGGCAATTTGTCCCATGCCTCTCGCCTAGCTTCTGGCAGCCTCAGCTACCACTTGGCTTGTTCTCTCTGTTTTCACATCATTTTCCTTCTATTTGTATGTGTCTCTGTGTCCAAACTTCCCCTTTCTATAAGGATATGAGTCACATTGAACTAGGGCCCACCCTAATGATCTCATTTTAACTTGATTATCTCTGTAAAAACTCCATTTCCATGGGGGAAAAAGGAGACTCATGTAATACTTTAAACAATAAAGAATTTAAATTAAAAAAAGGACTCCATTTCCAAATAAAGTCACAGTCTGAGGTACTGGGGGACTTCAACAAACTTCTCTTTGGGGGACCTAATCCACCCCATAACAAAAGTTGATATGCACAAAGGTGGAGAGGGTAGGATTCGCTAGTCAACAGTGTCAGCCACACATACTGACAGGAAGGAAGGAGAATTTGATTGATGTTCCACCTGGTTCCTGGTAACTTATTTTATATATTTCTTAAGTGAAAACTATAACTTGCATAATCAGAAAAGAGTCGTTTAAGTCCAAAGGCACTGGTCCTTAAGTGACCCAAGTGGCTCTTTCTCCAGTTTTAGAGCTCCCGTGTTTCCATTTGGCTCAAACTTAGTGCAAAAGAACCTCTTTGGTGAAATCAACAATAACTTGTCCTTGGGAAGTGAATTAATTCTTTTAGGGCATTATTACTTCCCTTCCAAAAAAGCAAGCTGCTTGGGTTTGAAGTGTGGTTTACTTCAGTGCCTTTTTTGTTTAAAAACAATGAGGTATGTATTCTTTATTACAGCCCCCTTCCCCTTTCCTGCCCCCATCCTCTACCTTTTTCTAGGGCCGAAATCCCTGGCACATTTTGTCCCATAGAATATCAGGGGTATATTAATAGTCGAGACTGAGAAAAAGAAAAAGAGAGAAAGAAATGCTTCTTGATTCTTTAGACTTCTTGGTGTGAAGAACATACCACCAGTTTTGGTGGGACACATATGTTCATCCAGGCACTGGCATCTGATGTTCCCAAGAACTGAATCAGATTGGAACATTAATTTATTTGGATACTTTTATGTAAATTTAGCTCTGAAAAAACTTGGTGGTGTATCCACTGAGACCTAAGTAAGCTTATGAAGCTGAGTTCTGATGCATAGAGTGTTGGAGGTTCTCAGCTGTTAGATCCTCTCTGGACTCCGGAACCTTGAGAGGGCGGTTGGTGTATCTGCACAGTTCACCATCGACATCCTGGTGGTTTTACAAGTTCTGCTCTGCTGAGTGTTCAAGGTCTGTGGGACACTCTTGGGTTCACACAGGGTGAGGATTCAGCACAGACCCTCTCACCTTTGATTCAACATGCTTGTCCCTTATTTATCCTTCTCAGAAAGACTTCAGGCTCGTGGGCTGAAAATAAGTAGAGAAACATGACGTAGGACACAGGACACTTCCCAAAAGGTCCCTTGAACTCTGTATGACAAAAGCATAGAATTGACCGAAACAACATACTGCAGGAGTGATACTGATGATAAAAATGTATGCAGTGTGGTGAATGTCAATTGAGTATAAACACCGTGCTACTCAAATGATCTAAATTATCTCACCTAATTATCATAACGAAGTCTGCACGTTTCAAAGAGGTTAATTACTTGCTCTGGTTAACACACTGGCAAGTAGTAGAGTTGGAATTTGAAACCAGGATGATCGGACACCTAAGTCCCTGTCCCACAGTCTGGTCTACATTAGGATGTCTGCTTCTTCCTTCAGGGTCAGTATCACTTCCGTAGTCTTGCTTCCTGCAGTTGCTCAAGGTGTCATCTTCACACTGGAGACTCTGCGGATTGATTTCTATGGAAAACTTTGCTTGCCTCTGTTCTGCAGTGTGCTGACTGTGGCTAGGAGGTCACTCAGTTTCCCATCTCTCCAGAGGAGGTTTTCTGTGTTTCCATGGGATCGGAGAAGTGTTGAATGATCTTCAGGTAGAAAGACTCATTTCCCACTTGAAGTTAAATGTGAAACCATATTTCCTGCTGCACAAGAATGTGCTGTATCATATGATATCATTAAACAGTCCCCAGGAGGCAGTATCTTGGGGACGATGTTTGATGGCCATTGTTTTGTAGGTTGTCCTTGGTATGTTCTACCAAGACAAGCATACCTTTCTCTTGCATTAAGATCAGATCTATCATTAGTTAGGATGGGAAATATGAAATGATGGTTCTCAGAGTCTCATATTCTGTAATGAAATTTGAAATGTCCTTGGGAAATGTAATTCCTTGGATGTGGCATTGAGCAGCTTCCCACAAATATTTGATTTCCAGCACCCTCAGAGGTCTAGAATTGATGGAAACATAGTCCTGGGACCTTGAAAGCCATACAAGTACAGGATTAGAGAGTTTAGAGGTCAAGTAGTCTATCATTCCTGATTAGAGCACTTCAACCCACCCCAGCACATTCTTAACTAATGATTGGCCAACTTCTGGCCATCTCCAGCAACTGGGAATCTACTACCTGACATGGAAAGATGCTTAAAATGTGAGGTAAAAGCAAAAAGATAAAATGGCAAATATAGTGTCATCTCAATGATATTTAAACAGTGCATGAAATAAGTTATTTGAAAATATTAATAGTTGCTATCTCTGGACAGTGAGATCATGGGAATTATTTTTTGGCTGATTTATGTATTTTTTTGGTCTTAATGGATCTTTTACAAAGGACACGCATTACTTTATAATTATAGGGACCAGGGAAAAATTTTTTTCTTACATTGAAGTGAATTCTTTTTCTGATTTATAACTATTGATCCTCAGCTTAAGCCAGCCTTGGGCAAACTACGGCCCGCGGGCCGGATCCGGCTGTTCTATCCGGTTCTCTTGCTCTCCCCTCCGCTCCTTTACTTTGAATTTATATTAGTTCACACAAACACTCCATCCATGCTTTTGTTCCAGCCCTCCGGTCCAGTTTAAGAACCCATTGTGGCCCTCGAGTCAAAAAGTTTGCCCACCCCTGGCTTAAGCTCTGAGGGTAACTCAAAACAAATCCTATTGTTTCAAAATATTTGAACACAGCTTTAATTTCTTCTTGCCTTTAAGCATGGTTGTTTATAGATAGGCAAGCAGGAGTTGTTTTTTTTAAAAACTGAAGCAGTAAATCTGAAACCATCAAGATACTTCAATTTCTGTGAGAATGGTACTGAGTATTATGTAAATATCTACTACTTTCCCCTTATCCTTGTCGAAAACAAACCATCAAAACAAAATTTATCACCTCACACTTGGTGTTTTTATTGAATTCAACATTTTATGAAAACTGGGTTTGCAAGGATCAATTTGCGTTTCTCAAAGTATACCTGTGGTCTTGGGTAAGCTTATGTTCTTGGTTTAAGGGAAGGTCAGGACAAAGAGAGCAACATCACAGAAGGGTGGAAGCATTGGGCAAGTTAGGGGTCGTGCGAGTCCTGGGGCATTCAGCAGGGAAGCAGTGACCTTAGGTTATAGGAGGGTCGATAATACTCAGACTGTCCTGCCTGCTTGTACACTTCCATTGATCCTATGCAGAATCACCTTATTAAAATAATTTTGACCTTTCACATGTTCAGATGATAACATTGCCTCATAACTGTGTAGCCAGGGGCAGCACCACTGACTACGGTTAGTGAAGGAATAACCAATACTCAATAGAAAATGAAAAAGGAGCTTGAAGCAATACAGGGTGGGGCAAAAGTAGGTTTCCAGTTGTGAGTATATGAAACAGAGTTTATTCTTGCATTATTATTTTTACTTTTTGTATTATTTCCCATACTAGAGGCCTGATGCATGAAGATTCGTGCAAGAATGGGCCTTCCTTCCCCTGGCTGCTGGCACTACCTTTGCTCTGGCCGGAGCTGCCTTTCCACTCTGGCTCGGAGCCGCCTTTCTGACTTCCCATGCTGCCCAGAGGCCCAGGGTGCCTGGGGTGGTGCAGAACATCTGCATCGTCGCTATGGCGATGACACAAGTGTCCTGCCCCACCCCCAGCCACTCGGTGCCTATGTATGCAAATTAACCCGCCATTTGTTGGGTTAATTTGCATACTCACTGCTGATTGGCTGGTGGGCGTCGTGAAGGTACGGTCAATTAGCATGTTACTCTTTTATTAGGTAGATGAACACCTGTAAATCTACTTTTGCCCCACCCTGTAGCATTGTGCTCTTGAATTCACTGATAACTTCTCAAGGTTGCTTATCAAGATGAACTCACTGCATAGTCTTTAAACCACTATATATGGTAGTAGAAGAATGATACTTATATAGTTTTTTTTGACACTTGTATAGGTTTTAAAAGTACTATCTGTCTGAACTCTTTTTCCAACTAAGCTTTAAAATTCCTAAACTAATGGCAGTTTTAGAGGTAAGTGTTATCCATAAACATTTATGGAGTAACTTATTTGAGGAATTATATAAAAATTAAAAAGGCCAATCAAAAGTATTTTATTAGGTAATGGATATAGATTTATTTCAAATACATCGGTTAATTACCTGTTTCTTAGTCAATTTTTCTGAAGAATCTGGATGTTGTTGTTATAAATAATATGTTGCTTACACTGAGCACTAGATTTTAACACTTTGGCGCATCTAAAACAAGGCTTATTCTTGTTTTGTTTGTTTCCAGATGGTTTCCCAGCTTGAAGCCCAAATATCTGAGCTTGTTGAACAGTTGGAAAACGAGTCTGGGTTTCACCAGAAAGCTCTGCAGAGAGCCCAGAAAGCGGAGCACAAGCTGGAGGCTCTTCAGGCTCAGCTGACACACCTGGAGGGGGAGCTGGTGTCTGGAGATGTTTTGCGAGACAACTTGAGTTTTGAGAAACAAAAGGTAATAACCTGAGGGCATGTCCATGGGTGGATGCATCTGTTGCACTGTAATGTTTTACCTGAAATTACTCTGAATTTTGCAGCAATTCAATAGATGGTTACGTACTGAATCATGAGTAAATTTCAAGGAACAATGGGTATTGTTTTGAAGTCTCTTCCTATTGTTTGGCACTTCCTTGATTCAAATTAAATCTAATCATTCAATTATATCTAATTAAACTTAACGAATATATTGAACAGCTATTATATATGAGACACTGAAGGCTTGGAGGGTATGGTATGAATACATAACTCACGATTCATCTTAAGTGGCTCATAATTCAATAGAGGAGACAGTCATTCAAATAATTTGCTGTACTAAAGGCTATAAGTGTATAACAGAGATACTGATTAAGAAAGAGCAATAGGAGACCAATGAAAAGAGTGATAGCTTCTGTATAAAGGGATGATTTTATAGGAAGACAATAGTTGAGTTGATCATTGAAGGATAAGTAGCATTTTTGTGGGGAGAAGGGGCAGATTCCACAGGTGACTTATGTGAGGGGCTTTAAAGAACAAGTAGGAATTTGTCCAGCAGAAGAGTTGGGGAAGGGATCTGAGGCAGAGGGAACAGCAGGAGGGATGAAGGAAGGGAGGTGTGACAGGACTGTTTAGAAGACGAATGAGGCACAAAGAGACTGGGCGAGGCCAAAGGTGGGAGGTGGCTCTGGAGGCAGGTAGGGATAATTGAGGTCGGTCAGGCTCATTCCTCGAGGCTTTATCCTATAGGTAATGGGGAGGCATGGAAGGGCTTTGAGGAAAAGAAAAAGGTTTTCTGAAGGCAGAATGGCTCTGAAGGTCTAGACACTAAAGGTAGGGAACCCAGTTGGGATTCTTAGAAAGTTCAGATCAGTAGATAATATTGGTTGCAGGTTTGATTCCTGGTCAGAGCATGTTTCTTTATCACATCGATGATTTTTCTCCCTCCCTCCCTCCCTCCCTCCCTCCCTCCCTCCCTCCCTCCCTCCCTCCTTCCCTCCCTCCCTTCCTCCCCTCTCTTCCTTTCTCTTTCTCTAAAATCAATAAACATATACTTGGGTGAGGATTAAAAAAACAATGGATTGCTTCAGTTATCAGGAATTTATATTTATTTCAACATGAAATTGCCCGAGTTATTGCCATTGAGAAGAAAATCTCAAAGATGGAACCCAAATCATGGAATGATGATACAGAAAGCACATTGATCCATTTGGTTATCCAGCAAGTACTTAGTAGACATTACTCTACATCTGGCATGGCCAGCTTAGCCACAGAAATCAAATGGAGGAAGGTCCCAGAACAGTTTTGTCACTTTAACCTGTTAAAATATGAACTTTGACCTTCCTGATAACGACTCCATTTTGGAGTGTTGTTCCTTTAACGATATGATACTGTCACAACTCTTAAAGACATTTTCTAAAGCAAAATGTTGTCCAAGGTTGTTTGTATAGAGAGTGTTGTGACAACTGATTAAGTCTTCATTTTCCACTTTTGAGGCCTGGACCACATTGGGTGGGAAAAATCTCCATGGAAGGTCTGGATGGGTGGATGCCTGGGGCTGGATTAGCCTAGCAGGGGCATGGTGGCAGCAGCATGTAGCAAAGCAGAGAGATGGAGAAATAGTTGGGAGCATGCAAATCTGTCACATGGCAAGGTTAAGAAGAGTGTGTAATAGTAGATTGAACATCAAGGTCACTGCCCAGGAGAGTCAAGAGAATATGGTCAAGGAGCAGGACGTGGAGCTGGCAGGGTGGGTCAGGAATTCATTACCAAGCTTTGGTGTTAGGGGGCTGGGCTCCTACTGGGTTTAATGAGAACTACCTGTAAACTTGGGAGAAAGGGGAGGATTGCATGAGATCGCCTATTAACTTTATTTTTGTGTCCCATTTTCATTTTTGTTCTTGGGTTTAGTATCTTAAATTTCTGGACCAGCTCTCAGAGAAAATGAAATTGGACCAGATAGCTGCTGAACTTGGCTTTGACATGCGTCTAGATGTAGTTTTAGCTCGCGTGGAGCAGCTGGTGCGCCTCGAGAGCAATGCTGTCATTGAAAATAAGACCGTTGCCCACAATTTACAGAGAAAGGTAGGAGAGGTGGAAACTTGCCAGTGTTGAGAGAATGAATGTCTGTGAAACTTCAATATTGAAATATAAATTACTGCCTCTGTATTACCAATGTGGCCAGGAAACATGATTATAATAATATGTATTTAGAATCTCTGTTTCAAGTCTGAGTGATGGCAAGTGTGTCACCTAAGGTTTTGTTAGACTGTGAGTAATAAAGACCCAAAGTAACAGTGGCTTAAACAAGTAGAAGTGTTTTATTTTTTCTTCTGTTGCATGAATTCCTGGAAGTAGGCAGCTTAGGGCTAGTGTGACAGCTCAGCTCTGTGAAGTTTTGAAGGAACCCAGCTCATTTAAGCTCATTAATCACCCATCCCTAGGGTGGTCCTTATCCTCATGGTTAAAAATAGTTTTTAGAAATATTATATCTGTGTTCCAGCAAGGAAGTTGGAGAAGGAAGGGATGCAGGAGAGGGATGCAAAAGTGCAGACATGAGCTGTCTTAAAGGAGGTTCCCAGAAATTGCTACATGAGCTTGTGTTTATGTCCCATGGAATATGTTCTGATGGTTAAACCTAGCTGCAAGGGAGGCTTGAAGCGGTAATCTTTACTCCGGCTAGCCATTTCCCTAGCTGAAAAATGTACTGTTTCTATAACTATGGGAGAGGAGAATTGGGGAACAGTTAGCCATCTCTGCCTTTATAAAAGCTCTATTAGACCAGAAAGTAGAGATAGAAGAGATTACTTTTCACTCACTCAAAGGGAGAGCTAGAAACAGTTTAGACTAAATAAATGAATGCATGAAAAGGATAAAAACATAATTATTAGTTATGTCATTGGCATTGGGGAAGGAAAAAGGAAAACACAAATGTAATAGTTCTTAGGAGAAAATTCTGTGGCAGAGTTACAGTGTGCGGGCCATGTAATGAGTCCCATCTGGATTCCCAATTTGGCTCCACCCAGCTCTGTGACCTTGGGAAATTGCATTCCTCTCTTCCTCTCCTCATTTTGAAGATGGGGATGACACCTACTTCAGGAGGTTGTACATTTTTAATAAATAACATTTTGAACTCTTGGCTCATAGAAGATGCTCTATTTACGTTTGACCTCCTCTCCATGTACTGTATCTTTGGGAATATTTTAAAAAGAAAGGAGACAACCCCTGTTAACATCAGAGACATTAAATGGAGCTACAATTTTTTCTGAAGTTTCCCTCAGATAACTGAATTTTTTGTTAATATCTAATACTTTTTTTTTCTTAAGTCTTGTGTAATTATTAAAATTACCCATGCACAGAACTTGTAATAGAGTGGACTTTAACATGAAGAAGCTCAAGGAAGGGAGGTTAGTTAGAGAAATATTGAAAGGGCCTTGTTACAAAGGGTTCCAGGCAGGGACATTGCTGTCACCGTCAGGCAAGATACTCAAGCCCACATTTCCATTAGTTCTTCACACCTCTGAACACTTAACAAACGCAGAGTCAGTAATGAGGGAAAATGTGCCCTAGCCGGTTTGGCTCAGTAGATAGAGCGTCAGCCTGTGTCCCGAAGGGTCCCCGGTTCGATTCCTGTCAAGGACACGTACTGACCTGGGCCCTGGTAGGGGCTCATGCAGGAGGCAACCAATCAATGTGTTTCTCTCCCATTGATATTTCTCTCTGTCTTTCCCTCTCTCTTCCACTCTTTCTAAAAATCAATGGAAAAATATCCTCGGGTGAGGATTAAAAAAACTAATAATAATAATTAGGAAAAATGTGACGTTCCTCAGCTCTAGCATCCTATAATTCTACACGATTCTCATTCCTAATTTTTGTAACAGATGAAAGAGGTTTCTGTACTTAATATTCCACTCACTAATTGTGACATGTGAGGCCCATGAGGATTTTTTTTCTCTTCTTAGAGCCCACAGTCTTTTTCTAAAAACCACTATAATTTTCTTCATCAAGTTTAATTGTCAATGATAAGTGCTGTTTCAGGACCTGCTTGGTTTGTGGATGGTAAAGGCCAGGCATGTAATAAAGACACCGAAGAACTCAAACTTTCCTCAAGTCCCTTCTATTTCTAAAATTTAAATATATAAACAAAGCTTTAAATTTTTTCCCTGGTAGCACTTATTCTGAACAATGTTCCTTGGTATCACTTACTTAAAAAATATGTGAACTTTAAAGCAAGCTAGCCTACTCACATCCTGAGGGATGGAGATGAGGCAGTCTAGGTTTTTGGTGCTAATTCGCACCCTGCCTTCTTTCAGGAAAGACCAGGGCAAGTAGAGTTGCTGTGCGGTGTTGGAGAGGATTTTGTCTCTTTGTTTTACTATATTCTGCCCTTGATAAGCCCATTTTAGTTTTTTTTTTTTTTTGTAAATATATTTTATTGATATTTTACAGAGAGGAAGGGAGAGGGATAGAGAGCTAGAAACATCGATGAGAGAGAAACATCGATCAGCTGCCTCCTGCACACCTCCCACTGGGGATGTGCCCGCAACCAAGGTACATGCCCTTGACGGGAATCGAACCCGGGACCCTTCAGTCCGCAGGCCGACGCTCTATCCACTGAGCCAAACCGGTTTCGGCCCATTTTAGTTGTTTTAAAAAAATACATATTTTTAGTGATTTCAGAGAGGAAGGGAGAGGGAGAGAGAAATAGAAACATCAATGATGAGAGAGGATCATTGATCGGCTGCCTCCTGCACACCCCACACTGGGGATGGAGCCCGCAACCCAGGCATGTGCTCTGACTGGGAGTCAAGCCTTGACCTCCTTGTTCATAGGTTGGTGCTCAACCACCGAGCCCCACCAGCTGGGCTCATTTTCATTGTCTTAAAAGCAATTTCACATTTTTATTAAATGAACATTATGTTGGAGGGAGTCAGGTGTTGAGAGCTTATTTCTCTGTCCATTTTCGCTGGCTGTTCAATCTCATACTTTGCAGCTACAGAATTAATTCTTCAAAGATAGAAATAAAAATGCAGTCAGGAGAAGGAATCTAGTACCATTTTTAAAAATGATTTAGATATTAGGCTTATTGAAGTGTGGATAAAGATCAACATTATTTGAGAAAATCATCTATGTTTACTGGCTGTTCAATTCAAAACTTCCTGTTTGTGTCAAACCAGCTCAAGACTCAGAAAGACAGACTGGAGAGCAAAGAACTGCACTTGAACCTCCTCCGGCAGAAAATAGCGCAGCTGGAGGAGGAGAAGCGGCTGCGGACGGGCCTGGCTGCGGAGAGGGACGAGGCCAATGTCACCACACGCAAGTTACAGAAGCAGGTGGAGAGGCTGCAGAAGGAGCTGAGTGCGTGCCGGGAATCGAACACTGAGCTCAAAGCCAAACTGGCTGACACCAATGAGCTTAAGGCAAGTGCTCAGCTTTGTTCCCTTGTTGCTTTTTGCTAGTCACCATACACGCTTCTGCGAAAGGGTGCCAGCCTCATCATGGACACGCCAGAAAAAAAGATGAAAACTTCCCCTGATTTTCTAGAGTTGTGGGAAAAGTGCAAACATTGCACAAGTCAGCATATTAGCTCAGTTTAGTGGCTCTTTCATATTTGAAATAGAGCTGTAGTTGCTGTGGGAAAAGTCACTCCAACAGGGTGGTGTTAAGTCCAGAAAATAAAAACACTTCTTTAAAATGAGGGCGGCTATGATTTCAAGGGTCCTGTAGGGTTTCATCGTGTAGGAATTTGCGAAGGAAGAAATGAGAAGAGGCAGGCAGTTGTGAAATGTTGGTCTCTGGGAGTTGAATTGTATCAAGTATCAAGGAGGGTAGATAGATCGGGGCGACGTGCTTCCTGGATTTGAGGTGTCCGATTTCCAGTGAATGCAGAGAAGAAAGGAACTAAAACGGAAAAGAATTTGGTCAAAATATTTCGATGGCATGAATATGTAACTTCATGTGCACAGGTCATATTTTACATGTTATTATGGCCCGTCACCAATACGGATGACCGCTCCTTGCCGGCCAGTGCACCTCACTGGTAAAGCCAGAAGACGTTTCCCCAGGAGAGCGCTGCGGTAGGTCCTCCTGCCGGCAGTGATGCAGCTTGCAGAGGGCCTGGGAGGCGGGGCTTCCTTGTGGTAAAACGCTCGCAGAGGGGACATTTTGCTCTTCCTAATGCTTCCAAACCAGGCGTGACCCATGGGTAGGGGCAGAAAGGGCCCAGGGAGCTCATGCAATCTACACATAAGAACCAGCAGACTTCATTTTATTTATTTTTAAACTTAAAAAAATATATTTCTTAATTGATTTCAGAGAGGAAGGGAGAAGGAGAGAGAGATAGAAACATCAATAATGAGAGAATCCTTGATCGGCTGTCTCCTGCACACCCCCCCATGGGGGATCGAGCCCGCAACCCAGGCATGTACCCTTGACCGGAATCGAACCTGAGACCCTGCAGGCCGATGCTCTATCCACTGAGCCAAGCCGGCTAGGGCCAGCAGACTTCATTTTAATGTTCAACTCCAGAATCATGCTACCTACCATTTTCTCTCATTGATTTTCCAAATAATGGTACTCTGATATGTTGTTTATAAACGATAACTGTCTTAAGACATGTTCATTCCGCACATATGTTTGACAAAGTTTATATAAAGATTTCATTCTTTACCCATAAAAAAGCTTTGAGTTCAGTGAATTCCATGGACCTCTGACTTATTTATGCAGTTTTCCTAAGTAAATACACAAGAGACGATCAGCATTCTCTTGTCTTCTTAGATTAAAACGCTGGAGCAGACCAAAGCCATTGAAGACCTCAGTAGATCCAGAGACAAACTGGAGAAGATGAAGGAGGAGGCTGAGAAGAAGCTCATGTCTGTCAGGTCGGAACTGGACACTACCGAGCACGAGGCCCAGGAGGACAAGGCGAGGACCAGGAACACGATAGAGGTGGTGACCAGCGAATTGAAGACGCTAAGGAAATCCCTGGAGGAAGCAGAAAAGAGGGAAAAGCAGGTGGGTAGACACCCGGTGATGAAACCTTCCTACTTAGGAAAGATAGGACAGTTCCAAAGCTTGATCATTGTTCACACATTTCTTCATAAACTATTTACAGAACTTTCTTTTAAAAAAATTTTTTTTTATTCATTTCAGAGAGGAAGGGAGAGGGAGAGAGAGATAGAAACACTAATGATAGGAATCATTGCTTGATTGTCTCCTGCATGCCCCACACTGAAGATTGAGCCCACAATCCGGGCTTGTGCCTTGATGGGAAATTGAACTGTGACCTCTGATTCATAGGTTGATGCTCAACCACTGAGCCATGCCAGCCAGGCAATTTACAGAACTTTCTATATCATTTCAATATCTCTGCCTGCCATCTAGCATCTTTTTTGGCCTTAAAAGAACCATTATGATTTGTTCCACTAAGAAAAGTAATTCCCATTTTCATGGCACGGATTGTAGGAAAGAAAAAGACTTCTTATCAAAGCAACGGAAAGCCTGTGAAAAGCCAGGTTCTGGTTATGGGGAGGTTTTTATGATGCTCGCTGATTGCTTCTGGAGGTTGCATCATCCCACATCTCCGGATGGTCACCAGGGCTTCAGCCCCGGGAGGTCAAGATAAACCTCATCTCCACAGAGATCAGCGGCAGGAAATAGTCCCAAATCTCCAACGGTGGCACCCAGACTTGAAGGCCAACCAAACCCAGATGTAAACCATAAAGCAGGTCTTACTTGCTCGCCGGTCCAAGGAGGAGAGTGTTATCTGGTGAGCACATCAAGAGGTCAGGCAGGAAGAAGCATGTACCGGGCAGCCTGACCCCTGATGCTTTGGCTTTCATCTCACTCTGTCTGGTGCTCCAAGGGCTCAGAGTGGACTCTGATCCTAGGATATTTTCCTCTCTGGCTGCCTCTGCTCTGGCTCATGTGTCAGCAGAGTTGAGGAAGGCCAAATGACGCGTGAGCACTCTCCGAGTCAAACCACTACAGAATTAAGAGCTTTGGCCATATTTGAAAGGATGGGGAACTTCAAGGAAACCTTTTCATCAGGGAGACAAGGCTGGAGAAAGCGTTATGTTTCCCAAATTGGACTCAGCGTAGGGAGAAGGTTGGGAAGTGAATGAGCATAATGTGGGAATGTTTGGAAAGCAGGTGTGGATGTAATATCTGTCTTCAGGTTAGATCACACCTCTCCTAAGATGGAAGGCACCTCTACTGAGGCGTCGCCCAGCTGTCCCTGATTTATCTGCTTCTGCTTCAGCCTAGGATCACCAACCAGTCTATGAGATTTCGAAGAGGTGTGAAGCACATTTCCACCATTGTCTCCAGTCCTCCCCCTACCCTCCTCGATGTGTGTGTGTGTGTGTGTGTGTGTGTGTGTGTGATGGACTAATAGGGGGTCCCAGAGAGTCCAATGTTATGGTGGTGATCTGTCTGATGTGATTTGAGCATCATTTAGAAGCCCTGCTGTTGTCATGAGCTCATAACTTTCTTGCCATTTGTTCTTCCTTTAGTTTGAGAGGTACATTGCCAGTAACATTCTAGAGCATAAGGACTTATGACCATGGGCATGACCACACCACCATTTGTAAAGCACTTCATAGTATGCAGAACACATACACAGCCATCGTTTCATTTGGTTCCAGAACAGGCCCGGGAGATAGGTCTGTAGTTATTCCTACCTTGGAAATGAGAAATGAAATCTTAGTTAGGTCAGAGTCTTAGGTCAGAGTCTTGTTCACGGTTGCTTAATTGGAATTCTTGACTTGGTAGCCAATACCACAGTCATTGGCTCATCAGAAAAGTGGTTATGAAATTGCTAAAGGTTGGTGCCTGAAAGGACTTTAGAGGTAATTTAGTAGGCTAGCCTTCTTATTTTATAAATGAGAAAACTAAGGTTAATGAGAGTAAGTCACTTACCTGCCTCATGCACACCTGGATTTTCCATGTTTGTTGTTGTTGTTTCATTTGGCTCAGCAGTAGTTGATGCATTTGCTCTCTCAGTTACTGTGTTTCTGTTTGATATTCCAGCTGGTGGACTTTAGGGAGGTGGTTTCCCAGATGCTGGGTTTGAACATGACCAGCCTGGCTCTTCCTGACTATGAAATCATCAAATGTCTTGAAAGACTGATCCATTCCCATCAGCATCACTTTGTCACCTATGCTGGCCTCAAAGATGTGACTACCAGGCAAGACAGGCACCTGCAAAGCCACTGAAAACTTCATTGGACACGGGATCTCTTGAGGAGCTAAGGCATGGGACACGATGCTCAATTGAACAAATTCTCCAAACCTTTGAAATTTGATCAGTAGGTGAATATTCTATGGTGATAGAGTGAGGATCCATCATTGACAACAAAGAATCTCAAAGGTAGATAAAAGTTCGCCACTAAAAACACCTGGTATTTCATTTGTTGGTACTTTGGGACCCAGAAGAATTCCACTAGATTGCATATCTAGAATGAGAACTATCGGAAGAGAATTACTACTTATGGGATATCTCTTATGACTCAGGGGCTTTACTACCCAACCTAATTCTCTTAACCACCACACAGAGAAGCTTTAATGTTTTTATTTCACAACCTCTCTGGGGCTCAGAGAGGATGTCACCTTCCCAAGATTGCAGTTGGTTGGTGACAGAACTGGGAGGGACTCTATGTTGACTCAAAAGCTGTGTCTTCTCTGCTACTCCACCATCCTCCCGTTTCTCCTGGCTCCCTGTGTTCTGGGTGACAATTGCCTGCATACAGTCAAGACTTGCAGTTCAGAAGTAATGAAGGTTTATGAGTGTAATCCATATGATTTCTTTAAAAAAGCAATGTACCTAATTATTTGGATAAAACATACATAGTCTGAGGTCCTGTAAGAAACCTTTGTGTTTTCAAATGTTGCTGCCAGATTGCATTAGGTGGTAATTTTTAAAAAATATATGTATTTTATTGATTTTTTTTTTACAGAGAGGAAGGGAGAGGGGTAGAGAGTTAGAAACATCGATGAAAGAGAAACATCCACCAGCTGCCTCCTGCACACTCCCTACTGGGGATGTGCCCGCAACCAAGGTACATGCCCTTGACCGTAATCGAACCTGGGACCCTTCAGTCCACAGGCCGATGCTCTATCCATTGAGTCAAACCAGTCAGGGCTAGGTGGTAATTCTTAAATGTTTGAACAGGGCTGATCTCAGTACTTTCAAAATGGAACTCTTAACATGAAACGGATGAGATGAAGACAGCCTACACAGTTTTATTTACCAATATATCCAACGCAGTCATAGTGTACTTTTTTAGAATCCGGATTTTATTATGAATTTCTCTCACTTTACTAGTATGCCTTCTTTTAAAATTTCTATTTCACAAGTATTTTTCAAGAATTTATATATATTTTTTAATTTCAAAGAGAAAAATGTGTTACTCTTTTGGGTGATTATCATATTTCTGCCACATCAATTTTTTTTCAGTCCGTGAGAAAAGCATTGGTGTCTAATTAAAGGAGAGGAAAAAGTAGATTATAACCAAATGTTAAAAGAAAATGAAATGTCTAGTTCAGCTGGCATGACTCAGTGGTGGAACATTGATCCATGAACCAGATGGTCATGATTCAATTCCCAGTCAGGGCACATGCTCAGGTTGCGGGCTTGATCCCCAGTGTGGGGCATGCAGGTTCCAGCCGATCAATGACTTTCATCATTGACATTTCTATCTCTCTCCCCCTCTTCCTTCCTCTCTGAAATGAATAAAAAAATATATTAAAAAGTCTAGATGAGAGGAAATGAGTTTGACACTTGCAGGTTGGATGACAGGCCACACAGAGGGAGGCTGACCAAGAATGGCCACAGGGGTGGGTCACCTCTGCCGGCTTCTCCTTCATGAGCAAGGACAGTATGAAGTAGTGTTTCACAACTGAGGAAACACCCCTGCCCAGCTCCGTGAGGACAGGAGCTAGGTGTGCATCAGCAGGAGAGGCAGTCTCGGTTTCCCCGGGGAAGGCCTGCGGTCTCTGGAGGTCTCCACATGTAGTCCAGATGTGTGGCTGCTGCTCCACAGTGGAGGCGGCGGCTGCACCTCTGGGTGCCTGGAGGATGCGGATGCTGAGAGGCCCTGCGTGGCCCAGACCACAGAAAGCAGTCGTGGTGGTGGTGGTGGGGGCAAGGGTGGGAACACTGATTTTGTACGTTCTCCAAATACAATCTTTAATAAACTTTTTATTTTCTCTGTCAATTTATTTCCACACTATTCAAAAATACATCTAACAACATCACTTTAAAAACATATGCTATTATAATATTTGTTTTTCCACGTTTGACTTATCATTACTTATATAGCATGTCTCCAAAAAATGTATACACACTTTAGCAGCTGATAGCTTAATTTTGAAAATGAAATGCATTTTAATAAACATGGCCTTTATAATTAATCAAAGTGTGTGTATACGTTTTTGGGGGACACCCTATATTTCTAGATTTCTATGAGGCTAAGAACGGTCCATCGTTACTAGTACTGCACTTTCTCCTTATTATACAAAATTCATTCCATTTATCTGAATATATGTTTATATAACATTCCCAATATGTGACTCAAACATATACACAATAATCTTTAACACATATATAAAAATTAAAAATGTCTGAACATAACCCTTAACAGATTTCTGATAGAAAGCATATATGGGATAAGAAAAATAGATTCTGTCCATGTATATAATCCACATGCACATTAACTATCTGTGCTTTGGACAAATCGAGAATCCCTTTAATAAAGCCATGTCTTCCTGGTTAAATTGCCTGCTGGCTGTTGGCTTAGCCTTGGTGCATCTGTTCTAGAATTGGCAGCCAGCTTCACATTCTTGTGTCAGACTGTGTTCTTCCATAATATTCATGTATATTTTATGTTGTCCAATAAAACGCATTAGGTTGATGTGACTTTTCTAAATAGAGTTTTAAAATATTTAACACAAACTCTTCTACCCAAATACACTTCAGAGCGATAATTGCTACTGAGGCCATTATTCTGGTCATTGTTGAGACACTGAAATAATTGCATGAAGTATCTCAGGGAGAAAGTTAACCTGATTTATCTAAATTTCAATTTTACCTCATAGTCTGTCTTATAGATGAATAGCGAGTGATTCCAGGTCAAGGTGCGGTGGGCTTAAAAGAAAGTGTGTATTATTGATATGGCAATAATACTTAGGACTTAGAAACAGAAACTAATTTTCCTGGGGAAGCATTTCATGGTTACACAACACAACCTTTGACCAGGAAGGCTCTCTACTTTATGTAGCAGTGATTTTATCCACATTATTGCACATCCCACTTTTCATCAGCAAGAGGGGTCTGCATGCTTCTCTTTCCCCTACTCAGCCTCCATACAGTTATTCCTTTGCCTTATCTTTATTATTTTTTCTTTTTTTTTGTTGTTGTTATTTTGCCTTATCTTTAGTTTCTTGGCCTTCTCAGCTCTCATACATTTCTGTGTTTTGTTTCAGCCACTCACACCCTTGACTGCAGTTTACAGATCCAATTTAGACTACCTTAAGCCAAAGAGAGGATTGGAGGGAGAGTCATTTGAAAGATGCAGGGGTATACTAGGTTCAGCATGGCTAGATCCAGGGATTTAGAATTCTCTGGATTTTTGCTTCTGTCCGTCTTCCACCACTGCCTGGTCGGCTTGTCTTTGTATGTTGGTCTCATTTTCTCCTTCTGCAGAGTGGTCCTCTGTGCTGCCAGGAAAGATGCTCACAAACAACTACAAGGTCTTTCCAGCTCAGGAGCTGAGAAAAAGAGAGACTCTCTGCCTCCAACATCTATGGGAGAAATCTCAAAGAAGAGTCTGATCTCTTCTTGGTCATGTAGCCACCCCTGGACCACGCACTGTAGGTAGCCAGGAGATGAACTCACTGGTCTGCATCCTATGCCAACCCTCGCAGTGAGGGCGGATGAGGCCCCAGGATGAGCTGTTCACCCAGAAACACACGTAATGACAGACAGGAAATTCCCCAAAGCAAGAGAAGACATTCAATCCGCATCTGGGACAGATGGTCAAATTCGGGATCATCTAATCACTAGAACTAAAATCTTAACCTCGTATCATCCCAGACCTCTTTTCTTCCAAATAGCTCTTCTTTGAGATTCCTGGTCCTCATATGATGAACCTACTGGCCTTGCCCATCCCCACTCCATCGGCAGCCCATGTGGATGTTATTGTTCATTTTTTCAATCACTCCCTTCCTAACCCTTAAACTCCTCTTTCCCTTGCCCATCTATCCTCAAATTTGAATTAATCCCAACTACCAATGTTTCTGCTGCTTTTCTGCCCACTGAATGAGACTGGAGGAAATCACAAAATCACAGCTAAGTTTCATACTAAATTCGTGGCCTTTGATCTCATTGGAGCCCTCTGTACTAAATGGTAGTCATTCACCGTTTTCCTGGTGAGATTTCACTGCCATTTTCCAAAGTGATTATTGCAAATATTCTTCTCTGCCTCGAGCTCTTCCCCTGTCTCTTTCCTCTTCATTGTCAGCAGATAATCTCATGTCCTATTTCACTCAGAAAATAGAAGCCATTACAGGAAATACCTTTAATATCAGATCCCAATATAGCCTGCTATGTGTCCACACCCAACCTTGCTATTTTCCCTCTTCCTGTCTCAGGTTATTGCCTCTACCTGCTTCTACCTGGCCACTTGCATCCTCAGCAACTTAGTTCCACCGGTGGTTTTCCACCCTCTCAAATGTTTTCAACCTCACCTACATTAATGGCTTATTTCCACCTGCATTTAAATATGTTTAGTGAAACCTAGATAATTTTATTAACCAATGTCACCCCAATAAATTCAATAAAGAATTAAAAAATATATTTAAATCTCACTCACTTAAAAAAAATCACTCCCTCTACTCCACAACAAGTTCTACTTAGAGCCTCATGTCTCTCTTTCTCTTCACAGCTGAACCACATGAAAGTGTGGTTGATATTTCTGCCTTTCTGGTCTTACCTCCCATTCCTTTAACCACTCGTTACAACCTGGCTTCCGTCTGTCTCCACTCACTGAGCTCTCTCATTGCTGTTAGCAAATCCCCGTTACTTTTTCAGTGCTGATATGACCTATCTTTGTGTAACATTTGATACAATTGACCATTTCCTTCTTGAAGCATTCTCTTCCATTAGCTTCAAGGATGCTTTATTCTTGTCTCTCTGGGTGTTTTGAGTTAGATTATTTTTTTCTTTTATATATATTTTTATTAAGGTATTATATGTGTACATACCTTACCATTGTCCCCCCCCCAACCCCACTCTCATACATGCCCTCACCCCCCAATGTTTTGCATCCGTTGGTTACTCTTATATGCATGCATATAAGTTCATCAGCTGATCTCTTATTTGAGTTAGATTATTTTAAGGTTGCAGGAAACAAAACAAAACAGAGAGATTAACGTAAGGATAAGTGTGGGTATAAGTATGGGTGGGAATCCCAGAACTCAGTGAAGGAGGGTCCTACATCCTGAGAACTGGAGTGCTGAATGCACGGTGCGGTGCGGCTCCCGGCCGGTCCCCTTCCCCTTCCCACAGATGCACGTTTCTTTTGTCATCTCAACTCACCTTCTCTCTGCCTCTGCTGCTGTGCCTCAGCGGGTGCTGTCCTCCCCTCTCCTCTTCTTTCCTACGGCTAGTTAGCTTCTACTGCGCATGCTCGGCGGCCCTGGGCTGTGAGTTCCCCACTGCCGCCTGGCTCTCCTGTACGTCTTTCCATTCCTGCTTCCAGCACGCAGCTCCTCTCTGTGCTTCTCCTCCAGAGGGGAACCTGGCCGGTGAAGCAGCGGCTCTTCAGGGCGAGGTGCACCTGGCCAGCAGCCCTTTTACCCATGCCGCCTTGCAGGCCAGTGACAAGCTGGCAGATGGGGTTCCCTTAAGTCAGGCACCCATTTTCCCTGCAGCGACTGGGATCACAGAAGTGGGGTTTCATGTCCGTCTCCTGGGTGTCGGTGTCCCACAGCGGTCTGTGCTGGGTCCCCTTTCTCTCACACTGTACACACTCTCCAGTGCATTAGCCTTGTGACCTCGGCACCAGAGAACGTGTTACTCATCTCCCCGTGTCTGTTCCCTCATCTGTGAAACACATACCTGTTATGGGTTGAATTATGGCCCCCCAAGAGGTGTTGTAGTCTCAGCTCTGAGTACCTGTGTATGTGATCTCATTTGGAAACAGGGCCTTTGCTGATGACCAAGTTAAGATAGAGTCATCAGGGTGGGCCCTGTCCAATAGGACTGGTGTCCTTATAAATAGAGGAAATTTGGACACAGACATGCACACAGGGAGAACGCCACATGCAAATGAAGGCAGAGATGGGGTGATGCAACTCTGAGCCAAGGGATGCCAGAGATTGACAGTGTGGCACCAGAGGCCAGGAGACAGGCATGCAGCAGATTCTCCAGCAGATTCTCGGGGAACCAACCCTGCCGACACTGTGGTCTCAGACTTTTGGCCTCCAGGACTGTGAGGTAATATTTCTGTTGTTGAAGTCACTCAGTTTGTGCAACTTTGTTAACACAGCCCCAGGAATCTATACACTGTCTTAGAAGATTGCTGTGAGGATTAAATGATGTAAAGCATTTGAAAATATCCTGGCACGTAGGTAGTATTCAATACGTGCTAGCTAATATCGTTTGTTGTATCAGTAACCAGTTCCTGCAGGTTTGTTTAATGTATGTCCAGTGCTTGGCCCATAGATGCTCATAGAGTGTTTGTTGAATGTCTGATTGAATCACCAAATGGGATGGGGTTGGCCCTTCTCTTTAGGTATCAAAACTTCCAACTGTATGCAGATTTGAATGGGTTCGCAATGCATCATGATTTGCATGAGTAATTAAAAGTGGATGGTTGCCTCACAATGATAAAAGGTTAAAGATGTATTATAATTCTTATGGCAATGTTTTCATGTATGTCCATTTAAAAATATAACAGGGCAGGTATAGTTATTTCTAGGAAATAGAGAAAGGCAGGGAGGGAGGGAGAGAGAAGAGAGGAAAGAGAAAAGAGAGGAGAAAGAGGGAGAGGGAGAGAGAGAGAGAAAGAAGGAAAAAGAGTGAGAGAGTGAGAGAGAGATGACAGAACTGAGAATCGACCTCAGGTTTCCTGAGTCTCGGTCTCATGAGCTTTTCTTTTTCACAAAGCTGCCTCTTCCACAGTTTTTGTGTGAAACCTTGTGGTTAATTCATGACGTGGTTTAAAGCAGGGAAGAGGATAGCATAAAAAATGTTATTATTCAAAGTGGTAATGGGCAATAAATAAAAGTGGAGAGACTGTAAATTATACCCACTGGTGATCTGGAAATAAAATACTTGGGGCAAAGCTTACACTCATGCTTTCTGGCTCAACTCATAAAGTTCTATTTGAAAAGCATGCTCAGCTGCACGTATTGCTAAGTGGAAAATGGATTTTATTGTTAGTGTCATGCTGACAGTCATTTACATACTGAGCCCCTACCTTTCCTGTTTTCCTATGTGGACTGGGATGAACGTCTTCACAACACATTTAAGAAACTGTAGGACACGATAAAGACGTCTCTGGGTTCTGAACAGATGCTGTGGTTTACCACCCAGGTCCCGCTTGAGGACTGAGGACTCATTCTTCAGCTGCCCAGAGCGGTTGGCTCCCAACACCCGTAGCTGAGCCTGTCTGGCAAGGACTTGCCTTTGGCTGCAGGAAGCTACCTCATCCTGGGTCACAGACCCTTCCCAAGGGCACCTTGCAACTTGATCAATGTCGGGTATAAAGACCTTGCTTTCTTTCCTATTTCAGCGTCTTTCTAGGAAACCCGACCTAAGTCATTTATTCATTCTTCTTGCAACCAGTTATGAAGGTACCAAACCATTTTGGTATTGTCCATCATGTGCTTTTATCAATCAATCCATAAGCAGGTATCTATTGATCACTTGGTGGTATAGGACCCAGAAAAACAAAAACTATAAAATAAAATATGTGACTAATAAGTTATCTAGTTTTCTGCTTCTTTTCAGAGTTCTCTGTAGCGATTCCAGTATAATGCCGAGTACCAAATTTTTTTTTTAAAAAATTTACTTATTTTTCCATTTCCTGTCAGTTTCAACAAGTTTGAGTACAGAAAAGATGCTACTCCAAGTAAGCAAGAAGGGATTTATTATAGGGTATTAAGTGACTTACAGAAAGAATCATGTGAGGGCGGAACAAATAGACTTGAGGTTGAGCTTTCCAAAGCAATTCCCAAAGGCACACCACAGGATGAAACCACAGAGAGGGCTGCTGTTACTTCTACACTCAGAAAGCCAGTGGGTCTAGAATTTCACTGATACTACCAAGATCTGGAAGCCACCACCTTCGGCGGGCCTCCTGCTGCTAACTCCAGAACCCAATGGTCTTTGTTGCCATCTGGGCTAGGAAATGGATGTCTTGTGCCTTGCCTCCCAGGACCCATGGATCTTGTGACCATATGCTGGGTCCTCTGCTAATGATGCCACAGAGGACCAAAAGTGTCCACCACATGCTTGCCAACAGAAACAGGTGGCAGGAGAGGTGTGACCACCGCCATCTTCCAGATCTCACACTTGGACATCTGACTGGCCAACCCCAAAGACATGGGAATCTTTTATCAAGGCATTCCAGGACAGATGGCATGTAACTTCCCCATGTTGGAAGTATAGAAAGGCATACCGGAACAGTGGTCAAACTTTTGGACACGCTCTACTGTAAAATTTATTTGACTCACACTTACATATGGTCACATGCATGTCTACCTGAAATGAAAGGTTCACAAGGCAACGGGATGCCCCCTGATGGCTTCTGTCCTAGTCTGTGCTTCTGTCCTAGCATGTGCTGTGCAGTTCTGCTTTATTCTAGGCCACCCCGCTCCATTAGGAAACATTGGTCTTGAGCCACCAAGTTGATTTTCTGACTGACTAATGGATGGCAATTGGCATTAAAAATATTTTTATTGTTCTAGCTGGTTTGGCTCAATGGATAGAGCATTGGCTTGCGGACTGAAGGGTCCCAGGTTCGATTCTGGTCAAGGGCACATGCCTGGGTTGTGGGCTTGATCCCCAGTAGGGGTTGTTCAGGAGGCAGCTGATCAATGATTCTCTCTCATCATTTATGTTTCTATCTCTCTCTCCCTCTCCCTTCCTCTTTGAAATCAATATTGGGGGTTGAGCCTGCAACCGGGCAAGTGCCCTAACCGGATATGGGACTGTGACTTCCTGGTTCATAGGTCAATGCTCAACCACTGAGCCACGCTGGCCAGGTGCAACTGGAATTTTGAAAAAGATACTGCACTACAAGAAGGGAGAAATGGATGGTGAGTGCCAATCCACAGTATCTACCTTACTATACTGTCCCCTCCCCTGCCTCTGAGTTAACAAAAAGGGTTTAAAGCTGCTCATAGCAGGGACTTAATAAGATATAGTGTATGGAGGACTGAGGATTAGGAGGTTCTAGAACAGCAGTTTTCCCTTGTGTGACAGCGTGCTAATGACCCTATTGGCACTCACCTGGGAAAACTGAGAAAAGGGGGATTGGTACCCTGTAAGTTTTAGTAGGGGATGGATTAAGCTCATAGGCAGTCTCCATGGCAAACGCCCTTGTGGATCCACTAAAGAATATTTGTTGTTGTACGCCTAAAAAATATTAGTTGGCTTTAATTAAGTTCCTGGTTATGCACGTAGGTGTGAAAGCTAGTGATTCATGCGGAGAGCATGGTGGTGTGTATTGAATGCCAAGTGTGTGATTAGCTCACCGACCCCATGTCTGAAAGGCAATTGTTAATTTCCCCGTTAAGGTTTGTAAAGCATTTAATCTCTTAATGTAGAGCTTTCAAGTAAAAGCTTATTATTTTTTTGTATTTGTCAATCGTGGGAGCTTTCCAGAAGGACTTTTCTCCTAATGTGGTGTAGGTTTGGAGGTAATTGGTTTTAAAAAAGAAAAGCCTTTGGGAAGGCAGGGCAAATAAACATTTAGCAGTTGCTTATTCGGTACCAAGCACTTTCATCTACAATAACCCACATACTCCTCATGATTCTGAAGGAGAATTATGACTCTCATGTTTACAGATGAGGGGGAAGAGGTTAACAGGATTAAAAGGGGCTCACCCGGGGTTGCTAAACCACGGATGGAAGAGCGTGGAATGTGCACTCAGTCCTGACAGGCTGACAGCTCTTGCTTTTCCTAGTGTAACACGACATCTCTGTTGCGTTCCCTGTGTGTTCAAGATCCATGTAAGTGAAAAAATACCCCAAACAGACTTTCTTAGGAAAAGTGAAATGTTCATATTTTAGAAAAAGAGATATTCTCATGTGTACTTATGTTGCCCTTTTACTCTGAATTTTTTTAAAAAAAAATGATTTCAGAGAGGAAAAGAGAGGGAGAGAGAGATAGAAACATCAATGATGAGAGAGAATCGCTGATTGGGTGGCTGCCTCCTGCATGCCCCCCCACTGGAGATAGAGCCTGAAACCCGGGCATGTGCCCTGATAGGGAATCAAATCGTGACCTCCTGGCTCATAGGTTGATGCTCAACCACTGAGCCATGCCGGCTGGGCTAATCTGAATTTTCTTGCTCTTCAGAGGACCTTTGTGGGCATGTTTCATATTTTTCAGGATTTCCTTTTGCTCATGATAGTGTTTAAAGGGACAGTAAGATTTTGTAAGCAACAGGCAACACTCCCCTGGGCGTCTCCTCTTTGCAAACTGAACAGCTTGGCGTGTGTATGTTGTGTTGTGAGTGGTTGTGCCAACGTGAGGAGCAAAGCTTCTAAAACACGAGAAAAAAAATCTTCAAAATGTTGTTGTCTCTTTAAACATCCACCTTTTGATTCAATATTTGTTTTTGGACTTTTTCCTCCATCAGCAAAAACACACACAAATCGAAGGAAAATGTTTGGTTACAAAGGAGCGCACTTCAGTGGGAGTCTCACCCAGGCGATTTGACTTGATTGCCCTCAGTACAGAACAGAGATTGGGCTGATGCATAAGTGGACAGGATATATAACGTAGGACTTCGGTGGACATGGTTCACGTACTTTTGAGAATCACATTGCTTCCTCCCTGCCCCTGCCACCCCCCCAGCCTAGTCAAATAGCGGATTTAAATTTTTCTTTGATAATTTCTCAATAAGTCAGCTAATACTCAGTGGACATTGTTCTGCTGATGGCCCTTAGTAGGTCCTCTGCAAAGATGATGAAATCCCTCCACATTCTCTCAGTTCCCAAAGAAGATCTGAGCCTGGCTGGTGTTGCTCAGTGGTTGAGCATCAACCTATAAACCAGGAGATCACAGTTCAATTCCCAGTCAGGGCATGTGCTTGGGTTGTGGGCTCGATCCCCAGGAGGCAGCTGATCAATGATTCTCTCTCATCATTGATGTTTCTAACTCTCCCTCTCCCTTCCTCTCTGAAATCAACAAAAATATATTTTTTAGAAAAGAAGCTCTGAAAAGCATTTAATCTTCTTAACAATAGTTAGCATATCTGTACCAGAGAGTGCAGCTGAGCTCTTTGTCCGCCTTATCTAATTTAATCTCTCCCTAAACTCTCACAGGCAGACGCTGCTAGAGGCCTCATTTTGGAGTTGAAGAAACAGGTTAAGGGAGTTAGGTGTCTGGTGTCTGATGACAATGCTAGGTGGTCTAACCAGCGCTTGCCCTCCTGTGCCCTCTTCCTCCTCCACGATGCCCTGAAGGCGAGGGCCTGGCCAGCCTGTGCCCTGTCCTCAGTGAGAAGGGGACCTTCCCTGTGCATGTGCATTGGCAGTGACTCAGAAGTCCAGGCGAACTGGACACGGAGGATAGCAGTCTGCTCGAGCATTGCCCTCTGTGTCCACAGGAGCCTACTCCAACTCGCTGGTCTGGGAATTAAGATGACCTACTTCAACTTAATGTAAAAGGTTAATGTTTAAAGGCAGGCCGTGGTCACTACGGTGGGGAGCTCAGTATCATTTGTTTAGAAGTCTGACAACACGGGGATTAAGAGCCTGGCCTTTGGAGCTGGACTACTGGACTCTCATCAGAACCCCACCTCTCCTGTTTGCTTCAGTCTCTGGGCACCAGTTCTCTGATCTATAACATGAGAATTCATAATGGTACCAATCTTCTAGAGTTGGTATGAGAGTTAAGTGAACTAATAAATATGGATTTTTTAGTCCAATGCGTGGTATATCATAATGTCAATATATATGAATTATGATTGAACATTAAGCCCTGAAAATACCCCATCATCATGTTTTCACATTTAATGCCTTTGTTCCTAGACTAAATCACGGCAATCAAATACTGGTGTTAAAGCCCTTGTCCAAATCTTTCCCACTCTATGGTGACTCTGGGCTTGGCCACGTGACTTGCTTTGGACAATGGGGCACGAGCAGGTGTGATGTAAGCAGAAGTTGAATAAGCACTTGCACTTTGGGGTTTGCCTTCTTAAAACTCAGATGCCATGCAAGAAAGATTAGACCCGGCTAGTGTTGTTGGCGAGAGATCCTGAGACCACATGGACAGAGAGGCCCTGCCACCCCAGGGTTCACTTGAGCCCAGCCCTGAGCCAATTTTTCAGCCCAAAAGCAACCACGTAGGGGATTCCAGTAAGAACAGAAGGACTGCCTATATAGCTCAGAGCATCATGAAATAAGAAGTTAGTGTTGTTTTAAGACACTGATTTGGGGGATGGTTTGCTATGCAGCAATAGGTGATTGAAAGACCTTCTGCAATTTCTGCGTAATTTTGTAAAACATAACCTTATACCAGAGCGGTAGTCATAAAAACACAGGGCTAGTATTGTACTCCCGGTGGACAATGGACAGCTATGGGGGAAGAGAAGAGTTTTCAGAGTTCAAAGCAGCCCATCTGCATCATGAGCCCACGTCCTGCTGCCAGGAGGCCCGTCAGAAGGCTCCGCGGGAGCTGCCAGGACTCCTGCCTGATGGGAAAGCCATCCCGGTGGCTGTGGGCCTGTAGAAACACCCAGTACCTCACAGGCACTCCAACCGCCTTGCCACAATAATTGCAGCGCACATTCCCATTTGCCAACAAAACCAGTGTTTACAACAGAAAAATAAGACAATTTATGTTTTCAGAAACACATGTTTTATTTGGAAAATGTTAGTGCCAGTTGCACCCTAATGGTGTTTTTTCCAAAACATGTGGTTAGTAAGAAGAGTAGAGTAAGGACCTGAGTTATTTTAAGAGAGCTTTAGAAGTTGACTAATGGTATTTCAAGGGATATGAACCTCTTTGCACTGTGGCTGCTGTTTGCTACGTGGGCTGACTTTGCTACACACACCAAACATGATTGCGTCTCAATGCTCTGCTTCCCTCCCCTGAACTGCTTTTTATGCAATGTCTTAGATGATATGAATTGAGTGTTTTGGACATTGAGGAAGATGATCAATTCTCATTGGGGAAGATTATAAATTAAAAATACACTTAATTCATGAGCAGAAGAGAATAAATAAAACAAAATAAATTTTGAATGAACAGTTCACTGCAAGACAGATTGTACGGAGATTTCCTACATACCCTCCATGCCCCACCTCCCCCACTATCCAAATCCCCCACCAGACGACCCTGCATATACACATCACAATCACTCAAAGTCTGTAGTTTGCATTGGGGTCACTCTTGGTGGTATACTTTCTATGAGTTTTGCCAAATGTATAAGGACATGTATCCATCAGTATAGTATCGGACAGAGAATCTCACTGCTGTAAAAACTCTCTGCATTCTGCTCATGCACCTCTCCTCTCCACCCCTGAAAACCACTGATCTCTTCTTACTGTCTCCAGTTTTGCCTTTTCCAGAATGCCGTAATGTAAGAGTCATACAGCATATAGCTTTTCCAGCTTGCCTTCTTTCACTTAGTAACATCCGTGTAAGGTTCCTCCATGTCTTTTGATGGCTCGATCGCTTGTTTCTCTTTAGCTCTGAATAATATTCCACTGTCTGGATTGCCACAGTTTATTCATTCACTTCTTTGTAGGAAGGTTGCTCCAAGTTTGGGCAGTGATGGGCGACGATGCTATAAATATCCACGTGCGGGTTTTTGTGTGGACGTGTTTTCAACTCCTTTGGGTAGAAACCAAGAAGCATGATTGCTAGATCATATGTTTAGTTTTCAAAGAAACTGCCAAACGGTCTTCCAAAGGGGTTAAACCATTTTACATTCCTACTGGTAATGTCTGAGAGTTCTTGTTGTTCCATATTCTTGTCAGCATTTGGCATTGTCAGTGTTCCAGAGTTTGGCCATTTGAATAGGTGTGTAGCCGCATCTCATCGTTGTTTTAATTTATAATTTCCTAACAGCATCTGATGTGGAGAATCTTTCCATACACTTATTTTGGTGAGGTTTCTGTTCAGATCTTTTGCCCATTTTTTAATTGGATTGTTTGTTTTCTTATTGTCGACTTATGTGTTCTTTATATTTTGGATAACAGTCCTTTATCAGATATATCTTTTGCAAATATTTTCCCCCCAGAATGGGTGTTTGTAAGGTCAGCATCTTTGGAAGATTTAAATTAATCTTAGCATGGTGTAAATAAAGAATAATTAAGAACAAATAAAAATATATTAGCTACCATGACCAAATTCTTGGCAAAGCATTGGTAAACTGTTGGTTCTATCACAAATCTGATAATTTTATGTGAAGGAGAATATAATAAAAATTCTTTGTCAGCTGCAAAAATGTAGTTATGAAAATTATCTGAGGAGAGTAATCTAAAAAAGGCTGAGAAATAAGGAAAGTCTGTAGGGAAGAGAGGAATTTGTCAGTGCGTTTCCATTGCTTTGCTTCTGTCTCACTGGACTAGGGTTGTGTGTCTGTCTCCTCTACTAGACTGTGAGTTCCTGAGACAGAATATCTTCCTGCCACCGGAATCTTTGCTGCATCTGAGATGAGATGTAGCTGACCTTCAGTCAGTGTTTCTTGAATCAATGTATGGATGTATCCTAATGTAGAGATTCTAAAGTTTCTATGAAATTGGATTTGTCAGAAATAATCTTAAATGTTGTTGGTGACCAGCTTGGGGCACTAACACATTTGTGGGTAAGGGCTCAAGCTTTGAAATCTGAGAGATCCAGCTCTGAACCCCAATTCACGACATATAAGCTGTGCGATCTTGGCCAAGATCCTTAGCAGTAAAATGGGACCCAAAGGCATGCCTGTCTCATAGTGGTGGTTGCGAGAACTCAGTAAGAACACAGGTGAAAAGTGCCTGGCATATGGTAGGGACTTAACAGATGTTAGTTGTTAGTATGTTAAGTAAACCAACATGATGCACAAGCCAAGTTAGGAACGCCAAGCCTCACTGTGGAGACGGCAGACCCCCGGGATCCAGAGGCTGTGGTGCTAGGAGGCAGGCGTGAGCCTTGCCTTGGTACAGGCTGCCCTGGGCTAGCGTATCTTTCTGCTGGTATTCGTCCTCTACATTGTGGTCGGCCTTAGGCCAAGGACACTTGCGCTTGAGGATCCCTGTGGCATAGACATATTCTGACTGTAGGCAGGGCAGCAGTGGGTAAGGGGACAAGATTGTGGGCCCACTTCACTTCCAGGTGGCCAGCCTGCAGTAACTCACTAGTCCTTACTGCCGGAGCCTGCCGGCATCAGTCGAACAGTACCTGCAAGGAGGGGAGAGGATGAGAAAAAACAGACAGAAAACAGAATGGGATCAGGAGGACTGTAGCACTTCCCGCTTCCAGTCCCGAGTTTATTTTTCACCATACTTTTATACAGGGTCAGTTACATTCCATACAATACATCATTCCTATTATGTGGTAAACATAATTATACCCCTTTGTTTCAGGTTTCCTACTGACCTTTACACAAAGCTCCTTATCTTGGCTAAGATCCCAACGGCTATACCTATACATACACCTCTGATGCCACCTAAGTTCCTTTCCATGAGATAATCTAGCCATGCTTCTTGCTAAAGGATAATTACGCTTATACGTAAACTGTGCTTGACGGTTAACTAAGCTCTAGGGGGCAGAATGTGTGATTACTAAACTATTGTGCTTAAGGGTCTCTAAGCCTAAGGGGGACAGGATGCATAACTAACCTTGGGAACAGGCAGGCCACTTTGTGACACCTGCCCTCTCAGGACTTTGCCAACTGAGGTCGCTCCCAACACCTTACAAACTGGCCCCTGCAGAACCGAGACTCTAACTCCTAAGATTCAGATCCATTCATAACCACCAGTGATCTCTTAGTTTGCTATCAATAGGCATAAACCCTAAAGAAAACAGTGTTGCTGCCATGATTTCTAAATCCTGCTCCACAGTTTACTGCTCCATGGTCTAACATGGAAGAGAGAGCTAGAGGTGACCAGAAATGAACCGTTAGCATGATTAATGTCTTTGCAGAGGAAGCCAGAACACGTGCTCTTGCTTCTGTTAGGAACGGATGCGCATCTTGTGTGGTATTAAAGGCGTCACTGGAGAGCTGTTAGGAGCAGATGAATAACTATGGACAGATAAATAAATTATCTCATCGTCAGTACATGAGTCCCATGAAAGTGAAGGGCTTCAGTGGAAAAGAACTGGCATGTGGCCTGGGTAGGGTCTTTGGTTCAGGCTTAGTCTTGATAAAATGAGATCTCTAGTTATGAGTCTCAGGACAGAAACATTTACCACAGGCAAAGGATGACAGCTTGCTTCTCACAGCTCCTTGTTACCTGTCAGCCCCCTTTGCAAAACCTGCTCTGAAAATACAGTAGGTTTTTCTGCCTGATGCTTAGTCTGAGTCGCATTGACTGCAAATTACAAATAATAGTGTAATGTATATTTTGGTATATGTAGGTAATTATCGACTATATGTATGTATTTCTTCTTGTCTATGTATGTATGTATGTATGTATGTATGTATGTATGTATATATCATCATCATCTATGCTGAATTAGTCCTCTCTTAAGTATTAAAACTTTACTGGAAATAGGTGTTCTACGGATTCTTCTCTGACAACCATACAGTGTTTTTCTATTGAATAAGTAGAAACAGAACTCCCTGATAATGTGATTTCTTTGCGACATTGATCTTTGAAGGAGTTTCTAGATCCTACATATGTAATACATGCTATTATGTGCTGTGTTTATGGAGCCCAGCACCCCTTAGGGAGAAAGGAGAAAAGAATTGTTAACATTAGAATTTGTATATATATTCATGAGTAGATTCTCCTTGTGAATATTAACAGAAAATCAGGTAAAGTTAAAATTTCTGTCACCACTCCTAATTCCATTCCTCTACTTAAATGCAATCACTGATAACTGATATCAGTTTATAAATATATGTAAGTGTATGTGTGTGTGTGTGTATAGGGAGAGAAGGAGGGAGAGAGGGGGAGAGGGAGAAAGAAAGGGAGGGAGGGAGAAAAAGAGATTTTGGGGTATATTCTAAACATAAACATATGGTATTACATAGAATGTACTAGTATTACTCTACATCTTGCTTTGTATCACTTAATAGGATGTCTTGGAGTTTGTTTTAATACCATGGCTCTGTCTCCCTTCCCATGGTATTCTGCATGGTATCTCATAACATAGATCTTCCCAAACTTATTTAATCTCACTGTTGGATAGTCTCAGTTTTTCACAATTATGCACAGTGTTGCAATGAGACACCTTATTTATGCATCATCGTACATATTGTAAGTATTTCTCTAGGACATCTCCCTGTGGCGTTGTTAGATATTTACAGCAATGCAGGATGGCTGGCTTAAAGCATGCATGCCCCTCAAAAGTTGCCTTCTTACATGGCCGACCCAAGTTACTTTCAGAGGAGTATGAGAATATCCATTTCCCCACCATCACCAACAAGTGATATTATCAAATTTAGAAATGTTCCCAATCTGATTGAGTGAGAAATGGTGTGTGGCTCTTTTATTTTGCATTTTCCTGGTGCAGCAATAGTCAGGGGTAGGCAGGAGGAGTGCAGGCCCCCTGAGAAGCAGAAACCAAGGCTAGATGCATTCAAGAGGGAGATGCTGGTGAGGAGAAAAGGGGAGAGAACAATGTGTGTGTGTGTCGGGGGGAGGTGGGGGGAGCTGTCAGACCCCTGTGCAAGTCTGGGCCCATGAAAGAGAGGGAGGACAATGAAGATAGGGCAGCAGACTCCCACACTATAGCGTGGTTCGAAGAACACCTCACCCTGGCCAACATGGAGCCCTTTAGCCAAAGTCCCCTGTCCGAGGGGTCCTGTGCTGTTGCCTGGCAGGGATCCTGTGCCTAGAGCCCTGGCCTGCTTAGTCACCGGCTTGAAGCAGCCCACTGTGGCCTCAGTGTGAACACAGTGGTGGATTCAGCTCTAGCAGTCAGTAAGTAAATATCTACCGACACCTCAGGGAGATATACAGGATACTCTACCATAGAAGAGAAACAAATAGAGACCTTAGAAAACACAAAGGTGATGTTGGGAAGCAAAAGACTTCAATAGATGAGATGAATAGCAGGAACCAAGAGCAGCTGAGGAGTAAGTTAGAGAGCTAGAAGATCAGGTCACAAAATGGTCTCAGATCACAGCCCAAAGCTCATAAAAAAAAAAAAAAAAGAAATTGGGACTCAAACATTTTTTGTTATTATATGTTTATTTCTAGTGTGCAGAGGCAAGATTTTTTAAAGGAAAGAAATGGGGAAAAATAGATACAGAGGCAAAGAAGCATTGAACAGACTGTCAAACTACAGTGGGAAGGCAGAGGAGGTTGTGGGGGGGGGGCTGTAAGAGATCAACCGAAGGACTTGTACGCATGTATATAAGCATAACCAATGGATAAAAGACACTGGGGGGGGGGGCAGGTAAAGGCATGTACTGGGGGCAAGGGGAGGCCAGGGGGAGGTCAGTGGGGGAAAAAAAAAGGAGACTTATGTACTACTATTTGTAATACTTCAAACAATAAAATAAATAAATAAATAAAAATGTGCAGAAAATAAATAAATAAATAAAGCTAAAAAAAAAAAAAAAAAAAAAAGAAAGTAGGAGCTGGATCTTACCTCTTTTTTCTTCTTCTTTGTAGGGCTGTGGAGTTGGGAAGAGGTGCTTCAGTTCACCACCTTGTGTGTCTTCCACCTAATTTAAAAACCTGCCCTGGTGCGTATAGAGATTTCCTTGAGATCAAAAGAGAATTCATCACAACTACCCATTTATGTGAATAATGGGAACAAGATTTCTTCTATTTCATTCTGACTACAGAATTTCCCAAACTGACACTTTTTCTTTATTTTTATTTTTTAAATATAGTTTACACACCATGTTCTTTAAAAGCATAATAACAGTGTGTGTTTTTCCCTCTGCTGTGGTAAATGGAAGCTTATGCTGATTACTGTCAAATGTTAGGTTTTGATTTTCTTTAAAGTATAGTGAATGAGATTTTTAATTCGTCTCTCATGTAAAAGGCAAGGGCGTCATGTTTATATGAGTGTCACATTACAAGCCATTTTAGTTTTTTTTTTTAAATTTAAATTCTTTATTGTTGAAAGTATTACATATGTCTCCTTTTCCCCCCATTGACCTCTCCCCGGCCACTTCCATCCCTCAGCACATGTCCTCACCCCCCTATAGTCTGTGTTCATTGGTTATGCTTATATGCATGCATACAAGTCCTTCCCTGCCTTCCCTCTGAGGTTTGATGGTCTGTTTGATGCTTCTGTGTCTCCAGATCTATTTTTGTTCCTTAGTTTATGTTGTTCATTATATTCCACAATGAGTGAGACCATGTAATATTTATCTTTCTCCAACTGGCTTATTTCACTTAGCATAATGCTCTCCAGGTCCATCTATGCCACTGCAAATGGTAAGAGTTCTTTCTATTTTACAGCAGCGTAGTATTCCATTGTGTAGATGTACCACAGTTTTTAATCCCCTCATCTGTTGATGGGCACTTAGGCTGTTTCCAAATCTTAGCTATTGTAAATTGTGCTGCTATGAACATAGGGGTGCATATATCCTTTCTGATCAGTGTTTCTGATTTCTTGGATTATATTCCTAGAAGTGGGATTACTGGATCAAATGGGAGTTCCATTTTTAATTTTTTGAGGAAACTCCATACTGTTCTCCACAGTGGCTGCACCAGTCTGCATTCCCACCAGCAGTGCACAAGGGTTCCTTTTCTCCAAATCCTCTCCAGCACCTGTCGTTTGTTGATTTGTTGATGACAGCCATTCTGACAGGTGTGAGATATACCTCATTGTCATTTTGATTTGCATCTCTCAGATGATTAGTGACTTTGAACATGTTTTCATCTGTCTCTTGGCCTTCTGTATGTCCACTTTGAAAAAGTGTCTATTTAGGTCCTTTGCCCATTTTTTGATTGGATTATCTTCCTTTTGTTAAGTTGTATGAGTTCCCTATAAATTTTGGAGATTAAACCCCTATGGATATAACAATGGCAAATATGTTCTCCCATGCAGTGGGCTCTCTTGTTGTTTTGTTGGTGGTTTCTTTTGCTGTGCAGAAGCTTTTTATTTTGATGTAGTCCCATTTGTTTATTTTCTCTTTAGTTTCCATTGTCCCAGGAGCTGTAACGGTAAAGATATCACTATGACATATGTCTGATATTTTGCTGTCGATGGACCAAACTGACATATTGCTTTAACAAATACCGTGTTTCCCCGAAAATAAAACATCCTCCGAAAATAAGACCTAATCACAGGTTTCCTTCTGAGTGAAATATAAGGCATCCCCCGAAAATAAGGCCCCAGGCTCTGTCTCAGAATGAAAATTAATTTACCGTAAACTGGTCGTTAGGGCCGCCCCGACTGGCGTCTAGCAACCAGTGACGTTACGCGGAGTCCTGACGTCACTGCTGTGTGGAGGCAGAGCGGAGGTCGGAGTGAGCGGTGAGAGGTCGGGGCGGGAGAGAGGAGGAGACTTTCGCAGATGCGTGTAGAAGAACAGGAGGATTAGAGCGGACAGGATGCGGCGAAGGTGGTGAGTGCTGGTCTGTCTCTGGTGACACTACCTGATGCTCATGGCCGCCTTCATGATGACTGAAGGTTCTCAGTCAGTGGCAGACCCTGCTCCAGCCCAGATCCAGGCCCCAGCAAGCCCAGTGACAGTCCCCAGGCAGGCCCCAGGGGGTAAATGTCTGATAAAGGGGTGAGGGGATGTCTGGTGAAGGTGTTCAGTGGCACAGGGGTGGGGGGAGGGGGATCACTTAAAATGACACAGGAGGATCAGAGGGGGCAATCAAAATGACACAGGAGGATCAAAAGGGGTTACTAAAATGGTAATCCCCCCTCTGATTCTCCTGTGCCATTTTGATTCCCCCCTCTGATCCCCCCTGTGTCATTTTGAGTGATCCCCCTCCCCCCACCTTGATACCCCAATTCCTTTTTTTTTACCCCTAGAAATGAGCGCAAAAAGAAAAAGCTACTCCGTGGAGTACAAGAAAGGAATCGTGGAAGACTCTTGGGGCCAAAATCTTACTGCTTTCTGCAAAGAGAAGATGTTGAGTATCTGATTGGTCTGAAAATGGCGAGCAGAGTATGGTAACCTCATTGAACAAGTGGACAAGGGAAATGCTAAAAAGCGCAAGTGTGGATCAGGTTGGCAACCATTATTTTCCGAGCTGGAAGACCTGATCTGTGAATGGGTTGTTGACAGGAGAGCAAAAGCTTTGGTTGTGAATAGGGCTCAGATTCAAGAATTTGCCTTTGCAATGGCACCACAGTTTGACATAGCCCCTGAAGACTTCAAAGCATCACAACACTGGCTGGATAATTTCCTTCAGCGAAGTGAACTGTCTTTAAGAAGATCTACAACATTGTTTAGGTTGGAAGATACTCAAGTTATGAAGCGAGCACTTGCATTCAAGTCCTTTACTGATGATGCTGACTTCTCTAAATACAATCTTTCCAACATGATTGCTATGGATGAAACTGCAGTGTTTATGGGCCAATCATCTCAAACAACAATTGAACAGCAGGGTGCCTCCTTAGCGTACATTCCCTCCACTGCTTACGAAAGTGCACGTGTTTCCTGTATTTTGGCAATTCGTCTGGATGGCACTAAAATCCCACCTTTAATCATTTCTAAGGGCAAGAAGGAAAAGATTGAACGTGTTTTGGGCGTTTTTATTCTTGAAACTGAAAAAGCCTGGGCCACACAAGCAGTTATAAGGAAGTGGGTCGATTTAATGCTGCCGCTTGTTATGCGAGGGAGCCAAAGAGGTCTGCTAGTCTGGGATGCAGCCAGCACTCACGGCGCTAAAGACATGAAGACATTTCTGCACGAAAGAAAAATAGATCAGATAATGATTCCTGCAGGAATGACGGCCTATCTCCAGACTCTTGATATTGCAATAAACAAGCCATTCAAAGACAATTTGCGCATGGAAATTGATGACTACATTGAAAATAGAATGGAGAGAAATCAGCGTGGAAACTTTGTAAAACCTAAACTGCAAGAAGTTGTGACTTGGGTGAAGAATTCATGGGAGAAAATCACTGATAGTTGCATTGCAAATGCACTGCGAGCAGGCTACCTTGACAAGAAGTACTCATTTAAAGACAGTGCTATTGCTAAACATGAGAGATTTGGTCCACTGATTCTGAAAGAAATGGAGTCACAAGAAATTCAGGAATTGGATTGTTATGATGATGTTCCAGAAGATGATGACATGATTGTCATTGAATAAATGGGTAAATTCTTGATACTGTAGGATTCACAGTTTGTCTGGTTTGTGTTGACAACTACCGTACTACCGTACCGTATACAGGTAATAAATTTCCTTTATTTTCATTTAACAATAGATGTGTACCGTATTCTTCTTCATGGAAAAATAAGACATCCCCTGAAAATAAGACCTAGCGTGTCTTTGGGGGCAAAAATTAATATAAGACACTGTCTTATTTTCGGGGAAACACGGTATTTGTTGACTGCCTTCTATATGCCAGGCACTGTGATAGGTTTTGAGAATACAGTGATGAATAAGACAATACTGCTTATTTAGGAACTCTTGGTGGAATCCAGCAGTTTGAGAAAACAGTAAGAAATTTCTATCACTCCATGTCTATTACTAATAACCAATATTTGTACAGACATTTACATTACAAAGTGCTTTTTAATGCAAAGGGCATTTTGGTTTATTTTCATTGCAATCTGAATGCAGGTATTATTTTTATTTTTTAATCATTATACCATTTTACTAAGAGAAGACAGTAGGACTAGTTTTCCTCAAAGTGCAAAGATGTCAATTATTATAGATTATCAAATGACACAAGAAAGGTGATGAAAGAAATACAACTCTAATTCCAGATTCCAGATCTTTTATCTTCAAACCATTTTAATGTTTTGTGTTTTTTTTTTTTTGTCTGTTATCTTGGAAAGTTATTTAATATCTCTGATCTTCAGATCTAAAAATGGAGATGGGAGATGATAATAAAATAATAATTTCTAATGTTCCTTAAAATGTAATATTTTATGTGTCTACCTTGAATTGAACCTCCATTTATAGATTAAATGTTTTGATAAATTCATCATAGGCACTTAATTGTATTATTGAAATTGTGATTAGACTTAGCTATTATTCTGTCTTAAAATGTATTTGGTTCCTTTCTTTGCTGTACTTGATTGCAATGATATATTTGCTTCAGCTATTTGCTCTTCCTACCCCAAATGGGTTATTATTGATCACAAAATACAAAATATGGGGAGGTGATTTTTTTTACGAGGCCATCTTTTCTCTCACAGAGGAGCTCTAAGAAGTCAGATTTCATCTTGGCCCGATACTGTCCACAGTCATATGCCTGTGTTGATTTCATAGCAGATGCCACTCAGAACAATGTGACATATAACGGGCAGTCCCTGTTGGGTATCATTGCAGCCTATTCCATCAGGTAACATAATCTAAAATATTTTGTGTATAGCTGCCCTAATTTTATGACTATACCAGGGGACAATTTTAGTAACTATTCTTTTCATGCACATATAAAACTTTATTTTGCACGTATAGCCAAAGGGATTGTTCACGTTATAATACCAGTGACAGTCATATCCTGACTTTGGCATGGGAGGGAGATATTTCTGAACTAGACAGTTGTAGGTATCATTCATAAATGTTCTACAGAATGTGCACCATGCACAGGAAATCACAGAGGCTGGGTCAGAACTTTGGTTGTGGGGCTGGCTCTGCCCCTAAGTCAGCATGATGCCTCAGTTTCTCCTTATTACTGCGGGGAAATAAATACTTGCTTTATATGTTTCATGTGTCTGTGGTGAGGATACACAAGTTAATGTCTATAAAGTAATATGAAAACATAGAGCATTATAAGTTCTGTCTTTATTTTTTAAATATATTTTTATTGACTTCAGAGAGGAAGGAGAAGGAGAGAGAGATAGAAACATCAACGATGAGAGCGAATCACTGATCGGCTGCCTCCTGCATGTCTCACACCAGGGATCGAGCCCACAACCTGGGCATGTGCCCTGACTGGAATTGAACCGTGACCTCCTGGTTCATAGGTCGATGCTCAATCACTGAGCCATGCTGAGTTCTATCTTTATAGAGAGAAAGGAGCACACTTTCTCTCTTTTCATCCTTCCTTTTCCTTTTCTCCTTCCTCTTTTTCTTTTTAAAATTTTATTTTTTAATTACAGCTTACATTCAATATTATTATGTATTAGTTTCAGGTGTACAGCATAGTAGTTAGACAATTCTATGCTTTACTAAGCGATCCCCCGATATTCCCAGTGCCCACCTGGCACCATCCGTAGTTAGTACAACATTATTGACTATATTCCCTGTGTCTTCTTTTTTGAGTTGCCTGAGGCATGGCCAAAAGTTTAATGAATATCTGCTTTGTGCCTGACAGTTTCAGGAGCAATACACACAGTCTCATTTGATACCCCAAATAATCTACAAGGTTGACAATACCTTTTGTTTTTGCAGGAGGAAACGGAAGCTGGAGGAAGTCAGGTAAGTCACACAAACCCTGAGTTCCAGCTGCAGCGAAGACCAGTCTCCAACAGGGTGGATCTGATTCCAAAGTCTATAGTCTTACCTGTAATTGATTTATTGATGTTCCCGCTTAAATAAAGTGTCAGAGCAGAAGTTCCTGAGTTTTGATAGAGCGTTTTCCTGACGTCAGCTGCTCCCTAGGATAGTCTGAACACTGTATATTTCCACCAGCAGAGTTCCGGAGTGTCTATTTCCTCCATCATCAGCACCAGGAATATTGTTTTAAAACTGGTAGCATACAGTTTTTAAATTTTGTAATTCTCTGATTATGAGTGGGGTTGAAATTTTTAAAAAATTATGTCTCTTGCCCTTAAGTCTTTTGTCTTTTGTAAATCTTTTGCTAGTTTTTCTGTATACATGTTCTATTTTCCAAATAGATGTTTAAGAGTTCTTTATGTATTAAGAATATTAACCTGTTGTTCATTATAATTTGTATTGTATTCTGCAGGATCTCTTTTCTAGTTACAGTTGTTTAGCTCTGAGGCTAAGAATCCAAGGTTGTTCCTTGCCGCCCCCCTTTCCCTGTTTTGTGGTGTGTCTGGCCGAACACCAGCGGCAGAAGAATTTCCCTTCACCATGACCACCGTCTCTGCCATCTTTTGGAGAAATTACTGGTGGTTTTGAGACAGTTGTTCTGTGCTTCCTTTAAACAAAATTTATTTGAAAGCAGAAGTGACTCTTCCAGGTATGCTATCAATGCCTAAACCGACTGTGTTAGCTTTGTCCAAAAGAAATATTTGGTTAATAGATTTTATTTTGGTCAAGTCTAAGGTTTTGATCAGTCAGATAAATGGACACGTGGCTTTGAATATCTTCAGAATCTGATACCACCCCATTTGATTAGGAATTATATTCTCTAGCTCTCAAAGAAGGTAAGTTTTATTTTATTTTTCTACTTTGTTCAATATACCTCAGATAACTTAACAGTGTAATTGCTAGGAAAAGATGGAATCAGACCAAGCCTCACATAATGGATTAAAATCATATAAGGAAGAAAGAGCATTTGTGTCTTATAAGCTGATGCCAAGGCATGGGGGTGGGATACATGTGGGCACAATGGTTGATGTCTATAAGGACTTGTTACACGGTTCTGAGGTTTTCAGATCTAGATTATGATGACAATTTTTCACAAGGAGGAATTTTTGATGATCAAACAACTCTTCAACTATATTAACGTCGTTTGTGGCCTATCTACCGGGAGCACATTGTATTGTTTGCTTGTTTAAATTTTCCTCTGTCTATTCAGGTAAGGTATCCCATGTCTTTCTTCTTAAAAACTTCATTGACTTATGGTTGTAAATAAGCTTAATGTTTGTGTGGGAATTTAGAATTGTTTGGAAAATACATAGTGAAAGATAGGTGAATTTCAAATTCTAAGATAATCTGCACCACAGAAAAATGACCTTTAGTCAAACTGGACAAGTTCTCAAGCTGTGAATCTTTAAAAATAAGATTTTATCCTATTTAGTACATTGGCACCATTGACAGTCTGTTGTGAAGTTAAATATTCTGGATGGCAGTTGTATTTTCTAGTCTTCTGCGCAAAACCAGTCCTTTTGTGGGGGAAATTATTCTTAAATTTGACTGTTAGGTAATATCACTGCATGAACACAGTTTGCTGGAGTGGATCCAACATTCATTTAAGTCTTGTTCTTTATGAAATATGTTGATGAAATTTTCTGCAGCACTGATTAACATTTTGTGCTAGATTCAAAACACTGGATTTACACATTATGTATTTTTTCTACCCAAATTTACCTCAAATCTGAAAAGGCCCTAAAAAAAATAAGCAGGATTTTAGAGTAGATCAAATATGTGTTACACATAGACTAATATGTTTCCCATTTGAAAAACATGGCTCACTAGATTAAGGTTGAACTGTATAAAATTTCTGGGTTTGCATATAAAAAAGGTTGAATACTGACATTTTCATGTCATGCAATCTAAAATCCTTCTTTTGTGAGGTTATTGGCAAAACAATTTGTAGTGAGTGAAAAACTGGTTATTTTTCTCTCATCTTAAACTTTATGTTTTACAATATTCATTTCAATATTAGAGTAATAAAGGCACATTCCAAAAAATATTAGAAAATGTTGTAGGCCAGTTTTTTTTCCACAAAATTTTTCAGGTTTATTTTTATTCTATGAGCTGTCTCCCCAATTAGATTTTAATCATCCGGGACAGGTACCTGATTGTATAGTTCTTGCTAATGCTCCATGTCACTTAAACATAAATGTGGCCCCCGGCAGTGTGTTGAATACAGAGGCCCCTCAGTCAATATTCGTGGATGGCCCTGATCACAGTGTGATGAAATTTGCTAAAGGTAACTTAAACTGTTGTCAATGACATTGGGTTTCAGACTAATTTGACCTTTTTAGTTTCTCATTTATTTTCTTGCATGTAAATGAAATGACTTACAAAAGCACCTTTGAATCTGAAATCTTTTTTTCCTTCTGCGTTTCTGAATTTAAGGAGTATTTTATGACCCTCACAACACAACCAATGCTGTCGTTGGCTGCTTTTTATTGAACTTGGCCCATTAATACTTCTTATTTAATAAAAACAGTTGATCCCCAGTATGCGCAAAGCACTATCTAGGGACTGTTGTCCGTTGCCATGAGTCAATAACATTATTTTCTTTCCCCTTCACGAAAAAAGTCAGATGGCAATATTAAATACATATTTATGAATAATATATATGTTTAACATTGTCATTTAAAAACAGTAGTAGCTATATTAAGCACCTACTATGTGGTGGGCACGGTTTAAGTGCGGTAAAGTTATTATCTCATTTAATCCTCACACAATCCTGAGGGAAAGGAGTATTATTCTTGCCTCTCAAATAAGGAATCCCAGGCTCAGAGAATTTATTTGTCTAGCTAAGGTCACAGAGCTTGGTAAAGCAGCCAAGTCTGGAACTAAATCCAGCTTTTCAATAGTATAGCCCATTTATGCATAGATGAGCCCCTAGGCAGCCATCATGGGAAATTCACAACTTCGTTGGACTTCCTTACAAAGACTTTGCAGTTTCAAGTTGTTTCTATTTTGAGGTATGCATTGGGGGGGTTGGGAGGGCAGAGGAGAGGTAGACATGCCTCACAATGGGGTGTCCGGATGAGCAGTGAGTGGAGGCCGGCCGCATTGTCCCCTCAGAGTCTACTGCTGATGGGTTGCTTCCAATGGGAGGAAGAAGTGCTTTTTCCCAATCAGCACATAAGTTCCCAACATGCTCACCTTGGTCCCATAGACATGGCTTTCATTTTGGTGCTTAAGGACTACTGAATGTCACAAAATATTTTTTCAAACATAAACATATATTCAAAGTAGTCACAGACACAGCCTGCATAGTATGGGAGCCAACCAATTGGAAGGGATGCCAACCAGTGGCACGTGGGCAGAGTCCTTCCTGGGCATCTCCTTAAGACTCACCTACTACCCTGCCAGGGGCTCTCTCTTTAGCAACTGGGTGGAGCGAGGTGGCAGGTGGCAGTCCTGGGGGAGGGGCCAAGGCAGGTGGGGGTTACGGTGAGAGACTCAGTTCAATGGCTATTGAACAACTGGTGTGGAATTAATATTTTAACAATCAATCTGGCCTTACTGGTTGGTTATGAGTACAGGGTGGTTATTAGTTCTGCCTGCCCCCTATCACTCAAAGTCTCATCCTTTCTTTCTCCCCTTCCTTAGCTGTCAGCATATAGTTTAAGGGCAACAACACAGCTTAACTTCCGGTTCTGGGAGATAATGATCATGGTTAATACTTAGAGAACTGAGTATTTCATCTTCCCACCAACCTGTGGGATGAGCACCATTTCAAAGGGGAAGGACACAGAGGTTAAAGAACTTGCCCCAGTCAGCAGCTGGGAAGTGAAAGAACAAGCTTCCAACCCAGGTCTGCCTGGTCTTGGGCAATATTGCCAAGTCCTCCCTACCTCCTCGTTCCTCACGTCTGCACGCAAGTCCCTGGGTCAGGACGTGAAGAGCAGAGGGTCCACAGGCAGGTGGCAGCCCCAGAGGGGCGGGACCACGAGGAGGTGCTCAGAGATGCTGCTCCCTCTGCTTCCCTCGGCTCCAGGAAGTAGACAGAAATGAGCAACAATGGCATCACTTTCCAGTTTCAGTTCAGAATGAGTGGCAAAAAAGAGTTTTTAAAGTTTTCAATATGTATTTGGAGAACGATGGTTTTGTTTATAAGAAAAAATGTGAAGCATTCCCATGTTTTTCTGAGAGATTCTTGTTAAACTTTTGTGCAGCTAGTAAATGAAGTCATTGTTTGTTCTCTGGAATGTGGCTGCGGCCCTGGGGCTAGGGATGCGATTGGGTCCATGGTCACTTTGGCCTCATCTCTTCAACTCCCTACGTGTCATGATTCTTGGGTGTTAAACAGAGGGTTTGGGCTCGTTCTCTGGGAGGGTGGGATTTGGCTGCACGCTCTTGGATACATTTTCTCACCTATTTGAACCTCAGTTTTTGTATTGTTGTTGTTGGTTGTTTTTTTTTTTTTTTTTTCTGTGATTATCCAGTTACTTATAAGAAAAGGAGAGTGTTTTATACAGTGCCTGGGACACATGGTGTCAAAATTGTGTCTCCGTACAGTAAGGAGTTGGTTTAGAAATTAGTTAATTAGTTAATGCAGGGCTTGTAGGTCTCCAGGTGGGTTAAAATCGCATTGCTATTTATGAACTCATCACTTTTGGTTCAAGATCTGTTCCGCTGTGACTGAAATTTCCGGACAATGGTCTGTGTTGGCGCTTTGCTCAGTACATTTAGTAAGAACTTTGCTAGTGTAGACTCAGACTTAGTTCCCTTCAAAGCCTGGGTGCCTTTGGTTTCCTTTTTTCCACATTAATTGCTCCTCCTAATTGAAGCCTCAGTGCAGTTTCTTCGGGTTATTAATCACTGACATGAGAATTTGGTGTGTTCTCCTTCTTTGTTCAAGTCTATTCATTTCCTGTTAGAGCTTTCATTGTGTCCCCAGAACTGTGTGAGGTGCTAACAGTGGCCCCCAAAAGTACAATTTTATGTTCATGAGGTGATAATCTTATTGGAGCAAAAAGCCCTACACATGGAACAATTAGGGAACAAGCCAGAACAACCGATAATGGAAGTTTTGATTGCATTTGTTTTATGGTTGTGATCTAAAACAAAGGGCTGGATGAAGAAAGGTGAAGGGATTAGTGGAGGAACATATATGCATAACCCACAAACACAGACAGCAGTGTGGTGATGGCCAGAGGGAGGGGGGGCTGGGGCTGGGAGGAGGTGGGCAAAGGAGGTTGAAAATGGGGACATCTGGATTACTGTCAACAATAAAAATAAAGTTAAAAAGAAATAAAACAAAGCACAGATTCTTCCAGGTGTCGAAGAAGTAAGACCATGAAAGGATAGGCCACCGAAAGGTGAAACGGACGAGCTCAGAGGGAATGTGGGGCGTGTGGGTTTCCACGGAGCCCCGTTGCTTGGCGCGGGATTCTCTGTGTGGTGGGTTCTGACTCTTTCTGCCTCAGACCCTGTCCTTCCTGTGCAGGACCCTGGATGCAGTTGAGCAGTTTCCTCACTGCCCTTTGGTGTCCTCTGATGCCACCACTGTTACATCACCCTCTTGCTAAGGGACTAAAGGGAACGCCAATTTGAAGTAAAAACAAAAGATGAAAATGGTGACTTAGACATGAGGAAGGAAGGAAGAGTCTCTGTAGAAAACCATATTTAGATCGGAAGACATGCTGACCACCTTTACCTCCAGATGGAAGGGGACCCTGCTTTTAGGGATTGCTAGGAGAAGGTCAACCTTCTGTAAGAGCAAATAAACAAGGCCACCATCTCCATATGTTCAAGTACATTAACTTAGGGAATTTAAGCAACACTGACATTGACATCTTAACCCAGTAGGGTATTGAAGGACAATTACTCTAGAATAACTATTAAAACGGTATTCAGTTATAAGGTTGAAACTGAAGATACCACGAGAAGATAATTGTTCTTTCAGCAGAAAAATTCCAGGCACAGATTTATCTTTGACAGCATGACCTGCCAAAATCCCTGCTCTGCGGCCCATCTGATAAAGGTCAGCGATGGAAGACCCAAACAAGTTCACGTACACAGCACCTGCGTAGCAAACATAGCCAAACTGTTTTTCTCAACCCAAACTGCACCGTTTTCTTAAAGTCTGAAAAACACTAAGCAACATTTCCCTGTCCTGTGTGTAAAGTTCTATTTTCTCTCTCTCTTTTTTTTTTTTTACACTGGCGACCCATTGGTGTTGTTGCTGAAAATCAGTTAAAATAAATGTGATGTGTCTGTATCTTTTTTTTTTTTTTCTGTCTTTGACCCTTTCTTTTAAACACCTGTAACAAAATTCTCCCACTTCTGAATTGAGAAGGAAACAGGAAAGGGAGACTAGGAATTGTCTTCAAAATGGTCTTAGTGAAAAAGGAGATAACTCAGAATCATTTTATGATGATGATGAGTTTGGGTTTACAAAGTCATACTGTATTTTCCCAATGACTGCCTTCAACTGTAAAATAGGTAGAAAACATGCCAAATCTAACTGCCCCAAATGTGTAGGCCTCCAAATATTTTTGGTAGCATTATTATGATTATGAACAGAAATAGCAGTGATAAAGATCAAACCCATTGGTGGGGGCAGTTGTTTAGATCTAGCAGAATTCATGTTCTTCCTAGCTCGCAGCTGCGTCCAGCCCCATTATTGTTTATGCTCTCATTTTCCTGGCTGGGAGCCCCCTTCATTAAAGAAGAAAACGAGGTGGGGTGGGTCAGAGAAAGAGCAGGCTAACAGGGAGATGGGCTTGCCTCCAAACATCATGCACTCCGCTGATGTTTTAAAGCAGTTTGGTTTTTAGAAGTGCCTGTCCTGACATATAAATCATGGTTAATTTCACCATGAAACTGGCCAGAGAGGGATTTTGTCTGAAAGAGACAATGCAGTTGGAGAATCATGAGCTCTGGACCTGGAAGCCCCAGGGCTCCGGAGCTGGGCGGCCAGACCTGGGCAAGCCAAGCTCTCCCGTGGCCACAGCGCCAGGTTGTCACTGCTGTCGGCGTGGCCAGCGCTTCCTCTGCATGGCCGTTTGCTCGTGGCTGTGGTCTCCTCGTCCCACTCTTCTCTCAGGCCACTCTGAGCTGAGTGGCATTAACATCGCCAGTTTGTTTCATACTCAGGGTGAACTTTGTCTTGGACAAACATTGAACTAGTGCTTCCCTCTTTGTATTGATTTCCTAACTGAAGGGGAGAGGGCTGGGAAGGGGAGACAGCCAGCTGGTCACAGTGGGGGAGATGCTTAGCCCCACTGCCATCCCCCTAGACTAGCACTGTGCTTCCCACCATTCCACACGGCCCTCTTCTTTTTGTGAGTGTGTTTTGTTAATTCTCACACGAGGATATTTTTAGAGTGGTAGGGAGGGAGAGGGAGCGAGAGAGAAACATCGATGTGAGAGAGACACATCAATTGGTTGCCTCCTGCACGCACCCTGACTCAGGGCAGGGATCAAACCTGCAACCCAGGTACATGCCCTGGACCTGGAATCACTAACACTCTAACCACTGAGCAACACTGGCCAGGGTCCCATGCAGCCTTTTTCTTCTTCTTCTTTTTAAAAATATATCTTGCCTCCCTTTCCCCATGCCAAGACTTAAAAGTTTCAAAGACTTCAAAAATAAAGTCTAAATCACCCCAGACTACTAACATAAAATGTTTCATCACATTTTTCGAAAGCAGAATGGCATATTAAGAAATGATTTTATTCTTATCCATAGTCTCTTTTAGGGATATAGAGACATTATCTCAAATTATTACCCCAAAGAGACAGAGACAAGGGTTTTGTGCCATTCTAGTTCTGAAATCATTTTAGTTATTTTATTTCAATTTCCTTAAATTTCTTGGACAGTTATTTCCTTCTATATATTTTTTTTTGGTATCACTTAAAAATTACATTTTACTTTGTCAGGGTCCAAAGAATTGCATTGAAAAACTAAGAAAGCATTGGGAAAAAAAAAATCCCATTAGCACAACTATAGTGATCAGAAGAAATTGGCTAATTTCAGTGTCTTTCTTTGGGCTCTTCATAGAAAATTGTTAAAATGTGTCTGCCATAAGTAACTGGCATTCTGAAATTGATTTAAAGCTGTGGTGAGAAAGAAAAACTATGTTCAAAAAAATTAAATCTTAGGTTTGGAGATGTTAAAAAAAAAAAAGGTCCCATGCCCAGAGGATCTCCATTACTGGCCCTCTTGTTCAGCTGTTAGATGTAATGGGAAGAAGTAGCATAGCTGGTGTGGCAGGAGGGACACCTGCTACCTTTAGCCATGATCATACTTTAAAGAGAAATTTTTCGTTACAATCTCAACTACTTATATGGGAAAAACTACGTGTTCCCGCTCTTCTGTGGAAGCAGGTTCCCACTGGATGAGTTTGACAAAAATACCCTCAAGCTCCTGGACCACTTGTCTCCTCCATCTGACCTCTACTGACCTTACCAGACCCACTGCAGTCTTCTCCTTCATTTAGCTCTTTGATATCTTAGTTCCTTGAAGGTATTGGGGCTCATGGCCTTCACACATCTATTTCCATGGCTGGAAGCACGTCCAGTGTGAAGCAGGCTTTCATTTTCGTGGCTGATTCTTACCTAACCCAAGAAGACAGAGATGTTGTCTGTATAGACCCCCAATATCTTGTAATGCAAACTGGAGACTATTTATAAAGGACCTTGGGTTGGCCTAGGCAGGATGGTAGGGCAGGATGGTAGAAAGGAAGCGACAAGCCATTTCTATGGAAAGATGGAGTTGCCCATACATTGATCATGGACATGAAGATCTGAGCCATGGCAAGCTCACTATAAGGGGGTTTCAGAGACAAGCTTGATCCTTTAGAGTGATAAGGAGGTATGATCCAGAAATGAGAGAGAGCAATGAATTATGTCTATATGTATATATTGCAGCATGTATCTATTCATTTAATCAGCAAATATTATTAAACTAGAGGCCCAGCGCACAAAATTCGTGCATGGATAGGGCCCCTAGACCTGGACTGCGATCAGGGCCTACCTTCCCTGGCTATATATATATATATATATTAAAGGCTAAGTGACTGACTGTCTGTCCATCCGACCGTCTGACTGACCAACTGGCTGGTACATATGACGCATACTGGCAATTTAAAAATAAACATTGAATAGTGATATTAAAATATTTTGTATTTTAAGTTTATAATACTATATTATATATACAATTTTGACATGTAATTTTTTGCAGTGATGTAATTACCATACAAATCTTTCTTCTAATTAATTTCCTTTCAGTGTGCACGAATCCGTGCATGGGGCCACTAGTATGCATATAAGATTTTTGTTTAATCTCTTCCTGCCCCCACCCCCCTTCCCTCTAGAATCATCAGTCTGTTCCATTCCCATGCCTCTGTTTCCATTTTATTCACCAGTTTATTTTGTTCATTAGATTTCTTGTTTATTTTGATTTTTAGATTCAATTGTTGATAGGTATGTATTTGTTGCCATTTTGTTGTTCATATTTTTTATCTTTTTCTTTTTCTTCTTCCTCTTCCTAAAGAATACCCTTCAACATTTCATATAATACTGGTTTGGTGGTGATGAACTCCTTTAGCTTTTTCTTGTCTGTGAAGTTCTTTATCTGATCTTCAATTCTAAACGATAGTTTTGGGTAATCTTGGTTGTAGGTCCTTGCTATCCAGCACCTTGAATATTTCTTGCCACTCCCTTCTGGCCTGCATATTTTCTGTTGAGAAATCAGCTGCCAGTCATATGGGCATTCCCTTGTAGGTAACTATTTTTCTCTTGCTGCTTTTAAGGTTCTCTCTTTGTCTTTAGCCTTTGGCATTTTAAGTATGACTAGAGGCCCAGTGCACAAAATTCATGCACTTGTGGGGGGACCCTCAGCCCAGCCTGTGCCCTCTCACAGTCCCAGAGCCCTTGGGGACATCCCTAGTGCTGCCCCGGAGGTGGGAGAGGCTCCCGCCACCACTGCTGCGCTCGCCAGCCATCAGCCTGGCTTTTGGCTGAGCGAGTGGTGCTCCCCCTGTGGGAGTGCACTGACCACCAAGGGGCAGCTTCTGAGTTGAGCATCTGCCACCTGGTGGTCAGTGCATGTCATAGCAACTTGTCGTTCCATCATCGGGCCGAAACCGGCTCTTTGACATCCTCCGAGGGGTCCGGGATTGCGAGAGGGCACAGGCCAGGCAGAGGGACCCCACCAGTGCACGATCGGGGCTGGAGAGGGACGCAGGAGGTTGACCAGCTGGGGAGGGACTGCAGGAAGGCTCCAGAGCATGTTTGGCCTGTATCGCTCAGTCCTGATCAGCTGGACCCCAGCAGCAAGCTAACCTACTGTCGGAGTGCCTGCATCCTGGTGGTCAGTGCACGTCATAGTGACTGGTTGACTGAGCGACTGCTCCCTGGTGGTCAGTGCATGTCATAGCGACTGGTCAACTGATCGATTGTCTGCCCCCTGGCGGTCAGTGCACATCATAGCAAGCAGCTGAGAGGCCTTAGCATATCATTAGCATATTACACTTTGCTTGGTTGAACAGCTGACTGGATAACCAGACACTTAGCATATTAGGCTTTTATTATATAGGATGTGTCTTGGTGTGGTCTTCTTTGAGTTCTTGTTTGAGCCTCCCTGTGCTTTCTGGACTTGTAAGTCTATTTCTTTCACCAGGTAGGGGAAGTTTTCTGTCTTTACTTCTTCAAATAGGTTTTCAATATCTTGTGCTCTCTCTTCTTCTGGCACCCTCACAATGTGAATGTTTATATGCTTGAAGTTATCCCAGAGGCTCCTTACACTACATATTTTGGGATTCTTTTTTTTCTTTTTGCTCATCTGGTTGGGTGTTTTTTGCTTCCTCATATTTCAAATAGTTGATTTGAATCTCAGAATCCTCTACTATTGAATCCTTGTATATTATTCTTTATTTCAGTCAGTGTATGCTTAATTTCTGACTGGTCCCTTTCCATTTTTTTTTTTGGAGGTTTCTAGAATATTCTTGAGTAACCTTATAACCATGGTTTTGAACTCTATATCCAGTAGTTTGCTTTCTTCCATTTCTTTCATTTGTGACATGTTTCTTTGTCTCTGCATTTTGGCTGCTTCCCTGTGTTTGTTTCTATGTATTGGGTAGAGCTGCTATGTCTCCTTGAGTTGGTAGAGTGGCCTTGTATAGTAGGTGTTCTATAGGGCCCAATGGCTCAATCTCCCAAGTCACCTGAGCTGGGCATTCCAGGTCCACCCCTTTGTTGGCTGTGAGCACAGTCTTGTAGTTGAGACTTGATTACTATTGGTGTCACTGGGAGGAATTGACCTCCAGGCCAATTGGCTGTGAGGATCAGCTGCGACTACAGTGGGAGAGCTGCTGTGCAGGAGACACCCCTATGGACCAGGACTTGCTTTAGTGGGACTTTGGTGCTGAATCTGCCCCTTGAGTGTGTTGCTTATGGATGTGTAGAGTTGTAATCTGGTATGGTCTGACACTGACCACTGGGTACACAGGCTCTTGGGTCTCCAGGAAGGTGCAAAGTCAGCCACTGGGTGGGGCCACCCAGCAGGAGCTACAGAGAGATCTGCAGATTCCTCCTCTTTGTATGGGGTTTGGAAGTGCTCAGATGAGGCCCACCTCTGAAGCAAGGCAGGCTGGTGCTGGTGCTGGATCTTGGGCCTTTTATTGATAGGTTTGGGGCTCCCTGGCTCAGCTGCAGCTTGTTTGAGAATTAAGCCTGAGCAAGGACAGGCCATTCATATGTAAAAGCTGCTGCACACAGTTGGGTGGGATTGTAAATTGAATGAGGTGGGGGTCTTAGGGAATCACCAGGGTGGAGCAAACAGAAATGGCTGCCAGTCAGCCCTACGACCTAGGAAGTCCCAGCATAGGAACAATGATCCCTGCGAGCACCTCTGTCTGGGAGAAAGCTGCTCCTGAGCTCCTGCCCCGATGCCAGACAGTCCAATTCCTCCTCTGTGTCCACCAGAGCCTCTCCCAGCACTGGAGCTCAGAGGAAGCTGGAGCTTGTAAGTTCAGTTTGTGGTGAGGGCCTTTTAAGAGGAACAACTGGGTCTCTAGCAGCCTGTGTGTCACTGAGCCCAATCCCCACTGGTTTTTACAGCCCGTAGTTTTCACTGCCTGTAGGGACTTCTTTTCTCAACTCTGGGACTCTGTGCTGGGGGTCTGGTGTGGGGCTGGGACCCCTAGCTCCTCTGGGTGGCCTCCGCAGAAGTGATCTCCCTCCCGATTAAAAAAGCAGCACACCTGGGAGCCAGAACAACCCGTTCAGTGCCTCCGCACCTCCTACCAGTCTCAGTGTGCTTTCTTCTTCTCTAGTTGCAGGACTTCCATTCAGCCAGCTTTCCAGTGGTTCTGGATGATGGTTGTTCTGTATTTTAGTTGTAATTTTGATGTGGTTGTGGGAGGCAGCGAGTACAGTCGTTTCCCAAATCTCGGTAAATTCGCATTAAAAGCAGCTAGTGGCCAGGGAAAAGGCATTTGGACTTCGGTCTATAGGACATGTGGAACCACAGCAGACATCAGAGTAGGATGCTGGCTAAGGCTGGGCTTCAGAGAGACTCACTGCAGTGGTAGGGAAGCAACTGGGAGCTGGGGAGCTTGGTCCAAGCAGGACCAGGGAGGAAGCGATGAGCTCCAGGTGAGGGGCTGATTCTGGAAATGGGGGCATGTCAGAGAGGAAGGAGAAGGGTTAACTGTGATCTGCACAGGAACCACAGGAGGAGGGGGGCCCACCATGGAGAAGGTATTCAACAAGATAAAATCTACAGAGAATTTGAGGAAGGTGGAGGAAGAAAGGACAATGATACCCTTGGGACAATTGCTTGAGGGACCCAAGGAGGCAAAAGTCTGATTATAAAGAGGGAAGGTGCCCTCAGCACCAAGTCCAGACTCAGCATGAAGTCTCTGGCACTAGAATGTCTAGGTTGCAATCTTGGGGTTGCCACTTGCTAGCTGGATGACCTTGGACAAGTTATTAACTGCTTTTGCCTCAGTTTCTTCACCCGTAAAATGGAGATAATGATAGTAACCATCTGATAGGGCTGTTGTGAGGATTAAGTGAGTTAGTAAACATAAAGCTCTCAGAACAGAGCCTGGCAGTGTATGTGTTTGCTATCAATAGGATGCTTTTAAAGACAAGTATAAATGGGACTGGTTGGAATGAGTAGCAGAATCCAGGGAAGTTTATTTCTTTTAATTAATGGGAAATCTTTAAACATGTTTGCAGTTGAGGGGAAGGAGAGGGGAAAAATGAAAGATGTAGAATAGGGTTTGTTGGAGGTAAATTTAGCCTCAGGCCAGAGGGTATGGGAATAAATGCATGGTGGAAACTTAATCTTGGAGGGAGGAATAATGGCATCGCTTTGCAATTGGGATCAAATCTAGGCTCTTTCCTTGCACCTTCAAAGCCCCCAGGAACTGGCTCCTACCTGCCTCTCTAATTCTTACTCCTTCCATTCTTCCTACTGCCTTTTATACTTGTGTTTTCAATGCCCCGCCAGAATTGTTCTCACCTGGGCCTTTGCTCCAGCTATTCCCACAGCGCCCGGTGCTCAGATGCTGACTTGGTTGGCCCCTTTGTATCATCGATGTCTCATCCGTGAAAGCTGCCCAGCTAGCATGGCTCCGTGGCTGAGCATCGACCTAAGAACTAGGAGGTCAGGGTCTGATTCCTGGTCAGGGCACATGCCTGGGTTGTGGGCTCTATCTCCTGTAGGGAGTGTGCAGGAGGCAGCCAATCGATGATTCTCTCATTGATGTTTCTGTCTCTCTCCTTTTCCCTTCCTCTCTGAAATCAATAAAAATGTATTAAAAACGTTTGTGAAAGCCTTCCCAACCACCATCCAATCTAAAGCAGCCATCCAGTGTTTATCCCATTACCCACGTGTCCATCTCTACGTTGCATTTATCACCACTTGATGCTTTCTTGTTTATTGGTTCGTTGTCAGCCTCTCTTCACTAGCATACAAGCTCCATTGGGGCAGAGACCTCTTCTGTTTGGTGGTCAGTTTCCTTCACTCCTGACACATGGTAGGAGCTCAATGCAATGTCTGTTGAATGAATGAATGAATGAATGTCTTTCTCTAATATGTGAGAAAATGAAAGGCAAGTCTAGGTGAAGAAGATATGTTTTGAAGTGAAGAGGAAGGAGTTGAGGAAATAGAGCCATATTACTTTTCTTTTTCTGTAACCCATGAAGTAAAATAGGTAGAAAGTCAGGCGGGTGGGATTGGAGCTCTGGGCTCAGAATGGATCTCAGAGGAATGTCTTAAGGAATAAAGAGGAAGTGGAATAGTGAAAGAAGAGGAGACTGTGGTGTAGTTATGCCCCAGGGAATCCTATCTAATAAAAGAGTAATATGCAAATTGACCATCACTCCAACACACAAGATGGCTGCCCCCATGTGGTCAAAGATGGCCGCAACAAGATGGCCAGCAGGGGAGGGCAGTTGGGAGGGACCAGGCCTGCAAGGGAGGGCAGTTGGGAGTGAACAAGCCTGTAGGGGAGGGCAGTTAGGGGCAAACAGGCTGGCAGGGGAGCTGTTAGGCATCAATCAGGCTGTCAGGTGAGTGGTTAGGGGTGATCAGGCTGGCAGGCAGAAGCAGTTAGGGGCAATCAGGAAGGCAGGCAGACGAGCATTTGGGAGCCAGCAGTCCTGGATTGTGAGAGGGATGTCCGACTGCCCATTTAGGCCTGATCCCACCGGGATCAGACATCCCTTGAGGGGTCCCAGATTGGAGAGGGTGTAGGCTGGGCTGAGGGACACACTCCCCCATGCACGAATTTCGTGCACCGAGCCTCTAGTGGAGAAGAAAGTTCTTGGAGAGGGGCCTGAGAATTCCAGGATAAGGTGGGTGGGCAGGACTCAGAAGTTCTTGCTGTTGATGGTAGCTGTTCTCTTTTTTTTTGCTTTCTGTTCTCCTTTATCTTTCTTTGTAGATTTATTGGCCTACTAGAAATAACAATGATTAACACATTTGAACATCTACCATGTGCTGGGCACAGTGGTAAATTTGGCGTGTATTTATCGCTCATTTTATCCACATGGTAACCCCTGAAGTGAGTGCCAGTAACAGTCCCACTTACAGCTGAGAAAATGGAGGCTTGGAGTGCCAAGAACCAATCCCAGGCCTGAAATGTCTTTTCTTTTTAAAAATATATTTTTTATTGTTTTTTTTTTTCTTTATTGATTAAGGTATTACATATGTGTCCTTACCCCTCTATTTCCCCCCACCTCTCCACTCTTGCCCTCACCCCCCTAGTATCTGCGTGGATTGATATTTTTTATTGTTGATAGTATTACAGATGTCTCCCACTTTCCCCGTATTCCCATCCCTCAGGTCTTCACACTCTCCCCCTCCCCCCTCCATTGCCTGTGTCCATGGGCTATGCATATATGTATGAAAGTCCTTTGGTTTATCTCTTCTAGTCCCCCCAATAGCACTGCTATCTGCGATTTCCATGCTGCTCCTCACCTGGGCCTGGCATCAAGCCTAACTGTAGCTTTGGACCCACAAAGTAGAGGTGCGAATAAAGAGGGGGTATTCGCTGGTTCTCATCTCCCCAGACCCCCAACTCCTTGCCTCTGGCCTGGGAGGAGGGGGGACTGCCCAGGGCATAATTAGTCTCTCCTTTGTGTGTTAAATAGGACTCAGCTGTGATCCCATTAAGTCATCAAGATAGCTCTCTAAAATCTTTCCTGCTCTCAGGGATAATTGATCTGCTCAATTTCCCCACAATTTCTTGGGAAAATTTTAGTAATTTATATTTTTCTAGGGTGATTTGCCCTAGAAGGTTTTTATGTTGTCTTAGGTTTGCATGTGCAATTCTCTTAAACACGACTGTTTTTTCATTCTTGGTTTTGTGTGTTTTAATTCTCCCTCTTTTCTTTCCAGTGTCAGAATTATAAGAATTTTATTTTATTGTTTTCAAAGAAACAGCTTTCAGATTTACTTATTCTTTCTTATTGGTCTTTCTTTAGCTTCAGATTCTAATTTCTCTTAAACATTTTGGATTCATTTTGCTCATTTCTGATTTATTAAAATAACTTTATGTGTATATAGAATTTAATAAGTAATATTAAATTATATCAATATAATCATGTCATACACCATTATATATTATATATTTATTATATGTAATATATATTACATAGTATAATTATATAATTATATCAATATAATTGTTATCATATATTATATAACATAATAACAGAATGTGTAGATAGAATTATGCAGCTAATACCTACATAATACATTGACATAATTATATAAAATATAGACATAATATGTAATATATAATTATGATATATATAAAAACTTCATTAAGTCAGTTTCTTTCATGATGCATGGGTTTTAGTCTGAAGCATCTTTTTGAATGCTTTCAAGATAGTTTGAATATTACCATTGATTTCTTCAATTTTAAAGGTTAGGTAGGCATATAAATATGTTGATTTTCAAATAAATATTTTATCTCTTTTTATTCACATTTCATTGGGTTATTATCAAATTATTTGTCATTTTTTTGGGAAAATTTATAAGTATATTATTCTCTGTGGCCAAATTCATTTTGAAAATGGTTGATGAATAAATGAAAAAAATTCTTTAGTTGAAAGATTTCAGGACCCCTATATCACTATCAAATGTAGATCATTGAATGTAGTCTTGATTCACTTCTAAAAGAGATGTATTGACATTTCCCACTATGATTGCCTTCTTGTCAATCTAAATACTCTTTGCTTTATATGTGTGGCTGCCATGTTGTTTGGGACCGTCAGTTTACTGACTGTTACATGTGCTGCACTCAGCACGGCCAGGGGTGAACCTGAGGGAGGGGAGGCGTGGTGAAGGATTAAAGAAGACAGACAAGAGAATAAAGCTGGTGCTAGGTGGGACACTGCTCTCGGATGGAGAGACAGTGCCACAGCCTGAAAGCCGAGTCTTTATTTCATAGCCAGATTCCATGAGGCAAAGTAAGGGCATGGTCAAGATGTTTACAATGTTCTCTCGGGTTTTGAATCTACTCGGTTACATGCACCTGAACTCTATCAAGCTTTGTTTTGGCAGCACTTGCTGCACCTGGACAGCCTACATCACTTAGCCACCTGGGACCACAGGTTTGGACCATAAGATCAAGCTTACAACTATAGCCTTTGTCTATAATTGTTCTGGGAGGGCTTTGCCCTCCAAGCTGGGACTTGCACGTGGCTTTGCCACGAGAGGACTGTGCCCTCTCATTAGTCTGAGGCTTGAACCTGTCCAAACGCTGTAGCCGCTCTCCACAGTTATAACTCCTTTGCTTCCTTCCTTTATTAATATCTAGTTACCTAAGCTAACAATAGGAAATTTGAAGTAGAAAGAAAGAAAAATCAATGTTACACAAATGATCAATTTTTGGAATAATTCTACATTTATATGGTGTGTCTTGGTGATTGAAAAAAACCTATCATTTTAGGCTGGAGTTTTTAGAATACTCACCACACTACCACCATTCTGCATTTACCTTAAAAAAATAAAAATAAAATGCTTACCCTAAACTAACTCATTTACTTACTAGCATAACTTGGCCATTAAAGGTTTAGAATTGTTTGGAACCCATACATTAAGTCAGGTTACAGTGAAACAAAATGAGTAAAATTTGAGTTATTGCCAGAAATTGGTGAAGCTGCATGGGATTTAAGGGCCAGTTTGTCAGATTACCATCTGCAGATGCTGCTGTGGGTCAGGTGGGGGCAGCAGAGAGCCAGCTGAGGTCCACAGAAGTCAAGGAAGGTCTTTTCCTCCCCTAGGATCCCAGGGCATAGGTGAAGGAGGCAATGAGTTAGGGAGTAGAGCCAAGGTTTTGATTCTGTATCTAAGAGGATGGCAGGGAAGCAAGAGAGAAATACCACAAAGGTCAGCATGCTGGGGAAGCAAGGATCGAGGTAGGACTGATGTAAGTCAAGAGGTTGGTGGCCAAAGCAATGGTGCAGGAGAGAGAGGAGGTTGACTGGGAGGGTAGATAAGAGATGCCAGAGGGAAGCCTGCCAGCTTCACCAATGTTTCTTCCAGAGCCTTCCCAACACAGGGGCCAGGTCCCTGCTTGGTCCTGCTTGGTCTTCCAAGGGCAGTGGCTCTAATGGATTGAGATATGGAAGGTGCCAGCCACATATCTCTGTTGAGCTGAGATTGTAATTAAAGTTCTCTTTTTATTAACAAATATTGAAATGAGTTGAGAAAACTTGGAGGATTTGTAGTTTTGCTTGGACTTCTCCTTCTGGGAACTCTGAAGAACCAAAGCCCCCAGCATCCTTCTGTCCATCTTCTGGAAGATTTTTCACAACCGCTCATGAAATACAGTTCAATAGTCGTGTTCGCTTCCTGGTCTACTCTACCTGAGGCATCCTGTTCTCCCTGTGCGGTCTTGTCATAATTATCTGCAAGTGGTGCTAATTAATGGAGCCAACACATGGGCACCATGCCCGCCCCCTGCCTTGGCACCCTCATATGCTGCATTCAGCATCCCTGGTGGAAGGCATTCTGGAGATCCCATAGCTGTACCCTCGCCCTACCTGCCCTTACCACTCATGAGAGCTGCCTCAGCAGAGAAACCACTACCCAGTACAGAACATGACCAGGTCATAGCAGATGGCTGCTTACCTCCAGACACACGCAGTCACCGGAATCCTAGCAGAGCAAAGCCTTGTGGATAGGCCCTTAGAGCTACTGACAATTGAGTTTGTGTTTTTTTTTTTAATTTTTTTTATTAAGGTATTATATGTGTATATATCTTACCATTGCCTCCCCCCTACCCCACTCCCATACATGCCCTCACCCCCCAATGTTTTGCATCCATTGGTTATTCTTTTTTTTTTTATTTTTTTTCAAATTTTTATTAAGGTATTATATGTGTACATATCTTACCATTGCCCCCCACCCCCTCCCCACTCCCATACATGCCCTCACCCCCCAATGTTTTGCATCCATTGGTTATTCTTAATATGCATGCATATAAGTTCTTCGGTTGATCTCTTATTTCCCCCACCTCTCCCTAACCTTCCTGCTGTAATTTGACAGTCTGTTTGATGCTTTACTGCCTCTGTATCTATCTTTTTGTTCATCAGTTTATAATGTTTTTTATTATCCACAAATGAGTGAGATCATGTGGTATTTTTCTTTCATTGACTGGCTTATTTCACTTAGCATAATGTTCTCCAATTCCATCCAGGTTGCTACAAATGGTAAGAATTCCTTCTTTTTTTATGGCAGCATAGTATTCCATTGTGTAGATGTACCATAGTTTTCGGATCCAGTCATCTGCTGACGGGCACCTAGGCTGTTTCCAAATCTTAGCTATTGTAAATTGTGCTGCTATGAACATAGGGGTGCATATATCCTTTCTGAATGGTGTTTCTAGTTTCTTAGGATATATTCCTAGGAGTGGGATTACTGGGTCAAATGGGAGTTCCATTTTCAGTTTTTTGAGGAAACTCCATACTGTTCTCCACAGTGGCTGCACCAGCCTGCATTCCCACCAGCAGTGCACGAGGGTTCCTTTTTCTCCGCATCCTCGCCAGCACTTGTCGTTTGTTGATTTGTTGATGATAGCCATTCTGACAGGTGTGAGATGGTATCTCATCTGACAATCGAGTTTGAAGGCAACTTGGAAGTGGAGACAGCATGGAGAAAGAAAGGCAAAGGGAGAATCCATGAAAGAGTTATTGGAAAAGAAGGAACATTTGAGTTAGGCTGTGGAACACAAAACCATTGCCACAGATTTTCTTGAGAAATGGATGGAAATTGTTTGGTTAGTGATGACACCAACCATCAGAGATCGGTGATTACACTTAGCTGTGCTGGAGGCAGCTTAACTGCCACTTCAAGAGTAATGAACCACTTCCGGCCTTTACCTCCCTTTCTGTAAAGTGGAAATTAAAGTGGTTGCTGACAACGTTTTAAAACAATTTTTTTAGGGCTAGAACAGAGAATATGACTGACAGTCCAGTGGTCTGTGAGAGGGTGACTGTGAATGGTGCAAACACTCCGAGCGTTTAATTAATGAGTTCGGGGTGTCCAGTTGTTCTTTCTAGAGTAAACATACACCTAGAAATACTGCCTCGGTTGGCATTGCTCTGTGGCATTGTTTGTAAACCTATGGAGTGGTTGCCCAGTATTTGTTCTCTATTGTTTGAGATGCTCTTTTCAAAGCTGAATATAGAACTTCAGTCCCTGCTGGTTTTGTTCTTTTCCACTTGGCAAAGGTGGATTGATTTTATTTTTCGTTTGGCCTGTGTTTCTTAGCGGCTTGAAATGAGCATGGCTTTTTTTGTTTACTTCTTTACCCACATTGTCAATAATAGAATCTCTCTGGGAACAGGATGCGCAGTGTAATTTCTGCAGCAGAGTTTGCGAAGGGAGGAGAGCTTGGTATAAATTTGGAATAATAAATTGTCTTCGCTTTATTTTCTCAGATGTTGGAACTGTTTCTTGGGAGTTATTCTTTTCACTAATGAAAAGTCACACATTCTCTTAAGCAGTACTGCCAAACATGGCAAACCTGTAGAAAATTAATGAAAAATATGTGAAAGTAAATGAAATGAAAAAACAGGAAGAAAGGCATAGAAATGATAATACAGGAAGCTGGCTATGTTGGGGTCTGGTTTGATTATATAGGAGGTATCTCAAAAAATGTATACACACACTTTGAATAAATGTATTTTAATAAATACACTTCAAGTTCATTTAACAACTATCAGCTGTTCTAATGTGTATATATTTTGGGGGACACCCAGATATGTGCATGAGGTACATGAGTGGGATTGAATGGGCCAGATTGATACAAATGATGAAGGAAAATTAATTCAACCCAGGGTTCTCCACTCTTCATGAGGCAGGCCTTCTGGGGGCCCAGGGACATGAAGGTCCACGACCCACTGTGGGTTCTTGGCTTCATGCAGGAAAACATTCAAATTCAAGCCAGCATGGAGTTTAAAGTGGGGGTGAGTTTATTGGTGAAATAGTGAGACAGAGAGTGGGCTACTCCATAGACAGAGCAGCCCCCCTTTAGCAGAAGTTGCTTCCTTTATTGAGGTTCATTTAATCAGGGAAGAGGGTATCCAAAGAGGGGAAGGAACATTCAGCATCTTCCTGGGAAAGGGGCGGAGCTCTCTCAGAGGCGCTCCTTTGGCCGTTTCGTCCTGATGAAGCGGGTTTTGTGTTTCTGCTCCTGGCGGCTCAGGGTGTGCTGTTCAGCGTGTTAATGTATTACAATGAGCGGATAATGAAGCCCTGCTGGACTGAGCTGGTCTCTGCAGGGTTTAGGCCATAAATTCCGTGAGGGGTGGTCTTCCTTCCTCTTGACAGCTCCTGTAGCTTTTATGGATGGCAGCTGTTCTGTCCTATACCCTGTATCGTAATTGCACGTTAGAATCACCTAGATATTAAAAAAATATTGATGCTTGCGTCTCTCTCCAGAAATCAGAACATGTGAGGGTGTGGGTTAGGCATAGATATTTGTAAAGACTCCTCAGCTGATAGCCAAGATTGAGACTTACTGATAACTAATAGAAAACAACTTCTTAGAAGTGTCTCCAGTCAAGGGGTTTCAGCCTAGAACCAGACTCCAGCCCAACACACCTTTGTGGACTTTATCTAGTGTCCTACAGGCCGCCTGTTTGGGCACTGCTCCCCACTGTCTGGCTCTTCCTCATTTTCAAAATCGAAACACAGCTTTTCTTCAGTTGAACTGGAGCACGTAGGATACTATGGAAATGTTGAATAAAACGATCTGAAATAGTATCGATTGCCTTTATCTCAAATGTAGTAAAAAACACATTTTTTCACAGGTCCAGATTCAAATGTGAGAAGATTGTTGTGTGAGAGTGGGTGACAAGTCTGTTTTGTATCTCAAAGGCCTTGGAGCCGGCCATCTTTCCCTGTGCGATTCAAAGGATCCACATGTCTCATATGTGACCTGCTTCCTTCCTTAGACATGGCCTAAAACTCTCCTTAGGGGAAAAAAATCATACTATCGGTAACTTTCAGACCCATAGACTTGTTAATTTATTTATATCTGTTAGAATTTTGGTCTATTTTGTTTACTACAATGTGCCCACACCTAGAAGGACACCTGGCACATTGTGGGCACTCACCCATTATTGGGTGGAAAACGTGGTGTGTGTCCCCGATAACCTCTAAAATCCTATCCAAATAACTGGCTTTGCCTTGCTTCTCTGTAACCAAATCTTGGCCGAAAGCTCTAGAATCCAGGGTGGAACTTCTTATCCTTAGGGAGAACCTAAGGCTTCCTGGCCTCTGTACAACCTTCTCCCCCGTCTGTCCTGCCCATCTGGAGCTCTACCGCCTGCCTGGGATGGTGGCTGGTCACTTCCTTGTCCCTCTTCAGTCAGCCAGTTGGGGTGTTTGTTTGAACCCCTCCTCTCTGGATCCATCTGCTGGCTGAGACCTCACGTGGGTTCACGTTCTTACTTGCCCCTGAAGCCAGCGCCCCGCTCTGGCCAGGTGCTCGGCCCCTGGAATTTTGATCTATTGGTCAATCCCAGTCTGAGCAGCCCCTTGAACATCCTTAATTATCCATCAGGCTGGCTCAGATCACGGGAATGATGATTCTTTCTAAGGTGGCAGTGGAGTGTGTGGGGTGGGGAAGACGCCTCCGGATGGCGGGACCGTGGATCTGAAATGACTGATGAGGCCTCGTGGCCAAAGCCTCCCAGGGCCCTGCTGGCCCCAATGGGGGGTGGGCAGCCGGAGATGGGGGAGGGTCCTGTTTCTCCTCTGGCCTCTCCTAACCCTGGCCCTCACCCTAATTCTAACCCCAGAGGCAGAGCTCTGGCTGTTGATCTTATGATATAGAAGCTTCTGGAAGCAGGACGGAGAGTGGAAACTGGACGTTGTTCCTGGACTATTTCACAACACTTTTCTCCAGGAAAGAAAAAAAAAAGCCTCAAAAGCCTCGTTCTCCTCACCCCCAGTGTTACATAACCTAACATTTTCCTCGCTGGTTGAAAGAAAGACCCTTTCTTTGCCTAAATAAATAAGACACAAACTCTGGGGCCGGCTGCTTCCCCGCTTGAGCGCTTCCTGGGGACCCGGCTGCTTTTGTGGGCTTCACGGTGGCCCCCAGCTCGCCTCGGTCCTTCTGGGCCCGTAGGTGCTGCCAGGACACCTTGTAAACATCCCAGCAAGCAGCTCACGAAGACCCATCGGGCTCAGCGCACGGTCGCTGCTCCTTCCACCTCTTAACTGCACAAACGCCACAGAGGGACCTGAGAAATGAAATGGTTAACAAATCGGGAGACCCCCCCCCCAGCCGGTGGCTCAGTGGTTAGAGCGTGGGCCCATGGACTGAAGGGTCGTGGGTTGGATTCCAGTCAAGGGAGCGAACCTTGGTTGCAGGCTCTATCCCTGCCTCCGTCAAGCGCAGGAGGGAGACAACCAATGGGCGTGACTCTCTCACATCAACGTTTCTCTCTCTCCCCCTCCCTTCCATGCTCTCTAGAAATCGATGGGAGCGATATCCTCGGGTGAGGATTAACAACGGCAACAACAAATCCAGAGGGACGAACACGCACAGGCAGATCGGCTGTCTGTCTTTAGGGGAAACCTGGTAACTTGGTATTCGACCCTTTATCTCTTAGTATAGGTCCGTGGTCGGCAAACCGCGGCTCGCGAGCCACATGCGGCTCTTTGGCCCCTTGAGTGTGGCTCTTCCACACAATACCACGGCCTGGGCGAGTCTATTTTGAAGAAGTGGCGTTAGAAGAAGTTTAAGTTTAAAAAATTTGGCTCTCAAAAGAAATGTCCATCGTTGTCCTGTTGATATTTGGCTCTGTTGACCAATGAGTTTGCCGACCACTGGTCTAGGCCTTTGATTTTCCCATGGAGCCGTTGATAATTTTCCCATCCTAAATACCTCTTTGCATAGTCTGTCATTTGATTGGTTCACCCCTGGGTCTTCACTCCCTTTCCTTTGTTTTCCTGTTTGAGAAAAACGAACAGCGCCTTGACCTGACCCGCAGAGGCTGCGCCTACTCCATGCTCTCAGACTGAGCTTCCACCTCGCATTCCCTAAGGAAGAAGCTAGTGGTGTAGAGGGAGGGATGGAGGTGGATCTCCGTGGGGCGCGGTCCACGCGTTACTCACTCTCAGCTCCAGGGCTGCTGCAGATCCAGCCTGCTCACTGCTGAATAGGCCTAAGTGCTGAGACCCTTCGGAAGGAAAGGAGAACATTCTGTAGACCTGTGTGTGTGTGTGTGTGTGTGTGTGTGTGTGTGTGTGTGGCAGTTTTTAAGTTGCTAGTTTTTAAAATTAGCACTTTTTAATGGAAACAACTTGACCAAGAATCTGTCACAGAATTTTGAGACCTATTAAAATAAAATTTAATGAGAAAAAGAAAAAAAGATCTTTTGGGAGCTTTACAAGTAAAATGTTCAAGAGTGAGAAATGGCTATCTCAATTTATTTAGGAGGAAAGGTACAAATTGTAAAACTTTACTAATTTGGTAAAAGGTGATCGTTTTGAAAAGGAAAAGTAATTATATAGGCAATGTTAAAAATTGATAGGAATTAAAAAAATAAACATAATAGTATATAGGATAGCATATTAAACATCACATTTACAATGCTAACCCCATTCCTTTGGTATTCTATGTTTGATTAGGCTTCTTAAAGATTCATATAATATTTCTAGAGACTGTTCTCGGAAAATGCACATATGTCTACGTAGCCAAAAGGTTGGGTATGATATTAAAGGGTTCTGGAATCATCCATTTGGATCTTTGCTTTGGAAGGTGGAGTAAGCAAACTAGTAAGGCTAAAAAGATTTTATGAAAGAGAAATACAGGTATACCGTAATAAACAAAAATTTAGTTGTGAGGAAAATGATGGTAAACACATTCATTGCCCAAGTAATGACACAAAATACTATTTATTTTAAGCATGTTTTACATTTATGGTAACCTTGTGACCCAAATGCTTGCTTTTTATTTGCTATTATTCTCTTATTTAATGCCAACACTTCAATTTAAATATGTTTTTATTGATTATTTTAGAGAGAGAGAGAGGAAGGGAGAGGAATAGAGAGACAGAAGCATTGATCAGAGAGGAACATTGATTGGCTGCCTCCTGCCTGCCCCCTACTGGGGATGGAGTCCACAACCCAGGCATGTGCACTGACTAGGAATTGAACTGGTGACTTCTTGGTTTATGCGTTGATGCTCAACCACTGAGCCACACCGGCCAGACAACACTGTACAATTTAAATATGCTATGTCCTGTCTAGATGTAATTATCTAGATCTATTCCTTGTTTCCTATGTTTTTATTTTTTGCTTCTTGTCACTATTTCAAGGACTTTGAAGGTATTGGGACTTGGGGAAAAATAGTTTCCAGTCTAGATTTTGACATTGTAGAAGAAGTTTTTCAAATCCTTACAGGGATGTACTTGGGGGCTGAAGCTACTCAGTGCCCCTGCAGATGGTCCATCTCTACTGTTTCTATTGCTTGGAGAGCAAGGTGATGTAGGTCTCCTCGGACAATGGGGATGATAGAGAGATGTGGATGGTTAGGACATTCTGTCCCTTCTATTCACACTGAGATTTATTTGAATGAAAAAAGGCTATGTTCAGGCATTTTGTGAATTACCACCATGGAGCTAGATACATTCCCAGGTAACCTACAATCAATTGGTGGTAAGAGGTGTGGGAGGTACACAGGTGACTCAGCACCAGACGGAATTTGCCACTTACCTAAGAGTGGTACCAAGTGTTCAGGAAAAGTGTTTCAGTTCTGATGAATTAGTTACCAGGTTGTCACACAATTCACATGTCATACAATCTCCTTTCCTAGACACAATATCCTCAAGGTCATGTCTAGTCATCTTTGTCTGGCACAGAGGAGATGCTTCATAAGGAGTCGTTGCTAGAGGAGAGAGGTGTAGGCAGTGTGCTGTGGGGACTGAGAGGTGGGTGAGAACAGGGCAATGTTGGGCCATCGGGAAGGGCTCCGTGGAGAAGGCGTTCTTTGAGATGAACCTTGAAGAAGTGGCAGGCCCGTAACTGATCAGATGGGAAAGAGGCCCAAACCAACGCATAGGAGGCTGGGAGACGTGAACGAGGCGGCTTGATCAGAGGCTGAGGCTGGAGAGATTATTTGGGAGATGGTGAGTGGTAAGTACTTTGCTCTTGTAATGACACAATAATGGTGATTCGTCAGGAAGGTAGTTTGGCGAAGGTGTGTTTGATGGGTTAGAAGCAGAGGCTGTGCGGCAGTCAGACTGGCCAGGACACTGTTGTAACAGTCCAGCTGCGCGCTGAAGAAGGCTTGAGTAATGATCTGGAGAAGGAAATCCAAGCGATGGAGACTGGAGGTATTTTGGAGGTGGAGTCTGAAGTTCGGCAAGCCGTGGTTCCCTAGAACCTACCAGCCCAGGAAGAAAACGGGATGAAAATAACAATAGCACAGTTTTCCTCCCCTGCTCTCCAGCAACTATTTCACAGCCTGCAGTCCTTTTGAAATTTTCCTTCCCCCGGCGCCAGGTAAATAAACAGAAGCTGCAGAACTTGCCACGAGTGCTGAGTGTCCCTGCAGGGCCCGCCGAGGCCACCAGTGTCAGCCAAGGCTGGTGCTGCTGGTGCCAATCAGAGGTGCCAACACGGGCAGGCTGAGGTGGGCCTCTCATCCAGTGGGGAGGACGCCCCACTCCGAACCATGATCTAGTCTAGGAATCGAAGCTTCCCTTTGCTTTCACTGTCTCACAGAGACTTTTCTTCTGCCTTTTTCTAGCAACCTCTCATTTCATCATGAATTAGGTGTTTGTGCAAGATGAGAAGTTGACGGAATTAGGACAAATTCTGTGCTGTATTTAAAAGTCATTTTCCTCTGGCACTGTCCTTGGCCTTGGATGAGATTTGTGAAGTTTCCTTTTCCCCTTAGAAGAACACCTTCCATGAAAATAAACTCCTGGAAGGGTCACCTCTCTTTGAATCCTGGTGGAGACCCATCTTCCCACTGAGAAGTATGTGCATTTGTGTATCTGGTGACCAAGACTGATCGGTGGGGGTGGTGGTGAGGGACTGGGCTTTGGAGAGAAGGGCGAGGGGCAGAGTCTTACGGGGAGTAAAAAGGGTCAGAGAGAGATTTTCTCTGCTCAGCAGAGTAAATAGCTTTTCCATTTGAAATCACTATATTCTCCAGAAGTGATTTCCTTTGTCACCTCTATAGATATGAAAGCCCATTTATTTTCCTAAGAATTTTTTTCAATAAGTATTTTTTCACATGGGACGTTTGTGACTTGATATGTATTTATTTCTATATAAAGGCATGTGATTATGAAGGCAGATTTTAAAGGCCTTTCTATAGATAAAGTGTAAAGTTTAATTGAATTGGTTGATCTTTTTGCAAAAGTATTTTCTGCCCGACTTTGTTATTTGAAGAAATATAGTCCCCTTTCATTTCTTGTCTTTTTTTTTTTTAGAGACTATTTTTATCCCTATAAGGTTGAACTAGAGAGTTCCAATGTTATGTAAATGATAGCAGGGTCATCAGGTATTGGTCATGTTAAGGCTATTTTCAAATACCCTGGACTTGTACATTGAAAACAGGACTGCTGGCCTGGCCGGCGTGGCTCAGTGGTTGAGCATTAGCCTATGAACCAAGAGGTCACGGTTCAGTTCCTGGTCAGGGCACATGCCTGGGTTGTGGACTCAATCCCCAGTAGGGAGCGTGCAGGAGGCAGCCCATCCATGATTCTCTCTCATCATTGATGTTTCTGTATCTCTCTCCCTCTCTCTTTCTCTCTGAAATCAATAAAAATATATTAAAAAACAAAACAAAACAAAACAGGACTGCTGGATTTTGTGCTTTTTGCCACAAAAACTAGTACCTGTGATCTGAGATGAATATTTTAGTTACACTCTTTTCATGGCAAGAAACAGAGACTCCTTTAGAGACCTGGGCACTGGGTTATAGAAGAATTTGTGTGATGTCCACAACCCTACCTGTGACCAGCGCAACTGTAGCCAGACCCTGCCATGTGCCTAGGGGTCCAGGCCCCATATATGTTCATCTTGGCTCAGTGATTTCTCTGTCCCCGCATAACTTCACTTGCTAAGGGCCTTTGCTTACCATGGTCTCCACTCTACCCCAAGACTCCCTTCCTGCCTGTGTGTCTCACTAGCTCTCTCTAGGTTTCCAAAATTTATACTCCCAAGAGCTTGAATGTGATTGGTCAAGTTTATCTTTTCACATCAGGTCATGTCCTTGGTCACTGGCCTCTTTGGGGCCTATGGATGTGACTCGGTTGTCTAGGCAACAGGAGCCTAGGGCTGGGCCATTTCCCTTAGAAAGGTGAGCGAGTGGGTGCTCAGGTACTGACTGATACCTCAAGGCAAACAGAGTTTCCATTCTGATTGCTCCTCACGGGGGACCGGAAGCTCAGAGCAGCTTCTATAGTGTGATAGCTGCTGGGTAGTGTTCAGAGCAGTGCTCAATTTCCATTTCCGTTTTCCCATCCCACATCTTTGCTAATGAGGACAAATGAAGCATCCGTGCCATTAACTATGTACTGGTAATGGAGTCCCAAACTGTGCTGTCAGCCGGGCGTCAGACAAAAACACACACTCCCAAGCAAAAACCTGGGTTTTATTTTCACCTGCATCACCCAGATCTCAGCAGGATGTTGCCTGAGTGACCCAGACAGATTGCACCAATTTTCTGCTTCTTTGCTTGTGGAGTCCAGGCTGTGAGTGGTCTCTTGTGGAATGACAGGACATATTATAAAAAGGTTGGAACCTGGAAGGATTTCTCGAATAATATTGTATGGCTTTACTTAAATTGGTCTTTTCTTCTAATGTGGTTTCCATTATTCAGTTTATCTAATAATGGTGAATGCAATTTAATTAGAAAATTTTCCTCAAAGGAGATTTTATTTTTCTCTAAGAAAGCACCGGATATTTAAAAAGAGTGTTAGTCCAAGCAGACACTTTAATTTTTAGTGATTTCATTAGAATGGTAAACTTCAAGATGATTCATAAATACATTTTGTATCAATCTGTAGAAACTGTTGCTACCCATACACTGATAACCTCTCCATTTTTTTTTCTTCCCATGAAGACACATTTAAACATGCATGTTCCCATACTATGTTCTTGTGTGCTGGTTTGGATTCTGCAGTGGAATGTCAACATCTTGGCACCTGAGTTGATCACCTGAGTCCAGCTGACACCAGCTGTGAAATGTTGGTACCTATACTTAGTCTTGGTATCTCATGGTTTCCTTATTTGTAAAATGAGTTTCTGACGGCACTTCCCTCACTGGCTTGTTATGAAGGTCCTTAGAATAATGGTATCTGACTTCTAGTATGTGCTCTGAAGACATTTGCTGTTATCTTTATTCTCACTTACTTGAGAAAGCCCTCGTTGGGATGCAAGTAAACGCCACCGATAGTTATTTAAGAACAATGGGTCCAATCTATATTGTGTGTTATAGAGTTATATTTTCTAATGAAGAGAAAACAATCTATGGCCTTCAGTTCAGAATCTACTGAACGTCCTATTTGGAGACCTGTTGCTCTAAGTAATTTTTTCCTCTGTTTCGATGTGTACAAGTGATTTTAACAGGAAACTAAATGCCATTTGAAAAGCATAGTTCCTGCATTTTGAAAAATAAAATAATTGAAGGATTTAATTAATTTAGAAGAAATGATTTTGCTTTCAAAACGTTTAAGCTGTTCAAAACATTTTATTGAAGAATTTACCTTTTGCCAGAAACCATAATGAAACGAATAAAAAGCTAGTAACTCCCCCTCCTACAAAGCATTAGCATATGTGATTGTTCTCTTTGTAAGGGAATCTTGTTGCAAATTCATGTTTCTTAGAAATGAAATACTTTACATATTAGCTAAAACATGACCTGCTCCATGTAGTCTGTGGAAATGAACCCCAAATTTGCATAGTCACCTTATTTTATGGGTAACTCACTAGTATAGAGAAGACTGAAGACAGGTTAAGATCCTTCCTTTCAAAATGTTTGAAAGTGTTGATTGTGAGAATTTTTTTAAATTTTATTTTATTGTTTAAAGTATTACAAGTAGTAGTACATATGTCTCCTTTTTTTCCCCATTGACCTTCCCCCCGAGAATTTTTTTTTCTTTTCTAAGCCGATTATGAGATTCACCTGTTGCCCTACAGATGCAAACCTTCACCTGGAGATTGTAGGGTGCCCAGCAGCGAGACAGGTGCCTCCCGTCACCTTCTTTACCCTCCTCACTTCCGAACACCAGCCTTTCCTCAGGTTTGTAGAGTAGGAGACTCTAATATATGTTTAAAAAGTCCTTTATAATGCATACTACCTAAAGCACAGCAGACTTTGTAAGGTACTGACATGTCAATATTATTTTAAGAAGCTCCAATTTTACTTCTTAGCCCATTTTTTTTTTCCACTTTGGAATGTTGATCTCAGAGTAAACAAGCCCAAACACTCATCAACCCTTAAGTGGCTGCAGGAAATGCCGGGCAGTGCATGGAAAGGTCACGTGACGGATGGGAAGGCTGCGGAGTCGGAGACGCGAAGCCTCTGCAGGTTACGGCCTCCAGGAGCCCATTAATCAGCCACAAGCGTGTGGAGCGGCCGGCCAGTCAATGGCTGAGCCAGAGCGTTAGGGTGTCCCCACGCTTGCTCTTAGCTGTAACTGATTTTGGATGAACAAAATTGACATCCTGCATGAATGCTTTATTTATTTTTCCAACTCGGCACGCCTGTCTAGACTTCAAGCTGTATTAGCAGGAAAGAGAAAATCAGCTGGGTTACAGAACAACACTTCAGGCCGATGAGGCAGCTTACTGACCCCTGGTGACCCAGCGGCCTTGACCCCAGGGCTGAGATAGGGAGAGTCGGGCCTGGTGTGCAGAGAGGAAGGCACCCCCTCCTCTGTTCTGCCCGGGAGAGCTTCCATTCCTAGTCAAATGGTGGTGCTAGTTCTTTAGTTTTGAGTGACTGCATTTCCTAATTTCATGGTCAGAACAGCCTCCTGTCTTCTGCCTCAGAGCCGATTTCACCAAAACTGAAAATGCAGGCTCCATGCTCAGCGGCTCCTAACCGGGCTCGGAGGGTTAGTTCCTTTCTCTAGCCCAGGCCATAGCATCAGAAGACAGGCTTGAGTGACATTCTTCTCAAGTAGGTACTCCTGTTTCTTCTCTTTCCATTTTTTATTTTGTTTTATTTTTCCTTTTTGCTCCGTGTGCTACTATTTACAAGCATGAGGTAACTTTGGCGCTCCCCTCCCATGTGAAAAGATGTTCTCTTTTCTCTGATCGCTCCAGGGATATGTTGCAGAGCTGCCGACACGTTGTTGCTGTGACTTTAAAAAATTAAATCTCAACTTGGTCCCATGGAAACTCACTTTTGGAGGAATACTCAGCTGGTTCAGAGGGCAGCACGACTCCCAGCCTTGCATTGTGTGTTGATTGGGTTTGACGCTAGCTCTGAGGGACTGTGTTGTTGAAATGTGTCGGAATTGTAAAAGTTATTCATTGGACGGATGGCAGGCCAGCCTGCACACATTCCCTGTTTCCTTACATTTCGGTGCTGTAATTTATGTGAGTTTGAACGAAGCAATCTGAATAAGCCATGGCTTGTTCCCCGAAGGCAGTCGCGTTTTCTGAAAAGCTATGCCATCTAGCAATGCGAAAGGGAGACACCCCGTCTCTGCCCTGTGATTTCAGGCAAGTGCTTCGGAGTCCTGCTGCCTCAGTTTGCTCTTCTGTGAAAGCAGATCAGCCCTTTTGGCAGCAGGATGGGGGGTGCGTTAGGGCCTCCCCAGCACACAGCCACCGGAGGCAGGCAGGATACTTTCATTTTGGCGAGAGGAATGCCAACCGCTCCAGGAAATGTGCATGAGGCTGTAAGTTTCATGCTTTGTCAGGAGGGTAAACATTTCTCCTCTCAGATGTGCCCATGAAGCCAACTTGATATAAGGGTTGGGCTTTATCAGGACTTGGGTCATGGCACTGATGTCCCTTCAAAGGTGCCAGATTTCTGTTGGTTTCTATGGACCAGACCAAATCGCCTTGCAGAGCAACTCCAGGCGCGAGGTTGCTGGGAAAATCGTCTGGTTTTTATGTGTTTATATACATGCACACACACACACACGCCTATATATATATACACACACACACACACGCACAGGTATATATGTGTGTGTGTGTGTGTGTATGTGTAGATATAAAACAATGAAATTGGATGTGAACTTCTGAGACCTAGGGCAGTGGTCGGCAAACTCATTAGTCAACAGAGCCAAATATCAACAGTACAACGATTGAAATTTCTTTTGAGAGCCAAATTTTTTAAACTTAAACTTCTGCTAACGCCACTTCTTCAAAATAGACTCGCCCAGGCCGTGGTATTTTGTGGAAGAGCCACACTCAAGGGGCCAAAGAGCCGCATGTGGCTCGCGAGCCGCAGTTTGCCGACCACAGACCTAGGGTTCAGAGTTCATTTCTACCCAATAAAATTCCTTCCTATTTCTCAAATGCAAATGTTTGTTCTGATGTTATTAATATCCTATGAAGATATTAGGCCTTGGCATGCACGGCTATAATACTCCAGAAGTTGGACACAATATTGTAGAGGTTGTTAGATTTTCAAAGAAACGAGGAACAAAAATAATGTAACTATCAGAGATGTGACATGTAGGGGGAAAAGGCAAAATTTTGAATATGAATATAAAGGTTATGTTTACTAGCAGGATATTTTCCTTAGACCCTTGGGGATATTTGTTTTGATTTATTGCTGGTGACAGCCAAGGAAAGGAAGAGAGCTCATGTGTCTTAAACTTGCAGTAAGAACAAAGTTAAACAATTACCTCTCATTTCAAAGAACGGTATCTTTCACTCAGTTTAGGATTTCGAGGTAGGTCCTGTCTGCCTTCCCCCCACCACCCCTCTGGACCTCTATACAATAGAAATAGACACACTGGGCGCCTGCTAAACAATTGCGTATTGTCGTCTCTGGGTTCTCTGAGTGTTTGTCCATATTCGTTTAGCCCAGTTGGTCAGAACAACTGCTGGGGCTCAGGGCCCAGCGGTTGGGCTTCAGTTTGCTTTGGACAGAGAACAGCTTTGCTTCATGGTTGCAGACTGTCTACCAAGCAAACAGGCAAGGATGACGGTGACCAGCTCTGGGTAGACTGTCCACATTGTTTGTACAATATTCATGGCGCATAGTCCATTGATGTCGGTTGAGGTGTGGTCCTGCACACTCATCTTTACTCGGGCTTGTACCATCTCTTCACCCCTAAAAATATTTTTCTAGAAAGCTTATTCTCTGCTCGGGTCTTCCATAGCAGTCGCTCTTTGGTGAGGATTAGACATTAGGTGCTTTAATTCAAATCCATAGGAGACGGCTGAGGTCACAGCTTCCTCCGCTGCCTGGCTGTGCAATTTCACCTTTGGCCTCAAATTCCTCACCTGCAAAGTAGGGGTATTATGAGTAACTGTTGGATATAATTGTATGGAGCAAATAAGATTAAACCACTCATTAAGCTACTTAACGTCTTCAAGAGTCAGAAACTCATTTTAATTCCAAGCCTAGTACAGTGCCTGATAATTAAATAAATGCTGTTTGAGTAAATGACCGGAACTCATGGTCAGCACCATAGCTGCGAATGGGCAGCACTGTAGCTGCTAGGAGTTTGCATCCATCTGACTAGAACTTGGAACTTGAGCTCAATCAAAAAGGGCAACACACCCATCCGCTTGAGCAGGCCACCTGTCGACATGCTGCTGCTTTTGAAACGGGCGTGAAGTGTCGGAAGAGAAAGCGTGGAATCCTCCAACATCCTTTCCTCCGTTGTTCCTCTCCTTCGTGACTGTAAGGACAGTCACACTCCGTTGTGATGAGAAGAGTAGCAAAGAAAACGCTGTGAGAGTGTGTAGAAAACTTGTTACATTTATTTTGGCATCAAAAGAAGCATTTTGCCCCAGCCGGGTGGCTCAGTTGCAACCATGCGCCAAAAGGGTTGCTGGTTTGATTCCCAGTCAGGGCACATATGGGAGGCAACTGATAGATGTGTGTCTCTCTCTCCCTTCCTCTCTTTCTAAAATCAATAAACATATCCTCAGCGAGGATGGGAAAAGTGATTTACTTGGTTCTTGGGCAAGGTGTGAGTCTATGTACATGTAGAGTTATGCTGTAACTTCAATCCTCCTTGAAGCTTTTAGCCCCTCTCTCACTATCTTTGCAACGATTATTTACTGCCCATGCCATGGTAGCAAAAGCAATCATATCAGCGCCTAATGTGTAGGGGTTTCTTACTTTGCACAATGCTGTTTCTAGGCGTTATGAGGTTTAATCCTGACAATGATCTGAACTGGTAAACAGCAGAACGATTCCAATCTTACAAATGAGGGAACTAAGGCTTTGCAAAGTTAGGTAATGTGTGCAGTGTTAACCACTTTATAAGTGACAATCCTAAAACTGGAAGATTAGTATTTTGAAAGTTCATGCCCTCCGCTATTCCTTGATACAATATTAATTCCTAAAGTTTCTGATCAATCTGATCCTTGCCTTGGAGAAGCAAGCTGAGCTTGCTTCAGAGAGAACAGGCTGATCGGAGACCATATTATACTTTCTCTAAGCTTCAGTAGCTTCATCTGTGAAAGGGGCTGTTGATGAGGATTAAATGAAGTGAACTATGTAAAAGAGCTTTGTAAAAAGTTCAGTTTCATAAAATGCACGTTTTTGTCGGGAAGGTATAAATTATTTCCTAGGTACAGGGAAAACCTTGTCGCCAAGTGACTGAGAGGTGCCCGGGTGTGGTGCTATGGAATGGGTGTGAGAGGCAGTTGACAATATCCTTCAGGACCCCAGAGTGTGTGCCCTGGTCACAGTGTGGGCCAGGAGTCTGGGCCTCCCGGCCACGTGGCTGAGCTTGAGTGTGGGCATGGCAGCAGGACGGGAGGAGTGGCCGAGGACAGCCTCAGGGAGCCTGCTGCTCACCCTCCGACTACCCCTCTGCCTGGCTCACCCTGCGGTCTTCAGGAGGCTCCCGGACTTCTCTGAGCGGACAGGTGGCTGGGAGCTTCCCGGACCTCCTGTTACAAAAAACACAGTGACTTAGCGGCTGCACACCTGGAGCCTCATTCTCTCTCTCTCTCTTTTTTTAAAAAAATATATTTTATTGATTTCTTACAGAGAGGAAGGGAGAGGGATAGAGAGCTAGAAACATCGATGAGAGAGAAACATCGATCAGCTGCCTCCTGCACACCTCCCACTGGGGATGTGCCCACAACCAAGGTACATGCCCTTGACCGGAATTGAACCCGGGACCCTTCAGTCCGCAGGCTGACGCTCTATCCACTGAGCCAAACCGGTTTCAGCCTCTCTCTTTTTTTAAAAAAAATATATTTTATTGATTTCTTACAGAGAGGAAGGGAGAAGGATAGAGAGTTAGAAACATCGATGAGGGAGAAATATCGATCAGCTACCTCCTGCACACCCCCCACTAGGGATGTGCCCGCAACCAAGGTACATGACATGCCCTTGACTGGAATCGAACCTGGGACCCTTCAGTCCACAGGCTGACGCTCCATCCACGGAGCCAAACCGGTTAGGGCAGGAGCCTCATTCTCTTAACCCCAGCCTTCAAGGGCTTACTCTGGCTCCACTCCCCTATTTATAGCTGCTCCAACTCTCAGCTCTTTGGTGTTTCCTGCTAAGAATGGATACAAATGGGCACCATCTTCCAGCTCCCCTTTCTTGCAGCCTTGAAGACAACACACAGGCCCTTTGTGGGCACTGCCAGTTAGAGGGGGAGAGACGGGCCACACAAAATCACAACCCTGGGGGAGCTGAAAGTGTAAGACTTGCTCAGGGGATGAACTCATGGCTCTTGTGCTCCGTCCCGGTGCTTTGCTGGCAGAGTAGAGAGCCGCGGGCATTAGGTCTCCTCCGATCCCATCCAACTGTTCTCTTATCCAATGGCAGCTGAGCTCTCTGAACACACCTCTCCCCCTGGATCGGCCCTTTAGCAAGTGGATGTCTGCATTTCTGAGACCTGTCCTGGCTCTGCTGTTCATAGAAGCGGCCTCATTGGGCTCTTTCCTTTCTGAATTCCAATATACTAAGGAATCCACAAGGACTTTTGAGTTTATCTGACATAAAACATTTGTCTTTTGTACTTTCATTTTTATTTACTAGAGCCAATCATTTGTCAGGATTCGTTTTCTTAAAACCAAAATACGGAAAAGAGTTTAATTAAAGATGATCACATCAGAGCTTTAGCCCATTTTAACCTATTTCACTTTAAAACTATGTGACAAATACAGATATGATTTTTTATACGGAGGTTTGAAAATCCTCCTTGCGCTGAGTTTTACTGTAGGATATTTAGAGATGAAGGTTAGTCAGAACCCAATATAGTTCAACTCGACAAACACTGTTAGGCTCTTTTCCCGATTATATTTAAGGAGTGAGTAATATTTACAAGGGCCTGGCTGTGGTTTATTCAGATCTGTCCCGGAGTCTCTGCTCCCAGCCAGACCGAAAGTGCCTTAAGTGCAGAGATGGGGTTTGTTCACACTGACACTCACTCCAGTGCCTTGGGAGGTGCTGGGATATCCAAGGAGTCGGGGCATAACTGTTGTGTTCAATAGAGCCCAACAAGTTCTTTGACCTCAGGGCATTTACTATTACTTATGGTCAGTAAGGCACATAATACGACATCAAATTATTGCATAATGCCTATAATATGTACTGTAGACCATACTATCTATACTAATAAAAGCCTTGGGGGTGATCAGGCCAGCAGGGGAGGGCAGTTGGGGGCAATCAGGCTGGCAGGGGAGCAGTTAGGCATCAATCAGGCTGGCATGGGAGTGGTTAAGTGGCAGTGAGGATGGCAGGCAGGCAAGCGGTTAGGAGCCAGCAGTCCTGGATTGTGAGAGGGATGTCCAACTGCTGGTTTAGGCCCACAGGATCGGGCCTAAACTGGCAGTCAGACATCTACCGAGGGGTCTGAGATATCCACTGAGGCAGACATCCACCAAGGGGTCCCAGATTGGAGAGGGTGCAGACCAGGCTGAGGGACAGCCCCCCCACCCCCCATGCATGAATTTCGTGCACTGGGCCACTAGTCACATGATATAAGGTAGAGTAGAAGGTGATGAGTGCTTTGGGAGTGATGAGCACCGTGGTGTGGAAGCACAAAGAGAGGAAGTTACTTCTGGTTGAGGGTGAAATGGGGAAGGGGTTGGGTGTTTCAGAGGTGGGTGAGATGGTAGGGATGCTGTCACTATTTGCCCATGACCTTAAAGATGGGTTATGTTTATATAGAAAGATATAAGGACAGGGAAGACCATAGGAAAGACATGGAGAAACGTTTTAGGGAATCATTAGCCAGCCTCAGAGGAACATAGGTGAGAAGCATGCAGGGAGGTGGTATGAGATCATTCAGGACTGGAGTTAATGTCATATTTTTGGACTTGCTGTGTAGGCATTAAAGATTTTGGAGTAGAGTTGGAATGAAATAAAAAGTTAGCCTTAGAAAAACACTGTGTAGACTGAAGTTTTCAGATGAAAAGGGAGTACATCAGTTTGGAGGTGATTAGAATAGTTCAAGAGAGTTATAATACAATTTAAAAAATTATTTAGGACTTGCTCTTTGAAATGATTGCTTATGGTTGTAAAGAGGATTTTGTTTCAAAAGTGACTAGTGGAGAAAGAAGTAGGCTGGCGGTAAAGAGATATTACTCTGCTACCGATGTGCTGAGTAACCTCAGTAAACAACTTGCATGCTCAGCGCTCTGTTTTCCCATCTGTAAAGTGGGCATAATAACTACCAGCTCCCATCAAAGTTTCTGCTAGTGACGCAGTGAAGACAGGTCATCATTCTATTGGTTTACGTGCTTTATGCTTAAGGGGATGGGGGCACTGAATTCAGTGACTTGAGGATACAAGGAAGAAATCAGATTGTACTTTCTCTTTTCCTGTTTTTCCTTCTCTTCTAAGGAGAAATAAAAGGTAAGGGTGCCAATTAAAAACAAAAAAGAAAAGGCAAAGTCTTATTGGGGGTGGGGCTTGGGGGAAAGGCCAACACACTAAGTAATTTAATTTCAGTTACAATAAATCCCAAATGATGGCACTATACTCCTGAGAATATGTCATGGTGGACAATGCCTGGCTTTGTATTTTAAGCAGAGAAGTGCAGGGAGAGGGTGACATTATAATATTCGGCATGAAGAAAATTGTTCATGTCGGTTTGTTGGTCTGTTCTTCCAGATCATTTAGGCCAGTGGTCGGCAAACCGCGGCTCGCAAGCCACTTGCAGCTCTTTGGCCCCTTGAGTGTGGCTCTGCCACAAAATACCACGGCCTGGGCGAGTCTATTTTGAAGAAGTGGCGCTAGAAGAAGTTTAAGTTTAAAAAATTTGGCTCTCAAAAGAAATTTCAATCGTTGTACTGTTGATATTTGGCTCTGTTGACTAATGAGTTTGCCGACCACTGATTTAGGCTTCACAAATTGAGGTACTTCAAGTCTAGTTTGTGAAGGAAAAGAGTCATAGAAAAATGTTTTCTAGGAAAGGAAAAAGCAGAAAGCAATGGTCTCCTGCTTACTACGGCACTCATGTTGCATAAACAATATTAATGTAGTTGAGTAATAAGCACGCAGAGCAGTTCACAAATTATTCATGTTTAGACTATGCAGGGCCCTTGCTTCACTTCCTTCTCACCACCTGGATTTTATCCATTTTACTCCTCCCTCAGCACTTGGAATACAAGCCAAATTTAAGTGTGCCAATTTTCTACTTGTTAGCAGTCATGGTAATATGTTGTTCATTGGGGAAAGGGATTTATAATGCTAAATAAAGGGAGGATTTTGGATTGTTTGAAACTTTAATTTGTTGATGGCATTCCTAGAATCCATTACCACTGATATTTGAGAATTGAGTACATTAGACAAGTTTGTAGACTTAGAAAAGTGTAGCTAGTGAGGGCTGCACTTGACTTCTTTATGAAGCTCTTTAGTTCGAAATTTATTGCCAATTTTACTTATCAAACTTATTCTCAGAAGAGTTGTGTTTGCTATGGCCACAAGGAAACATCTGTGAGCTTAAACCTCAGAGGCATATAGCCAGTTAGAACATTTGGCTTATAAAGCTTAGATTGTAGAAGAAAAAATTAATCAAGGCAACCCTTAAAATATCAAGAAGGCAACTAAAAAAAATGTCTTATCACAGACAAATTTAAGTATTGAGTTCATGTTAATTAAGAAATGTCAGAATCCATAATGAATCAACTAGGAGTGTCATATTGTGGCAAGTTTGGAAGTTGATGTCAATCTCTACTGCTAGGATTTATGGCAGATTATATAATGGAATCCTGAGTTCCAAGAGATCAAAGGAAATGCTGACTTTTTCTTCATCCATTCTCTTAGGTCAAGCCTATCCAACAAGAAGCCAAGCGGAGAGTTGAGCAATTATCTGAAGTGGGTTGAGACTGCCAAAACCAGATAATACATAACCAGAAAGTCACCATGGAGGGGGGAAATGTGGGCTGAAAATAGAAGAGATGAGGGCAAAATGTCAAACAATTTGGTCAGTGTCCATAGTCTAACTTGATTAGATAATAGCCAATTCCTTGCTTTGTGTAATTATTTAGAAAGAGCCTAAAAGACTGGGGTTAAAAAATAAAAAGAAGATGCTTAGGCTGTTGCATGTTTGTGCAAAATTTCTCCATATCTGTATTACTATCTGTGACATCTCTAATTCTGAGTTTTTCCAGGGATTGTATTTCACTGTTTTGATTAGTGGTCCAAGTGATTGAAGAAGCCCATATGATCTATGGATTCACATGGAGAAAAATTTTCTTTTGTAGATTAATTGAATGTTATATTTAATTAGCCTTTTTACCTCTATGGCATATGCTTATGAATTTTCCATTGGAAATGATACTTTCTTACCTTCATCACTTCCTTGCATGACAATTTCTGTATCCCCTTGGTTTTAGTAGAACATAATGAAGTAAACAAGCCATCTAGAATAGCATTTGCATTACTTTTGCTTAAAAAAATCCTGTCAAAGTCTCAGATCAATATGGTATTATTTTTATTTGATATGGAAACCATAAACCACTTTCTCTGAGCAGATGTTTCCTAGACCTAAAATATAGAGTTCATTGCTCCCTATAAATCTGTCATTGGGTACCTGTTAATTCTGAAGACTCCTTCATTCAACGTTAAACTTTCCATTTGTTGTTGTGTTTTTTTTGTTGTTGAGAAAATGTTAATAAATTAGGTTCATCGCTGCTTGCAAATAAGAGAAAACATAGTCACGCTAGCCTTTTAAATGGGAAAACAAAGTTAAGAAATGAAACAAGTATTTTTTTCACTTTATCATGTCTTGTATATTTGAAGTCATTAGGTAGCATTTTATAAATAAAAAAAATCTCAGGGCCTTTTTCAATATCTGACACCGCTGATGTTTGAAATCCACAGTGAAAATTACCAATGGACTATTCCCGAGGCACTCTAAGGGAGTCTATTGAAATATCGTATAATAAAGTAAAAATTTGGGGAGAATTTTACATGCAAGTAAGGATTAAGAAAGTTGTTTTATAAATAACAGGATAAAAGTGGGTATTGCTAAATTCCTCACTTGCTTCGTGCAGTGACGGCTTTTCCCTGGTGAACCCCTATCACACAGCTACCGCAGGTGCAACTCTGCTGTGGAACATGGTTGGAGATACGGTGGGCCATGACTTTTTGCTCTAATGGCAATGTTGATCTGCAGAATTGGAAGTCATGTGTAGAACTGAGTGGATAGAGTAGATGGTGGCCTATGCATTCTGCAAAAAATGCTTGCCAGTGGTGTCGATGGTAAATAACTTATGTCCCATTTAGCTTTGTAAAATACTATGGTCAAGGAATTTGAGCTGAACAGACTAGTGAAACATTGATTCTCCAGTGCCTATTGCTAAGGGAGACTGCTTTGATCTTTAACCACTTGTCTTAATGATTTATTTTTTAAATCCTCACTGGAGAGTATTTTTACCATTGATCTTTGGAGAGAGAGAGGGTAGAAGGGAGCAAGGATGGGGAAGAGAGACAAAGAAGGAAACATCGATGTGAGAGAAACACATTAACTGGTAGCCTCTTGCACCCACCCCGACTGGGGCCAGGGATGGAGCCTGCAATCGAGGTACATGCCGTTGACCAGGAATGGAACTGAGACCCTTTGCTCTGAGGGCTGACACACTAACCACTGAGCGAACCGGTCAGGGCAGACCACTTGCTTTATTTAAGTGAGGAATCAAATCAGCTTTAATGAGGAAATCTTTAGAAACCACTCACACCGCCCTTTCGCTCCCTCTTAAAAACAAATGAAGAAGAAAACTAGAAAGACTCCAGCAAAAAACTTCTGCATGTTTCCCAGGACTATAGTAGCAAATCTTAGCACAGCTCTTTGGAGAAAGGATGTAGGAATTAATCTGAATTTTGAATCACCACTGAGGTATGTGTGAGCATATTTGTTTCCTGTCTCTCTCCCCTGACTTCTTCCATGAATACATAAGACGCAATTTGGCCATTGGGTTTGGAGAATAATTTTCCATTTAATTTCTCTGATTGTCAAGCCTGTATTGCCAGAGGCCTAGCAGGACACCTAGTATCCCTGTGTGCTTCTTGGAGGGAGGGACACGATCCGTGAGCCATCCCATTTAAACATCCCTTCCATACACTGTGCGGCCGAAGTTTCTTTACATATTATCGGGGAGGTTAGGGAATTTATCTGCAATGATCAATAGTATATTCCACATGCAGAAAACCCAAACTTAAAAAAACACAACACCTCTTTTATTTCATTCTTGTGTCCCTCAGAGTCCTACCATAGCTGCTAGCAAGTGGCAATATTTCCCAAGTTGAATTTCAGAAGCTCCTCTTCTCCTGCCTGTTGGATGATGCTAATAAGAAGCACCATGTGAGTGTGTGTTTAACTTAACCCTACACTAGAACAGCTTCAGAATATAGACTTTGTATATTCAATCACCTACCTAGCAATGGAGACATGATCCTGACATTCTCCATCCTTGAGAAGCATTTCTATTGAATTTATTATTGAAAGGGACAAGTGGGAGTTTCATAATGAAAAACACACATGTATTTGGTGGACAAGAAGCCATGTCATTTGCATTTTTGATCACTAAGCAATCACGTCCTTTTTTATTTAAAATTTAAGAGAGAAAATAGCTTACTGATCTTCAGGTCCCTTTCTCATGTCCTCCACAGAACATTTCTCAATGAGTTAGCCAACCTCTTGAAAAACGGTGCCTATGTTACATTGAAAGTACAAGTGGTCACTGTTGCCAGAAGCCAACCTGAGAGGCTGTGTGTTCCTTTAACAGTTTGCGAATCCAGTGCCAAGCATGTGATAGAAAAATTAAACTCCTCTCTGATTCCTAAGTACCATGCTATCCTTCAAGAGCCAGGAAGTCACCTGAGGAACACTGTAAGGTTTCTTTTTGTGTAACCAGCCCAACTTGCAGGGAGAGGGGCGGGGCGCTGGGGTGTGAGACCCAGGTCTGTGCGCCCATCAGCTAGAGATGCCGGTGGACCAAGCCTGGCTTCACCAAGGACCACACGGGCACGTACTGCTCAGCGTGGTAACTTCCTCACTGTAGTGCTGGCTTGAAATGTTGGGAAAATGTTGGTTGGGCCTTGTTTGCCCTGCTGTGCAGGAAATGAAGGTTTCTAGGCAAAGACTTAGCGACTAACCAAAATGTTAAATCACGTCACTAGTTTCAGGCTTTGCCCCTGTCCTCAGCGGTGCAGTGGGACTGGTCGGGCCAGTCTTCTGAGGGTGACTGTTCTTAGGGATTTGGAAGCAAGCCCAGAGCCTCTTCTCCGAGAGCAGGGCTGCCGGCAGGCTGCTTAGAAGCTGCGGCAAAAACTCCTCTGGCGCAGGAATGTTCAACAGCTGTCGTTCAAATCCTTGTATTAAGAGTCTGAATATTGTATTGTGTGCCCACCACCCAAAGTCAAATCATCTTCCATCACCATGTATTTGGCCCCCTTTACCCTTTACTACCCGCCCCCACCTCCATACAGGTCCTGCATCATAGAAATGTTCACTTGACACCTATGTGATCTATTAACCAGTGTCTCTCCCAAGAAGTTTAATTAAAAAAAAAAAAAGTCAAAAAGTCAGAGCAGCTGCGAATGATCCCTTGTGTGAATCATAGAACTCCTAACAGGGCGAGCTGGACGTGGCTTCTTACTTCCAAGGAGACAGTGCCTGGAGCTATTTGCCAGCTCAATGCAGACAGTTCCTTTGGAGAGCAAGGAGCAAGACAATGAAGCCAGAGGAAGGAAGGAAAAGGTTTTTAAACAAATAAATGAGTCCTCTGCCCAACTGAGGCTGGGGGAAGAACTAATGCAAACCACTAGGAGTTTTTCAATATGTTACTCCTTTTCTTGCTCTCCGTGTTTCCACGCACTTGTCAGTCTCTGAGTGGTCTTCTGCCTGACGCTGATTATTCTAGAAAGGCCTACGGATGCGCCGTGGCTGGGACTTTGAGAGAGGCCTGAAACAAAGCCATGGGGATTCCAGGTGCCATTGAACTCATTGTGCGTCTATCTGAATAACTGTGCCATTTAGGTAATAGCACCAGAATCATATCCTTCCCTTTTTATTGCCTTTCCATTTATTAATAAAACGGAACATCGGTGGTCTCCTACTCCCAAAGATATTTGACCCTGTTAATTTTAAAATTTGGTCTTATGTAAACAGCATCTATGGGCCAAAGAATACAATACATCCTATATAATAAAAGGCTAATATGCAAATCGACCGAACGGTCGCTATGATGCGCACTGACCACCAGGGGGCAGATGCTCAATGCAGGAGCTGCCCCCTGGTGGTCAGTGCGCTCCCACAGGGGGAGCACCCCTCAGCTGGAAGCCAGACTCACGGCTGGCGAGTGCAGCGGAGGTGGCAGAGCCTCCCCTGCCTCCACGGCAGTCAGACATCTCCCGACAGCTGGGCTGAGGCATCCCCCAAGTGCATGGATTGCGTGCACCAGGCCTCTAGTAAAATATATTAGTAGGTTAGTGATATACCCACATGTGGGGTTGTTCCCCAACCATTCTTTCTTCCTGTGTGTTTTTTTTTTTTAAGATCCAAGTGTCAGGTTACCAAAAAAATCGATTATCTAAAGTCCTATTTATTTTATGATCTTCTTCGATCATCCCTGGAATCAGTTCAGTCAAGTAATGAATATGACAGTAATATGACCTCCTCACTTATCAATCCCATTTTCTGCTGGTAATGGTGCTTTGTGCCTAACAGAGAAAAGCTTGTTTAGTCATTACAACTTCTCTCGGAGTGGGGATCATTATGTCCATTTTCTAGGGAAGCAAACCAAGGCTTAGAGGAATCCAGTAAGCTGATGAAGACCATCTAGTCCGTAAATGGGGTAACATGATTTGAACTTAGAACAGTTACCCAAGATCTTAGCCACTGTGAACATGGGTTTGCAGGTTATGTTTGAGGGTATAGGGCTTATCAGGGGTGGGCAAACTTTTTGACTCGAGGGCCACAATGGGTTCTTAAACTGGACCGGAGGGCCAGAACAAAAGCATGGATGGAGTGTTTGTGTGAACTAATATAAATTCAAAGTAAAGGAGCGGAGGGGAGAGCAAGAGAACCGGACAGAACAGCCGGATCCGGCCTGCGGGCTGTAGTTTGCCCAAGGCTGGCTTAGATGCTGAAGGAAATACAGCAGCAATACAAAAACTCTCTTCCTTTGAGAAGCTTATAATTCAGTGAAATGGGGAGCTCAAGTGCTCCCTGTGAATTGTTTGTATTCTCATTGCATGGACACATTCTTACTGTTCCTTGTTACTGTCTAGAACTCATCCACTCAAGACAAGAACTCGAAGGCTAAGACTTTGCCACATGTGTAAACAGTGCCATTTCTATTTTCGTCATCGTATGAGTACCTCTTCCTGCCTGTAAATGGCACTTAATAGAGTTGACTGATTATATCTGAATCAGTTTTTACTTAGCAAAGAGACAGGGGGCCAGGGTTAACTGACCAGTATCATTATTTATTAAGTTCAGTTCCCATTCGGACTTCTCCTCCACTGGTGAAGATGTGCCACCAGATTTGATTCCAAGCTAGAGAGGTGAAGGGGTCCTTTGACCAGTAAAGCGTAGCCATACCAACTGGTTTGTCTTGCTAATTAAATTTGACATATATTAATGGTAACCATTATTTCGGGGTCCGTGGACACAGCTGAACTAAAGATGGTGAGAGATGACTCAGATGTATAAAGACCGGCAGAAGGAAGGATAATCCACAAAATGGTAAATCACACATGAAAAAACAAGAACTGATTATAATATAACAATATGTGTTCATTTCCACTAATAAATAAGCTCCTGCTATGTTCTCTTTATTCTCTATTTGGGTCAAATTACCTCGCCGCCGTATTTCCATTCTTACTAGTACCTATTTGCTGTGATTTCTCCTGGTTTTGACTCTATCTTGTGGCTTTAATCTTGTCTCTAAGTAAATTGCAAACCGGTAAACATATTCTAGTGCTGTTTATTATTATAATTCTTGCCTTTATGCTGGGTGCCAAGAGAAGGGACTTCTTTTGTTAATTTATCTACCTGAATAGGTACTAATAGGAGCCCTAATACACACTTTGATTATGGTTGGTTGAGTCTAAGATGTCTAGTTTGGTTCATTCAATTTATTTTGGCCTGTCTACATAACAGTGCCACACTGCAAATTATGGTGGCTTTCTACTCATAGTGTTGACCTGACACATGGGAGCAAAGAAATGGACCAGAATTTTCTATCCAGTCTGAAGCTCTATGTACACAACAACAATGTACCCTTTCAAGCAGTGAAAATTTTTGTCATCATCAGGAAGTTTGGGTTCCATGGTGTCGAAGAGAGCCAGACACCAGAAGCTAGAATCAGCTGAGGACCTCATGCACATAGCCATGTCTACATTTTCTTTCTATTACAACGTTCTGTCATTGTTTTGGCATCTATTTAAATATTATCAGTAGTTTCCCTGGCCAGTGTGGCTTGGTTAGTTAGGTATGGTCCTGTGCACTGAAAGGTTGCTGTTTCGATTCCCCGTCAGGGCACATGTCCGGGTTTAGGGCTTGAACCTCAGTAGGTATGCAGGAGGGAGCTGATCAATGTTCCTCTCTCACATCAATGTTTCTCTCTCTCTCTCTCTCTCTCTCTCTCTCTCTCTCTCTCTCTCTCTCTCTCCCTAAAAATAAAATCAATAAAAAATCTTTTAATAACCTTACTTTGTCATTGCTCATCAGAATATTAATAAGATTTTGTTGAGTATTGACAAAATTACAGAATAGTTTATGATCTTTACTCAGCTCAAACGTGCAGAACACATTTCTTGTCATTACTTTGGCAACAAGGGAGTTGGCTAGTGTGATTAAAAATTTTTTTTGCCCATGTTTTTGTTGATCTTTCTTCAATCCCACTGGGCCATGGGAACAAGATGTGGTGGGAATCGTGGTTGTGTCAACTAGGAAGCAAAAGTCCTTCCCAGGGATGGGTGGGAGGGAGAAGCATGCCTCAGAGAGTTGATACTTATCCTGTTGGTCTGTTGGGTCCTCTCAGGGAAGATTTCCTGGGATAAGAAAGCTTATCGGTTGTCCCTGCTGTGCCTCGGGATCGCACCAGCTGCCCCACTCCAGGCTCATCTGTCTCCCACATCAGTACCTCTGCCTTGCGTTTCAGCTGAAACCCTTTTTACCCAGAAGAGAACCAAGAGGGAAAGGTGTTTCCAATGTTGAGACCTCAGACCAAACTATAGAAATCTGCTCTGACTGGAGACCTGAAGAAATCCATTTCCGATGTTGTTCAGGCGAGGTAATATAAAAACAGCTCTGCTGGTTTTCATAGGAAGGCTTTCTGTTGGCTCCTCTCTGACAGCTGCCTACCTGAGGAATTCATCCTCATAGCCTGAGGATTTGTTTCGGGGTTCATATGATACCAGGGGGACAGTTTGTTAATCTAGGGGACTCTGTGCTTTAACCTTTTATCCAGATGATGTAGACACAGGTTGACGCTGCTGATGGCTTTGATGCCATGTTCTAATGTTGAGGAAATTGGAGGAAGGTCATGCTTTGGAGCATTGAATTGTCTAGAAGTGCCATTTGTTATTTTAAAATGAATTTATTAGCTTTCTTATGCTTCCATTTAAAAGCGATTCTTGTGTTTTGCCTATTGTAGAATGCATGTTAACATTAACAAGTTTTGAGAAAAGAATAAAGATGTAAACAGACATCCCTAATGCTTACCAGCCACAGATAATCACTAAAAATATTTTAGTGTATTTTCTTTAAATCTGTTGCTTAGAATATAAGTATATGTATTTATTAATATATATTTGTACATTAAAAAATAAAAAATTCCCATATGTTAACAAAAACCCAACATACAGCACAATTTCCATTTGTATAATACATACCTTGTATAGATACACACACACACACACAAACACACATGCACATATACAAAGTATGTATTTTGCAAGTGAAATTGTGTTGTATCTTGGGTTTTCATTAACATTATGTTGTATAATATATGTATAACATATATATATAATATACATATATATGTACATGCATACACATACAGTATGTATTTTGCAAATTGAAATTATATTGTATCTTACAGAATTTACTTAACATTAGAATAGGTGTTGTAACTAGTATCATCATCCACATCTCTGTTTATTTCCTAATAAATAATTCCTAAAAGCCAAAATGTAGTGGCAAAGGGCAAAGCTACTTTTAAGGTTCTTGAAAAATTGCCATATTTTTCTTCTTTCCTTTTAAATACTATTATTTTGCAGAAACTCTCCTTAAAGATGCCAAGCAAAAGTTGTCCACAATCCTCTCTAGAAACCAAATCATTATTTTATTTGGCCATGTCACCTCTGTTCCTTGTCCATGGACTTATTCTAGTATTGATTATTTTCTCAATATAATGGATAAAGTTGTATTTTCTACATTTTCTTCTGTTGTTGTAGCATGCATACTTTCTATGATAACAGTCTTTTTTGTCTTTCTTCCTTCTTCCTTTCTTTTTTCTTTGCCTGCTTCAGAGACACCAGTGAATGTAGCTTGACGTGTTCCCATACCGCTGTCTCCATCTCACACACCTTATACAAACACATACACTGATATACAGGAGAATGGACCCTAATTATCTTAGAATGTGGGATCAGGCTATATATGCCGGTGTGTGTACTGGTATGTGTATTATTCTGTATTTTTGTTTTCTCACTGAAATATATTTTGGAGGTCTAATAAAGATATATCTATCTTATTTTTTCAATACTTGAAGGAGGTATAAATTTGCTAAAATTTATTCAAGTATTCTGCTATCAAAAGGCTTTCTGTTGTGAAAAGTTTTCAGTACATAACATTTTTTTTTTTACACTACAAATACTTGTAGACATACATTCTTAGCTGTTGGTGTTTTTATTTTTATGGTCTAATTTCCAAAAGTAGACTCACTGGTTCAAAGGGTAGGTATATTTTTGAATGTTAATGGGGTTTCTCATATTATTTTCTAAAAATATTATAATAAATCACATTCTTACTAGTGATATTTGAGATATAATTTTCCTCACATTTCCACTGCCCTTGTAATTCTCCACTGTCTAATTTTTGCTAGTCTAATGAGCAAGCATTACTAATTTAATTTTAATTTTCTTGACTTCTAATGAGGTTGAGTATGTTCATATTTTTATTGTTTCTTTGGATTTTCTTATCTGTCACTTACTTATGTATATCCTTGGCCAATCTCTGCCTTCTCCTCCCCCCACGCTCCCCAACATAGTTGCTTTTTTTTTCTCATTAATTTATAAAATATTTCTGAATATTATAGTTTTTATCATATTAGTTGTTCTATGTTTGGTTTATTCTTTTACTTTTCTAATTTTCTGCCATAAAATTTAAAAAAATAACCTTATGCTATCACACCTATCTTTTTTCCTTTACAGAATCTGGATTTCCTGTCTTACTTTAAATTGTCTTCCCATCTATTTTCTTAAATATCTTCTAACTTAAATTCTAATTTCCATTTCTTTCTATTTGCAATATTTTAGTATTTTTTTTCCATCTGGGATTTAATGTTATATAAAGGTAGAAGGCCTAACTGTATTTTCTTTTAGATGGATAGCCAATTGTTTAAGCATCCCATATTCAAGAAACTGTCTTTTCTCTAGTAAATTAAATTTCCACACCTATTATTATCTGTTGTTTGATTCTTTTCTAGAGTCCACTGATCTATTTATCTATTGTCAGGTCTAGGACTCATTTCTTTGAGTATAATAGTTGTATAGTATTTTTTAATGTCTACTAATTATTGTTATTTATAAATTCGGTTTAGTTTTCAACATTTAGAATTCTGTATGAATTTTCAAAAAAATTTATTAAAAAAGTAACCAAATAAATAAGAGCAAAGCATATTGGGTTTATGGTCATAATGAACTCAAATGTGTATTCTGATTTTTAGTGGTTTGACAGTTTTGTGGTTTTGTTTGATCTTGTATCAGGTCCTTCCATAGCGTTAATCTTCTTCACACTGGTCTCATATCTTTCTTGTTATGTATCCTTTTAGAGTAAAAGTGATCTGGTAAGATGAATAAAATTAGAAAAAAATAAAACCATTAACATAGCTGACTCGTGTTGTAGGATTATGAATGAATTATTTTTGCTTCTTCCACTTTTTTTGCATTTTTCATATTAATCATGCAGTATTTTTATATGGGTAAAAAGTTAACCAAATTTATTTTAAAAATGGAATGAGAATAAGAGTGTCTTGGAAAATTATATGTGCAATAAATAGTTTCTTGCATGGACCATGTTGAGCATTGACCTTTGAACCAGGAGGTCACAGTTCAATTTCGGGTCAGGGCACATGACCAGGTTGCTGGCTTAATCCCCAGTAGTGGGTGTGCAGGAGGCAGCCGATCAATGATTCTGTCACATCATTGATGTTTCTATCTCTCTCTCCCTCTCCCTTCCTCTCTCTGAAATAAATAAAAACATTAAAATTAAAAAAAAATCTACTCTTAGCTCTGTAGATCAGTGATTCTTAAGGAGAAAAGGTGGTGGAACAGGGGAAGGAGCTCTTTGTTAGCATTTTGTATATACTTAATAAGCATTTCATTTATCAGTCACCATTTTAACCATAGCACCTCTCTGGTATGGCACTCTGAACATTTGTTGAATGAATGAATGTTATAAAACATTATAACAAAATGTAACATTTTAAAATTTGGAAAACAAACCACAACACTATTGTTTTCATAATATGAAATGAGAAAATGAAACTTAATAAAATATCTTGTGGGTTGGTGAGAGTATACAGAAGATATATCCTTTTTTTCTATGAATCACTAGCAAATTGTGTACTGAGGAAGCCAATTCTCTCCAGAGTGCTATATTTGGAGAAGAGCATGAGCTTCATCTATTTATATGAAGGATGAGGGACACTGTGTTGAATTACAGTTCAGTAATATCATTTTTGCACATCAGCACATAGCAAAGAGACTAGCACTTACTAAGTACTCAAGGAGTATTGGAAAATAATGAAAAATATTGGATTATTTTTGGTGGCTGAAGAATTGAGTATTACTAAGCTTCTCATTTTTAAAAACATGTTTGAGAATTCTGCATTTCTATCAAATCCTAAAACATTATGCTAGTGAGAACAATGATACAAGGACTGGGAATGAAATTCACATCTGTCCTTGCCAATGGGCTGGAAGACGAAGCATGATGGAATAGACCAATTGATGGAGCAAGATTCCTGGGGAGATAAGAGAGGATTGGGCTGTTTAAGTATAGCTGCTGATGTTCAAAAAATATGAAATGAAATTTTAGGTATGGTAATCAGCACAGACCCAGCAACTCTTTGGAAATGATGGGTCTCTGATGTTTGTTAAGGAAGATGCTAAAGACGTTCATTCATTCATTTAACATCTCTGCATTGTGTCTGCTCAGCCCTGGGTAGGATGCCCAATGCTGGGAGAACAAGTTGCTGTGCAAGATGCATGTAAGACAAGGACCCGGCCTCTCCTTCCTAGAACCTGTGTTTAGCAGACTCATTGGTTTGGAGTTGCAAGTATATGCTTTTGGCACATTCACGTTAACAGGAATTCACTCTTGTTCAAAAGCAATTGATTGATTGCTAAGTAAACGTACATGGCATTGTGGTAGGTTCTCCGGGAGCTAGCTGTACAGGCAGAGGATGTTTTGTCTTATTTGAGGTGATCACAGACATCTACACCAGCCCACTAATGCCAGACAGAATATGATTTGCTCTCCAAAAGACAGTGACACATTAATTTCCCCGAGAGACTGATTGTCCCTGGAGGCATTGGCAGAATCTTGTCAGGGAGATAGATTATAATCAGGGCCTTGGAAAACAGGAATAATTGAGGCAGGGAGAGATATCCTTGAGAGGATGGTAACTGCCCCTGAGCAAGGGATTGGCAGCTTTGGGGTGAGTACAGGGTGTTCAGGGGACTGGGAGGGGCGGGGTGACGGTGGGTTTGAGTGCGAGCAGGTACATGTGCTCTGACTGGGGGACCTGCACAGCCCTGGCTGCTAAGATGTGTTGGCTTCTCTCCGTGGGTGACAGCATTAGAGCTCCTCGAAAGGGAAGTGACACCTTGGAAGCCTGCGTTCTCGTTGACAAGTCCTCATGTATTGGGAGGATTAGATGGGGAAGAGCAGGAGCCTGGCTTGGGGAGGAGGCTGGGGCAAAGCAGAGGAAGTGGCAGATGTGAATGAATTCTGAAGAAGCAGAGAGAAAAGCCACCCAAAGCCCTGTCTGTGCGAGGGAAAGCTGGTGTCTTTGGTTGTAAAAAGAAAACGGGAACCAACACAGCTGATAGTGAAGGGCTTTTAGAGGAAGCGGCCGTGGAAACCTCTGCCAATAGTAACTCCGGCATTCATGTGCCCGAGTGTTTATAAATCCTGATGTGTTTCTGGAGATGAGCAACTTTGCAGTCTGGTGATACTGAAATGAAAATCTAGACTCCTTTAAAACCATCGTCTTTCCATAAAACCATCATGATCAGCCATAAGCAGTATTCTTCTTGGCATAAAGCCAAGGAGCCAAAATTTTGTTTAAAACTAATTCATTATCTGAGCAAGTTGTGACTTTATAGTGTGATGTAAAAGAGATTTGGGAGGCAAATATGAGCACTTTTCAGCTAACGCTATTATATAACATTGATTATAAGCCTTTCTCTACCCCTAGAAGGTTCATGTAAATATGGCTATGGCACACACTTATGTAGAAATAACACATACCAAATGCTAAAGGTTAGATAGTTTCAGGCTCTCAGTGATAAAGAACTGTGTAGTTCTTTTAAAATATATATTTTTTTGTATCTCCTGTGTCATTCACTTTTGATTTATGAATTAGGAAGTAGAAGGGGGTGGGGGTAGGCACCAGGCATATGGGGCTGTTTAGAGAGAAGCCCTTTAGATTACATATAGAATATAACCAGGCGCCTCTGTCTAAACTTAGAAAAGCCACTTCCTTGGAAACACTAAAATGACAACAAAGGAACGACAAGAGGCAGAAAATTCATAAGAACAAAGATGATGGGAGAGCAGACAACAGCAGACTGGAGCGATACATGAAATGTTGGAATGGCAAGCTGATGGATGACTGGTAACCAATTTAGCGGAATAGTTCAGGTGAAACCTCAGCCTGAGGGGTCGGGGCAGCCATTAAAAGACAAGTCCATCACAGTTACAAATTAGTCACAGGGATGCAGAGTCCAGCATAGGGAATATAGTCAATAATATTGTAATAACTATGTATGGCGCCAGTTGGGTACTGGAAATATTGGGGCAGATACTATGTAAAGTGTATGATTGTCTAACCACTATGCTGTGTACCTGAAACCAATACAAAATAATATGAAAAGTAAACTGTAATTGAAAAATAAAAATTAAAATAAAAAAGGCAAGTCCATCAAACTAAGGAACCCCAGAAAGGCTTGGGGTTTGGAGGCAACAGGTGCTTCCAAGACTAGGATTGAGATGAGGCTGAAAACAGAACTGGGTGAAAGGAGCCATTACGGCTACAGATGCCTTCCTGATTCCGGGTCCTCTGCAGATTGGCGGAGAGGAGTAATCCCTTCTGAACAATAGAAGATTAAATGAAGTCTGTCTTGCTGAAGGGGAGACCCCCGCCCCTCTCACCTCAATACTGATAACAAGGCTTGTACCATCCAGTAAGGAGTTTGGAGGAATCACCTCTGAGTAAACTAACTAGTCTAAGAGAAAGGACCCTCAAACACTGACATGTAATGGCCCCCACAATGAAATAACTAGGTCCCCACCTGATTACTCTAGAGATGTATACACAGAAATATGATAGGACAATCAAGGATCACCAGATGACACTAGTAATATCACACACACACACACACACACACACACACACACACACACACTCCAGTTCTGTTGGAGGAACTACATAGGATGAAGAACATCTTGTCTCTTTCTTAAGCTACTGTTTGCCAAAAGGGATGATTGCGTGTTTTAGTGGCTCACTCCACCTTTTGGACTATCCTTGTGAGACAGAGAAAATCTGCTTTGTTTTAGCAGTATCAGTGTTTGCCTGGGTTCCTTCCTCATCTCTGTCCCTGCTCTGTCTCATTTTCAGATTTAAATATAGAGTAATGACAGATGATAGCACCTGGCACAATTTTATGAATCCGTTTTCATAATTCTTCTGGGACTCTCTGGCAACCTAGGAAATATGCTTTTGTTTGGTAATTTTAAGGGCTAAAATTTTGGATTTTAAGTATTTTATCCTAGAATGTGAGCAAATAAAACTAGGGAATACATTTGTTGTCATTCTAGTCTACTCGTGGTAGTTTCTGTTGATTGGAGCTTTAGGTTCAGTGTGTTTGCTGAACCACTGTTCATGGGTTTTGAGGGCAAGTGGAGGTGGTATACTTAATTGGGTCCCTCTGGTATTATAAAACACAAAGAACACAGAATTTATTTAAAAGGATCTTGAGTGTTTTTGTTTGCTCTTCTAGGAAATCTTACGGATAAGTTCTTTGATTTGGGACTATAGAGTTTCTGGGTAAAGTACCCAATTCTTAGTTTTCTGGATAAATTCTTGGGAATTCATAAGGCTCCTAAAATTATTGTTTGTCACACTCTTCTAGGGAAAAAAGCCATATAAATTTTAGATTTATAAGATATTGGGCTATTGCCTCTACTTGTGTTAAAACATTTGTACATGTGTATCAAGCATTTCCTATGTTGAAGGCACTATACAAAGAATAAGGAAAGAAATATAAGGTCTGAATATTTGTCCTTTTGGAGTGAGTGTTCTTGTTGGGGAGGTGACAACTATCTACATAATATATGATATAAGAGTTTGCAAACATTATTAAGAATAATTAAATATTGAAAATTATTATGGAATTCAAGCCAAGAAAAAAGAACTTAAACTTAGCTGCATAAGGAAGAACTTATAAAAAAGTAGGGTTGTGTTAAATGACTGGATTTGGGCAGGAGGAGAAGAAAGAGAGGAGTAAAAATAAAGAGATGAAATATACAGATTATGTATCATAGAAATATACACTTGAAACCTACACTGAGTGGCCAGATTATTATGATCTCTGAATGCATAATAATCTGGCCACTCAGTGTATATCCTATATAATAAAAGGCTAATATGCAAATTGTCCCCTCAATCAGGAGTTCGACCAGTAGGCAGGCTGGCCAACCGCCCATGTCCCCTCCCCCTGGCCAGGCTGGCTGGACCCCACCCATGCACGAATTCATGCACCGGGTCTCTAATATATATATATATAATAATCTGGCCACTCAGTGTGTGTGTGTATATATATATACACACACACACACATACACACACACACACTGAGTGGCCAGATTATTATGCGTTCAGGGATCATAATAATCTGGCCACTCAGTGTATATAATCTTATTAAATAATGTCACCCAATAAATTTAATAAAAAGGACCATTTAGTAGGAAAAAAAAGAGATGGAAAGTCACAGGGCATATTTGCTTAGATTGTAAGGAGATGAAACCAACTCTAGATCATTTAGGCATAACAGTAATTTACAATTTGGGTCTTCCAATCCATGAATATAGTATATATCTCAGTTTACTTAAGCCTCATTTAATTTCTCTTTATTTTTTAAATAGTTTTAAGAGTTTTCTGTGTAGAATACTTGCACATCTTTTCTTACATTTGTTTCTAGATAGTTGATACTTTTATGTTATTATAAAAGATATTTTTAAAAATGTCTATTTCTAACTGTTGATGCTACAGAGAAATACAATACATTTTTGGATGTTGTCCTTGTAGCCAGCAAACTTGCTAATTAAACTTATTAGTTATAATAATTTTGTCTATAGAGTCTTTTAAATTTTCCAAATATATAATCATGCCATGTATGAATAATGCCATTTTAATTGATTATTCCTGGCTTTATAAATTCTTTTTTCTTGCCTTATTGCACCAACAAAGACCCTCTAACACAATGGTAATAGAAGGTGATGGTGGACATTCTTTTCTTATTTCTGATCTCAGAAGAAAAACTTTTAACATCTCATCATTAGAAATTATATTTACTCTGTATTTTAAAAACAAACAAACCTTTAAGTCTTTTAAAAAATCAAAGTAGTTAATTCTAACTAGTTTAGTTAATAGTTATTTTCAAAATATGAATGTGAAATTTAATAATTTAATCAACTGACTTTCTATTACAATATTATTTTATTATTAATAAATCATTAATATTCATTTTATCAAATGTTTTTCTGCATCTATGGAGGTAATCATATGAATATTTTCCCTCACTCTGCTAATATGATGAGTATGATAAATTATATTAGTTGATTTTCAAATGAATTTTTTCATTTCTGAACTACATCCAACTTAAATTGTGACATATTATCTTTTGTCAAAGACAAGTTGATGAATCATACTAAGGGAAAATAGGCCCCAGAACAGGAGAAGACAGAGGCCCTTGACTGATACCCTTAATGGGAGATTTCCCCTAAAGTCAAATCAGGAGGCAGAAGAGCTTTTGACTAAAAGCATGTGCTTTGGACTCAGACTGCCTGGTTTGAAATGCCAGTTCGCTCTTGGTGTGTGATCTTCATTCTTAGCGCATCGTCTAAATGAAGATGATGCTCTATCTACATCATGGGCTTATACTGCGGATTAAATCATGCAACATATTAAAGTGCATAGGTCATTTCAGACCATAGTGAGTGATTTAATTTTAGCTATTAACACTGTTATATTGTTGTTAAGGAAAAAATCCACATCTTATGGCATGTCCAACTGAACACTGAGAAGTCTTTGAATTTATTTATCAGAAAGACTTTTATCAACTGAAGACAGAGTAGCTATTTGATGTATTGTTCTGATCCCAAACCTTGAAAACTTTAAAAAATTCTTTGATGACTTCCAACCTTTTTGACAGCTTTATTGAGGTATAATTGACACATAATAAACTATGCATATTTAAAGTATACACTTTGATAAGTTTTGACATATCTATATGCCCATGAAACCATCACCATAATCAAGATAAGGGACATATCCACCATCAACCCCAACATTTTGCTGCACCTCCTCCTTAAATCCTTTCCCCCCATCCCTTCCTCAGCCCACTAGCCACCAAGAAATGGCTGCTGGTGCTCTGGGACAGTCTGACCCTATCTCTAACCTCCTCTTCCTTTCCCCCCTCCACCCCCCCCCCTTGTAGAGAATGACAAAAGTGCTTTCTTTTTTTTTTAATATATATTTTATTGATATTTTACAGAGAGGAAGGGAGAGGGATAGAGAGTTAGAAACATCGATGAGAGAGAAACATCGATCAGCTGCCTCCTGCACACCTCCTACTGGGGATGTGCCTGCAACCAAGGTACGTGCCCTTGACCGGAATCGAACCTGGGACCTTTCAGTCCACAGGCCAACGCTCTATCCACTGAGCCAAACCGGTTTTGGCAAAAGTGCTTTCTTACTCTGGAGTTCTACTGGGTTTTAACGACCATAGATGTAGTCTGTGCTACACAAACTCAGTACTATAACATAGGGTTTGTTCTAGAAAAGGTGATGCTAAAAATGCCTGTAGATGAAAATATTTGTTTGACTTCCAGTAACCAAGAAAGGTTTTATTAGGTGTGCTATGACACCTTTATATTCCACAACCACTCTGCCACTCTTTTACTGTTCATTCATTGTCAGTGAATTCACCATGGAGCTATGGGGCCTATATGTCCCTGGCATTATGGTAGGAACTGGGCAAGATTCACAGGGGAATTAGTAAGGCTTAGACCTATGTTTAAAAAACTTAGAGTTGATTGGGGATAAAGTGAAAGGAGTAGTAGGGTAAAGAAAAGTTAGTATATGGTGAACCCCACCATGTGCTAGACATGGTAGTTGGTGGTTTGCACTCATTGTCCTGGTTAAACCTCTCAGCAAGTCTATGAGATAGGTCCTATTAGCCTATTACAGATGGGGACACTGAGGCTCAGAGAGGTTAAGTAGCTTGCCCAAAGTCCCAGAGTAACCAGTGGCAAGGCTGAAAGTGGTAAACAGGGAATTAAGATTCCCCCCTTAGGTAGGGATTATTCTGTTACTGGGGAAAGTGGGGTATCCCTTTCCCCACTGAGTGCTGGCGGTGGAATCCTTAGCTATCTCAAAGAAAAGAGACTCACACGGGCCGATAAGGGCTTTTCATTTGTGTGGCGTTACATCCCTGGGTTTCCAAAGTCCCATTTCCCTTCATTCAGTCCTGGAAGAGTGTAGCTAGTGACTCAGTAGAGCTAGAAGCAAAGCCAGTGTCCAGAGTTTCCGTTCCATGTTGCAGCCGAGTCCAGTTCAGCATCAGGTTAGTTGCAGTTCATCAGTCCATTATGTGTGGGGTCCACAAGGCTGTGGAGTGAGAGAGCCCCGAAAGGCAGGAGTCAACCAAGAGGAGCCAAGAGAAACGTAAACTCCTTTGTTTAGGAGATTAAATACCTCAAATCTTCAAGCTGCAGTGGCCACACCCATTCTGTCTAATGACCTGTTCCTATGTGTGACTTTACTGGGCATGCGTCCATCTCTCCCCTGTCCAGCCCCTTCCCCCAGCGGTCTGTGGGGAAGAGACCAGTGGCTCCCTGGGGAGTGTAAAGCTGCCGTTTCTTGGCAAAGCTTCCCAGATGACATACCTGTAATATTTGACCTTCCCTTTCTTTGCTCCTTTCCTGTTATTAATAACTAGGTTAATTACAACAGTATCAATTCCTTCTGGGCCTCAGCACATTAGTCTTGTGGCTGCCCCTGCTCTGAACTGCATCCTACGTCTAGGGACTAATTCCCTCTTAGTTTCTGCTATAAGCCTCTGTCTATCCTCTTGGTCCAGGTCCTGAGTCCCTCTTCCTGTTATGCACACCAGCCTGTGAATTTCTCAGGCCCCAGACACTGGGCTCCTGCCTTGCCTCTGTCCTTTTTCCCAGGGTCAGGGCCCGGCATCCTGGTCCCCAAACCTGTCACTGCAGCAACTCTTCCTGCTGCCGACCACCTGCTGGGTCCACCTTACATCCTGCCTGCTTGCCCATCCCCCAGCCCAGGCTCTGCTTGCCCATCACTCTTGATGAGAGCTCCCTGCCTCACACGGTTGACCTGGTCTAGCTCATTCCTTGGTCCTGCCCTCTGATCATCTTCTTCTGGTCTTGTCCAGTCTTCCATTTTCTTCTTCTTTTTTTTTTAAGTTTATCTTTATTGTTGAAAGTATTACAGATGTCCTGCCCTTTTTTTACCCCCATTGACCCCCTCCACTCAGCACCTGCCCCTCTCCAGCCTTCACTATGCTGCACTATTATCTGTGCCCATGGGCTATGCATATATGCACATAAATTCCCCAGTTACTCTCCCTCCCCCCACCAATACCCCATTCCTGCCTTCCCTCTGAGATTTGTCAGTCTTCCATTTTCCACAGCCAATCCGCCCTCCTTCTCAGGGGGGCTTGAATTTCGGCTTCTTCAGGTCCATAGTTAACACCTGTCCCATCTGTCTCATTTTGCTTCATCACTGCCTCCTATTTTATTTATCTCTTTTTTCTGACCTACCTTTGACTTTGAATCATTAACAAACAAATGTGGGTCTTCACAACTAATCCACTTCCAATTTGGAGTCTACTCTAACCCAGTAGATCATGAGGGTGCAATCTCTCATATTGAATAACTTGGAATTACCCAGAGGAACTAGGCTCCCTGTGTTTCATGGGTGTGTGATGACAGGATGATTGCAGGCATCAAGGGTGGCACTGAAGACATTCCTGCAAGTCTTCTCTGGTGAAACATTTATTCTAAATTTTCCTTTTATCTGAGACCACTTTCACACAATTTTTAATAGATCATTAAATTAAATAGATTCAATTTTCTCTGTCTAGCAAACTGCAGTTAGAAGGATCTTTGATCTAAGTAATCATAAAAAAGAAATTTCACTTATCTCTTTTCTCTAGAAAGGTACCTGTGTGCCACCCAAAGGTGAAGGGCACACTTGATCTTTGCACCCTCTTTCTCTGCCTCAGGGAAATTGATTAGCAGGTAAAAACACACAGGCAGATATGCTTTAATTTTTTTAAAAATTTAAATCCTTGGAAGGATTGGGCTTGGCTGGTACCTAGAGCAATGTGGAAATGGAGCAGCTACTTGCAGCGTCCATGTAGAGGCCAACCAACCACAGAGCCACATGAGAGGCTATTTGAGGTGTTACCAGGTCTCTGTTGCTTCATGCCACTGCTGCGCCCCCCCACATAGATCTCTGTCTAACATGGCTAGAAACTCTCTGAGAGTTTACACCGATTCAGTGCCTCAACCATGGCTTATGATGATGAAATACTGATTAAATTTTGTCCCGACTCATAGAATAATAGCCGTGTGATCACAGGGAAATTGAGTTGCAAGGCCTTTGGTTTCTAATAACCTTCATAATCTCCCCCCTCTCATCAGTGAGACAGAACAAGATGTCTACTTTACCACTTTCATTATGCAGTTGAGAGAATAAGATAGAGGTTAAATCTATGGTTATGTCTTGATAGACTGTAGCAGGCATCTACATCAGTGGAAAATGCTTTCAAACTAATCAGAAAAAGAAATTGCTAGTCATAATGAAATGGGCCCACTGTGAAATAGAAGATGAGAAACAGGGAATGTGGAATTATGAGCAATGATAGAAGGACCCAGAATTGCTCTCCTCACTCTTATTAACTGACTACTGTTTACTCAAAAAGTCTTTTCATAATTTCCTTTCTTTTTGGAAAGATAAAATATAAAAATGCAAGGTTCTTCAACTTATACTTGGTAACTTTTTACAATAGTTTTAGAAATCTATGCATCTTTTTTCTTCTAGGATAACATTTTTATTTCAATTCTAAGATTTCTACTATTAATCGGCAGCTCAAGTTCATAGGGCATTAGTCTCATCATGCAGTTAATTTACATTGTAAAAAATGTATGTTGTTAAACTACAATAAAAAAGTAACCTATATTGTTGTTAAACTACAATAAAAAAGTAACCTATATTATATGATATGTAATCCCTTTAGTCAGAAAGATAAAAACTGATTTCATAATCTTGCTAATAAAATTTCAAAGAACTAAGAACTTGCTTATATTTGCTAGTTGAAGTTATTCTGTTTATGAACAAGTATCCAGGGCTATTTCTTTCATAAAAAATAAATAAAATGACTTTTTATTTTCAAGGTTTGCATATGGGTAAATATGATTCCTTTGACTTTTGAGTGTATATAATTATATGGGATGTATACAGCTCATGCTTCTGTGCTAGTGGGTGTTAATTCAATTGGTTATCTTTTCAATTGATCTATTGCATTTTAAAATAATTGTTTGGATATAGTGATTTAACTCCAAAACTAACTTCAATGATGAAAACACTTTTGGCTTCACATAAAGGTTAGTAGGGGACATATTTGGGGGCAGAGGGTCTTTTTTTTACTGGCCATCAGCTCCAATTTTGCAGACTCTGGCTACTCTAACCATGACCCATGACAGTCTGATCCATTACATTGTGATTTAAGTGAGGGCTGCCTTTGAATATATGAAGAACTAAAGGTTTTTGATCTTGTGAGTCTAGCCCAGGGGTGGGCAAACTTTTTGACTCGAGGGCCACAATGGGTTCTTAAACTGGACCGGAGGGCCAGAACAAAAGCATGGATGGAGTGTTTGTATGAACTAATATAAATTCAAAGTAAACATCATTACATAAAGGGTACGGTCTTTTTTTTTTTATTTCAATAGTTTTATTCATTTCAAACATTTTAACAAGAAGAATGTAAACACTAATTATTATAATTTGAAACTTCAAAAAATGGAGGAATCATAGCACAATAACATACCTTATATTGAAGATGGCAAAGGCAAAATAAAATTGCCTAACAAAGGAAAGGTACAAAAGCCTTTCAAATTAAACTTAAATATAATAAAATAATTTAAAACTGAAACAAATAGAAAAGAACAAAATGCATAAACAGTAAATTGAACATTTTCTTTAGTGCAACTTCCAAATGATGCCCGGGACATAGATGTAGATGGCAATGTAGACTGGGTTGAAAGGTTTTTGGTCTTTAAAACATCAACGTCAGTGGGAACAGTGTTGTTGGTCTCCTTTTTAGCTAATGCTCTGATACTGTGCTCTCCAGGGGCGTGTCTCCCTACATCACCACGATAACGTGTCTGCGCATTCCCAGGGTGATGTCGGGGGACGCGTCCGCGGGCATTACAAGGAGCCTCTGGAAGATGGAGAGGTTGTTCCTTCTACTGAATGGGCGGATATAAATCCGCCCACTCAGAAGAAGGAGCTGCGGCCGTGTTTCCCGACGTTGCCATGTTAACACTGCTGCTGATGAAGGACCGGAGGGGAGAGCAAGAGAACCCTCCGCTCTTTCGGCTCCGCGGGCCGGATAGAACAGCCGAATGGGCCGGATCCGGCCCGCGGGCTGTAGTTTGCCCACGGCTGGACTAGACTATAGGCCAGGGGTGGGCAAACTTTTTGACTCGAGGGCCACAATGGGTTCTTAAACTGGACCGGAGGGCCGGAACAAAAGCATGGATGGAGTGTTTGTGTGAACTAATATAAATTCAAAGTAAAAGAGTGGAGGGGAGAGCAAGAGAACCCTCCGCTCTTTCGGCTCCGCGGGCCGGATAGAATAGCCGAACGGGCCGGATCCGGCCCACGGGCCGTAGTTTGCCCACGGCTGGTCTAGCCTCTCCAACCGTATCTCCTAGGGCTGCGTGGCCACATAGTCTGTGCTCTAGTCTCTCTTCTCCCTCTCATGAACACCACCTTCTGTTTCTATAGTTTCTTCATTTGTTACTTCATCCTGGAGTTCTTACCTCCTTCTGGACCTGTGAAGAGCCCAGAAAATAATAAGATGTCATTCATTTATACAGCACTTACTATATAGCATATACTGTTCTAGGTACTTTAAACACAGGGATTCTTTTACTCTTTACAACAACCCAGTGATATGGGGTCTGTGTATATCCCCATTTCACAGTTGAGGAAACTGAGGCACTAAAGAGATAAATGACTTGTCCAAGACCACCCAGTTAGCAAGTAGTAAAGCCAGGATTTGGATCCAACTCAAGAACCCACATTATTGACACCACACTCTTCTGCACCTTGAACCCAGGTCAAATACACCGCACCATCAGGTAGTATACTTATTCAGCAGCAGGTCTATCTCTTCTGCTTAATTGTGTGCTATTTGTGATGAGGAATATGCATCATTCCCAGCACCTGGGACCACGCATAGATGGTGCCCTAGAATTAATTGTTAATTATTGTCATTGTCATTGTCGTCGACGTCATCATCATCATCAACATCATCTATTGTATTGTAGGAATATTTATGGGTCAGGCACAATTCCCATAAATTAGATTTATTCTCGCAATGATCTCATCATCATCATCATCATCATCTATTGTATTGTAGGAATATTTATGGGTCAGGCACAATTCCCATAAATTAGATTTATTCTCGCCATGATCTCATCATCATCATCATCATCATCATCATCATCATCATCTATTGTATTGTAGGAATATTTATGGGTCAGGCACAATTCCCATAAATTAGATTTCATTCTCACCATGATCTTATGAGGTTCCTGTTATCCCCATTTTATAGTTGAAAAGACCCTGCATTTAGGAAGTGATAGAATGGGAATAAGAGACCCCTCTGTTAAGTTCCAGAATCCTTTCCCTTAACCACTGTACATTATATGCTCAACAAATTAAGAACAAAGGAACTGAGTAGGTGATAAAAAACAGCAATGACATGACGATGAGTTTTACTTCCCTAGGTATGAGGATTTCTTCCTTCCTCGTGCTAGATTCCAGAATGCCCAGGCCATGTGCCGCTGGCTCCTTAAAGGAATGGGCCAGGCTGTTCATCCTGGTTTTCCTGGAGTCGCAATGACACTTCTGTCCTCCACTGGATGCCTTCACCCTCTGCAATTATTTCCTTCCACACATTCTGTTGATTGTATACTCATTTGGGATTAACTGAGTTAGCCGTCGCATTTTAAAACTGTGGGACCGTTCACTTCGTTTCCAACTTAGTATGAAGCTCTTGAATCAGATTGTTTTGCTTGAAACACCTCAGCTCATCCCAGTGCAGAAATGGAATTGAGAAGTTATTCTGGAGCGTAGAGGTACTTTAGGAAAGGCAAACGGGTATTTAAATAACCAAGCTTTTCCCGGGGCTTCCTTGGGAGTCCCGTTGGCCATGTAAGAGGCCTGACTGCTAGGGAGGAGATGAGGGGGGTTATCATTTACAAGGGAGATGCAGAAAAATGAAAGTAGGCATAATCCAAAGTCAAGTGTCATCTCCTTTGGTTTGCCAAGACCAGAGTGGCAGCTACAACTCGAAGGGTCACTGAAGGGCATTTCCTCCTGGCTTGTTTTTGAAGACGGTGCCAATGGCTTCACATGCCAAGTTGTGATAACCTCAGCTGCTGTAACAAGGTTAATTTCTGAGAACTTCAAAGGAGCTGCCAGGCTTCTGACAAAATCCTCCTGGAGCTTGCTGCTCCCCTGGCATCGGACCCCGCTGATCACTCCTGTCCTGTCTGGGGAGGGGGCCTCAAACCTGGGCAAAATCAGGGCTGCTTGCTGCATTTTTTGGCAGCTGGCTGTTTCCCATATAGGTGCAAATCCAAGCTCCAAAAGGCAAAAGTGTAAACTGCAATGAAGTCTAGGTCCTAATGGGCCATTTGTTAATTTAACAAAAATTGACTAAAATAAAACATTTATAAAGCAGACACATGATATCCTTTGGCCATGCTTTCAGGAGACAAGAATCCTATCTTTCAAGACGGTGTTATTTTGGGGATGGATGATAGCTAATAGAAATGATCTAACATCTACAGGATTTTTTCCTAGTTCTGGACTAGGTTTCTTAGCATACTGTGCCATCGTGATGCTCATGGTCCGTAATTCTTTTTGCCAGATGACTTCATCAGTCCCCCGTAGTCCTGCAGATATTGAGCCTTTGGAATCCTAGCAACAGATTTCTCATTTAAGGAGGACCGTCCTGTCAGCAGTCTCCCACAGGTTAATAAAAGTTCTGTGCTGCTTCTGATCACTCTCAGAATATCTCCAGAGCATTTTTTGTTGATCCTTCTCTCTACCAGTTGAGTACAAAAATATACTTGCTTGTGAATCTACACTCAAATGTCCAAATATAATGGCTCTCTCGTAGGCAATAACATTACAGAAGTCTCACCTCAATGGGGAGGTGGTTTTTTTTTTAATCAATTTGATTTGCATAAGGATGTGAATAATAGCAAGGCTCTTTAACTTTTATTAATTTGGATGACCACATTAATAGTAGTCCATTTCATTATACGAATTTTCTGATTAATTATTTTTTATTCTTTTTCTCCCAAATCTTACATATTTGCTTTTTTTTAATTCTTAGCAACAATCATAAGTTTGAGTTTTTGTAAGATTTCCCCACTGATTCTAAAAATAATAATACTATTAAGTATGTTTTTATTGATTTCAGAGATGAAGAGAGAGAGAAATAGAAACATCAATGATGAGAATCATTGACCGGCTGCTTCCTGCACGCCCCACACTGGGGATTGAGCCTGTAACCCCAGGCACATGCCCTGACTGGGAATTAAACTGTGATCTCCTGGTTCATGGGTTGACGCTCAGCCACTGAGCTACACTGGCCAGGCAACAACAACAATATTAAATACTATTCTAAGCAGTGTGCTTCTATTAACCATTGAACTTACAATAACCTCTTGCAGTGGTAACTATTATTATCCCCACTTTACAGATGGCAAAGTGAAGCACAGTAACAGGTGCACACAGGTCCTGTGACTTGCACTAACTCTCCTTGTAGCAAGTAGCAGTGTAGGCATTTGAATCCTGGAAGTTTGGCATCTGAGCCTGTTATCCTAACAATTGAACTGCATTTTATGCAGAGGACTTAAAAACCAGGGTGGTGGTGGTGGTGGGGTGGGGGAGAGTAAGAGGACAAAACTGCTCATTTTCCCACCACTCAAAGATATCTGTTAGAAGGAGATAATTAAAACACATATCATCGTGTTATATACATTCAATTTACACAATGCTTTATGTTGATTAATTATATCTCAACTAGAGGTCCGGTGCATGAAATTTGTGCATTGGGGGAGGGGTGTCCCTCAGCCCAGCCTGCACCCTCTCCAATCTGGGACCCCTCGGGGGATGTCTGACTGCCAGTTTAGGCCCACAGGGATCGGGCCTAAACGGGCAGTCGGACATCCCTCTCACAATCCGGGACTGCTGACTCCCAACCGCTCGCCTGCCTGCCTGCCTGCCTGCCTGATTGCCCCTAACTGCTTCTGCCTGCCTGCCTGATCAATCCCTAACAACTCCCCTGCCAGCCTGATTGCCCCCAACTGCTCTCCCCTGCAGGCCTGGTCCCTCCCAACTGCCCTCCTCTGCAGGCCTGGTCACCTCCAACTGCCCTCCCCTGCCAGCCTGGTCGCCCCCAACTGCCCTCCCCTGCTGGCCATCTTGTGGTGGCCATCTTGTGACAACATGGGGTGGCCATTTTGTGTGAGGGCATGATGGTCAATTTGCATATCACCTCTTTATTATATAGGATAAGCCAGGGGGAAATGTAGTTACATATACTTTCTGAATTTTTATATGCATATAAACTAAAAAAATGGTAGTTTATTTGCACATATTGCTTTATAGCCCTCCCCACCCCCCATTTGCACCTTCCCATGTCTGAAGTCATTCTTCTTCACCACCTGTGATACCCCAGTGGTGGCTGTCAGCAGAGATAGGGCTGCTGCCGTGGCTGTGTCTACCTCCCAGCCACCAGCTTCCTCTTCTAGGGAGGAAATTGCTCTGTTTCTGATTGGGGCTTGAGAGGTGGGTCTGTCACTCACTGCTGTTCCCTAACAATCCACAGCAATGTCAGTCTCTATGCTGTGCCTGGTGATAACCTTTTCAGTGTCATAATGATCTCTTCGTCCTCTTCCCTTTCCCTTCCTGCTTCTCGTCCTCTTCTTCCTTCTTCTCCTCCGGGCTTATTTATTTATTTATTTTTATCATGGCTTACCTTAAATATTTCTCACTGTAAAACCTTCATATTTTAAAAATAAAATTCATTGAATCCTCCTCTGCTCCCACATGTGTCTCTGTCATAGCACTTATTTCATACCATAGCTCCCTCCCGCTACCCTGCTAACCTGTGAGCTCATGCAGGAGAAGAGCAGGATATCATTCATATCATTTCCAGTAACTTCAGCAGAATGTTCATGCTGAGCAAATGCAGCAGAGTGGTTATGGGCACTGTCTCTGGAAGCCTTCTGATGCTCATGTTTTGTCCCTGCCAATTCTTAGTTGTGCAATCTTGGGAAAGTTGCCTAATCTCTCTGTGAGCCTCAGTCTTTCCATTCGCAACTTAGAGATGACAATAGTGATGCTTAGAACAGTTTCTCCATATAATACGTGCTATTTAAATGTTTGTGGTTGTGTTAAATACAGTTTAATAGAATCATTATAGTCAAGTTCACCAGTCATTGTTTAGTGAAGATGTGTAATTTGCACATTGATGATCATTACACCTAGAATTGGGCTGAGGATGCAGCAGACATTCAGTCAATATTTTTGGTTAAACAAATGAATAGTGAATGTGCTAAGTGTTATAGATACAAAGAAATATGACCTTATTCCTTTCCTTCAGTCCTGGCAGACTGATTAGGAATAAAAAAAGGAGACAAGATGATATTTGGGTGATTTCTACCTCTTGGCTATTAGGAATAATGCTGCTATGAACATGGGTGTGCAAATATCTCTGAGATATTTGCTCTTGATTCTTGACCTTGCTCTTGATTCTTTTCGATATATACCCACAAGTGGGATTGCTGGATCATATGATAATTCTAGTTTAACTTAGCTCTATTCAAATTTTTTAATTTTTTTGAGGGACTGCCATATTGTTTTCCATGGCAGTTGGAAAACAATCCCTCCCACAATGCTCAAGGAGAATCATTCACAGTCCCTCCCACAATGCTCAAGGAGAATCATTCATTTCCAGGTGACCTTCCTTTATGAGAACACGAGCCAGTTTTGTCTCTGGTGTTACTGTGTACTTCTTTATGTATTTAAAAAGCATGTCCCAGGCAGAAACGTTTTAAATGACACCTTTCCATCTGTGTACATTTGTAAGGCTACCACATGTCCAGATGAATATAAAAGAAAAGGGCATCCTGTCTCCTTGGGTCAAACTTTTGTCACCTGCTGTATGGACAATTAAAATGAATGTGATTACTTTCCCTCTGGATTGTCTGGGCTCACTGTTACCATCTTCCTAAATTCACTGAGAAATCACGTAATCAAGTGATTCTCAGCCAACGACTCCTGTTTCCTGATTTAGGCTTTTCGTTGTTTTCTCAACAGTTCTGTCTACATATTTTGCTTCTACGTAGACATACAGGGTCGGACTAAAGTAGGTTTACAGTTGTGCCCATGGAAGATAATACAGAGATTAATAAATAATAATACAAGAATAAACTCTGTGCTTCTCATACTCACAACAATTGACTTACTTTTATCCCACACTGTAGCCCATTGGGATAACCAAGAACAGATTACCACATGAATTCTACTTGCCTATGCTATCTTTCTCAAACAGCGAAAGTGCTGAAGTTCATCAAACTTGTGGACCATCTATCTATATAAAAGCCTAATATGCCAAATGTACCCCTCTCAGGAGTTCAACTGACAGGGAGTTTGATCGCTCCCTATGATGTGCGCTGACCACCAGGGGGCAGCGTGGAATGAAGGAAGGCCCCAGCCGGTAGCTGGCAGCTGCTAGGGACCCTACCCATGCACGAGGCTTCTACGGTAGTAAAATATAAGTAGATCAATCACTGTTGGGCTATTGGTTAATTCCATATTGTTCCAGAAAAACATTATTCAGATTAGGGAAAAATATATCATCTCAATGAAAAAGAACAGTGAGTTCCACTGCCCCCCACCCTCATTTTTTGAGAAGAATGTACATCCACTACTTGATTGATTTTGCCTTTTTAAATTTGTAAGATTTGTATAATTTTAGGTGGAGCCCATGAAGAGGGCAATTGTTTTAAATTATTCCTATAAAAACTATAATAGGCTTCAGTGATTTTCTTAAATGATTCATGATTATCTGTGTTTGATAACAAACCCTATGTATTTTGACACAAAAGTTAAACTTTTTAATACCTCAAGTTTTTTTTTTCCCATCAAAATACAGAGAATAGGTGCTTATTAAAGGCCTCTGGCTAACATGTAGCATGCCTGGTTACATTTGACATGGTAACTGAGACTGAAGTGCTATGTGCAATGTAAGTGAAGTTGGCTGAGGAGGACTAAGGTGATGAAAGGTACAAATTAGGGTGACTGTCTGAATTTGACTTTAAGTTTTATTTTGATTAAAAATATTATTAGAGCCTGGCTGGCGTGGCTCAGTGGTTGAGTGTTGACCTATGAACCAGGAGGTCACAGTTCTATTTCTAGTCAGGGCACATACCCAGGTTGTGGGCTTGATCCCCAGTGTGAGGTGTGCAGGAGGCAGTCAATTGATGATTCTCTCTCATCATTGATGTTTCTGTCTCTTTCCCTCTACCTTTCTCTCTGAAATCAATAAAAAATATGTAAAAACATTATTAGAGAAAACATGATATGTTGCAGTTCTTTTACATATCAAACTGGGGTTCAGATAAGGAGTGGGTAGAAAAGGTCAAAAACAGGGAATCTGGAGTCAGAGTGTTTGGTGCCAGTCTCTGCCACCTACCAGCTGTGTGACACTGGGCAAGTCACTCATATTCTCTGTCTATAAACTACAACTAATAATGGTTGGTGTGGCAATTAAATGAATTAATATATATATAACTTGCTAGAACAGTGCTTCCTATGGAAGAAGCGCCCTATAAGATTTTGCTATTGATTTTTTAACACCAGCCATGAACTCTTAGGTTATTGTACATTCTTTATATTATTCTAGGCATCAATTGTCATCTGAAAAAAAGAAAAAAGAAAAGAAAAAGAATTTTCTTTTAATTTTCTTTTTATGGAATGGTTTTTAAATGGGGACTAACCGAAGGTCTAAAACCCCCATTCCTTTTGTCAATTAGCGGCACATAATTGAGAGAGGGGTGGATGGAACATTTTGTACCTCAGAAGCTTAGATGAATGCACGGGGAGCACCGGGAGGTTCGGGGAGTGAATCACAAGCATATTCTGGGTGACTGACTGTAAGAATCTTTAATGAATGAATCATTGACTAGGCAGATGGGCTGTGGGAGGCAAACCCCTAGTATGTTTTTTCTTTTACTACAGAAATGTTTCTGAGAGATAAATACCCAGACCGCTATTCATGCCTATAGACTTTCTTTAATTTTAAAGTAATTGCTGTTTTCCTTTCCTGTGCTTTGTCATATGTATTATCTCATTTGCTCTTCACAGCCATCATTTCTCAGGGTGGGTATAAAAATCGAGTAAAATATGTTTGTTTGTTTTTTTAAATCCTCACCTGAGGAGTGAGGATATTTTTTCTATGGATTCTAGAGAGAGTGGAAGGAAGGGGGTGAGAGGAGAGGATAAGTAGGGAGGGGAAGAGCGAGAAACATCGATGTGTCGCATTAATTGCTTGCCTCCCACAGGAGCCCCGACTGGGGGCTGGGATCGGATCTGCAACCCAGGTTCATGCCCTTGACCCAGAATCGAACCCTTGACCCTCCCGATGCACAGGCTGATGCTGTAACCACTGAGCAATGCTGGCCAGGGCTATGTGATAGAATTTTTAAAGTTCTGTTTTTATAGCTTTTTTGAGATACATTTCACATAAGATAAAATTCACCCATTTAAAGTGTTCAGCTCAGGGGTTTTTAGTACATACATGGAGTTATGCAACCATTACTGCAATCTAATTTTAGATCATATTCAACTCCTTTCTGTCACTATGGAGTCCTATTCTGGACATTTTATATAAATAGAACAATCCAATATCTGGTCTTTTTTGTGTCTGGCTTATATCACTTAGCATGATGTTTTCAAGGTTCATTTAAGTCATAATCGATTCTTCATTTTTTATTCCCAAATAATATTCCTTTGTATGAATATAACATATTTTGTTTTTCCATTCATCATTTGATGGACATTTGGGTTTCCACTTTTTGGCTATTATAAATAATGCTGTTATGAATGCTTGTGTACAGGTTTTTGTGTGGACATATGTTTTTGATATATGCCTTGGGCATATACATAGGAATAGAATTGGCGAGTCATATGGTAACTCCATGTTTAGCATTTTGAGGAACTGCCAAATAGTTGCACAAATTTATATTCCCACCAGAAATGTATGAAAGTTTCAATTTCTCCATGTCCTTGTCAACACTTGTTATCTTCTGTGTTTTTTAAAAAAATTTAGCCATCACAATGAATATGAAGTGATAAAACTATATTTTTAATAGAAAAAAGTGATGTATAGAATACAAGTAGTATTTGAACAGTACAGAAAATCACTGCTCAGACCCAGACTGCCTCCCAGAATTATGTTTCCTATACTCCTCCAGTATTGCCTATGCACATGCTATAGATCCTTAGACACATAATTAAAATACATTTAGGAATATACTCTTTTTTATGATTCTTTTTCGCTTTAATAATATATCTTACAGCAGTTTCTACAGATGGACATTTTGATCTGCCTTATGCTTCTGACTCTCAGCAGAGTATTCCTTTTGAGGACATGCCATAATTCATATCCACAGTGTTTCTATTGAAGGGCATTGCGGTTGTTTCCAGTTTTGTCCTGTTGCAAGTGGTGCTCCTGTGAACATCCTTGTGCACGTGTCTTTGAGCACATGTGTGAGGCCAGTCATAGGAAAATTAAATCCTGCTGCTCTACGCTCCCACCAGCAGGGAATGGAAGTGCCTGTTAGCCCTCAATCTCTCCGGCATAACATTGTGCAACCCCAGACTTCCCATCTTGGTCAATGTGATAGGTGAAACATAGTTTATTGAAAGTGCATTTGACCTACAAGGAATGAGTCAAATGTATGTTATCATAAAGTTTGAAGTTCAATTTTCCAAATGTATTGAACTCCAGATAATATGGTTGAAGCTTTCAAATTTCTGAAATGAATTCAGACATAGAGATTGTCTCTAAATTTGCCTTAATAAGTAGTGTAACCATATGCTAAATGAAGGAGTTTATTGGTCAATGTGTTTGTTCACCTGGCATTTATTCAACAGTTGCATTATGCCAGGCAGACTTTAAGTGCCAGAGTAAGGATAAATAAGAAAACAATTGCTCACAAGTTATACATGGTTAGTAAGGGAGACCCACATAGAAACTAATAAAGCATGATGCCCATGAAATAGTGTCATGTGCAACAACTGTGTGCATAAAACTTGGGATATTGCTTTTGGGGAGAGGCAAAAAAAAAACACAAAAAACTTGTAGAAAAGGAGAAGGAGTAAGACATTCTTTTTTAAGCAAGCACCGTGGAAGTTGTACGCATTACTTCACAAAGTCCATCGGCAAGCCACTTCCGGTTGCAAGGCAGGCTGGGAAGGTAAGCTCTGGCTCGTGACCCTGTGCCTCCATGCTACCCTGGAGGAGGGGAGCCTGGGTGCAGGCGCCACAGTCTGGGAGGCGATAGAGGAGCAGCTAGTGTTTTCATTACTACGCAGGACAAGGAGCTGCTAGACAGCTCGCTGTCAACAGAGCTAATGGTCGCATTAAGACACAAGTCACAGACACTCCAAGCGATTCATGAACAAGATTATTATGTATAAAGTCTTAAGGTGACATAATAAATATGATTCACATGATCATGTAATAACTACTACTGAATAGGAGTTCTGTAAAATGGCAATTGTCTGGTATGGATGCTTAAATATGAAAGGAATGAGGGAAGGAAAGAAGAGTTTGAACTGGTGTCATCAAGAGACGTTTGAGATCATGTAATGTAAATTAGTGCCGATGTTTCTTCATACCTTATCTTTTTTTAACACAGCGTCATTTTCTTTAGAGTCATGAGCTTTAGATATTCAAAACTCTCCCTGAAAAACACAGCTCTGGTCCTTCATTTATTAGGAATTAAATTGGTCTTTATGTGCATTTCTGCATATTTTCCCCCATAGCAGAAGTTTTCTAGGAAGCAACTGTTCCTGATAATCGGTGCTGTTCAATAGCTCTGAGCAGGGCAGTTGGGACTTTGATGGAGAGTCAGTGGCTAATAGTTTGTAGTATATTGAACGGGCGAGGAGGGGGCATGCAGTGGGTGTTCTTCCCCCACACCCTTCCCAGATTTGGGTCACTGTTCCCTGATGACACTGATGATCAAGGAGCCTCCAGTCTTCTAGGTGGGTTGCCCTACTACCAGCAGGGATTGCAAAAGGGATTTTTTGTAGCTTTCTTTCATTTCATTTTATTTTTTAATTGAATTTATTGGGGTGATGTTTCTTAATAAAACTATATAGGATTCAGGGGCACAATTCTAGAATACATCATCTCTATATTGTATTGTGTTTGCCACCCAGAATCAAGTCTCCTTCCATCACCATTTATTCCCTTTACTCTCTTCTACCTCCCCCACCCTCCTTCCCTCTGGTAATCACCAACACAGTTGCCTGTCTCTCTTAGTGTATTTTTTTCTTAATCCCTTCACCTTTTCTGAGCCAGCCCTGAACCTTGCCCTGTTAGCACCAGCAGAGGAATGTCTTTGATGAAGACCATTTCCCAAGTTTCCAGTGGAAGCCCTAGGTGACCAGGTATGATTTTACCAAGCTTTCCAGAGTGGTTCTCCTTCCGAGTGAGAAACAGCCCTCTGATTTTCTTGCAGTAGAATCGGACTTTCCTTTTGGGACGCTAACCCTACCCTGAGACTCTTTCAGGCAGGTTTAGTATTTTGGCATCAGATGTGCAATTTCTGAAGATACGGGATTTCCAGAGTCAGTGCCAAGCAGGTCAGCTTTGTTCTGAAAATCAGCTCTAATTTTAGGACGATGTTTTTGTTTTTTGAAAGAACCATTTTCTCAAGTAGAAAGCAAAGGTCAGAGTTCAGACTATTCATCCTGCTTCTATAAGCTTTGTTCCAGGAGCCCAAGATTTATTTAAGGAGAAACCTGGAAAACTAACCCAAGTGGAAAAAAATTGCTTTTATGGAAAATGCAGTAAGAACAGACGATCTTGCAGAAGTGCAGTTTACGTAGTGTACGTGGTCTCAGCACCCATCTTCACCACTTAAAACAACCTTCGATGGACAATGTAGATCTTAAGGGGCATGATAATGTGCTAGGTGTCAGCATTCGTGGGCTCAGTCTTTGGCACATGACTTTGCCACATGACCCTGGACAAGTTTCCCCGAAACGAGTAATACTAGCTTCTTTTATAAAAAAAAAATATTTTTTTTTATTGTTGATAGTATTACAGATGTCTCCCATTTCCCCCCTTAATCCACCTCCTCCCAGCCCCTAATACTAACTCCTTTCTTTCTTTTTGTAAAGTGTATTTTTATTGATTTCTGAGAGGAAGGAAGAGGGAGAGAGAGAGAGAAACATCAATGATGAGAGAGAATCATTGACTGGCTGCCTCTTGCAGGCCCCCTACTGGGGATCAAGTCCACAACCCGGGCATGTGGCCTTGACTGGAATTGAACCTGGGACCCTTCAGTCCACAGGCCGACGCTCTATCCACTGAGTCAAACCTGCTAGGGCCTAACTTTTATAAGGAAAGGATCTCCACTGGGATTTCCTGTGGGTCATGATCTATGGGGTCTGAGCTATGAAGTAGGACAGAGCACATGCTGATTTGTATAATATTTATGTTTATTCATTCTATAATAGTACATCCAAGGAATTCATCCCTTGAGAGTTAAAGTTGGATTATTTTAAAGTCACTGCTTCTGGGTTTTTCTCGCTTCACTTGTTTTCAATAATTCCCTTCCCAACTTACCCCCATAGGGTATGCCCAATGCTGACAATAAGACACAGAGTGTCTTGGACTATGAATGGGAACAGAGAGGTCCAAAGAGCATTTTTGTCAGACCTTGACTATTTTATGAAATTAAGGTTGGAGAGTATCGGTAGGATGTACTAAAGTTGATACTTTAGAAAAAAAAAAAAAAACGCAAAGAGTTAATAATAGTCCACCCAGGTGACTCACCTGGTAAGTTTAACTTACCTGATAAAATGTGCTCCAATTTAAACAAAGTATTTCTAGTTTTCTCAGGACAAACATCCTACACAAACACAAATGATGATACGAGACACCGGTACAGCTTAGTTTACAGGGTTTTCCAACACTGCAGCCCCCCAGCCAGCTGGGATGGCACACTGGAGAAAAGGTCATTGAAAATGTGCTAACAGCAACTCATTCTGTAGCTCACTCTGCATGGCACGGGGCTGACACAGTGGATTATAATAGGAAGACACGGCGCTGAAATCATATGAATGAGACTATTTAATATGCATGAGGTAGGCCCACCTTTCTTGCAATGACCTCGTGGGAGTCTCTTTGAGGTTTCTGTCCGTCTGGGTTTAAGGGAAGGAGTTGGTCTGCATGTTGGTAGGCAGATTCCCAGACTTGGAGCCTTGGCGGAGGAAAGGGGTTCGGTGCCGTGTGCCCTGTGTGTTGGTGAGACAGCACTGCAGCGACAGTAGCTTTTAGCAGCTACTAGGTTTGTGAAAGCAGCCATGGCCAATTAGCAGGAAGTGCCATGTACCTGCAAGTTCCTAGGAATTCAACCTCTTTTAAGGCAGAATCTTAATGTAGCTTAAAAACACACCAAAAAACACAAACATCTTAGAGCATACTCTGGGAGAATAAAGAAAAATTAGCAATGGCAAGATGGAAGAGCTCTGAGATGTCTTATTAATATTGATGTAGATATAGAGGGAAATGTGCAGTCAGCGACATTTTAAAAACTGTATTATTTTGCCCGGCTGATGTTGCACAGTGGTTGAGCATCGACCTATGAACCAGGAGGTCAGGGTTTGATTTCCGGGCAGGGTACATGCCTTGGTTGCTGGCTCAATCCCCAGTAGGGGGTGTGCAGGAGGCAGCTAATTGATGATCCTCTCTCATCATTGATGTTTCTACCTCTCTGAAATCAATAAAAATATATTAAAAAAAATAAAAATTGTATTATTTTAAATTACCAGTTTCTTACAGTTTATTTTCATTTTTTAATCCTCATCCAAGGATATGTTATTACTAATGAGAGAGAGAGAGAGAGAAAGAGAGAGAGAGAGAGAGAGAGAGAGAGAGAGAGAGAGAGAGAGAGAAAGAGAGAGAAACAGTGATGTGAGAGAGCAACATTGATCAGTTGCCTCTTGCATGCACCCGAATAGGAATCGAACCTGAAACCTAGGTAGGTATGTGCCCTGACCGGTAATAGAACCTGTAGCTTTTTGGCAACTTAATCACCTACCAGAGCTACTTCCAAATTTTGAATTCATATTAATACTGCAGCAATTTTCTTAGAAATTTATAATATTGCCACAGGTTCCCTATGTATTTTCCACAAAACCTTTTTCACCAGGATATAAAGACAACAGTTAATAAATAAAAAAATTAATAAATTGCATTAAGAACAAGGAAAAAAGTAACAATTCCAAATTGCAAAGACACAGGGAAAAAATTCAACTTACTCTCAAGGTGCAATGGAAAGGACTACAGTATACTATTAAAATGTTATTTTCAACACATAGTACTTATTTTAAAGCGTTTTCATCATTTTTTCCTTTAAACATTTGATACCCTTTTCCTGAAAATGTTTTACACTCAGAAAATATGTTTGAGCATTCTGGGCAGTTTAATGTTTCTTCCTTGTGTTTTACTGCTTTTTCTCTGTCCAAAGATATTGTAGAATAAAGACATCTGTTGAGTTTGGCATTTTCTTGATCTACTAGTTGCTAATGCCACTAATAGACTAATAAAATAATTAATTCATTGCAGCTGGAACATGTAGCTCTTCTTTATTTTCAATCATAATTCTTTTAAAAGTGCCAAGAACACCAAAATAATGAAATCTAATCTAGAACATATAGTAAATTTGATTTGCTGATCATACTCTGAGATTCATCATAATTAATACAAGAGAAGTATTAAAATTGCAGTTTTTCAAACAAACAAAAACTCATGGACACAGACAACAGTTTGGTAGTTACCAGAGGGAAGGGGGTGGGGGCCAGTAAAGGGCATAGGGAGTCAAATATATGGTGATGGCAGATGGTCTGGATGGAAGATGATGACTTTCAGTACAATACACAGATCATGACCATAGAAATGGACAATTGAAACCTATATAATGTTACCCCATTTAGTTAAATCTAATTTTTAAATTTAATTAAAAATAGCTGTTTTTAACATATTCATTAGCTATTTGATAACTTCAACTGTTGATGCGCTTTAAAGTTAGGACTGCGATATCATGGCAAAAAGATTCCGCAAATTGTCACTATTGGGGTTTATACTGCCAAGCGTGGAGAATTAGGCAATTTCCATACACACAAACCAGTTTGGATAAATTATGCAAATAACGTTATTTGCAAAATGGGTTATTTGATTGGATTTTAATGGTTGGTCCTCGGCCAGTATCATCAGTTGAGGTGCATAGATATCACAAAGTGTTTATTTATTAAATATTGGAAATTATTTAAATTATTTAGGTGAATGTTTAGCCAGACTTTATCAACATGGACTTTCTAAATCCTGCAGTTTCTGGTTTAACCTGTGTTTTTTTTTTTGAGGAAAGTACTGGAAGCACATGGCCAATGAAGCCCTCTCAGCTCCTTTTCTTCTCTCTTACCAACCTTGGCCTGGCCCGCCTTCCTTTCTTCTCGGTGGTCTATACTTAGAGTCTATCATGTTCTGTCGGTGGTGTCGTTCCTGCGGTGGCAATAAGTAGAATTTTATGATGTTCAAGATAAATTGATGGTGATAGTGCAGAGCGAGGATCTGGGGAAAGTCAGAGATTGCAAGAGGATAAGAAAGAGGAGAGATTTAGGTTGCTCATCCACACAGAACAAACCCTCAGAATTAGCAGAAGGGAGAGAAAACATGGAAAACTAAACTGAAATCAAGAGAGTCAAGAGAAATATACATTTGGCATTTCAGGCATGATTTAGAAAAGGAACAAAATGTTATTTTTCATTAAGGAAGAATATCATCTGTAATTTCCTAAGTCTAGAGAGCAAAAAATATCCGTGCCTCAACAGAAAATTAAACCTCCCATTGTAAGCTTAGAAATGTTACTATCAAGTTCGACTGTCGTTGGAAAGAAAATACAACTCTCTTTCTAAAGGAATATTTATAAAACAATGGACAACGGGAGAGGGTAAGTGTTTTTCCTCCCCCGAGGTCTAATTATTTAGCTAAAAACTTGATTGATTTCTTTTGCTCAGGCTGCTGGCCATATCACAGCAGCAGATAGTCCTCATTGACCTGCCTTGGGATAATTGCTAAACACACTGTAAGTTGTCAGTCTTTCTTGTTTTTGACCTGTCAGCCACGTTTGACCCAATCGATCACTCCCTTCATCTTGAGACCTCCCTTCACGTCCAAAGTACTCCGCTCTCCTGGTTTTGCCCTCAGTGGCTGCTCTTCCTGTCTTTTTTTGCTAGTTGCTCCTTATTTCCACAAGCTCTCAAAGGTAGGGCTTCCAGGATCCTGTCCTTAGGCTTCTTGGCTCCTTTGTCTCAGTTACTCCTGGTGGCAAGGTTTTAAATGCCATCTGTCACCCTCCCCTTGAACTCTAGACTTGTCCATCCAACTGCCTGCTTGATGTCTCTACTTCGATGCCTGAGAGGTTTCTCAAACTTTACATGTCTGAAACCTGATTCTTGATCTCTCCTCTAAGCCTCATCTCACAACATGTCTCATCTTGATTTATGGCAAATCCTTCCTTCCGATTCTCATGCCAAATACGATGGAGTAATTCTTAACTCCTTTCTTCCAACTGCCAACCCAAACACCAGAGCATCCTCTTGGCTTTAGGATGCACATACACCTGGAATTTAAGCACTTCCTACCGCTGTCGCCCCCACGACCTGGTCCCAGCTGCCACCCTTTCTCGCCTGGAGTGTTGTAGCAGCCTTGTTCCTGGTCTTCCTGCTCTGCCTTTGCTGCTCAGAAGCAGTCAGCTCTGTCCTTTAAGCTGGAAGTTGTAATGTCACGACTTTGTTCAAAACCTCCCAATAACCTCCACTCATGCTAGGTAAAAGCCACATCGGTCCCCCAGCCATCCTCACCTCTTGAACTTACTGCTAATATTTGCTCATTCTGCTTCAGGCACATGGCATCCTTCCGGTTCCTTGAATGCTTTGGACACGCCTTTGATCCAGGACTTACATGTTTGCTGTTTCCTCAAGTACATGGCTTGCCTGCTCATTTTTTTTTTTTTTTTGAGCTCATTATTCAAATTTTACCTGGGGTGAGTGAGGCCTTCCCTGACTATCCCAGTGAGAATTGCAACCCTCTCCATCTTCCTCCTTGCTCCGTGCACCCCCTTCCTTCCTTTGTTTTCTCTCTTTATCACCTAACCTACTGTGGACTTTGCTTATTTATTACTCTGTCTCCCTACACTTATATTCTAGTGTAAGGACAGGGCTCTTGATTTTTTTTGCAAGGACAGGGCTCTTTGATGTTTTTTGTTATTGGATCTCCAGCATTTAGAAGAGTGTCTGGCACATAGTAGGTGTTGAATGAATGTGTGTTTTTTTTTTAGTGAATTGAGAATAACAAATTATGATTGGTCAGAATAAATGAGATGAATTCACTGTATATCATTCCTGGATTGAATGAGAAGCAAAATGTGTGTGGTGGTGGGGGGGGGGGAACTGCAGAGGGCCATGCTTGGCATTAAGGTAGGACTCACATCAAAATGATTTAACCTACCTACTTGGTGGGTCCCTTAACCCCTCCTGAGTCAGATCAAAACTTCTCTTGAGGGCGCCTTTTACTAGTGCTGAGGCTATTTTAGCATTCCATTAAAAACCATTTAAAATACAAAAACAAGGCTGTATTGCTTTAACTCTGACCTTAGAAGACTCTCCGTTTTATAACTGTTTAGAGAAAATGTGGAAAGGCTGAATATGTTTGCTGGCCTCAATCTTTTTATTACTCATCTCTATAAAGAGGCTTTTAGGGACATATTAAAAGTTTCCATCTCTCTTATCTCTTGCCTTCCTTCTCATCTTCCTTCGTTGCACCCCAAATGGTTGAAAGCAAGACCCTGAGAGTCTGGAGGAAATGTATTATTGTCAAAGCAGATGGGGATGAAACTGGCCTTCAACCTTGGCTCCTACCCTCAGAAATGCTACTCCAGTTATTGCTCTTGAACAGAGTGAGCTCATGTATGTTCCCCATTACTAAGAACCCATCAATCTGTAGTTTCCCCCAGAAGTAGAAGTGATCACTTGGATGCTCTACTTGTTTGTGACTTCTCCCATGTGTTTCATCATGTCTGGCTAAAACAAAGATAAAAACTCTGATTCTAAGAACAGGTGCCACAACGATGGAGGAAAAAAAAATAAATAGAAAGACAGTGGAGTGTGGTGTGTGAAACTGAGAGAGCAGGTAGGTTTTTAGACAATCTGAAAGCCAGTCATGATTTCATCCATTTCCTCTAATAAGGCAATAAGTAATCTGACCTTGAGGAACCTATTAAAGTATGCTTCCAAGCACAGAGGCCATTTCGAGGCTAGATGTAGAGTGGTATTTACCTTGATTTGTCTTCTGCAACATGGTAGTTTATAAAGTATAAGGTAGCTTATGCAACCTTAGGAATATAAAGCTTTGCAAAATCTCCAAAATCGCTGGAAATTTTGAAATGCAGTGTTCATGTCATATAAATTCCTTGTGGGTTCATATCTTGGCTTTTTAGCCTTTAGAGACAGCTGCATGATAGAAATTTATCAGAAATTTTTTTGTGCAATTTGGTTAATTATGGGATTTTTAAAAAAAACAACGGTAGCAAAATAGATGGTAAGGAGCAAACTACTTATATTATTATAGATGCCATAGAGACCTCCTTCCATCAATGGCGCTTAAAATAGACGTATGTCTTCATTTCTATTTTAGGCTTTTATTTAGTAGTTTTCAACCAATTTGTTCTTCATATTTTTTTCCAGAATATTTCAACAGAAACAATAATAATGATACATTTAAATCATAAAAGGTCAGCATGTTTGAGTGCCAGGGGACTTTAAAGAACACCTAACCCAACATTTATTTTACAGATGAGGATAAGGGACAATGACAGCGATTTGCCCAGGGTCTTCCATTGAGTTTCTGGTAGAGTTGGGTACCTAAAGCTGCCTCCCGAATCTCCCATCTATTCACATAATTAAGCCACAAATAGATTATTTCTCAAAATGAAGAAATAACATGATGTTATTTTTCAAAGCAGCCTGTCTGTATTTTTTGAACGTATGGAAAAGTAAAAACTATTACAAACTTAGAAGTAATAAAAAAAACACACAAAAAAACAAACTCGTCAAGACCTATTCTATGGTCTGGAGAACTCAAAACAAAACTAAAATATTCCTATGGTTTCCAGTGTCTGAGACAATAATATATTAGGTTCTGCTAATATATTTAAGACTTGGTTTATAAATTAGATTCTTTTTACTGAATTTAAATGTCCAAAGAAGCTATGTTAATTAACATTTCATTGGCATGTCGCCCCTGCAGAATACCACCTGCTGGCTGATATCTAGGGATTCTTGGGGCACATTTTCATTTTTGATAAAAATAGCACAACGTAATGATTCCACTTGCTAAGTGTTTTTTAAAAGATATTTTAAAATTTATTTCCAAGAGGGAGGGAATGGGAGAGAGAAAGAGAAACATCAATGATGAGAGAGAGAATCATTGATTGGCTGCCTCCTGCACGCTCCCCACTGGGAATCAAGCCCACAATCCAGGCATGTGCCCTGATCAGGAATTGAACTGTGACCTCCTGGTTCATAAGTCAATGCTCAACCACTGAGCCTTGCTGGCTGGGCTGTAAATGTTTCTGATGATGTAAATCACGTGGCATACCCACGTCACATAGGAACAGTCCTTGCTCGGGGGTCATCTCACCGAAGTGCAGCTTCACTCCTCTGAGAATCAGAATGTTGGGTCCTGTCGGGAACTTTATTGATCAGAACTAGAAAAGGTTGGTGGAAATCAGAAAGTTTTAAAGTCAGTGAAAGCTTAGTCAAGTGCATCTGAATCTATGCTGTCTATTAATCTAAGTACAGTTTACTCAATGCTTTAACTGAAGCGTGAATGCATATGTTTGAACAAGGTGTTAGCAGGGATCACCAGACCATACAAAGTCTAGGTATTCACCAGACCATGTAAAATCTAGGTAAGACTGGCACAGCACTCAGTTTGTGAAGACCAATTTCCATATCCCAGGAGACTTGTTTCTTTGGGGCTGTCTTTGGCTCTGAGCTCTTCTTTCCTGAATTAATTCCATGTGGGTCATTTCACTTTCATGCAGGTCATGTCTATGCTCCATACTGAGGGGATTTAGAGGTGGAATTTCTTCCCTTTCTTTGATTTCCACAAATGGCCACCCAGAAAAGCCTTTGTAGTTACTGGCGGATTCTACGGGAGAAGAGCCACAAACAAGAAACAAGCACAACGAACAAGAGCCTGGATATAGAATATTAAATATCTCTCTTAAAAATCCGTTGTCCAACTCAGACTTCCCCGTTCCTGGTGTTCTCACCTCTCCTGTCTTCTTCTCTCCTTATTTCCAGCTTGAGAGCAACCCGAACCTCTAGAGCATTGTTTTGTTATTGTTGTCCCATGCAGAATATTTCAGCTCATCCTTTGTTTGATGCTCTACTTTCTGGTCTTACTTGAGTCTAAAACAAAAACAAAACAAAACAAAACAAAAACCCCAAACAACCCAATGTGCCATTGAGTTAATTTTCTTAGTGAAGAAAAATTCTCTCCTGCTGCAAGGTGACGCTTGTTAAGATTTGGTAAATAAACACACAAATAAGTGATTACACACAACACAACACAACACACACACACACACACACACACACACACACACCCCTGCAATTAATATACAGCTCTGATAAAATCATGGCCCTGGTGTTAATTCGAGTCCTTCTTCATTAATGATTGGTGAACGTTTTAGCTCCCGGTGGCTAAAAGGAAAATGTCCTGCTCTATTTTAAATCTGGGGCCTCTTCTTTTAATTGCCCAACTTGTATACTTTCAATCCATCTCCTGTTGGATTTTGTTCACCTCAGATAAGTTTTTCCGCTTATATGAACTACTCTACTAATCATGGAGAAAATTTGATTTGTTTGCAGTTGCTTAAGGTTCTGACTTCAATCCACAGCTTTGGTGTATAGTTCTAGCTCTTCCTTTTGACAACTTCTGACCAGTTCCACTCAAATGCGGGAGATGTAACTCTTTTAAGCACTTTCTCTCTACCCAGCAACATCTGCCTCTGAGCTGCCTGCAACAATGGGCATTTTGCCACTTTGCCTTTGGAGTGAAAGAAATCAATTCCAGGTTGAGTGTTCCTTCATAGAGCCTTCAGCTATTACTAAAATATTATGTCTGGTTACCCTCTGATTTGACCTAATCAATGTGGCCTCTGTTTGCAGCAACTGGGATTCTGCTATTTAATTTTTTCTTTCCCACTATGTGGAGCTTTATCAGTAGGATTGGCCACTATAAATTGAGTGGACAACTAGGAATACACTCAAATGATTGTTATTACCTGAATATCAAAATAAATCACCAAAAAAAGAAACCTGTTCTTTGCTCTTACAGCACTTAATTAGAAACGTTAAGGCATTTTTTGTTGTTGTTGCAAAATACTCTAGCTTTGAGGAGAGTGGGATCTATTTATGACAGGAAAACAATGGAATAATTTCTCTGTTTATGAGAAGGTAGCCAGAATATCAAGATTTGTTTAAATAGAGGGCCAACACTGAAATGCATTGTAGTTAGGATTTTATTGGTGATATTTCTCCCAAGAATCAAACAAAGTAACTCTTTCATGCTATCTGTAAAATTGAGGACAGATGTTGGTAAGGGTAGTGAATTAAAATAGATCTTTTTTCCTTGCTTTAGAAAAGTGGCCATAATCCCAAGGTGTTTATAAGTCACACAGTTTACATGAGGAAATATAGATTGCGAAAGAGCATTTTAATGCCAATTCTTTGGATCTCTGTTAAGGGGAAACTCTTAAGACTAGCAATGTTGACTTGCCAGTAGATGAATGGATATATTAATGGGTCTGGCCTGGCAAATGTGGAATCCCCAGATGGGCTTTTCACTATTTCTCCATCTGCTTCCCCACTGCTGTCTTACAAGAAGCTTCCCCCAAAATCCTTATAGGCTGGTTGCTCCCTCCAGACTCTTCTTCCTGCCTTTGTACCCCCAGGACAGTACCCTCTCTGTACATTCCTATCCCATAGTCTGTGAGAACTAAATGTGAGCTATTTGTGGAACTGCTGGCTCTTTGAAAAATGCTAGACAAATGAGTAGACATGGTTATTATGATAAGATGTTTAGAAAATATCAATGAACCCATTAAACTTCATTTTATAACCTCTTAAAAGATGCAAAATCTTTTGTGATTGAGTTCCTGCCAATATTCCATTGTCCACTGGACAATGTTTATATATAAACTAGAGGCCCAGTGCATGACATTCGAGCACTGGGGGAGGGGGTCCCCTCAGCCTGTCCTGCACCCTCTCGCATCCTTGGGGGATGTCCAACTGCTGAGGAGTGGGCCTAAGCTGACAGTTGGACATCCCCTGAGGGGTCCTTAAGTGCAGCTGCGGAGGTGGGAGAGGCTCCCACCACCACTGCTGCACTCGCCAGCTGTGAGCCCAGCTTCTGGCTGAGCAGTGCTCCCCCTGTGGGAGTGCACTGACCACCAGTGGTCAGCTCCTGCATTGAGCGTCTGCCCCCTGGTGGTCAGTGCACATCATAGTGACTGGTCATTCTGCCGTTCAATTGACTTGCATATTAGCCTTTTATTATATAGGGTTTATTTTGCATATCAATGTATTTCATTGCATATCTCAGAGATTTATGGTTAAGGATGTTACTTTCTAGAAGATGTGTACACATCATGCTCTACTCACATACTTTTCTATTCCTGAGGAACAGTGGCTGGGCCAATGGTATTCAAACTTTTAAAATATCTGGTGTTAGTACAGGTGATATATTGCAGAATCGTGCGCATTTGTTAACCAGTGTCACCCCAATCTTACCTAATAATAGACAAACATGTAAATTGACCATACCTCTGCTACGCCCACCAGCCAATCAGAAGGGAATATGCAAATTAGAAGGTCAAAGATGGCAGCCGCCCAGCTGCTCCAGGAGTGGCCGGGTGGGGCAGGATGCCTGCTATGAGAGGGAGGGTGGGGGGCGAAGGGATCTACAGGAGCGGCACTCCTGCTGCAGCGAAGATGAAGACAGCAGACTCCAGCTGGAGCGAAGGCCTGGGTCCCGGGTGCTGGAGGAAAACCAGTGTTGGAAGCCAAGGGAAGAAAGGCCTATTGCACGAATCTCTTCCTGCAATGGGCCTCTAGTAAATTCAATAAAAAGAAAAAAGTAATATCTGACCCTATACCATTTCCCCCACAGCTAATTACTTAACACATAGAATTGTAGGTCAAAAATATAAAGAATTAATCAGCAATATCTGGATGGTAGTCACTTAGGTATTCATTTTAATTTTCTTTCTATGCTTACATATACTTTATGTATTTAATAACTAGAAAAAGAAGATAACCATTCTCATGGAATACTTTAAAGTAGTAAAAGCTATGATAGATGGAAATAAAAACTTAGGCATACACTTTAGATTCTGTTTTTCACTCATACCCCTAGCCTCCTTCTTAGACAGTAAGATTCATGGGGTCTGTGGCATATTTCCATTTCACTCGTGGCCAAAGACACAGATGTTCAAATCTATCTTCTCTGCTTGTCTACTCTTCAGCTCTATGACCTTGAGCAATTTCTGCCTCACTTTCCTCATCTTTAAAACAGGATAATAATAAAACATTTCTCTTCCGGGGTGTGGCAGTGATTACATGGATCAGTCAATGCAACAGAGTACCCCTAGAGCAGTAAGCCCTCCAAACATGTTAGCTGTTATTCGTAGTATTTCATTTCCAGCTCTACTACTGATGAGTCGTGTGACCTTGAGCAAATTACTTAAGTCTGGATTTCAGTTATCTCTAACTGAAAGAATTGAACCAGGCCTGAGAGTCTCAAACTTAAGTGCATATCAGAATTACCTGGATCGCGTGTTAAAACCCTGATTCCTGGGCCCCTCCGTTAGAGTTCCTGACTCAGTAGATCTAGGATGGGGTCCAGATAGTTTGCATTTCTCACCAGTTCCCAGGTCAGATTGAGCTGCTGATCTGAGACCACATGTTGAGAATTCTTAGTTTGTTTTAAACAAATTGGTGGTTATTTCAAAGAGCACATGGAAGAGATCATGAACTTAAGTGAAGAAGAAAATCTGCTCTTTAGTGTTTCTTTGCTAAGGTGCACACTTATTTTTGGAGCATCCTTTGCAGCACGTGTGGTGCAGCTTGTAGCATGACAGCGCAATGCATGCTGAAACAGTGCTGTGGACTTGAAGGTTCCCTTATTTGCATATTTGCTCCTGATTGGCTGGTTTTGCTGATTTATTTGATTATTGGAGAGTAGGGTGGACAACTCTCTTTGCTTCCACGGTGTTGCTATCAGCTTTCAGGGGTGATAAGCCTCCTGAAATAGCAGCTCTTCCATTTACAAATTCTATTACCTTTTCCTCCTCTGTGCCACAGGTCTCTCTGTAAAATGGGGATAATTACAGAGTCTACTTTGCAGGGTTTTAAGAATGATGCAGGTAAAGTTATTTTACAAAATTAGCATTCAAAAATGACCACTCGCAATCTAGGGTTTTAAAATAGACTTTAAAATGTAAACTTTTTGAATATGTTTCAATGTTATTTATGTATATAGATATGCAAATTTTACTTTAAATACAACAAAATAGATAAGTTTAAAATACATAACATAAATACATATAAATTAATATGTTAACATATATAAAATGTGTTTAAATTTTTTTCTGTGTTTCTAAAAGCAATTTCTTTCCTTATGTTATTTAATACTTATAAGCCATATTTAGGCAATTTCCTAATAATAACCTCAGCAGCTCTTGGAAAATGAGGGCTGTGTCTGACACTCTTT